>NC_082651.1:17760815-19237065 GCF_028023285.1 Balaenoptera ricei | reverse complement strand
CAGAGTATTGAGTAGAGTTCCCTGTGCTATACAGCAGGTTCTTATTAGTTATCTATTTTATATATAGTAGTGTGTATATGTCAGTCCCAATCTCCCAATTGATTCCTCCCTTCCTCTTATTCCCTGGTAACCATAAGTTTGTTTTCTACATTTGTGCATCTACTTCTATTTTGTAAATAAGTTCATTTGTACCCTTTTTTATTTCACATATAAGCAATATCATATGATATTTGTCTTTCTGTGTCTGACTTATTTCACTCAGTATGACAATCTTTAGGTCCATCTATGTTGCTGCAAATGATATTATTTTGTTCTCTTTTTATTGCTGAGTTATATTCCACGTCTTCTTTATCCATTCCTTTGTTGATGGACATTTAGGTTGCTTCCATGTCCTGGCTATTGTAAATAGTGCTGCAGTGAACATTGGGGTGCATGTATCTTTTTGAATTATGGTTTTCTCAGGGTATATTCCCAGTAGTGGGGTTGCTGGGTCATATGGTAGTTTTATTTTTGTTTTTTAAGGAACCTCCATACTGTTCTCCATAGTGGCTGTACCAATTTACATTCCCACCAACAGTGTAGGAGGGTTCCCTTTTCTCCACACCCTCTCCAGCACTTATTGTTTGTAGAATTTTTTGATCATGGCCATTCTGACCAGTGTAACGTGATACCTCATTATAGTTTTGATTTGCATTTCTCTAATAATCAGTTATGTTGAACATTTTTCATGCGTTTTTTGGCCATCCCTTTTTCTCAAAATATTTACCGAACCAAAGATTCTAGGAACATGGCAGAGTAGGACGCACCCCAGGAACCTGCCTCTGCAGCACCTAGACAACAATTTACCATGGCAGAATCTATCTGATATAAATATTTTGAAACACAGGAGTCTACTTGAAGGCTTGTTACTTCAACGGGAAGGCTTGGATAGTAAGTTGTGGGTTTCTTTGGTCAATTTTAGCTCTTAGCTTGGTAGCAGTTATTCATCCCTCAAACTTAGCACTGTGGTAGGTGGCTGTATACATGTTCCTGAAGCAGCTCGCAGGGGCCAGGGTGGGCAATAAGGGCTCTGTCCTTCAAATATAAGGGATCTGTGCTCTGATTACTAATTGCTAATTCTGATTGAAGACACAGAGGTGCACCTACATAGGTGGGCAGCCATTGCTTTAACTTCAGTGCCATTGTCATTACTTATAATAGCCAAAAGGTGTTAACAACCCAAGTGTCCATCAGTGGATGAATGGGTAAATAAAACTCGGTGTATGCATGCAATAGAATATTATTCAGCCTTAAAGAGGCAGTGCATTCTGAAATGTGCTTCAACTTGGATGTACATGAGGACATTATTCTTAGTCAATTTAGCAAAAAGAATGCTGTATGATTCCACTGGTGTTAGGTCCTTAGAGCAGTCACTTTCATAGAGGCAGAAAGTAGAATGGCGGTTGCCAGGGGCTCCAGGGAGGGGGAACTGTTCAATGGGTACAGAGTTTCATTTTTGTAAGATGAAAAGACTTCTACAGATGGATGGTGATAAAGGTTGCACAACAATATGAATGTAGTTAATGCCACTGAACTGTACAGTTTAAAATGGTTAAGATGGTAAATTTTATGTTATATGTATTTTTACCCATGAATTTTTAAATTTAAAAATGTATATATTTACTGAGAAAAAATTATTCAATGCACAGGGATATTTAAAATTCATTATAGCTATATTTTATTATTTTTTTCCTAACTTAATATTCTATATTAAAATACTATGTTATATAAGATTATATTACATTCCATATCTATACATATTCTATATTCTATATACATATAGTCTATATTCCTGACATTAAGAGGAAATAATTACTGTTTAATTTGGCAGATAAAAGAAATGGGAATAGGAAAAGTAAGTCACCAAAGATCATAACGCTTAAAAAGCATAGAAGGGGGGCTTCCCTGGTGGCGCAGTGGTTGAGAATCTGCCTGCTAATGCAGGGGACACGGGTTTGCACCCTGGTCTGGGAAGATCCCACATGCCGCGGAGAAGCTGGGCCCGTGAGCCACAACTGCTGAGCCTGCGCGTCTGGAGCCTGTGCTCTGCAACAAGAGGGGCCACGATAGTGAGAGGCCTGCGCACCGCGATGAAGAGTGGCCCCCGCTTGCCGCAACTAGAGAAAGCCCTAGCACAGAAACGAAGACCCAACATAGCAATCAAGCAATCAATCAATCAATAAATTAAAACGTTAAAAAAAAAAAAAAAAGCATAGAAGGATGCAAGATGTCCCTAAGATTCACTTACAAATAGAAATGAGGTTCAATTGTAAACCAAGCTATTCAACTGCCACAAAATTAGTCATTATCTCCCCTCCTTTGCCTACATCATGCTACCACCTAAAACAAAGACAACACTTCATGGAGAAGAAGTGAGAGAGATAATGGGTAATATTCAGAGTCAAAAACAGCATCATCAGCTACCCAAGAAGAAGCAGCAGAAAACATGGGAAAACTATTGCCATTCTCCAGGAGAAAAACTGGAAAAAACTTTTGATTACAAAGACTGACAGCTAAGCACTCATCAGACAGCTACCAACAAAACACAGGGCCTGGTACTTTGAGCAGTGTCATCTTCTGATCATGAATTTCAATGGAATCTCTGCAGTAAGGCAAAAATGTCATCTGGAAATAAATT
The DNA here is from genome assembly GCF_028023285.1 of Balaenoptera ricei. Classification (NCBI taxonomy): domain Eukaryota; kingdom Metazoa; phylum Chordata; class Mammalia; order Artiodactyla; family Balaenopteridae; genus Balaenoptera; species Balaenoptera ricei. The sequence continues at coordinate 19,234,388 of NC_082651.1, read as the reverse complement.
TTTCACCTTGTTTGAATCCAAATGTCAGTGTGTTTACACACTTTCTGCTTTTGGCTATGTTATTGGTGGCTTAGTGCATGAGCTGACATATATTTTTTGGTCTTGCTGCCATGCTAGATCAAGGTCCTAAGACTCTGGCAGTTTTTAAACCAAGCACCAATATTTCCTATTTGGACAAAGAATATTTTCTTAAAAAATAAACTAAAATAAAGTAAACTAAATATGCTTTTCCCTTAAAAAATATCTGTAAGATCAAGGTAGGGCAATACAGTTTTGCCTTTAGTCAATTTATCAAATTTATAGGCCAAAAGACAGCAAATAAAATTTTTTCCTGTATTGTTTGAATTTTAGGAGCTTAATAGGAGATATGTTTAACCTTCACCTGGACTCTCCATTCAGAGATTTGGATTATTGGCCATCTCCACCTCCCCTCTGCTTACCTCACCCCCTCAATATCACACTATCAGAAAGAGAAAAATGGGAGTGAAAAAGTGTACCCAAAGAGTAAGTAACAAATGAGCAGTAAACAGAAGAGAAAACTGAGGTTAAGGGCAGTGATACTAGAGCTTATTTATGTGCCAATGGGAATGGGTGACTAAGGAAGGGTGCAGTGATGAAGAAAGGAGATGTATGAGGATTCTCCAGACAAACAGAATCAATAGGGTGTGTGTGTGTGTGTACATACATAGATAAATGATAGATAATTTATTGTAAGGAATTGGCTCATGTGATTACCGAGGCTGAGAAGTACCGAGATCTGCAGTCAACAAGCTGGACCCCCAAGAGAGACAATGTGTAGTTCAGGTTGTAGTCCAAAGGCCTAAGGACCAAGAAAGCCAGTGGTATAAGTTCCAGTCCAAAAGCCAATAGCCCTAAGACCCAAGAAAAGCCAATGTTTTAGTTTGAGTCTGAGGATGGAAGATCAGTGTTCCAGTTCAGCAGACAGGTAGAAGGAGTTCCCACTTATTCAGCCTTTTTGTTCTATCTATAGTTGATTGGGTGGGGCCCATCAACCTTAAGTAGGGCAGTCTGCTTTATTCAGTCTACCAATTCAAATATTAATCTCCTCCAGAAACACCCTCATTGACACACTGAGAATAATGTTTGACCAAATGGCTGGGCACCCTCTGTCAAGCTGACACATAAAATTAACCATCACAAGGGATAAAGAAATAAAAGAATCTAAGATAAAACTGGAAGGAAATCCAGAACACCAGTAGGCAGGATATTGTCTTATGATATATTTCCTGGTTTCTTAATTTTATCTTTAGTTGTTATTTGAATCTTTAATTTGTAATTACATTTTAAAATTCCAGACATTCTATTTGATTCTTTTCTATAGTTATCCCATTTTCTGGTGCGATTCTCCATCTTGTCTTTTATTTCCTAGAATGTAACCGTCATTTATTTTTTGTGTGTGTCCATAATCCTGTTATCTGGATCTGCTGTGGGTCTTGTCTTAGATGCCATAGTCATCCCTAAACTGCAATGTCTGTACCACCTGCTCCAAAAATCTACTGAACGTTCTGCTCAACTTTTCAGCCACTACATTTAGTATTAACAACTGCCTCCAGGAGAAAGGAAAATTTGGGATCATCTATATAAGTTTCCCTCTCTCTTGTTTGACACCATAGTTCTTCAATGCTCTGGGTAGCTCTCCAGTGCTTTCAAAAGTGTGTTTTAATTTTTCTCTTATTTTTCTAGTTGTTCTAACAGGGAATTTTGGGCAAACCAACCTAAGTCTGCTCCTGCCAGAAATGGAAGCTCCTCCATATCATGTAAAGAGCTGATTTGTCTGCATCTGTAGTCTTAGTCAAATATGATTTTAAATCTTCCATTTCAAAGCATGGCAAAAACATAACAATATAAAAAAGAAAGAATAAATTTTCCAAAGTGTCATTTTTTAACATTGTTCTACTGTTAATTTCTTGTCAAATCAGAGAACTATCACTTTGCATGGTCTTCTTATAAATTTAGTTCTTTTCTCCTAGAAGCTAAAAACTGACTTTTGACAAAGCCATCACATTTCTTAAAACATTTTAAACTTAATAATACAGAATGTTTTAAACAGAACTTTGGTGAAATGGTGAGGTTGGTTCTAATTTATCATATCAAATAAAAATCTATAATTATAAATCTATAATTATTACTTGTTAGATGGCCAAGATATAAGGGGAAATTATGGAAACCTGGTGTGTAATTAACATCCTCTACAAACTCAGTGTAACATTATGTCTATACTGTTGGTGGACTGACGACTGTGAATGTTGATTTAAATAACAATAGCAAGAAATCAAAAGTCAATTTGTGTATTTCACTCACTTTGCTAAATCTGTATGTGACAAGCAATTAAATATTCAGAAACTAAATGGACATGTTCACAGAAACACAAGCACATATACACATTCACAGGAAATTTCTAAAGTAAAGGATGATATGAACCCCAAATATCTTTTTAATCAACCACATTGTTATCCTAATTGTGTTGACCACATTTTAACTGTTAAATTTGCAACCTGAGAGATGAGCATGCCCTGCTATGTAAGGCAGCTCTTGTGACCACGAATCAGCAGCCATCAATGAATAATTACAGACATCTGTAGAATTCACAACTGACTCAGGACTTTTTATAATGCAAATATTTTCAGAGTCTCTGCATTCAATGTCCTTATATCTGTCACATAATCACATTGTGGCACACTGTATTTTCTAAAAATGGTTGCAGAAACATTTCCCTTCCTCCTCTTCCTTTTGCAGTTGTGACCTTATAACTTCCCCAGTATCAGGAGGTGAAGTTTATAACTTTACTCCCTAGAATCTAAGTGTTTTGAACAATAGAATAGGGAGGAAGTGATGCTTTGGCATTCCAACATATAGCCAGCCCTTAACTGGCCTGGAAATTTCTGTTTCTTGCCTTTTGAAAAACTAGCAGCAATGCTGTGAAAACCCCAGACCACATGGAAAGGCCATGTGCAGGTGCTCTGTTGCCAGCTGCTCCTGAGTTCCAACCAGCGACAGCGACATCAGCTGTGAGTCAGCCGTGTTGTATGTGCTGCACAGGCAAACCTTCAGCTCACTCTGGACACAGCTGCCATTTGACTCCAATCACATTACAGACCTCAGCTGAAACCAGTACCAAATAGAGCCATGAAAAAGAATAAGATATATTTTTGAGACATTGCATTTTGGATGTATTTTGTTCTGCAGCATTAGATGGCTCAAACACATAAGCCTAATAGATATTATTAATGTCCTTGAAGAAATAATGTTTTGATCTAAGTGTACTCATCCTAAATTGTCCCCTTGCTTTCTCACACCTCCACTCTGAGAATAGTAGAGTAGGAAAAATACCATCATTGTATTCTACCTTGTTTTACAGATGAGGAAACTGAGGATTTTAGGAAAAAAATGACTTAAATGGATCTTACCAAAGGGAGTCCCAAAAGTTTGATATTAATCTAGATTTTCTGCCTCCAATCTTAGTCCAAGAATACGAATGTGATTCCCTCCCCAACCACATGCACAGTGAACTATCCCCAGACCCTATTGCTATAAACTTAGTTGCAATCTCTTTCTCCCCTACCCTTTCTTTCTCCTTCTTTCCTTCCTCTCCCCCTCCCTTCCTTCCTTCTTTCCTCCCTCCCTCTCTCCCTCTCCATCATCTTTTTGTTTGTTTGTATTTATGTCTATTATAACATATGAATGTTTTTCCCTCCCCCTTGAGTGTGGGCTGGACTTAGTGACTCATTTCTAATGAATATGGTAATTGACAGTGTATGACACAGAAACTAGGCTATAAAGAAGTACTGTGTCATCTGTCTTGATTTCTCCTCTCTCTCTCTCTCTCTCTCTCTCTCTCTCTCTCTCTCTCCCTCGGGAAAACCAGCTTCCATGCCTTGAGGGCACTAAGTCAGCCCTGAGGAGAGACCTATATAACTAGGAACTGAGATCCCCCCAGCCAGCAGCCAGGTGAGTAAGCCCTTTGGGAAGTGGAACCTCAAATCCCAATCAAGTCTTCAGATGACTGCAGCTCAGCAGACAGCTTGTCTGAAACCCTATGAGAGACCCCAAGCCAGAACTCCCATCCAAACCACTCTCAAACTGCTGACCCCAAGAAACTGTAAGATAATAAATGCATGTTGTTTTAAGCCACTACATTTTGGGATAATCTGTTATGTACCAATAAATAATTCAACTTTCCCATTTTTCATGGTTAAAAAAGTAAATAAAACAGGAGTCTGAGAAAAGCATTTATCTTTGCATGTTTGCATGTATGTCTGTTTACTACTTGCTCAGTAAGCAAAGTGATTTCTAAGGAAACTAGATGTGACCTTTTAAATATTTTTCCATATGGCTTAATCATTTGTTCTAAAACATATCTAGCCATTATATTATAGCTATTTACATAATGCTCTATAAATATTATTCAAGTTTCTACTCTACACATTGCAACATCTCAACTCTTATTTCTATCTGTGAATTTTTACCATTTGACTCCCTAACACAAAGATGACATAGCTGTCATCCTTGTTCTCCAGCAGATTGTATTTAGAAACAATTATAATTTTATACTCACTGTATCGTAGTCTTTGTACGGAGTTCTGATTTCTTTTACTTCTCTTTTTACCTAATTTTACCCAGTATATGTCCCCTATATCCCTGTGTGTAGGCATATGTATGCAGCAGTGTGAATGAGTTTCCTGATATTATGGCATAGTCAAACAAGCATGCTTTGAAGTGGAGATGGCCTTGAACATAGACCATTTCCTCAAAAGACAGAGTTGGAAAAAGCACTTAAGGGTCTCTATTATTATTAATTAATTAGTGATAGTAGTACTTAAAGAAATCTCTCTGATCGTTTTGATGTAAGAGTGGTGAGGATAATTCTGAAAAGAAGGCAAAATGATAAAAAAAGAGTAGGCAGTAATTCTCTTAAGGGTATTATTCATAGGTAACTTGCCATAATAGATCAAAGGAGAGTGTAAGAGAAAGAGGAACATGGGATGGATATGAAACGCAGAGACTGACATTTATGAAGCAGTTGCTAAGTGCCAATCAAAAGTTGAAAAATCTTTTAGATTATTTTGAGTTTTCCTCACAAGAGTCTAAGGAAGAAAAAATTACTCCAAATTTATGGATGAGGAAGGAGAATACTATAAAGCCTATGTGAAATTTACTATTTCCTACAATGAATAATTGAACTGAATCTAAAACTGCAACAATTTACTCCAAGTTTTCCTCATTTGAATATAGCTTGATGAGGAGTCCAGAAACCAGGGCACAGGAAGAATAGTTAAAGGTACTAGAAATGTTTAACATAGAAAAGAGAATCTTTGGCATGGGCAAAGTATCTTCAGGTATCTGAATGATCATCTTTTGCAACATAAAATAGACACAATTAATCCTAAGCTACTAAAATAATAATTTGATAAAGAGATTGAAAAACAATTTTCTTAAGAAGAGACTAGAAATGTGTGGTGGCTCATTCCAACTTTAATAGTTTCCATTCCTAAGCTTTGACAACATGATGACTTTGCCTAGGTCCCTGGCTTCCCACTATTAGAGAGATTCATGCAAAGTAATCCACTTTCCAAAGAAGAGACCCAGAGGTGGTGATTATATTTCGGTGCACTGCTCACAGTACAAATCTGTCCAAACTTTATGTTTCTCCCTCCTGAAGTCTTTATTTCCTTTTCCTTCTGAATATCAGATGGTTTACTTTGGTTCTTTGATTATTCGATGTCCGTATCTCATCTTCCAATTTCTTTAAGTTATACATCATAGCAGAGATATAAATCTCACATTCATCCATTCCTTCATGCAGTAGTTTTTTTTTTTTTTTTTTTTTTTTTTTTTTTAACAACACTTTTATGTAAGGCTTCATGTATTAAGAGATGGATAAGAAAGGTTCTTTGACCTTAAACTCTGCTAGGAAAAGAGACAGGCAAGTTAACAAAGAATTGCAATGCAGCATGGCAAATTCTATGATTGGTAAAATTATGAGTGAGAAAAAAGAACAGAGGCAGCTAATTGAAACTAGTATGGTCAGGAAAGGCTTCAGGAGGAATTAGGATCTGAGTTGAGTTATAATGGACTCATAAAGGTGAAGAAGTAGAGAGTATACTTTTCTTAAGTCATTTAGGTGGTGAAAGGAGAGTGTGTGTGGCAATGACCTAAGATCTGATCTACTTTTATTCTGCTGTACATAAAATATGAGGGGAGGGTGACAATAAGTCTTAGAGCAGTGATTCTCAACTGTTGGTGATTTTGCACACCCCCACCTCTGCACCAAGGAAAAATGCCAATATTTGGAGACATTTCATGACTAGGGTTAGGGATGCTTTTGGCATTTAGTGGGTAGAGGCCAAGAATGCTGCTAACCATCCTACTATACACAGGACAGGCCATCACCGCACAGATCTATCCAGCCCAGGATACTTATAGTGCCAAGGTTGAGAAAATCTGTCTTAGATGCTTGAAAATATTTAAAAACTTTGCTTTAGATAACAATTATCATTGCAGACTTTAAAACAAGAGAGTCATGTGATAAGATCCTCCTCTCCCTGTCTTCCCCAAGACATCCCGAGCTCTGGTGTGCAAATAGTAGGCCTTGCATATTGCTCTGCCAATTTTATAAAGTGCCTTGGGTTTGCTCTGACCTTTCTGCATGCAAGATGCCCTTGCATTCCTAATTCCCTTGGATTCTTTTTTTAATCTAGGGAAATGTGTTTTTTGATTAAGTACAAGATCAAGTGTATCTTCTTCCTAAATTAATGGTTCTCTTGATCTGAGTGCTCACTCATTTGTTAATACTCCAAAAGGAAATGTGCATTTATCAGACTCCATAAGTCATATAAACAGGACTTTATATTCACCATTTAAATGAAGATAAATCATGATTTATCTTCAGTATTATTCTTGGTTTGTACTGCAAATATATGTGATATATATATATATATATATATATATATATATATATATATACACACACACATATATATATCTGTGGATGTAGCAAGGACTTTGGTAGCTCCATTATTTCCTTAGGGTTTCAGTTCATTGTGGTCTCACCTTTACCCTAATTAGGATTATTAGTTGCTCATGCAAGTATCATAACTTAGAATATCAACATCTTTTTAAAAAATATATATCCAAATATTAAAACCATGAAAGGCCCATCTGACTCAAGCCCTGCATTTTCTGAGTCCTTCCAACTTGATTAAAGTTCACATTAACCTTTCATATTTAGTTTACTTGGAAATGAAAATCAATTAGTACTTTACTCTCTTTTGTCATCTTAGCATAAAGTTGCATTTACCACACAATTAGTGTGTGTTTGTGAATGTGTATAAGCATATACATACATGTATGTACGTATTATAATACCTCATTCTGTTTTTGTGTGCCTTTTTTGTTGTTTTAAGATTTTGAACTCCTTATTGATGACTAAAATAAAAAGATCAAACATGCATTATAAAATAAAAGAATATGCTTTGTCTCCTGAAGTGACTGTAGATGTAACTAGCATATCTTCAATGCCATTAGTATGAATTCAAGCCTCTCTCATGAGAATCTAATAAAGGGTTGCAAATATGCTTTAACTCTTATGCCAAATTGGGCCACATCTATCTATACTCAGCAGGAAGGAGTACAACAATTGATTAGTGAGGTTGTGATATTTTGATTTTATAATGAGACATAAATATTTGGTCTTTGTCCCATTTCTGGCACAGAGCTCAAACTCTTGGAATTTCCTAAGTGATGAGAGCAATAAATGTGTCTTTTGTTAGATTAATCAGGTGATCTGGGGGATGCACCTGAGGGTGTGGACTGATTAAGAGAACTAAACATGTGATGATGAAAAGGTCGGAACTTTCAGTCCCATCCCCGACCTCTGGAAAGCGGTGAGGGGCTAGAGGTTCAGTTAAATCATCAATAGCCAATTACTTAATCAAGCATGCCTATGTAATGAAGCCTCCATTAAAAATCCAAAAGGACAGGTTTGGAGAGCTGCTGGGTTGGTGAAAACGTTGAGATTCCTAGAGAATGGTGTGCTCACAGAGGGCAGGGAAAATCTGAGCCTTTTTCCCACACCTTTGCCCTATGCATCTCTTCCAACTGGTTGTTCCCGAGTTACACCTTTTTACAATAAACTAGCAAACTAGTAAATAAAATATTTCTCTGAATGTTGTGATCCTCTCTAGCAAATTAATTGAACCCAGTGAGAGGATCATTGGAACCTCCAAATTGTAGCCAATCAGTCAGAAGCAGAGGTGACAATTTAGACTTGCAATTAACAATCTTCTGGAACTGAGCCCTTAACCTGTGGAATCCCATACTATCTCTGCACAGTGTCAGAATTGAATGGAATTATAGGACATCCAGTTGGTTTCTGAGAATTGGGTGATGTGGGAAAAACTCCTCCACACATTGTAATTAGAATGAGAGTTGTTAGAGGCCTGCTTTGGGCTCCAGAGTTATGAGCACAACACAAGGGCCCTGCATTTGTCAAAGCTAGGTTAGTCCATCAGGGAGATGGCTGAGTGCTTGAGAAGAGATCAAAGTATTATTGGAGTCAGTGTTTCAGTTGTGGAAGTGAGGTAATTAAAATGGGAAAAAAGAATGAGCATTTCTGGGGCATCTTGTAGACTATATATGTATATATATACACACACACATTACTTCACAAAAGCCCTTTGAGATCATGATCATTATCAACATTTCAAAGATGAGAGAAACTAAACTTTGAAGAGCAAACATATACTCAGCTAGTAAGGGCAGGGCTTGAATTCAAACCTGGGTTTAGTTGGCTTTGAACCCTATGCTCTCCTAATATTTACAGGACTTTGGACAATCACAATTCTTTTAGGATTTGTGTTTGGTTGTGAATGAGGACAAAACTGAGTCATGGTCTGAGAAAGAAGGCCGTGAATCTGCACTAAGTTTTGACAATCGTCTGTAACCCTTATCACAATCAATCTTGCAGAACATTTGATTATCCCAAAAAGAAACACACTACCCATTAGCAATCATTCCTTATTTTTCCCCAACCCTTCAACCTTAGGTGACCAATAATCTACTTTCTATAGCTAAAGATTTGCATATTCTGGACATTTCATCTAAATGGTGTTATATTATATGTCACCTTTTTTGAGTAGTTGCTTTCACTTAACATGTTTTAAAGGTTCATCCATGTTACAACATATGTATCAGTACTTCATTCCATTTTGGATAAACAATATCTCATTGTATGAATATATCACATTATTTTTCATCTGTTTGTCACTTGATGGATATTTGGCTTGTACCTACTCTTTGGCTATTATGAATAATGCCATTATTAACATTTCTTTACAAGGGTTTGTGTGTGTGTATGTGTGTGTGTGTGAGTGTGTGAAAATATAGTTTCAATTCTCTTAGTTAGATAATAAGGTATAGGTTTGCCAGTTCATATGGTAATTCTTTGTTTAATCAGTCTGGAACTGCCAGACTGTTTTCCAAAACAGCTATACCATTTTGTATCCCTACTAGCAGTGTAAGAGGATTCCAGTTTTTCCAATATTCTTGCCAAAATTTGAATGTAGTTATTCTAGTGTGTGTGAAGTATTATCTCATTTCCAAAATGTATTATATTATTGAGCACCTTTTCACATATTTATTGGGCATTTGTATGTCTTCTTTAGATTATAACTTACTTTTTTTTATATTGGAGTATAGCCAATTAACAATGTTGTGATAGTTTCAAGTGCACACCAAAGGGACTCAGCCATACATATGCATGTATCCATTCTCTCCCAAACTCCCCTCCCATACAGGCTGCTACATAATATTGAGTAGAGTTCCCTGTGCTATACAGTAGGTCTTATTGGTTATCCATTTTAAATATAGCAGTGTGTACATTTCGATCCCAAACTCCCTGACTATCCCTTCCCCCCATCCTTCCCCCTGGTAACCATAAGTTCATTCTCTAACTCTGTGTGTCTGTTTCTGTTTTGTAAATAGGTTCTTAAGTATATATGCAACAATACACATAAAGGACTTGAGACAATGTGCATCTGGTGTATAATAGCCTTTGAATTAAAAAAAAATATCTACTCTAATTTTTCCTGTTTTTTACTATGATATTTATCTTCAATAATCAAAGAGTCTTTTAAGCCTTTAGAGTTAACAATTTATCAGAAATTACTTAACTTTCTGTAGCATGTTCTTACACTTAAGCTTTGTTCAATTTAATGTACTCAATTTTAAGATCTATTAACTGTATAACTTATAAACAGTAACTAAAATGGACATAAATGTCAATTGCTCACTTCTTCTACATTTTGTTAGAAAATTGTTACTTTGTGAAATTTTACAGGTTGAGATAAAACAGTAGCAGTTGTCCCCTCTGGAACTGTGCCATTTTGCACAGCAATCATTTGAAAACTTCAGCTCATTCCTTTTAAAACCTTCCAGAGAATGGATATACCTTATATAATAGCAATGAGGATGATTCTTTATTGTTTATTCACTATGCACCTAGAATTATGCTAGGCACTTTACCTCAGCTTGTGCAGTTAATATTTACAAACACCCTATAAGGTAGATATTATTATCCTAATTTTACAGTCGATGGAGTTGAGATATAGAGAGATTAATTTATTACTAAATGCCACACAAACCTTAAATAAGTGTCCCCATTATGCAATGTCTTTCCTTCTCCTAGCTAACTCTCCAAATTAACTATTTCAGCACATCCGAAATTCAATATCTTTCATATAGACTTTCTTAACAATTTAATCCACAGAATCATAAGTTATTCATTCAATAAAAGCTTCATTGAGCCTTTTATTAGGTACCAGCTACCACTTATATGCTGTGGACAAGAAGGGAAGTAAAACATTATGACTGCCATACTGGTATAAGAGAGAAACTTACAAGAAGTGTGAAAACGGAGATAACGTATTGCTACCAGAATAAAGTGAGGGGTCATTTTAAGCTCCAGGAAGGCAAGAATCAGTGCCTCCTTTATTCAGCCTTGTATAATCAATGCCTACACAATGCCTAGCAGAGAGTGGGTACAATAAACTCATATTAACTAGAGTTCAATATTTAAAAAAATCTAGTGGTAAGAGAGGGGATTGATGCTGATGAATTTGAATTCAGTACCAAAGGATAGATTTGGTGCCTTAAAAGGCAAAAATAAGGAAGGACACTTCAAACACACACACACAAACACATACACACACACACACAAAATGGCAGACTCAAAGGAGTGATTGTGTGATCCTATATAGTTTTGAATGGCTGAAGAAAAAAATATGTATATTTAGACTGAAAGCCAGAGATGAGGCTGAGGTGTCTGGGGTTCAGGAAAGATCTTGTATGTCAGTTTGGAGGGTTTGGGTTTATCCTGAAGGCTATGGTGAATTGCTGAAGTGTTTTAAGCAGAAAACTGTGAAAGACGGTACTTACGATTTAACAAATCATTCCAGCAATTCTGTAGAAGACAGATTAAAATAGGAAAACAATTCAGGGAAACAATGGTAATTGTCTTAGTTCAGCTGCTGCAATAAAATACCGTGCGCTGCGTGGCTTAACAGACTTTATTTCTCACAGTTCAGAAGGTTAAGAAATCCAGATCAAGGGGCTGGCAGATTCAATTTTTGTTGAGGATTCTCTTCTCAGCCTGCAAATGGTCACCCTTCTCACTCTGTCCTCAAATGGCAGAGAGAGGAAAGTCTGGTATCTCTCCCGCTTCTTGTAAGAGCTCTAATCCCATCATGGGGCTCCTCCATCATGACCTCATCTAAACCTAATTACCTCCCAGAGGTCTGTTTGGGAGGGGGAAATCCCTGCCCCCACCTCTGTTAAGTTATTGTGGCTGGACTAATAATAAAGTTGACATAAAACAGATTAATAGGAGAAAAGAAACTTTAATAACCTTGAACTTAATATGAGATTCAAACCTATAGGGCCAACCTGCTGATTTTTGAGGACAGAACCTTCATAACTTATATAAAACATTGTAAGAGTTTTTATTTTTCTTTTTTTGTTTTTCTTGAATAAAGGTCAGAGAGAAAACTTTGTTCTTTGAGAGAGGTAGGAACATAGTATGCCATCTATCTATGCCTGAGTTGGACCCTGGCTTTACCTACAATTCCCACTTAAGAGTAGAAGCTGTGATAATTGCAGACACTAGATTGATTTTTTTTGACAAAAGTGTAGTAAAAGGTCTGTTTTCACAAAATTTCACCAAATATGGATTTTTTTTAACGTTTTTAATTCTTAAACGGATAGTCAACAGTTTTGTTGTTAATTTTGATAGTTACACTATTTTCATATGATTATTGGAGATTTTATATCTTTAGTTGAAATTTTCCAGATGTTGTCTTGGCTTATTTATCTATAGATACAAACCATTCTTTGTTTTGTACAAGCACTTCATATATTTTTAGAGCAACCTTTTTCATATAATGGAAATATCTATTCTTTGATTTTTTATTTGTCTTTTGATTTTGTTTCTATTTTGGACATGTGAATTTGATATTTTCCTTGATGCTTTTTGGCTTTCATGACATACTTAAAAAAAAAAGATAGTAACTCTAAGATTATAAAAATATTTTTGCAAAGTACTTACAATACATTTTTACATTATTTTACATTGTTTTAAGGAATAAACAATCCAATTTAATTTATTTTCTAAATGTTAAGTCTATTTTATCAAACCCAATTACTGAAGGCATTTTTACCACCTCACTTTATAATTCCATCCCAAAAGGCCATTTTTGTTTTTATTTGAGCTTCTTCTATATTTGCTTACTTCTTGAAGAGCTTGCTATCTTATAAAGACTCCATCAGTACTTGGTAATTATGATAGAACAGTGGGAAGATCCAATGATGGACACAGATGGGGCAAGAAAAGTCTTAGAAGAAATAACTAGCCTTTTCCAGACTGTATCCAGAATAAAGACTCACAAGTATGATAAATAACAATAAGCATTAGTGTTTTTCTAGGCAACATCTCTCATTTTACAATTAGATACACTAAGGCCCAGAGGGACAAAGTGACTTGACCAAAGCAATTTAGTTAAAATAACTCAGCTGACATCATGCCAACTATTGGAATAACTTTTCCAAACATTATGATAAAATGACAAATTAGGGGCACAGTATTGGGATGCAGGGAAGTGTATGGCAAAATCTTATAAATGAAAAAGAAAAAAGAGTATCTTTTGATTGACTCATATTAGAATCTTACAGTTCCATACATCAGATTAAGCTTACCCAGCCTTCACAGCCTATTTCCTCAGCAACCTTCACATGTATAATCATTTGACAGGACAGTGACAATCTCCATGACACTAAGAAAGCTGGTCTCTCTGTCTTTCATCTAGCTCCTCATTTTAAACTACATTTGTTCTTATTGGTCAGGTAGTCAGCATTATATTCCTTTAAATACACAGCCATAGTCATTCACAAGTTCTTCATATCCAGCTAATAAAATATTCTTTAACAAATGAATATAGTACATCTATATAAATTAATCTCAACATTTGCCATTTTCTCTATAAACAGCCCTCTTTTCTTGTATCACATTTACTTAGGTTTCTCCATTTTCTGTATCCTCATGAAGCAATTTTTTGTTTACTTGTTTTAAAATATCCATTCTATTGCTCTCTAAGGCATCCTGATTGAATGACAATTTGTATATTCATAACTTATATAACACATTATTTCTTTAATATCGATCATCCAATTAGGAATGTGTATATACACAAATCCTTGCTAGAATAATAGCTGACTGTGGACTGGACAATAAGACAATGAGAACTTCTCGGCTGGTTCTTTCCAAAGTGAACAAGTAAGCAAATCAATGTGAATGTCCCGGAGAGGTCTGGTTGTTGCCTTAGGATATAAACTCTGGAAAATATTTCCATCAGAAACTGGTGAGGGCACCCTTTACAGGGTGATAGATTTATTGAAGGGAAAAATAAGGTAAAGATATAATAAAGACAAAACAGTAAATAAAGATGAGAAAAAAAGAAAATGAACTTAGTAAATATGAACAATTGTTAGTTCTCAGAAAGATCATTTTTTAAAGTAGATAAATGAAATAGAAAGAATTTACCAATTCATACAAAAACTAAAAATAAGAAAAGAAAAAGGATTCTGTGATGGAATCCAACATTGGATATAATGCTAGAGAAACATTAACCAGTTTAGAATAAATATAGATGAGATAAGGAACCAACAATGGGGACATTTTTTTCAAAGTAGTTGCTTTTGAGTAATATCTGGGAAAAAGGAAAAGACGATCTGCACATTCAAGTTTATGCGGCAAGTTTTATTTTCCCTAAGTCAATATTAGCCAGCCACTTCAAAGTTGCCTTTCAATGTATTACCATGTTTTATCAACTCTACTACTCAATTGATTATAAGACCCTTCATTAAGAATGAAGAAAAAAAGTTTAACCATAACTCAATGCCTTAAAGATATATCACACAAGTGTCCTGTTGCTTTGAAATTTCTTCAGTCTATTCTAGACGAGTTGGCAATTTCACCTACATTTAGTTGCATTGCTATTTGTGTATAGTAATAGTGTGTTAGCAATTCTATGCATGTATCTCAGAAATAGAATTTAATTCTGTTTCATCTACTTGTGGGTATTGCCTTTTCTTAGGTTCTACATAGTACTTGAAAGTTGTTTTACAACAAAATGTGGAATCAGTATCATTCCTCCAACAACAAAGATTTGTTTCATTCATTTAAAATGCATGTTTGGCTGCCCTTTTTCTGAACCCTTCTGCGTAATCACAGAGACATTTCATTTTAAGAATGACTCATAGTGTAATCTTTGTAATGCCATTTTAAATGGCAATTAAACTCAACACATGTAGTAACAATGAAGCACATTAAACAACTGCACTGAAAAATAAAATAGGAATGACCAAGCTTGTGTATGTGCAGGAACTGACAACTATTTCAAGACTCCCAGCTGGCTGACAGAGATTATAAAACACTACCAATAATGAGATAAAAATCAATTTTGTGTGTGCCTCTTGCGAGAGAATGTGCATCTTAAAATCAATGAAATACAGATCATATTTTTCTTCCAGCCCACTTTCATCTTCAGGATTTACTTCTTCCAGTTAGAAAAGTTAGTCCATAAAAAGAGAAAACACACAAACAAAAAAATAAATAAAAAGAAAATTGTGTTTTTGCTGTGCTTGGTCAGAGAATATATCTGAATAAATTACAGGAACATCAATTGCTAATGAAGTTATCAAGATAGCAACATAAGTCATTCAGACTTCAGTCTCCCTCATAAGAAGACCAACTATCCATAGACAAATAACCAGTGTGAAAATACCAGAACCTGGGGTGTGAGGCTGAAGCATATCCCTGGATGACAAGGATCAAGAAGTGTCACATTAGAAGGGTAAAAGAGTGGCTACACACTGATCACATCGCCCCTCCACTAGGTCAACACAGAGTGGCACGGAGAGGGTCCTCTTGGTCTTATGGTTTCTCCAGCGGGAAAAGAGAGCCTAACTAAGACATACAGATCCTCCAGTGTTGCAGGACGCTTCCTGGGAGACCCACTTAGGTCTTGCCTTATGGCAATCACTGGGGGAATCTGTGGGGCTTGACCACTGGGGATCAGCAAGAGACAGAGAGGGTGTGTGGCTTACAGCAACCAGTGCTCAGACATTGGTAGATTGTGTACCTGCTTGCAGTGTCGCACAGGCAGAGATTCCAGCCAGCAGCTGGGCCCATTTCCAGATCTGAACTGGTGGCCCTGTCTGGCCAGGGAGCTCTTTTGGCAGTTCTATCTGATTTGGGGCCCTAGTCAATGGGCTATACCAGCTGGAGCCCATTCTACCTGGACAGGGAAGAAAATTTTCAGCCCTGGCAAACTGCTGAGCATAGCTTTTACTTCCACCCATTCAGGAAGCCTGGCCAGATAAGCTGGGCAGCTTCAGAGCCCCTCCTATAGCCTCACTCAGGCAGGGAGCCAAACCAGCAGACTTGCCCAACTGTAGAGCACTGGCTGTGGTCACACATAACCACTGAGCCTGAACAATGGCTCTGGGCAGACTTGAAGCCCTCCCTATAGCTCTGCCCAGCCACACAGCCCAGACTACAATCTTACACAGCAGTGAAGCCCCGTGTACAGCCCTGACTGATTGCTGAACACAGCCTGTGGCCTCATCCAAGAGGAATCCCAGCAAGTGACCTTAACTAATCATAGAGCACTCTCTATACCCACCCAACTGCAGTATATAATTAGAGGCCATTCCCAAACAGAGAGCAACCTTGCATAACAGAAGAGGAAAGCCAGCGACCTTTCTGTTTACAAAGTCCTTCTTGCACTCCAACTTCCAACTTCAAGATAGAACTTCTAGCCCCATCTGAACATGGAGCACAGGTAGTGACACCAGTTGGTAATGGAACACCTGAGACCCATATGACCAGGAGCAATGTCAGAGCCAAGCTTTGTCCCTCCCCAACAGCAGATTTGGCAACAACCACTGGCACTACCCTGCCAGGGGAAAATAGGCTACAGCCTTGAATGACCAGAGGTTATTGCACAGTCCAATTAGTGGCCCCACCAGAATGTGGAGTAGAGACAGCAGCCCAGCTTGACCAGAGATCTCACTCAATAATCCCATTTGAATGTGGATTCCATCAACCAGGTCCACCTAGTCGTGTAACCCAGCTAGTGGCACATACCCTGAACTCAGAGCATGGGCCATGGCCTCAATCAACTTGAGACCCCATAGCAAGCCACACTTGGCCACAGACACTACCAGCTGACCTGTTCAGTACCCCAAGCTGAACTGACTGGTGGATGTCTTTCCCTGATGAAGCATACCTGTAAAGTTCAGAAGAAGAGACTACTTAAGCAAATGAACCACTTAATCAAATGAATCAATGCAAGGAATCAATGCAAGGAATCAAGGATTATGAAAAATAAGATAAACATTACACAACCCAAGGAAACTAATAAAGATCCAACAACTGACTCTAAACATATGGAGATCTGTGAACTGACTGCCAAAGAATTTAGAAGAATCCTCTTAAAGAAGTTCAGAATACACAGAAAACTAAACAAAATTAAGAAAATAATGCATGAAAAAGTGAGAAGTTCAACAAAGAAATAGAAACCTTCAAAAAAAATAAAAGGTAAAATTTAAGGGCTGAAAAAATAAATAAATAAATTTAAGGGCTGAAGAGTATGATGACTAAACTGAAGAATTCAATAGAGAGCTTCAGTATCAGACTCCAAAAGACAGCAGAAAGAATCAATGATCTAGGAGGTAGGACATTTGAAATTATTCAAACAGAAGAGCAAAAAGGAAAAAAATGAAAAAGAAGAACCCTATGGGACCATGGTGCACTAACAAAAGAAACAATGTATTATTTTGAGATTCAAAGAAAGGAAACAGAAAGAGAAAGAAAGTCTATGTAAATAATAATGGTTGAAAATTTTCCAACATGGGAGGACATATGGACATCCAGATTCATGAGACCCAAAGAATCCCAAAGAGGTTTAGCAAAATGAAAGATTAAAAAAGCTGAGGATTTGTTCTTTGAAAAAATACACACAATTAAGCCTTTAGCTAGATTAGCTGAGGCAAAAACAGAGAAGGCCAAAAAAATAAAATTACAAATGAAAGAGGAGACTATATAAGGAAGGAGACCACAGAAATACAAAGAATAATAAGAGACTACTATGAAAAAATATATGCCAACAAATTTGACAATCTGAAAAACAATCTGGAATAAATGGACCAATTTCCAGAAACATGTAACTTACCAACATTGACTCATGAAGAAATAGAAATCTGAGCAGATCAACAATGAATAAGGAGATTGAAACAGTAATTGCAAACCTGTCAACAAAGAAAAGCCCAGGACTGGATGGTTTCACTGGTGATTTCTATAAAAAAAAAAAAAAAATCTAAAGAAGAATGCTAATCCTTTTATATCTCTTCCAAAAAATGGAAGAGGAGAAAACACTTCCAAAGTTGTTTTACAAGGCCATCATTACTCGGATATCAAAGCCAGAAAAGGACATGAGAAAAGAAAACTACAGGCCAATATCCCTGATGAATATAGAAGCAAAAATTGTCGGCAAAATACTAGAAAACCAAACTCAATAGAACAAAACCAGTTTAAACAAATTAAAAGGATCATAAACAATGATCAAGCATGATTTTTCCTTCACATGCAAGGATGGTTCCTCTAATACAAATCAGTAATTGTGATAAACCTCATTCATAGAATGGAGGAAAAAATACATGATCATCTCAATGGATGCAGGAAAAAGATTTTGACAAAATTCAACTTCCATTCATGGTAGAACTTTTAACAAATTGGGTATAAAAGGAGCATACCTCCTCATAAAAAAGGCTATATATGACAAGCCCAGAGCTAAGATTATACTAAATGGTGAAAGGTTGAAAACTGTTTTTCTAAGATCAGGAACAAGATGAGTACTAACTCTCACCACTCCTATTCAGGATGGTATTAGGAGTCCTAGCCAGAGCAATCAGGCAAGAAGAAGAAGCAAAGGGCACCCAGATAGGGAAAGAAGAAATAAAATTGTCTCTGTTTACAGATTACATGATTTTATATGTAGTAAATCCTACAGGTGTCACCAAAAATTGGTTAGAACAAGAAAACAAATTAAGTAAAGTTTCAGGATACAAATGCAGTATGTAATAATCAGCTGCATTTCTATACACTAACAACAAATTGTCTGAAGAGGAAATATGGAAGATGATCTCATTTACAATAACTTCAAAAACAATAAAATACTTAACAATATATCTAACCAAAAAGGTGAAAAATCTGTACACTGAAAACTTTATGATATTGATGAAAGAAATTGAAGAAGACAAAAATAAATGGAAAGATATTCAGTGCTCATGGATTGGAAGAATTAATATTGATATAATTTCTATGCTACCCAAAGCCATCTGTAGATTCAGTGCAATCTCTATTAAGATACCAATGGCATTTTTATAGAAGTAGAAAAAAATCTTAAAATTTATACGGAATTGCAAAAGATGTTGAATAGCCAAAGCAATCCTGAGACAGAAGAACTAAACTAGAGGTATCACACTTCCTTATTTCAACCATTATTGCAAAGCTATAGTAATCAAGATAATATGGTATTACAATAACTACAGACATAGTCATGGAACAGAACAGATAGCCTAGAAGTAAACCCATGCATATATGGTCAACTAATATTAGACAAGGGAACCAAGAGTAATCAGTGGGGAAAAGATAGTCTCTTCAATGAATGGTGCTGGAAAAGTTGAATATTCAATGCAACAGAATGAACTTAGATCTCTTACACCACTCACAAAGATTAACTCAAAATGGATTAAAGACAAATATAAGACATGGAACCATAGAAGTTCTGGAAGAAAACATAGAGTAAAGCTTCCTTGACATTGGTCTTGACAGTGATTTTTTTTAATTGACACCAAAGGCACCAGCAACAAATTAAGCCGGCCTACATCAAACTAAAAACCTTTTACACAGAAAAAGGATGAATAAGCAATATGAAAAAGCAATCTATGGAAATGGTTGTACTGGGAGAATATATTTGCAAATCACATATCTGACAAGGAGTTAGTATCCAAAATATATATAGAAGTCATCCAATTCAATAGCAGTAAAACAATCCAATTTAAAAAATAAGCAAAATAACTGAAAAGACATTTTTTCCAAGGTTGCCATTCAGATGGCCAACAGATACATGAAAATGTGCTCAACATCACTCTTCATCAGGGAAGTGCAATTCAAAACCACAGTGATATGTCAACTCACACCTGTTAGAATGGCTTTTATCAGAAAGACAAGAGATAAAAAGTGCTGAGGTTGTAGAGAAAAGGGAACTCATACACTATTGGTGGGAATATAAATGGGTACAGCCAATGTGGAAAACAGTGTGGAGATTCCTTAAAAAATTAAAAATAGAAGGATCACATGATAAAATAATCCCATTTCTGGATATATATCCAATGGAAATTAAAACAGGATCTCAAAGATATATCTGCCTATCTGCATTCCCATTTTCACGGCAACATTATTCACAATAGCCAAACCATGGAAACAACCTAAGTGTCTATCCACAGATGAATGGATAAAGAGAAAGTGATATGTATATATATGTAATACATGTAAAAATGTGGTATGTAATGTTATACATATATATATATATATATATATAATTCAGCCATTAAAAAAGGCCATCTCCCATTTGTGATAACATAGATGTACCCTGAGGGCATTATGCTAAGTGAACTAAGTCAGACAGAGAAAGACAAATATTGTATGATCTCACATGTGGAATCTGAAAAAACAAACTCAGAAGGAGAGTAGTGGATTGGTAGTTGCCAGGGTGAGGGTGGCAGTGGGGGGCGGTGGGGAGAATGGGTGAAGGGGTCAAAGGGTACAAATTTCCAGTTATAAGGTAAGTGATTTCTGGGTATGTAACGTACTGCATGGTTACTGTATTTAGCAATACTGTATTGTATATTTGAAAATTGCTAAGAGAGTAGATCCAAAACATTCTCAACACACACATACACACACACATAATTTTAACCATGTGAGGGGATGGACCTGTTAACTAACCTTATTGTGGTAACCTTTTTGCTATATATGTATGTGTGTGTATGTATATATATATATATATATATATATGTCCATTATATCACAATGAGTGATAAGAAAATAAAACACAGGAATGTCTAAATTCAACTATTTCTTGACATGTAATTGCAATTTATTTCCTATTTTTCCCATGGCTCCCAGGCCCTGGTTATTATCTTTACTATCTATATTTGATAGATGGAAAGTTTGGTCATGGATTGTCAAGCTGCAGTGCATTTCCCTCTACCTTTCTGTATAGTTGAAGAGCTATGAAGGGTTTTTACATGCTTACATTTTTTAACAGTTGAAAAAAAGGCAAAATAAGAAATATATTTTTGATCTATAAATTTTACAAAATTAAAATTTTAGTATCCATAAAAAGTTTTATTGGAACAAAGCCTCATACATTTGTTTACTTACTGTCTGTGAATGTTTTTGCATTACATGGCAGAGTTGAGTTGCTCCGATGAAGAGCATATGGCCTTGAAATCTTAAACCAATCCTTTTTAGAAAAAAGTTTGTAAACATCTGCTGTCTGTTAATTTCTTATGACCTTTTTGATTTGGTCCAAATAATACTGTATCTGGATGATTGTTTGGATTTTTTTTAATTTACTGATTTCAAATTAGAGAAAGTACCCCCTCCCCTTTAAATTTTTACTTAGTTGTGTTCAAGTTATTCATTTCAGTATAGTGAAATATGCTAACGTGCTCTTACACCTCTTTCTTGGAACACATACTTGTAATTTTCTAAATAGACTAAAATTACCATAATCACTTCCTCTTTGACCCAAGAGATATTTAGAAGAGCTTTTACCTTTCTGGTTACTTCAGATGGTTTGATTTCTTTGTTGTTATTGTTCTTTTTTTATTAATCTGACATATTTTGCACTGAATTCAGAAAATGTGGTGTGGATAATTTATAACCCTGCGAAAAAAAAAAAATATGATCCTTTTTTGAAAACAACTGAGGAATTTGATAATAATTTGCATTTTCAGTATGAATTTTCAGTGATGTATAAAGTTAGATTTATATATTCATTATATGTATTATATTCCTTTTATCCTTACTTAAATTTTGCTTAATTCATCTCTCAAAGGTAGATGACATTGTCTTAATTTTCTGAGTAAACTTATTTTAATAACAGAGGTTTACATACACAAATAATTTTAAAAATCCATTCACCATATGTTTCAGGAGGCCCTAAACTGTACCTGATAAAAAAGAGAAAGTCCCTGCTCTCATGAAACCCTCATGATGGGAAATATTTTATGGAAACCTAAACAACGTAAAACAAAAGCAAAAGAAAAGATTTCAATTCCTCTGAATTAGTACTAAAAAGGATAAGATACTACAGATATGCATTAAGGGAATTTTATTCTAAAATAAAATTACATGTAATACATGTAAAAATGTGGTATGTAATGTTGTACATGCATATATATATATATATATATATATATATATATATATATATATATATAATTTAGCCATTAAAAAAGGCAATCTCCCATTTGTGATAACATAGATGTACCCTGAGGGCATTATGCTAAGTGAACTAAGTCAGACAGAGAAAGACAAATACTGTATGATCTCACTTACATGTGCAACCTAAAAAAACAAACTCAGAAGGAGAGTAGTGGATTGGTAGTTGCCAGGGTGAGGTGGGCGGTGGGGGGTGGTGGGGAGAATGGGTGAAGGGGTCAAAGGGTACAAATTTCCAGTTATAAGGTAAGTGATTTCTGGGTATGTAATGTACTGCATGGTTACTGTATTTATTTTTTTAAATATTTGGTATAAATGATAACCAAAAAATTCATTATAAGAATTTCAAACATACCTAAAAATAGAGAAGAGTAAAATTGACCCTCTTAAGTTAATAGTTATTTACATTTGCTTTGTTTTTTTTTTTAACAGCATATCTTTTTTTTTTAATTTTTATTTATTTGTTTATTTATTTATGGCTGTGTTGGTCTTCGTTTCTGTGTGAGAGCTTTCTCTAGTTGTGGCAAGTGGGGGCCACTCTTCATCACGGTGCGTGGGCCTCTCACTATCATGGACTCTCTTGTTGCGGAGCACAGGCTCCAGATGCGCAGGCTCAGTAATTGTGGCTCATGGGCGTAGTTGCTCCGTGGCACGTGGGATCTTCCAAGACCAGGGCTCGAACCCGTGTCCCCTGCATTGGCAGGCAGATTCTCAACCACTGCGCCACCAAGGGAAGCCCTTTAATTGTTTTTTAATCATTTTGCTGATATATTTAATTTAAATCATAGTATGGTGATTTCCATTCGGTGGTGTAACAAATTACCAGAAATTTAGAGGCTTGAAATAGCACAGATTTATAACCTTATAGTTCTGGAGGTCAGAAGTCCAAACTGAGTCTCACTGAGATAAGATCAAGGTATTGGCAGAATTCTATGCACTTCTGAATGCTCTAGAGAGATTTTATTTTCTTGCATTTTCCTGTTTCTATAAGCTGCTCCCATTCCTTGGCTTCTGGTCCCATTCCATTTTCAAAGCCAGCCATGACTTCTGGATCTTTCTCACATCACATCACTGACACTGAATGTTCTACTGCTATCTTTTACATTTAAAGCATCCTTGTGATTATGTTGGGCCCATCCAAACAATACAGGAAAAGTTCCTTATTTTAAAGTCACCTACTTATCAACTTTAATTCTATCCACTACCTTAATTCCTCTTTTGTAGTATAACATACTATATTACAGGTTCCAGGGTTTATGGTGTGGACATCTTTGAGGGGCCATTATTCTACCCACCACACTTAGAAATCATCCATCAGTGATTCATTTCTAAAGACTAAGGACATTTTGTTATATAACCACAATACCAGAATCATGCCCAACAAGTGTTGTTGTTTGTTTCTTTCTTTTTTTAAAATCAGGATCCAAACAAGGTCTGCTCACTGCATTTGGTTGTTCTAATGTCACTTAAGCATTTATTACACTCACTTTTTTTTTTTCAAGAAATTGATTTGTTAAAAAGTTTTGAGTCCACCTTCCTGCAGAAAATCCCAGTTTATGGATTTGTTCTAATGTTTCATGATTTTGAGGTAGTCATTGTAATTCCTTTAAACCTCAAGCTAGATTTAAAGGCCAAAAGAGATTCAAGTTCAACATATTTGGTGAAAATACCTGTCAGTATTTTCTATATATTTCACATTGTATCACGTTAGAAGGCTCATAATATCTCCCTGCTCTGTTGTACTGAAATGAGGTTTCAACATTCATTGTTAAGGTTGAAATTTGCTTATTGCCAACAGGTATGGAATTTCATCGCCTCCACTCTGCCACTGTTGGAAATCTTGGTGGATTTTTAAAGCATTATCCACCTAGCTATTATCTATGGAATACATAATGTTTCAACCATATTCAGTGTTGCCATCGTTCAATTAGGCCATTCTGTCTTTCTTTTAATTTGGTCTCATTCGCAGTATATTTTTATAAGGCTTGTCTACAGTTTTGGGTTGGTGGATGGTTTCTCAGTGCTGTTACAGAATCCTCTATTTATTTTTATACTGCTTTTGACATTTCAATGGGAATTTTTGAGGGCAGAAGACTAGGTTGGATACCTATGTCATTTTTTTTTCAATGATTTTATCTGTAGAGACACAGATGGCATATTTCTGATAATAGTGTCTACTGATTAATAGAAAATATAGAAAAAAAATGACAGTATGCTTTTAGTAACTAAAATATGTGTGAAATATAATCAAAATAGAGAATTTGTATGCATTTTAAAATAGCAATTCAAATATGTAATAGATACATATTGTTAATGTTCTGATAATGTCTAATACATGCATGGATTCATGAACTCCTTGCAATTTATGACTCTCCCCAGGAGACTATGGACTTTAGAGTAGAAATCATGACTTAAGGAATATGATTTCCGATTTGGAATTTCAATGGGACTTATTATCTGAATTAATTCTTAATCCCTGGACTATGGAAGTGCAATTGAAAACTAGCACTTTAATGCTTAAATGATTCATAGAATGAATTACCTTTTCAGCAGCTAAATGTTACCCTAGGGGTGTAAAATATGTACCATAGTTTCCTAAATTATCCATTTTTTAATCCATAAATGGCTTTGTATTCATTTCATTTTTCAATAAGTATTTATTTTTTGTCTATACATCTTTTTGTTGTTTTGTTGTTATATGTTGAGGATATAGCAGTAAGAAAAATAGATACTATTATGTTGTTCTTGCATATAGAGTTTGTAGTCAGTTCTGAGAAGATGAATGTGATTTTCATCCCATTAACCTGGATAAGATAGGGATAATTTTGGTATTGAGGGCAGTTCTATTCTTTGGGACAGGTGAAGAGAGAGCCTGTGTATTTGTTCTGGTTAATTTATCTGTTAATAATAGAAAACACTAAATGAACAGTGGCTTAACTAAAAAAAAAAAAAAAAAAGTCTTTTTTTGTCATCTGGAGGTAAGGAGTCCAATTGCTGGTATGACTCTTTTCCACTTTAGGGACTTTACTGATCAGGGTTCAATCAGGGAAGCAGAAACGCTAGCAGGTTTTATCAAGGGATATATAATAGAAATTAGGTATTACATAATTTTGGAAAGAGCTGGGAAGTAAAAGTCCAGGAGAGTGTTGAGGGATGATAAGATTTATCTCTGACCAACCAA
The DNA here is from genome assembly GCF_028023285.1 of Balaenoptera ricei. NCBI lineage: Eukaryota > Metazoa > Chordata > Mammalia > Artiodactyla > Balaenopteridae > Balaenoptera > Balaenoptera ricei. The sequence continues at coordinate 19,209,063 of NC_082651.1, read as the reverse complement.
TCTGAGAAGCCAGGCATGTCGAGTGGTTAAAATGGTACTGCAGAGAAACAGCTCATGGGGTAGTCTATGGAAAATCCCATTTCTGTGTGTTACCTTCTCTGTGAGTCTACTGCCAAGCTTCTCCTGGAAGGCCCGGAGCTGCTGTTGGCTGACAGGATCAGCATCTGGGAAGAAGGTCTGGACACAGAGCAGAGGAGAGCTGGGGCTGGAACCCACTGGCACCTCTGCATCTGCCTGTCACAGTGTCTGACCTTGGTGACCATCAGAGAATAACGGCTTCTGCCTGAGTGCCATCCTCCAAATGTCCTGCAAATTCTTCTTTTGGAAAACTCTATCCCAGAAACTTCCAGAGAATATGATTCTGGGAAACTAAACTAAACCAAGTCAACATAGCTCAACTACCAAAGGTACAAAAGCCCAGCCAGGTACACAAAAACAAAGCAAGTAGGCAGAGGATTCACTTGGATGATAAGGAGTCACTTAAGCAGGTGGTTCACGTGGGTACAATATTGTGAGAGAACTTTAAGAGGTAAGATTAAGAAGGTAAAGTGGTAAAAATTGTGTGAGATATTACCAAAAAGGAGGGGGTATCAAATATATTTTAAAGGTAAAGTGTAGATATAGAAAATATTAAGCATTAGGATAACATTGTAAATTATAAGATTTGGTTAGTGACTTCTGGTTCACTTTTCCCTTTTGATCTTTATTTTACATTATTGAAAAAAAAAACAATGACCTGAATTCAGGACTATTTTGCCTTTTTTCAGACAGGTATGCTATCTGGATGAGCTTAGGGAATGAGCACTGAAGTACATATTGGGCAGTGATGGAGTGTGTGTTCCTAATGCGTTTGGCAAGTGCTCTGAGAGAAATTACTTTGTTCTTATTCAGACAGACACCATCCTGTTCTCCCTAAATAAAATGCCTATAGCCAGTCATTTCTGTGTGAGGAAGAGGGATAGTGGGTATTGAATAAGAAGCAAACATTGTTGAGATTTATTAAGATGAGAGTTAAGCAGAGAAGAGACACACTTGGTACAGTTTTTTTCCTGGTAGCTCAGCTGAATTTTGCACTCAGAGACCCAATTGGCTGTATTCATATCTATCCAAGGATGCCGCATCATTAGGAAAATGCCTACGGCTCCTAGAAGAGGAGGATGGGAGTTTGCAATCCAAGAACTAGGGTGAAAAAAAAAAAAAAAAAAAAAAAAAACAGGTTCTCATAGGAAATGCCATTACAGGAAAATACCCTCCAGTAAAGCTGCATTCCTTTCCACAACTATCTCGCAGTGTTCCACATTGTGCTTTGTGAAGAATATCCTACAGGGTAGAGAGGAATAAAGTAGACACAGCTCCTACCTGTGAATGTTAGGGAAAATATATAGTTTAAACACTAAGTTTTGCTCCAGAGACTTCTAGTTGCCTCACAATATCTTCTCTCCTTCTGTAGAAAAAGAGCCCCAGATTTGACAGCTGGGTACATGTCTGCCTGAAGACTACATTTTCCAGCCTCCCTTAGAGCTGGATGTGGTCATGAAACTAAGTTCTGCTAAGGACATGAAAACAGAAGTAGTGAGAGTAATTTTCAGTATTCGCCTCCAAAGGGAGGTGGTTTACTCTTTTCCCTTTTCATTTCACCTTCTGGTTAGGTGCAAATGCAGATTATCTTAGGCCAAGAGATTATGTTAGGAATGGATAACAATCATACAGATAATCATAAGTTTAAAAGAGTCTTGGTTCCTGTAGTAAAGGCCTTAAATACATTCTCACTTCTCCCATCAATAGTTGGAGTCTATTTCTCATCTCCTTGAGTGTAGGTGGGCCCTATAGTTCCCCATAAGCAAGACAGTGCACTAGAAGGGACTCTCTCATGTCTAATATCAAGGTCTAAAAGAATCACAAGTTTCAGCTTTGGCACTTTTTTGAAGCTCCCTCTTGGAAGCTAGTTGTCATATAAGAAATCTTATTACCCTGAAAACATCATTCTTTTAGACAGCCCCAAATAGCCATGTTAGAGGCTACATGGGTACAGAGAAATTCCCAGCCAACTCCTAGCTGTTTGAGTTACCCCAGGTGAGACACAAAAACACGTGAGTGAGGAAGAACACTAGGGACCTTCTATCCCTGGGGTACACCACAAGAAACAGAAGAACTACCCAGCTGAGTACAGTTCAGATTAACGAATTATGAGGAATTATGAGAAATAATAAAATGGTTGTTGCTTTAAGTTAGTAAATGTTGGAATATTGGTGTAGTTTGTTATGCAGCATAGATCATTGAAACATTTTTTTTTTTTCTTTTCTTTTCTTTTCTTTTCTTTTTCTTTTTTTAGTGATCCTGCCAACATCTCACTCAGTGGCCACCGGGAACTGATGCTGTAAGGACAGACATTGTGGAGCAGGAAGTTTACCTCCTCCCCAGCCTTATCCCCTCCCTACAGGCTGGTAAAATCCATATTTTGAAACCTAATAGAAGCCCAATAGGAGGCTGGGCTCTAGAGCCTTAACCTTGATATTCTCTTTTGTTTATTAATTGAAGTAACATTGGTTTATACCATTCTATAAGATTCATGTGTACACCATTATATTTCTACTTCTGTGTACACTACAGCATCCTCACCACCAAAACTTCAGTTTTAATTTTACTCATCTGATGTAATCACACTACTTCCTCTTTGAAAATTGCTCAGAGAAGCTCTGCCTGAACCACAAAGTTTGAGTATCATGGTTTAAGCTATGGAGTTGACAAGACCTGTTTCACCACAGATGATGACTGGAAATCCTTCCTTTCTCCCTCCTGACCTCAGATCTCAGGTCTCTTATTCTCAACTAACTTTTATTGATTCAAGAATCTATATAAGTTATATTCTAATTCAGGTATATGACAACCAATGTTTTTTTACAAAAGCATAAATGATTTTACTGCTGAACTTTGCAGCTTATAATTTTTAAATTTAATTTGAACACATTTTAAAGATTGTACTGGGACTTTTAAATAGATGTTTTTACTGTTAATAACTTCACAGTTTTTATTGACTATATTCCAGTCTATTTAATTGCTGAGAAGCAAATATATTGAACTTGTTAAGCTTTCTGGTTCTGACATGTGCTGTAGAAATGGCTAAAATATTACACTGTGTTATCTAGTATTTTATATACCTCAAAGCTTTAAAATTATCTGTTTTATCTTAACATATTGGATGAATGAAGTTATCACAGTATTATTATTGCTATGACAGTTGCTATTTTTGTCTTTGGTATTGCATTCTTTTTTTTCCATATTATAAATTTATTATTGTGCTCCTTTGAATTTTCTGGTATCTGCCCCATTGTAAGTGCAATATTGCCATTCACGGAATTTTCTATCCACCCTATAGAGAAGCAAGAATATTAAGGCATAGACAGTAATTTCTTCCTTAGTGCTAAAGGAAGTATGAAATATCACATAAAGAGAAAAAAACATATATCAAGTTAATGCTCAACTTTCACACTGAAATGCAACCAGTATCTTCAAGGAAAGAATATCTACACTCTAAAAATGTAATTCATAATATAACATTTAATGGCCCCAAACTTTTGAAGAATCTAGCCCTCTGATTCTAAATGCCCTCCTACTTCTTCATTGAAATTTTAAAAAATCTTCCAAAACATTTATTCAAATGACATTTAAGATTCAGCTGCTATGTGAAATATTTACTGTATAACATTACTGAATAATTTTCCTTTGTGTAGGCATAAGAGTATAGCATTTAAAAGTTGTCAGGGACTGTACAGACAGACTGTCTTATTCAAACCTCTTAATTTGTAAGCCAAAATACATGAGTAGCCTGCTACAAATGGTGGTTTTTCATATAAACACACACACACAGAAATCTTCTACTCAATCACTACAGAAGTCCCGATTCTCATTAGCTAATTTTTGAAATGTTCTATTGCAATGAATTGCCTTATAACTGCATCTCCTTAGTACCACATTTGTTATATCACATCCACATGCATAACTTCTCGAATATCCTCTCAAAACCCTCTTTTTTGTTATATTACTCTCCACTCTCAAATGAATTCCCCAGTGCCAAGATGATCAAGGTCATAAGTTCTAGTCTAATATTAAAGATGATGCAATAACTGTTCCTGTTTTTAATCATTATATTTCCACTAGTTTGAAAAGAAAGTTTCTGATACAGAATGGTCAAAATGCCTTGTATATTCACACCATTTTTAACTTTTTAAATACCTTGAAAGACGTAGATTATCCTCATCTTCATTTATAAAAATGTCTAATATATGTACTGATTATAAAATAGTGCTCTCTTTATACCAATGCAAATGCCCACCCTGTTTTGAGACTCAATTAATGATAGACCCTTCATCGTAAAACTCTCATTGCTCATAATAACTCCATTGATTTTCCCTTCTCTCAACATCTAGAGCTTTTATTATTTGCTAGTCACTTGGAATTTACTCCATATTGCCTGGATCTGTTATTTTTTCTCATTTATTTAAGCTTATGTCCTCAACTAGACTTCAAACTTTTTGTTTTGGAGAGGTATTACTAACCTACATTTCTCTTTATTTTCCATCACAGGGTCTAGAAAAGTTTTCATAAGCACTCTCAAATAAATTAGTAAAAAATAAAGAGTTCAAGTAAAAAAAACAAAACAAAAAACAGCTTACCCTGTAGACAAAACGAGTTTGAATTAAAAACACTAATGTATTTATTGAGCACATACTATGAACTGAGTTTTTTGCATAGTACTATATGTGAACTTTCTCATTCAGCTAATTAAATACAGTTTGGCTTGAAATAAAGTGTTTGCATTTAAAATAGCTTCGAACATAGGTAAATTTAGAATTTATGAAACAGACTCTAAATTCTCAGAAGCTTTTGTCTTCTGGAAAGGAATTACTTGTTTATTTATCTGAAAATAATTTCTTAAAGAAGTGTCTCTTTGGGAAGATGTCAGAGAATGTACTGAAACAAAAAAGGAAGACACAAGGAAAGGTAGATAGTCAAATGACACAATAATTATGCTTCTCAGATTATGATGTCAGACATGCAAACCTGCTCCTTAAATTCCATTTGCTGGTTGTGTTCTAACACCAAGTGAAAATTGAATTTCTGTTTAATTTGTTTCCCTCCCAGAGCCAACTTATCTCTGAATCTTGCCAAGAAGCACTTATTTGCAAGTAATGGTGCCCTCATCTTCCTTGTTTCTTGGCTTCCATGTCTCCTGATTACATTCTTTTTTTTTTTTTTTTAACATCTTTATTGGAGTGTAATTTCTTTACAATGGTATGTTAGTTTCTGCTTTATAACAAAGTGAATCAGCTATACATATACGTATATCCCCATATCTCCTCCCTCTTGCATCTCCCTCCCATCCTCCCTACCCCACCCCTCTAGGTGGTCACAAAGCACTGAGCTGATCTCCCTGTGCTATGCAGCTGCTTCCCACTAGCTATCTATTTTACATTCGATAGTATGTATATGTCAATACTACTCTCTCACTTTGTCCCAGCTTACCCTTCCCCTTCCCCGAGTCCTCAAGTCCCTTCTCTACGTCTGCGTCTTTATACCTGTCCTGCCCCTAGGTTCTTCAGAACCTTTTTTTTTTTTAGATTCCATATATATGTGTTAGCATATGGTATTTGTTTTTCTCTTTCTGACTTAATTCACTCTGTATGACAGTCTCTAGGTCCTTCCACCTCACTACAAATAACTCAATTTCATTTCTTTTTATGGCTGAGTAATATTCCATTGTATATATGTGCCACATCTTCTTTATCCAATCATCTGTCGATGGACACTTAGGTTGCTTCCATGTCCTGGCTATTGTAAATAGAGCTGCAATGAACATTGTGGTACATGACTCTTTTTGAATTATGGTTTTCTCAAGGTAACTTTATGTCATGCTATATGCTTCCTTTAAATCCACTTTGGTTCCTCAATAGTCAGCACTTCTGCATCCTCAGGCAATATATTTTCCTAAAAGAGCACAATAGCTAACATTTTCTAACCCTTTGTGAGTTCTGTAAGACTATAAATTCATCATAATGGAGTAAGTGAACTCCTGCAACTTGTGTCCATATATACCCCACCAAAATATAAATGTCCTGATTAACACATAATACAAATGCTTTATGTTTCAAATACCCTCCCAGAGGAAAGGATGTGCGTTTGAGATTATTTCTCAGCATTACGTAAGATGAAAGGGACATGTGTGTATAATTAAAAAGCTGCAAATGTCACTGACTCTGTGATCAGGAGGCTAGCTTAAAAAACTTCAGGCACTTGTGTATTTTGTGACCTTGTCTACTTGCCAAAATAGAGAGGATTCAAAATAAAACTGCTGAGCTGAGAACAGAGAAACAAATTTCAGGCACAGTGATTTCTCTCTGGCACAGAAAGATCAATGCAGGGCAATTTTAGGGGTGTGGAATGGCCACTATTCCAATTTTGTCTATCTTTCTGTTGATGTACTAGTTTCAGAGAAGGCTTTCAGTTAAGAAGAGTGAAAATCTGAGGTCTGGTTCCTTTTGACAGTGATATGTCTTAGTGTAATAGCCCAGTGTACAGACATAGGAAACATTCTGTGTGGGTTCAAATCTCAGCTCCATCACTTTCTAGCTGTATAAAATTTGGAAGATATTTAAACTCTCTGTACTTCATTTTCCTCATGTTTAAACTAGAGTCGACAGTGGCACCTACCTCCTAGGATTGTTGTGAGGATGAAATGAGTTAATATATGTAAAAGGCCTAGAAAGGTGTCAGACATATAGTAAACCCTTATGTATTAGTTATTATTATTCAGTATGGATCCAGCCCATCCTGGCGATTTCTGTCCCTCAGATATTCAGATTCATTTCTTGCTCTCTTCCTTTCCTCATGAAAACTTTCTCTAACGTCCTTCTGCACATTAAAGGGAGAAAACCAAGTAAAGAATTAGCACTTTTCAGCACCATAAGTGGCAGGCCCTTATATTAGGTCAATGATAATTACTTTCAAAAGTAATTACTATAATATTTCCATACATATGGTTGATGTCATACCCTTCACAGGTGAGGAAACTGAGCTTTAGAGAGGGAAAGTTGCTTGGACAAGATTACATGACCACCATGCAGCAGAACCCAGCACTTAGGGCAAGTCTGTTTAAATGAAAAGCCCCCAGTCTTTTCAAAATAGCAGGCTATGCTTTACTTTTCCCTCAAAAAGCATGTGTAATTCAACCTATAATTTATAAAATATTTTAATAAAATTGTCTTAGTTGATTCCTGCAGGAAATCTAAGTGATCTATAGTACAATATGTCACTTTACAAATGACAAAAATAAGGTTAATGGAGAATGCAAGTTTACTCACCTTATACAGACAGTACATGGCAGAAAAAATGCAAAAATAGGTTATCTTAATATTTTTCCTGATGGTTTCCACCCAAGTGATTTATAGTGACAGGCAACATTCAAGTACAAATTTTTCTGGAAGAATTGTGCATTTTTAGCAAATAGCTAATGGTCATGGTATAAAAATCCAATAGAGAAGTTTCAAGCAGCAGCCAGTGGGAGCTACTATGTGTGAAAGAGAATCCTGGAATCACACCTGTTAGGTCACACAGCCTACTTCCTGCCTCACCTCTGTGCTCACTAGCCCTATGTGTCACATTTAGGATGACTCACCTTTGACAAGAATAAAAACTGCTTCTGTTGATACTGGAATAGAGAAATTATAGAGTTAAAAGAACTAGGAACTCCAAGTCAACTCTGAAATTCTAGATAGAGAACTACAGAACACTGGGACACAGGTGGTATTTTTACTTCTTTTTGTTTCAAGTTTTAATATTTTCCACTTAGATCTCTAAGTATGATGATAGAAATTGTTTTCCTCTATTACATGGGTGAGGGACTCAGAAGTGCCATGAGTCTTTCTTTTCCAAAAGAAAGACTTTGTTTTGCCTATGTCTTTATGATATAATCCAACAAAGGCAGTATTTATGTGGAAGCATTTTAAAAGTCAGCTGGCATCCTAGGCATGCTTTTCTAAAATGGAATAAAACATCCACACAGAAACTAGACTTGTGGTAGTGAAAGAACTCCAAAATTTTGTAAATCTACTGGAAATCCCATTTATCAGAGCATCCTAGCTAACACTTTTGGCAAATTCACCTCTCAGAATAAGAGAATAGGGAGATTGCTAATTTGGATCTAATTTATGTTAATGAGAATAAATACCAGGAATGGTGAAAGATTATCATGCCAATGTTATGGACTGAATACATGTGCCCCTCTACCAAGTTGATATATTGAAGCCCAAATCCCCATCCCTAATGGTAATGGTATTGGAGGTGGGGCCTTTTGGAGGAAATTGGGTCATGAAAGCAGAGCCCTCATGAATGGGATTAATGCCCTTATGAGAAGAAACAGGAGAGAGGTGATTGCTTTCTGCTCTTTACCACATGAGGACATAAGAGAAGAGAGCCATCTGCAAACCAGGAAACATGCTCTTACCAGATACTGGATTGGCTGGAACCTTGATCTTGAACTTTCCAGCCTCTAGAACTGTGAAAAAAAGTTTCTGTGGTTTAAACCACCCAGTCTATGGTAGTTTGTTATAGTAACATGAACTGACTAAGATAGCCACCTTGAAGTTCTCAGCAGCAAAATACAAAATAACATAGTAATAAAAATAAACAGAGGTAATTAAAACATAGTTCACATGTGCTTTATTATAAAGAATTATAATCATAAAATATATAATCTCATGGCTATCATCATGCTATTTGTTTATCGAACATCTAGATTGTACAAGATATTTTTAAAATATTAGTGTAAACAAAAACACTAAAACTCACAGGATGTAAGTTTTTTTCATCATTTTGTAGTTCAAGAATATAAAATTCACAATGATTGTGGGGAATGTCCAGGTTTACATACATCAGAGCTGGAAATTGGACCCAGATCCATATTGAAAGCCCTGACATTTGTATTGTGACAGTGAATGAGGTTCTCATGTGGAAGATTGACTAAGAGATATTAAAAACATTAAAGAAAGAAGTTTGAACTATATAGTAGCAAATTATCCCAGGAAAAATTGGCCAAAGCACACATCAAACACCCAGCATCCCTGAAAATTATGAGATGCATTTTATTCATGGAAGGAGGTGTAGCTAAAGAAAGCCAGAGCCTGGATTAAAGCCAGAGCCAAAATGAACTGAAGTTTATAAAATATTACAAACATAATTCATAGACGTTTTATTTGTTTGCCTGTTTTTGTTTGTTTTGTTTTGATTAATAAAAAGTAGGAGGGATAGGTCTGTTGTTTGGAAAAAAGTTTCAGCAATACAGCATAAATAGAATAAAGTGAGAAGGTAGAATGACTGAACTCAAACCTTGTTTTAATCTTCTCTTGCAAGAATATACTGAAAGTTCAAAACGGTAGAAAAATATGATAAATAGTACATTTAAATTCTAGGTAATTTGAATATTATAGGAAAATTCCAACTTGATTTTTGTACACCGATTCAGACAAAAGTTCACAGATTGCTAAATGAATTTAAAGATGGGAAGCTGAGAATACTATTTCTATTTAGAGGTGATAGAGAAAAAAGTCAAATATGACAACATATTTTATTTCTAAGTTTATAGAAATAGAAAGCAGTCAAAAACAAGGTATTTATTCTGGAGAAGAGAAGATAAAGAGGTGACAAAATAATTTCTTACAAATACCTGAAGGACAGTTATGTGGAAGACACAATGCCTTTAAAATGATTTTTCTCAGATAGGAGAAAAATAAAGGGGAATAGATGGAATTTTTAGGAAAGAATATTTTGCAAAGTCTTTACTCATGAGAAAACTTGGGACCGCTTACACACTAATATGGTCATTTCTTATAAAAGGAGACTCTGTGTGTTTGGTGTGGACTTTCTTTTTACTTTCTATACTTCCAAGTTGTTTCTACTTTTCCTCTATAAACAAAACTTGGGGATGTTTGTTTTTTGAAAAAAATAATCAGGAAAGGCCTGATTGATAAATAGCATTTAATTAGTTTTTTGATGCAGTGTAGCAGCCTGAAAGGGGAGAACTAGAAATGTGGAGAAAGTTATTTCCAGGCAAAACAAAGAGCATGTGTAAAGGCCCTGGTATTGGAGGGAGTTTGCCTTGTTTAAGGAATAAGTTGAAGACTAGAGTGTAGTGACTGAGGGAAAGTGTGAAACAATGGGGAGAGGCCATAACAGAAGGCTATGCCACGATGGGAAGGCATTGGCTTTCACTTTGACTGGGGTCAGAAGCCATTTACAATACTTGAAAAGAGAAGTAGTTTGAACCAAGAGATTGTTTTCTCCCAGCTTTATTGAAGTATAATTGATAAATTAAAATTGTATATATTTAAGGTATACAACTTGATTTTTTGATATATATATATATATATATATATGTACATTGTGAAATAATCAACACAATCAGTTCACTCAGGTTGCTGTATAGAGAGTAGAAAGAAGTTAAAAACAAAGAATCCATTTAGTAGACTACCGTGGTTGTCTGGGTGAGAGACTATGATTACTTGGACCAGGAAGAAAACACTGGATGTATGAAAAGTGGTACCAATCTGAATATTTCACTAACAGCCAACAAGATTTACTAAAAAAATGGATGAAGGTTGTAAGATAAAGAGAAGGATAAAAGGTGACTGCAAGATATTTGGTTTAAACAATGGGAAAGTTGGAGGGACAGAATAATTACAGGGCAAAAAGACTTGAGAAAGTCCAGCAATGCATCATAAGTCAAGGACATAATAACAAGGCTTAAATTGGAGAGGCCTATTAAAAGTACAGGTAATTTTGGCAATTGATAATTTGATTCATGAATTCAAGAAGATCTAGGAAGGAAGGATGTGCCATTTAGGAAGTACTGGAGAGTATATGACTTTTCAATCAATGGAACTAGATGAAATCACATGGGAGTGAGCAGAATTAGAGAAGAGGTTTAAAGGCAGAGTTCTGAACATGCCAAATTATAGAGATTGGGAGGTAAGGAAAGTGAGTAACAATTGAGGAAGTAGGAAAATCAGGAGAGTGTAGTGTCCTTAAGAAGCTACCTGGAAACATCATTTCAGGATAGTGAGAGTGATCACTGCTGATAAGTCAAACCAGATGAAAGACTTGAGAATTGACTAGTAGATGTGGAAACAGAGTTGTCAGCAGTGATCTTGGCAAAGTACACTTTAGTAGAGTGATTAAAGCAACAGTATTATCTGGGAGAGTTTAATAGAAGATAAGAATCTAACATCCAGGGTCCGTAAGGATAGACAGATCATGAGAAACAAATCATTTTGCTACAGTGAAGAGAGATGGGATAGTAAGTAGAAAGAGACAGGTAGTCCAAAGAGCTTTTATTTTAGTTGTTTGCTCTTTATTACTTCATTTATTTAATTAAATATTTATTTAGGATGGAGAAATTACACAAAGTTTGCATGCTGATGGGTGTGATCCAGTGGAAAGGAAAATGAGGGAAATTGGAACAATGTCCTTATTAGGTGAGTGGGGAGAGGGTGTCATGAACAGATGGAGAAGTTAACCCTTGAAAGTATCCATAGTTCAAGACTGGAAGATGTAGATAGAGGTAAAGAAGTGAGTGGATAAATGTGGTCACAGTAAGGAGGTAGCAGCCTTCTAAAGGCCACTTTTTTGCCCATGAAACTCAAGGAGGATCAGTTTAAATGATATTTTGTCTCCTTACTTCTGCTGCCAGATTCATCACATGCTCAAGTATTAACCAGATCACCTTTCTAAACTACCCTAACTCCAAACAAGGGCAAGGGCCTTTGGCATTCATTTTATTTTACATGAGGATTTTCTGACCACTACAGCACAACAAATAAATGGGTATATCAAAAAGCAATATGTTCCTACAGTGATTCAAATAACGAGGGTTTAGCATGGAAATATTCAAGAAGATAATTGGCACAGAATTCACAGTCTACAATAAGACCAAGAACATGTAAAAAAATTTAGTATGTGATGAAGGCAGGCCTTCAAATTGTTGGGAAAAGAATGTGATGGTTTTAAAATGGAGTTTATGTGACTAACTTACTCTTTGGAACCAAAAAGACAAAGTTAGATCCTTCAGCTATTATTTTTAACCTAAAATGAAATCCAGATTGATTAAAAGTATAAATGAACAACAAAGAGAGAAAAATTAATTCATTGAAAAAATAGCCTACTTATATAAGACATGTAGAAAATGTTTTAAACAATTTTATTTTATCAAATTAATATCATATACATTTAAAATATGATCTAAAATAAAAATTAGCAGACCACCATTTGTAGCTGTTTTTCTGGTTTGTACCTGCATGTTTATAAATATTATAGTACACATATATTGCTATTCCTTGTTTTATCAAATACAGACACTTCCTTATTTGCTTTCTTTTATAGTAGAAGAGACTTATCTCTTGTATCTACCTCTATAAACCACAGTTTCCCTCCCATCCACACAATACCTTTTGATTTTTTCCTCTAACATGTGATATTTTGTCTTAAAAACAGTTTTGGGAGATCCAAATGTTTAAGCAGACCTTGTTGATTGTGGACATCCTGTGGAAAGCCCGTGTTAAAAATAGCTTGCATTAAAGAGCCCTTAAATACTTGTATTACAAAGTCTTTTTCTGGAGCAATTTAATCTTCCACAGAAGAATCTCCCAGTCTACTTTCCGAGGGGTTGCGTGGTTGCCTGATTCTAAAAGCAGATGATGGGAAGAAGCCTGGTCAGCTTTCAGACTCTCTTGTACCCACCACATGCTTCTAGCTTTCAGGCTCATCTTTGTTCATTGCTGGGCTGAGACACCTGAGTTCAGAGCATTTTCAGTTTGGATTCCCTTGAGAATAAACTTATTTTTTCCTCCTGCCTCATTTTTGGGAGTTAAGGCTCAGAGTATATTTTTGTTTGAGGCCATGTATATCAGGTCTGCAGTACCTAATTCTTTTTGTCCTCAAGTCTTCAGGTTTTCTACATCTCCAAGAATTTTAGTATGAAGTTTCCTCTACCCTACTAAGTCAGTTGTCCTAATTTAGCTGATTTCAGTCTTCCAAAAATTATTTAAATGACTGTTTGCTGAAATTTCCCTTTTTGTTCTCTTTGTATTAATTCACGTAGAATATTTTTAGTAGTGTTTGAGGAGAGGGAGAAGATAAAAGTTTGTGGAACATCCACAATTGTAAACCAAACTGATTACAAAAATTCTACAAACTAAAAGGAAAATTCTGTAAAGTAAAATTCTATACTAAAGAATTTAAATTTAAATTTCTATAAAGTAAAAGAATCATATAATCTTTCCCCATTCCAAACTCTGCAAATTTGTCACTTTTGATAGAACCCTCACTTGCATCAGCCCACATCTCATGACTCAGAAAGTTAACTTCCCCCACCACTTCTTGAAATACAAATGTGCATTTCAAATGTTTGTTGGCATGTACATTTTTTTTCTAGAAAAGTATAATCTTCTTGAAATTAGAGTCTATGTTTATTCATCATTATATTAAAAAAATTAACACAATATCAGGTAAAAAGCAGGTCTTTTGAAATGTTAGCACATTTAATAGAATATAATTAAATGATTAGTGTCCCATATGAATAGAACCATTAGCTCAAATTTATATCTTTATGTCCACAGATATACATTGTACTTTTTTTCAGCTTATTAGCTTATGTTTTCATTTTCTTCCCTGCAAATAAAAGAATCTCATTTGGGAATTTAATATGACCCACTAGGACAATTTCAACTGAATGGTATATTAAATCCTCAGAAATCTGAGTATATAAAATATAACAATTTTTTTGTACCAACATTTGTGTTCCATTAGCCAACTTTAACTAGCATGCTGGAACTATTTCTGATCATTTCTTTTTACTGAGTAATAGAGTCTCTTAAAATGCTTCAGATTATATCTGAAATCAAATGTGAGATATTAAATACAGTCCTTCTGGGAGATGAAAGCATTTTACTTAATTTCTGTGCTTATCATGCTAAGAAAACCCTTAACACATGGCAGAAGGAGATGCATCCATAGAATATACTAAGGAATGGATAAATTTTTTATTACAGGCAGTATGAAAAATACACACAAAGTCAGGCCAAGTTAGAACGCATAGCAGTGTAGATGGAGAGCCAGTAAGCTCTGCCTGGATAAGCACACCCTACCTCCAAAATAGAAGGTGAAGATAAGAAAGGATTCTTTCCAAGTACCAGTATTGAAAACAGTGAATAAACTAATTGCCTTCCAATGAAAGGATGAAGGGAGATGCAATATTTTTTTTCTTAAAGAAGAAATTTAGCTATCTTAGCAGTGACCTGCTTGCACTTAAAAGATTTCAGGATGTTGAGATCATTCATCTGCAGTCCTTCAAAAGCAGATAGATTAAAATGAGACAGTTCTAACTGGCTGAAACATGGTCAATGACATCAAATCCTGTCTTGAATAAATCTTCTCTAGATCTTAATGCAAAGGAGAAATTATTTCCTCCCTAAAGTTCTGATAGGGTTATCCTGAATTGGTAAAAACAAGCAAAATACAACTGGTTTCAAACATTAGAATTTACTCATAAGCAATTTTTCTCATTACTAAACAGCAGACAGAAAAAAGTGTCTAAAAGTTGACCATATTCCAGTCAGCTATTTTTATTTTTTCCTCATTTAAATATCTATTCTTTTTTGTAGCAATTATCACCTAGTAGATTGTTTAATAATTATGGTGGTTTATATTATATCTTTCATATCTCTCTACAGGTACTGTGAAGTTCTTGAGGACAGGTATAATAATTACTCAGCTATACTAGAGATAAATTATGGATATTTTATGAGCATGGGATGTGCTTGTAGAGACTCTGTCTGGGCCAATAGATGTGGCAAGGAAATGGATAACAGATTAAGATAAGTCTCAACATACCTATAGGCAGTTCTTTTTTTTTTTCTTTTTTAAAAAAAAATATTTATTGAAGTATAGTTGATTTACAATGTCATGTAAGTTTCAGGTGTACAGCACAGTGATTCAGTTATACATACATATACATATATTCTTTTTCATATTCTTCCCCCTTATCGGTTATTACATAATATTGAGTATAGTTCCCTGTGCTATACAGTAGGTCCTTGCTGGTTACCTATTTTTTTTTTTTTCACATCTTTATTAGATTACAGTTGCTTTACAATGTTGTTATAGGCAGTTCTTATTCCAAACATGCACACATTTTAGTTACCAAAGTTTAGTTAAATTAAAACAGTCTTTTAATATCACGGTTCAAACTTCAATTATCAAGTATACTAACTGCAAGTAATTACAGAGTGCAAAGTTTTCTTCTAGATCTTCAGTCCACAAAGAACTTAATAAAAAACAGATAAGCATCATGTTCAAAGACTTATAACTTCTTTCAAAGGCTGTTGGATATTGGGCACTGTGCATCTGTTACTCAGTTCACCCACAGACAGCAAAATATATAGTTGTGTTGTGTCCTTGTCTCCTAGTTATATACCTACATGCCATTTTACAAAAATGGATAATCAAAAGAGGGAATAAGCCAACAAAAATGAAAGTACAGTAAAGAAGCAGAGTCATAGAATTATAAGTGAAATTCAGTTCTAATATAAATGCAGTTATAGAATAAACCACTAACCGTGGTAATGTTGACACTGCTGCCATTGGAGAGACTTCAGATATATAGCCAGGAGTACTTAGTGAAGTTATCTCCTTGAATGAAGTAGTTGTGATAAAAAGGATGAAGATGTCCCAGAAGAAATGACACTGGCAAAAAAACCTTCACATTATAGAAATTCTTGGATATATTTCATGACATTGAAAGTACAAATAATAAAATATTGGAAGCTAATCCAAACTTAGAAAGGAGCATGACAATTCACCAGGGCTTAGAAAGGTACTCACTCCATATCAGATATTATACATTGAGAATTATATATGAATTGCAAAGAATTAAAACACATTATTTTTTCATTATGTCTTGTTTTTAAATTGCAGTGTACTAAATAAATATTCATTTTTAAAATGTCTTTATATATTTATAACTGACAGTAAGAGAGTTTATAATGTTTTGGCAAACATTTTTAAAGGTCACAGAATAATCATAGTTTTTCCCATTGATTAAAATCACTTTACACAATTTCAGTTGCGTGTGTATTTTATGATCTGGCACTGCCAGAGAAGTGAGAACTGCCTGTGTATATAGTTACCATCATAACTCTTTAAGGGTTCCCTGGTGGCTCAGTGGTTAAGAGTCCGCCTGCCAATGCAGGGGACACAGTTTCGAAACTTGGTGCAGGACGATCCCACATGCCTGCTGTGGAGCAACTAAGCCCGTGAGCCATAACTACAGGGCCTGCGCTCTAGAGCCCACGAGCCACAACTACTGAGCCCGTGAGCCACAACTGCTGAGCCCATGAGCCACAACTGCTGAAGCCTGTGTGCCTAGAGCCTGTGCTCCGCAACAAGAGAAGCCACTGCAATGAGAAGCCCACGCACCACAACAAAGAGTAGCCCCCACTCACCGCAACTAGAGAAAGCCCGCGTGCAGCAACAAGACCTAACGCAGCCAAAAATAAATAAATAAATTAATTAATTAATTAAATTAAATTAAATTAAAAAAACTCTTTCAGTGTCATACATGACTCCTTATTCTTTAAAAAAAAACTCGGACAGCTCACGTCCCAAGCCCTCACAAGCATGAAAGGTAAATAAATACGAGATGAACCCCAAAAGCTTCTTTTTTGTGTACAAAAACTTTATGCTATAGCATAAAAATTAAACAGAAGGTATCAATAGTCTTCTCAATGAACCACTAGTAATTATTTTAATTTTTTTTCTTTTTTTTTTTTTTTTACACCCCACAGGCGCCTGGGGGGTTCCCACCTCACACCCCCAGGGACGCAGGGCGCGCACTCGCGCGGCACACGGCCCCGGTCCGCACCACGGCCGCCGGGTAGCCCCCTCCCAACAGCCGCGGCGGGGAGGACCAGTGGCGCGCGGCGAGGCGCCCCGGCCCCGTGGGGGGTGGAAAGCGGAGTCTGGGGGAGACGGGAAGGGCCTCCCGACTCCCCGCGGGCCCGACCGCCCCGACCCCAAGGCAGACGGGCGACACCCCATGGGTCTTTAAACCTCCGCGCCGGGACGCGCTAGGTACCTGGAGAGGGGTAGGCGGGCGAGGCGGGGGGACGGAGCGCCCCACGCTCGCCGCCGCCCCGACACCAACCAACACGCTCTCCGCCCGCGGCCGCCTGCAGCACGCGGGCCTCGGCGCTACCGGCCCGTGACGTGGGGCCCCGGCCGGGCGCCGGGCCGACCGCCACACGAGACACCACGGCCACCACCCGACGACGCCCCCACCATGTCCCGGAAACTGGGCGGAGACCTCCCGCTCGCGCCCGGACGCGGCCCTCTTTTCTCCTTAACCCCAACCGCCCCCCGCCGGGGCCCTTGCCCCACACCCGCGTCCCGGGTCCCCTTCTCGCCACCGACGGCGTAAAGGAGGCTTCGACGGGAAGCGTGGGGGCGAGGGGGCAGGGGGCACACGGGGGAGGGCGGGAAAGAGAGAGAGCGAGAGAGAGCAGGACGGACGACGGAGGAGAGGCCCCGGGCTCGGAGGACAGGCAGAGGCGCCCGGCGAGGGTGCGGAGGGCCGACGCCTGGGAGGGGACCGGTCCAGGGCCGGCGGCGGGAAGGCGACGGGCAGGCGAGCGGCCCCACGGGGAGCCACCACCGCCACGCCACCCATCCCGAGACGCACCGGAGGCTCTGCGCGGGGGGCGGTCGTGAACGGGGTGGGGGGGGGGCGTGACCGGCGCCGGAGACGGAGGCGCGTGTGGGGCGGGGGCTCGGCCCCTTCGGACCCCTCGGACCCAAATCGAGGGACGTGGCGGGGAGGTCGGGCGGGAGAGACACGCCAGGAGATCACCACGACGGTCGCGGGTGACGCGGCGTGGTGGCGGGCGGGGGTCGCCTTGGGCGGCCATACCAGGGGGACGGTGTTGCCCCCGTGGGGAGGCGCGGGAGGGGCAGACGGGCGGGTGTGGTGAGGGAGGCGAGGAGCCGCCCTTCCAGCCCAACCCCTTTTGGGCCACCCCCTTTTCTCACTCTCCTCCACCCCCTGCGGAGGACCACCAACCTGACAGGCCGCCCGGGGCGGCAGCGCCCCCGCACGCGCGCCCGTCCGCGCGCACACCAGTTGCCAACTCCTGGTCGCCTCCTTCCCTCTCCTTTTCACGTCCCGCGGCGCAGGGGTAGAGAGGGCTCGTTCGCGAGTGGGCGGGTCCGCCACCGCGCTTTCAGAACCACTTTAATGATCCTTCCTTAGGTTCACCTAGAGAAACGTTGTTATGACTTTTACTTCCTCTAGATAGTCAAGTTCGACCATCTTCTGAGCGCTCTGCCAGGGCCGTGGGCCGACCCCGGCGGGGCCGATCCGAGGGCCTCACTAAACCATCCAATCGGTAGTAGCGACGGGCGGTGTGTACAAAGGGCAGGGACTTAATCAACACAAGCTTATGATCTGCACTTACTGGGAATTCCTCATTCATGGGGAATAATTGCAATCCCCGATCCCCATCAAGAATGGGGTTCAATTTTAATTTTTATAACATTAGAAGAATACAGAATTTTATACTTTGAAGTGACATCTGTGGTCATAGATGACAACTACAAATCAGGGGAAAATTCCTTGGATAGCATTTCAGAGGAAAATATAATTGTATTTATTTATATTTACTCTATTGCTAAACTGAATTGAGAAAGCTATCACTGTAATTTTGTTGTTGTTGTTTTAAATTTCCATTATGAGCTAGTTTTGTCAATCAGACATCTTCTAGTAGACACGTGGTAAAAATGGTTTGAAATGTCCAGATCCTTCTTGATCTCTCTATCTCTTCCTATCACATTACAATTGACCTTTACCTCCATCATTCTCCCCACCTTCTCCACAACCACCATATTGTAGGTCAGATCCATGTTCACCAGACTGAGATTGAGATCTAAGCTTCTTACCACAATTGTGTTGTATGACTCCCAAAGCAGCAGTTCTGTAGATAATGGCTTCAAATGCATGAAGTTACACAAGCCTCCTGCTGCACACTCATCCATTTAATATTTTATCAACAATGAATATGTGTGTTTATGCGTATGTCTGTGTGTGCATGTATGTTTGAGAAGAGTGAAATGTGAAGACTATGGGATGGTCATAATTGGACTCTTCATTGAATATAACAACAAAACTACCAATGAAAATGAAAAGATAATCAGTGATAACAACAAATAACATTTACTGAGAATTTACCATGTTCCTGACAATATTCTTAACAAGTGGGTGGCTTATTTAATGTTGCCAGTGACTGTATGAGGTAAGAACTATTAGTAACCCAGTTTTAAAACCAGAAAATAAAGAGAAAGTTTAAGTAAATTCCCCAAGAACACACAATATTGCAACCAAGATCAGGAATCAAGACTTTTTCTCTCCAGAACACATATCCAATAACCACTACACTACACTTTACATAAAGATTCAGAAATGGAGCCAAATGCGTGGTCTACTTTAGCTACAGCTTTCTTCCAAATAGGGATAGGAAAGGCAGCAGTGGGAAATGAGTTGCTAAACGAGTGGGTAGCAGTAGAGTAAAATAAATGAACATTTAGGATTCAAAAGTTGAGTGTTTGCACAGTAGCTGCAGGCTTCACTCCATTTGCCTGAGAATTTTAGGACGGAGTTGTCACCTCACTCAGTCAGAATGGGCACCATCAAAAAGTCTACAAATAACAAATGCTTGAAAGGATGTGGAGAAAAGTGAACCCTCTTAGACTATTGGTGGGAATGTAAATGAGTGTAGCCACTATGGAGAACAGTATGGAGGTTCCTTAAAAAACTAAAAATAGAGTTACCATATGATCCTGCAATCCCACTCCTGAGCATATATTGGGAGAAATCTTTCCTTTGAACAGATACATGCACCCCAATGTTCATTGTAGCACTATCTACAATAGTTAAGACATGGGAGCAACCTAAATTTCCATGTCCATCGATAAATGGATGCATAAAGAAGATGTAATACACACATACACACACAAACACACACACACACACCAGACTATTACTCAGCCATAAAAAAAGAATGAAATGATGCCATTTGCAGCAACGTGGATGGACCTAGAGATTATCATACTAAGTGAAGTAAGCCAGACAGAGAAAGACAAATATCATATGATATTGCTTATATGTGGAATCTGAAAAAAAAAAAAAAAGATACAAATGAACTTACTTACAAAACAGAAATAGACCCACAGACATAGAAAACAAACTTATGGTTTCTAAAGGGGAAGGGCAGGAGGGATAAATTTGGAGGATGAGATTAACATATACATACTACTGTATGTAAAATAGATAACCAACAAGGACCTGCTGTATAACACAGGGAACTATACTCAATATTTTGTAATAACCTATAAGGGAAAAGAATTTGAAAAAGAAGATATATATAGAGTGAGATATATAGATATAGATATAACTGAATCACTGTACTGTACACCTGAAACTAATATGACATTGTGTGTTAGTCAACTGTACTTCAATAAAAAAAGACAGTATTTGCAGAATTCAACATGTAAAGGCAAGTCAGTCAACTTAAGGCATCGTTACAGACTGAAAAGTTATACAGGTTCCAGTAGAGTTTCAGTCATATTTTCAATGATAGATATATGAGAATTTAACATTTTAAAAAATCCGAATAATCCATGATCTTGCTCTAGTTCTTTGAGTTTAATATCTGGGTAAACAAAGCAAACAGAGATCATACAGTATATTGCATATGGCATTTTGTTCCATCTCAGTCTACTCAAGCATACAAATGATTCAATTGTAGAGTACCAAAATACCTGCTTGAATTTTGTCCCGAGTTTCTGTAAAAAAAGGGCTACACTGTTCAGCCATTTGAATTGATTGATTAACAATCTTTTATAGATTCCATTTACCCATTTCATAGAATCATAAAATTATGTAATTTCATAATAGGAAGTACTTTGGAGTGAGGAATTTTTTCTGCTTTCAAACTCTGCTTTCTTTAATACTTGATTAAAAGACCAAAATGTAGACAATTTCATTTGCTAAATACATGGGCAAGCTTGATTTCATTTTGAAAAGAATCTGGCAAATTGTTGGCACTTGCATTGTTTGGAAATTATCACAGTTAATCTGCCCAGAAACTTAATAAAATGTCTTATTCATGGGTAAATTGAATGAGCATATACAAAAGTAGTTTTCGTGTTAAGTAAATGTGAAGGTTAATGGATAAGTAGCCACTGAGGGGAAAAAAAGGTATTTTGTTTCTTCCTGTGTCTTTGCTATAAAAAAGCCTTTGCATCTATCAAAGTTAGTTGATTCTGAAGCTTGAAATTGAGAGGAAACTGCAATATAAGAAACTGTAAAAGAACATTCCGTACTCTCCTTGAAATTCTATGCCCCAGTCTCTACATGTATTTTCATTTTGTCCTTAGTCTTTTGAGGTTGCTTTTGAGGAATAATATGGGCTCCCTCTGGTGACTAATTTCACACCTAAACATTCCCATGGCAGTTAATTAAGAAGCTGCGGTCTCCAAATCATGTGCAAATCGTGTGCTTCTCTTATGCAGAAAAGTATGTGAAGTTATAGGCCTACAGGGAAGGTTAAATAAAAAAAAATCCAGAGTTTAGCACTGGCTCTCTATTGAATGCACAGACTAACTAAATTCATCGCATTAAATTCCCCAATTGGTGCTAGCTTTTATTTTTATTTGTTTTTCTTTTTATTGTAGCTGTCTTTAGAGTGAGAATATCTTGACATTTTCAGGTGAAATACTTCTCAAATAAAGACAAAATTAAATTATTTTAAAACAATATAAATTTTTTTCAACATGTTGGTGCACACAGCAAATGGAGTAAGGCTAGTGGAAATAAGAAATCAATGCCAGCCGTGAAGGATTTATCCAAGTCTAATCTCTTCAAGCTGGACAACTCATCATCAGCTTAAAAGAGCCTGGGTAAGGCTCCCTCCCAGTATTACGTAGCAAATGTCAGGCTCCTTATTCAGCCTGTTCTTCTGTTTCTTTTTTTCTATATTTTTTCTCTCTTTTTTTCATTATAAGAAATAAAACGTATTCTAAGAGATATAATTAAAGCATTGAACCATGTTCTGGTCCCATACTCATACTCATTCTTAACTCAGAAATAACCATCATCTTGAAGTTGCTATGTATGCTTTCTATATAGCAGTTGTATTTTCAAAACACATATGTCTACATAAACCATCTTGAAATTGGATATCATTTTGTGTCTGTTTATAATTAACCTATGTTAGTATCATTGTGTGTGTGCCTGCCTGCAACTGGTGTCTTTATCCACCTGAGATTTTAGATTCATTCATGTTGATGTGTGTAAACACAGCTTATTTTCTTTACCTGCTATCAACTATAATACTATAACATCATTTATTTATTCAGACCATTTATAATTGCCATTTAGGTTGTTTTCATTTTTCTGTCAACCTAAAGATTCAGAGCGTCTCACTGCCTTTTCCTCTTCCACATATATGAGGGTTTCTCAGGAGCGCAGTCTGTGAAGTTGGATAGATGGATCTCGGTGAATGCACATGCTTAACTCTATTAACTAATACAAAATTGCTCTTCAAAGCGATTGTTTCTGCTTACTTTCCCACCACTTCTTATTTACTCTATGAGAACATTTTGCCCAGTGAGTAAAAAAATGTTCTCAGTTTAATTCCTACCATTCTCTGTAACACTTTTAAAAGCGATTTTCAAAAATAGCTTCACTTATGAACAACTGACCTTTTTCACACCTTTTCCCTAGTCACTCTCTTTTTCTACATGACACTATAAGTTTAAACACTTTCTTGCTCCTATGGATTCTGATATAGTAGGGAAGGGAGAGATATTAACATTCACACTACTAATGTAACAAGGAAGAGCTAAATCAGACTCCACGTTGGATCTGTTTCTTTGACTTTAACCTTTTCTTTTCATTGCTTTTGTTATTATAATCATACAGAATGGCCTGCCTCAGGGAACCCAGCCCCTCTCCTGTTCAGCTCACAGGGAGACAATCTGACCCTGCCCACCTGTGAATTGCTGCAAGAAAGAAGAAATTAACACATCCCCTCACCAAGGATGGTCATTACAGGAGATGTTTTACAAGACTGATGGCCCTTTTACTTTACTTCCTCATCACTTCTCCCTCTCTGATTCTGTAAAAGAAACTGGCATCCAGACCCCCGATAAGATGGTTTTTCAGAGACACTAGTCTGCCATCTTCCTGGTCTGTCGGCTTTCCGAATAAAGTCGTATTCCTTGCCTCGACACCTCGTCTCTGATTCATTGGCCTGTCAGGTGGCGAGCAGAGCGAGCTTGGAGTCGGTAACACTACTCCTTCAGAAAAAAATACTCCAGTGCCATATTTTAATGTCACTTTTCCTTTTGAACATCACATCAGCTGGTTAAACCACTCCTCTTTTCTTTCAACATCATCTAACTTCAAGTCATTTCCCTTTGTTTTGTAAGATATTTTACAAGAGCCTTTCAGTTTTCTTCTAGATGTTTTCTCTGTCAGCTCCCTTGGCAGCAGATAATAATAAGGTCCATATGAATGGCTTTTATACTTCAGTGACCTTCAGCACAGTATTTCAGGAATCCTCATATATCCCAAACACATTTATATTTGAATTGTTAACTGTAAATAGATTTAACCCAGATAGACATCTTCTTTTATTTACACAACACCAGAACAACTTCCTCTAAGTGCAGTTGAAAAAAAAATAGCCATAGCAGACATCATTTTAAGTTTTTAAGTATTAATTTCAAATGAGCTTTATTGCTGCCCAGAAAGCTACTCCTTCTCCCTAGTCTTTTTTCCTGTATCAGAAGCAATAATTTCCACTCTCTTCTCAAACTATCAAGTCTACTCTCCAAATCCTCACTCTTTATTGATATCCATACTTCTCGTTTCACTGAACAAGCAGTAGCAAACCAAAAATAACTTCCATGCACCCCCAAAGCCACATCTACCATTTTAGCTGGAACCCTGCCTTACTTGGCCTTCTCTTCTGCTATGGTGGTGAAATGGTCCATACAGCTTTCTTAGGCAAGCCTCTCTACTTATATGCTGAATCCCATCTATTCAAAGATGTGACCCCTGCAATGCACCCATTTCAACCCTGCATTATTAATATGTCCAGCTCAGCTGGATTATCATCATCATCATCATCATCATCATCATACCACAATGCGACAATATCTCCCATCCTAAACACTCATAACATCTTTTTGGACATCAAATACCCTCTGAAGAAACCACCTGGTTTCCCTGTTTCTCTTTGTAAAAAAAATGTTGTTTCGTTTCCCCTTCCTCCCATTATCTCCTGAATTTACCACAGTCATATTTTATTTTCTCAACCTTAACAAAACAGCTATTAACCCATTGAGACAGCAATGACCCTCATGTTGCTACAACCAGTGTTATTTTTTATGGCCTCACTTTACTCAACTTATTACATTTGACATGGCTGATCACTCCCTCTTTCTTGAAACACTTCCTTTCCTCCCACTCTCTTTCCCCTACTTTACTAAACATTTGTTGCTGAACCTTCCCAATATCTAAATTTGGAGAACCTTCAGACTCATTCCGTGAAACTATCATCTTATCTCTCTTAATGATTGCATCCAGAACTATGAGTTTAAATGGCATTTGTATTCGAATGCCAGGTATATGAATTTTCCTATCTGACATCTACATGTGAAAGTCTAGATGTCAACAAATCAAAGCCACGACGCTGAAATTTAAACCCTCATCTTCTCCTCAAGTCTTCTTTTCCCTTTTCTTATTTTTTGTTAACCCACTAGACGGTAACTCTATCATCCCTATTGCCAAGGCTAAAAACCTTGGAGATATTATAGACATATCTCTTTATCTCATATTCCTCATCTATTGATACATATTAGCAAATTCTGTTGATTTTTTTCTTTAAAACAGACGCACAGTCCAACCACCTCTTCCTAATGTATCTCTATCTTAAAGTATCTGTCTTGCAAGCCTTTTATTATCTAGCACCTGAGAGGTCTCCCTTATTCTACCCTTGCACTCAACAGTATAGTTTTCTACACACCAAACAGAATGATATCATTAAAGCTATGCCAAATTTCATATCACTTATTCTCTAAAGTCCCTGCAATTTTTCCATGTATCTTAAAAAAATCCAAAAGTATTGCCACGTCTACATTAATTTGGCCCTGGCAACCTCTCTCATTTCATATACTACCTCTTTTCCCATTGCTCACTTCTCCAGCCGTTTGGTTTTTGTGGTATTCCTCAAGCACACCAAGCATCTCCTGCGTTAGGGGCCTTGTATCCAGTGTTTCATTTTTTCTGGAATCTTCTTCCTCAGACCTTTGCATAACTTCCCACCTTGCATCAGTCATTTACCCTCTTAGAGAACTCTCAGACCACTCTTTCTAATACAGAATCTACCATTGTCTAGCCAAGACTGTATTTACTTATTTTCACAGAATATATTATCACTTAACACTTTTTGCATTTATTTGTTTATTGATTATTAACTACTTAGTCTGATAGAATTAACCACAATGAATTCAGGGGCTGTCTTTGTTTGCCACTGTATCCCTGGCACCATAAAGGAGACACTTAATAAATATTTGTTGAATATTTATTCAACAATAATACTGAATAATATTGAATTTCCTAGCCACAACTTTCTGTGTACTCACCTCTACTAATATTCAAGTCATGAAAGATGATTTTTCTTTTCAACATTAGCTGTGCTGCTTAAGACAATTTTTGTGTTCACTATCAGCTTCTTCCTCACTCAGATTTTTGCCTCATATAATCTGAATTTAATACTTTCCCATTTCAACTGCCTCCCTGAGCAATGGAGATTCTAACCATATTCTTATATTTCCTTTACGAATTTAAGTAAAGAAAATGCAATCACTAGTTTTCCAGTCCTATTCCTTATATAAATAATATTTTTCATTAAAATAATAAAAGTATGTTTATTGTATTACACTTTGATGTGGAGAGATTTGGAAATCAAATTGCAATTTGTTACAGGAAGTGATTTCTTCTAATAACCCTTGATAATAACTCTACTTTTCGTCTAAGGGTACTGAAGAGGTATCATTTTGTAAAATGTTATTTTGTATATGAAAACTGTATTTGTTGTGTAAGCTAGGACTGAAATACAGGCTCCTTCAGTAGCAGGAGACACCACTAATACTAAGTTAAAAAATATTTTGTAAAAGAGGGAATCTAGTATAAAAGAAAATGGGTGGGGAGTCCACAAAGACAGAGGTGATATGATAGGTTTCCCACCCTGGTCAAGTGACCTATGGTTTGAGAATAGACATCAGCTTTCTGAGATCTCTTCATGCTTCAGATCATACACAACTGAGAGATTAAGCTTTGAGTTAATCTTTCAAATATCCAAATATGGAGCAACTTCATTGATTATTTTCCACATTGACATTCTGAGCAGATCATCTCTTACTTAATTTCTCTTCTGCTTCTAAGACTCAAACAGCCCTTCAGACCTGTCATATGACATATCTTGGAACCAAGAACAATAAAAAGAAAATAAAAGAGTTTTTGTCTCTTTTTCTTTCTTTCTTATATTATTATTTTTTGTTTACTGTTGTTTTTACTCTGGGTAAATAAAGGAATGAACAACCATTTACAAAGAGCACTGAGTCTGCATTATGATCCTGGTTCTTCAGTAGCCTCTGGGAAACTCATCTGTTGCAAAGGAAATATTTAAGAATGTTTATTAGGGATTTTGAAATTCAAACTAAAAATGCTTGCCTGTAATCTAAGCTCTAGGCCAATCTTTTTCATTCATCCTTAGTTATGCTAATTCTTGTTTTTAATTATTTTTCCCCAAGCAACTCTTCAAAATGTCTTTTTTTCCCCTTAGATCTTAAATTCACTTTCACCCTTAACCAAGGATTTGCCTTTTGCATCCTTGAGAAAATTGAGTTACTCTTGAGTGGAATCCCTTAATTCTGCAATTATCCACCCCAAATTATAGAAAAATTAACACATATTTCATTATGTTCTCATGACACAAAGTAAGATAGAATTTATCCTATTCTTACCAGTATAGTAAAATAAACATATCAGTGTATAAAGGTATAACAAACTCATCAAACATATTTCTCTGGAGATCAAATAGAAGCAGAGTCAATACAAGAGAAAATAAAGTATCTTTTCTAGTAGACTCAATGCAGTTCTTTGAGGACTATTTTGGGACTCTCAAATAAACACTTTAAGTTTTACTTTAATATATATGGAGTATTTTTTAATTTAAATATTAAAATTAAAAATAAATATAAACTTTGGATCTCAAACTCTCTCTCTTATTAACTCGTTCTCTAATCTGAGACTACAGTATTCTAAAAAGATATCAGGTTTCAACAGTATAGTTTTATTCCCCCCCTTTGGAAACTTGAGTTTCTACTTTAAAATTCAAGGAATGAACTTAATTCCCCAGTGTTTTCTTGTTGAAAAAAATTTTAATTATTTAGATCTAATTGATTTTAGCAATTTTCAAATCTTTATCACTTGTTTCTAGTTGTCATAACTCATACATTTCTCCCAGTATTTTCTCTAGGGAAAAATTTTTCTGTATTATTCAGTATCTAATTTCAACTAACAGAAGTGGGAAAAATAATTTGGCAAGACACAGGAGCAACATTAATCATGGCAGTACTATGTCATTATATTACACTCCACCTTGAAATTAATTTTGATTGGAACTTAAAATATTATCTTTGCTACTGATAACCATTCTAACCAAGTTTTCTTGTTATAAATACTTTTCCTATGGATAAGTTTTTTGTGGAGACTCTAAATTAATGTTTTAGGGACACTAAGATCTGCTATAGGATAGTGGAGAAATTAATTAATGTTAGGAATCTTTACTGTCTGTAAGAAATGCAAAGGTATAATTTTAATGGTATTGTCTTAAGGAAAAATAATCTGTTCTAATGTGTCAGTTACAATAAAAAGGAAGATACTGCATTTACATTTCTAAGGATAAGCTTAGATTTAGCTTTTTCAACTCTGCCAAAAGCAATAGATTGAAGCCCCAAATCAATCAAACATCCATTATTGTTACTGTCTACTGCTCAGAATTCAGCATGATCGCATCCTTTGAGTTGAGTTGACTTTACAGATAGCTTTGACTATGATGATGATATTAACCAAGTAATTTGTTTTCACATATTGTCTGCTTTTTTCACAGATCTTTGATTATCAAGTTTTAAATGTTAAATAGTAACACTTCAAACATTTCTCAGCTCCTACTACCAACAACAATAAAAGAAGTGAATATGAATGAATGCATTTAAAATAGTTTCTGAATTTGTTTACATATGTATTGAAGCAGCCTAATAGAGTATCAAGGACTAGTAATACTCCATCTCCCAAATATGAGAGACACAATGGTCCTCCAATCATTTTACAATGAACATGTATCTAGAAATTGCTCTTTTAAAGTAAGAAGAAGCATGTTTCTTTCAAAGCAAAGTAATTTAAACAATGTGTTCAGCAATACTAATTTAATGTAGTCACCAAATAACCCAACGGTTACTATTTTAGATTGGAAAAAATAGCTTTTTATCTTTTAAATAAATGAAGAGATAGTACATGTTCATGAACTGGAAGACCCAATATTGCTAAGGTAATAATTATTCCCAACTTGATTTATAGATTCAATGCAACCCCAGTCAAAATCCCAGAAAACTATCTGTATATATTGACAAATTGCTCCTAAAATTTTTGGAAAAACGAAAAAGACCTATTATAGCTAACCCAATACTGAATAAGTGAAACAAAGTTGGATGACACACAGTAACCGATCTGAAGACATTATAAAACTACAGTATTCAAGGCAATTGAGTATTGGTGAGAGAGCTCACAAATTGACTCACACAAATACAGTGAACAGATCTATGACAGAGAAGAAGACAAATTAATGGAGAAAGCATAGTCTTATCCACAAATTTGTGTTGGCAAACTTGGACTTCCATATGCAAAATATGAACCTGTATACAGAATTTATATCTTACACAGACATTAGATTAAAATGGAATATAGAAATTAAGAGTATAATGCAAATCTATAAGACATTGAAAACCCTTGAGGTAAAATTGACATGAAATTGGATTTTGTGATGAAATTTTAAGTGAAACACCACTAGCATGACTCATAAAAGAAAAAAAAAAAAGATAACTTGGATGTTATTAAAATTAAAAACTACTCTATGAAAGATACCAATAAGACAATTAAAAAAAAAACAAAAAACATATGTTTGATAAGGAACTTGTATCCAAAATATACAATACTTGACTCTTAAAAACAACACTTAAAATTAAAATTCAAGAATGAAAAATGAAGAGGGCAATTGAAAATGGTAAAATAGCTGAATGGCAAATAACCATATGAATATATTACCAACATCGTTTGCCATTGGGTAATTGGAAATTAAAACAACAATGAGATACCACTACATACCTATCAAAATGACTAAAATTTAAAACACTGACAATTATTGAATGCTGAAATGGATGTGGAGCTAAAGGATTTATTCATTTATTGCTGAGATGCAAAATGGTACAGCGACTTTGGAAGATTGTTTGGCAATTGCTTACAAAGCTAAATGTAGTTTTATCATATGATTCACCTGTCAGGCTTCTAGGTATTTACCTAATTGAATTAAAAAGTTATGCCCACGCAAAAACCTGTGCATTAATGTTTATAGTGACTTCATTCATACTTGCTATAGCTGAAAGCAACCAAGATGTCCTTCAATGGGTGAATGGACACAAGCTGTGGTATATTCTTACAATGAAGTATTATTCAGTAATAAAAAGATGTGAGCTAGTAAGCCACAAAAAGTTATGGAGGAACTTAAATGCATATTGCTAAGTGAAAGAAGCCAGTATGAAAACCTCCATATGATTCCAACCATATGACATTCTGGAAAAGGCAAAATCATAGAGAGAGTAAAGAAATCAGTGGCTAACAGGTTTGGCAGAGGTTGGAGGAGGTGGAGGGTTGTATAAGTATATCACAGGAGATTTACAAGCATACCTCAGATATTGTGGGTTTGGTTCCAGACCAACACAATAAAGCAAATATCTTAGTAAATTGAGTCACACAATTTTTTTCAGTTTTCCTGTTCATATAAAAGTTACGTTTACTTTATACTGTAATCTACTCAGTGTTTAATTGTATTTTGTCTAAAAAAGTAACATATCTTAATTTAAAAATAAAATATGTTTTTGCTAAAAATGTTAACCATAATCTGAGGCTTCAGCAAGTTGTAATCTTTTTGCTGGTGGACGCTCTTGCCTCCATGTTGATCAGGTTGCTGGGGCAGATGTGGCAATTTATTTAAATAAGACAACAACGCAGTTTGCACCATCAATTGACTCTTTCTTTCATGAATGAGCGTGCAATAATGTTTGATAACATTTTACCCACAGTAGAATATCTTTCAGTTAGAGTCAAATCTTTCAAACCCCACCATTGCTGTATCAACTAAGTAACATTCTAAATTCTGTGTTGACATTTCAGCAATCTTCATAGCATCTTCACCAGAAGTAGGTTCCATCTCAAAAAATCAGTTTAATTGCTCATCCATAAGAAGTAACTCTTCTTTTGTTAAAATTTTATCATGAAATTGCAGGGATTCAGTCACATCTTTAGACCCCACTTCTAATTCTCTTGTTATTTCCACCACATATTAATTACTCCCTCCACTGAAGTCTTGAACACCTCAAAGTCATAATTAGGGTTGGAATCAACTTCTTCTAAGCTACTATTAATGTTTATATTGTGATCTCTTCTCATGAATCATAAATGTTCTTCATGACATCTGGAATGGTGAATCCTTTCCAAAAGATTTTCAATTGACTTTTCACAGATCCATCAGAGGAATCACTATCTATGGCAGCTATAGTCTTAGAAATGTATTTCTTAAATAACAGCACTTGAAAGTCAAAATTACTCTTTGGTCCATGGGCTAAAAAGTGGATGTTGTATTAACAGGCATGAAGACAACATCAATCTCATTGTACATCTTCTTCAGAGCTCTTGAGTCAACAGGTGCATTGTCACTAAGCAGTGATATTTTGAAAGGATTTTTTTTTTTTTCCTGGACAGTATGTCTCAACAGTGGGCTTAAAATCTTTAGTAAGCAATGCTGTAAACAGATGTACTGTCATCTAGGCTTTGTTGTTCCATTTATAGAGCACAGGCAGAGTAGATTTAGCATGATTATTAATGGCCCTAGGATTTTTGGAATGGTAAATGAGAATTGGCTTCAACTTAAAGTCACCAGCTGCATTAGGCCCTAACAAGAGTGTCTGCCTTTTGAAGCTTTGAAGCCAGGCATTGATTTCTCCTCTCTAGCTATGAAAGTTCTAGATGACATCTTATTCCAATAGAAAGCTACTTTTTCTGCAGTGAAAATATGTTATTTAGTGTAGCCACCTTCAATAATTATCTTCGC
The DNA here is from genome assembly GCF_028023285.1 of Balaenoptera ricei. NCBI lineage: Eukaryota > Metazoa > Chordata > Mammalia > Artiodactyla > Balaenopteridae > Balaenoptera > Balaenoptera ricei. The sequence goes on along the minus strand of NC_082651.1, from coordinate 19,177,453 downwards.
TAGATCTTCTGGATAACTTGCTACAGTTTCTACATCATTACTTGCTGCTTCACCTTGCACTTTTATGTTATGGAGATGGATTCCTTCCTGAAACCTCATGAACCAATCTCTGCTAGCTTCAAACTTTTCTGCTACAGCTTCCTCACCTCTTTCAGCCTTCAAATAATTGAAGGGATTTAAGGCCTTGCTCTGGGTCAAACTTTGACTTAAGAGAATGCTGTGGCTGGTTTGATCTTCTATGCAGACTAAAACTTACTCCATATCAGTTTTCTCCATATCAGCAATAAGGCTGTTTTTCTTTCTTATCATTCATGTGTTCACTGGAGTATTACTTTTCCATTATATTCATAACTTGACTAACTGGTGCAAAAGACCTTGCATTCAACCTATCTTATCTTGGCTTTCAACATGCCTTCCTCACTGAGCTTAATCATTTCTAGCTTTTGCTTTAAAGTAAGAGACATGCAACTGTTCCTTTTATCTGAACATTTAGAGACCATTGTAGGGTTATTAATTGGCCTAATTACAATATTGTTGTTTCTCAGGGACTGGGGAAGTCTGAGGAGAGGGAGAGAGATGGGAGAACAGCTGGTTGGTGGAGCAGTAAGAACACACATAGCACTTATCCATTATGTTCGCTATCTCGCATGGGTGTGATTTGTGGAGCCCCAAAACAATTAAAATAATATCATCAAAGATCACTGATCACAGATCACCATAACTATATGATAATAATGAAAATGTTTGAAATATTGTGAGAATTACCAAAATGTGACACAGAGGCATAAAGTGAGCAAATCAGTCAAAACCAGTAGAAGTTTACAACACAAAGGATAAATCTTAATGTATACAAATTAAAAGTATTTTATAGGTCGGCAGTCCCACCATGAAATGCAGAATGTGGAAAATAATCTAAATATACTGCAAATGTGTGTGACAATGTGAAGGGGACAATGTGATAATGTGCTGACTTAAGTAACTTTGGAAATGAGCGGGTTCTGCAAGACAAAAGACAAACAGAATTGTACAAAGCACTGCCCTCTAGTTAAAAAGGTTGTTCTCCCCTGCTCCGTGGGGATAACAGGTGGACGATTCTGAAACCATTACACCTGTGTATTGGAATTGAACAATTGAGCAAGTGAATATCAAGTGGTAGAAGTCAGTTATCACACTTATGGAATGGCAGGCTACAGAGAAACAGGATAGAGTGATCCATATGGTAATGGATTAGAGTAGGAGACTTCAGTACGCATTCATTTTTAATTCAATACACGTGAAGATGGTTACAAATAGAAATATATATGTGTGCAAGTACCTTGGTAATATTACACATATATATCTCCTTGATCTGTTAGCTGTGAGTGCCTAGAAGCAATGACATTCCAGTAGCAATGAGAACATCTAGTGCCATGATATTTGGTTTTTAATTTTTTTTTTTTAATTTGTATACAATTTTTAAAAGTTACTTTCCATTTGCAGTTATTACAAAATATTGGCTCTATCCCCATGTTGTACAACACATCCTTGAACTTGTTTTACACCTGATAGTTTCTACCTCCTGCTCCCCCATTGCTCTACTGTTCCACTCCCTCTACACTGGTAACACTAGTCTGTTCTCTATATCTGTGAGTCTGCCTCTTTTTTGTTATATTCACTACTTTGTTGTATTTTTTAGATTCCATGTCTAAGTGATATCATACAGTATTTGTCTTTCTTGGTCTGACTTATTTCACTTAGCATAATGTCCTCCAAGTCCATCCATGGTGATGCAAATGGCAAAATTTCATTCTTTTTTTTAATGGCTGAGTAGTATTCCACTGTAAATATATACCACATTTTATTGGTTTTAAATACTATTCCCCAATAGAAAACAGGATTCCTTAGAGAAATAGCTTATTCTAGGACTTGGGAAATAAATATACAAGAGCCTAAAGCATCTTCTAATGCCAAAAAACAAGAAAGTGCTAAAAACAAACAATCAAGCTAATAAACCAAACAGAAGAGACACAATGATGTTTGTATGTCAAATGGATATGAGGGACAACCAAAAGAGCTCCGTTGGCAAAAACAGGGACAATTTGACCAAAAAATGTAAAGTTGTATTGGATTTTAACATAAAGTATAAAACAAATATCCATAAGTCTATAATGGCATAAATAAAACATTTAATAAATAACAAATGGGGGAATATAGGCAAATATACCTTGCAGAACTCCAAATATTTTTTTAGATACTTCACCTTTCAAAGTGGTGGAGCATAAGTCCCCATTCTTTAACTGTGGGCTGGGCACACGGACTTTCTTCCAAAGAATACAGTGTGGAAGAAAGGGGGAATAAGAGTAACTTTATGGTATAGAAACTGGAGAAATACAATCTTAAGTCAGGTGATCAAGATTAACATCAACAGTAATAAGTCTTATTGATTATGTATCCTTGATATGATGCAATAAGAATGGCACTTTACCAATGAGATCTTTTTCCCAAAAACATATTCCACAATTTAGCCATAAGAAAAGCATCAGACAAATCTCAGTTAAGTGACATTGTATAAAATACTGGAACAGAATTCCTCAAAATTCTCAAGGTCATCAAAAAAAAAAGGAAAGTCTAAGAAACCATCACAGTCTAGAGAAGCCTAAGGAGGCATGATGATTAAATATAATGCAATATCCTGGATAGGATCCTGAAGTAAAAAAAAAGAAAAAAAAAAGGGCAATAGGGATAAACTAAGAAAATCCAGATGAAGTGTGGACTTGGTTAACAATAATAGATCAGTCTTTGGTCATTAACTGTGACATATATACTATTTAAGATGCTAATAATAAGAGTGTGGTATGCGGTATATGAAAATTTTATGTATTATCTTTGAAATCATTCTAAAACTACTCTAAAATAAAAAGTTTATTAGTATCTATTAGCTAATGATGTGTTTCTAAGTGGTAATTCTGCCATGTGAGTCCCCCTAATTCCCGAGTCTTAAGGATAGAGAAAGTCAGAGGAAAGTGCCAGTGTAATTTATTGCGTTATAAAATTAATATTTGTTACTTGAGTAATTTAAACTTTCTAGAGTCTCCATTCAATATATGCATTACATTAAAAACATTTCATCTGCTATGAAGAGAAAAACTTTCAAGATAGATTTTATTTTTTTTACATTAATGAAAAGTTTGGCCAACAGTACGGTCTTCAAATAAATGAAAAAATGGGACAAAATGAGCCACTCCTCCATAAATAACTGTGTTTGTTTAATTGACTCTTTTTATTTTTTCATTTACTTTAAGTAAATATTTCTGTAACTTAAGAATTGGCCATTTACCTTTTCCCATTTTTCTTTTTTTTTTTTGGCTGTCCCACATATACTTAGGAAATAGTGAAATAAAAATACACAGTTTTTTTTAACACTAAAATGGTCAATTCAGATATTCATTTGAAGTAATGTAGAAAGGAGTCTATGAAGTGTCATGTAGTTCATTTAAGTCTACTGTGCAGAACAATGGTGCTTACTAATTCCAGAGGGGTAATAGTGAATATGAGTCAGGTAAGGTAATATGTTCCCTGTTGATATGAGTTTAGATTATAACAGCCTCCAGAATAAATGTCTAACCCTGGAATAAGTTTCACATGTTTGATTCAATAGTCTTAACATGAAAGAAACTTGCCTGCAACTTAATGTAATGAGAATATTACAGAGGAGCCCTTGAGAACTGTCATTCTACATTTTCTCTCTATTCTCCTACTCTAGGTCCCCAACATGATTCTTTGAAACTTGTGAAGTAATAAAGAAAATTGACCATCTTGCCAAAGACCTGAAGTGCCATCTAGAGAGAGTAAGTGAGATATGAGAACATTTAGAGAAAGGGACAGAAGGAGGAGGAGAAGAGATTCAGAGAGCAAGAGTCCTGTTTGAAATAGAAACGGATATTATTCAAATGTGAATGAAAGTCAGATACACTTGAAGAAGAGTTTTGAGGTTTTTGAGGAATGGGCCATAAATATTAAGATGGAAATGGGTACCCTACATGAGAGAGAATGTTGAGGCAAGGTAAAGTCCTTCGAAGATATTACTTTGGACTCTCATTTCACAAGATTTTTCCAGAGTTGTTATTCCACATTTTATGCAGTCCCAATTCCTCAAAAATATCTTTGTGCTTATTTGCAAATTCTGGTGTGATAGTTCTTGAGAGGCTGAAGAAAAACAGGGTTGAAGCAAAATCAAAGTTTTCTCCACTGTCTCCGTTTGAGAGCATATAAAGAAGGAGCATAAATCTTCCTAAACAATAGTCTTGAGTTTTAGATGGTAAAGGGTACTGTAGTGAACTCAAGAGAAACTTAAAGCTCAGCTTTCTGATTACATTCATCCTAATATAATTGAGAGGAAGACAGCCAATTAAAGGATAGTGGAGGATGAAATTTGTGTTCTGTCTATACTCTTTGAATCTTCATGAGTGTTTTAACTATCTGTTGAAGCAAAACATAGTAAGCAAAACGTAGTGGCTTTAAGTAACATTATTATAAATCTGTGGGCGGTTCTGTTCCACATTTTTCTTTGAAGTCACTCAAGCAACTTTATTCAAATGTGACCTCGATTGGTGCTGGAATTTCCAAGATGGTCTCTCAGCCTTCAAGGTCTCCCTCATTCTGTGTCACCTCTCATTATTTAGTAGTCTTGTCTGAGTTTCTTTACAGAATGGTGGCTGGCTTCCAGGAGAGGGGATTCTAAGATGACAAGCCCCAATGTGCAATTACTCTTCAAGCCTCTTCTTTCATTGCCATGCTAATGTCCCAACCATCAAAGCAAAATATGTGGCCAAGCCCAGAGTAAATGTAGGAAAGAATTACATAAATACCTGAGTATAAGAAGGCATGGTTTAGTGGGGGCTACCAATTTAAAAGCCTCTCATAATTAGAATTTCAAAATAAACATCAGATTCCAACAAACTGAATTTAAATTATTTTGCCTTAGGTAATGGAGAGGGTACATGGGAAATAGGGGTCAGGCAATGTTTCAGAATTTTTTTAAACAAAAAATATTGGGTTTAGCAACTATCTTCTGGGGCCCAATTACCACTTGAATACACCAAATCAATAACTTCAGTTGAATTTTGTTCCCTGATGTAGTAACAACTGAATTTTGCAAAACTAATTTGTTTTCTGTGTAAAGTCTCTGCTAATATGAATATTTCCAGACACCAAACCATTTCTCCTCTCCCCACACCCTAATCTTGCTCAACACAATAAACACACACACACACCTGAAATTAAATTTTAAAAACAACATAAAAGCCTACTAGAATTGACAACATTTTTTATAGAACTGCTCCCAGAACTTTATTTTCCTCATTTCATCATCATTTTAAAAACTACGACATTTAAAAAGAGTTGAATGGCTTTCATATATTAACACTGTGTTTGGCACTGAGGGGATATGAAAGAAGATATAGACATCATTCTTTATTTTGAATATTACTTTTTAATTTAGACATCTCTTTGTATTTGTTAGGATTTTGTTGAAATTTCAAGCATATTAAGAAGTTTCACAAGCGCTATTATATTCATGTTATAGATGATGAAATTGAGGCTCAGAAAAAGGCAGTGAAAGTCCACAGTGGACAATTGGAAGGGAATCGTGTTCAGACTAGAATTCTGATTTTTTGAGTAGAATTCTAGTGCTGCTTTATAATAGAGTAAATGTGAGTTGTAGGGGTTTATAGATCTGTGTTTAAATTTTAATATCGACACAGGCAAATTATATAAACCTGCGAAAATGCATATTCTGTGTTTTAAATATTATAATTGTTGTGTTTACCTTATACAATTAGTATGGTTATATTAAATGCCACATCAGGTTATCTCTTTGAGGACACACCTGCTGCCCCTAAAGCCTTGCAGGCTACTTAAGCACTAAGGTACGATCATGTAAACCAACAGCATCACATATACAAAAGTGTTGAAAAAAAGAACAAATAATACAAAAAATGGTTAAATATTAAATTGTGTAGCAGTGAAGGAAGCAATATATAAGCTCATTGAAGAGAAAGAGCTGTGAGGGCTGATGGAGTCAGAGAGGACTTGATAGAAAAGGTGACACTTGGACTCGGCCTTAAATCGACTATACTGGTAGCTTTTGTCCTTTGCCTCTAGCCTCAGCAGAGTTCACATTCATGTTCACAGATATGAAGAGCATTATCAATCACATCGCAACCATGAAGGTTTGACCCTTTTGCCACATTGATTAGGCATCACATTGATCTGCCCTGCATTATTTCTGTTCACCCGCCTACCCTCCTTCCTCCCTCTCTATTGTACAAGTGCCTGCACTCTGCCCTTCCAAGGTCTAAGTACCCATTTCCAGCTTATCTTGCCTGGATTCCTTGTACTGAAAAGCACCAGGTTCTTTATGATAAGCACTTACATTGGAGAAAATGTGCTCTCCAAAAACATAAGTGCTACTACTCTAACTACCTGAGGTGAAAGAACAATAGTGAAATTTAATAAAGAAGAAATGAAATGTTCAATTGGAGACCAAAATTGCTTTACAGCAGTACAATAAAATAAAACACAAGCCAGTTGCCCTCAGAGCCAGACTATTATTCACACACAGCAAAACAGGAAGTAGCCCTCAGGGTTGCTTGAGCAGAAACAGATGAGTGATGAGAGTTTTATTTCTTTCCTTTTAACCTCTGAGGAACTATGGAGGAAGAATAGAAAGACACATTAAAGCAAAAGGTAGAAATACTTTCTGTCCTCTTCTTCTATCATCTTTCTCATATTTGATTCTGACAAACTGGTACTAGATTTCATAGAATATGTACCTTCTTTGTTCTCTTAGATAAGGCAGCCAGTGAGAGGCAGAAATTTACATTTTCCTACAGAAATGACACAAATTATTTCCCATCAGTTTTGGGATAAGATAATAATTCTAGACCCCTGAAAAAACTGACAAGTGGCCAAATTGAATTGTTTACTTCAAAATCCTGCTTGGTACCTAGTGCAATGCCTGGCTTACCATAGCACCCAAGATCATTTGTTGAATAAACAGACAGAAGATATTTATGTAAAGAGAGATGACAGTCTGAGTAGCAGATGAAGAGAAACGAACTGTGGAGGGTTTTTCTTAAAGTTTTCTGTTCAGGGAAGCATGCTAATTTTACTCAGATAGTGTGTTTATTTGGAGCGGCTTAAGAAGAAAGCTGATAGAAATTCAGTCTTTGCCTTTCTTCTGTCTGTTCTACTTGTTGACTATTTCTTCAAAATCAACATGCTATTTTCTCACCTTAGACCTGTTCTTTGACTGTTTTTGTTTTGCTAGAAAGGCAAAAGAGAGGACGTTGATAGAAAAATAAATGATCTCTAATTGACTCATTATGACTTATCTTTATTAACAGTAAAAGTCTTCTGTGCTCTCTCAAAGAATCACACATATTTGGCCATCATCATTCTGTTCCTACATGCATGAGAGGTCAAACTTGAACAGAATGTTTACAGGCCTTATCAATTTTATCTTCTTTTGCATTTTTTACTTTCATCTTTCTCAGCCTCTAATCAGATCTCGTGGCCTGTTAAGATCACGTAATAGTTCTATATTGTGCATTCCCTCATTGCCTAAGCTCTTATGCTAGTATTTTAAAAATAGTCTACAGAAAAATGACCAAATTTAAGTCAGAGGTAGCCAATATCCCTAAGTCTTTTTTTTTTTTTTTTTTGGTAATTTATTTTTATAATGGGGTGTAGCTGATTTTCTTTTTTTTTTAAATCAGTCATCAATTTTATACACATCACTGTATACATGTCAATCCCAATCGCCCAATTCAGCACACCACCATCCCCACCCCACCCTAAGTCTTTATAAGATATGTATATATGGACAATATATAGACCCTCAGAGATTGGACTGATGCCACATAGAAGCCATTTTGGGAAAGATGGAAAATGGAGTTGAGAAGGCCACCATTCTGCAATGTCCCTTGAATTCCTTTTTGATGTGTATACCATATTACATGGGTTTAAAAGGAAGAAAAGTGTTGATTAAACAGAAACTGAAAACTACTGCTTTCTATAATCTACTAAATTGGTAGGTAAGAAAACACAAGAGGATTATTCCCATAAAGACACTCATTTTAATGGTAACATGAGTCATTTGCAGGCAATGGCTCCATTATTCTCCAGCTTGACCATTTGTCACTGGCCCAGTGGAGATCTGGAGAGTAATGAAGAGGAAAACATACAATGTAAAGCCAATCAGGAGAATATTTTGCAGGATCAAAAGGATTAAACCAACAGCATCATCAAGAAAGACCTAGTCATATACAAGCATACCTCTTTTTATTGTGCTTTATTTTTTATTGTGCTTCACAGATATTGTGATTTTTTTTTTTTTTAACAAATTGAAGGTTTGTGGCAACCCTGTGTTGAGCAAATCTATTGGCACCATTTTTCCAACAGCATTTGCTCACATCTGTGTTGCTGTCTCACGTTTTGGTAATTCTTGCAATATTTTAAACTTTTTTCATTATTCTGTTATGGTGATCTGTGATCAGTGATCTGTGCTGTTACTATTGCAAAAAATTATAACTCACTGAAGGCTCAGTTAGCATTTTTTGGTAATAAAGTATTTTTAAATTAAGGTATGTACATTTTTTAAACACAATGCTGTTGCATACTTAATAAACTATAGTATAGTGTAAACATAACTTTTATGTACACCGGGAAACCAAAACCTTTGGGTGAATCACTTTACTGTGATATTCACATTATTGCAGTGGTCTAGAACCAATCCTGCCATATCTCTAAGTTATGTTTATATGAATCATATTATTGCACACTAGGGAAGAGTCACCACCTAAAATATCCATCCTGCACCTGGCACCTGGAGCAGAGAGGAGAGCAAATCTTTCCCCAGTCCTTTTTCTAGCCCGATCCCACTCCTGCCTTTAAGGAAACATAAGAGTCAAACCTTGTAAATAACCAGACTCATCTGTTCCAAAGGATTTTGCTATTTTCTGCGCTTAAATTTAGCTTAGTTCCCTTCCTGTTAGTCTGATTTTCAAGTAATTTTAAACCTTTTTCCTTCTTTTCAATATCAGTTGATGCCTTCTTGAGAGTGTCAATGAACCAGCCTGATACCTGTGGGCTTCTGGGCTTCCTCAATTCTCTCTGCAGCTGAAAAGTTTCTTTCACTGTCCTGTTGAAAGCCAGCCAGTGTCTCAAAAGTTTCTGTTAACATTTCTATTAATCTTCTAAATTGCATTTCTCCAAATATTGGTCTTTTCCTCAGTCTTTCAGACTTGATCACTATCTCAATTTATTGTTACAAAAGCAAGCACCTTAGTTTCTCTACATGAAGAGGAGTTTAAGTTATTTATGAAGCGAGTTTAAGATGATCACACCTGTGCTTTCTCCCATTTAACCAGGGAGGTCAGACATGTTGCTTTTTACTCGTGGCAGCGTTTCCAGCCCTGTCCTTAGTACTAGCTTAGAGCTAGAAAGTTCACTGAAGGCAGAAATGTTAGCTGTTCCTCTAAGAGAGATGGAAAGAAAAAGAGAGGAAGGAAGGATATTGACAATGGGAAAGGGAGTGATGGTAAAGATATAACATAATAATAATTTGAAAGAATAAGTGTGAGGAAATAGAAGAGAAAGAAAAGTACAGTAAGGGATGTAAGGCAGTAATTTTTTTTTTAAAGGCTATGCAAGTTAAGAAAGTAGGAAACAGCATTTATTTAGGACATTTATTTGTTAAATATAAAACTGGACACTATATTTGAACCCAGAATGATATCTTTTTTTCTTCTCATTTGGCAAGTATAATTAATCAAACAAAAAGAAAGAAGCAAACACAAAGTAACAGAAAGTAAAGGGTCCTGAAGCTTGGAAAGGTTGTAGACCAATTAAGAAATAAATGAGAGCACAAGAAAGTATCAAAACCAGAATTCCAGACTCCTTTATCAGATTCTAAAACAGAGAATTTTCCAAAAGATAAGATGGAAAAGAAAGGATGTTCATTAAAAAGGAAAGGGTGAATTTATCGGCAGAGTGACTTTTTAAATTGGCTCACACTCTAAGGCTAACATTTCACTAACATTTTACCAAGATAATATTAATGTTTCATTATCAATTAACAACTTCCTAATTAAAGCAAGGATTGGCATTTTTTTCAAAAGTTTTTTTTTTTTTAAAGAAACTTAAACTACTCTCTTTTTTTAAAAGAAAATATTTAAGAGTTGACTCATATGAATGGATCTGAGGGATGCCAAAATTCCTAATGCCCCGAAAATAGGCTACCTCATATAGTAGATAAACTTGAATTCCTGTCTTAAATTGATCTCAACTAAGAAGATGATTCATAAAACTCAGAGTGAAAAGAAAAACAAAATCTCTGGTTTAAATCAAAGGAAACATGGATACAAGCTTTTCCAACTCAACCTCTTTAACATATAAATAGTACTAATAGGACAGGAAAGGAAGTGAGCTATTTTCAGAAAACATGGTAATTTATTCATCCTTTTAAATGGGGCTGAATTGGGTGTGTTGAGGGATGGAAGGGTAGAGTCTAGATCATAGAGCATGTCCTATGAATGTAGGCTAATGGAAGTGGATCACTTGTACCCTGGAGAAATATGGAAAAGAAATGTTAGATGTTTTAGCAGGTAGACATGAAGTTGGCTGTGGAAGAACAGGACAAATTGTAAATTTGCAAAGGCTAAAAATAGACTTTATGTCTGGAATGGGACAGTCATTGGAAAATGAATCTAGCTTCAAATACTAGAGGGTTACCTCATAAGACTGGCAGACCAGAAGGTACATTGGAGAATCACTCACATTGAGTAAGAAAATCTTGATACTGAATGCAGGTTCATTCACATTAAGTCCTTACATAACTCTGACCTCAGATCCCAAACCTGAACACTGCTGAATTGCAGGAAAGGAGTCTGTGAGCCCTGGGCACTAGGCAGGGCCAGAGTATGGTTGCTGAAGAAGTCCTTGACCTTGTCCACAGTCTCACCTACAGTGGATCCTGCCTAATGATTAAACACAAAATCTTCTCAGTATCAAAGACACTTCTAATCCAATTAAACTGCCAGCAAAGTCAGGGCGTTCACTTTGCAGTCTTTGTCTCCAGTTGTAATTTCTGGAAACAGAAGAATAAAGGTATTTCTCCCGTTAAAAATAAAGAAAGAATAAAGCAGGCAAAATGTCATGCATGACTATGACAGTAAAGAGACTTTATTATCTGTGTGTTTCTAATACCTCTGGAAACACCTTCAGAGATAAAAGGTCCTTAAGTCTTTTATTCTTACTTAGAAAGAATTAAAAGTTTTCATTCACTCAGAAAAAAAAAAAAAAAAATCTGTGCTCTTTTTAATGTTAGCTTAACTCATGACCAAATATTAATTATAATAATTTTGCTACTAAGAATTCAAAGGCTTAAGTCCATATAAAACATCCTCTGGGTACTAAGAGGTTTTGGTTTTTAAATCCCCTTTACATTCTGTAACTCAGGAAAATAATTTTTCATATTATGTATTGCTAGTATTGTAGCATTATGACTCAGGTCAGTATTACTTGACAACTTATAAGTGAGGCCTCCTGATTTTATTTTTTATGAAAATGTCATATATTAAAGTCCTATTTTACAAAATAAATAAAGAGGTGGTAAATTGCATTATAAAATGAGTCTTCACTTTACAAAAGGTCTCACCTGGGATTCACCATGTAATGCTTTCCTTTACTGTCACTGTTTATTCACACACAGATAAATAAAGGAGCTGCAGTGAAGGGCTGAGAGGCTAAGATAATTACATCTAAGCTATAATGATATATAATCCATCCAAAATGAAGATGGGGCATTCTGAATAGAAATTTTATCTCTGGTAAAATAGTACAGCTGAACCACCACTTGATTTATATAAAACCCTTATTTTTCTTGGAATATATCTGACTGCTGAAATAAAATCTACTTGCCAATGACATGAATACCACTTCACAGTGTGACCATAAACATTGTATCTAAGTATTTAAGGAATCCCTAACTGACCCTCTGGCTCCATGACCCCTTGCCGATATATCCCTTACTTGAATTAAGGCATGAAGACTATGGTATTCGCAAAGATTTTTCATTTGGAGTATTAGAAACTCAACTCAGAAACTCGAGCTTATTTCTTAGTTTCCTCACTCTGTTAGAATGTGAGCCTAACATAGGTAGGGACATTTCCCATATTTTCTCTAATGCACTAGTATCATTGTGAGCAATCCCTGGCTATATACTATATGTTATTGTATATTACTTGCTATATTTTATTTGTTGAAGGTAGAATGAGTGACCTACCTTAAGACAAGTTTAAATGGTGCTAATATGCATTATGGATCCAGGGTCCCAAAAAATGCCATAGAGATTCTTCCTGGCCCCTTTAGTATCTTGACTCTGCTTGGTCTTGCAATTTACTCTTGTTTACTCACATCTCTTTTAATGATGGCTTAGTCCACCATACAGAAGGGAAGATGGCCTCTGGAAACCCTAGCCCTTTTCCTTTTATTTGTGATTTAGTGAATGATTATCCAGTATAATGGAAGGACTCTAAATAGCCCCTTTGTATTCCATACTGATGCCTATTGCCAGGAAAAAGATGAGGCCACATGATTGGCACTGCCACCACATAGCATGAGAAAGGGCAACTTTCCAGGGGTAAGAAGGGTGCAGGGCACAGGAAAAAATATGTCCCCTAATCTTTTATTTCTAGTTAGTATCCCAAAGATAAATCAAAGCAAGAGGTACCTTCTTGTCTTGAGAACGCAATTTACATTTTTATGTCTAGATGCCCATTCAGGGTGATAACAGGCTCAATCAATCTGGAGTCTTATTTCCCACATGGAATACTTCTCTTTGGGCCTTTCCTCTTGTCTTCAGTCTCTGACATTTCAGGGCAAGGAAAATCCCTTAATTAATTTCTCACTTTGAAGTAAAGTCTCAGCTAAAAGGGCACTCAGAATTTTAACCGTAAGAATGAGGAAAAACTTCATTCTCTTGACATTAATGTCTTCCCTCTGAAGGCTGTCTACTGTAGTACTAGGAAGAGCCAGTGTTGTAGATGAAGTTGAAAGCAGTGTGCTGGAGAATTCCCTCCTGCTTGGGTGAGGGGAGAGAAGGGGGTCTTTTTGTTCTATTCAGGGTTTCAACCGATTGTGTGAGGCCCATCCACATTATGGAGGGCACTGCTTTACTCAAGTGGAACCAATTTAAATGTTAATCTCATCCAAAACACCCTCACAGAAACATCCAGAATAGTGTTTGACCAAATATCTGGGTACCGTGCGACCCAGCCATGTGAGCATTCATACACATCTCCTTAAACCATACTTGATCTACAGCTAAAAACAATAACATAATAAAACAAGGTCATACTTCTACCTAACATGGAAAAACTATTCTGTGTACAACCAAACACATACCAATATTTTCCACAGAAGAGGATACAAAGTCCTTGAGTGGTCTTTGCTCTTCTCTTTGATATCCAATAACTTAAATATCATGATATAAAATCAATACTTCTTATGTTACTTGATAAGGGATAAGAGAAGGAAGAGAACAAAGATATTCTACACACATACATTTATACACAAACATATAATAAAATAAGGAGTAAATATATATGATGATGATGATTACAGTCTGCAATTCTACTGGTCATGAGGTATAGCTGGTATTTATAACTACTTTCTTTCACTATCCTTTCTATATTCCCTTTGATTTCATCAAGAATCTCAGTTGTTTGTGGTTCTTTATGTTGTGGGGTTATCCAATCCTTTATTTATGAAGGGTCTGGGCCACTAGTAGTTCTGCCTGCACTTGGTTGTTAAGTAGTTTATCATTGACTTCAGTCAAAGGACAATACTGAAATGCTTTAAGGGATCTCTTTATTATAGACATACTCTTCCTTAATTCCACTGTGAAATAGTAGTTGAATTTCTCCTTGGTAGTCAGGATCACTCACCCCAACCAGCACAGTAACTCTCTTATTTGTTAATTCAGAGACGTAAGGAGCCCTAAGTTCTGGGGGAGAGTCTTAACTTTCAGTTCAGTGGATTCACTGTTGTGCCTTCTGATGGAAGCATCCTTTCCTTTGGAATTAAGATGGGCTAGGCCATCAGAGAATAAAGTCATGCGGACAGGAAGATAAGCTTTCGCTAATGGTTCACTAGGGATAATAGTGAATGTCACCACTCTCATTTTTACCTCTTGATTCCTGGACCTGTAAATCCTGGCTAAGGGACAAATTGCATGATATATTAGACACTGAGTCAGTGCCACCCAGCTGGCAATTTAACTGAGTATTCAAAAGGCCATTCCACTATTCTGTCAAGCCAGCTGCTTCAGGATGATGGGGAACTTGATAAGACCAATGGATACCATGAGAATGTGACTATTGCTGTCCTGCCTTTGCTGTGAAGTGAGTTTCTTGATCAGAAGCAATGCCCTGTGGAATATCATGATGGTAGATAAGGTATTGTGGAAATCCATAGATGGACATTTTGGCCTGGAGGGACGGTACTTTTGTATGCAGAGTAAATGTCTATTCATAAGAACAAAATTCTGCTCCTTCCATAATGGAAGCAATTCAATGTAGTCTACCTGCCCCCAGGTAGCTGGGTGATCACGCTGAGGAGTGGTGATATACTGAGGATGCAGTGTTGATCTCTATTGCTGGCAGACTGTACCTTAAGCAGCAGCTATTACCAGGTCAGCCTTGGTGAGTTGAAATCCATGTTGTCCAGCCCAGGCAAAACCTGCATTCCTGCCACAACCCACATTCCTGCCACCATGGGCACTTTGTGTATTATCCCATTCATCGAGGACAGTGGTGACTAGGAAAAGAGGCTGACTTGTACTCACAGAATGGGTCAACCTATGCAATTGATAATTAAAATACTCCTCTGCTAAGGTCACACTTTGATGGGTATTCACATGGAACACAAATATTCTCATGTTATTTTCCAAGTTAGAGGGGTCAATTCTTATAGCTCTTCACTAAACTTCCTTGTCACCAATTTCCCAATCATGTTCCTTCCAAGTGCCTGACTAACCAACCAAACTATTGATCACACACAGTCCATGAGTTTGTATATAATCACACACCTGGTCATTTCTTCCTCCAAGAAAAATGAAAAACCAGGTACACTCATTGAAGTTCTGCCCATTCATAGGATTTCCTTCACCACTGTCCTTCAGGGATGTCCCAGAAATGGACTATAGTGCTGTACCTATCCACTTTGTGGTGGTGCCTGCATCTATAGGAATATCTGCAAACTAGACTCAAGTTTTCTCTTCCTTTGTCAACTGACCATAGGCAACTCCCTATGGGCTGGAATAACACACTCAAATGAGGAATATGTTACCTCCAAAATCCAAAGGGGTTCAACAGGCATTGTGTCTCTTTTTTGGTTGTAGGAGGGGCCATATGCAACAATTTTTCCTTCACCTTAAAAGAGATATCTTGACTTATCCCACACCGGAACCCTAAAAACTTCACTGAGGTAGAAGGCTACTGAATTTTTGTCAGATTTATTTCCCATCCTCTGATACTTAAATGTCTTTAAAACATCAACATAGTTGCTGTTTCTTGCTTACTAGGTCCAATCAGCATAATATCATCAATGTAATGGACCAGTGTGAAATCTTGTGTAAGGGAAATACAAAAGATCCCTGCTGACTAAATTATGACATAGGGCTGGAGAGTTGATATACCCCTAAGGTAGGACAGTGAAGGTGTGATTCTGGTCTTGCCAGATGAAAGCTAACTGCTTCGTTGTACCTTACTGACAGGTATAGAAGAAAGTAGTTTTCCAGATCAGTGGCTGCATGTCAGGTTCTAAGGCATGTGTTAATTTGCCGAAGCATTAAAACCACATCTGGTATAGCAACTGTGATTAAAGTTACCACCTGGTTAAACTTGTGATAATCCACTGTCATTATCCAAGATCCAACTGTCTTCTGTACAGGACAAATAGGTGAGTTGCATGGGGGCATGGTAGGAATCACAACCCCTGCATCATTCAAGTCCTTGATGGTGATACTACTAATTTTGCAATCACTTGAAAAACTTTCTATTGCATTTGGTTTACTATTTTCCTAGGTAAATGCATTTCTAGTGGTTTCCACTTGACTTTTTCCATCCTTTTAGCCTTCACTGTGCAGATCAGTTAACTAATGTGAGGATTCTGACAGCTGTTGAGAATATCTATTCTAATCATGCATTTTGGAACTGGGGAAATAACCACAGGATGGGTTTGGGAATCCAGTGGGCCCATTTTGACAGGGATCTAAGCTAAAACTTGATTGATCACCTGGCCTCCATAAGCTTCTATTCTGACGTGTGGACCCTAGTGACATTTTGAGTCTCCTGAGATAGTGACAGTTCAGACCTGTGTCCAGTAGTTCCCAAAAGTTCTATTTCTTTTTCCCTAATACACAATTACCTTCATAAAAGGTCATAAGTCTCTGGAGAAGGCTGGGAGAAAGGTCTTGGCTGAATAAATTAGACTGAGCAAACTTCATTTCAAAGGCCCCCAAATTATCCAAATTGTGCAAAATTATCCATGCATCTTTTTTCACCATTACATGAAGACCTCATAGCTTTTTGTCCTCTGAGCTTACCTTCAATCACTAAAACTGATATTAGAGTTTATTTAAATTAGTTTCAATTCACTTTAATATCTTAAATAGTACTGTTTAGTTGAAAAAGTGCTTTGACATTATTTATTCCAGTTAATCAACACAATATATCGGTAAAGGGAATTCACTAGATATTAACATTAGCTTGAAGAAAATGACCTGAAGCTCTTATGTGACATCAGTATTATTCGATCCAAAGAATGTGAAGAGATAATATCTACTGAGGACACTAATATTATTGTTTACTTAGATTGGTACCTCATGCTCAACATTTCTAAATTAGACTACAGTGAGAAAATTATAAGCAGTGTAATAATGAGAATGTCACATATAAAATTAATCGTATTTGTTGATTTCAAAGAAAATAAAACCTTGTGGAATATGTTGGATTAGTTTTCATTAATTTTCATAGAGTCAAAGTTTAAAATTTCCTTTGTGTTATTTAGAATTTTTTAATGAGATGAATGACTTTTTAAAAAAATAATAGATAATTACAAAAGAAGATCATTGTTACTGATAAATTATCTTACATAGTCCCCTGGGAAGAAAGCAATATTTGTACAGAGGCTGATTATGACATTGTGATATTCTTATTAGTACAAAGAAGAAAGAGTTATGTGAATATGATATGCTCTATTAGCACACTCTTCTCTTTTCATTACTCATTCAAATATGTTGTAAACAAATGGAATGTGCTGTTTCTATGCTTTCGCTGTCTTGAAATAATAAATGTACAAAAAAAGAGAGCTGCTTCAGTACAGTTTAACCTAATAGAAAAACTCATTCTAAACAATGCAGAAACAATTCATACATTTAGATTTAATCAAATAAAATATAAAAACCCAGAGAATTTTATTAGGGTAGTTCACTGAAATCAAAGAATAAAAGAACTGGTTGAAATTTCAAGATCATTTAATCCATCCCCTCTTATTCTACAAATAAGGTAATAATCTCTAAAGGCAAGCAGCATGCTCAAAGTCACGGAATAACTAAATGGCAAAGTCAAATTCTCAGGTTCCTTTCAATGGAAAACTTAAACTTCACAATGTCTTGTTAAATTACATGTTCTTGGTCTTATCATTGTAAATTTTATCTGAAAGAACATATAGTTTAGCTTGTATCCAGCTCACAGAAAGGCTTGTATATATAACCACAAATTTAAAATTTCAAAATAAGAATACAACAACAACCAAAGCAACAGCTATGTTCTCTGGAATACCAAAACATGTCTGTTTGGAACAGACGTAATTAATGGAATCATTAATAAAATGGTCAACCAAGGAAATAAAGTACATATTCACCAAATTATTACATGAAAGGATATAAGGAATTAACTTCATATTTGTTGATCTATTATATATCTTGCACTGTACATATAGCATATCACTTAAGCCTTACAATAAAATTTTATCTTCATTTTACAAATTACCAACAACTGTTTACATTTGTTTAAAGCAATCAAGATTTATATATGTTATGCTACTTGCTCAAACATCTAGTAAATAATAGGGGATTTGAATGTGGCTTTGTCTGATTAGGAGGTTGATTTTAAATTGTTATAGTTGTTGAAGCTTGGAGAGAAAATAACATGAA
This sequence comes from Balaenoptera ricei, assembly GCF_028023285.1. Lineage (NCBI taxonomy): Eukaryota > Metazoa > Chordata > Mammalia > Artiodactyla > Balaenopteridae > Balaenoptera > Balaenoptera ricei. The sequence continues at coordinate 19,159,194 of NC_082651.1, read as the reverse complement.
TTAAGAAAAGAGGATATTTTATATATTTTAATGAAATCTATGGGTTTTTAACTGATAACAAATAGGCAGTTATCATGAATATTGAAATACAAAATATCTTCATGCTTGACCCATATAAAATTTTAGCTTAGCTTTATTATTATTATTGTTATTATTATTTCAATACAGATGTCATACTAAGCAAAATAATAATTTAAAAAACTAAAATAAGACTTGAAAATAAAATCACTCAAATTCTTCAATGAGCATTTTGATTGTTTTTGTCGTTTGTTTCTTCTTTTATATATTTTCATTTCTAGTTAGCTTCTAGATATGCATTACTATTTATCAACTTAATTTTCTAAAGAGGTTTCAATTACCATAATAAAGAGTGAATTATTCTTCCAGAGAATGGCTGCTAAAATTGACTTCTTTAAGATTTTTTTCCACTATATGCACTTTTCACTTTATATCACTATGTAAATAATCTCACACCTATATATGACAAACTATCAATACCTCCAACATACAAGTGTCTCATAGTTCTCTTTAGGTAGATATTCATACTGCTCACTAATATTTTCAATTATCTTGACATTACAGGCCGAAAGGACAATTATACTTCCTGCCTTAGTTAAATTAGGATTGTCCTTTTGTTCTGCTTAGCTTCATGAAATGTAATACACATCAATTCCGGGTGGAAACAATTAAGAACAAGTGAAGAGTTCTCTGTGTTCTCTTTTTCTGCCTGAAGGGCCTTACTGAGGTAATGGAATCATACACTGGTGGACTGTCAGCCAGTGTTCATGTCTTTAGTGAGCAGAGCCTTCTTGCCAAACCATATTGACCATGCTTCTAAGGTTTGAGAGTGGCTTGTTACTGCAACATAAAGTAACCTGCTTGAAAAGACAACTTTATAAAACATGCTCCAGAGCACTTACTACTATATCCATATTTTTGTGTTTCTTGTACTTCTTCTAGCTTAGTTTTTAGCTCGAAATGACTTTGTTTATCTATTTACATCTTAATTGGAGTATAATTGCTTTACAATGGTGTGTTAGTTTCTGCTTTATAAAAAGGGAATCAGCTATACATATACATATATCCCCATATATCTTCCCTCTTGCATATCCCTCCCTCCCACCATCCCTATCCCACCCCTCTAGGTGGTCAAAAAGCACCAAGCTGATTTCCCTGTGTTATGCGGCTACTTCCCACTAGCTATCGGCTTTACATTTGGTAGTGTATATATGTCCATGCCACTCTCTCACTTTGTCCCAGATTACCCTTCCCCATTCCCGTGTCCTCAAGTCCATTCTCTAGTAGGTCTGCATCTTTATTCCCATCCTACCCCTAGGTTCTTCATGACCTTTTTTTTTTTTTTTAAGATTCCATATATATGTGTTAGCATATGGTATTTGTTTTTCTCTTTCTGACTTCACTCTGTATGACAGGCTCTAGGTCCATCCACCTCACTACAAACAACTCAATTTCGTGTCTTTTTATGGCTGAGTAATATTCCATTGTATATATGTGCCACATCTTCTTTATCCATTCATCTGTTGATGAACACTTAAGTGGCTTCCATGTCCTGGCTATTGTAAAAAGAGCTGCAATAAACATTGTGGTACATGACTTTTTTTGAATTATGGTTTTCTCAGGGTATATGGCCAGTAGTGGGATTGCTGGGTCGTATGGTAGTCTATTTTTAGTTTTTTAAGGAACCTCCATACTGTTCTCCATAGTGTCTGTATCAATTTACATTCCCACCAACAGTGAAGGAAAGTTCCCTTTTCTCCACACCCTCTCCAGCATTTATTTTTTGTAGATTTTTTGATGATCGTCATTCTGACCGGTGTGAGATGATATCTCATTGTAGTTTTGATTTGCATTTCTCTAATGATTAATGATGTTGAGCATTCTTTTATGTGTCTGTGGCAATCTGTATATCTTCTTGGGAGAAATGTCTATTTAAGTCTTCTGTCCATTTTTGGATTGGGTTGTTTGTTTTTTGATATTGAGCTGCATGAGCTGCTTGTAAATTTTGGAGGTTAATCCTTTCTCAGTTGCTTCATTTGCAAATATTTTCTCCTTTTCTTAGGGTTGTCTTTTTGCCTTGTTTATGCTTTCCTTTACTGTGGAAAAGCTTTGAAGTTTCATTAGGTCCCATTTGTTTATTTTTGTTTTTATTTCCATTTCTCTAGGAGGTGGGTCAAAAAGGATCTTGCTGTGATTTATGTCATAGAGTGTTCTGCCTATGTTTTCCTCTAAGAGTTTTATAGTGTCTGGCCTTACATTTAGGTCTTTAATCCATTTTGAGTTTATTTTTGTGTATGGTGTTAGGGAGTGTTCTAATTTCATTCTTTCACATGTAGCTGTCCAGTTTTTCCAGCACCACTTATTGAAGAGGCTGTCTTTTCTCCATATTCTTGCCTACTTTATCAAAAATAAGGTGAGCATATGTGTGTGGGTTTATCTCTGGGCTTTCTATCCTGTTCCATTGATCTCTGTTTCTGTTTTTGTGCCAGTACCAAACTGTCTTGATTACTGTAGCTTTGTAATATAGTCTGAAGTCAGGGAGCCTGATTACTCCAGCTCTGTTTTTCTTTCTCAAGATAGCTTTGGCTATTTGGGGTCTTTTGTGTTTGCATACAAATTGTGAATTTTTTTGTTATATTTCTGTTAAAAATGCCAGTGGTACCTTGATAGGGATTGCACTGAATCTGTTGATTGCTTTGTATATTATATTCATTTTCACGATGTTGATTTTTCCAGTCAAAGAACATGGTATATCCCTCCATCGATTTGTATCATCTTTAATTTCTTTCATCAGTGTCTTAAACTTTTCTGCATACAGGTCTTTTGTCTCCTTAGGTAGGTTTATTCCTAGGTATTTTATTCTTTTTGTTGCAGTGGTAAATGGGAGTGTTTCCTTAATTTCACTTTCAGATTTTTCATCATTAATGTATAGGAATGCAAGAAATTTCTGTGCATTAATTTTGAATCCTGCTACTTTACCACATTCATTGATTAGCTCTAGTAGTTTTCTGGTAGCATCTTTAGGATTCTCTATGTATAGTATCATGTCATCTGCAAACAGTGACAGCTTTACTTCTTTTCCCATTTGGATTCCTTTTATTTCTTTTGCTTCTCTGATTGCTCTGGCTAAAACTTCCAAAACAATGTTGAATAATAGTGGTGAGACTGGGCAACCTTGCCTTGTTCCTGATCTTAGTGGAAATGGTTTCAGTTTTTCAGCATTGAGGATGATGTTGGCTGTGGGTTTGCCATATATGGCCTTTATTATGTTGAGGTAAGTTCCCTCTATGCCTACTTTCTGGAGGTTTTTTATCATAAATAGGTGTTGAATTTTGTTGAAAGCTTTTTCTCCATCTATTGAGATGGTCATATAGTTTTTATTCTTCAGTTTGTTAATATGGTGTATCACATTGTGTATATTAAGTAATCCTTGCACTCCTGGGATAAAACCCACTTGATAATGGTGTATGAGCCTTTTAATATGCTGTTGGATTCTGTTTGCTAGTATTTTGTTGAGGATTTTTGCATCTATGTTCAGCATTGATACTGGCCTGTAGTTTTCTTTCTTTGTGACATCTTTGTCCGGTTTTGGTGTCAGGATGATGGTGGTCTTGTAGAATGAGTTTGGGAGTGTGCCTCCCTCTGCCAAATTTTGGAGGAGTTTGAGAAGGATAGGTTTTAGCAGCTCTCTAAATGTTTGATAGAATTCGCCTGTGAAGCCATCTGGTCTTGGCCTTTTGTTTGTTAGAAGATTTGAATCACAGTTTCAATTTCAGTGCTTGTGAATGGTCTGTTTATATTTTCTATTTCTTCCTGGTTCAGTCTTGGAAGGTTGTGCTTTTCTAAGAATTTCTCCATTTCTTCCAGGTTGGCCATTTTAATGGCATATAGTTGCTTTTAGTAATCTCTCATGATCCTTTGTGTTTCTGCAGTGTCAGTTGTTACTTCTCCTTTTTCATTTCTAATTCTACTGATTTGAGTCTTCTCCCTTTTTTTCTTGATGAGCCTGGCTAATGGTTTATCAATTTTGTTTATCTTCTCAAAGAACCAGCTTTTAATTTTAGTTTAGTGATCTTTTCTATTGTTTTCTTCATTTCTTTTTCATTTATTTCTGATCTGATCTTTATGATTTCTTTCCTTCTGCTAACTTTGGGGTTTTTTTGTTCTTCTTTCTCTAATTGCTTTAGGTGTAAGGTTAGGTTGTTTATTTGAGATGTTTCTTGTTTCTTAAGGTAGGCTTGTATTGCTATAAACTTCCCTCTTAGAACTGACTTTGCTGAATCCCATAGATTTTGGGTCATAGTGTTTTCATTGTCATTTGTTTCTAGGTATTTTTTGATTTCCTCTTTGATTTCTTCAGTGATCTCTTTGTTATTACATAGTGTATAGTTTAGCCTCCATGTGCTTGTATTTTTTACAGATTTTTTTCCTGTAATTTATATCTAGTTTCATAATGTTGTCGTCAGAAACATACTTGATATGATTTCAATTTTCTTAAATTTACCAAGGTTTGATTTGTGACCCAAGATATGATCTATCCTGGAGAATATTCCATGAGCACTTGAGAAGAATGTGTATTCTGTTGTTTGGGGATGGAATGTCCTATAAATATCAATTAAGTCCATCTTGTTTAATGTATCATTTAAAGCTTGTCTTTCCTCATTTATTTTCATTTTGGATGATCTGTCCATTGGTGAAAGTGGGGTGTTAAAGTCCCCTACTATGACTGTGTTACTGTCGATTTCCCCTTTTATGGCTGTTAGCATTTGCCTTATGTATTGAGGTGCTCCTGTGTTGGTTGCATAAATATTTACAACTGTATATCTTCTTCTTGGATTGAGCCCTTGATCATTATGTAGTGTCCTTCTTTGTCTCTTGTAATAATCTTTGTTTTAAAGTCAATTTTGTTTGATATGAGAATTGCTACTTCAGCTATCTTTTGATTTCCATTTGCATGGAATATCTATTTCCGTACCCCTACTTTCAGTCTGTATGTGTCCTGAGGTCTGCAGTGTGTCTCTTGTAGACAGCATATATACAGGTCTTGTTTTTGTATCCATTCAGCCAGTCTATGCCTTTTTGTTGGAGCATTTAATCCATTTACATTTAAGGTAATTATCGATATGTATGGTCCTATTACCATTTTCTTAATTGTTTTGGGTTTATCATTGTAGGTCTTTTTCTTCTCTTTTGATTCTTGCCTAGAGAAGTTCCTTTAGCATTTATTGTAAAGCTGGTTTGGTTGTGCTGAATTCTCTTAGCTTTTGCTTGTCTGTAAAGGTTTTAATTTCTCCATCAAATCTGAATGAGATCCTTGCTGGGTAGAGTAATCTTGGTTTTAGGTTTTTCCCTGTCATCACTTTAATGTGTCCTGCCACTCCCTTCTGGCTTGCAGAGTTTCTGCTGAAAGATCAGCTGTTAAACTTATGGGGATTCCCTTGTATGTTATTTGTTGTTTTCCTCTTGTTGCTTTTAATATTTTTTCTGTGTATTTAATTTTTGATAGTTTGATTAATATGTGTATTGGCATGTTTCTCCTTGGTATGGGACTCTCTGCACTTCCTGGACTTGATTAACTATTTCCTTTCCCATATTAAGGAAATTTTCAAGTATAATTTCTTCAAATATTGTCTCCAGTCCCTTTCTTTTCTCTTCTTCTGGGACCCCTATAATTTGAATGTTGGTGTGTTTAATGTTGTCCTAGAAGTCTCTGAAACTCCTCAATTCTTTTCATTCTTTTTTCTTTATTCTGCTCTGCAGTAGTTATTTCCACTATTTTATCTTCCAGGTCACTTATCTGTTCTTCTCCCTCAGTTATTCTGCTATTGATTCCCTCTAGAGAATTTTTAATTTCATTTATTGTGTTGTTCATCATTGTTTGCTCTTTAGTTCTTCTAGGTCTTTGTTAAACGTTTCTTGTACTTTCTCCATTCCATTTTCATGATTTTGGATCAGCTTTACTATCATTATTCTGAATTCTTTTTCAGGTTCACTTTCTATTTCCTCTTCATTTTTTGGTCTGGTGGGTTTTTACCTTGCTCCTTCATCTGCTGCGTGCTTCTCTGTCTTCTCATTTTGCTTAACTTACTGTGTTTTGGGTCTCCTTTTCCCAGGCTGCAGGTTAGTAGTTCCTGTTGTTTTTGGTGTCTGTCCTCAGTGGCTAAGTTCAGTGGGTTGTGTAGGCTTCTTGGTGGAGGGGACTAGTGCCTGTGTTCTGGTGGATGAGGCTGGATCTTGTCTTTCTGGTGAGCAGGTCCACATCTGGTGGTGTGTTTTGAGGTGTCTGTGACCTTATTATTATTTTAGGCAGTCTCTCTGCTAGTTGGTGGGGTTGTGTTCCTGTCTTGCTAGTTGTTTGGCATAGGGTGTCCAGCACTGTAGCTTGCTGGTCGTTGAGTGAAGGTGGGTCTTGGCATTGAGATGGAGATCTCTGGGAGATTTTTGCATTTGCTATTACGTGGAGCTGGGAGGTCTCCGGTGGACCAATGTCCTGAACTTGGCTCTCCCACCTCAGAGGCACAGGCCTGACACCCGGCCAGAGCACCAAGACCATGTCATCCACATGGCTCAGACTAAAAGGGAGAAAAAAAGAATGAATACATAAAATAAAATAAAATAAGTTATTAAAATAAAAAATGAAAAAAATTAAAAAAATTAAAAATATAAAAAAAAAAAGAAAGAAAGAAGAGAGCAACCAAACCAAAAATCAAATCCCCTAATGATAATAAGTGCTAAAACTATACTAAAAACAAAACAAAACAAAACAAAAAAGGAGACAGACAGAATCCTAGGACAAATGGTAAAACCAAAGCTATACAGACAAAATCACACACAGAAGCATACAAATACATACTCACAGAAAGAGAAAAAGGGAGAAAAATATATATATCATTGCTCCCAAAGTCCACTGCCTCAATTTGGGATGATTTGTTGTCTATTCAGGTATTCCACAGATGCAGGGTACATCAGGTTGATTGTAGAGATTTAATCCGCTGCTCCTCAGGCTGCTGGAAGAGATTTCCCTTTCTCTTCTTTGCTCGCACAGTTCCTGGGGTTCAGCTTTGGATTTGGCCTCACCTCTGTGTGTAGGTCGCCTGAGGGCATCTGTTCCTTCTAGACAGGATGGGGTTAAAGTAACAGCTGATTAGGGGGCTCTGGTTCACTCAGGCCAGGGGCAGGGAGGGCTGCTGGATGCGGGGCACCCTGTGGTGGCAGACGGGCATGACGTTTCCCCAGCCTGAGGCACACAGTGTGTTCTCCCAGGGAAGTTGTCCCTGGATCACGGGACCCAGGCAGTGGAGGGCTGCACAGGCTCCTTGGAGGGGAAGTGTGGATAGTGACCTGTGCTTGCACACAGGCTTCTTGGTGGCTGCAGCAGCAGCCTTAGCTTCTCATGCCCGTCTCTGGGGTCCATGCTGATAGCCGCAGCTCGCCCCCATCTCTGGACCTCGTTTAGGTGGTGCTCTGAATCCCCTCTCTTCATGCACCATGAAACAAAGAGGCAAGAAAAAGTCTCATGCCTCTTTGGCAGCTCCAGACCTTTTCCCAGACACACTCCCAGCTAGCTGTGGCGCACTAGCCCCCTTCAGGCTGTGTTCACCCAGCCAACCCCAGTCCTCTCCCTGGGATCTGACCTCCGAAGCTGGAGCGTCAGCTCCCAGCCCCGCCCCCCACCCCCTCCAGCAGATGAACAGACAAGCCTCTAGGCCTGGTGAATGCTGGCCAGCACTGGTCCTCTGTGCAGGGATCTCTCCGCTTTGTCCTCCACACCTCTGTTGCTGTACATCCATATTTAAACTAAACATTTCTAGCTAGGTGATTCAAAGCCTTATCAAGTTCAATACACCACAAACTGAGATCATATATTTCCCTCATCCTCCAAACCTGCCATTCTACCTTCCTCTATTGTTCATAATTGCCACCAATATGCTTTGATATTTTAATTGTAGTTCCTCACTTTGAATCCAAGTCTATAATAAGATATAGATTATATCAGTCTAAATAGACCAATTAGGACAAAGAGACTAGTGTCATATTGTATTATGCTACAACAATTTTGCAATAAAATTTTCTATTCATTTTATAGTTTTTGTTTTTCTTTATTTATGATATACTTCAAGCATACAGACTACAACATGATACATACCTATGCATCCAAATCCAAAATTAATAAAGGAAAACATTGATGCCACATTGTTTTCCTTTTCCATAGAATTTAAAACTACATTTGACCCTTGAACAATACAGGTTTGAACAGCACAGGTCCACGGATTTTTTTCACTAAATGCATACTGTGGACTATACTATCCACAGTTAGTTGAATCCAAGGGTATGGAACATCAGTTATGGGGGGGCAGACTGTAAAGTCATATGTGGATTTTTGACTACAAGTAGGGTTGATGCCCCATCCCCTCCCCCATGCTCTTCAAGGGTTAACTGTATATGAAAATGCCTTGATTTTCTATTATTAGTTTATTTTTCTCTCTCCCAAGCACTAGATTATAATTTCCATGAAATCTCTGACATTGGTTTCCATATCTGTCAATTGATTCATGGAATTTACAGTGCCTAGCACATTGAAGTCACTCATTTGATGTTTTCCAAATATATATTTATTGAATAAATAAATGACACCTTGCTTTTATTTATTATCCAATTAGTTTAACTGAGATAATATTCAAAATTATTTATCATTAATATTTATTTTTCTCATTTATTTTTGAAAAGATATCAAGACTATTTTATTCATGTTATAAATTCCAAGTATTATGAATGAAAAATAACTAATCCAATTGGAAAATGACCATATACAAGAATAGGATAAATTTTAAATAAGTACATTGTAAGGTTGACCAATTAAAATCAAAATCCTACCTGTTCAATTTTATCCACTATTGCTCTTCAAAAAGATTGTAAGAACTATCATATTATTTTAGTATAAAATCACTGCCCTGGTATAATTAAATGCTAACTCTTACTTAAGTACTCTTTCTGCTTTATTCTTCCAAACTTTCTTTTATAATACTTTTGCCCAATTATCAATGAAAAGAGTTTAATAATTTTCTTAATCAGTTTAAACTGCTGTAACAAAGTACCAAAGACTAGGTAACTTATAAACAAAAGATACGTTTAAGGGATCTAGCTAAACATGGAAGGAAGGCAGGAAGTTTAGAAAGAAGTACCTTCAAAAACAGAAATATAGATCAATGGAACAGGAAAGTCCAGAAATAAACCCACACACCTTGGTCACCTAATCTATGACAAAGGAGACAAGAATATACAATGGAGAAAAGACAGCCTCTTCAATAAGTGGTGCTGGGAAAACTGGACAGCAAAGGAAACCATAAACAAGATGAAAAGACAGCCCTCAGAATGGGAGAAAATATTTACAAATGAAGCAACTGACAAGGGATTAATCTCCAAAATATACAAACAGATTATGCAGATCAACATCAAAAAAAAACAACCCAATCAAAAAATGGGTGGAAGACCTAAATAGACATCTCTCCTAAGAGACATACAGATGGCCAAAGGCACATGAAAAGATGCTCAACATCACTAATTATTAGAGAAATGCAAATCAAAACCACAATCAGGTATCACTTCATACTGGTCAGAATGGCCATCATCAAAAAAATCTACAAACACTGAATTCTGGAGAGGGTGTGGAGAGAAGGGAACCCTCTTATACAGTTGGTGGGAATGTAATGGAGAACAGTATAGAGATTCCTTTAAAAACTAAAAATAGAGCTACATATGACCCAGCAATCCCACTCTTGGGCATATACCTGGAGAAAACCATACATGCACCCCAATGTTCATTGCAGCACTATTTACAATAGCCAGGACATGGAAACAATGCAAATGTCCATCAACAGAAGAATGGATAAAAACGTTTTGGTACATCTATACAATGGAATATTAGCCATAAAAAGGAACAAAATTGTGCAATTTGCAGAGACGTGGATGGACCTTGAGACTGTCATACAGAGTGAAGTAACTCAGAAAGAGAAAAACAAATATCGTGTAATATCACTTATATGTGGAATCTAGAAAAATGATTCTTATTTGCAAAGCAGAAGTAGAGACACAGATGTAGAGAAAGGATGTATGGATACCGGGGGGAAGGGGAGAGTGGGATGAATTGGGAGATTGGATTGATATATATACACTACTATGTATAAAATAAATAACTAATGGGAACTTACTATATTGCACAGGGAACTCTACTCAGTACTCTGTGGTGATCTAAATGGGAAGGAAATCCAAAAGAGGGGATATATTTGTATGTATGGCTGATTCACTTTGCTGTACAGCAAAAATTAACTCAACAGTGTAAAGCAACTATACTCCAGTAAAAATTAACTTAAAAAATTAAAAACTTTTAAAAAAGAAAGAAGTGTCATACTTAGATGCATGAATAGATGGATGGATGAATGGATGGATGGATAGATTGTAGAGAGATAGGTAGATAGATAGATGATAGATAGATAGATGATAGATAGATAGATAGATAGATAGATAGATGATAGATAGATAGATGATAGATGAATTGTGGAATGGAAAAGTCAAAGAACTAAAGGTCTTGATGATAACATTACCACTTGTAATAGAAACAACAGATTAAGAAATCAGAATAGAAATTTAAGATATTATAGTTGGAGGTGTAAATTTAGAATTTCAGCAGTAAAACACTTTGCTCACCAAGATCTAAGTTGTGACCACAAGTCCTAGTGGCCAAATTAAAATGGAGATGTGTATCATGAGTCCATTGAGGGTCCATGATTCTGGATATGTAGCCATATGACTGGTGAATTCAGATAGGATAATGGTGAAACTTGAAGTGGAGGGAAGGATTTATCCAGGTACAAAGAATGCTCGTTCTGACTAGAGAACAGATTGATAACATAAAACTTAGGAAGAGCCTTTATTGAATGATTATCGACTTCCGTGGGAGAGGGTTTTTACCCAAAGGTGAAAGATTAAAGTACTAAAGAAATGGAGTACAGAAAAAAACAACTTTACTGCCAGAAAGAGGTCAGAGGTACATGTGACATGTGGTATGGAGAATAAGTAGAATCTTTTCGAGAAGGTTGCAGAGGAAGAAGTATCCTTGCAGGAAAAGTATCTAGGTATGTATGAGTCTATCTACCTATCTATCTATCTACCTATCTATCTGTGTTTTCCCTTTTATTTTATTTCATTTTTCAGCTTATTGAGTTATAATTGACAAATAAATTTTTAAGATGTTTAAAATGTACAATGTGATGATTTCATATATTTTATACATCATGAAAAGATTTCCCCCCTCGAGTTAATTAACACATCCATCTCCTCACATATTTACATTTTGGTGGGGGGGGTGGGGTGAGAACATTTAAGTTCTACTCTCTTAGTAAATCTCAGTTATAGGAAACTGTTATCAACTATAGTCACCATGTTATATATTAGATCCAAAGTATTTATTCATCTTATAACTGAAAGTCTTTACCCTTTTAACAATCTCTCTTTATTTTCTGCTCCCCCAGTCGCTGGCAACCACTTTTCTACTCTCTGTTTCTATGAGTTTGACCTTTTTTTTTAGTATTTGCCTTTATTGCACTTAGCTTAATGCCCTCCAGGTTTATCCATTTTGTCACAAATAAGATGATTTCCTTCTTTATAAACTCTGAATAATATTCCATTTTGTGTGTGTGTGTGTATACATATATCACACTTTCTTTATCAATTCATCCATTGTTGTTATCATGGGACTCTTAGGTTGTTTCCATACCTTGGCTCTTGTGAATGCTATAAACAAGGGAGTACAGATATTTCTTTGAGATAATGATTTTGTATCCTTTGGATATATACCTAGAAGTGGAATTGTGAGAATATATTGTAGTTCTATTCTTAATTTTTTAAGGAACTACCATATTGTTTTCCATAATGTGCTGTACCCATAATGGCTATACTCATTTTACATTCCCACCAACAGTGTATACATTTTCCCTTTTCTTCACATCCTTGCAAACATTTGTTATCTCTTGTCTTTTTGATAGCAGCCAACCAAACAGATGTGAGGTGATATCTCACTGTGATTTTGATTTGAATATCCCTTATAATTAGTGATGTTGAGCACCTTTTCATAAACTGTTGGCCATTTGAATGTCTTCTTTGGAAAAATGTCTATTCAGGTCCATTGTCCATTTTTCAATTATATTTTTTTCTATTGAGTTGTTGAGTTCTTTTTGCATTTTATCAGGTACGTAGTTTGCAATACTTTCTCTCAGGTACCCCATATCAGGTACGTAGTTTGCAATACTTTCTCTCATTCCACAGTTTGCCTTTTCATTTTGTTTTCTGTTTTTTTATTAATAAATTTTATTTTTAAAACGGCTTTAAATTTACAGAAAATTGAGCGATTGTATAGGGAGTTCCCATATACTCTGCCCACCCAATCTCTGCAGACAGTTATTATACATATCTTACATTAGAATGCTATATTTGTCACAATTAATAAACCAAAGATACATTATTATTAACTAAATTCCATACTTTATTCAGATTTCCTTAATTTTTACCTAATGTCCTTTTTCTGTTCCAGGATCCCATCTCAGATACACATTACATTTAGTCTTCTGTCTCCTTAAGCTCCTCTAGGCTGGGACAGTTTTTCAGATTTTCTTTGTTTTGATAACGTTGGCAATTTGAGGAGTACTCGTCAGGTATTTTGTACATTGCCCCCCTATTGGTCCTTTTCTGATACTTTTTTTGTAATTATACTGAAGCACATGAGAAGATACTTAACACCACTAATTATTAGAGAAATGAAAATAAGAACTACAATGATGTATCACCTCACACTGGTCAGAATGGCCATCTACAAAAAATCTACAAACAATAAATGCCAGAGAGGGTGTGGAGAAAAGAGAAACTGCCTTTTCATTTTGTTAATGGTACTCTTTGCTGTGCAGAAGCTTTTAAGTTTGATGCAGTCCCACTTTATTTCTGAGTTTGTGGCTTTCACTTTTGGATTCAAATACAAAAAAATCATTGCAAAGGCCAATGTCAAGGAATTTACCCTCTGTATTTTCCTTCTAGGAGTTCAGGTCTTATATTTAAGTCTTTTGTGCATGGTGTAAGATAAGGGTCTAGTTTCATTCTTTTGCATGTGTTTCCCCAATACCTTTTATTAAAGGAATTATTCTTTCTCCAATGTTTATTCTTAACTCCTTTGTTGAAAATTCATTGACTATATATGCATGGATTTATTTCTGAGCTCTCAATTCTGTTCCATTGATCTATGTATCTGTATTTATGCCAATAGCGTGAATTTTGATTACTATAGCTTTGTAGTAGAGTTTGAAATCAGAGAGCATGATGCCTCCAGCTTTGTTCTCTTTCTCTAGATTTCTTCAGATATTCATGGTCTTTTGTGGATTATTTTTCTATTTCTGTGAAAAGTACCATTTAGATTTTGATAAGAATTGCACTGAATCTGTTAGATTGCTTTGGGTAGTATACACATTTTAACAATATATTTTTTTAATTTTTCCAATACATGAATATGGAATGTATTTCCATTTATTTGTGTCTTCTTCAGTTTATTTAATCAATACCTTATGGTTTTCAGTGCACTTTTTCACCTTCTTGGTTAAATTTATTGCTAAACTATTTCTAAATATTCTATTGGTTTTGATGCTATGGTAAATGAGGTTGTTTTCAAATTGTTGGTGTATAGAAATCCAACTGATTTTTTGTATATTGATTTTGTAACTTGAAACTTCACTGAAATTATTATAAGTTCTAACACTTTTTTGGTGGAGTTTTTAGGGTTTTCTATATATAATATCTTATCATTTGCAAATAGAGAGAATTTTATTTCTTCTTCTCCTATTTAGATACCTTTTAATTTTTTTTTCTTTTTCTTTTTTCTTTTTCCCTAATTGCTTTGCCTAGGACTTCCAGTACTATGTTGAATAAAAGGTGAATACAAGTGGATCTCCAAACTGATCTAATTCCTGATTTTAGAGGAAAAGCTTTCAGCTTTCGTCATTGAATATGATGTTAGCTGTGGGCTTATGATATATGGCCTTTATTATTTTGAGGTATGTTCCCTCTATACCTAGTTTGTTGAGAGTTTTTATTATGAATGGATGTTGAATTTTGTCTAGTGCTTTTTCTGCATGTATCAAGGTAATTGTATTATTTTTATATTTTATTTTGTTAATGGATGTATCATATTGATTGATTTGTGAATGCTGAACCATCCTTGAGTCCCTGTAATAAATCCCACTTGATTATGGTGTATGATCCTTTTATCTATTGTTGAAATCAGTTTTCTATTATTTTGTTGAGGACTTTTGCATATATGCAGGCATATTGCTCTGTAATTTTCTTTTCTTGTAAAGTCTTCATCTGGCATAGGTATCAGGGTAATACTATCCTCATAAACTGAGTTTGGAAGTATTCCCTTCTCTTCTATTTTTGGAAGAGTTTAATAATGTTTGGTATTAATTCTTTAAACATTTGACAGAATTCATCAGTGAAGCTACTTGGTCCTGGACTTTTATTTTTAGGGAGGTTTTTGATTACTGATTCAATCTCCTTACTAGTAATTGGTCTGTTCATATTTTCTATTTATTATATTTGTTTTGATAGGTTCTATGTTTCTAGGAATTTGTCTGTTTCTTCTAGGTTTGTCCAATTTGTTGGTGGATAATTACTCATGGTAGTCTCATCATTCTTTGTAATTTTGTGATATCAGTTTTATTATGTTCTCTTTCATTTATAATTTTATTTATTTTATTTCTCTCTCTTTTGTTCTTTGTTAAGTGTAGCTAAAAGTTTGTTGATTTTGTTTATCTTTTCAGTAAACCAGCTCTTAGTTTCATTGACTGTTCATATTGTCTTTTTCATCTTTATTTTATTTATTGCCATCTGATCTTTGTTATTTTCTTCCTTCTAATAACTTTTGGCTTAGATGTTTCTTTTTCTCATTCCTAGAGGTGTAAGATTAGATTGTTTATTTGAGAGTTTTAAACAAAATAGGCATTTATCACTATAAATTTCCCTGATAGAACTGGTTTTGGTATCTGGTATTTCCATTTTCATTTGTCTCAAGATAGCATTTGATTTTGTCTTTAACCCGTAGGTTGTTCAGGACTATGTTGGTTAATCTCTACATATTTGTGAATTTTTCAGTTTTCTTCTTGTAATTGATTTCTAGTTTTATATCTTTGTGATTGGAAAAGATGTTTGATATGATTTTAATATTTTTAAATTTATTGACTTGTTTTATTGCCAAGCTTAACTATGCCTTATCTTGGAGAATGTTCCATGTACACTTGACAAGAATGTGTATTCTGCTGCTGTTGGATGGAATGTTCTGAATATGTCTGTTATTCTCCTTTTTCTAACATGTAGTTTAAGTCCAATGATTTCTTTTATATTTTCTGTCTGGATGACCTATCCATTGTTGAAGCCCCCTACTTTTACTGTGTTGCTGTCTCTATCTCCCTTTAGATCTGTTAATACTTGATTCATATATTTAGGTGCTCCTATATTGGATGCATAAATGTATGCTAATATTATATCTTCTTGATGAATTGATCCCTTTATCATTGTATAATGACCTTCTTTGTCTCTGTAACATTCTAACCTAAAGTTTATTTTGTCTGACATAAGTATAGCTACACTTGCTTTATTTTTGTTTCCATTTGCATGGAGTATCTTTTTCCTTCTTATTGCTTTTAGTCTCTGTGTGTTCTTAAAGCTGAAGTGAGTATCCTGTAGGCAAACTATAGCTGGTTTTGTTTTCTATTTTTATTTTTTACCTATTCAGCCATTCTATGTCTTTCAATTGGATAATTTAGTCCATTTACATGTAAAATTATTATTAACAATGAATCTAGTATTTTCATTTAGTTAATTGTTTTCTGGTTGCTTTGTAATAACTTTGTTCCTTTCTTCCTCTGTTGCTCTCTTTCTTTGTGACTTGATGATTTTCTGTAGTGGCATTGATTCCTTTCTCTTGCTCTTTTGTGTAGTTATTAAAGGCTTTTGCTTACAGTTACCATGAGGCTTACATAAAACATCTTATATTTTTAATAGTCTATTTTAATCTGATAATAACTAATGTTTGTATGCATACAAAAACTTCCCCAACACATTTTATTTTTTAGGTGTCACAATTTACATCATTTTACATTATGAATCCAGTAGTAAATTATTATAGTAGTAGTTATTTTAATACTTTTATTCTGCATACTGGAGTGATGTAACTACCACCATTACAACATTATCATATTCTGAATCAAACTGTATATGTACTCTTACCAGTGAGTTTTATACTTTTATATGTTTTCCTGTTACTAGTTAGTGTTCTTTCATTTCAGCTTGAAGAATTCTCTTTAACATTTCTCATAAGGCCAGTCTAGAGATAATACAATCCTTTAGCTTTTGTCTGGAAAACTCTTTATCTCTCCTTCAATTCTGAGTACGAGAATCTTGGTTAGCAGTTTTTGTTGTTGTTTTTTTTTTCCTTCTTTTTTTTCTTTTCTTTTCTTTCAGTATTTTAACATATCATCCCACTCCTTTATTTTTTAGGCGGGCAAATTTTCTGCAGAAGATCTGCTCATAGTCTTATGGGGGTTCCCTTGTATGTAGCAAGTTGTTTTTCTCTTGCTGCCTTTAAGATTCCTTTTCTTTAACTTTTGACAGTTTAATTATGATGTGTCACTACGTGGGTCTCTTTGGATTCCAGTTTTTAGTAATCTCTCTGGACTTCCTGGATCTGGATGTCTATTCTCCCCTGTTAGGGAAGTTTTCAGCCATTGTTTCTTTGAATAGTTTTCTGCCCCTTTCTCTCTCTCTACACCTTCTGAGATGGCTATAATGTGAACTTTAGTCTGCTTAATGGTGTTCTATAAGTCCCTTATGCTATCTTTACTCTTTTAATTCTTTATAATATTTGCTCCTCTTACTAGATGAATTACACTGCCCTGAATTTGTTTGCTGATCCTTTCTTTCACTTGATAGTCTGATGTCAAACTACTATATTGAATTTCTAGTTCAGGTACTTATTACCACCTCTGTAATTTCTGTTTGATTCTTTTTTTATATATGTTTTCTATCTCTCTGTTGAATTTCTCACTTTGTTCCTGCATTACTTTCCTGACCTTTAATGAGCATATTTAGGACTGAGATTTTAAACTTTCTATCAGGTAAATCATTTTTCTCTGCTTCATCAAGATCTGCATCTGGAGATTTTTCTTGCTGTTTTGTTTGGCAAATATTCCTCTGTTTCTTTATTTTCTTAATTCTCTGTTTTGCTTTTTACACATTAGATAAAACAGCCACGTTTCCCAGTCTTGACAAAATGGCCTTGTGTATGAGATGAATCTCATCAATTAGCCTAGCCCAAGCGCTTGCTTGTCTCTCAAGCTTTTGTGACTGTCCAAGGCTTCTTTGTCCTTAGTGGCTCCCAGTAGCTGAAGGTATGCCAAGGCCCTTTGGAGTCCCAAACAGTAGGATCACAATAAGCACCTTGATGCAGCCTGATTTGAAGCTGGCTCCTTTGGCAAAAGTTTAGAAAGTATGTAGTTAAGCCCATTCTAAGGAGAAACAGGTGTTTTTGCCTGCTTCCTCTGTGCTAGGTCTAGTTACATAGGTGCAGGGAGATGCTCCTGTACCTGTCAAGAACTGCTTCTTTGTTTGTTTTAGCCCTGTGGTACTGGTGAACGCAAGCCTCATTGGCTAACAGAGCTAAGCAATCTGTGCGCCTGTCCCTTTTGTGACAGCTGCAAGAGCTGGGGCATGAGATATGTGCACAGGCCCTTACCAGGAAGATACTGGTGACTTAGTTTTATTATTGGAGCAAGTTGGAGGAAAAAGGTAGGAGAGGTGTCCTCTGGCTTCCTCAGTCTCTGTATAAGGCTGCAGCCAGTCCATAAGATACCTGGTAAAACAGAAGCCTGGCCCTTAGGCAGCAGCTTTTAAAGTATGCAGATACACTCCTTTCAGGGAAAGACTGGAAATGTGCAATTTTCCCATTCCCACTGAGCTGAGTCCTGGGAATATGGTCACACAAGTGCTCTGTGAGACCAATATGAACAGCTTCTTTGTTTGCTGTAAATATTCTTGTGGGTCTCTTGGACACAAGCTCTGTTGCCTTTTGGAACTAGATGTTTTGGGGCCCAACCCTTGGGTGGGAGTCTTAAAATCTGTGGCACTAGATGTGGGTCCAAACCCTTTACTCCCCATGGAGAAGCTGGGAATTGAGGTTCTCACTGATTTTATGGCACTGTGCCAAGGGTGGGATTTATGGTAAGAGAGTGTCTCAGCCTTTCCTATGTTTCAGCCTTTCCTATCTGTTTCAGTGTGAATATGTTCTCATTTGTCCAATGTGTAAGAGTCACTCAGCTAGTTTCTGGATCTCTTTCATAGGGAACTACTTCATATGTATCTGTAAATTTAGTGCATCTATGGAAGAGAGGCATTCAGGATCCACTTATATCACCATCTTGCTTGACTGCCCAAAGAAAAATAATTAAGATTAAAGTAAGATTTAATATTTAGTGAACTACCTGAGGGTACAAATGAGTTGTTAACTAACTTGTATAATTTACCTTAATTTATAAAATGGATTCTTTAGAAGAGGAAAGTACACTGTGTGAATTATTGCTGTTATTGATATTGTCCATTTTCTTTTCATTACATTTTATTATTTTAACCACAATTAAGAGTTCCTTGAGATATATTTGAAAGTTTTGTGGGAGATTGAGTTGAAGCAAGTTATAGACACAGTAGTTATTCTACAAAGATAAGGAGAGAATAGATGGCTAGCCACAGGAATTTATTTTATTGTGACTTAGAATGATAATATTACATGATATGTTGAGGGTAGCTGAAAAAAAATCTCTTAAGTCTTTTGAGGTTGATGAAGGCTAGGATCTCTCTTGAACAAGACAACTGCAGCCTGTATTGATTGTGAATCTGAAAGTTCTAGACACCAACAAGAAGAGTGGTTTCCTGGAAACCCACTACAAGTTGGAACTCTTCAGATATAGGTAAATGGAGTTATCCAGGACTCCCAGGAAACAGTAGTCAAAAATTGCTTTGGACCTCCCTCTTCACTTCCTGCTTATTTTGTTTGCCTTACTCATTGAGGTGACTTATTTTCTTGGAGGAATTTTTTTTATAACAAGAAACAAAGTTTTGGGACTTCCCTGGTGGTGCAGTGGTTAAGAATCCGCCTGCCAACGGAGGGGACACGGGATCAACCCCGGTCCGGGAAGATCCCACAGGCCATGGAGCCACAAAACCCGTGTGCCACAACTACTGAGCCTGCGTGTCACAACTACTGAAGCCTGCGTGCCTAGAGCCTGTACTCCGTAACAAGAGAAGCCACCATAATGAGAAGCCCGCACACCACAACAAAAAGTCTCGCTACAACTAGAGAAAGCCCGTGTGCAGCAATGAAGACCCAACGAAGCCAAAAAAAGAAAAAAGAACTGATGTTTAAAAAAAAAAGAAACAAAGTTTTAATTAATTCTTGTGAATTGCCACATAGTCAGTAGCAGGTGGAAAGCAGCAAATAGCAAAGTCATGTTTAGATGTAGATGCCATTTTTGTAGTATTGTTCCAGTGAACCAAATTCAGTGGAGGTTATGAGGATGCCTTTTTTCCTTGTTCCCCATTATAAAGAAGGTATTTTTAATAATTTTCCCCCAAATAAAACAGATTGCTTCAAGTAGTATCAAGTATGCAACATGTTATAGAAGTCACTGAAATTCTTGATAGGTGGTGGGGGGGCACTAGGTTTGCTACAAATTCTGAAATTTTTGGAATATTTACTGCTAAGATTTCTCTTCCTGGGTGTGAATACTTTGTGAATATTATTGTTTGAACATTTGTTTGGTAAGGGAATTCAAGAGCAGGGGTTATGAATAATCTGCTCACAAGGTTCTACTCACAGAGACAAGACAATTAAGGAGTTGGAAAAACAATACTCTACAAGCCATGACTCTTTCACAGAGAATTCCCAGCTCTGAGAATCATTTCCTTACTGCCACCATTCAGCTGTTGGGCCCAAGAATATAGAATTTGTAGAGTACTCAGGGTAGAAATTGAATGAACTTACAAACCTTTTCTCAGTCCTAATCCTTGAAAAGAGGCTTATCAATCTCTTATTTGTTTTCTTTCCGTCTTCCCTTCCTCCCTTCTTCCCTCACCTTACCTCCCCCTCCTTTCCTCTCTCCCTCCCTCCTTTATTTCTTTCTTTTCTTTTCTTTTCTTTCCTTCTTTCTTTCTTTCAGTTCACTGTATTCCTTTTTTTAACTTTTTGTTGGAGTATATTTGCTTTACAATGTTGTATTAGTTTCTACTGTACAGCAAAGTGAATCAGCTATACGTATACATGTATCCAATCTTTTTTGGATTTCCTTCCCATTTAGGTCACCACAGAGCACTGAGTAGAGTTCCCTGTGCTATACAGTACGTTCTCATTAGTTATCTATTTTATATATAGTATCAATAGTGTATATATGTCAATCCCAATCTCCCAATTCATCTCACCCCCACTTTTGCCCTTGGTACCCATACGTTTGTTCTCTAAGCCTGTGTCTCTGTTTCTGCTTTGTAAATAAGATCGTCTATACCATTTTTTTCCCCAGATTCTACATATATGCATTAATATACAATATTTGTTTTTCTCTTTCTGACTTACTTTACTGTGTATGACAGTCTCTAGGTCCATCCACGTCTCTACAAATGACCCAGTTTCATTCCTTTTTATGGCTGAGTAATAGTCCATTGTACATATACACCACATCTTCTTTATCCATTCCTCTGTTGATTGACCTTCGGGTTGTTTCCATGTCCTGGCTATTGTAAATAGTGCTGCAATCTTTCTTTCTTCCTTTTCAGCTTTCTTTCTTTCTTTCTTCTTTTATGTTTCTTTCATAATAGATCATGAACATTTACTAATAGCAAGCAACATTCTAGACAACATTAGATATATAGCAATAAACCTATGAATATTATATCATAGGATAGAGACATAAATATACATTAAATAATAAAAATATACAAACATATGCTGAGAATAAATGTTGATCTGTGCTTTTGTGCCAAATTAAATTTGGAAAACCTTACATTACAGAGTAAATTGGATTCTTCATAAATATCTAACGGAGAAATTTTTTAATGGGATACATTTTGACATAATGGAGTTAAAACCAATTTGCCAAATAATTTAGACAAAATAATTCACTCTGCAGAAAAAAATCATAGGTTACCCTAAATGACCTGAATTGTCTGTCTACAATGATCAGAATAATTAAATTTTAAACGAAACATTAGAGCTTTGGTTTATTTTAACTCAGATGACCAGAAATATGCTGTAAATTGGAACTATTTTTTTTTTAAATTGGAACTAATTTTAACTCTGATCTCAAATATTCTTTGTACTCTTCAGTATGTAGTTCAAATAAATCACCTTCCACTGTGTACAGTTCAAATAAATCAATGAGTGAAAAAGTAATGCAATCTTAAAATTCATATGTACACTCAGGAGCTTCCTGGGAAAAGTATTATGAGCAAGAAAGTGTTCCTATTTTTAATTTTCTTGGTCCACTGAATGATAATACTGATTTTAGACACCAATATTAAAACTTTGCAAAGTTGTTCATTTAACTATATCTTATGAAATTTGTAAAATTAAGGTAGCCCTAATGGAAAAGGTAAATAAAAACTTACTTGAGGTATTCCAGGCTGGGAAATTCTTGTGCAGAATTGGAATTTATTCCATACCACATGAGAGTTTATGACATTAAACAAGGAGTAGAAAAATTATTTATTCAATTTAATTTTTTCAGAGCTTGCTCCAAGCAGGACTTCTCAAACTTATTTCTTCTGGTGTTACCTTAGAGAAAAAGAAGTATTTAAAGAACCACATCTGATTCCATGCTTCTACAGTAACAAAATAGCAATCACCATGATAGAATTTACTTTGCTTTTCAAAATAAATCATAAAATGTGAGATTTAAAACAGAAGCCAAATTAACCAACCAGTATTGTACATCAATAACTGTATACCTTTCCTAGTAGATGGTAGATTTTATTAGGTCAGATCTTTATCCCATGTGCTTACTCCTATCTTTGGAACATAAGGTGTTCAATATGTCTTTTTTGAAATAAAAAGTTTTGATGGAGAAAACTAGGTAGGCAAGAGCTTATGTTAACCATGACATTCTTAGCGGGAAAGAAAAAGAGAAGCATTTGTTCCGCCAAAACACAATGGATGAGAACACTAGAGGTGGCGTCCACAGCTTTTCTTGATTTACAATTTTTCTCAAGGCCTGACTGTTTTATGGACTTGAAAATCATAGTAGAAAGGAAGAACATTGGTATACGCTAAATGCAGCTTAACCAGATGGAAAAACACCTTGTCTTTAACACAGTCTTTTCATTAACTAGTGATAGACTTGGACAAACATCTGTTTTGTTTTGTTTTATTAATCAATAAACTTTTTGCAAACTTACAAAAATATATATGGGGCTACATACACTCCAACATTTTTGCTATAGCCATAGAATAGTTTGGAAGATGAGTAAAACAAGACTCCGTCATAGTCTTCATAAACTCATAGTACATAAGGGTGGGAGACAAATGAGGGAAGTACCTGAAACTGTTCATGAGCTTATATCTTGCAGAGAAATTGGATTTTATTTTGAAAGCACTGTGGAAGTCATTACAAAGGAATTAAAATAAGTTCCAAAGCTTGAATGCTGTCTTGATTTATATACTGCTTTCTCCAAGTAATGGAATTTGGCATAAGGAAAAAAAAAATGGTTTTATGGTATACTTGTTTTTGGAATATGTAGCAATTGTTGTCTATTAGGAAGATCAGGAACAGCAATGTAAATGAAACATCAAGGGCATAGTCATCAAAAAGTGTTTGTACATTGATGGAGAGATTTGGAGAAAAAGCCCAATAAAAATCCAGATCATGACTGGAAGAAATCAAGCATAAGAATGGGCAAAAGCAGATATTACCCTTTTAACTACCTTTTATCACTTGAATCTCCTTTACTTTGGCTTTAGTTGAAAGCACATAAAAGGAGTCTTTGTGTATCTCTCTTGATATTTCTATAAGTATTAATGATCAATTTTAATTAAGCCATGTTAATGTTTATAGTTGACTTGCTTTGACCCTTTTAATGTCTGAATAATAGTAATAGTGCACAATAATTAGCCAATATGTTTGAACAATATATTTTTTCTTCACCCAACTTTATCTTGTCTACCTAAAGAAATTACTTTCATTGGGATGAACACACACACACACACACACACACACACACACACACACACACTACTATATATAAGATAGATAGCCAACAGGGACCTGTTGTGTAGCACAGGGAACTCTATTCAATATTCTGTGATACCCTATATGAGAAAATAATCTAAAAAAGAATGAATATATGTATATGTATAACTGAATCACTTTGCCATACACCTGAAACTAACACAACATTGTAAATCAACTATGTTCCAATAAAAGTAAAATATTTTTTAAAATATATAAAATAAATTAGTATTCTCTCTCCCTCTCTCCTTCGTATTCTCTTTCTCCCCTACTTGCCACAAACACACACACATGCATACATACCTACTCAGCTTATCTTGCCCAAGTTCCAGTTAGAGTTTAGAGATTCAGAATATTATTCTTTGTTTAAGAAAGTTTATGAATAGATTTTTAAAACCTATTCAGCTACACATGGTACCAAAAAAACTCTGAAATCATGGCCAATTATGTTTAAATACAATAGATTTTTTCTATCATAGCTTCTGTTATCTATTAATGGAAGTTTTAGCCAGTCGTCCCTCAAACACATAGGTATGATCCATGTGGATTAACCTGGAAAGCAAGTTTTTACATGGCATCTCAGAGGACAAATTCTGATGTGTAATGAAGGCACTTTCAGGTGGCAATTCAAAAGTATATCACAGAGTGGATATATGTATATGTATAACAGATTCACTTTGCTGTACACCTGAAACTAACACAACATTGTGAATCAACTATACCCCAATAAAAAATTTTAAAACAGTATATACAAAAGTGAAGTTTGTGAGAGAGGTTAGAATTTGAACTGTTGTTTTAACTCAATGCATTTTCCATTTATTTCAGCATCACCACTGCACCAAACTCTTCTTTGTTTCTCTTACTTTTGAGATTGGAAGACCATAATCTCCCAAACTCTCCCACAGAAAAAGAGGCCTGAGGTCTGGGCCAAGATTTGCCATCCTTAAAGCCTATTAGATACAGTAGTTTAGCCATGTTTGCAGCACTGAAAGCCAAAATGAGCCGCAATATCTCAGGGACATGAAGTATCTTAAGTGAAGCCAAGCTCTCTCAGTGAATTTTCAGTCCAAACATAGTGAAAAGAGAAAGCAACCTAATCATATAGCTAAGAGACCAACTTGGGAAACCAGAAAAGACCAAAATGTTGAAGCTGGAATAGAAATTGGATTGCATATCTGTCCAGCATTTTTTGAGGAGCCAAGTCCCGCTTATTCATAATTTAGAATATTCTGATGGGTCTGATCCTTCCTTCTTATTACAGGTATAAGTAGATAAGTGACCCAGACTAACTTGAGCTTTTAACCCTCTTGACTATAGACACTGGCGTAGGATTGTTATGCGATCCACGCCGATCCAATCAGAGTCCTATCTCTCTACATTTTCTGTTAACATCAACAGGGAACATGACCCCTTCTTTCTGGTGTTAATATGCTAGAAGTATACTTAACTAAGAAGAAGTAAGTAAGGGACAGGAGGGAATTGCTGCCAGTGCACAAAGAGAAATAAAGCTAAGATAGAGGAACAAAATCATATAAGACACAGAGGGAGTGTTTTCTGGAGTCAGACATACCGAAATTCGTTCAGTTATCTCTGCCATTTTGTAGACGAGTTTTGAACTCACTTTTGTTCCATGTCCGTGGATGTATGCATTTTTCATCTTCTGAGCACTCTAGATAAACTAAAATAGCATGTGAAATTTAGAATTCAACATATGCATTTCATAAGACAATTTTGGAGATTTGGGCACAAGAGGAAACCCATGGCTGCCTAGATTAGAACCTACAGCAATGTTAGCTCATGGATGTACATTAGAAAACAGCTACACTGCTACAAAAGCGAGAGAGTGTTGTAGTGCTTCCATACCAAAGTAAATAGATAAAACTGTAAGGTCATCTTTTGGAAATTAGAGATTTTAGAGTCCTAGAAAATATGCTCCATAAAGGTCAGATTAAAACTAATTTAAGATAATAAAAATACGGAAGCATTTCTAATCCTAGCAAGGTGATAAAGTCATAGCTGCTGTTGTTTATATGGAGGGCCTGAAAGAAACCACCCATTTTCCAACCTCTTCTGAGTTTGCTCACAGTTTTTCAGTCATATTAAATGTTTCTTTGCTGATTTTCTAGCTATCTCTAGCAGTTTCTCCATTGTTTTTCTATCATCTGCTCACTGACCAGTCCCTAGACAATATCACATCTTTCCTTTGCTTTCATTTCCTTTCCTTTCCTCTTCTTCTCTTCTCTTCTCTTTCCTTTCTTTTCTTTTCTTTATTTAAGGGATTAAAAACATTTTTCAATGTTGAAACTGAACAGTTTATAAAAGTGCATAAAACATATATATACAGTTTAACAAATCATCCAGATTAAGAAAGAGGACATTGCTAGTACAATACTTGAGAATCTTTCAGTATGTTTATTCGTGGTCACAGCCCCCTTCCTTCCTCTTAATGGTAACAACTATGTTGACGATTGGTTGTTGTTGTTTTTTTTTAAAATAATTTTACTACCTACCATAAGAGCAATCATATCACAATTATTCTTGTACAGGGGCCACGATTACATATGCACCCATTTCTATAGGATAAATAACTAGGAACGGCATTGTTGGGGTCACAGGATGTGAACATCTTTGCCTTTACTGAATATTGTCACACTACTTTCCAAGTGGTTTTACCAATTTTCATGCCCAGTAGTGTATGCAAGTTTCTGTTGTTTCACATCAGAATTTATTAGAGAAGCACTGTTTCTCTGGGTATCAATAACTATATCATCCTTTGGTGCATAGCAAAGTGCCCAAAACATAGAATTTTGAAACAACTATTATTTACCAGATTAAAATATATTGAATTGGAAACTTGGGTGATTTTTAACACAGGTCTCTTCTGGACTCATTCATGAGCCTGAAGTTCACTGGCAGGTGAGCAAGGGCTAGATAGTCTAGAATAATCTGGTGGAGTGTATTTTCCAAAAACAGCCACACTAATATACATTCCATCTCTTCTGTTTTCCTTACCACGCAATACTGACACTCCTTCATTGAACTGAAGTCCATAGTTCCTCCCTTTGAATCTGGATGGGCCTGTCCCTGATGCATTATTTCCAAGGCTGGGTTAAAAAAGTCTATACAGTTTGTACCTAGGTCTGTTTCTTGATGTGCCTGTTCTTCAACCAACCAAACATGCTGAGAAGAAGTCCAAAATGGACCATACAGAGAAAGCACTCTAAGAGTCTCCTGTGCAGAGGAACTGACACACCCAATCTGCATTCAGCATCAACCACCAGGGAAGTGTAAGTCTTCAGATGACTTTAGCCTGCAGCCTTTAAACTGCCCTAGCTGAAAAGCAAAGCATAGTTGAGCTATCCCTGCCAAGCCATGCTCAAACACCATATTCTGGAAAAAAGTAAATGTTTTAAGCCACTTTTGGGGTGTTTTTTAACGCAGTCTGAAATGACCAAAACAGATGGCCTCACTCATATGTCTGGCAGTTTGCAGGCTGTTGACGGGAAAGCTTCAATTCTACTCAAAGTGGTATCTCAGAGTAGAGGCTCATTCACATTTTGGTTTTCCATTTCTAAGCACAAAGTGAGCAAGTGTTCAATGCATAGGCGTTTTGTAAGTCACAGCCTGTATCGCACCTACTAATGTCCTATTGACCAAAGCAACCTACCTCCACGTCTATACCTTGGCCAAGTGCCTTGGCCATGGGCTCTGAAAGGTACAGTATGCATTCTGAAGGCATATGACTTCTGGCACCAAGTCAAATGTGACACAGTTAACTGCATATGCACTTTCCTTTCTGTATAAGTACCATAGATTTCCTGAGATAGACCTAGAAGTAGCTGTGAATTTGGAAATTTTTAGAGGATCTAATCAGTGCAGGCAGCTTAAATGTGATATGAATAAAAATCAGAGATATTCAGGAGATAATCAGATTATAAGTGGCCACATAAAATAGATCTAAGGAGTCTTATGGAAAGCACAAGCTTCTTGACATTTTTCATACTCACAAAGCTTATTGGGAATGTATACTAGAGTAGGACATTATGAACACCAGTCTAAACCTTGAGCTATGACATAATCTGACACTTCTCTGTTTAATATTGTCTTGACTGGGAGGCAAGAAAGCTGCTATCAATTTATACAAGGGACTTGGAAAACTCCTTCTGGAGGCCAAAAACTCAGGTGTGAATGAAGATGTTATTCCACAGTTTCCTCCAAGGTGTAAGGAACGTCACAGAGAGCCAGGCATTTGTGAAGTTAAAAAGTCTTTCAACTATAAAGGCACAGTCACCCAACCTGGCTTACAAAAGCCTAGGCTGTTTTCCTCGGGGCATTTAAAAAATGAGATTTTGAAATAGATATTTACAGCTGTGAGGTAAGTGTAATTCAGCTGAGGCTGAGAGCTGTGCTTCACAGAGGTGAAATCAGGGTGGTTTTCTATTCTCCAAGAGAGATCTGATGAGATAGTATTCTATTAGAGGAGGATGAGGAAGGGACAATAAATTTGAGAAAAAAAGTAGGGGAAATAAAAGCTCTGGGACATAGGATGAGCATAGATGGTGAATTTTATAAAGCATCACAGTGATATGTTCTGAGCATTCAAAGTATAATCAAAGGAAAATATTCTGTCAGACCACATGAAATTACCATTTTTGTAGAATAAAAATTTTTAAACATTCTGTATGTTTAATCTTAAAAATTAAGGGCAAAAAGAGGTACTGATATAAAGTGTTTCCTCCATGTCAATTATATGAAGAGCAGTAATCCCCAACATCTGTGGAGTTGCACTATTCTCTTTTTAATGTTTCTGCTGTATCCATGTGGGTTGCAAGGCTGATCCTTAGGTGTCTACCTGTAACATGTACTTACATAATGATAAGTCCTTAGCCAAACCAAGTTTGCATTACCCATCTATTACAAATGAATGCAAAATATTAGTGATTAATTAAACAAATAAATAAAGATCTTGACAGCTGCCAAATGTTCTAGAAATATTCCTACTGTAGGAACTTGTACTGCAGAGTATGCTAAGCAGATCTTAGCATTACATAAATTGTCACTGCATGGGACAGAAAAAGTCATCATAACAGGTATGGAAAAAAAAAATCTGGTGGTAAAGGAAGACAGATTCATAATAAGCAGCAAAGAAGTTTTGACTAGAAATCCATTCCATCTCTGCATGATGCACATACATACGCTTATATATACCTGTAACATTGGAATATAAATAAATGCATTGTTTTCAGGATCAATCTGATTGCTACCAACCCACAAGCTCTTGGAACTCATATGAACATAATTGATAGAGTCTGTTCTACACTGAAGCTTTTGACATCTTATGAGAAATTCAAGGGCTTATCAACAGAGGAGATAAAAGAAAAAATATAGTTGCTCTTCAAGAATTTCTATAGGAATATAAAGAAGCCTCGGATGGTTAGTTTCTCATATGATCACATGAAAACAAATATAAATATGTTTGGGTAACAATTATTTTTGAAAGTAAAAATCAGTTATAATTAAAAAGTGCTGAACTTCATTTTATGAAATCCATTGAGCCTTTTTAGAAATGGGAAATTTCCATATGTAGTTGTCATAGAAACAAGAAAACTTCATGCTTTTTCCTATTCTGGATGCTGGTATTAAAATAAATGGGCCATATCACAGGTCTTTGATTTTCCTCCAGTCTTCAGTGTATTTGATCTCATCATCACACATTGTGAGAATGCTATATCAGAAAAAATTACATCCTCTGATGGTATATACTTAAAGAATGGATACATTGTTTTTCATTAATAATGGAACCTCTGAACTACCAGTGGCCCTTCGATCTTTTCAGTAATATGAGACAAAGAAACATAGAACACTGAAGAATATGTTTTTAAAAAAATCATAAAATTTCCAACTCCAGCATCTGAATCTGTTTGGAAAAATGACCATGACAGATCATGTTCAATATCCCTACTACAAATCTCTGGATGGTTCTCAAACTTTTTTATGTTAGATACACTCCATAGACCTTTGATCAACATTTACGGGGAACACTTGTTCTGTTCTATGCATGGAGTGCACACTGATGTTACAGAAATGGCCAAAGTACCCGTCAGGGCTCTCAATCTAGTGGGGGCACCAAACTCATCTACTACTACAGATCTTCATCAACTTATGATGGAGTTACATCCCAATAAACCCATTGTAAGTTGAAAATGCATTGAATACACTAACTTATCAAAAATCATAGCATAGCCTAGCCTCTATTAAATGTGCTCAGAACACTTACATCAGCCTATAGTTGGAAAAATCATCTAACACAAAGCCTATTTTATGATAAAGTGTTCAATATCTCATGTACTTTAGTGAATGCTGTACTGAAAGTGAAAAACAGTATGGTTGTAAGAGTGCAGAATGGTTATGTATCAGTTGTTTATCCTCGTGATTATGTGGCTGACTGGGAGTTGTGGCTAGCTGACATTGCCCAGCATCACTAGAGAGTATGGTTTATCATACAGCTAAGCTGAGAAAAATCAAAATTCAAAATTTGAAATATGGTTTCTACTGAATGCATATTGCTTTCGTGCCCTTGCAAAGTCTAAAAATATTACGTCAATCCATTGTAAGTCAGGGACCATCTGTGTTGTATAAATACACACTTAGACACACATGTGAACCCAATTGCCCTCTGCCCAATAGAAGTATAGTGTTTTAAATGCAACTTCAGTGGAAAGGCGATTTAAAGCCTCAGTAGTCATGTTCCTGAGTTTCATTTGGGTGGATTAGAAAGCTAGTAAGAAGCAGCCGCATAACACAGGGAGATCAGCTCGATGCTTTGTGACCACCTAGAGGGGTGGGATAGGGAGGGTGGGAGGGTGACACAAGAGGAAGGAGATATAGGGATATATGTATATGTATAGCTGATTCACTTTGTTATAAAGCAGAAACTAACACACCATTGTAAAGCAATTATACTCCAATAAAGATGTTAAAAAATAAAATAAAATAAATAAAAACAAAAAAAAGAAATGAATCCAAGGCATATTAATGCTTTCTAACTATAAAAGCAACTACTTACAAACTGTGTTTTTTTATGGTTTAAATTTGTTTAGGAGAAATGAGTGAAAAAAATAATGGATACCTTCTTAAATAGAATAACTTCATCTCTCTTTTCCTGTATGACTCTTCTCAGCTTCTCCTTATACAATTATGACCACTTTGTATTTGTCTGAGTATTTTCCTTTTTCCTCCAATGTACATGCTAACAGAATTTCTAATTTCATTAGAAAAGTTCATTAGAAATTAAAATAGGTTTGAAGTTCAACAAAATATTTTGTTAACTATGGAGTGAGGTAAAGCAAATGTTCTTTCACATTGTAATGGTTTGATTAAGACATAAATACATAGGTTGAAATTGAAATTTTTAAAAATCCTTGCATTTTAGGTAAACTTATTTCAGTTAAGAAAAACTTAACAAATGAACCAAGAGATCATATTTCAGTAGCCAACAATAAATTTATTAACACAAATTATCTCACTTTGTTCTGGTTATTGATTTACTGCCTTTGTGCCTCTAATTCATAAATTTTCTCCTGCTCTTTGCAAATGGATCTGAGCCCTTTATATACTTTTCCCTTTGTTTGTCCATAGATAGTGATGGGATCTCATTGCAGGAGGAAGGGTTTTGCCTCTTGGTTCTGGTGCTCTCTCACCAGTCTGCTGCACTGCTCAAAGCTTCCTCAGCACCTGATTCTTTCCCTGCATGGTAGTCAACAGCACCCAGTGGCCAGTGGCTTCTGCCAACACTGTCCTTTGGGCAAACTTGTAGTATGGTGCTTTCAGTGAGGCATTGCCTTGGGATCAATGTTCTTAACATACTAGAGGGTGGATTTCCAGCAAACTATACTTCCTTACTCCAACCTCCTGTTGGAATTGATAATTCTTCATAATAAATTTCTTATATTCCTATAATTGTGTAGTTTCCCTCTCTTATTTGGACACAGAATGATAAACTCTCCATGATATAATTGTAGAAACTCTGGTTTGGACTGATCAGTTTTTCTTAGAGAAGAGCTGAGTCAGTATCCCCCAAACAAAACCATCCATAATGTTTTTATGTAAAGACCTCAGGTGTTCATTCCATCTTTTTCAAGTAAGTTCATTCTTTAGGCTTCAGTGTTGGGTCTGGGCTTTATAACCTATCATCTGAGCCCATTGCTGCTCTTGATCCAGAAATAATGGAAACCCAGAATTTCTATGGTATTTTGACTTTCCTCTGCCGGGTCTACTAAGGTAGTTATTGCTGATCCCATCATTCAGATAAATACCACTATTTTTTTTTTTCCTTAAGAAAACTGTTTAATTAAATAATAAAAGACAAGAATAATTGATGGGTAAAACACTTTACCCTACATGGTAGAAATTTGGAAAATACCTGCCAAAAGGGAATTACAAAAGTAACTCAAAAGCAGATGTATGAGTCATATGAGTCACAGCAGATGAAGTCTTAGAGGAGATTAAACAGCTGGGTTCTGTGCTTTCCAATCTATAGTCAGCTACCCTGAAAACCAGAACAGTTAGACATTCAGAGAAATACCATACGTTAGGCAATGAAGATTAAGGGAAAGAGTGGGCCACCAAATAATTCTCTCCATTATTATCCTCAAAATCTTATACTTAAGGCTTCTCTCTTGAATTAGTAACTTATATGCTTTCTGTTATCAAAGCCAAGGTAATGCATAACTGAGAATCATTCATTCACAGAACAGAGGAATTCAAGAAATCTAGGATTAGGATTTAGGCAAATGATAAATATGAAACAAACATCTGTAGTCATAGTTAGCCTGTGAGACATAGTGATCAAATTATGCCACAAACAACTACATAAAACCATGAACCAAGATTTACTTCCTTAAAATGAGAGGAGTCCATGATACCAGAGAGAAGCAACCCAAACAAGAAAGGTGGAACAGCTAATATATCCTTATTCACTGTATTGTTTGGCCTTTTCATGTTTGTTTGATTGTTGATCTGTCAAAGTATGGAATAATGAGACAATATCTCATTTGAATTGTATTTCTTCCAGTTTATATCTGTGGAGTTAAAGTATAAGATATTGGCTAGGGAATTCCCTGGCAGTCCAGTGGTTAGGATTTCATGCTTTTACTGACAAGGGCCCAGCTTCAAATCCCTGGTCAGGGAACTAACATCCCACAAGCCATGTGGCATGGACAAAAAAAAAAAAAAAAAAAGATATTGTCTAACTACAGGGCTTTGAGGTGCTACATGCCTAGGTTTGAATCACAGTTTTGCCATTTATTAGTATTTTGAACTTGTTCAAATCAGGGAAATTAGTTTTATACTTTCTTTATATTTGTAAGATAAAATAATAAAACCTATCTCTAGTTTTTGTTGCCTGGACTTATATCTGATACTTGTAAAACCATTAAGTTTCTTTGGCAATTTCTATATCATACAAACACAAAAAATGATTTCTGTTATTGTCAATAGTATTATTAGTTAACATTGCTTCATTTATTTACACGATATTTATATTACAGACAGAATTGCTCTTGATGCTCTAGAGAATATATGAAATTAATTAAAATCATTTTGGAATGAAAGCTCAGCTATACTTATCCATAAATTCTATATTGTGTAATCTATTTGCATAATTATAAACTATAAACACATTTATAAATGGAATATTAGCATATCCCCTAGTGACTGCCTCTCTAATGTCAATTATTTTACTGCAGTTTTGCATGGAATCAAATAATAGTAAATTTAAGATTGAGCTCTAGATAAATATTTTTAGGATGTGTTTGAATTTTGCAGGAAACTTCATTTCAAAGATATTCTACTGTAAAATTCAAAATATTTCAATTGTCACATAGAAGGATCTGTACAAATATGTGGGAGCTATTGTTAATGGTTAGACTTATAGACACAGTTTTTGGTTAAATCATAGTGCAAGAAAAATTAAGAAAAATAATTTAACAGAGTTGTACTTAGACACTTGAGGGATACTGACATTTAGAGAATGGGGACAAAAGAGGCAAATATAAGGAACATCAATAAGAGAGTTAACATTATATTATGTTGTGACAACCAGTAGCAATCACTTCAAATACAGTAGAAGTAAACAGAAGTCAACAGAAAGCTTAATCAGAAAAATTAGGATCAAGAAAATGTTATTCACAAATGTTAGCGAGGATATGGAGAAATTGGTCCACTTTTTTTTTTTACATTCCCACCAACAGTGCCATTTTACATTTGGCACGGTTGGTGGGAATGTAAAATGGTAAAGCCACTGTGGAAGACAGTATAGTGGTTACTAAAAAATATTAAAAATTAAAATTAGCATATCATCCAGCAGTTCCTCTCCTGGGTATATACCCAGAAGGATTGAAAGCAGGGTCTAGAAGAGGTATTTTTACAACCATGTTCATAACAGCATTATTCACAAAACCTAAAAGAAGAGAACAACCCAAGCATCCACTTGTGGATGAATAGATAAGCAAAATGTGATAAAACACAATGGGTTATTTTTCTACGTTTAAAAGGAAGGAAATTCTGAAAGGAGTCCAAGATGGTGGTGTAGGAAGACCCACCTCCTCTCAGGGACACACTGAATCTACACCTAAGTATAGAGCAATTTTTCATGAAGAACTGAGGGCTAATTGATAGCTTCTGCACATAGAGGGACCACATAGAAATGGATAGCAACAGTGAAGACACAGTATTCATGGAAATCCCACCCATGACACAGTGACCTATAGTAGGGAGGAATATCACTGAAGGGTCCATTGCAGGCATGCCTGGCAAAGGACACAGCTGGCAAGGGACACAGCTGTATGTGTGTGTGTGTCTATATATATATATATATATATATATTTATATATTTATATATTATATATATTTTTTATATATTATATAATATTTTATATATATATATATATATATATATATATATATATATATATATATATAATCAGTTTAAAGGGTGCCTATACTATGAGGGAAGGAAATCCAATTACTTTACCTTAGAGCATCTGCCAAATGGTCAGGGAACTGCTAGAACTCTCTCCGGGGTCAGAGGCACTGGTGAGAACCATTGTTTAAGTCCCCTTGGGATCCCATTTCCATCCATATCTGCTCCATCTCTACCCTACCTGCTAAAACTGCCTGGTATATGTAGTTTACACTGGGTATCCTCTCACACAAGGTCACTCCTTCAAGATTGGGAGAAGTAGCTGTTTTGCTTCATTCATCAACACAAGCACAGAAAGTCTAACAAAATAAGGAGACAGAGTAATATGTTCCAAATGAAAGAAGAAGATAAAACCCCAGGAAAAAACCCTAATGAAATGGAGATAAGAAATCTACCTGATGGAGTGTAAAGCAATGGTGGTAAGCTGCACACCAAACTCAGGAGGAGAATGGATGAACTCAGAGGGAACTTCAACAAAGAGAAAATAAAAGAAGAACCAATTAGACCTGAAGAATACAATACCTGAAATAAACACTACACTAGAGGGAATCAACAGCAGATTAGATGATACAGAAGAACAAATAAGCAAATAGAATGATGGCAATCATCCAATCAGAACAGCAAAAAGAAACTGGCAAAAGTTAAAGAGAGATTCTTAAAGGTAGTAATTACAAGAAGAAAATTGGATAAACTACAAACACATGGAAGCTAAATAAGATGCTGCTAAACAACCAATGGGTCAATGAAGAAATCAAAGAGAAAATTTTTAAAAAATACCTTTAGACAAATGAAAGTGGAAAAACAACTTTCCAAAATCTGTGGGATGCAGCAAAAGCAGTTCTAAGATAGAAGTATATAGCAAAACAGGTCTATGTCAAGAAACAATCAAACAAACAAAAAAAATCTCAAACAATCTAAATTTACATTTAAAGGAACAAGAAAGAGGAGAACAAGTAAAGCCCAGAGTTAGTAGGTGAAAAGAAATAGTAAAGAGACAAAAATAAATGAAATAGAGACTTAAAAAACAACAAAAAGGATCAATGAAACTAATAGCTGGTTCTTTGATAAGATAAACAAACCTTTAGCCAGACTCATCAAGAAAAAAGAGACAGAGCCTAAATAAATAAAGTCAAAAATGAAACAGGAGAAATTACAACAAATACCACAAGTAATATAAAGGATCATAAGAGAGCACTATGAAAAATTATATACCAACAAATTAGAACACCTGAAAGAAATGGATAAATTCCTTGAAATATATAAGCTTCTAAGGCTGAATTATGAAGAAATAGAAAACCTGAATAAAACAATTACTAGTAACAAAATTGAATCAGTAATCAAAACTCACAAAAAACAAAAGTCCAGCTTCAAATGACTTCATAGGTAAATTCTACCAAACATTTAAAGAAGAACTAATACCTATCCTTCTCAGATTATTCAAAAAAAAAAAAAAAAATGAAGAGAAAGGAACCCTTTCAAACTCATTCTATGAGGCCAGCATCACCCTCATACCAATACCAGACAAGGCAGCAAATACACACATAATTTACAGGTCAATATCCCTGATAAACATAGATCCCCAAATCCTCAACACCTCAACAAAATATTTGCAAACCAACTTAAGCAATACATTAAAAGAACCATACACCATGATCAAGTGGGATTCATTCCAGAGATACATGGGAGGTTTAACCTCTGCAGATCAATCAATATGATACATCACGTTTGCAAAATGAAGAATCAAAGTCACATGATCATCTCAATAGAGGCAGAAAAAGCATTTGACAAAATTCAACAACCATTTATGATAAAATCTCTCAACAAAGTGAGTATACAGGAAGCATACCTCAATCTAATAAAGTCAATATATGACAAACCCACTGTTAACTTCACACTTAATGGTGAAAAGCTGAAAACTTTTCCTATAGAATCAAGAACAAGACAAGGTTGTCCACTCTCACCACTTTTATTCAACATAGTATTGTAAATCCTGACCCCAGCAACTAGGTAAGAAAAAAAATGCAAATTGAAAAAGAAGTAAAGCTGTCACTGTTTGCAGATGACATGATACTTTATAGAGAAAATCCCAAATATGCCACCAAAAACCTACCAGAACTAATAAATAATTTGGTAAATTTACAGGATACACAATCAGTGTACAGAAACCTGTTGCATTTCTATACACTATAATAAGTTCTCAGAAAGAGAAATAAAGAAAAAATTCCATATAATTCATTTAATTGAAGTATTTCATTTTTAGCTATTTTGTAATTTTCAAGCTTTACATAGCTGATAGAAATTTAAAATAATTTTATAGACATGCAAATAAATTACTCCATTAGAGGCTCTATTGACTTCCCATTTTTCCAATATGGGAGAATCCAGTTTTGCTTCAATTTATACATTCATTTCAATATTTCTGATCTAAAAATGTGACTTTGCTTGGATTGTTCTTTTAACTGGTTGCAATACCTTACTGGTTTCTTCTTAATAGTGAGTTAAATAAAATCTTTAACATGTTTATTTTGTATCTATGTGTCTCATGATTTTATCTTTTTTGACAATGTCTCTTTAATAAAATAGGATAGTGAGTAATAACAATAAGGAAAAGGGGGATAAATTGGGAGTTTGGGATTGACATATACACACCACTACACTGAAAACAGATAACCAACAAGGACCAACTCTATAGCACAAGGAACTCTGCTCAACATTCTGTAATAACCTAAATAGGAAAATAATTTGAAAAAGAATAGATATATGTATATGTATAGCTGAATCACTTTGCTGTACACTTGAAACTAACACACCATTGTAAATCAACTAAAGTCCAATATAAGATAAAAATTTAAAAAAAGAACTTCCCACATGAACGCACTCCCTTGACTGCAAACCAGACCCTTACACTGAATCCCTGCCACCTTTTTAATCTGGTGAATGTTAAATAATGCAGCCGTCCAAAGCCCTCTTTCCCCATTCTTACCCTTGAAGCCCAAAACCCATCCTAAAAAGCAGCGTTATCTTCTTTGCACTGAGCCCCCAAACTGGAATATCAATAACTGCCAGAGTTAAAGATGTTTATAAGAATAAAATATATGCACCCAAAAATTTTAGCATGCAAAAAAGAGAGAACATGGAGATGAAAAGAAGACATATATACATACTTTTTGTGATCATCTAATCGAAGTAAACATCCATTGTCCCTGGGCGAGAGCCCAAAAAAGGACTTTATTAATTCCTCTTTGCTTAATCATCATTGGAAAACTCTGAAGTAAGAGAGGATTGTGTGACACCAGAAAAATATTATTTTGATTTAAATATTGTAAGATTACTCTTCCCATCTATAAATGATCCTGCTTCATTTAAAGGTAGAAGTTATAGGACTACCTTCCTATTTTAATTCTCTAAGTTACTTATAAGATGGTAATACATTGTTAGAAAAAATATATAAAGTAGGTTAAAATTAACTACATGATATTTTTTCCTCATTTCATGCAGAAGTCTGCATTGTCTTTCTAAGGTAGCGTTCATTTATTTTCTAGAAGTTGAAGAAAAATGAAAAATGTTCCATTATTTATTCTGATATGTGAATATGAAATACACTTTTATCTGTCTCACTATTTATTGAATTGAAATCTCAGTGGGGGAAGTACTTTCTAGCACTCTGGGAATGAGAGTGTTCATTAAAGAATTAGGGAAAGATGGTTTATGAATAGAAACTAAAGCCTTCTGGTATACACACAAGGCTCAAAGAAGAAAAAATTGTAGGTGTATGCATTGATAATACAATCAATGTCTTGTTCAACTTAAATTTAATAAATATGAATATAATATTTGCATAGCACACATTGACAGTCTTCTGTGTCATAAGCTAAGAATGACAGTGACAAACTAGAGTAATATAAATCAGATGAACTAAAATGGAAGCCATGTTATAATAAGACTTATTGAAATATCACGCATATAACTCTACCAGAAAATTAAAGTTGGAAAAGCAGTGATTCTATCTCCAAGAGAGTTTACTTTTTAATATAATAAATTCAAACCTTGTTCAGTATTTATTCAAAGGGAGTAATTTAAAGAGGTTCCACGCACAGCCTCAAATGCTGATAGAAGGTAGAAGGTTGGTGCTTTCCCTTGTGAACATCTGGAATGGCAGGTTCTAAAGGAGAAAATAAAAGAAATACAAACCTGAAATAAGGGAAACACTGATGTGGTCAGAGAACAATTTCAGTAGGAGTGACTGAAGGACAAAACTGAAAGGATACTGGTTGTGACCTGAGACTAGACTGTTTGAATTTATGAATTCAGGAATGCTTCAGCCTCAATTAATTTCCATTGCCTCCATGAAACCTTTATCAATACCTTGATATAAAACTGAAGTCTTATTGTTGCTGTTATCTGTCGTTTCATTTTGCAAATGTTTTTGAGTTAGCTTATATCTTTATACAATAATATATATATATATATATATATATATATATTCTGATATTCTTTTGTGTTTTACCCTTTATTTAGAGGAGGGCTCTGTATCAAACAGATTTGTGTTCAAATCTGACCTCTACCATTATCTAATTCTGTGGTATGTTTTCAGTTATCAAACAGAGCATTTGCATATTTACTGCCTTGAACTAGATGTCCCAAACTGTATTTTAAATGCCTGTCTAGATGTGGACTAAGCATTTTATTTTATTTTGTTTCTTAAATTTTTATTGGACTATAGTTGATTTACAATGTTGCATTAGTTTCAGGTGTACAGCAAAGTAATCAGTTATACATATACACACATCCACTCTTTTTTTTTAAGATTATTTTCCCATATAAGCCATTACAGAGTATTAAGTAGAGTTCCCTGCACTATACAGCATGTTTTTATTAGTTATCTATCTTATATATTGTAGTGTATATATGTCAATCTCAATCTCCCAATTTATCCCTCACCTCGCTTATCCTCTGGTAACCATAAGTTTGTTTTCTACCTCTGTGACTCTACTTCTGTTTTGTAAATCAGTTCATTTGTACCCTTTTCTTTTTTAAGATTCCACATATAAGCACTATCATATGATATTTGTCTTTCTGTGTCTGACTTACTTCACTCAGTGTGACAATCTCTAGGTCCATCCATGTTGCTGCAAATGGCATTCGGTTGTTCTTTTTAATAGCTGAGTAATATTCCATTGTATATATGTACCACCTCTTTATCCATTTCTCTGTTGATGGACATTTAGGTTGCTTCCATGCCCTGGCTATTGTAAATAGTCCTGCAGTGAACATTGGGGTGCATGTATCTTTTTGAATTATGGTTTTCTCCAGGATTGTTGGTTCATATGGTAGTTCTAGTTTTAGTTCTTTAAGGAACCTCCATACTGTTCTCCTTAGTGGTTTTACCAATTTACATTCCCACCAACAGTGTAGGAGTGCCCCTTTTTCTCCATACCCGCTCCACCATTTATTGTATGTAGATTTTTTTATGATGACCATTCTAAGAACTTTAAAAGAACTTCTATTTTCTTTGTTTTAACTTTTTAACTTACTTGTCATGACTGCTGTCCGAAAAATATTTAAGAAATATTCTATCTCCAAATTCAATTGAAAAAGCCAGGAAATATTTTATTTTCTTTTTCAAATTAACTTTGGTATTGAAAGTGTTGAACATGTGTTTATAGAGAAAGTTCATTTTTAGGTTTATTAGAACAATTTTGTCACTGATGCCACCTAACATATGCAGCTTTAAATAAATATTTAAATGTAATCTGAGCATGATACAATAACTAAAAACAACTGCTTAATAGTATGGGTATAACTGGCAAATCTTGATATATGATGATTCTTCTTAAGATTAATTATGAGTAAGTAGTTAACATATAATAATTTAAAAATATCCTTTGTATTGTGTTACATGAGAGCTGAGTTTTGTGGGTAAAGGCAACAGAGTTCTGCACACCTGGACTCTGTTCCCAGCTCTGTTCCTTCTTGGAATGCAACCTAAATCATTTAACTTCACCTTCCTGAGCCTCAAGTTTCTCATCAAGTTTGTCTTCTGAATCTGACTTTGAAATTAAAAAAATAATTTACATGAAATGTTGTTATAAAAATTAAACCACTATTCCTATAGATTCGTGTGTATGGGTTTTTCATTCATGCATAGAAGGTTTTATTTAGGTGTAAACTAAAGTGGTACAGAATAAATGAAGACAGATGAACAATGCTCAGCAGAGAGCATTAACATGTGAGATCACTATTTTGTTTTCTTTCTATATAAAAGGGCTTCTTTTAGAGCACACTCTTAACTAATGGGAGCTTGTAAATGTGCCAATTACAAATGCTGTATAATTATACTCAGAGTAGGTTAGGTTTGAGGTTTCAATTTCCTTTTAAAGAACAACCACCCACAGATATTGAGATTACCATTATAACAATGTTTTCGATGAAGATATTTTTTTTTAGAAGGACTAAAAAGAACAGGTAAATAAAAAAAAAAGATATATCATACTCTTGGGTGAATTTCATTAATAAGTTAATATTTCAATTTTATGTCAATAAAAAACTTCATGTGAGCCTTTAAGTAAGGAAATGAGTTAATTTTTAGGAAAAACAAATACCTTCAAAAATGTAAAAAATATTTCAAAAAGATACATGCACCCCTATGTTCATAGCAGCACTATTCACAATAGCCAAAACATGGAAACAACCTAAATGTCCATTGACAGATGAGTGGATAAAGAAGATGTTGTACATATAATATAAACAATGGCATACTACTCAGCCATAAAAAAGAATGAAATAATGTCATATGCAGCATCATGGATGCAACTAGAAATTATCATACTAAGTGAAGTAAGTCAGAAAGAGAAAGACAAATACCAGATGATGTCACTTATATGTGGAATCTAAGATATGGCACAAATGAACCTATCTACAAAACAGAAACAGACTCACAGACATACAGAACAGACTTGTGGTTGCCAAGGAGAAGGATGGGTGGGGGAGGGATGGACTGAGACTTTGGGGTTAATAGAAGAAAACTATTATATATAGGATGGATAAAAAAACAAGATCCTACTGTATAGCACAGGGAACTATATTCAATATCCTGGGATAAACCATAATGGAAAAGAATGCAAAAAAGAATGTTTCTATTTATATAACTGAGCCACTTTGCTGTACAGCAGAGATTGGCACAACATTGTAAATCAACTATCCTTCAATAAAGAAAATTTAAAAAATGCAAAAACATTGTGAGGTGAATATGCTCTACTGGTTAGTAAAATGTTTTAGAGTGATAGTATACGTAAAAAAATTGTGTTGCTGGTACAAGAGCAAACACACGAGTGGAACAGATAAAAACAACCAGAACAACAATCTAGCACACATTACAATGAGCCGCATGATGGTGACATTTGAAAACGGTGGGTAAAAGTCTAAATATGACACATGGTGTTGAGACAAATAGTTAAATTTAGATACATGGAAATGTAAATGTTTATATCAGAGCATGGAATAGCACTAGTTACAGGTAAATTAAGGAGTTAAAAATTAAGATAAAATATAAGAAGAAAATATAAAATTAGACAAGTGTAAATTGGCCATTAAATAACAAAAAATAAAGGATGAAATTAGTACAGTAAAACACTTTAAATATCTTACATGGAAACAGTAAATACCATACAATCAAAATAAGACATTTAAAAGAACATAACTAAAACTAAATGTGTTGTCACACATTTGACAACAAGTTATCTTCAATAATAAAGAGAGATTTTATTTTTGTGTATTTTTATGGTAAATTTCAGCAAAAAGGCACAAGTCAATGTAAAACAACATAAAAAATATTTTTTTTTTTCAAAAAGGGAGAAGGAGGAAAGAAAGATGAAAGGAAGAAAGGAAGGCAGATAACCAAAAATTACTATTAAAATTAAAAATTGATTTTCCCTCATAAATTTAATGAATGTACATTTAAAAATGAGATTCTATTTTTGCCTGTTTAATTTGGTCAATTTTTAAAGATAATCATTGGTGCTGGAATGAAAGACAGCCATACCTATTGTCATCTCCTGTTTGGGAGACTATTGGTTCAAAGTTTCAGGGGAAGGTGCCATTTGAAAATGTATATGAAAATATTTATAAGAAGGATAACTTTGACCCAGGAATTTTGGTTTAAGAATTTTAACCTAATCAACAAGACATTTATGTTATGTAATGTATGAACATTTATTCAATTTTTATTTCTAACACATAAAAATAGGAAACAACCTAAATGTTAGATGTAGAAGGACTTGGATAACAGTTGATGATACATATATGAGAAATGAAATCTTTATATAAGTGAGGAAAGTAATGATGTTGATGGAGAATACTCTAAGCAAGGGTATTGAATTAAATTTTTAGAAGTCACAGTAAAACTAACTTGCATTCACAAAGAGTGTGAAGGTAGGAAGATAATTTATGCATATGCAGGACTAGTAGTGAAACTTGGCATGAATTAAATTGTTCCTGTGTATTACCCATAAATTA
This sequence comes from Balaenoptera ricei, assembly GCF_028023285.1. NCBI lineage: Eukaryota > Metazoa > Chordata > Mammalia > Artiodactyla > Balaenopteridae > Balaenoptera > Balaenoptera ricei. Next base: position 19,116,324 of record NC_082651.1, on the reverse strand, counting down.
ATGAAAAAAGTTTACTGTTTTGGTCTTTATGTAAAATTTAGTCAAGGGGCCTTTTTTTTTTTTTTTTTGTAAAGGGGCTGTTTAATTGGATATCTAACAATTTTTTTTTAAACTTCTTTATTGGAGTATAATTGCTTTAAAATGGTGTGTTAGTTTCTGCTTTATAACAAAGTGAAGCAGTTATACATATACATATGTTCCCATATCTCTTCCCTGTTGCATCTCCCTCCCTCCCACCCTCCCTATCCCACCCCTCTAGGTGGTCACAAAGCACCAAGATGATCTCCCTGTGCTATGCGCCTGCTTCCCACTAGCTATCTATTTTACATTTGGTAGTGTATATATGTCCATGCCACTCTCTCACCCTTTCACATCTTAGCCCTCCCCCTCCCCATATCCTCAAGTCCATTCTCTAGTAGGTCTGTGTCTAATTTCCCATCTTGTCACTAGGTTCTTCATGGCCTTTTTTTTTTTTCCTTAGATTCCATATATATGTGTTAGCATACTGTATTTGTTTTTCTCTTTCTGATTTACTTCACTCTGTACGAAAGACGCTAACTCCATCCACCTCACTACAAATACCTCCATTTCATTTCTTTTTATGGCTGAGTAATATTCCATTGTATATATGTGCCACATCTTCTTTATCCATTCATCCGATGATGGACACTTAGGTTGCTTCCATGTCCTGGCTATTGTAAATAGAGTTGCAATGAACATTTTGGTACATGACTCTTTTTGAATTATGGTTTTCTCAGGGTATGTGCCCAGTAGTGGGATTGCTGGGTCGTATGGTAGTTCTATTTGTAGTTTTTTAAGGAACCTCCATACTATTCTCCATAGTGGATGTATCAATTTACATTCCCACCAACAGTGCAAGAGTGTTCGCTTTTCTCCACACCCTCTCTAGCATTTATTGTTTGTAGATTTTTTTATGATGGCCATTCTGACTGGTGTGAGATGATACCTCATTGTAGTTTTGATTTGCATTTCTTTAATGATTAATGATGTTGAGCATTCTTTTATGTGTCTGTTGGCCATCTGTATATCTTCTTTAGAGAAATGTCTATTTAGGTCTTCTGCCCATTTTTGGATTTGGTTGTTTGTTTTTTTGTTATTGAGCTGCATGAGCTGCTTGTAAATCTTGGAGATTAATCCTTTGTCAGTTGCTTCATTTGCAAATATTTTCTCCCATTCTGAGGGTTGTCTTTTGGTCTTGTTTATGGTTTCCTTTGCTGTGCAAAAGCTTTTAAGTTTCATTAGGTCTCATTTGTTTATTTGTGCTTTGATTTCCATTTCTCTAGGAGCTGGGTCAAAAGGATCTTGCTGTGATGTATGTCATAGAGTGTTCTGCCTATGTTTTCCTCTAAGAGTTTGATAGTGTCTGGCCTTACACTTAGGTCTTTAATCCATTTTGAGTTTATTTTTGTGTATGGTGTCAGGGAGTGTTCTATTTTCATACTTTTACATGTAGCTGTCCAGTTTTCCCAGCACCAATTATTGAAGAGGCTGTCTTTTCTCCACTGTATATGCTTTCCTCCTTTATCAAAGATAAGGTGACCATATGTGTGTGGGTTTATCTCTGGGCTTTCTATCCTGTTCCATTGATCTATGTTTCTGTTTTTGTGCCAGTACCAAACTGACTTGATTACTGTAGCTTTGTAATATAGTCTGAAGTCAGGGAGCCTGATTCCTCCAGCTGCATTTTTCGTTCTCAAGATTGCTTTGGCTATTCAGGGTCTTTCGTGTTTCCATACAAATTGTGAAATTTTTTGTTCTAGTCTGTGAAAAATGCCAGTGGTAGTTTAATAGGGATTGCATTGAATCTGTAGATTGCTTTGGGTAGTAGAGTCATTTTCACAATGTTGATTCTTCCAATCCAAGAACATGCTATATCTCTCCATCTATTTGTATCATCTTTAATTTCTTTCATCAGTGTATTATAATTTTCTGCATACAGGTCTTTTGTCTCCTTAGGTAGGTTTATTCCTAGATATTTTACTCTTTTTGTTGCAATGGTAAACGGGAGTGTTTTCTTAATTTCACTTTCAGATTTTTCACCTTTAGTGTATAGGAATGCAAGAGATTTCTGTGCATTAATTTTGTATCCTGCTACTTTACCAAATTCATTGATTAGCTCTAGTAGTTTTCTGGTAGCATCCTTAGGATTCTCTATGTATAGTATCATGTCATCTGCAAAGAGTTACAGCATTACTTCTTCTTTTCTGATTTGGATTCCTTTTATTTCTTTTTCTTCTCTGGTTGCTGTGGCTAAAACTTCCAAAACTATGTTGAATAATAGTGGTGAGAGTGGGCAACCTTGTCTTGTGCCTGATCTTAGTGGAAATGGTTTCAGTTTTTCACCACTGAGGACAATGTTGGCTGTGGGTTTGTCATATATGGCCTTTATTATGTTGAGGAAAGTTCCTTCTATGCCTACTTTCTGCAGAGCTTTTAACATAAATGGGTGTTGAATTTTGTCAAAAGCTTTCTCTGCATCTATTGAGATGATCAAATGGTTTTTCTCCTTCAATTTGTTAATATGATGTATCTTGTTGATTGATTCACGTATATTGAAGAATCCTTGCATTCCTGGAATAAACCCCACTTGATCATGGTGTATAATCCTTTTAATGTGCTGTTGGATTCTGTTTGCTGGTATTTTGTTGAGGATTTTTGCATCTATGTTCATCAGTGGTATTGGCCTGTAGTTTTCTTTCTTTGTGACATCTTTGTCTGGTTTTGGTATCAGGGTGATGGTGGCCTCGTAGAATGAACTGGGGAGTGTTCCTCCCTCTGCAATATTTTGGAAGAGTTTGAGAAGGATAGGTGTTAGCTCTTCTCTAAATGTTTGATAGAATTCGCCTGTGAAGCCATCTGGTCCTGGGCTTTTGTTTGTTGGAAGATTTTTAATCACAGTTTCAATTTCAGTGCTTGTGATTGGTCTGTTCATATTTTCTATTTCTTCCTGGTTCAGTCTTGGCAGGTTGTGCATTTCTAAGAATCTGTCCATTTCTTCCAGGTTGTCCATTTTATTGGCATAGAGTTGCTTGTAGTAATCTCTCATGATCGTTTGTATTTCTGCAGTGTCAGTGGTTACTTCTCCTTTTTCATTTCTAATTCTATTGATTTGAGTCTTCTCCCTTTTTCTCTTGATGAGTCTGGCTAATGGCTTATCAATTTTGTTTATCTTCTTAAAGAACCAGCTTTTAGTTTTATTGATCTTTGCTATTGTCTCCTTCATTCCTTTTTCATTTATTTCTGATCCTATCTTTATGATTTCTTTCCTTCTGCTACCTTTGGGGTTCTTTGTTCTTCTTTCTCTAATTGCTTTAGGTGCAAGGTTATGTTGTTTATTTGAGATGTTTCCTGTTTCTTGCTGTAGGCTTGTATTGCTATAAACTTCCCTCTTAGAACTGCTTTTTCTGCATCCCATAGGTTTTGGGTCATCATGTTTTCATTGTCATTTGTTTCTAGGTATTTTTTGATTTTCTCTTTGATTTCTTCAGTGATCTCTTGGTTAATTAGTAATGTACTGTTTAGCCTCCATGTGTTTGTGTTTTTTACGTTTTTTTTCCCTGTAATTCATTTCTAATCTCATAGCATTGTGGTCAGAAAAGATGCTTTATATGATTTCAATTTTCTTAAATTTACTGAGGCTTGATTTGTGACCCAAGACGTGATCTATCCTGGAGAATGGTCCATGTGCTCTTGAGAAGAAAGTGTAATCTGCTGTATTTGAATGGAATGTTGTATAAATATCAATTAAATCTATCTGGTTTATTGTGTCATTTAAAGCTTCTGCTTCCTTATTTATTTTAATTTTGGATGATCGGTCCATTGGTGTAAGTGAGGTGTTAAAGTCCCCCACTATTATTGTGTTACTGTTGATTTCCTCTTTTACAGCTGTTAGCAGTTGCCTTATGTATTGAGGTGCTCCTATGTTGGGTGGATATATATTTATAATTGTTATATCTTCTTCTTGAATTGATCCCTTGATCATTATGTACTGTCCTTCCTTGTCTCTTGTAACATTCTTTATTTTAAAGTCTATTTTATCTGATATGAGTATAGCTACTCCAGCTTTCTTTTGATTTCCATTTGCATGGAATATCTTTTTCCATCCCCTCACTTTCAGTCTGTATGTGTCTCTAGGTCTGAAGTGGGTCTCTTGTAGACAGCATATATATGGGTCTTGTTTTTGTATCCATTCAGCCAGCCTGTGTCTTTTGGTGGGAGCATTTAATCCATTTACATTTAAGGTAATTATCGATATGTATGTTCCTATTCCCATTTTCTTAAATGCTTTGGGTTTGTTATTGTAGATGTTTTCCTTCTCTTGTGTTTCTTGCCTAGAGAAGTTCCTTTAGCATTTGTTGTAAAGCTGGTTTGGTGGTGCTGAACTCTCTCAGCTTTTGCTTGTCTCTAAAGTTTTTAATTTCTCCATCAAATCTGAATGAGATCCTTGCTGGGTAGGGTAATCTTGGTTGTAGGTTTTTCTCCTTCATCACTTTAAGTATATCCTTCCACTGCCTTCTGGCTTGCAGAGTTTCTGCTGAAAGATCAGCTGTTAACCTTATGGGGATTCCCTTGTGTGTTATTTGTTGTTTTTCCCTTGCTGCTTTTAATATGTTTTCTTTATATTTAATTTTTGATAGTTTGATTAATATTTGTCTTGGGGTGGTTCTCTTTGGATTTATCCTGTATGGCACTCTCTGTGCTTCCAGGACTTGATCATCTATTTCCTTTCCCATATTAGGGAAGTTTTCAACTAGAATCTCTTCAAATATTTTCTCAGTCCCTTTCTTTTTCTCTTCTTCTTCTGGGACCCCTATAATTCGAATGTTGGTGTGTTTAATATTGTCGCAGAGGTCTCTGAGACTGTCCTCAGTTCTTTTCATTCTTTTTCTTTTTTCTGCTCTGCAGTAGTTATTTCCACCATTTTATCTTCCAGGTCACTTATCCGTTTTTCTGCCTCAGTTATCCTGCTATTGATCCCTTCTAGAGTATTTTTTATTTCATTTATTGTGTTTTTTATCATTGCTTGGTTCCTCTTTAGTTCTTCTACGTCCTTGTTAAATGTTTCTTGCATTTTGTCTATTCTATTTCCAAGATTTTGGATCATCTTTACTATCATTATTCTGAATTCTTTTTCAGGTAGACTGCCTATTTCCTCTTCATTTGTTAGGTCTGGTGTGTTTTGACCCTGCTCCTTCATCTGCTGTGTGTTTTTCTGTCTTCTCATTTTGCTTATCTTACTGTGTTTTGGGTTTCCTTTTCACAGGCTGCAGGTTCGTAGTTCCCGTTGTTTTTGGTATCTGTCCCCAGTGGCTAAGGTTGGTTCAGTGGGTTGTGTAGGCTTCCTGGTGGAGGGGACTAGTGCCTGTGTTCTGGTGGATGAGGCTGGTTCTTGTCTTTCTGGTGGGCACGTCCACGTCTGGTGGTGTGTTTTGTGGTGTCTGTGGCCTTATTATGATTTTAGGCAGCCTCTTTGCTAATGGATGGGGCTGTGTTCCTGTCTTGCTAGTTGTTTGGCATAGGGTGTCCAGCACTGTAGCTTCCTGGTCATTTAGTGAAGCTGGGTCTTGATGTTGAGATGGAGATCTCTGAGAGATTTTCGCTGTTTGGTATTACGTGGAGCTGGGAGGTCTCTTGTGGACCAGTGTCCTGAAGTTGGCTCTCCCACCTCAGAGGCACAGTCCTGATGCCTGGCTGGAGCACCAAGAGCCTTTCATCCACACGGCTCAGAATAAAAGGGAGAAAAAATAGAAAGAAGAAATAAAGAGGATAAAATAAAATAAAATAAAGCTATTATAATAAAAAATAAGGTAAAAAATATTAAGAAAAAAATTTATTAAAATTTTTTTTAATTTTTTAAAATAAAAAATATGAAAAAAACTTATTAAGAAATTTTTTTTTAATTTTTAAAAATAGAAAATAAGGAAAAAATTATTAAGAAAACATTTATTAACAGAAAAATGTTTTAAGTAAAAAAAAAAAAAAAAAAAAACGGGTGGACTGAACCCTAGGACAAATGGTGAATGCAAAGCTATACAGACAAAATCTCACCCAGAAATATACACTCACAAAAAAAGGAAAAGGGGAAAAATTAATATATCCTGCTCCCAAAGTCCACCTCCTGAATTTGGGATGATTTGTTGTCTATTCATGTATTCCACAGATGCAGGCATATCAAGTTGTTTGTGGAGCTTTAATCCACTGCTTCTGAGGCTGCTGGGAGAGATTTCCCTTTCTCTTCTTTGTTTGCACAGCTCCCGGGTTTCAGCTTTGGATTTGGACCCGCCTCTGCGTGTAGGTCGCCTGAGGGCGTCTGTTTTTGGCTCACACAGGGCGGGGCTAAAGGAGTAGCTGCTTCGGGGGCTCTGGCTCACTCAGGCGGGGGTGGGGGAAGGAAGGGTACGGATGAGGGGAGAGCCTGCGGCGGCAGAGGCCAGCATGACATTGCAGCAGCCTGAAGTGTGCCGTGCGTTCTCCCGGGGAAGTTGTCCCTGGATCACGGGAGCCTGGTAGTGACGGGCTGCACAGGCTCCCAGGAGGGGCGGTATGGATAGTGACCTGTGTTCGCACACAGGCTTCTTGGTGGCGGCAGCAGCAGCCTTAGCGTGTCATGCCTGTCTCTGGGGTCCGCGCTGATAGCCGTGGCTTGAGCCCATCTCTGGAGCTCATTTAGGTGGTGCTCTTACTCTTCCGCCATCTTGCCCAGACACCCTCTCTAACAATGTTTTGATAAACCTCTTTTTCCCTGATGAATTTTGCCAAATTGATAATTAAAATCTTTACCATAGATAGAATCCCATGATGACGCCTGCATTATGAAAAGAAAAATATTCTAGGCAAGAGGAAATCAGCTAATAAAAATTCTATATCAAATTCATCTCTCTGATATGCATTACCATAGCAACAAATGAATCTAACCTGTCTGTTGTTGGCTTTGTAGTCTTAGACATACTTACAATTATGAAATTTTCCTTCATCAAATGATGCTAATAGGAATCATCATGGCAAATTTCATATGACTCTAGTACTTTATGGACTGCAAAGTGGACACATGAATTATTGATTGTTATTCTCATAAAAACACCTGTGAAGCAGTAAGGATTGATTTTATAGCCCCACTTTGCAGATGAAATAAATGAGGCTCAGAATATTTAATCAACATCCAAGCCACAAAGATAATAAGTGACAGAAATGATACCATCCCTCCTCTTTTTATCTAGTTCTGACCCTATTAATCATGTGGTCCTATTGAAGATAAGTTTATGAGAATTCAAATTTCTGCTTCATGATATAAATGAATGGATAAAAGTGGTTGTGCACATCCTTGTGTGTGTGTGTGTGTGTGTGTGTGTTAGATAGTTGCCAGTAAGTAGTTATTAAGTAGCTTTATTCAGTGTTTTGCAAATTTTAATGAGCAGGCAAATCACTAGGAGATTTTGTCAAAATGAGTAATTTGCTCAGAAGTTCTGGGATGAAGTATGAAATTTCACATTTCTAGCATGCTCTTTGCCTATCCATGGGCCACACCTTAAAAAGCAAGATCTTAATTCTATTGTGCTTTTTTTCAAGAATGTCAAAATAAGCAAGGAAAAAAAAACTTCAGTCTAACCATTCATGCTTTTCTCTCACTCACTACAATGAAAGACATTCTTTATATTACAACCAAAACACCTAAAAGGCACATTTAAATATTTAATTTAATTTTTACCTGTAAGCAATGCCATATCTCAGGAAAATTATTAAAGTTAGAGAAATAGTTACTTAAGATGTAATTACATTTGGATTTTTCACAACATTTGCTATCATAGCTCATATTTGAATTTTTCACCTGTTGGTTTTCACCTAGAAACTTTAGAGTTGATTTTTTTCCCTCTAACCCATAGGAATAAGGGTGACAGTAGTTCTTTAAAACTATTTTAGTACTGGAATTTATGCTTAAGTATGTAGTTCCTGTCTCCAGGAGAAAGAATAGCTTCAATTTTTTTCCCTGTCATAGGTGAGCCTAGCTTGAGATCCTGAAGCTTATATTTGGATCACATGACCTTCAAGCCCTCTTCATAAAATGAAAGTAACAATTTTATGTAGGAAATTTCCTTTGTACTGAAAGGCATTTGTGGTTTACTGCTTGACTTCCTGACAAAATTATTTTTGTTATTTTGTTTTCCTAATAACTTTTTAAAATTTAGAATAGTTTTAGATTTATGAAAACATTGTGAAGATACAATAGAAAGTTCTATATACACCACATTAAGTTTTCTGTCCTAACAAGTTACATTAGTATGGTGTGTCACAATTAATGAATCAATATTGATACATCATTATTAACTAAATTCTGTATTTTATTCAGATTTCCTTAGTTTTGGGTATCTAAAATCCTTTTTTCTATTCCAGCATCCCATTCAGGAAACCACATTACATTGAGTCTTCCTGCCCCCTTAGGCTATCCTTAGCTGTGACACTTTCTCAGACTGTCCTTGTTTTTGATGACCTTGAAAGTTTTGAGAATTACTGATATTTGTAAATAATTACAGGTAGTTATGCCTAATCAGATGAATGAGATTTGTCTGATTTTTTTCTCATATTTAGGCTGAGGTTATAGGTTATCATGGCATGTTTTTATGAACATTATAAAGTTACCTTAAAGCAAATTGCAGTTGACTTAAATGTGTATTTATATTTTATAATAATGATGTCCCTATATGACTATGACAATGAAATACATAGGAGTGTTGTGATTCTTCAAGTCTCCCACAAAATTGTATTAGATCAAGTCAGTAGTGTAGATCACAATTTACCTCCAGATGTCAGCATTCATAAATCCAGCAGATGGTCTCAATCTCTATTACAGTTTGAATGTAACATTAGTAAATGTTACTAAATTACGTTACATGGCTTAAGCCAATGAAAGCAGTTTTTGATGTCTATGCTGAAACTTTGAACGGGATGTAATTTCCCTCTGCTCCGTTGTTCTCTGAGTGTAAAAGCTGCATTCTTTCTTCACAGCTGCTTCTCCTCTTTTATTTTTGTTTTTAGTTTTGTTTTTTGTTTTGTTTTGCTGCTTGCTGTTGCTTGATTAAAGGGTTGGAAGAAGTACGAAAAAATAAGTGAGAAAAAGGCTAATTGATACACTGTGGCATTTGGATATTCTTTTCTTATCAAGGAGTATATATTCCTGTATTTTTATATGGATTATTGGCAGGTTTCAACAGTCCCTGGTGTCTTCTGACTTGTCTGAGAAGGGCTAAGTGTCCATGTATTTGCTAACTTAATTGTTTCTAATCTTTGAGTCAAATAAAGGAAGGCTTGATAGTATATTATTGCTAATCATGAATCCAATTATGAATATGCTTTGTGTTAGCCAACTGCTCCCACACATGTTATCTAGGACAAGTGATATATGAATCAGTTCATATAGGAATAGGAACTATCCGTTCATATTCTTATTAATATAGGAATATGAACCGATAGGAATCGGTTCCTATAGCAACTGAACAATTGTACTAGAAAGAGCAGCTTCCATGAGGGCCAGCTAGTTTGCTTCTGTGGAGTCATTCTTAGAGGTTTGGTCTAGAGTCAGCTCCTTTAGCCCTTTGAGTAATCACGTCAGTACGTAATACCCTATAACTTTCAATCAACCTTTGATGAAATAATGCTGCATAAAAACCAACAAAAACTCCTCAGCGCCATTCAACAATAGCATTTATTTTCACATTGCTGGGGGTCAGTTGGGATCCTGCTGACTTGGGCTGGGCTTAGCCTGACAGCTCTTCTCCAAGTGAGTCATAGTCTGAATGGCAGGGTAGCTGAGGCATGTTTTTCTCATGGTAACAGCAAAGGAGTGAGAGACCAACTTTAATCACACAATCGTAATTCTAGCCAATGCTTATGTTACATCTAATAACATCTCATTGGTCAAAGCAAGTCACATGCTAAGCCCAACATCAAGGAGTGTGAAATTACTGTAGTTAACATGGCAGAAAGTGAGACTGCATAATCCAGTTGGGAAGCAGGGAGTGAATGGCTGAGAACATATTCCAGTCCGTCATACTATATGATTCTTTTTACAAAAATAGTTAGAGCAGTTTAAGTCATATGCAATAGAACACTGAATAATAAAGAACACTTTTTTTGTAAATTCAGTATATATTAAGGTCTTCTCTGTATTAACTGCATTCTCATTAGTTTATGTGTCAGGCAATACACTTTCTCAGGAAGAAAATAAAGAGTGGATTGAACACCAAGAGAGGAGGAAATGCACTTTACGTATGGAAAGTATTAGTGAGCCCCTCAATCAGAACCCTTGGGTAAGTAGTTCAGTTTGAGCAGGAGCAGGCTCAGATGCTAAGGCCCCTTGTTTGATGATTTGAACTATTAACCCCTGACAGTTGGCACCAAAACTTGGGGCTGCAATATTAGTTTTCTCCAGCCCTAATCCTATCTGGCTTTGGCTGTTTCAAACTTGTTTTGCTGAAATGCTCCCAGCGTACCATACAGTCAGGAATACACTGATTAAGGCAGACTAATTGAGTAGTGAAATGTCAAAGACCATTTAAATGTCAGTTTTCATGCCTTTTAGAGGTTGAGGACTGCCACTATTGATGCTGTTTCTTGTGTGTCATTGGGTAAGGGGTTGAGAAGGGAGATAGGAGGAATTACTTTGAGGGAAAATGGTATTGTCTTTCCTCTCTAATTGTGCAAAGGAAAATAATATAAAGGGGATAAGTGGTATAAAAAAATAGTGAGATTGTTTGCATTTTGCTACTGAGAAGTACACAGAGATGACGACCATCATCATTCCTTTTCTATTTCTATTTCTAAGCTTTTGTCTTTCCAATTCTAAAAAGACATTTTACAGCATGACAAAGGCTGTTAAACATCACAATATACAGATCTCCAAAGGTTTTAATTTTTTTGATCTTTGCAGTTACTTTTAGAAAATTATTTCAGTTCTTAGAAGGTGAACTGAAAGTATTTATCTGAATAGTTATTTACCCAATTATTGATTAATTTGTCATTTAAGTTTGAACTTTCTGTTTTTATTTTTATATATTTTAAATTATTGTTTATCATCTTGAAAATTTAAAAACATTTTTCTGCAGAATCATTTTTTTACTTTTCTGTGTCCTTTTTCCAACTTCTCTTCCATGTGTTCCCAACAAGTAGAAATGAACAACATGTGTCTCTATTTCCTACTTGGCTATAGATTATTATATACTTTTTGGAATTGACAGTGTTTGGGGTTCTTTGCCTGTCTTATCTACAAACCAGTTTTGACAGATCATTTGTAATCATCAGTGTATATCCAGGAAGTATTTTCACCTTCCAGGCTGCTATATCTTATAAAACTTTGATGCACAAAATTAAATATATATAATTTTTTTTAGCAGTATCTAATATTACATCAACTTGTAAACTTTAACAATTAAAGCTTAGAATCCAAATTAAAATTTTGTAGAATTAAAAATTCAGGAAAAAGCATTCACCCTTAAAACAATTTGGTTTTCTTATTATAAATGGAATTTCAAAGTCCATTACTCTAGTTTGACCCTAACCTAGAAAGTCAGACACATATCAAAATAGTCAGCATCTCTTAAAAAATTTATTTCTAGACTTTTACTTATTTTTTTATCAATTTTTTTATTATTCTGATATTAATAAAGACATATGGCAGAGCTTGATTTATTAGATGATTACTGTTCTTCATAATTTTTGCATAAAGTTTGTCCTCAAATCACTTAAACCCTTTATTTGAAGTGCATAAATAGTACTGTAAGGAAGTAGCTTTATATTTAAAGAAAGTATTAGAGGTCAATAATCTTACTGAACTATGTCTTGTGTATCTGTATTTGCCACTTTTTGATGAATTTTCCATTTATCTATTCAGTTCTTTGTACCTTCCACCAAGACTTGTAATGTGGAGACATTGGTAAGTGGTGCTGTGCGTGGCCCTGCCTATCAGTGTCAAAGGCCAAATAAAAGGAATCTGAGAAGATAATTTTAGGTATATGAATCTCCTCTTTTTGATCACTATTCCCATTCAAAATGAGATCTTGGAATTTTTTCCAGATTTTCTTTCTGAAAAGTTAAGCATTTAGGCAAAACCTAACCGAAGTCTCAAACACTTTGATTCTATGATTCCATTTAAATATAGAATACATATCATGAAAAGTAAGATGAATTACAATGAAAGAGAAGTAGATAATATGAAAATATGTATTAAATAAACAGGTAATAACACTAAAAGCAGCCAGCATTTATATACTTCATTCCAAAGCAAACTAGGTTGCAATTCCTCAAGGGTAACCACTAGGCTTCTGCATTTATTCCTAAATCGTGACTTTTCTACCATCCTCTGATAGGACTCCCTAACCCCAGTCACTCAGGTTGGGATCCCAACTGGCCAACATATTTTTTGGTATTCGTCAGATACATTTATATATTTTTCTATTTTTGTGAGAGAGAGAGAGAGAGAAGTAAATATTTTTCTTAGAGCAACACGTTAGGAAACAATGTTATTTCTTACCAGGTTTTAATTATCCAGACTTTTTAAAAGGCAAACCAAGGGAAAGAGTTAATAAATGGAAAGATGTTATGCTTTGTCTAATTAAAATTCCTCTGTCATACGAATAAAGCTTTATTGCAAATATGTATGGGCATTAGATAACTGTATAAGCAATGTACTAACTGAACTAATAAAGTGTATTTTATCTTAGCTCAGCTTCGGTGAGACTAGGATATCCTATTTAGACCCTCCCATGATTTAATAAAAATGCCTGTCCTGTTCTCCAAGAACTTAACTAGCCAGAGAGTGAACTTTCTTTTCCCCTGCTGGGATCATGGATTGCAAATCAGTTTTCTCTGCCCAAAAGTAATCACTTAAGCCAGTGGTTATGTGAGACTAGGGTAAAATGGAAAAGCCGTAAAAATTAATGAGCCTACCTGATGCCCAAGCTTTCAGACCATAATTCTGGGCATGAGAGAATTGAAGTCTTATTTGGTCAGGTAGGGTAGAGTGCAGTGTATGCTAGTGTTTTTGGAACTTCTGTTGTCTGTGGACTACAATTGCAAAGTGCTTCTACCTCTGCCTGCAACTACAAAAACAAAAGTTAACAAAGACAAAACAAAAGACACCATTAGCAGAGTTAATGATGTGTAAGTGAGATATCTTTTGGATATAAATACTAGAAAACATTTTCAAACTGGCTCAGGCAATAATGTTGGCTTTAACTTAAAAGTCCAGTTGTAGAAATTATTTTAAGTAAAATTTGATGCTGAGTTGAGGCAAGGTGCAAAATGTCACCCTTTCTTTCTCTCCCCTGCCTTCCCCCTTTTCCCTCCCTCTTTCCCCAAACCTCTCTCCCTCCTTTTTCTGGGTTCTTCTCCCTGACTTCCGTGGTGGTTGCTTCACCAGAAGGCTGTCTGGATCACTTTGAGAGATCTTTGTCAGCAACTTCTGGGAGTTACACAATTACATGCTTTCTCTTTCGAGTCCTTTCTGAATAGTAAGAAAGTTTCTCTTTTCAAAAGACTACATCCATGGGTAGGTCACAGGCTTTGAACTAATCAAGTGGCTATTCCCTTCCCAAGAGGTGAGTTAGGTATGGCATTGGTCATAATTGATCACATGGAGGTGTGAATTCCCAAGAAAAAGCAAATTATTATGATTAAAATGGGAATGGATGCTAAATGGTCAAAAATGACCAACGTTCTCCAGAAATTGGAAGGCAAACTGCTTTTTAAATTACCTGTCAATAAGTGCTATTGTATTTGCATTATTTTTTACAGTATTTTATGGCTTTGCCATTGCATTAACTGACATCCACTACTTGGCAAATGGCAGAAAACCCTCATTTTTATTTCTCTGAAAATCAAGGGAATAACAGATATTTCATTGAATGTTTACTGTGATATTTCAGTTCATAAAATAAAATTTTAAGTTGATAATTTCTTATGCACATAAAAAGTATTTACTGAGATTGGGAAATGTGTAACTCTTCTCATGGGAACAGCCTCTCCATCATCTCTTGCCACAGTGGACATATTTCCACTGAAGTCAGAACATGCCTCAGATTCCTATTTAACAGGAGGTTTTAGTTAGTAGTATCAATAATAGAAGCTCAAATGCAAAGTGAAATCTACTGATCATATCTGAGACTCACATGTGCAATATGGCGATGGCTGTGAAGGACTCACATGTAAACCTTTCGACCATGCCCTTCAAAACACATATCTATTTGGGCAGAAAACTTACTATGAATCTGACATAATATTGGGAAAAGAAGACTTGCAGAAGTTACTTATTTTCTTTTGATAATGCAGCTATATCCAGGACAAAACATGAAATGGCTTCAGAAATAAATATAGTAGGCTATCTATACAACCCTGAACACTCTCTTCAAGTGCTGGTAGCGTGGGTTATGGTCAGAGGAAGTAAAAATAATAACACTATTATAGCAGACCTACTGTTACTTACAATTTCATCATCGTTCATGTTTTCAAAAGTCCTTCCGCTTCCTTAGATCATTCATTTTGTGTCCTGTTTTGAGTTCCCCTAACCAGAGAGGTACCTAACAAGACAATAAAACAAGCTCATTTTACATATTTTTATATTAAGATGTTTAATTAATGATAAATACTATATACTTCAACAATCGTTAATTAAGTGGATACATATGTGTAGGTCTTGAGAGTTCTCCTGATAATGTATTCCCACTCCTCAATTGCATAGGAATATCTTAAGTAATAAATGCTTCTGTATTAAGCCTCCTAGTTCCAAGGACTCCACTTCACGCACTGAATCTTAGAAGAGTCTAGAAATTCTTTATTGGGATTACTTTGATCCAAATTTTATGCTTCCCCTTTCAATCACTCTAGAGTTTCTTGTGTTGTTTTTAAAAACATATGCCATTATTTAATTGACAGTAAGTATGTTGTTTTTCTCCTCTCAGCATCCCCTCTCCATCATAAAAGGAGTCTAATAAAAACATGCAGGAGCCACGTACACAGTTTTTTAAGCATCATCAAAAAAGAAATTAATATCTCTTGTAAATTGTATTATTTTAATACCGTTTATGTTCCTCTGAAATATTCATATTTAATCCATGTGAGAGCAAACTATTTGCAACTATAACTTTCTGTGCATAGCTCAGTTCCTTGTTTATGAACAAAGGTTGCAATTGCAAGTTTGTCTTTAGAAAGTAATAATTATTTATCATTAGCTCTTTAATTTTCTCTGCCTATATAATTCCTCGTGATTCTCTTAATCATCTTATTTTTTGAACCTTATTTTTTCTTCCAGTTTTATTGAGATATAATTAACAGCACTTTGTAAGTTTAAGGTTTTACAGCATAATGATTTGACTTGCATACATCATGAAATGATTATCACAGTAAGTTTAGTGGCCATCCATCATCTCAAGATTAAAGAAATAGAAAAAGAATTCCTTGTGATGGGAACTCTTAGGATTTACTCTTTAACAATGTTTAAATATAACATACAGCAGTGCTAATTATATTTATCATGTTGTACATTACATCCCTAGCGCTTATTTATCTTAAAGCTGGAAGTTTGTACCTTTTGACCACCTCCATCCAATTTCCTGTCCCCCGACCCCTGCCTCTGGTAACCACAAATGTGATCTCTTTTTCGATTAGTTTGTTTATTTGTTTGTTTGTTAAGTATAATTGACCTACAACAGAATGTTACTTCCTGATACACAACATATTTGATATTTCTGTACATTTCAAAATGATTATGATCATAAATCTAGTTATGATCTGTCACCATACAAAGATTTTAACGATTATTGAATATATTAACCATGGTGAACATTTCACACCATTGACTCATTTATTTTGTAACTGGAATTTTGTACATCTTAATCTACCTCATCTGTTTCTCTGCTCTCCCACCCCCTTCCCCTCTGGCAACCACCAATTTGTTCTTTGTATCTATGACTCTGTTTCTTGTCTTTCTCTATCTGACTTATTTCACTTAGAATAATACCCTCTAGGTCCATCCATGTTGTTGCAAATGGCAAGATTTCATATTTATATAATTCATTCTTTTTATGGCTGAGTAATAGATACATTTGTTACATCTTCTTTATCCATTCGTCTATTGATGGGCACATAGGTTGCTTCCATACCTTGACTACTGTAAATAAAGCTGCAATGAACGTAGGGGTGCATATATCTTTTAGAATTAGTGTTTTTGTTTTCTTCAGATAAATACCCAGGAGTGGAACTGCTGGATCATGTGGTAGTTCTATTTTTAATTTTTTGAGGAATCTCCATAATGTTTTCCATAGTGACTGCACCTATGTGCATTCCCACCAACAGTGCACAAGGGCTCCCGTTTCTCACCTCCTTACCCACAACTGTTATATGCTGTCTTTTTGACAGTAACCATACTGACAGGTGGGAGGTAATATCTCCAGGGTGAACAGCAAAATCCTTTGAGTGCTTTTTAAAATATGCAAGTATTCAGCTCTGTTCTTCAGAAATTCTCAGTATGCATGTTGGAAGGAGGCAAAATTATAAAAACTGCACACAAGTCTGATGAAGAAAAACTATGTGATTCTTTCTGTACATGGAGGGGACTCTCCACATAATTTCTTCTGATTTCTTTTTTTGGTCAGAAGCCATATTCCCAGCATTCTTCTCCTCAGGAAAATGCATGTTACTTTTGGCAATTGGGTCCCAGCATCACTTAATGAGACAAGGCTTTGATTTTGCAAGGCTGCTTAAGACAGTGAGAAACCATGATTACAATACACGGATTGACAGGTTTTACATATCATCTGGCCTTTGATTTAACACGAAAATGAGGAAAAGAAAATAAAATGGCATGAGAGAGCTTAGGAGATACAATTAGTATCAGCCTTAAATATTCATCCAGTTAGAGACTGAGACACTTCTCAGGAGAGAACCTGAGAAAAAATGGTGCAAATGCAAAAAAGTGGTGTTTTTAGGTCTATACTGCCAACAGTAATCTCATTCTTGATATTGATTCCTGTGCTTTCTTCTTTTCTTTTCCACTGTAGGTACGACTTTATTGTTTCAATTTATTAAAAAACAACTTTGAATTTTTTTCTCTCTGTCTTGTTTGTTCTTACAAAACTCCACTCTCTTCCAAACGTGCCTGCAATTGCTTATTCTCTAGATCCTTTACACAGTGTTTTAAAAGTTTATATTGAGTTTGTTTTCATATGTGTGGGAGAGTCAGTCCACTGGCAACTTTATCTGCCACACCAGAGAGGTAACTCACATACATACTTCTGTGTAAATACATTTGACAGCTTTCATTAGATTCATTCCTAGACACTTGATAATTTTAATTCAAGAATAATTTACATAAAGTGAAATACAACACTATCTCCAGAATGCCAGATTGTCAGTAACCATGGCTTTCATTGTATGCTTCTCAAGAACAGAGTCCCTGTCTTATTTAGAACTATACATCAAGTGAAGACGTGTTACCTGGCACACATTAAGTACTCTGTAGGTATTTTTGAACTAAAATACATTGTTGATTCCGATGTAATTAATTGGTAATTTTCTCTCATAAATTACCTGTCTTTAGATCCTCAGAAGAATTACTTTGGAGTAGGGCACATAACTCATAGCTACTACTGACCCTTCCTTGCTCTGCTTCAATCATTTTCAACCTTTCCTGCATGACAGAATCACCCTTGAAGATGTTAAATAATACTGATGACAGTCTTCATCCTAGACCATTGACACTGGAAGTGGAATTCAAGTACCAATATTTTTGAAAATATCCTCAGATAATTTTAATATGCACTCAGGTTTTGGATATTGGTTCTATTTAAAACCAACCACACAGGTCTCACTTGTTTGAAGATTCTAAGGCTACAAACTATGAGAAAACAGCCAGATGATGACGATTAAAGCAAGCCTGTGCAATTTTCTATTCTCCCAGAATTTCACAGTTTTTATATGCATGGATACTATTTCTGCCTTCTGACTCATTCCTAAAAATGTAATTTGAAGGCCAATTGGAATTTAACCTAATATTTAAAAATAAAAATGGGATAAGGAACTGTAAATTAAAGATAGATTCAGATTGTGGAGGGCTCCACATCCTAGGTCATATTTTCAGACCAGACTCCACTGTGAAGTCACTGAAAGATTCTGATCAGAGTAATTACACACACACACACACACACACACACACACACAGAGGTTTGGAAAAGGATAGTTGGCAGTGATTGACCAGGTTTGTCAAAGAAAGCCTATAGATAGTGTTAATGGAAACAAACTTGGAACTCCGAGCCATTGGATTTATTAACATGGGTGTAGCTTGTTTTCAAACACTTTTAGACCAAAATATTCTAAGTTGTCCAGAGTATGAGAGTAAAGTGTGTGCTTCTGGAGTTCTAATATTATTCTGTGTGCTCATTCGGCAGTGTATCAACCTAGATAGCATCTTGACAACACCCTCTCCCCTGAGAGTGGCCTCTGACACCTCTCTTCCTTATTTCAGGAATTGAAAGGCAACCTAATCTCCTGGGGATGAATCTCAAGGTTGGAAACACTATGAAGTAGTTGAAGACTTGTCTGTGTACACTGAAGTCATATTAGAAAACTATTCACCCTCTCTTCTCTTAGTTAAAAACATTATCATGCAGGGATTAATAATCTGAATCCTACAGATTTAATAAGAAAACCTGTTCAACAAAATCATGCCTTTGATTATGCCACCAAACACATAGCCAATCTTTGGTTAAAAGCATGTGTTGTCAAGAAGTGTTAAACTTTATCAGCTGTTGCTTTAGTTTTTAGATAAGATCCCATCTTGTCAGATCTGATCGTGTTGATAGTCTCTTTTAAAGTTTTCTGTGGCTCTCAGTACCTTTCAAAAAAAATCAAATCTCTATGGTTAACACTTAAAATTTTGACTTATTTTTCTTGCCTGAAATCCTGCCAACTGCTCACTCACTCCACATCATCTTCTACCTCCCAGTGCAGGGAGAGCCATCCCATCCCTCTAGAGATAATAATAACTGTTGAAATTTTATCATTACAAATAAATTGGACATATTTCATAATCAGAGTGTGGATGAGAATTGGAATATCAGAATTATTATAATGAAAATGATTAGACCTTCTATCCTGTTCTTATATTATTGATATCACAAAATGCTGATAGGTTTTACTTTTTACTTTACTCTTTTAATATTTAAAAGAGTTTCAGTTAAATTAAAGAAGAATTTTTAATAATAAACACTTCTCTTACTTGTAAAAAATGTGCTCATTTACTAGAATGTACACTGATTATTTCTCTTTCATGTTATCATAGGAAGCAATTTTAGTGTCATCTGTCAGTGATATCAATATGGATGATATGAGGCTTCATAAAGTCCATGTGCAAGTGTGAAAGGTTAACAACTTATAATATATTATCACACCTAAAGTACTGAACATACCTATCACCTCCAAAAATGTTCTTGTGTTCCTCTCTCTGTGTGTGTATGTGTGTGTATGTGTGTGTGTTCTCCATAGTGTTAGTCTTGAGATCTGAGACCTGGTCTTTTGTAGTGCTCTCTTGCCGGCAGCCATTGGCTGAGGTCTACGGATATTGGGGTGTTGTTGGGGCTAGTCTCTTTGGCATGTGGCCAGAGACAATTCTTCAGAGAAGAGACAGTTGTGAATTATCAACCCACACTCATGGCAGCTGGGGTGGGTGCACAGGCCTGGCCAGTAATGCAAATCAGGGCAAGATCCAGACAGTTTCCACTAAAACCATATAGGCAAATACTTCCTTCTTTGGTACAGATGATTTGTCCTTGCCTGTCTGACTACCTCTGCTTTGAATTCTATCACTTGGGCTCATGGCAAGGGAAGGAGAGAAAGGATCTAGCAATGCTGGTTAGTGATTGGCACTGAGCTGTGATTTCCCATATCTAAACACTTCTGTTAGAAAACTTTACACAATGGTCACACTATCTCTGTGCTGTCACCATGAAGGCCATACTAAACGTTTACATTTCAGGATCTTGTACACAGGTGGTTAGATGGTTGGAATTAATTAAATTGGATACCTTTAGCTCCTTATTCAGAATTTTTACAGTGCTTACCAATTTCTCGCTAGCACTCAGAACAGTTTAGTTAATCAGCCAGAAAGGGGTGATTTTAATTAAAATAAGCTCAACACTATGTTATTTTGTCATTGTTCCACATGCCAAGAATGCTTTATTTTATGATCAACCATTTAATGCACTTTCATGGTCAATTTCACTGACAGTGGTACAATATTGTAAAAAATAACCAAGCAAACCAATCAACTTCCCCCCACTTTTCAAAGCTGGTTGAGGGAGGAGTGTACACTAAAAATTTTAGGATAACCACACATAAAATGCAATATGTAAAGGAGTATCTAAATGCTGATTAAAGGTCTTGGCCTTCAAAGAATTGCATCTCACTTCATAATAGTTTTAGCATTGAAGGGAGTTAGGGACGGGAGGGACAGATCAAGTGTCTGAAATTCACAAGCCAGCAAATAATTTGCTGGTTTGAATGCCCTTGAGATTAAAAAAAAAAAAAAATCTCTTCACCCTTAGAGTCTAGGGAAGCACACAACATATGGGAAAAATATAAAGCAGACAGTTTCCTCCAAGACTTAAGCCAGAGGATTATGTGCATGGATCTTACTTTACTTTCTTCAGGAAAACTGCTCACATACTTAAAATACAAGGAGAAGGGGCTTAAACAAATCTTTTATTTATATTCCTTGGGGATGGCCAGAGACTTGGTGCCTCACAACTAAAATCTTCTTACTGTTAATTGCTGCAATTTGCCCCATTAGAGAAATATTTTAACTGTGGAGTAACAAAAATAGTATAGGAATGGTACTTTGAGTTCTGGTCCTGATTCTGGATATATTTCATTCTCAAGTGACTTGACAGTCAGATTTCATTAAACAATGATTTAAATAAGTTTAGTGCAAAGCAAGTGGCAGTGAGACAGTATTCCTGAGTAACAAGGGAACCCTCTGTACTTCTTACCCCAAATTGGTAATACCCTGGTAGATGAGATGATTGATCACACACAGTGGTCTGCAGGACTGTGTCAGTCTTCATCTGGCCCTCAAATATCTCTCTCTTCATTTTTCTATAATAAAAATAATAATAATAGTAATAATAATATTTTTTGAAATATTATATGCAAGGCACTAGCTAAACACTTCTATAGATATTATCTCACTTAATCAAGAACTTCAGTAGGATAACATTTGCCTCCTTTTACAGATGAGAAAACACGTTCGAAGTGGCTAAATGGACTGAACACAGTCATACAGTGAATGAATGCCAGTGTCATACTTCTGAACTGACTCCACACAACTGAATTTCTATGCTATACATTTCTCCATTCCTGCTTGCTGCCATAGCTTTCTGTCTTGTTTAAAATTCCCTCTGTTGGAGACATTAATTGTGTTATTTCTGGCACTGTGGCAGGCAGTGAACAGTATTCATTTGGTAAAGTAGATGTTTCCATTGAACATCAAGTATTCTACACCTCGGATCCTTTATAAATCATATACATAAAAGCAATGCATCCTTATGTAGAATCTCCTATTATTGCCTTCAAAAACAGTAACAACTTAGAACACTCACTGGCATCCCCCCAATGTCTCCAGACAGCCACAGTGAAAATGTACACATGAACTTGTAGAATAATGGCTTACTCTTCCTCTCCTGTTCACAATATCACACAAGTTAGTTTGCCAATTAATCTAGATGCTTCCCCTTAGGCTCTAAGATAAGGAAAGACAAAGCTGATTAAATATTGAGTGATAAGTGTTTGTTGGGGGAATGTGGTATTTAACAAGGACCCTATTTGGATATTGCCATAAGGGTCCACAAAGCCAGAACTAGATGGAGAGTCAGTGCACAAGGCGTGATGTGTGCTAGAGATCAACTGACACTGACCTCCACTGAGCTGTGAGCATTGACTGTAGGGAATACATGGATTTCTTCTTGCTTTAGTTTCTTCTAGAGAGAGCTACTAGTATTGGTTTATTGTACCAACAAATAATGATGTTACCCAATGGAATACCCCAAGTGTTTGATACAAACACTAGTCAAGCCTCCATGATTTATGGAAGAAATGAAGGACCCACGGAGCCATGGAAGATCCGTTTGTGCTGTCATTCTTTACCTTAATCTCTGAAGTATGTGGTAACAAGAGTAAGTTCTGCTTTCCATAAGTTTGAAGCATTGATCTATTCATGGGAAATTCCAGAATTAAATGTTTTCACTCCCACAGCAAAGACAATCTATTGATTTAATTGATTACGCATAAATCATTTAAAGACTCTGACAAAAGACCCAGTGACCAATTGAGTGGGTCAGAGGTCAAATGAAAGAATTACCTGACAGTCAGGAAGGCTGTCTGTTAAAATATTTGTTTTATTGTCAGCAGTATGTTAAAACGTAGGTCAAATCTAAGTAATACATTTTTTAAATGATTATTATCCTATGTCCATGTCCTGTGAAAAGAGGGAAAAAGAAGGGATAAGAATATAAGATATTTGTCCTACATAACCCCACACATAAGTGGATTCCTGTGCAACTTAGTAGTATTTATCTGTTTTTCCAACCTGAAAGTATACACATTTTATTTTTTATCATATATCATATAGCATTACATATCATATATCAGCTTAGTGCTCATGTCTTCTGTAAAGGTTTTCAAGTCTACATTAGCCCAGGGTGAGCTTTTCAATTCTGTTAAATGCCTAGAGCAGCAGTTTTCAACTGTGATATCTCAAAGCACAGACGTGTTTCAATCAGTTCTGAATTTGGACAGAAGTAATTTGTAAAATATAAGAATAATGATCTAATGTTTTCCAATTATTTACTTTAATATGGATTAAAAAAGATTCCTGTAGCTATGATGAACATACAGTTTATCATCCAAACTAGAAAAATGTTGGAAGTGAAAAGAGGCACTATCATTAATTAAGTCAGAAAAATAGACTGTAATTCCAAACTGTCCTGAGCCACGCAGAACAATGGGTCTGAATTATGTGAAGCCAGCCAAGCTCCTAGGGTACAGTATTAAGGAGATTTTTACTCTCAAATTCTTATAAGTACAAGGTCAGCACCTGGGATTTGCTTTCTTAAACCACTCACTTTCCTCAGCCTAGTTCCATAGTCACCTTACCTGTAATGATGTCACTCCCAGTCACTTTCATTCCAAAGTCTTCTTTAATAAAATAAACCAACAAAAAACAGAATGATTGAGGCTACAGCAAGGCCATCAAGAATCATGCATTCCTCGCAGGCTCTGTTGCTCTCTCTGTTACAGGCTGTTGGGTCGAGACTTGCTATTCCTAGAATGTCATATGTGTGAATGTCATAGCTAATGGGAAGTGAGAGCCACCATCCTAGAGCACCTACTCTTAGTTTCTCTCAGTTTCCATCTGACATATTCCATCCTTATATTGTTAGATATGTTTTTTCATTCACTTATCCTGTCACTCTGATTTTGTCTATACCCTTGTAAACGAAAAGGAAAAAAATCTTACTTCGATACATCAAGACGTCTTATCTGGTACATTTTACCCCCTATAGCTTCTTTTGATATGGGATGTTGATGAATTGAACTCAGAGAAGGACATGCTTATTGATCATTTCTGTATTTCACGTGCTATGCTAATTATGAGGCTGCAAAAATAATAAGCTGTGTTTTTTCACCATAATGGAGTTTACATCTAGTGTTGTATCATGGTCCTCTATAACAAAGGCTCCTCCCTTTAGTCTTAAGGTAGGCGATCTATTTTTTCAAAATCCAAACAAAATCCAAATTTATATCAAAATTTAAGATATAAAATATAGATAACTTGGTTATGGATATTATTTTATTTTCCCATTGGTTTTGTTATTCCTTAGTTGGTGAGGCTCACATTGACATCCTGTATGTAAATATGTCTTTTTAAATTGGTAGCAACTTAAATTTGAACACATTCCAAAGCTTTGTCTTTTTATACCCCTTCCCACATTTTGTACTTTTGGTGACAATTTTTATATTCTTTTTTTATTTTATGCATCCTTAATCAGTTATTATAATTTTAGTTATTTGCACTATTGTCGTCTTTTACCTTCATTCATGTTTTATAAGTGATTGACCCACTATCTCTATTATATATTTACCTATTCCAGTGAATAGGTACTTTTTTATGTTTTCTTGTTATTAGTTAGTGCCTTTCTTTTCATCTTAGAGAAGTCCCTTTAACATTACTTGTAAGGCTGTTTTAGTGGTGATTAACTCCTTTAGCTTTTGATGATCTCTTAATTTCTCCTTTAATTCTGAATGATAACATTGTCTGTAGAGAATTGTGGTTGGAAGTTTGTTTTTTGGGTTTTTTTTTTTTTTTTTTTTTTTTTGCTTTGCTTGTTTTCTTTTGGTAATTTAAATGTCACATGCCTCTCTCTGGCTTACAAATTTTCTGCTAAAAAATTGCTGATAGCCTTACAGAGTTTCCCTTGTACATAGCAAGTTGTTTTTCTCTTGCTGATTTTAGGAGTCTTTCTTTATCCTTAAATTTTACTCTTTTAATTATTATGTGTCTTGGTGTGTGTCTGTTTGCGTTCATCTTATTTGTAACTCACTGGTCTTCCTGGACCTGAGTGTCTGTTTCCTTCCCCAGATTAGGGAAGCTTTCAGACACTGTTTCTTCAAATAATTTTTCTGGCTCTTTTTCCTCTCTCTTCTCCTCTGGGACCATCATAAAACCTTTAATTAACTTTTTAAGTTATTGTTTTCATTTTTCTGCTGTCCAAATGAATTCCACTGTTTTGTCTTTCAGCTCCCTGATTCATTCTTCTACCTCATCCATCTGCTGTTGAAACTCTCTATTTTATTTTTTCAATTCAGCTAAAACTTCTGTTTAGGACTTTCTTATATTTTCTGTCCCTTTGGTGAAGTTCTTACTGTGTTCATCCATTCTTCTCCTGAGAGCACATCTTTATTAGTATTACTTTGAACTCTTTATCTGGTAGATTGCTAGCTTATTTTTTGTTTAGTTTTTTTTCTGAAGATTGGTCTTGTTCTTTCAATTGGAACATATTCCTTTTTTGTTGTTGTTGTTTCTATGTATTAGGTATATCTGTTATCTCTCCCAGTTTTGAAGGAGTGGCCTGATTTAGGAGATGTCCTATGGGTCTCAGAAGTGCAGCCTCACCTGTACACTAGAGCCAGGCACTCAAGTGGCGTCCCTTATGGAGGCTGCATGTACCTTCCTCTTGTGGTGGGGCCGCAGCTGCTGTGGGGTGTTGGTAGCAAGGGCTATTGCTCCACCTGTTATGAGGTCTGGCCTAGGCCCAGGGTGGGTGGGCTCTCAGTGGGGCATCCCCATTGGTACTAACAGGTTAAATGGAGAGTTCCAAAATGGTGCCCACCAGTGCTGGTATTAACAAGGTAGCCTGAAATTACATAAATGGTTTCCACCAGCTACTCATCCCAACTGGTTCTTGTCTCTCTGACAGATGCTTCAAGATGAGTACATGGGTCCTTTCTACTTCTGGTCTACAAAGCTTTTCAATCTGGTGTCTGTGTGCTGGTTTTAGGGTCTAGTGAGTCTGCATGTGAACCCTTTAAGAGTGAAGTTTTTTCCCTGCAGTTTTATAGTTTTACTGGATGTTTTCTCACTTGTTTTTCAAAGCCAGCTGTTTGGGGGTTTGTTTCTCCTATGCAGGGTCTAGGAGTTGGGGTAGCTGATGTCGGGCTCAAATCTCTCACTCAGAGAAAATTCATACCCTTGTGAGTCTTCCCAATTGCAGATCACCCACCCCACGGCTGGGGTGTGGGCTTTTCCTTAGCAAAACACCTCCTACCTGTTTTGATGTAATCCTTTTACCCTTTGTTGTGGAGGCTCTGTTCACCCAGTTGTCAGATTTCCTTCCAAAGGAATTATTCCACATGTAGGTGCACATTTGTTTTGTCTTTGATGGAGGGAGTTTAGGATCTTCCTACACTGTCATCTTGAATCCTCCTACCCAAACAATTTTAATAATGCATTTGTGCTAACAGTTTGTTTCTTATTTATTGAAAGGCATCTTTCAAAAGAAAATTGTTAAGCTTTTTTCCTATACATACTAGAATACAAATTTTTTTCCAATGATCTTTAAATTCTTATTTAGTCTGGGCCCACTAACCCCTTGCCTTTAGCTCCCTCTTGTTCCCTAATCCTCCTTTTGCTCTGTGTCAGTTGTGCTTATCTCTCTGTTTCTCAAACAGGCTTGTCCAACACCCATCTCAGGGCCTTTGTACTGCTCTTCCTTCTGGCTAGAAGTGTCTCCTTCC
Organism: Balaenoptera ricei; assembly: GCF_028023285.1. Taxonomy (NCBI): domain Eukaryota; kingdom Metazoa; phylum Chordata; class Mammalia; order Artiodactyla; family Balaenopteridae; genus Balaenoptera; species Balaenoptera ricei. The sequence goes on along the minus strand of NC_082651.1, from coordinate 19,089,975 downwards.
TCCTCTTATGCTTCCTCAGGTCTTTCCCCCAATGTCATCTTCCTGGAGAGACTTTCCTTAATCACCACATTTATTATTTCAACTCTTCCAAACAAACCCCAACATTTCAACTCCCCTGTCTTACTTTATTTTTTCTCTCTAGCCTTTATTAATATTGAATTCACTATATTTTTCCTATTTATGCACCACTAAAATATAAGCTCCATGAATATAAATATTTTGCCTCTATGGTTCATCACTAAATTCCCATTGCTTATAATAGTTCCTGTTATCTGTCATGTAGTAGGCAGTCAACCAATATTATGAACAAAGGAATGCATACAAATAATTGAATTTCTTCTAAAAATATATATGTATACATGCATATCTATATCTATATCTATATAGATATAAAACTAATCTGTTCTTGTCATACTGAGTGAAGTAAGTCATACAGAGAAAGACAAATATCATATACCACTTATATGTGGAATCTAAAGAATGGTACAAATGAACCTATTTACAAAGCAGAAGTTGAGTCACAGATGTAGAAAACAAACTTGTGGTTACCGGGGGGGAGAGATAAATTGGGAGATTGGGATTGACATATATACACTACTATATACAGAATAGATAACTAATAAGAACCCACTGAATAGCACAGGGAACACTATTCAGTACTCTGTAATGGGCTATATGGGAATAGAATCTAAAAAAGAGTAGATATATGTGTATGTATAACTGATTTTCTTTGCTGTACAGCAGAAACTAACACAACATTGTAACTCAACTATACTCCAATAAAAAATTTAATTAAAAGAAAACTAATCTGCTCTTTCCCCCAGTCTAGTCATGATCTGAACAAGAGAACTTTCTTTGATGATACGAGTACGCTGTACCTGCACTGTCCAGTATAGTTGACACAGGCCACACAGAGCACTTGAACTTGGTCAGTGCCACTGAGGGACTAAATTTTTTATTTTTCAAAATTTTATTAACTTAAATGTTAACAGCGATATGTGGCTAGTTACCACTTTTGTCATTATTTGCAACTTCCAAATTAAGGGTTACTGTATGGTTCTACAAACACTGGTATAAAGTTAAATAGCTCTGAAAAAGCATTTCCAGATGCTTATTAAAATAAAGGCAGAATGGTATTATGCAATGCTGGACTTTAAAAACTAATGTTGTTCCCTACTTAAGCCAAGTTCCATATTTCCTTTAGGTTTTATCCTGGCTCTTTCATCTGCCTGGAATGTTCTCCAGCCAGATCTTGATTACTTCTTTCAACATTCATCTCTTTCCTCAATTGTCATCATCTCAAAGAAATCTTTCCTGTCCATACTACCTACTATAGTTTTTCAGACTCAGGAACATAATTATTATTATCAGGCTTGTTTTGTTTTGTTTTTAGCATTTTGTAATACCTGCATTATGTTATTTGTTTATTTGCTTTATTTGTTTTTTCCTAGCTTGCTTCACTGTAGTGAAAGATCCAAGAAAAAAGAGGCCTTATCTTTCATATTGATTGGCATATGCTTAGTATCAAGAATAATGACTAGTACATAAAAGGAGCTCAGTACATACTGGAAGAATAAATAAATGATACAATTCTTTTGCTCTCTCAGTATCTTACTTGTAACTTTAGGTGGGATTGAAGAGACTGATAGTGGCCTCATTTTATAGGTCATTCCATTCAAGGTCCTTGAGTGACAGGACAGTTATTCTGTATTCTCCTTTGCAATTTGCTTGAAAACAGTGTATGTGTGTGTGTGTGTTTGTGTGTAAATAGCTCTATAGCACTGGATTGATGGGAGATTTGTTTGCTGTTTCCAAACTTGCTGATAATTTCCCATGTGACTAGAGTTCACATCAAATCACCCTCAGGGCTTTGAGTCCTTCGTCAGTTAAATGTGATCATGAGACAGAATAATCTTTAAGAACCCTTTCAGTATACATTTTCTGGCTCCTTGGTTATTATCACATTATTCCTCACCAAAACCATGGTCCATGGCGAAACCAAACTTTAAGAAGCTAAGAAAGACTCCAGGCAGTGTTCAGATTATGAAGAGGCAAATGAGGTATTTGCTGTGGGAGCAAAACTGAACAGGTACTCCTTATTCAGTAATCAAGATACATAATATTTTAATGTAATATTTTAAAACTTAGAATCAATCACCATGTTGTTCTCAGCCTGAGGAAAAAGAAAAAAATTAGTAAGACTTGTCTTGGGCCTATTTAAAATTGATATTACTTCCATTCTGGATTTTTTGGTATTAATTTTCACTTTTAAAACATAGTGCGTTAAAGTTAGAAATGCCATGTTTAGCAAATAAAAACATAGGACAAAGTTAAATTTTAATATATACAGCAAGATAAAATTTGATATACATTTTATAGGTAGTATTTGAATTTTGGATGTGAAACCATGTAAAACTCAGACTGGGACTTGAACCCATGTGCTGGGACTCGAACCCAGCCAAAACCCTGATTGGGACTCAAACCCATGAAGCCAGGACTCAAACCCAGCCAAAACTCATGGTCTTCCAACTGAGATCACACACCTTGTTTCAGGACTTAATGGAGCTCAGGTTCCTGATGTCTCATCACAGGAAGAATTCAGTGAGAGACAAAGTGATAGGTAAGAAGTGGATTCATTTAGAGAGAAACACACTCTACAGACAGAGTGTGGGCCATCTCAGAAGGTAAGAAAGGCACCAGGGAATGGGGTAGTCAGTTTTTATAGGGGTGGGTAATTTCATAGGCTAATGAGTGGGAGGAGTAGTCCAGCTATTTCAGGAAGGGGCAGGGATTTCCAGGAGCTGGGCCACCGCCCACTTTTTGATCCTTATGGTCGGCCTTGGAACTGTCATGGCACCTGTTGGTTTGTCATTTAGCTTGCTGATGTGTTACAGTGAGAGTATACTGAGACTCAAGGTCCAGTGGAAGTCAACTTGCCCACCATCTTGGACCCATTTGGTTCTAATCAGTTTATGTCATGTCCTCAGGCTATGTCGTTCTTTCAAATGTTGTGCCCTGCCCCCTTCCCTCCTTCAGATTAACTACTACATGAAGTATACTTAAAATTTTTGAAAAAATTTGTTGTTTTTCTATAATTCAAATTTAACTGCTTACCTTGTATTTTTTCTGGCTTCCCTAACTAAAATACTATTTGTCCTGAATATAGATTTTTGGCACCTCTTTAATTTTGCAACCTCTTAAATTTTGTACCTGAGGAGAGTATTTATTCCCTCCCTGGAATAAAAAGCATAAAACAGTTACAAGTTGGTTAACAAAATAACAACTCCTTGACAGCAAGGAAATACTAAGACTACCTACCTGCTTGTCTGAAGGCAAGTTTTATTTATTTGACAATACTGAAATGGGCAAGTCAGTCCTGGTTTTAGCTAACTAACCAGAGATCAAATAAATGTTTTTATCTGAAAAGAAGTATTTTAAGAAACACAAACATACAAAAAAGATTGAAAGTAATTTTTGCTCTGTTTTGAGGATTAAACCAAAATTTTTCTAACTGCATTGTCACACCCAACAGTGTTTTGAACAAGTCAGATATTAAATAAATCCCTTCTAATTTTTAATAAGATCTCTTACTACCATCTAATGTATTTTGAGCAGAGTCAGCAATATGATTGTCAGCTGTTTACATATGAGACATTTTTAGCAAATGGAGAAGGAAAGCAACAATTAAACATTCCTAGATAATCACTTATAGGGAGGCATAGTTATTTACATACGTTTATTTTTTCTTCCTTTTTTTTACCCTTGTTCCTGTTATATTAAAAGCTTCTGGGTATGAATGCATTAACATATAGCATGAAGTAACATTTTGCCAGGGAAAAAACGTGCTGTAGAGATGTTAACTGCACAACATGAAGGAGAAACATCTGTAAACAACTCACAGGAAATATTATTGGCTGATCATTTAACTATAAGCTGTAAGAAAAAGAATCACTATAAATTTTCAGTTACTGCTATGGAGGCCATGAAAAAATGAATACAGTAGGTGCAGAGAATGTAGGTGATAGCATTAAGTTTTCTTAAAGTGACTATAAGCAGGTGCTTATACATTTTTTATACATAAAAAAATGATTGACTTCATAGCTATTTAATGGGAAGAATAAACCTTGAGAGAGTCTTATGGTGATTTCAGACACCAAGTTTTAGAGTTAGAAAGGCCAAGTTTTAGAGTTAGAAAGGCCTGTTGTGTATGGTTGTGTGCACATGTGTGTGTGTGTGTGAGAGAGAGAGAGAGAGAGAGAGAGGGAGAGAGAGGTAGATCATTTTAGGCTTTGGATTTGTTTAAATGGTTTGTGGTAGCCACAATGAAAATTAATACTTCTACCTCTACCAATACGATCACTCTTTTACCTCTATTAATAATGATCTCTCACTTTGTCTGAGTCCTGGGATGAAAGAGTAGTCATCATCCCATATGCAATAAAAAAGAACTAATAGTAATGAATTACACCTTTCTTTTACATGGCTGTAGTGAGTTGAATACAGTTCCCTCCCTCTCGCCAAAAATTCATGTTCACCTGGAACCTCAGCACGTGACCTTGTTTGGAAATAGAGCCTTTACAGATGTAATTAGTTCAGTATCTTGAGATAAAATCATCTTGTATTTAGAGTGTGTCCTAAATCCAATGACTGGTGTCCTTACAAAAAGGAGAGGACACAGAGAGACATAGAGAAGAACACAATGGGAAGATGAAAGTAAAGATTGGAATGATGCATTTGCAAGTCAAGCAATGTCAAAGATTGCCAACAAACACCAGAAGCTGTGAAACAGGCAAGAGACGGTTTCTCTGCCAGTCTCCAGAAGGAACAAACCCTGCAGGCAACTTGATTTTTGACTTCTGGCTACCTATACTCTGAGGGAATAAACTTCTGTTGTTTCAACCTACCCAGTTTGTGGTAATTTGTTATAGTAGTCTGAGAAAACTTTTATCACAACTAATAAACTAGCAGTCATTCAGTTAACGTATACAGAGGGCTGATACATTTTAGGGCAGTGCTTCAAGCAATAACGTTTATGTGAATTACCTGGAAATCTTATCATCTGCAGTTGCTATTTCACTGGATCACAGAAAGGTCCAGAGATCATACATTCCTAACAAGCTGCCAGGTGATGCCTATTAGCTGGTTCTAGAATGACATTTTTAGTACCAAAGCCATAATAGGTCACAACGAAAAACTCTACTCCATGAACTGCATTCATATGGAGCTTGCAGTCTACTTAGGAAGGTAAATCATATCGATGTGAGAAGTTACAAGCAATTGAAAAGGTACATGATATACAGCCAATTATCAAAGAAAATCATATTAAAACCACTTAAGAAAAGCAAGTTATCAATGTGAGTTGGAGTGATGGAAGATTTTGATAAAAAGGATGACAGGTTTGGGTAAGGAACTTACTACAAAGAGAATGAGCAACAGTAAGATTAGACCAGTTATTGCAAGTTGTGATAGACAACACCAGAGAAAGTTATGAGATAGTCACAGTGCAGTGTGTTATGGCGATATAATTATTGTTTAACTACCATATTTGTCAGAAGTTTCTAGTGACCAAAAATTAATGAAAATGTGACTATATTTGCAAATATTTATAGGGTGCAATACTCTCTTCCACTTCATAACATGTAACAAATGGCAGAATATAATGTTAATAAATAAAATTATTAGTAGTATATAAAAATATCAAGGGGCTTCCCTGGTGGCGCAGTGGTTGAGAATCTGCCTGCCAATGCAGGGGACACGGGTTCGAGCCCTGGTCTGGGAAGATCCCACATGCTGTGGAGCAACTGGGCCCGTGAGCCACAATTACTGAGCCTGCGCATTTGGAACCTGTGCTCCGCAACAAGAGAGGCCGCGATAGTGAGAGGTCCGCGTACCGCGATGAAGAGTGACCCTCACTTGCAACAACTAGAGAAAGCCCTCACACAGAAACGAAGATCCAACACAGCCATAAATAAATAAATAAATAAAAATAAATAAAATTAAAAATATCAAGCAGTGTGAGAGACTTTGGATTTGTTAGGATGGGAGCAATGTATGCAGTTTTTGTTTTGTTTCTTTTTTATTTTATTTCTAGTATTATTTTTACTGTTCTCAATTCTGGGACTACTATTTCAATGGCCAGAGCCTTTGGGTCTTGTACTGAAATATAGAATACAGATGCCAATTTTATTCACAGGCTCATGGGAGATTTTCCAAATATTATGATATCTGCCATATAAGGCTAACAATGCCTTCAATATACTCCAAGGGATGCATTTTGACCAAAAGTTATATAAGTAACAAAACACATTTCTCAGAGTAATATTTTACAATCCTTTTATAATTTCTACTCTTAGCAGTAATGCCATGTCAAAGAACAGGAGCATTATCAGGAGAAAGTGAAAAAAAGAACTTTACAATTATTTTTGAAGTTTTTGCCTTCTGGCAAATTTTCAGCAGCATATATCAGACCAACATTATCAATGAGACTTGAAAATATTTGATGGAGCTGAGCACTGCATCCTCCACTATGGTTAGCACCAATAACACCACCCATACATCAAAGGAACAAAGAGCAGTGACAAGTTCTGTATAAAAGTTAGGTGTGAGTTGTAACTATTTTAAAAAAAGATGGCACTCTTTAATAGATAGAGAAATATAGGTTGATAGAGGCCAGCAATAGGTCTAATCCTGGATAGTTCACATGTATCATATTAACATATTACTCTTGCTATAGACTGTTTGTGTCTCCCCAGATTCACGCTTTGGGGGGGACACAAACAGTCTAATGTGATGGTGTTTGGAGACGGGGCCTTTGGGAGGTGATTAGGTCATGAGGGTGGAACCCTCATAAATGGGATTAGTGCCCCTTATAAAAAGACCCCAGAGAGCTACCTTGCCCTCTCCACTATGTAAGAATACAGCAAGAAGATGGCAGTTTGTGAATCAGGAAATAGGGCCTCACCAGACACCAAATCTACAGGTACATTGATCTTGTACTTCCCAGGCTTCAGAACTGTGAGAAATAAATGCTTGTGGTTTAAGTCACTCAGTCTATAGATTTTTTGCTGTTAGAGCCCAAACAGACTAAGTTGACTCTATATCCCCTTCATTGAATAGGGCTCTGCATATACATCCTCCATTTTCAACTGAAGTTTTTCACCTACAGGAGAGATGTTATTATTGTTTGTACAACTGAAAATTTGAAACATATTTCAAACGGAGAAAGTGATGTCTAACCAATGCATTTATAAACAAAACAATAAACCACCAATAAAAATATGAGCTTTTAAATCTAGCTACAGATATTTGATTATACAGAATAGTCTTAGAAAGTTTATTAAATGCAAGGCAAATGTATGTAGTCTGGGTATTGATTAGTGCCACTAGGTATCCAAGAGAGTTTGGATATTATCGGCATTTTTAGAATCATTCTAAATTTATGCAAATAGTTGTTTTAAAAATTAGATCTTATCTTTTTATGAGTACACACTACAACATTTATTTGAAATTACATGATTCCTAGTATGCAACATACTTCAAATAATAAAGGCAAAAGAGAGGTAGATGGTGTGCTCTATTATTTCTAATTTTTAGGTATGCTCAAAATTCTTCATAATAAAAAAAGGAAAATATTACCTACAAAAATCCATCAATTTATTGTCTCCTATTCATACTTCATACTTTTTACTCTTAAGAAAAAACTTAGCACATTTTATTGCTGTTTTCTATCTTTTATGCTAGACTATAGGTTCCATAGAAGAAAGAACCATGTTAATTTTGCTCACCAATGTACCCACAACAATTAGCACAATGACTAGCAAAATTTGGGGGCTTACCAGATATTCATTGTTTGAATACATTTATGAATAAGTCAATATAACCACAACAATTTTTGATGGTGTCCTGTGATTTTTTTAGATTTGAAAACACTTGTTCACAGCTTGGTGGGATGATGGCCTTTAACACTGTCCTGAGGAACAGCCTTACTTCTCCTCATTATATTAGAAGCCACATCAAATGTGACTGGTTGAAAATAAACCAACAGTTGTTTCCGTTTGTCTTACCCTGGGGAAGGAATTCCAAAATGGCTCTTCTTTCTTGTCAATATTTATTTTATATTATAGCAAGCATTACATCTTTGGACCATAGGGTCCTGCCTCTCTAAACATTAAATATTCTTTGTCTTACACAAACAATAAAACCTGATTAAATAGCCTAAGTTCAGTGCAGAGACCTGCTTTAGCAGATGACTCTTTGAAGGACCAACTCTAACAACAGGTAGAATAAAGCAGCATTGAGGATTCCAAAATCCTGCTGACTCCAAATAAATTAAGATATTAAAAAAAAAAAAAGTTTTGCATTGATCTCAGTACATTGGCAGAATTTCCTCCCCACTCTTCCGCTTTTTCCTTCCTTTCAGTAAAGTGTCAGGGATCCTTGCCTGATGTTAAGTAGAAGCTATAATACATTAAAACCTCAATGCTCATTCTTCTTGTGGTATATAATTCAAAGATCTAGGCAGAAGGCCTAGATTTAGTCTCAGCAAGGTGAGGGAATTTATTAGGCAAGTCACTCAATCTTTCTGAGCATCACATTGTTCCTTGATGGGAGAACACTTTTCTCACAATTTTCAAAATTGCAGGCATGACAGCACATGAAAGATATGCAATGTTAAGTGCAATTAAGGTCAGAGTATGGGGTTCACATATTCCTTCCTCCCTTTCTTTCACACACTGAAGACTGGATTAAATCACACTCTTCCTTCCATGGCACATCATAAGTGCCTGTAGAGCCCCTTTCTTGATTTATCAACTTATTTATTCCTTTTATCTTAATCTCATACTTCTGTTTCCTACATTCCCCATATATATCCATTAATGATTTTAATGGGTATTTTTTGTTTGTATGTTGTTGTAAAATGTGTATTGTTGATTTATGTTCATGCCTTTTATTTTACCTGATAATTGGGTTCTAGGTCTCATGATTTTTTTCTTTTGCTAACATTGATGTTTCTGTCTTTCAATCACTGTCTACGCACATCTAGACCTTTACTTCTGACTCTTTTATTGTGCTCCATCATTCTCTAACCTCCAATGTATTTCACAGCACCCCACATTACCCTTACGCACTGTCCCAGTGGTGAGCCCCAGATTGCCTCTAATTCCTGGAAACCAGAGATGACACCACAGTGAGCGTCTTCACACAAGTCCACCCATGTACCTGTGTGAACATTTTTTATAGGCACTAGAAGAAGCGTTGGTCATAAGGTTTTCCTATACATGACTAATTTGCTCCAAATTGGTCTCCAGAATAGGTACATTATCTTCTACTCCCATATATAAGATTATTTTTGTTTTTGTTTTTTTACATTTCTACCCAAATTTGGCATTATCTGGGCTTCAAATATTTGCCAATATAGTAGTTGTAAAGTGGTACGGCACTGTTGCTTTAATTAGTATTTATCTGATTACTAGTGAATATTATAATCTCTCCATACATTGGTTAGCCTTTGGGGTATCTAGATCTGTCATTATTCTGACTTGACTTTGTCTTTTTTTTCAATTAGGGTTATAATTTTTCTAGGGGAGTTGCAGTCTTTTTTTTTTTTTTTTTTTGGTGGTTTCTCTTTAGATATTAATTCCATATTAGTTTTAAACTTTACAAACACATTCTCCCAGTCAGTCTACTGCATGTACATTTTGTTCAGGGCTTCATCTCTTCAATAGAAATCTTCAAATTTATATAATAAAGCTTACCTTTATCTTGCCATATAGATCTTGATTGGGAAATTTTATTTAACGAATCCTTCCCCAGTGCTAGGTCACTATACCTTTAGTAGTCTTAATCCTGTTAAGATCCATTCTTATAGGTGGTTTTAGACAGATACACAGCTTCATTTATCCACATATATAACCCAGTTCTCATATACAATTTATTAAATATTCTGCCTCACACCTATTAAATTACAGAACTCTACTTACTGTATATTACTTCATATATATATATATATATATATATATATATATATATATATACTGAATTTTTCCAAGAAGAATTGATCTTGTTAAAATACATAGTCATCCATGAAAAATCTTGGAGAATATTCCAATTTTTCAGATTATTTTCAATGTCCTTAACTAGAATTTAAATTTTTTTCTCCAAAGAGGTCTTATATTTTCTTATTATTGCACTACTATACACTTTATGCTTCTTGTTGGAAGTCTTATATTTAATTTTATGTTTACTTTGTTACTGTCAGTTTCAATAAATGCTACTGGATTTTTTAACTTTATCTTTTATGTGATAACTTGCTGAACTGTTCTTTAGTCCTAATGATTTGTCAGTTGATTCTTTCATATTTCATAAGTGGATGATTATTTCATTTTAGGTATTTTCTTCAATTTACCATTTATCTTACAAGAAACAATAAAAGATGATTCACAAATATAAATCACAAATATATACCTCTCCTTTGAGCTGCAGACCACTCTTAGGGATCCTTAAAAATTAAAACAAAAGACAGGCAGAAAAACCTGGGTGGAAATGGGGAGTGACTCCTAATGAGTACGGGATTTTTTTGAAGTGATGAAAATGTCCTAAACTGATTGTGGTGATGGCTGCTGCACAACCCTGTGTATATACAAAAAAAAAAATTCAACATTATATTGACTACTTTAAATGAGTGAATTGTATGTGAACTAAATCTAAATAAAGCTGTTTAAAAAAAATTGAAAAAAAAAAAAGTTGGTCTTTGTCTACTGTTCCTTTCTGACTGGTGCAATTCTCAATCCAGTTGCACAAAGCAAAAAATTGAGTCATACTGATTGGCCTTCTTATACTTAACCCTCATATCCCGTACAACATCAAGTCTGGCAATGTTACCTTCTTTGTTTTTAACTTTTAATAATCTGAATCCATGTCTTCCTCTTTCTCTTCTTCCTTCTTCATTTTACTACCACAACAGTCTGCTAATCATTCTCTCTGTATCCACCCTTGGTTATCTTCATTAAGGTAGTTAAATAAAGAAATATATTCGTGGAAAACCAAGCTTATTAAATCGGTGCCTACTTACAGTCTTTTTACCATATTCCTCTGATTCTTAGGTGAAAGTAAAAAGTCTTTAAAATGGCTTATGAACTTTGTCAGGACTGATGTTTTCTTCCTTCTCTTATAGCCTAATCGAATACAGTGCAACCCTTGGTTTCTGTTTCTCTACTGTGATTCCTCTTCTTCCCTCATTCCTTACAACTTATTGTTAAGTTTTTAATGTTTATATTTATTAATTTTGTCTTAAATGCACACATGGGTTCTTTGTATCAGAGCCAGATTTCATTTTATGCTCACAGCAAAATCAACATACAGAATAGCAATGGTCCCCAAAAGCCCTGCAGCCTCCCAGAATTACACAATGAAAGCCAGATAGAAAAATACTGTGTGTGAGTGGCAGGTTCACTCCTTGGGTAAGAAAGAAAGAAATATGGATTTCCTCTATTATTAAAGGGAAAATGACTATTTGCTCACTCCTCTTATGAAGGGGTCTACTTGGAGGATCCTTACTCTAGGCCTTTGATATATAAGTAAATCTCTACATGGAAAAGTTAGAGTGACCCTAGTGAAAAAATAATCCCCTAGGACTTAGATTTCAGACCTACCTTTGAAAATTAAACACATATCTCCATAGTTAAGTAAACAGATTATAGAATATTTTTATCATCACCCCCATAGGAAATCCCCTATCAATTTGCACTCTCCATTTACACCCAAACTTCCCAAGCACTAGGCAATCAGTAATTTACTTTCCACTTCTATAGATTAGCTTATTCTGGACATTTCATATAAATAAATCATTCAATATGAGGTCTTTGTTGGCTTCTTTCAAGTAGCATGTTTTCAAGGTTTTTCCATGTCAAAGCATGTATTGGTACCCCGCTCCTTTTTATGGTCAAATATTGTTCCAAGGTGTGGATATACAGCATTTTCTTTATCCATTCATCAGATGATGGATATTTGAATCACTTTCACTTTTGGCTACTATGAGTAATACTGCTGTGAACATTTATGTATACGTTTTTGTATAAACATATGTTCTTTTACTTATCTTGAATATATATCTAGGACTGGAATGGCTAGATCATGAGGTAATTCTTAAAGTATGAGGGATGACCAGACTGATTTCTAAAGTAAACAGTCTACACCATTGTACATTTCACCAGCAATGTATGAGCACTGAAAATTTCCACACCCTTGCCAGCAATGTTATTTCTGTCTTTTTTTGTAATCATCCTCATGGTTGTGAAGTACTATAAACATTGTAGTTTGATTTACATTTCCCTGATGGCTAAGGATTTGGGGCCTCTTTGAATTGTCATGGAATCTGCATCAAAAATCAACTGATTACACATGCGAGGGTTTGTTTTTAGAGTCTCAGTTTTATTCTATTAATCTATAGGTATATCCTTTGGCCAGTACCATGCAGCCTTGATTACTGTAGCACTGTAATTAAATTTTGAAATCAGAAAGTGTGAATCTTCTAACTCTGTTCTACTTATTGAAGATTGTTTGCCTATTTTGGATCTTTTGTATTTCTATAGGAACTCGAGAATCAGTTTGTCAATTTCTGCAAAGAAGCCAGCTGGAGTTTTGATAGAGATTGCGTTAATCAATAAATCCCTTAGGAAGTATGCCATTTTAATAGTAATGTCTTCTGATCCATGAAAATGGATGGACCTTCTGCTTACTTAGGTGCTCTTTAATTTATTTATACAATGCTTTAGAGTTTTATATTTCTTTTGTTAAATTCATTCTTAAATATTTTACTTTTTTAAGGCTACTATAAAGGATTTTTTCCTAATTTCATTTGAGATTGTTTATTACTGGTGAATAGAAAAACATTTATTTTTGTATATTGAACTTTTTTCATACACCACTGCTGAACTTATTAACTAGTTGCCATAGTTTTTTTTTAATGGATACCTTAGTATTTTCCATGTACAGGAACATGTAATCTGCCAATAGAGATAGTTTTACTCTCTCCAATTTGGATGCCTTTTTGGATTCTTTTCTTTTCTTGCCTAATTGTCCTGGAAAGAACCTCTAATATAATGTTCAAAAAAAATGTAAAGAGAAGACATAGCCTTTTCTTGATTTTTGAGGGAAGGCATATATCTTTCACCATTAAGGGTGATGTTAGCTGTGGGGTTTTGTAGATGCATCTATCAGTTTGTGAAAAGTTCTCTTCTATTCCTCTCATGTTACCTGTCTTTTTTTTTTTTTTTTTTTCTTTATCATGAAATGATGTTAAATTTTGACAAATGTTTTTTTTTTGTGTCTATTGAGCTGGTCATTTAAGCTTTTCTCCTTTATTCTACAAATGCTTTTATGTTGTCTATTGGAATGGTCATTTAAGCTTTTCTCCTTTATTCTATTGATATGGTATACTAAATAATTTTTATAAGTTGAACCTACACTAACATTTCTGGGAGAAATCCAACTTGGTCATTGTGTACAATTCTTTTTGTATGTTGCTGGTTTGGGTTTGCTACTGTTTTCTTGTTTGGAAGAAGTTGTAACAAGTTTGTGATAATTTGACATTAATTCTTAATGTTTGGTAATATTCATGAATACTCATGGAGACTAGACTGTCTTTGTTGCAAGTATTTCAATTGCAAATTCAATACTTTTACTTTATCTATTCATATTTATATTTCTTCTTTAATTAGTTTTGGTAATTTTTATCTTTTTAAAAATGTATTTATTTCATTTGAGTTAGAAAATTAATGGCATAGAGTAGTTCCTAACATTCCCTTAAAATTATTTCTATTTCTGTGAAGTCAGTAGTCATATCCTCTCTTTTGTTCCTGAATTTAGTAATTTAAGTATTCTTAATTTTTATTGGTCACTTTAGTTAAATATTTATCACTTTTGTTTACCTTCTTAAGGAACCATCTTTTGGTTTCACTAATATTTTCTACTGTTTTTCTTTATTCTATTTTATTATTTTTTCTTCTAATCTTTATTAGTTTCTTTCTTCTAGTTACCTTGGGTTTAGTTCCCCTTTTTTTCAGTAGTTTTATTTGACCATCATAAATAGAGATCTTCCCTCTTTGTTAATTCAGGTGTTACTTCTCTACATTTCATTTTAAATATTACACTTTTCAACTCTACAATTTCCATTGGCTCTTTTTAAATTTTGATCTCTATATTAATATTATCTATTTGATGAGACATTGCCATCATGCCTTCCTTTATTTCTTTAATCATAATTTTCTTTCATTGTTTAAGCATATTTACAATGAATTTTTAAAAATCTTTTAAGTCTAACATCTGAGCTTTTTCACAGACAGTTTTAGTTACCTACTTACTCTTCTGTGTATAGGTCATATTTCCTGTTTCAATTCTCATAATTTTGTTGAAAACTGGACATTCTAGATAATATATTATAGCCACTCTACTTATTGTTTCACTTAATCCCCAAGGTGTGTTATTTTATTCTGCGTGTTTATTTATTTAATGACTTGGCTGGATTATTTTAGTGAAATCTATTCCCTTTGCAGTGTGAAGCCTCTCCTGTCACTCCTCAGAGGGTCTAGTCTTGGGCATGCCCACTTGCACCTTAGAATAACAGTGATTTTAGCAAGAATCTTTTTGAGTGTCTCTCTGTTAAGCTGTTTGGATCTGTTGTACCACACCAATTCTAAGGCTCTGTTAACTGCTGCCTGATTGCTTATTGTTTTTGGCAATGACCTGGGGCACAAATTACTCCACAGTCTAATCCAACTAAAATTTAAAGGGATAGTTTTAAGTCTTATATTTGAGGTTTATTCTGACATCAGAAACGCTCCTCTAAGCTGTTATTTCCTCTCATCCTCTCTGTAAACTAGCTGCTCTGCCATCTAACTTGTTGCTTTCATGGAGCTTCCAGCATCCTCTTAATTACTTATCATCAAACTCTACTTTGTTTATGTGGGTACTTTATCCTCACACTTTTTCACACTCTTTTCTAAATAAAATCAGTTTCTTTGGATAGAGCTTTTGAGCTTTTTGTTCTTTATAGCCTGCCTCTCCCTTACAAAATTTCTGAGTCACTACTCAAAGGCTAAGCACATGGACATGACCTGCTTCTTCCAGATTTATAGCCTCTAACCCTCAGCTATACTCACCCGGAATTTAGCCTCTGCAGCATGAAGCTGGGGGAATGAGGAATGCTGCTGTTTTGGCCCTCCTTGAGAGATACTGTAGCCCTTGACTAGGACCTGAGAATAGAGGAAGCTGCAACTTCTTGACCCCATCTTCCTAGATAGGAGCATATGCCAGGCTGGACTGCAGAGAGCAAGAGAGAGGAGGAGCAAGTAGTAGTCAAGAGCCACATACTCTTGCTGTTCTTACTGATATTTTTGTAGATTTTCTCCAATAATTTGGTTTTTCTGTATATATATATATATATATATATATATATATATATATATATATTCTTTCACCAGTTATGACTATTTCACTTGAGAACTATTCTACAAAGCCCCTCATACCCCATATTCTGGAACTAAATATCCAATCAGTAATGGATTACCTTCCAGTGCTTGCTTTAACCTAGGGATCGAATTTCATTAAAAGTAGTTCACAAAGCCCTAACTGTGCAGAAATATAAGAATAATTTTATATAATCCCACGCTGGTTGACTCTCGTTATTCATTAAATTTAAAATCAAATTACTTTCATCACAGAAGATTTTTTCTGATTTCCCAGAATGGCTTCAATTGCTAGTACATGTACTTTTTATCATTTATGACAGTGATCATTTTTCATTTTTCTTTGTTGTTATTACATAATATATTCATCCTCCACTAAATTGAAATTTTCATAAAGAAAAGATCTAAGGAGTTTTGGTCCTCTTGGTTTTAGTTTTGATGTATTTTGTTGTTGGTGGTAGTGGTATCATGCTACCAACTAACACAGAGAACATGTCTAAAAGCTCCTAGTAAATATATATTGAAAGAGTGAATGAAAAAATTGGAGGAAGCAAATCTCTGACACAGTTGTTTAGAACTAGCCATATAAGGTAGTTATTTACCTTCAAAATTTGTTTAACCAGTTCTATAATCCTAACAGCCAAATTCAAACCAACATAGAAGCTCTCTCTCTCTCTCTCTCCATCTCTCTTTGTGTTTGGTGTTAAAAGAAATGGAAACAGTCCTACCTTTGACATACAAGAACACAAAGTGAATTATTTGAATCAGATCTAAGCTAGAATTTTTTAACAGATTTAATATTTTCAAATAAGAGAGAGATTTGTTTTCTTTTGGCTCACATCTGTAATCTTTAACCTGGGGTGAATAGGAGCTTTACTGTGTGTGTACAAGTAGGATGAATGGGGGGCAGAGTGAGTGTCCTGTCAAGGCTTTCTCATACTGTCCAGTTCTGGGTCTCCCATTCCCCATTTAAGGATTATTGAAATAGTGTGTATGTGTGATGTAGCCTGAAGTGTGCTGGGGAGGAAAAAAATGGAAAGAATATGGTTATGAATTGTCAACCAGGATAACATCAGTCAAGGTAGAGTGATAAGAAGCATCACATGTAAGTCATAGGTAAATTTGATTGACCAAATATTGTGTGAGTATGTTAATTTTTGCCAACCATTTTCAAGATGCCCTACCTAAGTCAGAAAAGAGTTAGCTTGCATTTTTGGATCAAAAGGAATGCTCAATGTTTGAAGTCTGTTTCAATATTGTTTACATGCTCACCATGAGATTTGTATTGTTTTGTACTTAAATACTCAGTCATTAACTAAACACCATAGTTTTTTTGTTGTTTTGCTTTGTTTTTCCTCTGTTTTACTTTTAAATAGTCTTAAACTATCTTTCCAGGATTTGCTTACTTAATATTTCTTTTTTTAAAAATACAAAATTTTTGCTCTATAATCTACATTGGAACATTTTTGATGGAGAAGGAATGATTTATTATTTTATAAGAAGTAGGTTTTATTAATGTAAAAAATGCTAGCTGTTAGTACTTAACTTTGAAAAGAACAGAAAATCAAAAGAGATGAGAAATGGGGTGCTGGCCTCTGAATATTTATGCTGTGATTCTATGCCTCTCCAATTAAGAAAACCGCATTGAGGAATGGAATAAAAAATAACAAGTAGGTTGTTATTTCTTCATCTGAATTGAAGCCTTTTTTCCCTTCATTTTCTTAGAGAGCAATTATTGCTACTTCCTACAAATGATCCTTTTGTTAGAAAAAGAGGGGAACTGATTTTTCTTTTATTCCCAATGAAATATAGAGGCATGGAGAAGAAAAGCACAGTAATAATAAGTACAATCCTGAATTCTTTCAGAGTAATTATAATACCCTAAAATTGTTATTAATCAAGGACAAAGTGTGTTGAGATATGTTTCCATGTTAATTTTAGCATCTTAAAATTAGCTAAAAACCCACCATATCAGACCCTAGAAATTCCCTAAAGAGACAAATTACAGAGCTGTTGGTTATCTCTATTAAGCTCAGGACCATAGTTCTGTTAATTTACTACTCATAATCAAGAGAAAATGTCTTCATAGCATTCTATGAAGAACATGGTTAAATCTCAAGTCTGGTTCTGCTAACTTGATAATTTAAACCTAAAGTTTGTTCATTCTCTTCCCTTTTCAGCCATTATTTAATGAAACTAACCTCAGTGGGATATCTTATCACCAAAGCTTAATTGCTTTGAAATTTATAGGGATACATTTAGAAATATCTAGCTCTAAGGAATTACTATTCCTGGGAATAGCATAATTACTATTGGCATATGTCTTTTCTTTAAAACCTGCAGCATGTATTGAAAACTACACGTGCAAGTCAAATTTATCAAAATGCAAAATATTGTTAACATAATTCAAGTTAGATAATGATGCCATGTTTAGAAACTACATGTGTCAAAAGTTGCAGTTTATCTGCATAGTTTATCTCCTGATCAGAATCACTTGGGTATTTTCTTAAATATTTAGATTTGCAAACTCTGGCTGGAGATAGCGATTCAATAAAATTAAGAACCTTCATATTTACACTTCAGAAAGAATTCCACTAGTCACTATTAGTCCAGAGAAGGTGGCATAGACCCATTTCTCCCTGTTCCTTCCCATTAAATACATCTATAAACCCTGAAAATGAAGAAAGTGACAACTGAAGAAGAACCTTGAAATGTGGTTCGAAGGAGAATTAGTTTGGGACCTCAGGGCTGGAAGAATAACAGGTATCTTGTATCCACTTCACCAAGTAGAGGATGGCCACTCAGACTCAGCATTTCCTGACTTTGAACCAAACAAAAGAAAACAGCACAGGTACATTCATTCCTGCCATGGATTGAACTGAAATCCCTCTGAAAACATTAGATGAGCCTTACAACAGGTAGGAGGAATAGATTGGGAACCTTACAAAAATAAGCAGACAGGAGAAGCACTTCCAGTCTCTGCCAAGCATGAGACACCCCCCCCCCCCTTTTTCACCAAAAGAACTGAGATGGCTAGGCAGAACTACCAGGAAAGATGCAGCTATAACAAGTGGCTTGGTGCAGGAAGCCTGTTTATACTTATGGGTCTAAGATGTTTCTCCTGTCCTCAGAAAAATCAGAACAAGCAAGAAGAAGAAGGGACTCAATCACAGCAAGCTGGGCAACTAGTAGAATCAGTAAAATGACATCATCATCAAAAGTGGCTCAGTTAGGGTCGGGTAGGAGATAGATGGGCCCCTGGGCTGGACAGCTAGTGTTTGTCAAGTGGAGTAAAATTGAAGCTTTGTTTTCCCAGACATGCCAAGGCCAAAGTTAGTGGCCAGAACTGAGCTCTGCTGAAGTAAAGAGATAAGATGACCACTCCTGAGGTCAAGGAAAACTTCCCTGTATGCACATACACAGGAAGGCTCCCTGAGGGTCAAAAAGTTACGAGACACCACCCCATAATAAGTGTGGACATACCCCGACAGGCCTCTGTGTTGAAATCCATCTTAGCAAAAAGTTGTGCCCACATGTTGGGGAGGGTCCTAGGACAGGTCAGGTGTGAAAAAAGAAAGGAGGTAATTGGCCAAAGGTAAAACAAAGACCTGGAAGAACTGCCCTATATAAATGATTTAACTCCCTCTTTTCTGTACTCCTCCTCATTAGTGAGGATGCCCACACCCTTTCTCTCCTGGTGTGTAATTCTGCCTTGCTTCTGTTAAATAAACAAACTGTTTCTCTGTGTGCTCTCCCACTTGTTATGCTGTGTCTCTAATAATAAACTTTGTACCTGTTTTTACGGTTTTGCCTCCTTGAAACCTTTTTGCTTCCAAACAGGGCGAGAGCCAGGGCAACTTTTCTTCTAGCCTCTAGCCCCTGGTAAACTAGCAGCTAGGATTGCTGGTTTTCATCCAGGCTACCCACGTTCAATTCCTGACAGGGAACTATGATCTCACTTCAAACCAACGCTCACTGCTGTCTCTCCAAGATCATGGGACACTCCTGATCATAAGAAGCTAATCTCACTGGCTTAGGCTTTTCTCCCCCACTTAGAGACACTAGGGCAGCCAAAGAGCATTTGTCAGGAGACTGTGCTACACTTCTTCTTCATCAAGAGTCACCTGGCCTTGGGATACTTCTTATGCTACAGGATGCATTCTAATATCACCCATCCTACCTATACCAAGAGAATCACAACTTGAAGGAAATGGCAGTCAACTGATAAGCACTAAGGTGAACCAGATATTGGAATTATATGACAAGGATTGTAAAGCAACTGTTATAAAAAATCTTCAACAGTTAAATACAAATTTTATTTAAAGTAACAAAGAGAATCTCAGCAAATAAATAGAACTTATAAAAAGAAACAACTGAAAATGATAGAACTGGAGAATATAATAATAAAATTTAAAATAAAAACAAAATCTCTCTGGACTGGTTAAATAATAAAGTGGAGATGACAGAGGACAGATTCAGAGAACTTAAGGAAAGGATATAGAATTAACCCAAACTGGAAAACAGAGAAAATAAATTGAAAAAAAAAACAAATAAAATTTTGGTTCTACCTGTAAGGAACTTGGGTGTTGCCACTCCATAACAATAAGTAAAAAGCTGAACAGACTGAAAAATCAATGACTCTTCTTGGATCCACAAGAGAGGGGAGGACACAGGGCAAACCCATGCCCCCTAGATTGGAGAGATAGATGGGTGAATGCAGAGAGCAATGGATTTCCAGAGCAGAGAATCAGGAGTAGAAATAGCCCTGGGAACCAGTGCCAGGGAAGGAAAACCTGAACTATAATTGACAGATTGCTGGAGGCTCAAAGTGAAAAACTCTGAGAAATTAAAAACTCCAGGTGGACCCCGTCATCAGGGGGCCCCCAAAATGTTTTTAGATTTACTTCCAGCATCTTGATCAGGTTCCCACAGTAAATATCAGAGAAAAATCTCTTCATGTTTCTGAAAACAGAAAGGAGAAATTTTGAAATACACCAGAGCACTCTTCTTCTTAACAAGTCCTGCCCTTAGAAGAAACTAGTTGACCAGAGCCTAACTTGCTGGAGTATTATCTGAGCCTAACTGACCTGGGGGTGAGGGTTATATCCAGCTCCAGTCAGCTCTAGCCTTCCATGTGGGAGGAGAGAAATTGATAACTCCAGCAAATTCTTGCCATCCTGTCTCACCTAAGGGGGCAGAAAAATAGAAATACTTGAGAAGCTCATAGTCCAGATGCACAGGCTCACTAAAAAAGTGAAACTTAGTCATAGGACTACAGAATGCTTTCCCGTGACCACCCCACTGCACATCTCACCACCACATTACTAAAGGCCTATTTACAGCAATTTCTTTTACCCAGTACATGTCTGGCTATCGAGAAAAATTACAAGGCATGCTATAAGACAACAAACATAATGTAAAGAGGCAGAGCAAGTATCAGAACCAGACACATCAGGGATATTGGCATCATCAAATCAAGAATTTAAAACTCTGACTAGAGACTTCCCTGGTGATCCAGTGGTTAAGACTCTGCTCTCCCAATGCAGGGAATGTGGGTTCTATCCCTGGTCAGGAAACTAAGATTCCAGAAACAAAACAAAACAAAACAAAACAAAACAAAACAAAACAAAAAAACCTCTGACTAATATGTTAATGGCTCTTTTATAAAATAAACAACATGGAAAAACAGATAGGCAATGTAAGCAGAGAGATGTAAATTCTAAGAAAGAACTGAAAAGAAATGGTAGAGATCAGAAGCACTGTGACAGAAATGAAGAATACCTTTGATGGGCTGATTAGTAGACTGGACAGGAATGAGGAAAGAATCTCTGAGCTGGAGGATATCTCAGCAAAAACTCCCAAAACTGAAAAACAAACAGAAATTTTAAAAAAGATGGGAAAAAAAGAACAGAACAGAATAGCGAAACATTATGGTGTAACTACAAAAGGTGTGACATATGTGTAATGGGAATACCAAAAGGAGAAGAGAGAAAAGAATAGAAAAAATATTTGAAATCATAACGACTGAGAATTTCTCCAATTTACTATCAGACATGAAACCACAGATCCAGGAAGCTCAGGGATCACCAACCAGGAAAATGACGGAAAAACTACCACTAGGCATGTTAATTTTAAACTACAGAGTATCAAAGATAAAGAAAAAAATCCTGAAACAAGCCACAGGGAGAAACACTTTATCTATATAGGAATAGATAAGAATTACATCTGACTTCTCCTCAGAAACCATGCAAACAAGAAGAGAGTGGAGTGAAATACCTAGTGTTCAGAGAAAAAAACTCACAAACCCATAATTCTGTATGTGAAATTACCCCTCAAATGTTAAGGAGAAATTAAGACTTTCTCAGATAAGCAAAAATTGAGGAAATTTGTTACCAGTAGACCTACCTTGCCAAAAAATAATAATAATAATAATGTTTAAAAAGAGTACTTTAGAGAGAAGGAAGATAAAACTCAGATCTACATGAAAAAAGGAAAAGAATCAAAGAAGACATAAGTGAAGGTAAAATAAAAACTTCACCTTTTAAAAAATCCAGAATACAATCCTAGTTAGAAATCCTCGGTGATCTAAATTTAAGATCCTGTTCTCTCTTATCTTAAATACTGTCCTGCTTCTTCCCTTTTGTCTATGCCCTTGCATTAGTCAGAGTTTTCCAGAGAAACACAATGGAGATTGATAAATAGATGTTTCCTTATATATATTTTCTATGCATATATATATATATATATATATATATATATATATATATAAAATGTATATAACATATATATACATTGGTTATATATTCTATTATATACATATTGGTTATATATTCTATTGGCTATAATAGGATAGATATATATAATTATACATAATACATGACATATATATAATAGCCCCTTCTCTCTATCTCTCAGGTAGGATTTGATGATGCAGTATTGAGGCAGAATTTTTCTTCCCTAGGAAAGCTCAGTTTCTGTTTTTTGTTTATAGGGTTTCAATTGATTTGATGACACCAATACAATATGGAAGGTAATCTTCTTTACTGAAAAACCTCTGATTGTAAATGTTAACCATCTACAAAGCACCTTCATGTAATACCTAGATTAGTATTTGACCCAATCACTGGGTACTCTAGCATTCTTAAATATGCTCGCCTCTCTCCAAAATTGAATTCCTCTCAGAATCTGTGAATGTGACCTTATTTGGAAATAGGGTCTTTACAGATGTCATCAATTTACAATAAAATTATAATGGGTTAGGGTGGGCCCTAAATCCAATATGACTCTTATCCTTATAAGAAGAGGGAAATTTGGACACAGAGGTAGAGGTACACAGAGACATAAAGTTTGCCATGTGAAGGAGACAGTGATTAGATTTATGCTTGTTGCCACAAGCCAAGAAGTGCCTGGGGCTACCAGAAGCTGCAAGAGGCAATGAAAGATCTTCCAATTCAGGTTTCAGAGGGATCAAGAATTTGCTGACACCTTGATTTTCAATATTTAACTTCCAGAACTGTGAGATAATACATCTATGTTGTTTTAAACCACACCACTTATATTACTTTGTTACAGCAGCCCTGGAAACCTAGTACAATAGACCAGCCAGGCTGACAAATAAGACTGAACATCACAGCCCTATCTACTTTTCTAGTACTTGATTAAATGCAGCTGCCTTATCAAGTTTTCTTTCTAGCCTATTTCTTTTCTTTTTTTTTTTTTTTTTTTAAATTGACCCTGCTCTTTCTTGAGGTATTTTTTTTTTCAAATTCCTTAACATGTTATACCCTATCATGTTCAATCTATTGTATATATATATATATATATATGTGTGTATATATATAGATATATAGATATATATATATATATGATTTATAATTAATACCCTTTCAAACATATATCATTTAAGGATCATGATTTATTTAAGCTCTTTTTCTCCAACTGTAGTCATTTAATATCTGTTATTGTTTACTATAAAGGTAGATGATTTGGCTGTGAATTTTCAGTCTTATAGTCCAAAAAGGTGCTATATAATCGAAACTATTATGTAAATTCTGTCTCTTCAGACACTTAACATTTTTTCTCTCTCTTGATTGCTGCTTCCTGAAGGTCACAATTTAGTATTTTTTCTGGAACCACAAAGTTACTAAAGCCCTGACCTCTCTGATTACAACTCACCAGTGCAGTCATACATACCCTAACACTCTGTTCACTGGTAACTTTGTTGCTAAACATCTTGAATGAAATAAATGAACTCCTGCTTATCTCTTCTTCCTCTCTTTCTGAAAAGATAATGATTTATCCTCAAAAGATTTTAAATGTGAGTGATAAGTTGGTGAGGAAAGATGTTGTCAGATCCTACCTCTCATGCAAGCTTATATTTTGCCCATGTTCAGCATCAGCCTTACAACTTTCTTGAAAGTCATTCTATTGAAGACATTTTAATCTACTGACATAGCTGGTGGTGACAGCACATTTTAGCTATGGGAAAAAAAAGCAGAGTGTCAATTAAAAACTAATTTTCTAAGGAATTGGGAGGTGTAGGTCATACTTTTACCTCCCAGCTCCATGCTGTAGGCCTGGTCCTACAGCAAAAGACTGACACAAGATTGGTTCCACACGGGATGTCTTTGACAAGAAATATTTCCTGAGTTAGTACTGTTGGTGTTAGTGGGAATTTTTATTTATTTATTTTATACAATTTTGCATAAGGAGCTAATCAACTTGTTTGAACTGAGTCTTCCCAGGAAAGCAGCGTTAACCTGTGGAAATCCAACTTAAATATAGTGCAGTGTTTAGATAAGGAACAGGGTAGAAAATGAGAAGTGGATCCAAAAATATTATAATAAGGATAAATTCAGAAACATAGACAAGAGCAAGCAATTCGAGTACAGAATAATTGCTGTGAAAAGCATTGAGAAGCCTCACAGTGCACACTCATTGGTAGTTGTGTGTGACTACATTATGCTGCCTTAAAGATACAATGTCAAGGTGAAATCCATACCAAGTAAGTTTTGCCCACTCCATCATACTAATTTTACAACATTTTACTAACAATACTTTACAACATTTTACTAACCCTTCAGACACTTAAGTTTGACAGATTATAATGTAATCGTAAGAGCACAGTGTTTGGATCTCAATCTCAATTTTGTTTCATCCTTGTTCTACTCCTTCCTTATACGATAACCTCAGTAAAAGTTCAAGCTATGTTAACTTCTGTGTTGTCATCTACTGCAGGGAGGATCATTACCTTCTAGGGATAGATAAGGGTCAGAGGAGATTATACATCCAAATGCAAACAAATGTGATGACTGGGTTTACTTCAGAACTGACACTGCAAAGATGCACCTTTTAATAATTGTAACCATTAATGTTCCATATAGAATAAAATAAAATTGAACCTGATCAAGTTGAGATGGTCTTGGTATGTACTGGTAACAAACAGGACCAAAACCTCAATGTCTTAAAATTACAAAGATTTATTTCTTAATTATATTACAAATCCATTGGAAAGTGTCTATGTTCAAGTGCCATACTAGGAGAGGTCACCTAAAATAAATAATGTGTGTGTTATTATTTGTAATCGGTAGAGATAACTGTTAAAAAGAAAAAGACAGAGTAAGAAGACAAAGAAAAAATAGGACTACATTAGATGATATGGTATGTATTCAGGAAGGCCATTTGAGGATGCACAAGCCCAAGTCAAGGATTGCTTCCAAGGTAGGCTATGTTGACAGGAAATATTTTGCTGTTTGTTATTGTTGTTAGTGATGATACTTTCCATAGAGCAGGTCCTTCAGAAGCCAGCCATGAGAATATATGAGGTGATATGGTAGCAGAGAATATGTGATATCAGAAAGAGTAAGCAAAACCTGCAAAGCCTGGACTGTACTTATTTTATTCAAGGATTATCAAGAAAGCCAATGTGGCTAAAACTGAGTTTGAAAGGTGAAGAGTGGGTAGGAAATGAAGTCAGAAAAAGAGCCAGGGAGCAGATAATGTAGATTCAAGTTTTTTACAAAGGATTAGTATTTCAGTTTCTTTCTAAATATGATAGGAATTGATGAAAAATTAGATGAAGGGAATAAATATTGTATAATTAAGGTTTTGAAACATCTCTTTGGTTCTTATGTGGGGAGTAATATCTATTTTCTCTCTGGGAATTTTTTTTTTTTTTTTTAAGAATTAACTTCTTTTTGATAGATAGATTGATTGATTGATTGATTTATGGCTGCGTTGGGTCTTCATTGCTGGGCGCAGGCTTTCTCTAGTTGTGGCGAGCGGGGGCTACTCTTAGTTGTGGTACGTGGACCTCTCATTGCGATGGCTTCTCTTGTTTGGGAGCACAGGCTCTAGGTGCACGGGCTTCAGTAGTTGTGGCACGTGGGCTTCAGTAGTTGTGACTCGCAGGCTCTGGAGCGCAGGCTCAGTAGTTGTTGCGCATGGGCTTAGTTGCTCTGCGGCATGTGGGATCTTCCCGGACCAGGGATCGAACCTGTGTCCCCTGCATTGGCAGGTGGATTCTTAACCACTGCGCCACCAGGGAAGCCCTCTCTGGGAATAATTTTCTTACGAGCTGGGACCTTGTACTCTCTAACTCTCTGAGACTTTAAGAAGTCCCACGTGAAGCCTCATTTTAATAGCCCCAGCACGACCACTAGAGACAAGTGTATAGAAAACAATATTGATTCTGTGAAGAAAATGGCAGAATTTATAGCTCCTTGGATCAAATCTGTCAAACTCATTTCACACACTAACCAGTTTTCTAATTGGGTTGATTCACAGATTCCTAAGACCAAGGGGAAAGTGATTGTCCTCTGAATAGCACCCGTCAATATATACTCAAAGGGAATATACAAAGAATAATAACCAATCGAATATGCCTAATTACTAATGGCTGAGGAGGCAAAAGCCTGGTAATCTTGAAACAACACCCATCTCTGGTTATTTAAATTGAAGATGACATACCTAAATTTTAATTACAATCAAAGTTATAACCAAACAGCAACAAGTAAAACTGGAGCATCCCTCAGGCGAATAAAGACTGCCTTCCAATTTATTAAATTTAGCTAAGGAATTAGACAAAGTGTTTTGTTGTCTTTTCCATTACTCAGAACTCATGTTACAAAGAATGTTGTTTCCTTTAACTCTTCTAACACTCTGGCATTGTCAGAAAAGCAAGAGAGTGTGGATAGTAACAGAGGTTTGAGAAACAGGTTTTGTGATTTTCCAAAAGACGACTGGGAGATTGGTTTATGCCCAGTCACTTGAGAATATTATTATTTTTAAAATATTATTTATTTATTTATTTATTTACTTTTGGCCACACTGCATGGCATGTGGGATCTTACTTCCCTGACCAGGGGTGGACCCTGGGCCCCCTGCAATGAAGCCCTGAGTCTTAACCACTGGAGTGCCAGGGAAGTCCCTGAGATTATTAATACTATTACCATGAGTATATAGTAGCCACTTTGATCCAGGAGAATAGAGATTTTCTTTCTTTTTATTCCTGTCACCGATATCTCAGCTGATCCTAGGTAATACTGAAAGTTGATTAAGCGTGGTTATTTTTCTGTGTTTTCTGTACTGCCTCATACTTTCATCCATAATTATGGAAATACTAGAATTTTAAAGAATTTTTTAAAGACATTTTTTGAAGAGTGAAGTGAAAAGATTTACCTGTGAAGTTTTAAATAATTTGAAATATATATACTCCTATTTGTGAGTTTTCTCAAATAATGTATTCAATACATTTTTTACCTGTGGGTAAACCATTCTAGTTGAAGCATGATATACTTTTTTTATTTTAGAAAAAAACCTACAGTTAGGAATTCACCTTGAGCCATGTTTCATCATTGATTTATTTGCTACTGTGATTAAAACAGTTGCTTCCTGCATTCTATATTTTGAATGAATGGATATAAGTACAAGAGTTTAAAAATAAATTAAGCCTTCTCTATAAATTGAATTTGGTGTTTAATCCCAGTAAGAGAAAGAAAGGAAGAAAAAACAAAGATTATGTTGTCTGCTTTCATCCTGCAATTATCAAGGAGTACAAGAAGTGCCTGACATTCACATTGAAAATAGGTACTAAGTATTTATAAAAGTGCTTTTATTTGCGTAGAGATTTCTCCCCAAAGAACACAACCACATTTATGTTACAAAATGCAGTTCAGGAGAAATTTACCGGATGTATCTGCGTTGTGTTAGTTGCCACATAAAGTATAAAAAGTGAAAGTATATTTACCCTTACAGAGCTTACAATAAAATTGTAGAGAAATTACATATATATGTGAAGTAGTTACCAACCCAAGGCAGTATCTGATTAAATATCATATTAGATGAAACGGCATGTGGGGATTGATAGGTAAATGATAGAGAAACGAGCTCTTTTAAGTTGAAAAATTCAGAAGCAATTACATGGAGGTGGTGAGGGAGACAGAGGCCTTTTGTTCTCTCTGCTTAGAGGCAACATCACTGAGTAGAAAGATGACTGGCTTTCAAATCCTGGTTTCTCCACTTTCAAGGTGAGTGACCTTAATCTTTCTGCAACTCAATTTCATCATAAGAAAACTGAATATAGCATACCTATATAGCAGGGTTATGGGAAAAAAAAGAGTAAGAAAAATGGGTAAAAGACCTAGCAATGCTGTAGTAAATAATAGATACCCCAAGAGCAATTAATCTCCAGGGAAGAAGTTCAAATGCATATTCAATTTATACAACTGTCTCTTCTTCACTCTAGGTAAAATAAAACCTTTCTCATTCAGTCATTTTCATATTTTAGGGCACAAAAAGACATTTTTGTATTAGGGGGTTAGCTATTGTAGGAAAGGCCAACTCAAAAGTACCAGGTCTTAGAAAGATACATATGAATTGAAGTGAGGTAAGTACTGGAGGTGTAGACTAAATGGCAATTTTCTAGAAGGATCAGTTAAAATACTGCAACAACTTTGTTGTTTCAAGAAAGCATTGGGCATCCAGGAGGTTTTGACCTGTGATACTGCACCTGTTGTAAAACAAAAATGGGCCACTCAAAGGAAAAATATAAAAACAGCTAAGGCAGTGTGCATCAGGAAAGCACATCACCATGTTGTGAGCTTCTACCCAGTGAATTGAGTTTCAGGGGAAGCAACTCAGTTGCTGGGAAGGAATAGCCAATAAAAAATAGAACCACAATTTTACTGAAACTGGTACACTGAACACAGCGTAAAGGCAAAGGCTTAGCATAAGAATAAGATATATATACAGTGGCTTAAATCAGGCTTCAAGGCTAATTCTAGATCTCTAGGGAAAGGTATAAAGCTCAGATGTAGAAAATAGAGTCAAATTCAGTACCATGAGCATACAATAGGACTGTGTTCTTAAACTGGAATATATGGTCCTTTTTTACCTGAGGCCTGCTTGACCAGGTCCTGGGCCTGCCTTGGGGTAGAGCTGAGTTTGTTCCACGCAAGATAAGGCCACAATGACAGTATTAATACTCAGAGACTGATTATTGAGAAGATACCTATTGAACACAAATAATTATGGCCCACAGGTTGATAGGATATGAGATTTCATTTAACATTAAACATACATGTACTTTTTAAAAGATAGCAATTCTATTTCAATGAAACAAAATTTTAGTTTTGTAACAGAACTGAGGGTCACAATTTGTTACTGAACTTGGATGAGGATGTATTTCTGTGCTTTCTCCTGTGTAAAAATATGCTTGTCTATATCAAAGCAAGCATAAGAGGCATGCTGATAAACGTGATTTTGATTTTCATTGGCAGCAGGGATGGATCACTTTAATAGCTAATATATCCTTCTTTTCATTCTAATCTCTGAAAGTCAAATTTCAGCATACTGTGAGAAATGATCTTCATAAAGCACTGGATTTTAAAATCTTGCAGTACTCCTATAGTTAGCATGTCAAACTCATTTGGGAATCAGATTATAGATTTTTACCAGAGAGAGCCAAAAAGCCTAAGAAAACCATTTAAAATTCAGGAATGTGAACTAAGCAGGGAACATTAAGAGGGTAAGAACGATTTTTTTGTTGATTTGTTTGTTTAGGCTTGGTAATGCTCTTACAAATTCATAGTATTTTAAAGTGATATTTAAATTTCAACTGCTTCCTTAGAGCTGATATAACATAAATTTAAATTGATATCAGTTACCAGAAATGTGTTTGTGCCCAAACTGCAAACACTTATTCAGGTATGAAAGGAAAGGAGAAATAAGCAGATTAGTATATACTTGCATATTCCATGTTTAGTTGAATATTTTTAATCTTTGCTCAAACAGTACAAAATATAACAAATAATTAATAAGGTTGATTTATTTAGCCAGGTGACAAACTTAAGTATAGGTAAAATCCAAATAAAACAAAGCCATAAAATATTCATTATTCGATGTCATGTCAGGAAAACATCTCTAGTTGTTAAATCCTGTCTCTTAATTTTAAGCAGCAATGATGCCCTGATCCATGACCTGTACATGATTATATTAATACTCTTTATTGTGGGTTTTGCAAAGGAATAACTATCAATCAAGTTATCGATTTGGATTCACAGAAACAAAAATCAAACTCAATAAATATTATCTACTATGTTTGACTGTTTTTAAAACTTGCCCTAGATGGAAAAGTTGGTTCAAAAGCAAACAGAAAAACAATAATAGTATAATGTTCTAGTAGTAAATCTCTTATAGCCCTCTGGATGCTTTAGCTCTATAATAATTTTGAAGAAATATCAGTGTAAAACATAAGATAAATTCATTTGTTTTTATTATATAAGGTAATTCATGGTCATTGTGAAAGGTCAAAAAAGTCAGAAATGCAGAATGTAAAAATGGAAGGAAGAAAGAAAGTAGGAAAGAAGGCAGAAGGATGGAATGGGAAAGGATGAGAGGGAAGAAAGAAGGAAGAAATAAAAAAAAACACAAAGTGGGGGGAAGGAAGAAAGTAAATGGAGGTAGGAAGAAAAAGAGGGAAAAAAAGGAAGAGAGAGAAGGCGATAGAGAAGTGTCCTCTCAGCTTGAATCACATATTAAAACTGTTAAGAGTTAGGTGTATATCAGACTTCATATAGCTAATGTGAGGTGGAATTTGACCTCAACTTTATCTGTATAGTCATCTAGTTAATCCAGCAGGATTAGGAAAAGAGCTTTTCATTTTCACATTGAACTGTTTTGGAGTATCTGTCAAAAGCCAACTGACTTACTAAGTATCATTCTATTTCTGACCCCCTTTATTGTATTTTATTGATTATATTTTTTCAATTTAAATCAAGAACACATTTTCTTGATTGTTGTGGCATTAGAATAAATTATAAAATTAAATAGTCTAAGGTCTTTGAATTTGTTTTTCTGCAAGATTGTTTTGGCTATTCTAAGTCTTTGTATTTCCATATCAGTTTTAGAATCAGCATGTCATAGGTATATTATACATACACTCACGTATTAAACAAACAAAAAAAAAAGGTATCGGGTATTTGGGATTTTGTAGACTCTAAAGATCAATATGGGGATAATGGATTTTTCAGACAATGTAAATTCTTCTAATCCAAGAAACTTAAATCTCCTTATTTGTAGCTTCTTTTATTTCTCTCAGCAATATTTTATACAATATATGATACACAGTATTTCATACAATGTATTATATACAATTGTATACAATGTAGATTTCTTGCATGTCTTTTAAATATATTTCTAATTTCTTATCCTTTTGAAATGGTATTTCTATTGTAGTTTTCCAGTTGTTTACTGATAGTATATCCATAAATATATCTTAATTTTTGTATTGAATTTGTTGCAACCAATTTGCAAGTGTAGTTATCAATGTTTGTTTTTGTCCTCTTATTGATTTTTTGCATTTACAACATAAAAATGTATCCATAAAACTCTCTGTGTCTTTATATCTAAATTGTGTATCTTGTATAAGGCACATTGTTGGATCATGCTTTTATATCCAATTTGACAATCTCTTCCTTAGAATGTTTAGCTTATATGATTATTTAAATATGTCATTTGATTATTTTTCTATTTGACTCTTCTGTTATATTTTCTTTTTCCTTTCCTGTTGTTTTAATTGAGAATTTTTTTTTTTTTTGAGAATTTTTTAATATTAGATTTTATCTCCTCTATTCCTCTGTTTCATTTTTGCTTGTTGCATTTGTATGACCTTAAGAATGCCTAACAGTCTATTTTGAAATAATATTACTTCACATATGATAAAAAGAACTACTAATAGTATGTTCAATTTACCACCCTTCATTCATTTTGTGATTTTCATCAAATACTTTACTTCTATATGCTATAAACGTGATTATTATTTTGCTTTATGCAGTTGTGCTATCTTAAATTGTTGAATTGTCAAATCACACTCAATCTAATTAAACAATTGAACCTGTGTCAAGCTCTACTAATAATTTCAAAGATGGTCAATCCTTGACTCAAAGTAAAGTTTTGCTGAACTTCTCACATGACCCCTGCATCCTTCCTCTCCACATTGGACATGTGCTGTCTGACCCAAATTGTGTATAAGTTTCCAAAGTTCAGTTTCAGCAAGGAAACTTAATTTATGAAATTTTCAGTTTTATAACTCAGCAACATAGTCTAGTAACAGATCCCTCCATTCCTGCCTTCTTTTCTCTTTCCTTTCTTTCTTTTCTTCCTTCTCCCACCCTTTCTTTCTTAATAAAAGTAATCCTTAGCTAGGGACATCTTCCTAAGGTCATCTAACTAAGGAGTCTTTTAGCAAATATCATCAGTCTGTTTGATCAGCAGGCCAGTTAACAGAGAGATTATACTGTCACCGAATTTCTATTATTTATCCCTGGATGCAACCCCCAATTAAAGTGAATAAATGGATTGTATGCCAGCTGCTTTATCTCATTCCCCAAGAGTCATTTTTCTTCTACAGAAATTAAGAGGGGAAAATGTCTTGTATTTACCTACATATTTACTATTAATTGTATTCTCTATAGGTCTGAGTTTTTAATTAGTATCATTTACTTATAGAATATCCTTATGCATTTCTCCTAGAAAGTATCTGTATTAACAGAACCAAGTATTTTTTATGTTTCTGAAAATTTTTTGCTTGCCTTCATTTTAAATGATTATTTTTCTGGCTATCGATTTTATAGACTGACATGTTTGTTTCATTTTTTCTATCAGCACCTACAGATGTCTATTCACCATCTTCTGAATCTTATCTGTTTCATTAAAAGACAGCTGTATTTAACTTGCTGCCCTGTAGGTAAAATCCTGTGTGTTTCCCTGCTCTGGTCACATTACAGATTTATTTTTATTATTGCTTATCAGAAATTTCTCTTTGATATATTTAAGCATCTGTTATCTCTCTCTCTTGCTCTCACTCGTGAAAATCTTATTATTATTTTTTTTTTTTTTTCTTTTTCTGCTTGGGGATTGTTGATACTCTTCGACCTGTAAGATAAGGTTTTCAAATTTGAAATATATTGGTTGTGATCCTCCATGATTTTTGTTCCATTCACACTCTTTTCCATCTGTTTCTACAATGACATGTATTTTAGAATATATGGTATTAATCCCAAACTTACTTAGGCTACATTTCTTTTTTTCTCCAAAATATTTGTCTCGTATTTCACTTTAAATAATTTGTGCTTACCCATTCTCCAGTTCACTGGTTTTTTATTCTGTATGTTCATTCTGCTGTTAAGTCCATTTCATGCTTATTTTAAATTAATTCTATTTCTAATTATTGAATTTTCAATTATTGTTTTCATTTTTAAGATTTCCTCATCTCTCTTGAACTACCTTATCCCTTCCCTTATTAAACTCATCTTTTCCTGTGAATTATTTAATGTCTATAAATAGTTGTTTTAAAACCCTTGTCTGTTAATTCCAATGCTTCGGTCATTTGTTAATCTAGTTCTATTTACATAGATTTTTTTAGAAAATGGGTCAAAATTTCTAGCTTCTCTTGTTATCTTACAATTTTCTATGTATTTAGAGTATAAGAGTACAGTGAAAACTTTGGTTTAGCTTTGTTGACATCATTTTCTTGAATTTGGTGTTTAGAAGGAGAGGTTGATCATTTAGAGTCCTAGAATTAAGTTAATCTGAAACTAGGTCACACTTTATTACATTATTAAATTAACCTGAGGTTGGGCCAACTTTATTAGATTAAATTTACCTGTGATTAAGCCAACCTTCAAGGGCTCTAGCAGATGTCTTTGTGACTTTGTCAGTATTTGAGATTTAAATACATCAGGCACAGTTTTAGATATTTTTGAATTTTCTCTCTAATTAATATATCTTCCTCCACTGCTGCCTTTTTTTTTTTTTTTGCAAAAATCTGAGGCAGTAGACACAGGGGGAATTGCTGTGCCCCCCATTCAGATTTTGCTTTAGGGTATTTCCACACTCCAAACTATCATGCCAACCTACACTTTCGTCACTGGCTTGGGTTCTTTGTCCTCACTCTGTAAGCAATCTCCCCTAGAGCAGGCTTCCAGAACCCAGAGGTGAAGCCTGTTCTCAGTTACAGTTGTTGTCAACACTCTCTATTCAAATACTGGGGGCAAAATATCTATAGTATTCAATTCATTTAAGGCTTCCTTTCATCCAGTGCTTTTAGTCCTATTTTTAAAAGTCTGCATTTTATTTTGTCTCAGTTTATTTTATGGTCACTGTGGGAGCTAAAGTCTTTTGCATTGTCCCATTACTTGCCCCGTAGCAAAAATCTCCTTTATATTTTCTTAATTGTTACATATATACTGCCAAACCCAGCTTCCAACAATTACATGAAGGACCTTGAAAATGATCCTCCCCCAGTCCAGCCTTGAGATGACTTTATCCCTAGTCTACACCTTGAAAGCTGCCTTGTGAGCAATGCTGTGTCAGAGGCACCCAGCTCAGCTGAGCCTGAACTCCTGACCCACAGAAACTGTGAGGTAACAAATGATGTATCAAGTTGCTAAGGTCTGGAGTCATTTGCTTTGCGGCAGTAGGTAACTAATACAGATGATATTGGTTGTAACTAATAAAACTGCAGTTTGAACTAACATCACAAATAGTTGTGTTTATTGGTTCACAGAATTCAAGAAATAGTTGAAAACCAAGATGTTTTAAGGGTTTGTGAACAGCTGAAACTGAGATGATTGCAGGCCTCTTGGATGTTCAGTTAATTTTTGAAAGAAGTGCTCCTATCTCACTCCTTCTTCTTCATCTTGCAAATCTTGACAATTCTCACACATTAACCTTTTTCCAGAGAAAGTTTATAATCAACCCAATAAAATCTTCACTGTTAAATTCTCCATTTCTTTTGAAAGAAATGAAGTAAATTTTTGAATGAACTTGAAGGGTATTGACAGATTTAAGATAACAGATATTCCTATCCATGAAAATGGAACATCTCAACTTTCATATTAAGTATTCTTTTGGGGCATATCTGTAGAAATGTACAGGTTTGTTTTTTTATGTACTTAGGTATACTCATACACACATATGTGCTTTTCACTGATCAGAGGGAGAAACTTTCTCTTCAGAAACTTTCTTTTTCAGCATTTCAACAGTAAGATAATGAACACTGAATGAAAAATTTCTTGGTTGGTAATTTCTAAATTAAACATGGTTACATATTTAATAAATATATAACTTAGACATGTCAAAGCTTTCGATATACTAAAGTACATTGGAAATCCCTAACACTGCATACAGTTTAGAGTCTTTTTAAAACTTACTTGAGAAAAAAAATGTTTAAATTTTGTTTGCCTTCAGGGATTTTTTTTGTCTATGAAACATACTCTGGTAAATACTACTCAAGACTGTCATCAGGGCTTCCCTGGTGGCACAGTGGTTGAGAATCTGCCTGCCAATGCAGGGGACACGGGTTCGAGCCCTGGTCTCGGAAGATCCCACATGCCGCGGAGCGATTAGGCCCGTGACCCACAGTTGCTGAGCCTGCGCGTCTGGAGCCTGTGCTTCGCAACAAGAGAGGCCGCGATAGTGAGAGGCCCGCGCACCGCGATGAAGAGTGGCCCCCGCTTGCCGCAACTAGAGAAAGCCCTCGCACAGAAACGAAGACCAAACACAGCCATAAATAAATAAATAAATAATTTAAAAAAAAAAAAAAAAAGACTGTCATCATTAAATCTAATATTTGCAGATTTTATTTTTCCTTTCTTTTTCTATATTATAAAAAGGTTTATAATTCAAGAATGTGTGCTGAATTTTTATTACATTTATTTGTCATTGACTGAGGTAGTCGGGATGCTTTTTAAAAATACTAGCAATAATTACATTGTATACTTCATATTGTTACATAAAGAGGAACCATTCTCTCTTATGTCCTGTTACATAAAGTAGGAACTTCCTCATCATCAAATTCTTCATTTTTTTACAACTGAAAAACAGTAAATTGTAGGATTTCTGAAAGCACTGGGCATGAATGATTGAGCCCCTTCCTTTGTCTCTTTTGGAGAACTTCATTCTCAAGCTCCTGTACTATCTGCTTCTGTACCAGCTAAGTTTACCGGGGCAAACTTGTTCCTTAATAGCAGGGTGGGGGTGGTGGAATGGTTGTGGGAATGAGATGTAAGAGGTCTGCAGTTTGGAGAAAATAACTTAATTCTGGGTCAAGTCATAACACCTATTTCAATCCACAACCCCATCACTAAAACTAATATTTTGATAGCAAGGATGGAGGAGAAAGTTGTGATCATTTTTCATCTTTAAATAGCCAAATATTTAAATATCTTTACATCCATATAATTAATTCTATTTTGTCAGTCAATTAATTATAATATAATATAGGTTTTAATGTGTTGATATATTATTTGGTATATTTATATATCCAATTCCATGGGAGACTGATCTATAGCAGAGACTGGCAATTTTTTTAACAAAAAAAGGACAAATAATAAATATATTAGTCTTTGCTACTCCAAAAGTCTGAGTTGCAGCTAGTCAACTGCCAACTGCCTTTCCAGATGAATAGGTGTGGCTACTTTTCAATAAAACTTGATTTACTAAAATAGGCAATAAATTGGTTTGGGCTCACTGGCTGCAGTTTGCCAATAGATTTCTTGTATATTTGTATACATGTGTGTACATCCATATTTTTTTAATGTGTTTCGGTGTTAGATTATGTCACACTCATATAATTATTTCAAAAAATTTAAAACACTACTTTTATTATAAAACATATACTGAATAATATGATAATAGTTCTCTTAACTGAATTCTCCACAGTTCTCACAAATTGATCCATGTAGCCCAAGGCATTTTTAAAGGTTAAAATTTCAAGACCTCTAGCTTCTCATGTTTCTTAATCATTATATGATTCATACTCTTTTATTTTTTTTGAAATATAGTTAACTTACAATATTGTGTTAGTTTCAGGTATACAGCAAAGTGACTCAATTATATACATACACATAAATATATATATATATATATTATTTTTTTGCATTCTCTTCCATTATAAGCTATTACAAGATATTGAATATGGTTCCCTGTGCTATATGGTAGGTTCTTGTTGGTTATCTACCTTATATACAGTAGTGTGTATATTTTAATCCTAAATTCCTAACCTATCCTTCTCTCCCCCTTCCCTTTGGTAACCATAAGTTTGTTTTCTATGTCTATGAGTCTATTTCTGTTTTGTAAAAAAGTACATTTGTATCCTTTTTTTTTAAGATTTCACATATAAAGGGTATCATATGATATTTGTCTTTGTCTGTCTGGCTTACATCACTTACTATGATAATCTCTAGGTCCATCCACGTGGCTGCAAATGGCATTATTTCATTTGTTTTTGTGGCTAAGTCATATTCCATTGTATATACACACATCTTTTTTATCCATTCATCTGTCAATGGACACTTAACGTTACTTCCAAGCCTTGTCTGTTGTAAATAGTGCTGCAAACACTGGGGTACATGTATCTTTTTGAATTTTTTTTTTTTTCTCCAGATATATGCCCAGGAGTGGACTGCAGGGTGGAAATAAAAACAAAAATAAACACATATGGAACCTAATTAATCTTAAAAGCTTTTGCACAGCAAAGGAAACCATAAACAAAACAAAAAAGCCAACTTACAGAATGAAAAAAAAAAAATTGCAAACAATGCAACTGACAAGGGATTAATTTCCAAAATACACAAACATCTCATACATCTCAATATCAAAAAAACAAACAACCCAATCAAAAAATGGGCAGAAGATCTTAAAAGACATTTCTCCAAAGAAGACATACAGATGGCCAAAAGGCACATGAAAAGATACTCAACGGTACTAATTATTAGAGAAATGCAAATGAAAACTACAATGAGGTATCACCTCAAACTGGTCAGAATGGCCATCATCAAAAAATCTACAAATAATAAATACTGAGAGGGTGTGGAGAAAAAAGGAACCCTCCTACACTGCTGCTGGGAATGTAAATTGGTATAGCCACTGTGGAGAACAGTATGGAGGTTCCTTAAAAAACAAAACTTTGAGCTACCATGATTTATACTTTTGATTCAGATACTTATTAATATTGTTCTTTAAAAAGTGATTTGTATGTGGATATTTTTGACATATCATTGTAATTATTTACTCATTATTTATTCAATATCCATTGCAATCTAATAATACTTACATAGTCATTCTCCTCCTGAATATGTATATTTTAATTTATCCTATGTTATTCTTGGTTAGTTTTGTAATGAATATATATTTTATTAATTTGTTAAAAATTAGAATTAGCTTTATTTTATCCATATGCTCTTATTATTTTGTTATTTTATTCATTTACCTCTGATTTCACTTATATCAATTTCTTCCTTCTCTGAATTGATCTATTTATTTTACATCACTTTTTTATAAATGAGTATTAAATTCATTTTAAGATATGTATAATATTTTTTATTTTGTTTTATTTTTGAGTTAAATTTTTTGTATGAATTATATCAAAGCTATCATTTTCTTTTTTTTTTCTGTTCAGTGACTAATCTCAAAGTTATTTGTGTGTGTTTAGTATTTTTGTGGGGTGACGTTTCTATTTTTTGTTTATCTATATTCATGAATATTTTCTAATATTAATACATCATGGGTAGAATTTAGGAAAGATCTAAATTTCATCTGCTCAAAGCATATAGAGTTTTTTTTTTTTTTTTTTTTTTAACAATTTGAAAGAGTGAATATACAAATAGACATGGCTATGTCATATTAAAAAGTAGAACTCTGACCCAAAACCTTGGTAGCAATCACCCAAAATAACCAAGACTTGTTCAATAATTGACAGCTTTCATAATTGTGCAGCTCCTCCGCCACTTTCAACTACTACCACGCAGACAATGCCAAAAGTGCTTTCGTAGCCAATCATATAGTTAGCCTACCTCCAGCTTCCCCAT
This sequence comes from Balaenoptera ricei, assembly GCF_028023285.1. Classification (NCBI taxonomy): domain Eukaryota; kingdom Metazoa; phylum Chordata; class Mammalia; order Artiodactyla; family Balaenopteridae; genus Balaenoptera; species Balaenoptera ricei. The sequence goes on along the minus strand of NC_082651.1, from coordinate 19,051,142 downwards.
GCCAACAGCCTCCAATCAAAGCATATTTACCTGAAACCTTCTCTTTTTTTCCACTATTAAAGCTTTCTCACTTCTTTATCTATTTCTGAGAAAATTGCTTTTGCTTGTTTTCACCTGGGTGATCCTCATTTTTTTCACAAACTTGATGGATATTTGACAAGGGTAAGGATTCTCTTTATTGGGAAGTTAATACTCCACAACGATTCATTTGTATACATGTCATCACACACACACATATAAATATAGGCACACCAATCACATGTACACATAAGTTTAAGTATGTACTTATATATGTAAACTTTTAATTATGTGTGGAAAAGGGATGTCATCTGGTATCTTTCTGTCCCATGGGGTCTAGGTAAGGTTGTTCCAAATCTTAATTCTATTGCCTAAAGAAGTCTTAATACTCCTCCAGACTTCTGAAATTTGCAGAGAATTTATCATCCTATGGGATTATTAGGCCAAGTCTCTCATACATCATTTGAAACTACTCAACTAAGTAGTGAGACATGGAAGTTTACTGAAAACTTTGTCAATTTGGTAGGGGAATGAGGGAGGAATTTGTATCACAAACTCCAGAATAAGGCAACTTATAACTTCATATTTGACATTTCTTTTCTTAAATTCCTTATTCAGGTACTCTTTCACTTAGTATTTTTTCTTTCTTTTCTCTCTGCATTTTCGTTCCTCCCTATCCCCTTAACAGATTTCCCTTCAAACTGCTAATTCCACTGTACCCAACTCTTCTTCTTCTTTTTTTTTTTGTGTGTGTGTCTTAACACAGACAATACCCCAACAAATACTCTTGATACATGATTAATGCCAGCTACTCTAAGCAGTTGGTGTTGGGACAGAGGAAGGGGGGCACAGACTCACATGTGTTGCACAATTTAAGTAATTGTATTACACAAATCCTCTATTTAATTTGTCAAATTCTAAGAGTCATGCTTAGATTTCCCACTGGATTGCAGCTCTGTCAAATTGTTCATGTAGTTTGTGTTGTCCTTCAAGGGCTCCAGCTGTGCTGGATGGGTGTGCAAGCTGCCTGCTCTGTGAGCTGGTCTCTCAGGCTGCCACGGTTCATGCTTGCCAGATGGGGTGCTGACCACAGGTGTGCTCAGGACCCAGCTGTTTGGTGTCATCCCAGAGATGGGTGACCAGCCCAATGGGAGCTAATTTCCAGTAATTTCAAAGAGAACTGGATCCTTTCTCCTTTTCTAAAGGCACTAGGAAGGCCCATGTGGTATAGAAACTGGGCCCAAAAACCACCCTCTTGCAGCCTGAAATCTCCAAAGGATGACTAGGTGTAGACACAGTGAATTCCAAGGACAGGGGCAGGTCCTGGGACAGAGGGGCCATGCCTTCCCCCACCATCCCCACGTCACACACACCAGACCTGGGCAGGTGACCAGTTTGGTCAGTGACATCAGACCTCAGGGGAGGAATGGCGTGGGTATGCATGTTGGCTCTGTGGCCTGCCCATGGCACCCTGCCTTTGTTGAGGGTAACTTGCTCACCTGAAAATAATTCATCATCCTGATGCCCTTGCAGTTAGAAGATCCAGCTCTGACTGAAGAGCTTCTGGGAAAACAGGACTTGTATGGAATTTTGGCCTTTAGTTCCTTCTTCTTAAGAAGTGATGCTTACAGGGGCCTTGGGCACAAAAGCCCCATGATGAGGATGGCAGAGCTGGAGGACTTTAACTGCCATTTCAGCCCTGGACAGGCCTCCCCATACTTCTTAACTTGTATGTGACAATTAAATCCCTTTCTTGTCAAAAAAAAAATATTCCATGTACGATGGCTCAGAATCATATTAGGGGTAGATGATGTTGATATGTCTTATTACTGGAGTGATGTTAACTTTCATCACTTAAGTTGATGTTTGCCTGGTTCCTACACTGTAAAAATCATGATTTTCCTTTTTTTTTTTTTTTTTTTTCTGTTGTGCCCAGAGGCTCGCGGGATCTTACTTCCCCGACCAGGAATCTAACCCGGGCCCACAGCAATAGAAGCGCAGAGTCATAACCGCTGGACTGCCAGGGAATTCCCAATGATTTTTCCCTTTTTAATTAATCAATATCATGGGACAGATACTTTGAAACGATGAAGATTATGTTTCTTCTCAGGTTTCTACCCACTATTTTTTCATTCATTAGTAAATAAGAATCGTGCCTGCAACAATTATAAACTGTGTAATTGGCCTAATGGGAAGTTTATTTTATTCATTTTTTTCTTTATTAATTGAAACTCTTCTATAAAAATAGCTGCCTCTTAGCTTTTATTATGTTCTTCATTCAACTATTTATCTATATCAGCATTGACTTATGAATATTTATTTTACTTTAAGGATTCTAGCCCAATAGTTCATTAATTATTGAATTACCAAATTGTTCTAGCTTTAACCATTTGGCACACCTTCAGATTTTCTTCTGTATTGTTTTGACTTGCCCTCATCCATTTTTCAGTACCTCTTTACTTTCTGGCACAAGTTATTTTAGACTCATCTTGTATTTTCCAGCTCTTGTTCTCCAAGGAATCCTGGTCCCTTTTAAAGAAGAACGGTGTTGAGAAACCAGGATCCAACTCTAGGTATGCTCATTGCTTCTGGGTGGCATGCCTTTTATACCCCATCCCTGTATGGACAGAGGAAGAATATATATTTTTACTATATTTTCATATATAGCAAATCATACATAAACACTTTTATATGGATTTATGCATATATTGTATACCATGAATTCATACTGATACCTCTGATTCCAAAGCAAAATCACAGGTTTGATTTAGCCTTCCTTCATTCTCTTATCTGTACTTATTTTTGTCCAAATCTGAGAAATGGCTCTCATTACAGTTTATGTATTTTTTCAGTCTTACTAAACACATAAATTAGTTTCAGAATTGCTATAGGATACTGCTGGGCAAAACAAATCTATTAACTAGAGTACAGAAATTTTTACAGTTTACTTTGTCTTTATCCTTATAGCACCCAATCAAGTTATATTTTCCAAGTTATTTAAGTTAGTTCTTTTGTGCCCCACTCCCTTCAGTGCAGTTCATAGAGTTAGATTCATTGTTACAGTTTAAATTCTGTTTTGGGTCTCCACACGTACTGGTTGATTTTTCTTCTGTTTTGTTCATGTTGGTAAGTGATTTCATTAGTATCTGCACTATCATTCCTATATTAATTGGAATATAAACAAATAAATATATTCCTTTTCAATGTCCTGGAGTAATTTATACAGCATTGGCACTATCTAGTCATGGAAGGTTTGGTAGACATCCCCTGTGAGATCTTTTGGTCCTAGTGCTTTTTGTAACAGAGGATTCTCTTAATAATTTCTTTTCTATTTTTATATGGAAATTGGTCAGTATAAACTTACCAACTCTAATGGGGTCAATTTGGGAATCTGAAAGCCCTAGTCAATTATCCATTTAATTTATATTTTTCCAGATTTTTTGCATAGAAGTCTGCCAATTTGTCTTATGGTTTTTAAAATATCTTCTATTTCTGTTGTTATTTTCTCCTCATTTCTTATCTCATATATCTTACTTTCTTCTTTTTTTCTTTTTACTTTATCAGAGTAGTGAGTAGATTGCTCATTACCTTTTCACAGAAAAGATGATTATAATTAATTAACATCCTGAACTTTTAAAATACTGCATATTTTATATATTTCTACTTCCCTCTCATCATTTATTTTTGTGTATATTCTTTTAATTTACTTTGCTGTTTTTTTGTCTAGTTTCCTGAATTGGAAATGTAAGTAATTTATTTTCATTTATTCTGATAAAAGTGTTTACTGCTAATTACTACATTAACTATATCTCATAGATTTTATCATTATGTTCTTAAAAATTCTGATATTTAAGTTTATATTTCCTCTTTAACTCAAGAGCAGTTTAGTAGAAGCTTTTTCAATTTCCAGGTTGAAGGGCTTTTCTGCCTTTTTTTTTCATTAGTAATTTCCAGTTTTATTGCATTGTGTCCAGGAGTGTTCTTTGTAATATTTATATGTCATGGAAATTCTAGATATTTTATTTGTTACCTAGAATATAATGAATTTTTGTGACTGTTCCATGGGAACTTGAGAAGAGTAAGTAATCTCTTATCAACATGTAGTGATTGATATATATCCATAAGATCTAGCTTCTATATTTTCTGCCTCTTCTGCTGCCTTTTATTGTCCATCTGATCTCTCTTGTGGTGAGATTCTTATATTAACATGTTCTATCATTAATGTGGTTCAATGTCTACTTACAGATCCTATAGTTTTTGCTCACAAAGGTAGTAGGTTATTGGTTGCATAGATATGTATAAAAGTTCTAGCTTCATTTTGAATTGTAGATTTTATATTGAAAATTGTTCTTTGTCATATTTAATGCTTTGGGCTGAACTTCTCTTTTGTCTGAAATCAGCCTTGCTATCCTGCTCTCTTTTTGTTTCTATTTTCCTGCAATATTTTTGTCTTTCCTTTTATTTTTAACTCACTATGTTTTAAATATTTATGTTACATACAGCATATAGTGGAAACTTCTTTTGTGAGACAAATTGAAAACAAATTTTTAAAATGAGTGAGTGAAATTAATTTGCATATGCTGATATGATTCATATGTTTGATCTCGACTTTGCTATAAGATTTTATAATTATATGAATTTGGGTTTTTTTCCTATACTTCTTTTTTTGCAAGATGTATATATATGCATGAGAAAATATACAAGTACATATATGAGTTTATAGTATACACCTATATGTATATATACTATCAATATATCTTTTATATTTAAAATTTAAAATTACCTCAGACACCTGTTATTTAACCTTTCTCTATCTAGCTTAACCATTTTTATGCATATCCTTTGACACCCCCTATTTCCAATATAATGAACTTACTCTATTTTGGTCTACTCTCTTGTCCTTGAATTTTTCATTAATATTATTTCTAACTTTGTTACAGCACATACACTTGTACATTAATTTTCCTCTTTCTTCCACATTTTTTTTCTAGTATTAGATGTGCATTTTATTTTTTAAAAAGCTCACCCTCAGTCTATTTGTGGAAGTTTTCTCAGTAGTTAATTTGGTTGATAAAGCTAATCTTCTAGTACTAGATTCAAGAAGGGTTTAAGGGTATAGAATTCACCTCTCTCTTTCCCTCTCTCTCTCTTTACTTGGAATTTCTTTTTAAAGGAAAATGCATTGTCATGTAAGCATGTTCACAGTTGGATTTCAATGATTTTAGCCCTATGGTGGAGTTCAACAAGTCCTTCTGTGCTCTGTATTTCCTGTAAATTGAGAGTTGAGTAGAGAATCTTGGTTAAATTCAGATCAATTTTAAAATATTGGCCTCTGATTGCTGTTCACTGGTCAACTCATGGTGATGCTATACTTGAACATGGACCCTCTGAAGTAGATAAATGGTAATTTTTATGAAAATATATAGCTGTTTATTGAGTTAATAAATGAATAAATAAATATGATATATCTGTGATATTATGACTATTATTATTTAATATGCTTAAGGTACTATCTGCTTATCTCATTTAATTTAGTATGAATTCAGGGATAGAGACATTAAATACCTGATCCTAGGTGATGAGACTGATGGGAATGAACTCAGGGTTTTAACTCCAGTGGCTTTGTGCTAAAGGCCACATTGTTAATCACTATGCTATACTGCTCTTTGTTTACTCTATATTTCACAGACATTGGTATAATATTCATATCACACTTTAATAGGTTTCATATTCTATCTACTCTTTACTCAGTTTACAGGGTATAAAATGTAGAAGAAAAAAAAAAGATATGCATCAGATGAATAGAGATTTTGTGACTTCCTAAATCTAAGGTATTAGCAGCTGCCTGCCTCCCAAATAAGAAAAAATGTCTCCCCACTTCAGGCAAAATGTATAATAAAAACTCAGTGAGGTATACCCCAGGAAGAGTAGGAGGTATGCTAGTGAAGCAAGGGTTAGGATCTGTGATAGTCTTTAGTTAAGGAATCAACAATTTGAAACCAAATCTTAAGAGAAGCGCAACGTATTTATGCCTTTGTATAGGTCAAGAAATCATCTAATCCTTGAATCAGAGTAGAAATGCAGTGTCTCCATTTCCATCTGTAATATTTCTGACTTTAAGCAAGAATAAATAAGGATAGATTTCTTTGAGATCTAGAAACTGATAATATCTAAAAGAGAATGTAGATTTCAATCATATGAGTGGAGAATGAAGCAGAATTCATCGTTCTGTGACAAGTCTCCGACAGTGGAAGGACCTGGATAAGCATAAAATCCAAGGAAAAACTTACCCAGAGACTCTCATAGGGATATTCATGAGCTATGGCACACTCAAAAGCAGTCTGCATGCAGCAGACATTTTTATGTTCAGACATGGCCAGTTCAGCTAACTGTTAATTTACTACCCATTCAGTGGCTACAGAAGAGGCAAAGAGATTTCTTTTGACACCTAAAAAAGTGGTCTGTTATGAAAAGTAGTTTAAACCAGTCTGATATCAGCTTTACAAAAGCAAACAAATGTTCCTAGATATGAATGACAATTGACATTACCTCAAAGGAGCATCCTGCCCATTGATGAAAGTTCTCTTCTTAAGTCTATTTACAATGAAGTGATCAACCGTCTTCTAGGATGCAGAAAAACTGAGAGCATTTCTGTTTACTGATTTACATGAGTTCAATCTTGGGCTTTGAATTATATATTTCACACCTAAATGAATGTATGGGAAATTTATTTTATTTTTAAATTACAACCACAAAAATCAAAAACAAAAAAACCTTTCCTGAGTTCAACAGTGTTCAAAAATATCCTGAAACTGATTTGGGTTCCTACTTTGGAGACATCATTAAAAAAATAATAATAACCTGCCATAGGTATATCTGTGTTCCAGAGAACTTGAGTTTTCATCCTGGAAAGAAGGAAGCTATTTTCTTTGATGCTTCTAGGTATTTCTTTTCTGCAGCTAAGGTGTGTATTTACAATGAGAAATGGAAAGAAAACTGTGCCCTGTTCCTAATAAAATTTGAAGTAAATTGGTGCGTCTTCTGAAAATGTATTTTCTGTATCTACCAAGAGTTTTGTGAGTTATACCAGGAAAAGTAGACAACCATGAAATAAAAGAACTGTGCTCTGGGGATCTTACTTGCTTCTCATTTTTCCCATGTCTCTTGAAGAAGCCAGTATAAGAAATTATTCTTAAATTTGCCTTTTTGGAACAAATTTCTATGCTTTCACAACACATGAGTGGAAATGGAATTGGGGGTCCAGAGTATCTCACTAAATTCTCAAAATCATTTGGCATAGAAGAATTGATTTCAAACTCAAACTATATGGCTTATGTATATATATGTCTTGACATTTTATGACATCATATATCCCTTTTAGATCACATGATAAAGGGATAATAATGTCCTACTGAAATAGGAGTAAATAACTGATAAAAAGTCATGAAAATGCCAAAATAAATGTTAGTTAAGCTATGTTGCTGCTGTCTCTGACATAGGCAAAAATGCAACAAAAATATTAAAAAGCAATAAAAACTCAAAACAAACATTCCAAACAATATCATTTTAGAAGGAAATAGGGTTTTCTTTAACCACAAAAGAAATAAAGTTGAAAAGATTCTCCTAATATGAAATATGTTCCCTTTTTTTATCTTGTTCTCATTTTTTTTCCTACTTCCATTTCATTACTATTCAATCATTCAACTTTGTGATTTGGATCTCATACACTGTTTATTCCAGCAAGGCTTTAAATTTCCTCAACTATGAATTTCAGCTAAATTATACTTAATTATGATTGCATATTGGCTGCTAAGAAAATAGCAGATACACATGACACACAAACTGATTCCAATTATAGGATTTATATATTTTTGACTGTTGAGGGTTTTACTATTTCTAAGTGGTGTTCTTAAAATTAAATACATCTTCAGACATTCCTAACTGCTTCTGTTATGTGTGTTTGTAAAGATTCTCTCCGCTTTAAGTCCGTATTGGCTCTAATATTGATATAAAAATCCTGTAACCCATAGCTATTGATGACAGTCATTTTTTTGTTTGCTTGTTTGTTTGTTTTTCAGTTGTTTTTAGATTCACTCACCTTTTCTTGGTTAGATATTCCTGAGGCTTTAATAGGCTTTTTTCATTCCTTGGTTTACAATGTGGACTCATGATGGGCTTCATGCTTAGAATACCGTAAGCTTTTAGTGAATGCTGACTAATGTTTCATCTGAAGTTTGTGATAGATTAAAATTTGCAATTAATTTGCCCTGGGGTTTTATTCTGTAGCTTTGTCTTTGTGCGACCCTATCTCTGGCTCACTCAAATGTCTAATTTTGTATCATCAATTGAATTGTTTCATATAATAATGTGAACCTACCATTAGGATGGTAGAAATAAGCTAATTTACTCTTTTTTTTTTTAACATCTTTATTGGAGTGTAATTTCTTTAAATTGTTGTGTTAGTTTCTGCTGTATAACAAAGTGAATCAGCTATATGTATACATATATCCCCATATCCCCTCCCTCTTGCATCTCCCTCCCACCCTCCCTATCCCACCCCTCTAGGTGATCACAAAACACAGAGCTGATCTCCCTGTGCTATGCAGCTGCTTCCCAATAGCTATCTATCTTACATTTGGTAGTGTATATATGTCAATGCCACTCTCTCACTTCATCCCAGCTTACCTTTCCCTTCCCCCATGTCCTCAAATCCATTTTCTACGTCTGCGTCTTTATTCCTGTCCTGCCCCTAGGTTCTTCAGAAACATTTTTGTTGTTGTTGTTTTTAGATTCCATATATATGTGTTAACATACAGTATTTGTTTTTCTCTTTCCGACTTACTTCACTCTGTATGACAGACTCTAGGTCCATCCACCTCACTACAAATAACTCAATTTCGTTTCTTTTTTCTGGCTGAGTAATGTTCCATTGTATATATGTGTCACATCTTCTTCATCCATTCATCTGTTGATGGACACTCAGGTTGCTTCCATGTCCTGGCTATTGTAAACTGTGCTGTAACGAACATTGTGGTACATGACTCTTTTTGAATTATGGTTTTCTCAGGGTATATGCCCAGTAGTGGGATTGCTGGGTCATATGGTAGTTCTATTTTTAGTTTTTTAAGGAACCTCCATACTGTTCTCCATAGTGGCTGTATCAATTGACATTCCCACCAACAGTGCAAGAGCGTTCCCTTTTCTCCACACCCTCTCCAGCATTTATTGTTTGTAGACTTTTTGATGATGGCCATTCTGACTGGTGTGAGGTGATACCTCATTGTAGTTTTGATTTGCATTTCTCTAATGATTAGTGATGTTGAGCATCCTTTCATGTGTTTGTTGGCAATCTGTATATCTTCTTTGGAGAAATGTCTATTTAGGTCTTCTGCCCATTTTTGGATTAGGTTGTTGTTTTTTTGATATTGAGCTGCATGAGTTGCTTGTATATTTTGGAGATTAATCCTTTGTCTCATTTTCTCTTTTTGTTTTAGAATAATAATGAAACACCACTTAACATTCACATCACTTACTGCAAATGATGTCTTCTGTGTACCATATTATCTTATATCAGCTTCAAGGAACGCTATGAAGCAAAAAGGGTAGTTATTGTTAGCCACTCTTTATCTTATTTGTAAGAACACTGAAACTCAGAGATGTAAATTGATTTGCTAAAGGTCAGCCAGCCAAGAAGCAGCAGAGACAAAACTCCAGCTCAAGAGTTTTGGCCTCTGGCCTGGTAGCCTTTTTATTACAAAATACACCCTCCTGGATTGCCCACCCTATAATGTTTTTACAAAACACTGGCCTATGTTACATGCATCTTCTGCCCATCTTACTCTGCCTTAGATTTCTGTAATTGAGAAATATGAAGAATTGAAAAATATGATGATTGATCCAGCCCAAGTTCATAGGCTGGGATTTTGGCATTTCAGAATAAACCAAAGCTCTTTGGCAAGAGATTAGGGAATCATTAAAACAAAAAAAGGAAACCAACAAAAAAAATACTATTTGCTTCATGTTTCTCAGGGAAAAGAGAGCAAACACACAATCTCATAATGCAAATTAGCATTTGATAACAATCCACATGTTATTTATAAACACTTATTCTTTGTCATGTAATTTGGGATATAGGGCTGAAAGGGACATTGAGGTCAAATAAATTAATTAAAAGTATGCATGGTCAGGTAGTTTCTAAATGCTAATTTATAGTAATTGTGGGTTTTAAAATTTATTGGTTGCAGACTTCTCTGAACATCTTAGGAATTACTGCAGATAAACTAGAAAAATCTACATGCATGTGTGTGAGAGAGAGATAAAGAGAGAAGAGAGAACCTTAAATCAGGAAATCAAGGGCAAGTTAGTTATACTTGCAGCTGGCACTACCCCAGAGATGGAATGATCCTTAAAGATTGCCTATTCATTGTTCTCATTGCACTTATAAGGAAGCCAAAAACTGCAGAGAAAAAGGCCCACAGAGAGAAATTGAAGATATGCCATGGGCAGTAATACTGAAATTCAAGTTTTCTGACCTGTTCCTTGCTTATTCTGTAATACCATGCTGCCTCAGGATGCCACATCTTCAGAGGATCCTACAAAATCAATGGAACAAATACTACTGTCAAGATATGACACCCAGTGGATGAATTAATTAATTAATTCAAAAATCATTCATTGAGTGCTGTGGAAATGAATGAAGACCCCACATATTAGAAGAAGCAAAGGCTATTTATTCAGAGCTTGCTAAAGCAAAGGGGTCAGTCATCATCTCTTGCATTTTGGCAGATATTCAAAGATAGACAGAAGCAGGAGAAAGCTTTGTAGTGAAAAAAAAGGAAGAATTTAGGTATGACTGCTGAAGATAGACAATTTAGAAGTAGGGTATCCGATGTAATTGGTTAAAGCAGAATTTCTAGGTCAAGTGAACAAAAGTCAAAACCGAATAATAGAAACAATCAATTCCCACACTTGAGCCAGTTTACAGATCCAGAATCTTTTGAATGAAGGGAAGGTAGCTCCTCTTGAAGAAAGACTCTGATACACTACCAAAAATTCAAACTGTTAATCTTTCTCCCAACCTTCTTCAAAGGAACTTATGGCCTTTTACAAGGGTAATTGTGCATTAGAAAGAAGAAAATAATTAGAACTTTCAGGGGTACTGGACACTGAACTGACATTAATTCCAGGAGACCCAAAACATACCTGTGACATACTAGTTAAAGTATGGGGCTTAAAGCAGTCAGGTGATCAGTTGAGTTTTAGCCCATATCTATCTCAAAATGGACCTATTTGGCCCCTAAACTCATCCTGTAGTTATTCCCCAGACCTGGAATGTATAATTGAAATAGATCCAATCAGCAATTGGCTGAATCCCAGTGTTGATTCCTTGACGACTGGAGTGAAGGCTATAATGGTAGAAAGACTATGTGGAAGCCACAAGAACTGCCTATACCTAGGAAAATAGAAAACTAAAGCAATACTGCATTCCTGGAGGAAATGCAGAGATTAGTGCCACCATGTGGACTTGAAAGATACAGGGGTGGTTTTGCCCACCTCATCCCCACCAACTCACCTATTCGGCCTGTGCAGAAGAGAGATGGATCTTATAGAATGACGGTGGATTATCATAAGCTTAACTAGGTGGTGACTCCAATCACAGCTGATGTATCAGATGTGGTTTCATTGCTTGAACAAATTAACACATACTCTGGAGCCTGGTATGCAGCTATCTCTGGAAAATGCTTTTTTTCTTCAGACCTTTTTTTAAAAGACCAGCAGAAGCATGTTGCTTTCAGGTGGCAAGGCCAGTAATACACCTTCCCTGTCCTATCTTAAGGGTATATTAACTCTTCAAGCATATGTCATAATTCTGTTTGCAGGAACCTTGATTGCCTTTCCCTTCCACAGAATATTACACTGATCCATTATATTGATACATTATACTGATTGGACCTTGTGAGTAAGATGTAGCAACTACTCTAGATTTATTGGTAGGACATTTACATGTCAGGGGGTAAGAAATAACTCTGGCAAAAAATTCAGGGGCCTTCTACCTGGTGACATTTCAGTGTGTGGGACCTGGAGAGTGTCCCTTCTGAAGTGAAGGGTAAGGAGTTGCATCTGACCCCTGCTGCAGCCAAAGAGAGGCACATGCCTAGTGGGTCTTTTTGGATTATAGAGACAATATATTCCTCTTGTAGGTGTGTTACTCTGAACCATTTACCCACTGACTCAAAAAGCTGCTAGTTTTGATTGGGTGCCAGAACAAGGGAAGGCCCTGCAACAAGTTCAGTTTGCAAGGCAAGGTGCTTTGCCTCTTGGGCCATATGACCAGCATTTACAAAGATGCTCTTTGCAGGCTTTAAAAGATTCCTATTGGCAAATCATAGCCCAGGCCCTTAGAATTTTGGAGTGAAGCCCTGTTGTTTTCTACAGATAACTGCTCTGCTTTTGAGAAAGATTTTATCTTACTACTAGGCCTTAAAAAACTGAACATATATCCATGGTCCACTCAGTTACCATATAACCTGAGCTGCCCATCATGAACCGGGCGTTGCCTGACCCACCAAGCCGTAAATATGGGCATGCACACCAACACTACATTGTCGAAGGGAAGTGATACATATGTAATCAGGCCTGAGCAAGCCCTGAAAGCACATGTCAGTTCTGTGAAGAAGTGGTCCAAATGCCATCATCCTTACTCTTGCCACACTACTTCTTTCTCTCAGCCTATACCTTTGGCATCATAGGGAAGTTACCTATCATCAGCTGACAGAGGAAGAGAAAACTCGAGCCTGGTTTACAGAAGATTCCGTGTATGCAGGCACCACCCCAAAGTGAAGAGCTGCAGCACTACAGTCCATTACAGGGACATCCCTGCAGGAAAGTTGTGTAGAGAAATCCTCTCAATGGACAGAACTTCAAGCAGTGCACCTGGTTGTTCATTTTACTTGGAAGGAGAAATGTCCAGATGTATATATACTGATTCATGTATCCAGTGGTTTAGCTGGAGGGTCAGGAACTTGGAAGGAGCAAGATTGGAAAATCGGTTGCAAGAAAATGTGGGGAAGAGGCATGAGGATAGATCTCTGTATGGGCAAAAAATGTGAAGATATTTGTGCCCCTTAATACTTATCAAATGGTGATCTCAGCAGAGGAGGATTTTAATAATCAAGTGGATAGGATGACCCATTCTGGGGATACAAGTCAATCTCTTTTCATAGACAGCCCCATCATTACCCAATGGGTTCATGAATAAAGTAGCCGTGGTAGCAGAGATTAAGGTTATGTCTGAAATAAGTAACATAGAGATTTACTCACCCATGCTGACTTGGCTAAGACCAATGCTGAGTGTCCAATCTGCCAGCAGCAGAGACCAGCACTGAATCTTTAATATGGGAAAATTCTCTAAGATATTCAGCCAGCTACCTGGTGACAGGTTGATTACATTGGACCACTTCCATCATAGAAGGAACAGCATTTTGTTCTTACTGGAATAGACATATACTTTGCACACAGATTTGCCTTTTCCACACAAAATGCATCTGCCAATACTACTATTCATGAACTTATAGAATGCCTTATCCACCATCTTGGTCTTCCATACAGCATTGCTTCTGATCAAGAAACTTACTTCACAGCAAAATAAGTGGTAATGAGCCCATGTTCAAGGAATTCATTGGTCTTACCATGTTCTGCACCATCTTGAAGTAAGTGGCTTGATAGAATGGTGGAATTGCTTTTTGAATACTCAATGGCAGTGCAGTTAGGTGACAATATCTTGCAGGGATGGGGCAATGATCTCCAGAAGACTGTATGAGGTCTGAATCAATGTCTGATATATGGTGCTGTTTCTCCCATCACCAGAATTCACAGGTTCAGGAATCAATGGCTGGAAATGGGACTTGTATCATTTACCATTCTCCCTAGTGACCCACTAGCAAAAATTTTTCTTACTGTCCTCATGAACTTATGTTCTACTGGTCTGAAAGTCTTAGTTCCACAGGGAGGAATATTTCCACCAGGAGACACAATAATTATTCCATTGACTTGGAGGTTAAGACTCCTGTCCAGCCACTTTGGGCTCCTAAAACCTCTGGAAAAGAGTTACTGTGCTAGTTGGTGTGATTGTCTTGACTTCAAGGAGAAATTGGACTACTACTCCACAAAAGAGAGTCCTTAGGGTATGTCTTAGTATTACCATGTCCTGTGATGAATAACTATGGAAAACTACAATAACCCAATTCAAGCTAGACTACTAATGGCACAGATCCTTCAAAAATTAAGGTTTATATCACCTTAACAGGTGAGGTACTTGTTGAAAGCCAAGGGGATACTTATGGAAGAAGGTAGTTATATATATCAGCTACAACCACATGACCAGTTACAGAAACAAGGACTGTAATGGTCATCAGTATTTACTCATTATTTTGTTTTATTATGCCTGTGTGATATACGTGAATACACACACACACACACACATATATATTTATAAATTTTGTTTTCCTCCCCTTCGTATCCCCTTTTTATATATTTACTTTATATTATAGTGTTTAAGTATGGTTAATCTTGCATCACAGTATTTAAGTTATAAAGTGTCAAAGGGAGCGGTAAACATCACACAAGGATTTCATCTTCTCTTCTGGGGAAGGCATTAGTGCATTTTCAGTTGTATCATGTTCCTCAGGTATGCATTTTATATTACAATTACATTTGCAGAGTAGGTCTTTCCCATTAAATTTGAAGAAAAGGACGTTTTGGTCAAGAGCCCAAGGGTTATGGTTAAGGGCTGGGAGATAGGGAAAATCTGTGGGTCCTTTTTTTAACTCTCAGGGTTATTGTAGAAAGTGAGATTTTCTAGGTCCCTTTTTGGATCAGTTTAATCAGATTTTAACATCCAGGTTTTGGCCACTGAGATTTTGACCAACACATATACGAATGATACAGGCTTGTAACCGTGGGCCATATGCACTCAAAAGAATTCTAAATGCTTCTGTGAATATTGTCTTGTCTTTTTTAGTTTCAGGAAAAATTTAACCGTAGCTCTTAATTTACCTTAAGTCTATAGTTTAAATTCTACAGTAATCTATATATTGATACATAAATATTAGGACAAATTAATTTTTAGTGGCAACTTGCATTTTGGGATTTTAAAAAGTTGTTGAAATAAGGAAGGACATCTGGATAAAGGGAAGAGGAGGGAAAGGTAGACAGAGCTGTATAATAAGAGAGATCAGAAGGATAAGGGGGAAGAGAGAGGCCTGGACACAAGGAGGCAATTGGAGAGAGGGAAAGGGAGGATTTACTAGGCAAATGAGTCTAGTTTGTTCTGCTTAAGTTTGTTAAATTGCTTAATTGTTAAATTATTTTTTTTAATTTTTTTAATAAAATTTTTAAAGATTACTTTCCATTTATGGTTATTACAAAATATTGCCCATATTCCCCATGTTGTACAATACGTCCCTGAGACAATCTTACACCCAACAGTTTGTACCTCCCACTTCCTCAACACTCTATTACTCTTCACCTATCCCCACTTGTAAACACCAGTTTGTTCTCTATATCTGTGAGTCTGCTTCTTTTATGTTATATTTACTAGTTTGTTGTATTTTTTAGATTCCACATATAAGTGATATCATACAGTATTTATCCTTCTTTGTCTGACTTATCTCATTTAGCATAATGCCCTCCAGGTCCATCTGTATTGCTGCAAATGGGAAAATTTCACTCTTTTTTGTGGCTGAGTAGTATCCCATTGTATTATGTACATAACATCTTCTTTATCCATTCAACTGTTGTTGAACACTTAGATTGTTTCCATGTCTCGGCAACTGTAAACAACGCTGTTATGAACCTTGGGGTGCACGTATTTTTTGAATTTTTTTTTTTCCATATATATATCCAGGAGTGGAACTGCTGGGTTATATGGTAGTTCCATTTTTAGTTTTTTGAGAAACCTCCATACTGTTTTCAACAGTGGCTGCACTAACTTATATTCCCACCAACAGTTTACATGTGTTCCCTTTTCTCCACATCCTTGCCAACATCTGTTATTTGTAGACTTTTTAATGATGGCCATTCTGACAGGTATGAGGTGATATCTCATTTTGGTGTTGAATTGCATTTCCCTGATGATTAATGATGTTGAACATCTTTTCATGTGCCTGTTTGGCCAAAGAATCTCTTAGTGATGCAATTTTTGATTCAAAAGTTTATTTGGAGGACTCTGTATATCAATCAAAAAATTGTTTCCATTTGGGTCTGAAAAATCTTATTCCATAACTTTTCTAAGGTGCTTGTCAAATAATAATTTTGTTCAAGTGAAATGTTCCCTAGAATGGCCACTGAAGTCCCAAATTATCCTTGATGAAGTTATACCACTTAGAAACATAGTGGCAAGAACTGGAATTGTAATGAGAGTACATGTAAGAAGCAGAAGTTTTTCCTGGAAGGGGAGAAGGCTTATATTTTGACAGCCCATTGAAAGCTAGCAACATCAGTGGGAATATAATACTTGTGCATCTAATATGTCAGATCCCCTAATTTGATGGATGGCCACCTCCAAACAGAGACTCAACAATTTGCAACTTTTGGCAGGTGAAAAACCTGAGAGAATTTTCTCTCTGGATCAAGGCCAAGGTCTCAGGACAAAAAAAATGAGGTAAAAAATAGCTTCATCCTGTTGTATTCATAACCCACAGCCAAGTTTGTCCAAGTGCACACCCGTCTGGTGAGAACCTCAAACTCATGGGTCTCTGAGGCCAGTTTATACAATAGGCTCATGGCCTCTCTTCCTCTGTTCTATGAGTCTCCCTCTTATGACAAACAACACTTTTAATAGTGCACAGAGCACAGAGGGATGGAAAGGAGCTTGATTCCACCAAGGATGCCAAACAAATTGATACCAATAATAAAACCCAGGTACCAAACTGGGAATAAAGGGCTAAGGAACTCAATGCAAAAAGAGCAGAGTTCAGACTGAGTGCTGACTTACCAAGTAGTCACAGACTCCACAAGGCACACGCGGCATCTGTGCAATGGACAGTGCACGCTGGATCTCTGTGACCACTGTGGTAACTGTGGTAATAAATGAAGGCCACCCAAATGAGAACAGAGCTTGTTGTAATGACAGGGTCAGCCACCATCACTTGTATTTTGGCAGAGACTCAAGGGCAGGCAGAGAAGCCGGAAAGCTTTATAGTGGAAACAGCAGAAGACTTCAGGTATGCCATGATTGGAGGCCGTTGGCATGGGTAACTGTGGTACATTATTTTCATGATGTCTCTGAATAAAAAGGGATCCATGGCTAAATATATTAGTTATTCCCTACTACATGCTGTTATAGAGATTCACAATGAGCCATATTCAAATATTAAAACTTCTAGGAAGTCCTTTACTAAAGAAATATTTTTAATTCAAGTATTCCCAAACTATTCCCTGCCACCTTCTTTTCTAAACTTTATTAATGTTCTACAGAAACAGTTTTATGAAACCCAGATGCTCAAGCATTGTTAAGTCCCTGACACCTGAGAAGGGGCAGCATTCCTTCATCTAAGGCCAGAGATTCACCAGCTAACAGAAATTATGCTTCAATGAGATAAGATTATATTCTGCTTCAGTATTCATCCTTATCCCAAGAACTATGTGTTCTTAATAGCAAAGTATACTAAATAGAAGATGTACTTTGCATTTCCTATCTTCCTTTTTTTGCTTTCCTTTCTTCCCATACTGCCAAGCCATGGTGTCTGGCTGTTCCCCATTGAATTTAATGTTCTTGACTCATCACAAAAGAATTTGGAGACTAAGCAGGGAGATTAAGAAAGTAAAGTGAGCATTTATTTAAGGAAGAATACACTCTTAGAGGGAGAGCGGGCAGACAGGTGAGGGGCTGCTGCCCTGGGTTTCTTTGCCGTTATAAGGGGCCTACAAAAGAAAGGGTGGAATATTCACTGGAGAAGGAGGAGTTTGGGGTTGTATTCCCTGATTTTCATCCCAGCTCCATCTTCCCGAGGGGAGGAGGGATTTTTGTCCTTATTTAGCTTAGCGCAGAAGTGTCATGGCGTCCATGCATGATGGGTACTTCTTATCTGCAAGGCTAATTTTATTGTAATGAGGGCATAATGAGCAACAGCTTAGATAATGTCTTTCCCTTCCTTACTGTTTGGGAAAGGGCTTTGCTATAGAAGGTTTCCTTCTACTTTGCAGGTTTGAATTTGTCTTGTGGTGTCTTAAAGCTGCAACCCTGCCTTGGATAGCACTGCTAATTGGGAGCACACTGCAGGCCTTTCTCTTCTACATTACTCATTAGGAGACAATAAAACAAAATAGATAAAAAGCAACAATAAGACAGTCTTGAGTCCACTAATATCTGAGGAACATATTATTTGCTTGTCTGGATGAAATCTGTCTTGGTACTAGTGGTTGCTAAAGGGTTAACAGAGTTACCCATTCTGCATACATCTGTATTTTAATAGGGAGCACTTAAGATAAATGTTGTTTTGGGAGAAAGCTGATCTTTAATACAGTCCTTTCAAGAATTAAAGGGAAATAGTAGTGATAAACTGTGAACCTAAGGGAAGTGTTCCAATGACTGCTGCATACAGCAAATTGGCAGCTGCTTATAACACAACGTGAGAGTATCTTACTGGGGTTATGGGACAGGATCTAAGTTTATAATATATAATATGTCATAGTATATTATATATGATATTATATTTCTAACTCTCATCCTTTCCCCCCCAAAATTTCCTGTTCATTTATCCTTTCCTGTGGATTAGATTCGCCATCTCCTTGAGATATAACAAAAATGCTAATGCCATAAAATCATTTCTGGAAGAGTACTCAGTTCTGTTTGAAAGAAAACTTCAAGCACACAGAAATATTTCCTCGCTTCATAAATGGAAGGTGAAATAAGTTATCTGAGAGGACTGACCACTAGGTCCCTAGTGAGGAAATATTTTTACGAATCTTTGAGAAAGATGAGGGGTTAAATAGACCATTTATCTCCTCAAAATGTTGTCCTGCAATTGTGCTTCCCCATAAAAAGTCATTTGAAATTGATCACACAGCCTAAAGAGAAAAATAAGAATCAAACCAAATCAAAATGAAAGAACCCAGTATAAAACTACCCTGAGATAAAATAAACCCCTCCTTGATTGTATTGGTTATGGCTCTGTGAAAAAGTAGTCTGACATCTAGATATTTGGGAATATGATAATGTTTTTCACCAAAATATTCTACATAAAAAGAAAACTTTAATATTGAAGATAACACATGGTCTTACTAGTTAATCCTGTAAATTAGAATATTCTTCAATAAAGAGCAAGACTACATTTATGAATCTATATCAAGACATAAATATCAACATAACTCTTCACCAACTATACAATTAACACCATTGGATGCAAAGGGAAATTGATGGAGGATGGAGTGCACACTATAACACATGCTCTTAAATAACAGCTAAAGTCCTCTTCACCATGAAATCTTGCTTATCCTCTTCTTCTGATGTTACCTAATTCTGTGCTTGCACCACTCTTTTGAATTTCCATTTTAAAATTTTTATATTTGTATACTTCATTATCTGCTAAATACTCCATTTTCTGCAGGTGGACTATTGAATTTATTTTTTAAGCTAATATTGGTACTATCTTTGGGACATGTAAAGCAATCAGAATCCATTGGTTCAATGAGGGGGTTTTCTTACCACAATCACAGTCTTCAACTGCAATTTCATGTTACCAACTCATAATGTGAGATGAATATCATTTGACTTTCAAAGGTATTACATGAGAGAGATCCATCAATGTTTGTTGAGTCCATTTAATATGTCAGAAGACAGACCTGAAAGCTGTGACCTTCTCAAGTTAGCATTACAAATACATGAATTTCTAAACCAAAATAAATGTTATTTGAGTTATAGTACAGTGGGCTCCTTCTTACCACTTTAGTTTGCAGAAAATGGACAGCACAACATTAAGACTATTGTCTACCTTACAGTCTTAGCCAAGGAATACTGCTGTACTATCAGCACAGTACTGAGACTGTAATAAAGGTAAATATTTAACACTAACCTAAATCTGTTGATCTTATGAGTTTATAGTTTCAAATATTGGCACAGATGTTTGTCCCCTGTAATATAACATCCTTATTAATGCATTTGAATTTACTATCACCATGAACTGTGTGACTCTCTGAGGGATGAGACCATCTAATTTCCACTTGATCTCAGGGAACAAGTACAGATAGAAAAATAAGGACATGTCTTGTTCCAGCAGAGCTCATGGATGGAGGAGTAGGGATTTGGCCAAGCCACTTCAGGATACCACAACATCTTAGGTCACCTAATTTTTGTTTTATATACCCTCATGGAGTAAAAACTTCATATTCTTTTTTAGAGTTCTTCCAGGATTCCAAAATATGTTTCCTCATATACTCTACTGCTTAATTTTTTCCGATGTTTCCCTCCCCCAGTATAATATGTTTTCATTATCTTACTTTAACTTTCCCACTGGGTCTCATTCCCCAGATGTTGTCCATCCACAAGCTCTGATATTTATCTCGATCAGCCTATTCACTCTCCCTAGGACTTTCCAATCCTATTCTTCTCCAATACTTTCATTCATCTTTTCCTTTTGTTAGATGATCTATTTCATGAGGAATTTTCCCTTTCCCAATTCTCTGAACAGTAAGGTGCTACAGTTTTGCTCAATATTCACTTTCTCTGAGTTCTCCACAATCCCCCCAGAGACCTAAAATTTTCTACTAGTATTTCAGTGAATCTTACCTGGCTAAACTCTAAACCGTTAGAGGATAAAACTGTGTTTTATTTGCTTCTTTCTCTCAAGGACCTGATATAGGGTCTGAAATTAGGAAACATGAAATGCGTATTTCTTCAGTGAATTAATTGAAAGCCCCTGTTCCTAATAAGCAGCAATGTTACCTCTTCAAGTAAAAGGACTTGATACCATCCATGGCTGGCATGCTATGTGGCACAAAGGTTAGGACTGGGCTTTAGGGCCAGACTCCCTAAGTTTGAATTCTTGCCCTGTTGCTACCAGCTGTGTTTTGAGTTAATTCATCTCTTCATGTTTCAGTTTCCTCATTTATAAATTGGATAATATTGCCACTGGAGTGTTATATATAAAAGTTTTAACCTCATGACCTTTTTCAATGACATAATAAATACTATATTGCAACTTTCTGCTTTACATACAGCCAAACAGAACTCATCTCATAGAACAATCTCTTCCTATGTCATTCATTCCTTGTCACTATAATTCCTTTTAAAGCTCGTACCTATATTACTCCATATTCATATACCTTGACGAGTCTAAATAGTATTAATGTTTGGATGGTGGTATCTTGATACTTCACCCACACTGACAGTATCTAATCAGTCAATGAAATGTTGGCTCACAAGAGAGAGCCAGAAAGGGATTAATCTAGGCAGATAGACCTAGTATGACAGATTACAGTTACAGGGGGATGTGGTAATGAACATTTAGTCTCCATTAAGCATCTACCTTTCCTCCCTTCTGGAAATGAAGGCGACCTGCTTAAGCCACTCATTTGATAGCCTCTCAGAGTCTAACTCTCTGAAGACCCATTCTATTTTCAGGACAGTATTTTCTTCCCATTTAAAAATGGCTTGACTTCAAAGAAATAAAAGCAGCAATCCACTTAGCAGGTTGTAAGTACACATCTGACTACCAACCACTATTTAAAAAGGAATTATTTTGGAAAAAATAAAGGAGGTTGCAAAATATATCTTTGAACATCACCTAGAATAGAAGCAGATCAAAAGGAATGCTTCTGCTAAACACATCTCTCATTTCTTCAGTATATTTCACATAATGTTCACTTCTCTCTTGTTTCCAAATTCTAAATTTCTAAAATAGAATATATTTTTATGTTTTTTGTGATAACAAATATTTAGGTTAAAAATGCATCACTTGGAATGGTGAGTGTATATAAATTTCATCCAAGTGTAATTGGTAAACCCAAAAATATATTTGTATTTCATGCTCTGAGGTACATAAAACCCACACCCTGCTCTAAATAAACAGTACTGATATTAATGAATCCTTTCAAATTCCCTGTAACCTCTCTCTCTCCTCTTTGTTGAAAATATAAATACCTATCAAAATCAGGGGTAGGAGTGGGGGTAGTTTTAGAAGTCTTACATTCCAATTGCTTTCCCTTCAAAGAATATTGAAGATGTAGAATTCTGCCTGAGAGTAATCTCAATATTATATAATTTATTTTATTTTTGAGATCAAAGGAATCAGGGCAGCATTTATCAGACTCAAATTCAGGGGTCAGAATAGAATGGAGATTTTGTGTTTAAAAAAGAAATAGGTATATTTGCTATGGACAGAAGCTGACTTCTTTTAGGGGCACAAATTATGTACAGTATGAGCCAGTTTGTAAATCCATTTGGTAGGTATTCATATTCATCTCTCTCCTTTTATCGTACTGTCGTCTGATATGATTCTTTCCTTTAGCACATCTATGTACAAACCCCCCTTCTCACTAGACCAACATCATATAGCTACCTTTGGCTTCAAGCTACAGTGTGGACTATTCTTGGTATCTACCAGGCAGACTTTTTCCTGGTAGGGCATTATTACCTGGAGCTATTATCTATCTTCTCTTGTCCAGTAACAAGTATCTATCTGGTTAGCTGTCATGTTGGAAACTACACTTTGATTTCAATTCATATTGAAATTCAATTTATCTCAGTGCACTGATTGGTTATTGATAATTTGTCTGACAATGTAATTCATGCTGACAAGTAAAAGGAAGGTGATAGCTTATGCAGACTTTGAGAAACTTCAAATATAAAATAAACTGAATAAATCTCTGATGATGGAAATTTCGAGTTCCTTGACAAGTTATAGTATTAAAAGAAGCAGACATATTTTAATGCAGCAAAAAAAAAAGTTTGTGTTAAATGGCATAAATCTTAATTATCATAATCCACCTAGAGTCTCTAGAAATTATTTTTCATCTGAAGTCACTTCTAATTAATGGAATATTAACCTAGAAATCTTATTCTTATTTGGTTTATAGTTACCGAAGCTATACTTTTTTTTCTGTTGTCGTTACCATGGAGACTGAGGTAGGCAGTAACTGTTCTCACAACACTCCACCTGAGATAACATTTCATACATTTGGATTCCAGGGAACAGAGGCCTGGATGAAGCTCTTCTCTTTCGCTCCTTATCCTATTTTCAAACTTGGCAAAACCCACACCAGACTCTCTTAGGACACAGGGAGACACGTGGCTTTGGATTGGTCATTTACCAAATTATTTGGGAAGGCCTATTGGAAGGGAAGCTAAACATATTTGATTTCTGGATCCGTTAGTTCTTATTCTTTAACCATCACAAGTTTTACCATTTATGAAGGGGGAAAAAAAACCCTGCATATAATATATACTCAGGCAAAAAAATAAATAAATAAAATATTTCTTTCCTTCCTATTCTTCAACTCTCCCTTATAGAATCTATCTATTACTATTTTTGAGGCTTTAGTTTATATATTTGCATATTGACAGTTTAACTCAGTGTTCCATTTCCTTGTAACAGAAGGTACTAGTTCTATTTTCATTGATCTAATTAGAATATTTACATATTGACGTACCATAGAAGACTCTACCTGGAACATTTTCTTTGCATTTATTTAAATATTGCTCTTGGCTTCCAGGCTCTGCCCTTGGGTGTGAACTAGTTTACCAATAGTTGGGATGCCCTGGCACCCTGTGGAGGTGTTTTTTTAAAGTCTTCTGTTTTCAGGAATTTGATAGCTGATGTATCTCCCTTTGTAAATAGTCTACCATGTATAATACAGTGCTGATGTTTGGTTTGTCTTATGAACTGGTGCACAATTGATGTAGCTTTCACAAGCAACTTAAAGAAAATTATATCTTTTGTGTGCAATAGCCCCATTTAAAACAATATGTTTTCAGGTTGCGTTTTACTGAAAGTTGCAATAAACCATTAAGAATGCTAAGCAAAAGTGAAAAAAATATTTTCATTAAAAAGTTTCATGTAAATTCTGTTCTAAAAATGCCGGCTAAACAAAATGTAGAAAGCAACTTACATTTATATTAGTATTTTTCTCTATGAATATTTTTTAAATTGAGATATAATTGACATAATAACAATATATTAGTTTCAGGTGTACAATGTAATGATTCAATATTTGTGTATATTGCAAAATGATCACCACAATAAGTCTAGTTAACATCCATCACCACACATAGTTACAAAAGTTTTTTTCTTGTGGTGATAACTCTCGAGATCTACTTAGTCTATTAGCAACCTTCAAATATACAATACAATTTTATTAACGATAGTCACCATGCTGTGCATTACCTTCCCAGGACTTATTTGTTTTATAACTAGAAGTTTGTACCTTTTGAGCATCTCACTCATCTCATCAACCCCCAAGCTCCTGCCTTTGGCAACTACCAATCTGATCTCTGTATCTGTGAGTTTCATACTTTGTTTTGTTTTGTTTTTGTTTTTAGATTCCACATATAAGTGATATCGTACCATATATTTATCTTCTCTTTCTGATTAATTTCACTTAGTATAATACCCTAAAGGTCTATAGATGGATAATTTTATTTTTATGAAAATATCTTATAAGATTTAATTAAATTTTCAAAAAATGAATTTAAAAATTCACCCCATTTAAATAATTTACATTAAAAATGTATATGCATAAATAATTTGTATTTTGACTTTTAATTTTAATATATCATTTACATATTTTAGAAGAAAATAACTTTGGAAACTATATATAAACTAATTTTAATTCTTATATTTATTTTAATTTTGTTGAAAATATATTAAAATTTTGTATTCTTTGAATATGGTTACAAATAATTAAAAAACAATTTTTATTGAAGTATAATTGACCCAACACTATGTTCAGTTCCAGGTGCACAGGATAGTGATTCCATATTTCTATGCGTTACAAAATGATTGCCACTGCATCTACTGAGATGACCATATTATTTTGATTCTTCAGTTTGGTAATGTGATCTGTCACTTTGATTTGCAGATATTGTATCACTCTTACATCCCTGGAATAAATGCCATTTGATCATGATACATGATCCTTTTAATATATTGTTGAATTCAGCTTTTTTGCATGATTGTACATCTATGTTCATCAGTGATATTGATCTTTTAATTTTCTTTTTTCTTGAGTTTTTCAACTGGTTTTGGTCTGAGAGTGATGCTGACCTCATAGAAGGAGTTCAGAGTATTCCTTCCTCTTCAATGTGTTGGAATAGTTCGAGAATGATTTGCAGTAACTCCTCTTTAAATGTTTTGTAGAATTCACCTGTGAGGCTGTCTGGTCATGGACTTTTGTTTGTTGGGGTTTTTTGTTTATTTGTTTGTTTGTTTTACTACTGATTCAGTTTTATTTCTGGCAACTGATCTGTTCATATTGTCTATATCTTCCTCATATACTCTTGAGATATGTTACATTTCTAGAAACATATCCATTTCTTCTAGGATGTCCATTTTATTAGTGGATAACTATAGTAATCTCATGATTCTTTGTACTTCTATGATCTTAGTTGGTACTTTTCTTTTTTTATTACTAATGATATTTATTTCAGCTCTCTCTTTTTTTCTTGATGAATCTAGCTAAAGGTATAACAATTTTTTTTTTATTTTTTCAAAGAACCAGCTCTTAGTTTCATGAATTTTTTCTATTCTTTTTGCCTCTATTTCATTTATTTCTGCTGATTTTTCTTTTCTTTTTTTTTTTTTTTTTTTTATCTACTAACTTTGGGTTTTGTTTCTTCTTCTTTTCCAGTCCCTTTAAGTGTAAGGTTAGGTAGTTTTTATGACATTTTTCTTGTTTAATGAGATAGGCTTGTATAGAAATAAACTTCCATCTTAAAACTGCTTTTGCTGTATCCTGTAGGTTTTGGATTATTGTGTTTCAATTTTCATTTGTGTCCAGGTATTTTTTGATTTCCTCAGTGACCCATTGGTTGTTTGGTAGCATATTGTTTAACTTGCATGTATCTGTGCTTTTGCAGTTTTTCTTACAGTAGATTTCTAGTCTCATACCACTGTGGTCAGAAAAGGTGCTTGATATGATTTAAAGCTTCTTAAATGTATTGGGACTTGTTTTGTGACCTAGCATGTGATCCGTCCTAGAGAATGTTCCATATTCTATATCTATCTACATTTGGTCTAATAAGTCATTTAATGTCAGTGTTTCCTTATTGATTTCTCTGTCTGGCTGATCTGTCCATTGATATAAGTGGGGTGATAAAGTCTCATACCATTATTGTGTTACTGTAAATTACTTCCTTTATATTTGTTAATATTTGCTTTATGTATTTAGGTGCTCCTATGTTGGGCAATTATATATTTACAATTGTTATATCTTCTTGAATCAATTCCTCTATTATTATGTAATGTCCCTCTTTGTCTCATGTTACAGTCTTTGTTTAAAGTCTATTTATTCTGATATAAGTATTGCTACCCCCGCTTTCTTTTCATTTACATTTGCATGGGATACCTTTTTCTATCACTTTACTTTCAGTCTGTGTGTATCTATAGATCTGAAATGTATTTCTTGTAGGCAGCATATACATGGCTCTTATTTTTTTAATCCATTCAGTCACTATATATTTGGATTGGAGTGTTTATTAATACATTTACATTTCAAGTATTTATTAATAGTATGTACTTATTGCCATTTTGTCACTTATTGCCATTTTGTCACTTGTTTTGCAGTTCTTTTTGTGGTTCTTTTTTTTTTTTCCTTTCTTCTTTTGTTCTTTTCTTTTGTGATTTGTTGATTATTTTTAGTGTTATATTTCCATTCCTTTCTCTTTCTTTGTGTGTATCTATTATAGATTTTTGGTTTATGGTTACCATGAGGTAGATATAGATACAGATATAGGTATAGATATAGATGATACATAGATATGATTATTTTAAGTTGATGATATCTTAAGTTTGAACTCATTATAACAACAGTGCATTTTTATTTCCTCCACACTTTTAATGTTTCGACATTACATGTTATGTCTTTTTGTTTTGCATATCCCTTAAATACCTATTATGAATATAGATGATTTTACTACTTTTGTCTTTTAATCTTCCTACTAGCTTTTTGTTTGATCCACTACCTTTACTGTATACTTACCTTTACTATTGATATTTTTCCATTTGTAATTTTTATATTTCTAGTTGTGGTCTTTTCTTTTCTGCTCAGAGACATCCCCTTAACATTTCTTATAACGCTTGGTTAGTGGTGCTGAAGACTTGTTTGTAAAACTCTTTTCTCTCCTTCAAATCTAAAAGATAGCCTTGCTGGGTAGAGTAATCTTGGTTGTAGATTTTTTTCCTTTCATTACTAAATTTAATCTGTCACTTCCTTCTTGCCTGAAATGCTTCTGCTGAAAAGTTAGCTTGTAGTCTTATGGGAATTCTCTTGTATGTAACTAGTTACTATTCCATTGCTCTTTTAAGATCTCTTTTTATCTTTAATTTTTTCCATTTTAATTACAATATGTTTTGGTGTAGGTGTCTTTGGGTTGATTTTGTTTGAGACTCTTTGCTTCTTGGACTTCATGTCTGTTTCCTTTCCCAGGTTAAGGACATTTTCAGCTATTACATATTCAAGTAAACTCTCTCTTCCCCCTCTGGGACCCCTATAATGCAAATGTTATTATGCTTTATGTTGTCCCAGAATTCTCCCATTTTTTAAAGTTGTTTTTACCTTTTTCTCCTCTGCATGGGTAGATTTCCACTACTTTGTCTTACAATTCACTGATCCATTTCTCTGTATCATCTAATCTACTGTTGATTCCTTCTAGTGTATTTTTATTTTAATTATCATATTTTTTGGCTCTGTTTGGTTCTTCTTTATATTTTTAAACTCTCTGTTAAACTTATCATTGTGTTCTCCCACTCTTCTCCCAAGTTCCTTAAGCATCTTTGTGATCGCTACCTTGAATTCTTTATCAGGTAGATTGCTTATCTCCACTTTGCTTAGTTCTTCTCCTGGGGTTTTATCTTGTTTCTTCCTTTGTAACATATTTCTATATTGTCTCATTTTGCCTATTTCTATGTCTTTATTTCTATGTATTAGGTAGGTCAGTTACATTTACTGATTTTAGAGAAGTTGCCTTATGTAAGACTCTTTCTGTGGGGCTCAGAAGCACTTTCCTCTCTGATCACCAGAGATATTTGCTCTAGGGTTACTCCCAATGTGAGCTACATGTCCATTGTGTTGTAGCAGTACTGACTACTGTTGGTGCACTTGCAGTCAGGGCTGGCCCTGACCCAGTTGGCTGTCAAGTGCTGCCTTGTGTGGAGGCAGCTGGCTGCTGGTGGGTGGGGCCAGGTCCCTGAGCAGCTTGCTGGAGGAGCAGGAGGACCTACAGCTAGTACCTGCTCACTGTTTGGTGGGACTGAGTCCTTGTGAAGTCATCCACTTGGCCTGGGGATCCCAGGATTGGTGCCAACCAGCTGTGGAGTGGGCAAGCCCCTAGCACTAATAGGCAAGAGGGAGGACTCCAAAATGGTTCTTGTCAGCACCAGTGTCCTTGTGGTAAAATGAGATCTCCAAAATGGCTGCCACTAGTGTCTCTGTCTCCAGTGTCAGTTGCCTCCTGCCTCTCTGGAGACTCTCCAAGATCATCAAGTTAGCCTGACCCAGGTTCCTTTCAAATTACTGACTCTGTCTTGTTCTCCTCTATACAAGCCCTGCTGGCCTTCCAAACAAGATGTTCTCAGGGCTTTTCTTCTTCTTTGTACAGGACCTGTGGGTTGGGGAGCTTAATGGGGTGCTCAGACCCCTCACTCTTTGGGGAGAACTTGTGCAATTGTGTTATCCTCTCCTTTGTTGGTCATCTACCCAGGGATGTAGGTCTTGACTATACTGTGTCTCTAGCCCTCCTGCCCATTTTGTTGTGTTTCCTTCTTTATATCTTTAGTTGTGGAAATTATTTTCTGCTAGTCTTCAGATTGTTCTCATTGATAGTTGCTCTGTAAATGGTAATAATTTTGGTATGCCCATGGGAGGAGGTGAGCTCAAGGTCTTCCTATTCTACTATCTTGAACATTTCTCCTACATTAATATTTATTTTGTATGAGCCTAAGTACAAATAAGATATATTGTTATTTGTTTTACTCCTGTGCTAAGAAAATTTGATAATCTTGTATATGAAGAAATTTATTTTCCTATGAACTATTACATGACAAACAGAATCAATTACCAAATCTATATTTAAAGATTCAAAAGAGCTGTATAAATATCCAACAGAAAAAATAAAACAATAAGAAGAAATACCTTCTTCTTCTAGATCATGACCATAATTCTACAAGTCTATAAGTCAGTTTCTAACATGGATGAAACTGTCAATCTCCATTGGCTAGGAGAGAATTCACGAATTCCTTCTTCTACCAAATTAATTGGTCAAGTTAAAGATATTTTAATAAGCTCCCATCACAGAAGCTGGGCCTTTTTTCCATGTACAGCAAAGGGACTAAATTTTGAAGCCCACAGAGGAGAAAGTGTATTTGGACCTGCTTCCTTCCATGTGGGCCACGTGGCGGTGAGAGTGAGCTTCTGCTTCACCTTGGGGGAAGGGTTATTTCTATTCTTGCTTTTGTTCTCTCTCATTCTTTGTTCTCTAGGATTTGTTCATTGTTTGTTTTTTGCCTCTCCTCTCTCAGCTTTACTAAAGATACCTGGGAGGAGCCTCTTCTCATTTAGGAGAAAATGTTTGTTTTTTTCCACTTCTCTATCAATCTTCTTGAAAATCTAGAAAGAGTGAGACATGAAAAAGTACACCAAGGGTGCTCTTTATTTGCCATTCCCACACATTTTTGCAAAACTTACTCGGTCTAGAGTTCAAAAACACCAGCTGGTTTAGGATTTGAGTGAAAGTCTCAACTAGTAATTGAAATTACATTAATGTCATATATTTCATCAAAAATATCACATAATTATTAGTGGAAGCTACAAAACTAGATTGAATTGTTCCTACATCTTTCTTATCCAAAGCCCTTCTTTCAATATCTTTGCTCCATAAATCAAAATGTTCCCCTGAGCTTTCAGTCCCATAGTATTAAATTCAGAGAAAAAGTTTGCAGTTATCTAGTAAATATAACAATTTCAATTTAAGCCTTAGCTCTTCCATAATGGAAACATTAGAAAATCATTTTTATAGCAAGTTAACTCAATTCCTTGATAATTTTATTTATCCAGTCTGCAATTCTAATATATATCCTGACTCCCATTCTAAAATATCATTCTGAAGGCTCAGAGGTCAGAGGTACAAGAGTTATTCCATGTTTTGCCCAAAGATGAAATAATGTTTCAGTACGTAAATAGCTATATTGGCTCAACTGCAATATGGATGCAATGCTTACTAAGGAAGATACAACTAAACTGACAGAAATGAAAGCTGTACCTCATTTTGACTAAAGATACATAAGCATGGCTTAAAATCATATGTGTAAAGTTTCAAATTTTTGACTAGTTTACATCATTTCGTATGCCTTTTTCAATAATATTTTGAAACTATTTTTCAAACCATGCTGTGACTGATGACTTTGTTGTTGAATACAGCTCATTTTAGAGGTGCTATTTTTTCTTATTTCAAGCATTCTGCTATCTTTTAGATGAAACCACTCATGAAGGTTTATGTGTAAATGAGTCATGAAGTGAGAAAGAAAATTCCTCACTCAGTATTCAGGAGTTCAAATATTCAAAAAAGAAAATGCCTGAAAATAAATACTTACATCTTTTGGTCTTGCAAAATTCCATGAAATTCAACGATCTATGCACTAACCTATAATACTTCTAATATTTGAACCTAAATTTAAACAAAAATTGAGATAGTTATGCCTTTAAATGTTTACAGAAGTATATAGATATCTTTGAAATATTATACTATTTTAATAATTACATGTATAAAAAGAATAAATATTCCATATAATTATTTTACACAGAATAAGATATTTCAAAATTAATGTTGCCTCCTAATCACATTGGCTGGTGCATTCAATGATCAATTTCAGGGCAAAGAATTTTCACCATTAGTCTAATTCTGTTTTACAAATCATTTATCACTTATGTAAAGCAATTAAAGTAGTCAAGTAGCTGAGAAGATGAAAAATAATCCTAGCTCAATTCCAGAAATCCTTACTCTTATCTTTATTTGATGAAGCGTTAAGAAGAATTTATTGAATCTCAGTGTATACAAATGGTTTGTTCTCTTTAAACAAGCAACATGTAATGCCATTGAAGCATGGGCCAAAAAAGTATTTTCTTAACGGATATATGAATCAAATTCTTTCAAGTAGAAAAAACAGTCTTGGTTCTGAAATATGAATGCTGGCTTTGCAGAAAGAAAAATTATATGTTTAGACAGAAGATGATAAAAATACAGAAGTATACCCCACAGGTATTTATTAGAATTTGTTAGTTTCTATACTTGACATCTTTGTGAGTGTAGGTTTTGTGCTCTTGTCCTGTCAACAATAGCCCTCCTGCCATGCACTAATACAAAGCTGACTGACTTGCTACTCTCTGGCAGCTTAGATGCCATGTATTGAAAGCTAGAGAAATGTAGTACTTTGTATATGTGATATCTTTATAGGGTTCTAAAAATCACTCTCTATCCACTCTTACCAAACCCCCCCCACACACACACACATAAAAAAACCCACCACTACAGTAACAATAACCATAACAACGAAAAACACCACAAACTTACCAGCAGGCTATTCTCAGGCTATAATCTCAGGTACTGACTTTGAGTATAATAATGACTAATTTAGTTCAAAAATTAGGCACTAAATTGGGTCAGAATATGTAACTTACACTAAATTTCTCTCCATCTCCAAATACCATGCTAAAAATTCCCATTCATAGGGTACACTATTCCACCAGGAAAATAGATAGGACAAATTTTTTTTTTTTTAATCTATAGGATTATGATGATTTTACTTTAGGGAAAATAAGTATTACTTAGGAGAAAGTTGAGCATGTTTAGTTTTAGAATATAAACTGTTGAATAAAGGAAGTAGAGATCTACATGTGTGACAACTGAAAGCAACATTTCTTCCTGTCCCTAAATTGAACAATTCTGGGACCAGAATATTTTTCTGTTTCTCTGTTAAATAGTACATAGAAGGGGCTTCCCTGGTGGCACAGTGGTTGAGAATCTGCCTGCCAATGCAGGGGACACGGGTTCAAGCTCTGGTCTGGGAAGATCCCACATGCCACCGAGCAACTAGGCCCGTGAGTCACAACTACTGAGCCTGCGCGTCTGGAGCCTGTGCTCCACAACAAGAGAGGCCGCAACAGTGAGAGGTCCATGCACCGCGATGAAGAGTGGCCCCCGCTCACCACAACTAGAGAAAGCCCTCGCACAGAAATGAAGACCCAACACAGCCAAAAATAAATAAATAAGTAAATTTAAAAAGATAACTCCACTCTGCCCTTAAAAAAAAAAAAAAAAAAGTAATACATAGAAAAAGCAAAAATAACTTAGACACCTGATCCAGGGAATATTTACTAATTGAAGATAAGACTGTGAACCAAATAATTGAGCTGATTATCAAGAATAGCAGTTTATCCATCAAGGTTTTTCTTAAGACCCTCACCTCACTATGCTCACCAATTCAAAATTATTATAACATAAAATTTGCCCAGTTTCAACCAGTTTCTCACTATGCAAGAGCTGCCTTAAATTCATCTAGCCTAGGGTCTAAAAATACTATAACTTCCCTGACTTTCTCCTGAGATCTATTAGGATTCTGTAAAGCCTAATAAGATTATCTTTGCTTGACCCAACGGGATTTTCTAATAATCTTTTACTGAGTTGATGTTTGACAATCCTGATCCTCAATGTTCTACCAACATCCAGTTAAGACAATCTTGCTGCTGTAGCTCAGTACCCTTGATTTAGAAGAGCTCATGTGTTCCTGAGCCTATTGCTCCAGGAGGTCTGTTCAAATATGAGTAAGTTGGAGTCCACATTAGATCTGAGATCCAATTTCTCTTCATCAAGTTCCCAAATGATTTTATTTTCTCTTCTAGGAATAAGGAAGAATTTTAGCAGTCATTTGAATATCTTACCAGATTAGAAAATTCTTATCCTTCATGAAAAACTGCCTTGTTACTAACAGCACTACTGTTTATATCTCTGTTGGTCTTTGTTACTTTTTTTTGTAAATATAAAAAAATAAATTTCATAACAAAGAAAGTGAACAAAGATCTGATGAGTCTATGAGAGTTGGCCCTGAAGGTTGACAAGGTTAGAAGTTCTCATCAAACTGGCATCTTTATAGGACAAACTTTGTCTTGGTTCGTCTATCAAAATTTTATGAGAATTAGGAGTTCCTCAATTATCATCTCATTTTGTCCATAAGAGTCTTATTCATATAGAGATCTCTCCAAACTTTCCTTTGAATGAGGATTGCAGATCTTAAGGGTTTGCAGATAGAGATGGCTAACTTTTAGCTTAGGGGTCTAAGCAACACAAGCAATTTATTCAAATGACTGTCTTGCTCTTAGATTCATCTTGGTCTAGGTCCATGCTCCAATCATGCCAGACTCCTGTGACTTAAAAGTTTTGTGCTAAAATTATAATTCATATGCTTATTTTTCTTTATTCTATAATAAGATAATAATTTAAAATTACAGTAGTTACTTGAGGAAATTGTGATATGCATGGAATTACTCATGTATGAAGCTCATTAGAATGAAAAAAATAAAATTTCGAATCTTCAATATTCTACATTTTTTTTGGAGTAAATATGCTTCCAAAATAAATTCAGAATTTAGTATTTAATAAAGTCCTTACCCAAGGCAAATAAACAATTTGGCTTGGCTCTTTCTGAAAACTCTGAGGGAGAATTTGTTCTTTCTTAAGTTTGTTTTATTCTGACAATCATTGGAGCTCCTTGGCTTGTGGTAGCATTACGTCCCATCTCTGCCTCTATCTTCACATGACCTTTCCCTCTGTGTACCTGTGTCCAAGTCCTCCTTTCCTTTCTCTTATATATACAAGATCTTATTCGTAAATGAGGTCACATTCTAGGCTCTGGAGGAATGTAAACTTCTGGGAGATATTATTCAACTCACTACAAGCTGGAAGGGCATTATAAATGCATTGTCCAGCACTAGATAAAAAATTGAAGAGGGAAAAAAAAAGGCAGGAGTTCAATTTAGGTTTTCTCAGTGACAATATCATACTTATTTTCATTTTACTCTTTAACTCACAAGACAAAAATATCTCTAAATACTAAAAGACAACTTTACAAATCTTTGATATCAATACAGGCTTTATAATACCAATTTATAAACCCCTCCATTATGGCAAAATCTCTGCCACAGAATCAACAAAAAATTCCATAATGACTATCTCTAATAATCTTGACATTCCCCAGATCTTAGTATGTAACTGTACCTTGCAAATCTTTAAGGAGCATTCTTTCCTGCTATATGATGTCTGCTCAAGTTCTTACTAGGGCATGTACATGATCAGTAGAATTGTTTAATTAAATGATTTCCTGATGCCCTTTTCCTGAAAATTCCTAAAATCTCCACTATTTAAAATCGTCATAACTAATTTGAATAGTTACTTACTCATATTGTTTGCTTTAAACTAAGAGCACGTTTAAGTCTAATATGATGTGTCAGGCTCATAAGACAAAAATTCTATTGCTGTGTGCAATTATTGTACCTGAACCTCCCAAGATTTAGATTGACCAAATAAAATATTTAGCCAAACACTCTCTGAAACTGGAAGCTAAAACCTAATAGAAACAGAACCCATCTTGTCACCTTGTACTAGTCATTGATCATACTTTCACTCAATGGAAAAAGATATAGATACTTTATGATTTCAGGGCCATAAATAAGATAATTATGCCCTTCTTCCCTGGGGAACCAAACCTGAAAAGTATCTATCCTCAGTATAACCTGAGGCTGCATATTTTACAGTGGAATTCTGTGTTCTACCTTATTTGGACCCTTTTAGATAAAGATAGTTAATTCTATCTTTCCTTTCAAATTACAGCCATGTAGCTAGACAGTTTTTCCTCTGGGATTTATTAAGACAGCTACTTATTTTTATAAGTCTTTAACCAGGACTTTAAGGACCTAAATTTTCCTGTGATTCTACTCATGTCCAATATGTAGATGAATTATGGCTCTGTTCTAAAATTGAGATGATCTCTTCTTATTGATTAAATTGAACTATAGACTCATTTTTCTAACTCAGAAAAGACAAAGTTTTTAAAGAAATGTATTAATTTCGTTAAGACTGATTTCATGATGTAGGCCATGATTTATCCCAAGGAGACTAACTCCTCATGTCTTAAATATTACAAATAGTCCAAAATCTTTCTATCTATTCATGTTCAAGAAATTCTATGCAAACCTTTGGTGTTCCCACTCAGCACATAGAAGTCATCAGAGACTAGTAAGTTATCGCCACTTTCTCTTGGCCTAATTTCAAAACCCATCTTTTCTCAGGACAATAGCAGCTGAACCATTATACTCCTAAACCTTGGAAACCTTTGCCAACTTTGTTTGAGGGACTTAACTGTCTTTCATGTTGTTCAAACCTTGTCACTCACTAAAAATATACAACATTTCTCAGCACACAAGTTTTCATCCTATGGAATGCTGTTACCACCAGCATTTCAATTCATAGGTGTATTACTTGAAATTCTGGTACTTTTCTATTAACAGAAGGGACGACTCAGTTGCCTAGTCTGTTTCCAAGATTGATTTATACACTAAACATATTTTTATAGAACCCCACTAAAAATTCATATTTAATTTTATTTGTTGATGTTTATGAAACAAGAAAGTATCAGAAAAGATTACATAATAGATATCAGCTATCCCTAGTATATGAACATTTGCCACAGGCAAATTCAGTCTAGTTGGAAGAAATCATTGCAGTTAACTGAATTTGTGATTAACTAGAGGGTCAATATATACACTGTTAGCCAATATGCTTTGGAGGTAGTCCATCGATTTTTACTTTTTTGGAAACAATTTTTTGACCATAGCGGAACACACAATTAAGAACAATTAACAGATTAAGAACTTTTAACTTCTAACTTCTAAAAAGTTAAACGTTTTTTAATCTGTTCTTTATGTTCAATTGTTTCCTAAGAAGGTGATTATTACAAATACCAAGGCCCATACAAAATGATAACATGAAGCCTTAAGAATATGCTCTGGTTGATCATATGCCAGATATACAACTGCTAAGATACTAGCCCTATGATGATAACTCAAATGTACATTTCTTTGGTGAGGTTAAAAAAGGTTGTTATAAAATGCCAGCAGTTGACATCATAGTGAGAAAAGTGATAAAATTGGTCTGAAAATTACAGGAGGATAATCTTTGGTGTCTTCATGATAGCTGCGTTTTAGTTCCAAGGGACCTCAAATGGAAACTTGCAAAGATTTTACATAAAATCACCCACCACTGCAAGAAAAAAATAGCCACTGTACTGAATCAACATTTATAGTGGAAAAATTTACTAAAATTTCTGATATTTCTCTGGTGCTTGTCTCACCTATAACCAGTTTTATCCTGGGAACTCTAACAGTGAGACATGGACAAAAGCTCACACCTCAGAGTTCACTTTAACATCTCTAAATAGAATTAGCACATTTACCCCCTATGATGGGTTCTGTATATAGTCTTATCATTGTTTGCTTATTCTCAAGATGACTTGTGGCATTTATTTTACAGAGAGCCATAGCTCTAATGGTAGCAAAAGTTAATTTTTTTCATTCTCAATTAGGGAATTCCCAACCTATCTCTTCAATGACAGGAACATTTTACTGAAAGTGCATTAAGGAGCTTTGCAAAATCTTCTCACTTACTCAAAATCTTTAATTTACATACCATAACCAACAACCAGAGAAGAAAAAAAAAAGGACTTCTAAAAGTAAATTTAGCAAAGCTCTCAGAGACCCTTAAACTTTTATGATTTTGCTATTCACTTTAGTGACAAAAAATTTATTTTCTCCTGAGATTTACCAACTTTCCCCTTATGATTTAGTAACAGACTGACCAATACCTATAGGAATTTCACCTCTGATTTTAGTCTCTGCCTTATTGCAAATAGACATGGCCAAATGCTGATGTACTACATGCAGTCTTATCATTAACAACTTGAACTCAGCATCTTCTTGAACGACTCATACTTGCGTGACCTAACACCTGGAAACTCAGAGTTTTGTAAAACACACCAGATTTGTTTAGGACTTTTTAAAAATTAATTAATTTTTATTTTCAGCTGCTTTGGGTCTTCTTTGCTGCACGTGGGCTTTCTGTAGGTGTGGCGAGCAGGGGCTACTCTTTGCCGTGATGCGCAGGCTTCTCATTGCGGTGGCTCCTCTTGTTGCAGAGCATGGGCTGTAGGCACACGGGCTTCAGAAGTTGTGACACACGGGCTCCAGTAGTCATGGCACATGAGCTCAGTAGTTGCGGTTCGTGGGCTCTAGAGCACAGGTTCAGTAGGTGTGGTGCATGGAATTAGTTGCTCCACGGCATGTGGGATCTTCCCGGACCGGGGATCCAACCTGTGTCCCCTGAATTGACAGGCAGATTCTTTAACCACTGCACTACCACCAGGGAAGTCCTGTTTAGGACTTTTTTGAAGAGCAGTTTTAGGTTCATAGAAAAATTGAGAGGAAGGTACAGAGATGTCACACATACCCTCTACCACCACACATACATAGCCTCCACATTATCAATATTCCCCACCAGAGAGGTATATTTGTTATAACTGATGAACCTATACTGATATATCAAAATAACTAAAAGTCCATAGTTTACTATAAGATTCACTCATGGTTTTTTACATTCTGTGGGTTTGGACAAATGTATAATGACATATATGCATCAATATAGTATCATGCAGAGTATTTTTACTACCTTAGAATTTCTTAACACACCAAATTTTGCTGATACCTATGAAATATCAAAGAAAAAGATACAATCAGGCATTATTAACAACTATCACGGAAATTGAAGATTAAGAGCTGAGAAATCTTAGAAATCTTAGAAATTTTTTAGAGTGATAAGGTAGCTTTTACGCAAAACCTCTATAGAAAGCATGAAGTAGACAGCTTTCTACAAATATCATTGGAATAAGATCCAGGTAACCAAGCCACAAAATGAATGCTTTATTCTACATGCTTTTGTTCTATATTAGCATATAAATAATATATTATTTATATTTATCCCATGGATGCAAGGATTCTTTATGCAAATCAATCAATGTGATATACCATACTAACAAAATGAAGAATAAAAACCATGTGGTCATCTCAATAGATGCAGAAAAAGCTTTTAACAAAATTCAAGACCCATTTATGATAAAAATTCTCCAGAAAATGGGCAAAGAGAGAACCTACTTCAATATAATAAAGGCCATATATGATGAACCACAGCAAACATCATTCTCAATGGTGAAAAACTGAAAACATTTTTCTAAGATCAGGAACAAGACAAGGATGTCCACTCTTGCCACTATTATTCAACATAGTTTTGGAAGTCCTAGCCATGGCAATCAGAGAAGAAAAAGAAATAAGAGGAATACAAATTGGAAAAGAAGAAGTAAAACTGTCACTGTTTGCAGATGACATGATACTATATAGAGAGAATCCTAAAGATGCCACCAGAAAACTACTAGAACTAATCAATGAATTTGGCAAAGTTTCAGGATACAAAATTAATGTCCAGAAATCTCTTGCATTCCTATACACTAACAATGAAAAATCAGAAAGAGAAATTAAGGAAACAATCCCATTTATCATCGCAACAAGAAGCATAAAATACCTAGGAATAAACCTATATAAGGAGGCAAAAGAATTGTACTCAGAAAACTATAAAACACTGATAAAAGAAATCAAAGATGACATAAACAGATGGAGAAATATACCATGTTCTTGGTTTGGAAGAATCAATGGTTTGAAAATGACTATACTACCCAAACCAATCTATAGATTCAATGCAAACCTTATCAAACTACCAATGGCATTCTTCATAGAATTAAAACAAAAAATTTTACAATTCATATGGAAACACAAAAGGCCCCGAATAGCCAAAGCAATCTTGAGAAAGAAAAATGGAGTTGGAGAAATCAGGCTCCCTGACTTCAAACTATACTACAAAGCTATAGTCAACAAGGCAATATGGTACTGGCACAAAAAAAGAAATATAGATCAGTGGAACAGGATAGAAAGCCCAGAGATAAACCCACACACATATGGTCACCTAATTTATGACAAAGGAGACAAGAACATACAATGGAGAAAAAACAAGCTCATCAATAAGTGGTGCTGGGAAAACTGTACAGCTGCATGTAAAAGAATGAAATTAGAATACTACCAAACACCAAACATAAAAATAAACTCAAAATGGATTAAAGACCTAAATGTAAGACTGGATACTATAAAACAGTTCTTAGAGGAAAACATAGGAAAAACACTCTTTGACAAAAATCACAGCAAGATCTTTTTTGACTCACCTCCTAGAGTAATGAAAATAAAAACAAAAATCAACAAATGGGCCCTAATGAAATTTAAAAACTTTTGCACAGCAAAGGAAACCATAAACAAGATGAAAAGACAACACTTAGAATGGGAGAAAATATTTGCAAATGAAGTAGCAGACAAAGGATTAATCTCCAAAATGCACAAACAGCTCATGGAGCTCAATATCAAAAAAAACAAACAACCCAAATAAAAAATGAGTGGAAGACCTAAATAGACATCTCCCCAAAGGAGACATACAGATGGCCAAGAGACACATGAAAAGATGCTCAACATCACTAATTATTAGAGAAATGCAAATCAAAACTGCAATGATGTGTCACTTCACACTGGTCAGAATGGCCATCATCAAAAAATCTACAAACAATAAATTCTGTAGAGGGTGTGGAGAAAAGTGGACCCTTTTGCACTCTTGATGGGAATGTAAACTGATACAGCCTCTATGGAGAATAGTATAGAGGTTCCTTAAAAAACAAAAAAATAGAACTACCATATGACCCAGCACTCCCACTACTGGGCATATACCCTGAGAAAACCATAATTCAAAATGACACATGTACTCCAATATTCATTGCAGCACTATTTACATTAGTCAAGACATGGAAACACCCTAAATGTCCAGTTACGGATGAATGGATAAAGAAGATGTGGTACATTTATACAATGGAATACTACTCAGCTGTATAAAGGAAAGAAATTGGGTAATTTGTAAAGATGTGGATGGACCTAGAGTCTGTCACACAAAGTTAAGTAAGCCAGAAAGACAAAAATAAGTATCATATATTAATGCGTATATGTGGAATCTAGAAAAATGGTGCAGATGAACCTATTTTCAGAGCAGGAATAGAGATGTAGATGTAGAGAACAGACATGTAGACACAGTGGGGGAAGGGGAAGATGGGATGAATTGGGAGATCAGGATTGACATAAATACACTACCATGTGTAAAACAGATAGCTACTGGGAACATGCTGTATAGCACAGGGAGCTCAGCTTGGTGCTCTGTGATGACCTAGGTGGGTGGGATGGGGGGGGTGATGGGAGGGAGGTCCAAGAGGGAAGGGATATAAGTATATATATAGCGGATTCACTTCATTGTACAGCAGAAACTAACACAACATTGTAAAACAATTATACTCCAATTTAAAAAATAAAAATATATTTATATTATCACCCTGAAAATGATATATATAAATAAGTATAAATATAGCTAGTTATGTACA
Source organism: Balaenoptera ricei (assembly GCF_028023285.1). Lineage (NCBI taxonomy): Eukaryota > Metazoa > Chordata > Mammalia > Artiodactyla > Balaenopteridae > Balaenoptera > Balaenoptera ricei. Next base: position 19,010,301 of record NC_082651.1, on the reverse strand, counting down.
AGATCTATATTAGTAAAACTACAAAATCCTGATTAAAAAAACCAAAGATGAGCTAAGTAAATGGAGAAATGTTCTATTTCATGATTAGGAAGACTCAATATTGTCAAAGTGTCTGTTCTTTCCAACTTGATCTATAAACTCAAGGCAATGTCAATCAAAATCCCAGCAATTTACTTTGTAGATATTGACAAACTGATACTAAAGTTTACATGAAGACACAAAATACCCAGAATAACCACAACATTATTGAAGGAGAAGAACAAAGTTAGAGGTCTGAAACTATCTGACTTCAAGATTTCCTGTAAAGTTACAGTAATCAAGACAGTGTGGTATTAGTGGAAGAACAGATAAATAGAGCAAATAGAGAACCAGAAAAAGACCCTAATAAAGTCAACTGGTCTTCGATACAGGAGCAAAGGCAAGACAATGGAGCAAAGATAGACTTTTCAATAAAAGGAGCTGGAACAATTTGACGTCTATATGCAAAAGAAAAGAAAATGGATTTATATACAGACTGACACCTTCAGAAAAATTAACTTAAAATATATTGGAAGTTCCTTAAAAAACTGAAAATAGAGCTATGATATGATCCAGCAATCCCCCTCCTGGGCATATAACCAGAGAAAAACATTGTTCAAAAGGATACATGCACCCCAGTGTTCATTGCAGCACTGTTTACAATAGTCAAGACATGAAACAACCTAAATGATCCCTCTACAGATGAATGGGTAAAGAAGATGTGGTACATAACTACAATGCAATGTAACTCAGCCATTAAAGAGAATGAAATAATGCCATTTGCAGCAACATGGACAGACCTGGAGATTATCATACAAAATGAAATAAGACAGAGAAAGACAAATATCATATGATATCACTTATATGTGGAATCTATAAAAAATGATACAAATGAACTTATTTACAAAACAGAAACAGACTCACAGACTTAGAGAATGAATTTATAGTTACTGGGGGGGAAGGGTAGGGGGAGGGAGAGATTGGAAGTTTGGGATTGACATATACACTTTGCTATATTTAAAATAGATAACCAACAAGGACCTATTGTAAAAAAATAAATACATAAAAGGATGATAATTTTTAAAAAATTAGATAAGAATAATTGTAAAATCCTATATTTAAATTTTGGGATTATTTTAAAAATTACACAAATATAGCATAAGGAGATTTGCTTTAAAAAATAGATCACAGGGCTTCACTGATGGCACAATGGTTGAGAATCTGCTTGCCAATGCAGGGGACACAGGTTCAAGCCCTGGTCTGGGAAGATCCCACATGCCGTGGAGCAACTGGGCCCGTGAGCCACAATTACTGAGCCTGGGCATCTGGAGCCTGTGCTCTGCAACAAGAGAGGCTGCGATAGTAAGTGTCCCGCGTGCCACGATGAAGAGTGGCTCCCGCTCGCCACAACTAAAGCCCTCGCACAGAAATGAAGACCCAACACAGCTAAAAATAAATAATAAATAAATTAAAAAAAAGAATAGATCACAGACCTAAATGTAAAATGAAAAACTATAAACTCCTAGAAAATATCATAGAAGAAAGCCAACATAACCAAAATAATGGGGGAAGCTACACATGTGTGGGGCAGGGAGTATTTGTGAAACCTCTGACTTCCTCTCAATATTTCTGTGAACCTAAAACTGCTCTAAAAATAAAGTGTTAAAAATTTTATAATTTGGCTAATCCATCATATCTCATCTTTTGAGCTCTTCATATTGGGAATAGTTTATTCTATTAGTTATCTTTGTTGTATTGCAAATTACCACAAACTTAATGACTTAATGATATACATTCATTAGTTTAATATATGGCAGCTTACTTCATCAAAGTCAACAAGGGAGACACTAGGCTAGCAAGATGAATTTCTTGTAATGAAATTATTACTTCCTGCAGTGTTGATAATTTTATTGCTTAGAAGCAAATTACTCAAGACTGTGAATAACAATAGATAAGGTTTTGGGGTGCCTCTTTCAAAGATACTGACTTCAGGAATTTTTATTTTTTGTTTTTTGGGTTTTGTTTTGTTTTCTTTTATTTTGCTTATTGGCTTGGCAGTAGTCTATACATATTTATCACAACATTTTTTTTGTATTTAACTATGTGGCAGTCTTCAAATATGTAATCTCCAGGGTCTTAATTTTTGTACCACAGCTGATATCCTAACAAGTAACCACCCAAAGGAACATATTTCATGTTTCCAGACATTAGAACAACTACCATTACAAACTCTACTCCCAATCATGACACATCAACAGTGATGGGGATTTAATATGACCTTAATCAATAACAATCTATCATTATCAGTTTAGGCTAGACCAAAACGGAAGAGAGGGGCTTGAGAACTAAAACTAAAATGATTTCCTCTTCCTGACATTAACAATAATGGGACCAAACTCCTTTTCCTGCCAGTGAAATATTTCTGGGACCTGGTTATAAATGAGTAGTTTCGAGTGAAGGAAGAATGATTGACATACCTATGAACTAAAATCAATTGTCTTTGCTTAACAATTCTGTGACCAGGCATATGTTCCTGCTCCTATGCTAAATAATACTGAGAATAAGTGAAAATGAATTGGCAGTTGCCTAGGCAATTTTGATCCAGGACAATAAGAGTATAAACCAACTAAAACAATTTACGGGACTTCCCTGGTTGTGCAGTGGTTAAGAGTCCGCCTGCCAATGCAAGGGACACGGGTTTGATCCCTGGTCTAGGAAGATCCCACATGCCGTGGAGCAACTTAGCCCGTGAGTCACAAATATTGGGCCCCTGCACCACAACTACTGAAGCCCATGCGCCTGGAGCCCGTGCTCTGCAACAAAGGAAGCCACCGCAATGAGAAGCCCGTGCACGGCAATGAAGAGAGCCCTCACTGGCCGCAACTAGAGAAAGCCTGTGTGCTCACAGCAACGAAGACCCAACGCAGCCAAAAATAAATAAATAAAATAAATAAATTAAAAACAATTTACATTTCAACACAAACTTATCCCTCATGAAGTATTATTTCAAAATCCTTGATTTACTGGGTTCACTAATCTGAAGTTATCATGTGTAAATTGTGTTTAATCCTAATCAGTTCCCCACTTTCACAAACTAACATCCCTGAGCCCAGGCCCTAAATCTCTATTAACAGGCTGACTTCATGATGCATGTAACCTGTATGGTCACACATGGCCCTACACTTAGAAGCACCTCATCATGGTTTAACATTCTGCTGCCACTGTATTGAAATTTTCACTAATTGTTTCAAAATTTATTTTAAAATTTTGTAGTGGGCCATGTAATCTATGTTTTCAGTCCTGCCTATTAATATTTTACCCTAACTTTATCATTTTGGAGAAATGACTAAGACTGTTGTGATGGTATTCTCTCCTTCTGAAGAATGTCTGAGACACTTAGCTTTGCTTGATTAACAGGTTTTTTCTGGTGTTGTTTTGGAAAGTTTATGGTCAATATATCTGTTATCATATGTTGTCTTATTTTTCTTACTCTTACTAAACTTTGTTCCACATAGCAAGATAAAACAGATAGTTTTTCCAATAATGAGGTATTCAATCTCACAGTTATTATATGAGTCTTAGGAATTGACAAGCCAATAGTGAGCAATGTTGGGAATGTAACTAGATGAAAAGTAGAATCCTGGTTTTGCACAGAAAAATTATGCAGACCTTTTTAAAAAGACTTGAGTTTTGATCTCAGATTTGATGATATGAGTGCACATTCTATTTTCTCAGATGGCCCTGGGAAACCTACTTGGAGGAGTTACAGAAGCCATCATATTTTCCCAGCTGGTTTTCCATAACAATTGTGCAACCTGTGTTCTGAAGACAGTCATATATCTGAAAGGTTAAGTAAGGGCTGAAATTCAGGACGTATTCTGCTAATCAATCCATCTGTGCTGGAGTGGAGCTTCGTCTCCAACAGAAGTGAAACATACTTTTCCTAATTACACAAGGACATTTCATATCATATCAATGGCTTTGCTCACAAAGGTAGATGTCCAGATGGTAAGATTATTTATTTTGGGGACCAAAGGTATGAATTGAGGAGCAATGGGTACTAGGTTCCTCTTCTTTTCTCCTGCATGCCTAATAAAAAGAAGGTCTGGTTATAAGTGTTTTAATAAAGCATCCAGTTGGTATGGGTTGGAGAGAATTAGGAAAATCTGCTTTTCTGTGCCTTTATTCCCCAGGCTAACTTAAGTGTTAGGCAGAAAAGAAGCTAATGATTGGTGATTTGTTATCACCGTCCCTTCTTGGACATGTCAAATAGGCTCAAGTCATCTTCCTCTTGCAAGACAAACACACAAGTGATTAAAACCACTCAGTCCTGAATTTCAAACTTGTTATTGTCCTACTCTTTTTTCTTTTCTCATTATCAGAGTAATTAAACTTGCATTCTATGTTTATTTTCTATACTTCCTTATGTCTCACTGAATTCTCAGCTCACTGCAGTGGAGCCTTTATTTGTATATATGCAGCTGTCTAGTAAGCAGTTAGGGAATGCACAACTAACTCCACAGTCTAGTGATGTTCTGAAGGGATTGGAAGGGTATTGAAAGGATACTCAGAGTGGATTAAGATTATTCAGCTGGAGCTGTACAGGAAGCTTGTACTGCAAACAGACAGTCAGCAACTTAAGTGTAAAATATTTAGATTGAACTGAAGTTATGCACATATCTAGGAGAAAGGATGGCATTTTAAAGAAAGCCCAGTAATTTGCTTCCCATTCACCTCAAATGAATGCAGAAATTGAATTTTCCAAAGATGTCTATGTAAATATTTTACTTAACCCAGATAAACCGCAGACCAGGTTTACACTACTTTTGCCTGTAGTAAATATTTTAGAAAACTGTAGAGAACTTTTAAGACAGGACCAGGCACAATGTCATCTGCTTTCTTTGCACTGGAAGTCATGTGAACACTGTTAATAAAAAGCATATCTGCTACTCATTTAAAAAGCCTGATACTCATTCAATTTTACCCATATTTTGTTTATTATTTTGAGTTTTACAACTAATGAATTGGTGTAGAGTTAATTGAGAATGAACCATAAAACTGAGAATTAGAAGAAAAACTAGTGAAAATACAGAATGAAAGATAAGGATCAGGTCAGAGGAAGGTACTAATACTTTTATATAAACTCCACAAAATCTGGGTGGGGGCAAACAGTTCTTCCCATCCTAAGGCACAAGAATAATAAGTGTTTACATTTTCCTGTCACTAGGGAGAAGAAATGATGCTAGACTAGGGCCTGGAAGGAGAAAAAATATCATTTGAACTTGGGTCCTTTCCCTGGCTGTTTATCACACCTTCCCATGGCAGAGTTCCCTCTCTGAAAATATCTGTATGTGGGCCATCTCACCAGGTTTTTAGGTGTGGAGACCTTCCTTAGTATAACATCTCCCAGAAAGGTGATAAATACTGACAACAATGGGGGGTGAAAAGCAAGGTGGTCAGAGATTTAAAAACAGGAATGGTCCATATGGCTTTGATTAGAGATAATGGACAACTTACGACACTTGAGGTGGGAACCCTGTGTGATATCAATGACTCCAGCTTCAGCAAGGAGATTTTTATGACCCTTTCTGGCTTGGAAGTATAAGGAAAAAGTGTCAGACTTCATTGGTATTGCAGAAATAAAGCTGGTGGTGGCTTAATTAATGACATTACTGTCCTTGTTGTGTCTCTCACACATACATTTTTCTTCCCCAGCCTATTGTCCTCGGGGACAACTTTACATGTGTAAAACTTTTGCTGATAACATATGCACACTACTACATACAAAATAGATAAACAACAAAGATGTACTGTATAGCATAGGGAACTATATTCAATATCTTGTAATAACCTATAATGGAAAAGAATTTGAAAAAACATATATCACTTTGTTGTACACCTGAAACTAACAACATTGAAAATTAACTATATTTCAATTAAAAACCAGATCTTTCCCTGAGGAAACTGGCAATCTAGTTGAGAAGATAAAGAATTCAAATCTGGAGAATACATGTTCAATATTAATACGCTAATTGTTTGATTAAATGGTTAAAACACATCTTAATAATGAACTAGAAAACTTAATCTGAATTCTCAACAAACAATAAATAGGGCAGTAGAAAAATATCACAGATTTGCAAAGAGAAGTAGTGTGGATGTGGTTAGCAGTGGTTATGAAAGTCTTCATGGAAGATTGAAGAACTATGAAAGGATAAGTGAGATTTATATACCTTGGGTACAGAGGCAGAGCTTTCAGGACAATTCAGGCAGCAAAATCTTCAAAATAGTATTTGTTTTGAAAATGTTGCTGTGTAAACTGATGGAGCAATTACTTAGTTACTCTTTCTTCTCACTGAAATATTAACGGCACTCATCTCTACAATATCTGTCAAGTGGAATCCTAACTTTTCTTAAGATAATAGGCAAGCTATGTCATTGACAGAGTGAGTTATGCTTCCTTAGTTAGAAGGGAAAAACAAACCCCAAAACTGGGCTGATTTCTCTAAATTGGATCACTAGTGTCTTTAAGTAATGAGTAGATCACTTGATTAGTCATGATCTTTTTTATTTATCCCTTTGAAAGTTTTAGAATTATACCCATTTGACAGAAGCAGAAAAACATTCTGTAGCACTAAAAATAGATTTATTTTTCTTAAAAGCTATAGCTCAAAGATCAGTAAGAGAATTTATTTAACAAGTTGGAAATGTTAAAATAATAAACAATATATACTTGTGTGTTTATATTACTCTATATTTTAATAGTCCTCCATGTCAATAGAATAGAATGCTGTACTACAAAATAGCTAAACAATACTGAAAGCTTCTTTAGTACTCATTACCAAGAGATAGTATCATTCTGGTTAATTGCTTAGACACTAGGGCTTTGCCACTAACTACGCATGAAAAATTAGCCAAGTTTTGCAACTTGGTGTTTTAATTTCATTTTCTTTTTTCTTTCATTCTTTTTTTGGAGGGACTGTTTCTTTATTTCAAAAAGACACATCAGTTTTCAGTATCCAAAACAATTACACTCTTGTTTTTTCTTTCTCTCAATCAGACCCTAAAGAGACCACGCCAAAGCAGAGTACATTTTAAGCCAATTAAGCTGCAGGATGCGCACCTAACAGACCTCCCTGAAACCTCACCAAAAAGTGGGGTTTGGGTAGGGAAAGAGACCTTAAAAGATCAGCACACTGACAGCCCACAGACTGTAGAGAGCTCTCAGAGCCAGATGGGGTGACCAATGTGCCCCAATCCCAAAGAAGCAAAGGTTTAAAATAATGTAAAATTTAAAGAGAGGGCAGACAGCGAAGCAAGAAAAACTACAATCCTGCAGCCTGTGGAACAAAAACCACATTCACAGAAAGATAGACAGAATGAAAAGGCAGAGGACTACGTACCAGATGAAGAAACAAGATAAAACCCCAGAAAAACAACTAAATGAAATGAAGATAGACAACCTTCCAGAAAAAGAATTCAGAATAATGATAGTGAAGATGATCCAAGACCTCAGAAAAAGAATGGAGGCAAAGATTGAGAAGATGCAAAAAATGTTTAACAAAGACCTAGAAGTATTAAAAAACAAGCAAACAGAGATGAACAATACAATAACTGAAATGAAAAATACAACAGAAGGAATCAATAGTAGAATAACTGAGGCAGAAGAATGGATAAGTGACCTAGAAGACAGAATGGTAGAATTCACTGCCACATAATAGAATAAAGAAAAAAGAATGAAAAGAAATGAAGACAGACTAAGAGACCTTTGAAAAAACATTAAAAACACCAACATTTGCATCATAGGGGTCCCAGAAGGAGAAGAGAGAGTAAAAGGACCAAGAAAATATTTGAAGAGATTATAGTCAAAAACTTCCCTAATATGGGAAAGGAAATAGCCACCCAAGTCCAGGAAGCACAGAGAGGCCCAGACAGGATAAACTCAAGAAGAAACATGCCAAGACACATAGAAATCAAATTGACAAAAATTAAAGACAAAGAAAAATTATTAAAAGCAACAAGGGAAAAATGACAAATAACATACAAGGGAAATCCCATAAGGTTAACAGCTGATCTCTCAGTAGAAATTCTACAAGACAGGAGGGAGTGTCATGATATATTTAAAGTGTTGAAAGGGAAGAACCTACAACCAAGATTACTCTACCTGGCAAGGATCTCATTCAGATTTGACAGAGAAATCAAAAGCTTTATAGACAAGCAAAAGCTAAGAGAATTCAGCACCACCAAACCAGCTCCACAACAAATGCTAAAGGAACTTCTCTAAGTGGGAAACACAAGAGAAGAAAAGGACCTGCAAAAACAAATCCAAAACATTTAAGAAAATGGTAATAAGAACATACATATCAACAATTACCTTAAATGTGAATGGATTACATGCTCCAACCAAAAGACACAGGCTCACTAAATGTATACAAAAACAAGATGCATAAATATGTTGTCTACAAGAGACCCATTTCAGATCTAGGGACACATACAGATTAAAAGTGAGGGGATGAAAAAAGATATTCTATGCAAATGGAAATCAAAAGAAAGCTAGAGTAGCAATACTCATATCAGATAAAATAGACTTTAAAATAAAGAATGTTACAGGAGACAAGGAAGGACACTACATAATGATCAAGGGATCAATCCAAGAAGAAGATATAACAATTATAAATATATATGGACCTAATAAAAGAGCACCACAGTACATAAGGCAAATGCTAACAGTTATAAAAGAGGAAATTGACAGTAACACAATAATAGTAGGGGACTTTAACACATCACTCACACCAATGGACAGATCATCAAGACAGAAAATTAATAAGGAAACACAAGCTTTAAATGACACAAAAGACCAGATAGATTTAATTGATATTTATGGGACATTCCATCTGAAAACTGCAGATTACACTTTCTTCTCAAGTGCACATGGAACCTTCTTCAGGATAGATCACGTCTTAGGTCACAGATCAAACCTCAGTAAATTTAGGAAAATTGAAATCATATCAAGCATCTTTTCCAACCACAACGTTATGAGACTAGAAATAAATTACAGGGAAAAAAACATAAAAAACACAAACACATGGAGGCTAAACAATACGTTACTAAATAACCAAGAGATCTCTGCAGGAATCAAAGAGGAAATCAGAAAATAACTAGAGACATATGACACTGAAAATACGATGATCCAAAACCTATGGGAAGCAGCAAAAGCAGTTCTAAGAGGGAAGTTTATAGCAATTCAATCCTACCTCAAGAAACAAGAAAAATCTTAAATAAACAATCTAACCTTCAACCTAAAGGAACTAGAAAAAGAAGAACAAACAATACCCAAAGTTAGTAGAAAAGAAATCATAAAGATCACAGCAGAAACAAAGAAAAAATAGCAAAGATCAATAAAACTAAAAGCTGATTCTCTGAGAAGATAAACAAAATTGATAAACCTTTAGCCAGATTCATCAAGAAAAAGAGGGAGAGGACTCAAATCAATAAAATTAGATATGAAAAAGGAGAAGATACAACGGACATCACAGAAGTACAAAGCATCATAATTGACTACTACAAGCAATTCTATGCCAATAAAATGGACAACCTGGAAGAAATGGACAAATTCTTAGAAAGGTATAACCTTCCAAGTCTTAACCAGGAAGAAATAGAAACTATGAACAGGCCAATTACAAGTAATGAAATTGAAACTGTGATTAAATATCTCCTAACAAACAAAAGTCCAGGACCAGATGGCTTCACAGGGGAATTCTATCAAACATTTAGAGACGAGCTAACACCCATCCTTCTCAAACTCTTCCAAAAAATTGCAGAGGAAGGAAGACTCCCAAACTCATTCTACAAGGCCACCATCACCCTGATACCAAAACCAGACAAAGGTACTACAAAAAAAGAAAATTACAGACCAATATCACTGATGAATATAGATGCAAAAATCCTCAACAAAATACTACCAAACAGAATCCAACAGCATATTAAAAGGATCATACACCATGATCAAGTGGGGTTTATCCCCAGAATGCAAGAATTCTTCAATATATGCAAATCAATCAATGTGTTACACTATATTAACAAAATGAAGAATAAAAACCATATGATCATCTCAATAGATGCAGAAAAACTTTTGACAAAATTCAACACCCATTTATGATAAAAACTCTCTAGCTAATGGGAATAGAGGGAACCTACCTCAACATAATATAGGCCATATATGACAAACCCACAGCAAACATCATTCTCAATGGTGAAAAACTGAAAGCATTTCCTCTAAGATCAGGAACAAGACAAAGATGTCCACTCTCACCACTATTATTCAACATAGTTTTGGAAGTCCTAGCCACTGCAATCAGAGAAGAAAAAGAAATAAAAAGATTACAAATTGGAAAAGAAGAAGTAAAACTGTCACTGTTTGTAGATGACATGATACTATACGTAGAGAATCCTAAAGATGCTACCAGAAAGCTACTAGAGCTAATCAATGAATGTGGCAAAGTTGCAGGATACAAAATTAATGCACAGAAATTTCTTGCATTCCTATACAATAACAATGAAAGATCAGAAAGAGAAATTAAGGAAACAATCCCATTCACCATTGCAACAAAAAGAGTAAAATACCTATGAATAAACCTACTTAAGTTGGTAAAAGACCTGTACTCAGAAAACTATAAGACACTGATGAAAGAAATCAAAGATGACACAAAAAGATGGAGAGATATACCATGTTCTTGGATTGGAAGAATCAATATTGTGAAAATGACTCTCATACCCAAAACAATCTACAGATTCATTGCAATCCCTATCAAATTACCACAGGCATTTTTTACAGAACTAGAACAAACAATCTTAAAATTTGTTGTTATGGAGACATAAAAGACTCTGAATAGCCAAAGCAATATTTACTGAAAAAAACGGAGCTGGAGGAATCAGGTGCCCTGATTTCAGACTATACTACAAAGCTACAGTAATCAAGACAATATGGTACTGGCACAAAAACAGAAATATAGATCAATGGAACAGGATAAAAAGCCCAGAGATAAACCCACGCACAGATGGTCAACTAATCTATGACAAAGGAGGCAAGGATATACAGTGGAGAAAAGACAGTCTCTTCAATAAGTACTGCTGGGAAAACTGGACAGCTGCATGTAAAAGAATGAAATTAGAACACTCCCTAGCACCATACACAAAAATAAACTCAAAATGGATTAAAGACCTAAAAGTAAGACCTGACACTGTAAAACTCTCAGAGGAAAACATATGAAGAATACTCTTTGACATAAATTACAGCAAGATCTTTTTTGACCCACCTCCTAGAGTAATGGAAATAAAAATAAACAAATGGAACCTAATGAAATTTAAAAGCTTTTGCACAGCAAAGGAAACTATAAACAAGACAAAAAGACAACCCTCAGAATGGGAGAAAATATTTGCAAATGAATAAATGGACAAAGGATTAATCTTCAAAATATATAAACAGCTCATGCAGCTCAAGATTAAAAACAAACAAACAAAAAAAACAACCCAATCAAAAATGGACAGAAGACCTAAATAGACATTTTTCAAAGAAGACATACAGATGGCCAAGAGGCACATGAAAAGCTACTCAGCATCAGTAATTATTAGAGAAATGCAAATCAAAAGTACAATGAGGTATCACCTCACACTGGTCACAATGGCCATCATCAGAAAATCTACAAACAACAAATGCTTGAGAGAGTGTGGAGAAAAGGGAACCCTCTTGCACTGTTGGTGGCAATGCAAATTGATACAGCCACTGTGGAGAACAGTATGGAGGTTCTTTAAAAAACTAAAAATAGAATTACCATATGACCCAGCAATCCCACTAGTGGGCATATACCCTCAGAAAACTATAATTCTGAAAGACACATGCACCCCAATATTCATTGCAGCACTACTTACAATAGCCAGGTCATGGAAGCAACCTAAATGCCCTTCAACAGATCAATAGGTAAAGAAGATGTGGTACATATATACAATGGAATATTACTCAGCTATAAAAAGGAGTGAAACTGTGTCATTTGTAGAGATGTGGATGGACGTAAAGACTGTCATACAGAGTGAATTACGTCGGAAAGAGAAAAACAAATATCGTATATTAACGCATATATGTGGAATCTAGAAAAATGGTACAGATGAACCTGTTTGCAAGGCAGAAATAGAGACACAGATGTAGAGCACAAGCATAGGGACACCAAGAGGGGAAAGGTGGTGGTGGTGGTTGGATGAATTGAGATATTGGGATTGACATATATACATTAATATGTATAAAATAGATAACTAATAGGAACTTGCTATATTAAGAAAAATTAAAAAAATATATAAAATTTAAAATGTTTTGTACATAAGCTATTCAAGATTTCTCCAGCACTAACTGATACAAAGCACAATTAGATCACACTTCTAGAGACAGCAACTTCAGACCCAGAAAAGGGTGATGAATTTCATATGGTTAACTCAGTGGCAAAACATAATTTTCTTTTCTTTCTTTGAGGGAGACAGGAGAGCAAATAAGTGGTCACCTCAACATAAGGCGCACATGATCCATTCTGTGAGTGGTTGGGAATGGGGTAGAGATGGGACAAAGATTTGGTCTCAGACAGACATCTCACCATCTTAAATTGTTTGGTCTCTTTTGATGAAAAAAATCAAAATAAGTTGCCCAAACATTCTGTAAAGCTGAAAACCTAAAGAGCACTTTTTTTTTTTTTTTTTTTTTTTTTGGCTAACTTCTCCTGGAATCACCTTTCTGGTTTGGCGGATACTTTTTACAGAGCAATGAGGTTTCTCAAAAAGAAGACAAATATGAGGACGAGGTAAAGATTCTTACTACTAAACTCAAGGAGGCACAGACCCGTGCTGAGTTTGCTGAGAGATCAGTTGCCAAGCTGGAAAAGACAGTTGATGATTTGGAAGATAAACTGAAATGCACCAAAGAGGAACACCTCTGTACACAAAGGATGAATGATCAGACTGTGCTTGACCTGAATGAGATGTAGAGCACCCCAGGCCTACCCTGGTACTGCTCCTCCCTCCGCCTGAGGCCAGCCTGCCCAAAGCTGACCTTTAAACTGAAGACTAACATTTAACTGGAAGGCTGCTTTCTCCTTTCATCACCTCTCCCACCCCCACCCTGTGTCCTTTTTACCAAACTGTTTCTGCCTCTCCCCAGAGATTCCAGTTGGGCTAGAGGATGAGCAATATTGGGAACAACATTAAAGGGAATGTGAGCACAATACAAAGCGTCTTTAAAATCATGTTGTGATGTACACTTTTTGTAATTACCTTTTTGGTTGTTGATGTAGCAGCCATTTGTAAAACATCCAGATAATTCCATAGTTCTGAAGCAGCAGTCTAATCCCTTTCTCACTTTTGGAAGGTAACATTTTTATTTATTTTTTTATTGGAGTATAATTGCTTTACAATGTTGTGATAGTTTCTGCTGTACAATGAAGTGAATCAGCTATATGTATACCTATATCTCCTCCCTCTTGGGCCTCCCTCCCACCTCCCCCCATCCCACCCTACTAAGTCATCATAGAGCACCGAGCTGAGCTTCCTGTGCTTTATAGCATGTTCCCACTAGCTAACTATTTTACACATGGTAGTCTATATATGTCAATCCTGATCTCCCAATGTGTCCCACACTCCCCTTCCCCCCACAGTGTCCACATGTCTCTTCTCTATGTCTACATCTCTATTCCTGCCCTGCAAATAGGTTCATCTGTACCATTTTTCTAGATTCCACATATATGCGTTAATATATAATATTTGTTTTTCTCTTTCTGGCTTACTTCACTCTGTATGACAGACTCTAGGTCCATCCACATCTCTGCAAATGACCCAGTTTCATTCCTTTTTATGGCTGAGTAATATTCCATTGTATATATGTACCACATCTTCTTTATCTATTCATCTGTTGATGGACATTTAGGTTGCTTCCATGACCTGGCTATTGTAAGTAGTGCTGCAATGAACATTGGGGTGCATGTGTCTTTCAGAATTATAGTCTTCTGAGGGTATACGCCCACTAGTGGGATTGCTGGGTCATATGGTAATTCTATTTTTAGTTTTTTAAAGAACCTCCATACTGTTCTCCACAGTGGCTGTATCAATTTGCATTGCCACCAACAGTGCAAGAGGGTTCCCTTTTCTCCACACCCTCTCAAGAATTTGTTGTTTGTAGATTTTCTGATGATGGCCATTGTGACCAGTGTGAGGTGATACCTCATTGTAGTTTTGATTTGCATTTTTCTAATAATTACTGATACTGAGCAGCTTCTCATGTGCCTCTTGGCCATCTGTATGTCTTCTTTTGAAAAATGTCTATTTAGGTCTTCTGCCCATTTTTTGATTGGGTTGTTTTTGTTTGTTTTTAATCTTGAGCTGCATGAGCTGTTTATATATTTTGAAGATTAATCCTTTGTCCATTGATTCATTTGCAAATTTTTCTCCCATTCTGAGTGTTGTCTTTTTGTCTTGTTTATAGTTTCCTTTGCTGTGCAAAAGCTTTTATATTTCATTAGGTCCCATTTGTTTATTTTTGCTTTTATTTCCATTACTCTAGGAGGTGGGTCAAAAAGGTTCGTGCTGTGATTTATGTCATGGAGTGTTTTTCCTATGCTTTCTTCTGAAAGTTTTATAGTGTCTAGTCTTACATTTAGGTCTTTAATCCATTTTGAGTTTATTTTTGTGTATGGTGTTAGGGAGTGTTCTAATTTCATTCTTTTACATGTAGCTCTCCAGTTTTCCCAGCACCACTTATTGAAGAAGCTGTTTTAGCTTAATGCATAATGCCCTCTCAATAGAGAAAGGAAAAAGGTATGGGCCTACCTTATTGAGAACCAAACAGCCCAGAGAAAGACTCCATTTGGGGGTTTTAATTTCTTGATATCTAAAACTGGGATAATGATTGTACTTACTTCATGGGGTTGTTTTTGACAATTAAATAGCCCATGAAGTACAAAACATTTAGAATAATGACCAGTGTATGAGATCTCAATAAATGTTTGTTATTACTATTTTTACATTGTATCATTTATTCAGAGATTTGTAGATACTAGGCATATGACTGGCTTTTTTTAAAAATTGAAGTATAGTTGATTTATACTGTTTTGTTAGTTTCAGGTGTGCAGCAAAGTGATTCAGTTCATATATATATATATACACACATAATATTTATATATTCTTTTTCAGATTCTTTTCCATTATAGGTTATTACAAGATATTTTTATGAGTATTATTATAATTATCTGTTATATGGAAGAAACTATTTTAGGCATTTTCAGTGACATAAACTCATTTGCCCAACTAACTGTAATATTACTTTGCAGGAAAAAAAACCTATTGACTTGAGAAAATTTTTTAAAATTAAGTTATAGTAAAACAAAGATATTAAATTTTACAATTTTCATTATCACTACCATCATGATCATCATGATCATCACGACCACTTAATTATCAATATCATTAATTGTCATTATTATAATCATTATTACCATGGTAACAGTGGTATCAACTGAATCTTTCCATTTTAGTAGATTTAACATATATTAACTCATTTAGTTTTTCCACAATCAATATTGATGGTTAAGGACATTCAGTTAATAAATGGAGAAGCCAGGATTTGAACTCAGAGATTTTGAGATTTTGTTCCAGATCTCATACTCTTAAAATTAAAAGAATTATATATACATATGAATATATTTGTGTATGTATAAATTTTACATCTTAAAAAAGAGAATGCCATTCTGTTTAAATAATGTCACATCTATAAAAATTCACAGCCTAAGATAAAATGGGTAATGGGTCTGAAGATAGAACTGCCAAGAGAGAAATACACATTATTAATAAGCTTAAAAGTTCAATATCATTCAAAAAGTAGAAGTCTTTTGCCTGTGTGGTAGAAACACAAAAGATATTTACTTCCTACAGTATGCAGTTTGTCTCAGTTTCTTGAGCTAACTGAGAAAATAATCAAAATATTCCAGTTTACAAAGATATATACAGATTTTGAGAGACAAGCTTTTATCTGGGCACTATAAGTTTTGTTAACAGTAGTGATTGAATACTGATTATGTATCATAATTTTATTATAATGAAAATGAGGAGTTGTTAAAGGATCAGGTGACAATCAATATTTTAAGAAGTCTAATTTCAAAGTGGTGAGCTGAATGAAATAAAGGCTGATTTCAGGAGAGAAGAGATCTTATCATAATGCCCATGGTATTAATTATTGAGGGTCTGAGTCACTAAAATGGCAATGGAAAATTGGAAGCAGCGGATATTTCTAAGGAAGAATAAACAACTCAGTTCTAGTAGTTAGGAAATTAAATATGGTACTGTATGGAATCCAGTGAAGTTTCTCACACTGTTAAGTAGGGATCTTTGTGAAGTGCCTCTCATAAATCACCATGGTCAACCTCTGTCATTGGAATATCAAAGTCCAACTTGACAACACATGAAGAGTGAGAATTACATTAGCCATCTGACATTACCATTATACTACACTAATGTCCATTTGTTAATCTGTATTTATAAACAGAACTTCTAAGAGGATACATTTAATCTTTCTTAACATCACAGTCTCTTAGTGCTGAGAAATCTGAGTGGGAAAATACAGTGTAATTAAAACTTGCCAGATAAACACAGAATCTAAGCAAAGGGGTTAATTACATAATTTGAATATTTACTGACAAGAAGCTAAGTTAGAGTGACAATTCCATCTGTAAAGTTATCTTTACATTCAGATCAGTGGATCTTTGTGCCAGGAGCATCCTCCTTTGGGGGGAGAATACTTTTAGGAGAGGCAATGCTAACAGGTCTCTGTAATTACTCTTATTCTTTACTTCCATTTTTGTAAAAATCACACACACCACTTCTGCTGATTGACGTGACTTTATATTTCCTAGTATATTGTTAAAATTTTACAAATAAGACCATTTGGCATGTGTGTTACTTGTGGATATTTAATGTGGTTTTCCACTTCTTAGTTGTGATCTGTTTTGAGCTGACTTATTTTCCTCCTCTGGAGACAGTAATGGAAGCTGACCTATTGAATTATCATGAGGACTAAATGAGTTAATATATGTAAAATGTATAAAAGAAGGTCTGGCAAGTGGTAAGCACTGTATAAGTATTTGCTATTCTACTATTATTATTATCATTTTATTCTATTTTTCTTAAATCTTCATGGATGTTTTACTATGAAACAATAGTACTGGCAGATCCAAGGTTGCACTCCTTGTTGACAAAGAGAATGATTCCATCACTCAAAGAAAGCATAGAAATTATGGTCAGATAGATATTTGACTTCCAGCTGTGCTTCTTACTAAATGTGAGTACCTGAACAAAGTATTTAACCTCTCTGAATCTTATGTACCTGAGAATGTGGTCTTATCACTTACCCATGTTGTTTTGAGGATTTACTGCATATATACCAGCTACTTGCCCATTTCTGGAAATAGTAATTACTTTTTTTACTTCAATATTATTTACTAAATGTGAGACTTTCAAAATAAATAAAAGTGCTTACAAGTATGAACCACTAATTATGAACTGTGTATATTTCAATGGTACTAATTAACAAATTCAAGATAAGTTGAGAATGATACCCATAATAAGTACTTTAAGCAACTTCTCTCTTTTACAAGGAAGACATAATATAGTAGACATGATAGTAAGTTTTCCTTAATCAAAATTCCATATATAGAGAATTTTTCTACGATTCAGCAAAAATGAGGCATGGGTGCCTTAGCCCAGCCAGTCCAAGCAGATTATCCATTTTGGATTCTTTGAATTGTGACCCAGAGTGACCTAGAAAGTTAATAGTATGTCTTGGTTGGGCATCTATGTAATTATAGACCCAGGAGCTGTCCACATCATGATGGGTATTTTAAAATCAGAAAGAAAGGAGCAGAAAATAAAGTCAGTCTACAGGAAGGGGAAAAAAGGAGGGAGAAATAAGCTTTTTTATGGTATATTTTCTTTTGTTTTTTTTAATTGACTTATAGGTGATTAAGTATATTATATTAGTTTCAGGTATACAACAGTGATTCAATATTTTTATACATTTATATTCCATTTAAAGTCATTACTCATTAATGGCTATATTTCCCTGTTCTGAACAATTATCTTTGTTGCTTATTTATTTCATACATAGTAGTTTGTATCTCTTAATACCTTACCCCTAACTTGTCCCTCCCTCCTTTCCTCTCCCCACTGGTAACCACTAGTGTGTTCTCTGAGTGTTTCATTATTTTTTTTCTATTGTTTTTTTGATCTCTATTTTATTTATTTCCTCTCTGATCTCTATTATTTCCTTCCTTCTGCTGACTTTGGGCTTAGTTTGTTCTTCTTTTTCTAATTCTTGTAGGTGGAAGGTTAGGTTGTTTATCTGAGGGTTGTTTTTGTTGTTGTTTTTTTTTGTGAGGCAGGCCTGTATCACTATGAACTTCCCTCTTAGAACTGCTTTTGCTGCATCTGGTAGATTCTGGAAAGTTGTGTTTTCATTTTCATTTGTCTTGAGGCTGATTTCAACTTTGATTTCATCATTCTCACATTGGAATTTTAGTGGCACATTGTTTAGTATCCACGTGTTTGTGCTTTTGCCATTTTCCTCCCTGTAATTGATTTCTAGTTTCATACTACTGTGGTCAGAAAAAATGTTTAATATAATTTCTATCCTCTTAAATTTGTTGAGACTTGTTTTGTGACATGTGATCTATCCAGTAGAATGTTCTATGTACACTTGAAAATAATGTGTATTCTACTGTTTTGGGATTGAATGTCCTGTAGGTTATCTATTAACACCAACTGGTCTACTGTGTCATTTGAAACCACTGTTGCCTTATTGAATTTCTGTCTGGATGATCTGTTCATAGATGTAAGTGGGGTGTTGAAGTCCCCTATTATTATTGTATTATTGTCAGTTACTCCCTTTATCTCTGTTAATATTTTCTTTATATATTTAGGTGCTCCTGTATTGGATGCATATATAGTAATCAGTGTAATATCTTCTTCTTGTATTCATACCTTTATTATTATGTAATGCCCTCATTTGTCTTTTGTTATAGACATTGTTTTAAAGTGTATTTTGTCTCATATGAGTATTGCTATCCCTGTTTTCTTGTTTCCATTTTCATGAAATATCTTTTTCCACTCCCTCACTTTCGGTCTTTATGTGTCTTTAGCTCTGAAGTGAGTATCTTGTAAGCAGCGTATAGATGGGTCTTATTTTTCATTCAGTCTGTCACACTATGTCTTTTAATTGGAACATTTAGTCCATTGACATTTAATTATTGATAGGTATGTATTTATTGCAATTGCTTCTTTCTTGGTTTTTGTGATTCTTCTCTGATCTTTTCTACTTCTTTCAGTTTCTTCCCTTGTGGTTTCATGATTTTCTATAGTTGTATGCTTGTGTTACTTTCTCTCTAGCTTTTGTGTATCTATTATAGGTTTTTGACTTGGGGTTACCACGGTGTTCATGTATGTTTACCTATAGCTATATCTACTTGTTTTAAAGTCTTTTAAGTTCAAACACATTCTAAAAGATCTATATTTTTTACTCCCCACTTGCACATTTTGTGTTTTCAATGTTATATTTTACATCTTCACATTTATCTCTTTACTGCTTACTGTACTTATACTTGATTTTACATTTTTTTGTCTTTTAATCTTTGTATTAGTTTACTTAAGAGTTTGGTCCTCAGCCTTTACTATACATTTGCCTTTACTACTGGAATTTTTTCTTTCCTATAGATACTTACTTCTTGTTATAGCTTCTTCCACTTAGAGATGACTTGAACATTTCCTTTAGGGTAGCTTTAGTATGGCTAAACCCTTTTGGTTTTCCTTGTCCAAGAAATTCTTTACCTCTCCCTCAATTCTGAATAATAACCTTGCTGGGTAGAGTATTTTAAGCTGAATGTTTTTCCCTTTCAGCACTTTGTATATATCATGCCACTGCCTTATGGCCTGCAAAGTTTCTGCAGAAAAATCAGCTGATAGCTTTAACAGGGGTTCCCTTTTATATGACTATTTGTTTTTCTCTTCCTGCCTTTAGAATTCTCTCTTTAACATTTGCCATTTTAATTATGTTATGTCCTGGTCTGGGTCTGTGTGGGTTCATCTTGTTCAGGACCCTCTGTGTTTCCTGTATCTGGATATCTGTTTCCTTCTTTAAGTTTGGGAAATTTTCAGCCATAATTTCATCACATACATTTCCAAACCTGCCTCTCTCTTTCTTCTCTTTCTGGGACCCAATATTGCAAATGTTGGTATGCCTGATGTTATCCCAGAGATTCCTTAAAATGTTTTTAAAAGTTTTTTTTATTTGATTTTCTTTTTGCTGTGGTGGTCTTGCTGGAACACAGACCCAGATCACTTCTGATGCACAGCCTAGGTAAGAGCAAGTAATGGCTTCCCTGCCCTGCTCAGATGTCATTACAGGTCTGAGTATACTTTGCCCCTCACAGCTAAGCTCTCCCCTTGGCCTCTGCTGCTCCCACCCTGTAGAGTTTCAGTTCAGGGAAGGTGGAACCTGTGCTGGCTCTCAGTGTGTGTAGGGGTATGGTCTGTGGTGGTCTGGTCTGGCCACTGTCAGTGATTGGGACTGCTTTTGGTGTTCTGCCTGTGTAAGCACCAGTAATGGTTGCCCCAGTAACTGTTCAGATGCTTCTTTGGGTCTGGGCCACCTCATAGCCAAGCTCTTTCCTCAGTTGTGGCAGCCCTCACTTTAGTGTGGAGCTGAGTTGTGAAGTAATCAGGGATGGAACATTTGCTCAGCTTAGGCTATGGCATACACCAGGGCAGTTATGGGAAACTGGACCACCACCCATGTGTTCCCAATGCACCCTCTCCGCCCTGCTTCTGGAGCAAGCAAGGATGTGTTCACTCATAATGAGCTGAGTCCAGGCTTCCCACAGCCCCCCTGTTAGTCTCACCAGCTCTCTAGCCAGCCAAGGTTGGTTCTCCTCGTACTGGACCTCAGGGTTGGGGCACCCAATATGTGGCTTGAACAGCTCACTTCCCAGGAAGAGTCTCCTCCTGTGTATTCTCCCATTTTCTCTGAATTCCCTCCCAGGGGCACAGGTCCCAACCTGATCACTTCTCTTCCCTTCATACCAATTCCATGTGGCTCTTTCTCAAAGCCTTAGTTGTACAAGAGTCTTCCTGCCAGTCTCCAGTCAGTTTTCAGTGAGAATTGTGACACATATAGGTGTATTTTTTATGTGCTCTTAGGGGCAGGTGAGTTCTGCGCCCTCCTACTCCACCATCTTGATCTGACCTCAAGAAATAAGTTTTAGTAAATTTCAGTTCAACTATTTTCCTAGGGTTTATGAAATACTACTCCATCCTGGATATAAATCACCCTTATCTGAGATCACCTTGAATGAGTTTTTGTTTTGTTTGTTTATTTACAAAGGAATTATTTCTGACTAAGATAAAGTTTATTCTATATTATCATGTTTCAATGCTTGCACATATTTGGAAATTCAAGGGTGTTGTAGGCAAAGGAAATGGCTTGAGATAAAGTACTGAGTCATGAAACACTTTGGTCAGTGTTATTCGGGGTTATAGTGCAAAGCAGGAAGCCACAGAGCTAAAGAACAGCTCAGGAACTGTCTTACTTGCTATCCAAGTTTGATGGTTTATTTTTTTTCCTCTGTATATGATAGGCAGGTATAGACATGGATAAATTTGCATTTTAGATAGATTACTCTAGTGGCACTATAGTGAATAATGTGTAAGATTGGCAATTATAGATAAAGAGAACAGGCTAGTTCAAGGTATATAATATAAAGTAAGAACAGTTGTTTACATATGCCAGAAAAATTATGAACATTATTTTATTTACTCTTCACAAAAACCTTGTGAGATAATTATGATCAGCTTCTGTTTTATGCATAATGAAAGCTTTTCACAGTGTGGCAGCCTAAATATGCATAGCTAGTCTGTGACCAAAACTTATTTTTAATCCAAGATTCTCATTCTTCAAGACCTGCAATATAGAGCTATAGAAGTTTTTAATAATATGTTTTTCTAATTTCCAACAAGGTGTCCCAGAGGCCCTCACAGCAGTTGAAAAGTATGCTGAGTGAGTGAGGATTGTTTAATTTTTCAGTGCTTCTGTAGATTCTCTTCAGAGTTCCACTTCTAACTCATTTTTTTACATATTGGGTTTCCACTTAAAATTTCACTTGAGAAGAAAAGAATTAGGTTCAGGATAGGCTCTACAGCTGTTAAAGGAACGAATATATGAATAAGCCTAAAATAAATGGGGTTAGAAAAACACTTGAAATTTACTCACTAAACACTGTGATCTTTAAACTGTTGCTGAAAAGGAATGTTTTAAAGTAGGCATGCCTTAAAGGATGCTGAGGAATGATCCTTCAGATACTAGATACCTCAAAAAAAAAAGGTAGTTAGACTTCCATTCTGAGGGAGGAAACTAATATAGAAGGAAGAGATGAGGACCTGATTGTTAGCATCACTGTTTTTCCTCAGATTGAATCTGAACAATAATTAAAGCCTATCCTTAAAACATTCAGATTCTAAATTGACGAAAATTATACCCGAAGAGTCTGTTTTTGATTGTTTTAAGTAAATTCTGTAGTTCAGCCAATCATTGTGTATGACATAGTCTTTAATAGGAAAATAATTTGCTCTGGAAAGTTAAGGATAATTTCAGCTCTAAGAGAAAAACAGTGGCAAGCATAAAAGGGAGAAACTGGCACACCTTTTTTGCAACTATATTGCATTGTGTTCAGGGCAGCTCTGTATAATAGTAATATTATGTGAGCCACATAGATAATTTGAAATTTTCTAATAGGCACATTTAAAAGCCAAAAAGAAACAGGTGAAATTGTTATAACATTTTATTTAATACAATATATTCAAATTATTATCATTTCAGCATATAATCAAATGACAATTATTATTTTTTTCAAATGACAATTATTAATGAGATATTTCACTAATAGCACATCTTAATCTAGCCATTAACTTTTTATTGGAAATCCTTGATCCATATTTGATTCCATGCAATTTACAATTGCAAATATAGATTCACATATATGTCGTTCCACACATGTTTAAGTGTTTTCCAACAATTAAATTTAGCATCATATTTTACATTTAAATTAATTAAGATTAAGAATATTAAAAATCAGCTTCCTCAATCACACTTGGCACATTCTAAGTGCTCAGGATCCACTTGTGGTCTGTGGCTGTATTTAAAGATCTATAGATGATTCTTGAGTGAAAATGATCAAGGAATGCGGAATGCTAGCAAATTAAACATTTTTGATACCATAGGACAGCTGTAATTTTCATGATTACTATAAAAAATATTTTACCTTTTCCAAGCTCATTTTTCTTCCTTGATCCAGCCAAATTATTAGGAGTTTCAAAACCAAAATTTTATTCAATTATTCTCATTGCTTAATGTAGTATCTCAAGATGCAAGAGGTATAGAAGATTGGAAAGAATGCAATTTGAAACCAGAAAATGATAGATGATTTTCTGCTTAATTACTCCTATTTCCTTTAATAAACCTTGGAACTAAACTTGTTTCTTTATCTTCTCCTCTCTTTCTCCAAGAAATAAATGATGGCTAGATCACTCTGCCCAATGGAACTATAAGATATGTGGGGGATTCTATTTTAAGAGACTTTCTCCATAAATAAAATAATACTTTATATTCTTAATTCATATAGCCCTGTGATTTTTTTAAAATTAAGACTTTATTTTTTAGAGCAGTTTTAGGTTTATAGAAAAAAAAAATGAGAGGAAGACACAGAAATATTCCATATATCCCCTGCCACCTCACTTGCATAGCCTCCCCGGTTATCAACATCCCCCCCAGAGTGGTATATTTATTACAATTAATTAACTTACAGTGATACTTTATAATCACCAAAAACCCATAGTTTACAATAAAGTTTACTCTTAGCGTGTACACTCTATAGGTTTGGACAAGTGTTTAATGACATGTAACCATCATTATGGTATCATATAGTGTATTTTCACTGCCATAAAACTCCTCTGTGCTCTGTTTATTCATCACTGACTCCCACCAAACCCTGGCAATCACTGATCTTTTTACTTTCTCCATAGTTTTGCCTTTTCCAGAATGTCATATAATTGGAATCATACAGTGTGTAGCCTTTTAAGATTGGCTTCTTTCATTTATTGATAGGTCATTTCTTTTTACCATTGAATAATATTCCTTTATCTGGATGTAGCAAACTTTGTTTAGTCATTCACCTACTGAAAGACATCTTAGTTTCTCCCAAGTTTTGGCAGTTTTGAATAAAGCTTTTATAAACGTATATGTACAGGTTATTGTGTGGACATAATTTTTCAACCCTTTTGCATAAATATCAAGGAGCACACTTGTTATATTATGTGGTAAGAGTGTGTTTATTTTTGTGAGAAACTACCAAACTGTTTTCCAAAGTTGTTATCTCATTTTGCATTCCTAGCAGCAGTGAATGAAAGTTCCTGTTGCTCCTAATCCTCATCAGCATTTGGTATTGTCAGTGTTTTGAATTTTAGCCATTCTAATAGGTAGGTAGCGGCATCTCACTGTTCTTTTAATTTGCATTTCCCTGATGACATATGATGTGGAACATATTTTCATATGCTTATTTTCCATTTGTTTATCTTCTTTGGAAATGCATCTGGAAGATCTTTGGCCAAAGTGTTACACAGGTTGTTTATTTCTTTTATAATTGAGTCCTCCCATTTTTAATGCACTGCTAGCTAATGCTTTTGTCCCTTATCCATGGTGGTGGGTGTTATCTGATAGATTATCACTGCAAAATTAAACATGAGGTTCAATTCGGTAGATAGGAGTTATTATAGTATTCCATTTACTTCTGTATATATTTGAAATTGGCTGAGGTTACTTATCTGGACAAAAGTCATTAGCAGAGCTGATAGCTCAACCCATTCTCTCTGGTCTCTGCTTTGACAATACAAACTTCCTTGTACTGTTAGGTACCACAAAAATTAAGGCACACATTGCTGGAATATAAACTCCCTTCTAGAATTCTTGATTCTTAAGGTCGTTCCTTCAGTTATATAGGTTCTTGTACAACATACAATTTTCCTCTGTGTGCAATGGCAATGCTTACCTTATTTATAGGTAAAACAATATAGGCAAGAGCAGTAATAAGAATAGCTGACATTTAGACCTCTCCTACTGCATGCCAAGCACCATTTAAATATTTATCTGGAATAACTTATGCAATATTTACAAAAGGATATGAAAGAGGTAACATTATCTTCACTGTGCTGGTGAGGTATAGGGAGATGAACACCTTGTACAGTCTCACATATCTAACTGTCAATTGATGGATACAGGTTTAAAATGGGACAATCTAATCATAGGGTTTGCACTCTATCTAAAGCATTAAGGAGTCCTGATTTTCCGTATGAACACTGTAACAGACAAAGCCATTCTCTAAATTAGCTGAAGATCTGATTAGAGAGAAACTGGCAACCTATTCAAAATGAACAATTCAAAGACCAGTGCAATTAAACTGAATATTGTGAAATGGTAATGAATAAGAGTTGATGAACATAAGCAGAAAAAAAATGTAAAAGAAAGCTTTTTGTAAAGTTCATACTGAAGTTGAGCCTTGAAGGAGAAGTGAAATTTGATTGTAGGAAGGTGCAGAGGTGAGGTTCTAAAGAAAGGTAAAAGACTAATAAAAATATAGAAATGTATGCCTTTTGTGAGATAGTAGGGGAGAACATTTGATTATAGCAGAGCTACTACTTGGGAAAATAGTCATTTTAAAATAATTAAAATCCAGGTTTCCACTGAACTCTTCTTATGGGTACAAAGGCAGCATCCATAGTGTTATCTCTGGATTTTGTCTCTACCTCAGAATACTGAAGCTCATTTCCCAGCAAATAGTCAGCAATTGCTTCTGAGGATTTACACAAATCTTGTGCTCATGAACAACTGTTGTCTGATCTCATAAGATGCTTGCTATCTTCTTCCTTTCTCAAGACAATTCTATTCCCTCCATCAAATATAAGAATACTTCACTGTAGTTGTTCCACCCCTCAAGCAAAAATCACAAAACAACAAATATCCTATTACAGATCAGTAAACACAAATAGCTCCTGATGGCCCTAGAAACACCTGATATCTGTAGATGGAACACTCGTTAGGCTAAAGCCTGAACCTCAACTGGACTTCTTTTTGTAAGGCCCCTCTTGGTCATTGCCTTGAATAATATAAGCTCTGAGGAACCATTGCTTAATAAAGGAGATCACTCATTCAGACCTAAAAAATGCAGGGCACTATGTGGTTTAAAATAGGACAAACAATGTCACAGAATGTTATGAGTATTCAGAGCAGGACTGGACTATTTGGCTTGAGTTAAGATGAGTTAAGTTTATAAAGGTAAGTCACAAATAAGTTTGGAAAAAACTAACTCTAAGGGTTAGTTGGTGACTGTGTATTTGGAAAGCAAGTCATTCCCCAGAAATTTTGAACATGATCCAAGTTGTGTTTTAGCAAATTTCTTTTGGTGTCAGTTTAAAATAATATTAATTTTAATTTAATTTTATTATTATTATTATTTAATAGGTGGGGAAGAAACATTAGTCAATCAAGATAACTTATACTATTAATGGTCGGAATTTACCATTCTATTATTTGCACAAGGAAATTGTTCCATTTAAGTGTTCAAAGTTAATAGTTCAGGTTTGACAAGTTCATTTTTGGAAATAGTAATTCTGTCATACCTTTGTGTAACAGAACTTTTGAATAAATTATGTTAACGCTAATCTCTATTTTATTTATGGAGACATAGCCCAAGAAAATTTTATTAGGTATTTTCCAGTTAGGTTGTGGATCAGACTTTCATAATTTCAAGAGATTATATAATATTTCAACATTTACTAAAACTTATGACTATTATTTAACTAGTACATTAAGGTGATGTTTTAATTTGGGAGAATATAGTCCCTATGGCATAACTTAATTTTCCAAAGTCAGTCTGATGAAAAAAGCAATATGTGTTTGCAAACCTGTCTCAGATATAGGAAAAGGCCCAAATATATGTGAGAATGAAACTGACGTAATAGTGAGCACTCTTAATGATATTTATTTTGCAGCATAGGCTGATGCCATCATGGCATATTTTCAAAGTAAATACAAACAAAAATGATAAAAAAATTACTGAATATTTTCAATATGCAACACATTTACCTTGACATAGGAGAATTATATAAAGAAATCTATGATAAGTCCATCTCAAACATTTTTCTGACTTTAGTGAGCATGAAAACTTGATGTGAGGAAAGAATTCACACATATGGAGCAAAGAAGAAACTAAATCCAAGTTAAAATCAATAATTGAGCAGAGCACAAGTTCCAGAAGGCACTTTTCAGAAAGTAAATATTTTGGGTGATCAAGGTAGACTTCATAGATGGAGTGGGACTTGAGAAAATTCCCAAAAGTTGAAGAATTGATAAAGGAAAGGAAGAGTCAAATAAGAGAGGAAAGGAGAAAAGATGGATAAGAAAGAATACAAAGGGAACTAACTTGTCATTAGAACAAGCAGCACCATAACCTCAAATCCCCAGTGAAGATATGATGATTTTTGAGCTTTGGCAGATTATGTAAATTGTCAAAAGTTATACTGTTAGTGAGTGATTGAGGCAGGATTTGAGATACGGCTCTTTTTACTAATTACACTAAGGTGCAAAGCAGGGAGTGAATTCAAGTGAATATTCATGAAGTATACTTTCAAGCTCACATAGCATTACTATCATATATACATAAATACAGCAACATATTATTAAGGATTGCAATAGTAATTTAATGTTTATGCTCACTTTATAACAAATATATAGATACAGAGATAGAGATAATAGATCAAGATATGATATTAATATGCTAAAAAGCAAAATAATTGTGTATATCAACCTTATGGATACAAAGTGTTGAAAAACATAACAAAACAATTGTAAACATTTTTAGCATAAGAAAAGCAAGACGCAAGACACTAAATATATACTGGTGAAAGAATTTCATGAAAAAGAAAAGTTCTTTATGATTGGATGATGATCATAAGATTATAAAATTAACTTAGAGCTAAAAGCAAACTAACAAAAAGAAAGCAAATACCTATTTGTAGAAGGTTGTTCTAATTTACTGTTACATGAAAATGCTGAACTTACGTTTAAAATCCTTGGAGGATCTATTTAGGGGTTTTATACAATGAATAAGACCCATTCTTTTAACTAACTATAGAAAGGACACACATCTTTGTCCTTGGAGGTGACTTTGAATAGTGAGAATACTCAAAGCAAATAAACAGGATGTAGAGAAAAATAACATGATTAATATTTTACTTCTCAAAAATCAACAAACCTGTGAAGAGTAAAGAACAAGGGGTAAAATGCATACTATCAGTCTTGCAAATAGACCACATGCTTCATAAATACTTGGATAACAAAGTTAAATAAAGGTTATTTATATTTATAACTAAGGTGCCATCAGCCTCCAAGGACTCATATAACTTACTTCCCGATGCAATTTTTTTATTTCAAAAAATGCTGACAGGCCATTTTCAATGGAAAAGATGAGATCCTATGGTATGGTTTGGAATGAAGCAGTAAAACATCGAAACAACTCATAATTAACATGAATACTGAGTTAGAGAGAGCTTCAAGGGAGAGAGAAGGGAATCAAGCAACATGTTTGAGCAGGGATGGGTTGAAGTTTGCTAGAGAAAAAATTTTATCAAAGAGAAATTACCACCCTGGGAGTGATGAAAAGATTTTGGAAGAGAGAAGATGGCAGAAGAGTAAGACGCGGAGATCAACTTCCTCCCCACAGGTACATCAGAAATACATCT
The DNA here is from genome assembly GCF_028023285.1 of Balaenoptera ricei. Classification (NCBI taxonomy): domain Eukaryota; kingdom Metazoa; phylum Chordata; class Mammalia; order Artiodactyla; family Balaenopteridae; genus Balaenoptera; species Balaenoptera ricei. The sequence continues at coordinate 18,981,369 of NC_082651.1, read as the reverse complement.
ACGCATGGAACTGCTCCTATAGAACACCACTGAATGCTGGCAGAAGACGTCAGACCTCCCAAAAGGCAAGAAACTCCCCACGTACCTGGGTAGGGTAAAAGAAAAAAGAAACAACAGAGACAAAAGAATAGGGACGGGACCTGCACCAGTGGGAGGGAGCTGTGAAGGAGGAAAGGTTTCCACACACTAGGAAGCCCCGTCGCAGGCGGAGACTGTGGGTGGTGGAGGGGGGAAGCTTCGGAGACACGGAGGAGAGTGCAGCAAGAGGGGTGTGGAGGGCAAAGCGGAGAGACTCCCACACAGAGGATCAGTGCCAACCAGGACTCACCAGCCCAAGAGGCTTGTCTGCTCACCCGCCAGGGCGAGCGGGGGCTGGGAGCTGAGGCTTGGGCTTCGGTCGGATCACAGGGAGAGGACTGGGGTAGGTGGCGTGAACACAGCCTGAAGCAGTTAGCACACCACAGCTAGCAGAGAGGGAGTCTGGGAAAAGGTCTGGAGCAGCCGAACAGGCAAGAGACTTTTTCTTGCCTCTTTGTTTCCTGGTGCGCAAGGAGAGGGGATTCAGAGCGCCGCCTAAATGAGCTCCAGAGATGGGCGCGAGCCGCGGCTATCAACGCGGACCCCAGAGGTGGGCATGAAATGCTAAGGCTGCTGCTGCCGCCACCAAAATGCCTGTGTGCGAGCACAGGTCACTATCCACACCGCCCCTCCTGGGAACCTGTGCAGCCCGCCACTGCCAGGGTCCCATGATCCAAGGACATGTTCCCCCGGGAGAATGCATGGCGCGCCTCAGGCTGCTGCAACGTCATACAGGCCTCTGCCGCCGCAGGCTCGCCCCGAATCCGAACGCTTCCCTCCCCCTGGCTTGAGTGAGCCAGAGCCCCCGAAGCAGCTGCTCCTTTAACCCTTTCCTGTCTGAGAGAAGAACAGATGCCCTCAGGCAACTTACACGCAGAGGCGGGTCCAAATCCAAAGCTGAACCCCGGGAGCTGTGCGAACAAAGAAGAGAAAAGGAAATTTCTCCCAGCAGCCTCAGAAGCAGCGGATTAAAGCTTCACAAACAACTTGATGTACCTGCATCTGTGGAATACGTGAATAGACAACGAATCACCCCAAATTCAGGAGGTGGACTTTGGGAGCAAGATATATTATTTTTTGCCCTTTTCCTCTTTTTGTGAGTGTGTATGTGTATGCTTTTGTGGGAGATTTTGTCTGTATAGCTTTCCTTTCACCATTTGCCCTAGGGTTCTGTCCATCCGTTTTTTTTTTTTTTAATTATTTTTCTTAATAATTATTTTTTATTTTTTTATTGTAATAAGTTTATTTTATTTTAGCTTACTTTATTTTTTTATCCTCTTTCTTTTTTTCTTTCTATTTTTTCTCCCTTTTATTCTGAGCCATGTGGATGAAAGGCTCTTGGTGCTCCAGCCAGGCATCAGGGCTGTGCCTCTGAGGTGGGAGAGCCAACTTCAGGACACTGGTCCACAAGAGACCTCCCAGCTCCATGTAATACCAAATGACAAAAATCTCTCAGAGATCTCCATCTCAACATCAAGACCCAGCTTCACTCAATGACCAGCAAGCTATAGTGCTGGACACCCTATGACAAACAACTAGCAAGACAGGAATACAGCCCCACCCATTAGCAGAGAGGCTGCCTAAAATCATAATAAGACCACAGACACCCCAAATCACACCACCAGATGTGGACGTGCCCACCAGAAAGACAAGATCCAGCCTCATCCACCAGAACACAGGCACTAGTCCCCTCCCCCAGGAAGCCTACACAACCCACTGAACCAACCTGAGCCACTGGGGACAGATACCAAAAACAACAGGAACTACGAACCTGCAGCCTGCAAAACGGAGACCCCAAACACAGTAAGATAAGCAAAATGAGAAGACAGAAAAACACACAGCAGATGAAGGAGCAAGGGAAAAACACAAAAGACCTAACAAATGAAGAGGAAATAGGCAGTCTACCTGAAAAAGAATTCAGAAAGATGATAGTAAAGATGATCCAAAATCTTGGAAATAGAATAGACAAAATGCAAGAAATATTTAACAAGGAGGTAGAAGAACTAAAGAGGAAGCAAGCAACAATGAAAAACACAATAAATGAAATTAAAAATACTCTAGAAGGGATCAATAGCAGAATAACTGAGGCAGAAGAATGGATAAGTGACCTGGAAGATAAAATGGTGGAAATAACTACTGCAGAGCAGAATAAAGAAAAAAGAATGAAAAGAAATGAGGACACTCACAGAGACCTCTGGGACAACATTAAATGCACCAACATTCGAATTATAAGGGTCCCAGAAGAAGAAGAGAAAAAGAAAGGGACTGAGAAAATATTTGAAGAGATTATAGTTGAAAACTTCCCTAATATGGGAAAGGAAATAGTTAATCAAGTCCTGGAAGCACAGAGAGTCCCATACAGGATAAATCCAAGGAGAAACATGCCAAGACACATATTAATCAAACTATCAAAAATTAAATACAAAGAAAATATATTAAAAGCAACAAGGGAAAAACAACAAATAACTCACAAGGGCATCCCCATAACATTAACAGCTGATCTTTCAGCAGAAACTCTGCAAGTCAGAAGGGAGTGGCAGGATATACTTAAAGTGATGAAGGAGAAAAATCTACAACCAAGATTAATCTACCCAGCAAGGATCTCATTCAGATTTGATGGAGAAATTAAAACCTTTACAGACAACTAAAAGCTGAGAGAGTTCAGTACCACTAAACTAGCTTTACAACAAATGCTAAAGGAACTTCTCTAGGCAAGAAACACAAGAGAAGGAAAACACCTACAATAACAAACACAAAACATTTAAGAAAATGGGAAGAGGAACATACATATCGATAATTACCTTAAATGTAAATGGATTAAATGCTCCCACCAAAAGACAAAGACTGGCTGAATGGATACAAAAACAAGACCCATATATATGATGTCTACAAGAGACCCACTTCAGGCCTAGGGACACATACAGACTGAAAGTGAGGGGATGGAAAAAGATATTCCATGCAAATGGAGATCAAAAGAAAGCTGGAGTAGCAATTCTCATATCAGAAAAAATAGACTTTAAAATAAAGACTATTAAAAGAGACAAAGAAGGACACTATATAATGATCAATGGATCAATTCAAGAAGAAGATATAACAATTGTAAATATTTATTCACCCAACATAGGAGCACCTCAATACATAAGGCAAATACTAAAAGCCATTAAATGGGAAATCGACAGCAACACAATCATAGTAGGGGACATTAACACCCCACTTTCACCAATGGACAGATAACCCAAAATGAAAATAAATAAAGAAACACAAGCTTTAAATGATACATTGAACAAGATGGACTTAATTGATATTTATAGGACAGTGCACCCAAAAACAACAGAATACACATTTCTCTCAAGTGCTCATGGAACATTCTCCAGGATAGATCATATTTTGGGTCATAAATCAAGCCTTGGTAAATTTAAGAAAATTGAAATCATATCAAGTATCTTTTTGTACCAGAACGCTATGAGACTAGATATCAATTACAGGAAAAAATCTGGAAAAAATACAAACACATGGAGGCTACACAATACACTACTTAATAACGAAATGATCACTGAAGAAATCAAAGGGGAAATCAAAAAATACCTAGAAACAAATGACAGTGGAGATACGACGATCCAAAACCTATGGGATGCAGCAAAAGCAGTACTAAGAGGGAAGTTTATGGCAATACAAGCCTACCTCAAGAAACAGGAAACATCTCGAATAAACAACCTAATCTTGCACCTAAAGCATTTAGAGAAAGAAGAACAAAAAAACCCCCAAAGTTAGCAGAAGAAAAGATATGATAAAGATCAGATCAGAAATAAATGAAAAAGAAATGAAGGAAACAATAGCAAATATCAACAAAACTTAAAGCTGGTTCTTTGAGAAGATAAACAAAATTGGTAAACCATTAACCAGACTCATCAAGAAAAAAAGGGAGAAGACGCAAATCAATAGAATTAGAAATGAAAAAGGAGAAGTAACCACTGACACAGCAGAAATACAAACAATCATGAGAGATTACTACAAGCAACTCTATGTCAATAAAATGGACAACCTGGAAGAAATGGACAAATTCTTAGAAATGCACAACCTGCCAAGACTGAACGAGGAAAAAATAGAAAATATGAACACACCAATCAAAAGCACTGAAATTGAAACTGTGCTTAAAAATCTTCCAACAAACAAAAGCCCAGGACCAGATGGCTTCACAGGCAAATTCTATCAAACATTTAGAGAAGAGCTAACACCTCTCTTTCTCAAACTCTTCCAAAATATTGCAGAGGGAGGAACACTCCCCAACTCATTCTACAAAGCCACCATCACCCTGATACAAAAACCAGACAAAGATGTCACAAAGAAAGAAAACTACAGGCCAATATCACTGATGAACATAGATGCAAAAATCCTCAGCAAAATACTAGCAAACAGAATCCAACATCACATTAAAAGGACCATACACCATGATCAAGTGGGATTTATTCCAGGAATGCAAGGATTCTTCAATATACGCAAATCAATCAATGTGATATATCATATTAACAAATTGAAGGAGAAAAACCATATGATCATCTCAATAGATGCAGAAAAAGCTTTCGACAAAATTCAACACCCATTTATGATAAAAGCCCTGCAGAATGTAGGTATAGAGGGAACTTTCCTCAACATAATGAAGGCTATATATGACAAACCCACAGCCAACATCGTCCTCAATGGTGAAAAACTGAAACCATTTCCACTAAGATCAGGAACAAGACAAGGTTGCCCACTCTCACCACTATTATTCAACATAGTTTTGGAAGTTTTGGCCACAGCAACCAGAGAAGACAAAGAAATAAAAGGAATCCAAATCGGAAAAGAAGAAGTAAAGCTGTAACTCTTTGCAGATGACATGATACTATACATAGAGAATCCTAAGGATGCTACCAGAAAACTACTAGAGCTAATCAATGAATTTGGTAAAGTAGCAGGATACAAAATTAATGCACAGAAATCTCTTGCATTCCTATACACTAAAGGTGAAAAATCTGAAAGTGAAATTAAGAAAACACTCCCATTTACCATTGCAACAAAAAGAATAAAATATCTAGGAATAAACCTACCTAAGGAGACAAAAGACCTGTATGCAGAAAATTATAAGACACTGATGAAAGAAATTAAAGATGATACAAATAGATGGAGAGATATAGCATGTTCTTTGATTGGAAGAATCAACATTGTGAAAATGACTCTACTACCCAAAGCAATCTACAGATTCAATGCAATCCCTATCAAAGTACCACTGGCATTTTTCACAGAAAAACAGAAATATAGATCAATGGAACAGGATAGAAATCCCAGAGATAAACCCACGCACATATGGTCACCTTATCTTTGATAAAGGGGGCAAGCATATACAATGGAGAAAAGACAGCCTCTTCAATAAGTGGTGCTAGGAAAACTGGACAGGTACATGTAAAAGTATGAAATTAGAACACTCCCTAACACCATACACAAAAATAAACTCAAAATGGATTAAAGACCTTAATATAAGGCCAGACACTATCAAACTCTTAGAGGAAAACATAGGCAGAACACTCTATGAAATAAATCACAGCAAGACACTTTTTGACCCAGCTCCTAGAGCAATGGAAATAAAAACCAAAATAACCAAATGGGACGTAATGAAACTTAAAAGCTTTTGCACAGCAAAGGAAACCATAAACAATACCAAAAGACAACCCTCAGAATGGGAGAAAATATTTGCAAACGAAGCAACTGACAAAGGATTAATCTCTAAGATTTACAAGCAGCTCATGCAGCTCAATAACAGAAAAAACAACCTAATCCAAAAATGGGCAGAAGAGCTAAATAGACATTTCTCCATAGAAGATATACAGATTGCCAACAAACACATGAAAGAATGCTCAACATCATTAATCATTAGAGAAATGCTAATCAAAACTACAATGAGATATCATCTCACACTGGTCAGAATGGCCATCATCAAAAAATCTAGAAACAATAAATGCTGGAGAGGGTGTGGAGAAAAGGGAACACTCTTGCACTGTTGGTGGGAATGTATATTGATACAACCACTATGGAGAACAGTATGGAGCTTCCTTAAAAAACTAAAAATAGAACTACCATATGACCCATCAATCCCACTACTGGGCATATACCCTGAGAAAACCATAATTCAAAAAGAGTCATGTACCAAAATGTTCATGGCAGCTCTATTTACAATAGCCAGGACATGGAAGCAATCTAAGTGTCCATCATCGGATGAATGGATAAAGAAGATGTGGCACATGTATACAGTGGAATATTACTCAGCCATAAAAAGAAATGAAATGGAGGTATTTGTAGTGAGGTGGATGGAGTTAGAGTCTGTCATTACCAATTGAAGTAAGTCAGAAAGAGAAAAACAAATACAGTATGCTAGCACATATATATGGAATCTAAGGGGGAAAAAAAAGAAAAAAGGTCATGAAGAACCTAGTGGCAAGACGGGAATAAAGACACAGACCTACTATAGAATGGACTTGAGGATATGGGGAGGGGGTAGGGTAAGATGTGTCAAAGTGAGATAGTGACATGGACATATATACACTACCAAACGTTAAAATAGATAGCTAGTGGGAAGCAACTGCATAGCACAGGGAGATCAGCTCTGTGCTTTGTGACCATATAGATGGGTGGGATAGGGAGGGTGGGAGGGAGGGAGATGCAAGAGGGAAGAAATATAGGAACATATGTATATGTATAACTAATTCCATTTGTTATAAAGCAGAAACCAGCACACCATTGTAAAGCAATTATACTCCAATAAAAATGTTAAAAAAAATAGAAGAAAAAAAGATTTTGAAAAACAAGTACATCTAATATTAAACTTAAAAGTAGTGTTTAATTACAGCCTAATAGCAATGGAGTATACTCCACCTACTCATACCTTGTTAAGTTGGGCATTTTTGAGGGATTATGGTCCACGTTTATGCCCAGACTTTAGAAGTAAATCTCAAGTGTGAATGGGAGGTCAACAAGAAGAGGGAAATGAAAACCAGAGAATGTAAGCCCCTGCAGATTTGCAGAAATCTAAGGAAAGGATTTGGGCTTCCCACTAGATATAAAAAGGAGGTTTAAGAAAATTGCATGTAAATCTCAAAGGTGGTCTTTAAGCTGTCATATAGTTTATATTTGAATAGAGAAAAAAAAATATGTACATCTCTCTATTCATCCATATATCTATCTAAGGTCATTCAAGAGGAGGCTAATTCCAAATCTTTAAAAAAATAATTATAGGGCTTCCCTGGTGGCACAGTGGTTGGGAATCTGCCTGCCAATGCAGGGGACATGAGTTCGAGCCCTGGTCTGGGAAGATCCCACATGCCCCGGAGCAACTAAGCCCGTGAGCCACAACTACTGAGCCTGCGTGTCTGGAGCCTGTGCTCCGCAACGGGAGAGGCTGCAACAGTGAGAGGCCCGCGCAACGCGATGAAGAGTGGCCCCCGCTCGCCGCAAATAGAGGAAGCCCTCACACAGAAACGAAGACCCAACACAGCCAGAAATAAATAAATAAATAAATAAATAAATAAATAAATAAATAAATAAATAAAATAATAATAATAATAATTATTATAGCTTCATTTGTTAACTTATTCAGGAAAATATAATTATAATGAACATTTGCATTTGTTATAACAAACTAGCATTTAATACAGGGACCTTCTGTGTGCACTGTCCAACTTAATCTTCATTCTCACCTTGTAAATTATATTTTACTCTATTTTTCCTTTTAGGAAGTGAAGCTCAGAATGGCTAAGTGTCATGACTAATATAAATGGTAAATTTGGGGATCAAACTGAGGTCCTCTGATATTAAAATCTGTATTTTTACAGCCATCTCACTGCCTCTCCTGATGCTCTATTTGGCCTCTCTTTCCTTTATTTTTTATAGAACAAGATTTGATCAACCTTAGGGAAAACTACAGAGTAACCACTTACCCTCCACCTCCAGGTCTGTGTTATTTCTTAATTGCAGTTCGACTGTCATCTGGCTGCCTAGGACATCCTGAACAATTCTCTAACTCAAGTTCACCTTTTTCTCAAAATTGCCAGTGCCTTTGGCTACTATCCAGGATATCTTGCTTCTGAAAACAAACTTGCTTTCATCACACTGAGGACTTATTATCTGCTTATTGAGTCGAGTATTAACCTCCAGTAGTTACTGTATGCATTAATGAGAGGGATAATAAATTAAGCAGAGGGTGCTTAAATCCCTCTTAGACCTTTCCCTTTCATATAATATGTATTTTATACATATTACCTAACATTGGCCTTCAGATTTTTTTTTTTTAAATACAAGGAGCTGACAGTTTAATGAGGCAGGTTGAATCTTCTTTCAAGTCCTAGAAGCTATATAGATAGAGGCATCCAACACATGACCAACACCCTTAACCTTGGGCACTTCTGGGTGGCTAAGGGTTACATCTTTCTGTGGTTATTAGGGCAAACAAATCCAAAACAATCAAACAATGCACTCCAATTGCAATGACATGTTCATTAAATATGACCTACTTTCTGGATGATCCACTCTTTTCCATTTTGACTTAAAAAATTACTAGGCAAATTTCCAAAACTATTTGAAAAAATTACATGTATTATGGATATCACAGGTGATGAAGTAAATATAAGGTAGATGTTCATAAAATTCTGAGGGTATGACATTTAGAAGTTAACTTTTAATATATCTGAAATATAGTAAAATAGAGCCTAGTTAAATGTATAATTGTGAGAGCTATGCCACATGTCTGTTTTATGTAGAAATCATTCTAACCCAGTTTTTCCCAGTAGAAATACAAATTAGTAGAAGAAGACATTCTAGAACACTTCATTTATATGAGCTTTAGTAAATATGTTCTATGAAATTTTATTTCCACAAATTAATTTGAAAGGGCTTAGTATGGAATATATTCTTGAAGGGAGGAAAAGAACTTGCCATGCTATAAAAAAAATACTAGAGGGCAATAGATAAATTAATCACCGTGATAAAATGTCAAAGAATATGAGGCAGAATCAGTGCTGCTAAGGTTGCTATGAAGTCAGGTGTTATTTAGTATGTTCATTAAAGCCTTGGAAAAGAGAATTGATTGACATTGGGAATTGAAGTAGTTCCTTCTGCACAAAATTATTTAGATAACACAAATGCTAGTGTTGAATTATTATGTACCCATTTATTTTCAAAAGTAGAAGAAGAATGGCACACCCATTTCATAAGAAATTTTCCAGAACTAAGTAGCTGGATTTAAATACCGGTTATTAAAATTTCCATTTGAAATCGTAAGGGAGGCAAAATTTTACCTCTACACTCTTTGGTTTTTTCAACTGGGTCTGAGAATTAAACTGATATAAAACAGATTAACAGGGGAAACATACACACTTAAGTAAGTTTTTCATGACACTAGAGCCCTCAAAATGAAAAGAAGACTCCAAGAAATGGTGAAACCTGCAAAGACGGGCAATTGTGGAAAATTAACTAAATTATGAGGGTAGCTAAAGGAAGATACAAATTATTTTACCAAGACCTATTTGTACAGAATTCTCTTACTTTCAATTTCTTATCCTTAGTGATAAGAATGTTACTTTCCTTATGGTACAGGAAGGGCTTCTTTCACATGGGAATTTCATCTCTTGCTTTTTTTAAAAAGAAGGAAGATCAGAGTGTTTTTCTTCTATTTGCTGTTTAAGTAACTTTAACTCAAAATAGTCAATATGCCAGAGTGGCATATTTGGGGGGTGGTATATTCTGCCACCCTTTAATATCAAAAGTTTCATTCGTTTAAATTTCCCAAAGGTATTAAAATGATTCTGTGTTAGTGGTCCACAATATACCAAATATATCTTATTTGATGATGGAAAAGAGGACAAGGAGATGCCTATGTGTTTCACTCAAATTTCCATATTCATTTCCCATCACACAAATTTGCTGTATATTATACCTACCTGATCCAAACCCAATGATGGCAAAATGATGAAATTTTACAAAATGATTGCAAACAGACACCAATGTATACTTTAAAACAACAGAACTCGCAGAAACAAAGGATTGATTCATCTAAATAATTCCATATGTTATATGTGTATTTAATGTCTATTAAGCACCTGGCCCAATATCACCCACCAAGAACAGGAAGAAATACAACCATTCTTCCCTTAAGTGAAAATGACTTCTGACCAGTAAGAAAAGAAAAATGATGAAGGACTTAATTAAAGGGGTAGAAATTGCTGCCTTGACATTTTTTGCTTACTCATTCTTTTTCCAACTAATCACTTCTTTGGTCTATAGGATCCTTCTGGAAAGATGGACTGGCTCTTCAGACTGCTCTTTGTGATCTTGAAAAAAGCATTTTCCTGAGGTGCTGCAAGAAACCTGTTTACTATTCTCAGGAATTTATACTCCAGCCATGGACAGAGCTAACTTTCGAATGTGAATGAAGTAAATCATCTCCTTGGAATTTGACCAAATTCTTCAGTTGTCTGTATCTTAATTAATGTACAAAGAAAAATGTATGTAAACTTACAACAATTACAAAGAGGTACACAGGTATACATATTGCTCAGAACATCAAATATCAATTTAAGTAGTTCCTTAAGGGAAAAGAAGTTAAATGGAAATAGCTTGTCCTTTATTCTGGAGGGTAGTCACCTTTTCTTCCTCACCACCAACAACAAACAATAAAAGACAGTCATGAGCCTGGCCCTCAGATTTTGGCAGATAGTTTCCAATTCTATATAATTATGTTTCCACATTCAGTCGCTGAATGCATGAGACATGAGCAAATTATTTTTTAAAAAGTTTTGCCTTTGAAATACTATTTTTGTAAAATTATTGATAAAATAGCTAATTTTTCCTGATTGTGTGAATGATATAAGTTAATCACTGTAAAATTCAAGGCAATGCAGAAAAAAAAGGAAGAAAGTAAAAATTCAATGGAAATTCCAGCACTCAGAGATCTAAGTATAGATGCCATTTTTTGGTTAATCATTCTTTAATTCTATGTATACTCATAAACACACAGCCAAATAGATAACTTTGCATGAATAAGATCATAATATGCATGATGTTTTTATTTCAAGTGCCACTTTATTTACTAATGATCCCATCCTTCTTCCATTTCTACTCTTGCTTGACCTCCTGCATCCCACGCACTCCACATATCCAGAGGTAAAACATCATTCTCCATGACAGTTTTGTTATTATTTATTTTTATAATATGAAATAATATAATACATAGTTTTGGGGGGCTTAAATATGATTCTAGAAATTCCTTCAAGTTAACTAATAACTTTTAATGATTACATGATAATTTATGATTGACTATAGCAGAATTTATTGAGTGTCTCCCCTATTGATGAGTGACATTCAGATTCCTTACAGAGTTTTTCTCTCCTCTCAGACAATGCTGCGGTCTATATTATTACTTCTTATTTCTATGGAATAAATTTGCAAAAGTGGAAACTATTTTAATAATTATGGTCATAAGGCAATCCAAGAATTTTAAAAATATACATAATGCACATTTTATTAGCATTGAATGAAAATGTCATGATTTTTCCTCCGGGAATCTCCAGAAACAATGAGTTTATCACTCCTTTTATTATTGTTTTTTTTTTTGTGAATCAGAAGATGGGAAGTGGAACTTTTAATTCAGTTTTCATTTCCCTAGCTTTAGTGACTGTTTTCCTCTCCACTTTGGTGACTGCCTATTTATATGTTTTTCCCTTATTTTTCTACTGTGCTTCTTTTGTCTTTTTTCTAATTTTCCAAACTTTTTATTAAACTTATAGTTATGCACTTATTATTTGTTATATGCATTGCCAATGTTTTATTGCTATCTATTATTTACATTGTTATTTCCAAGAATGGTAGATTATGTTACAACAAGTTTAAATGTTTGTAGTCACATATTATTAGCTCCTTGAAGCAATGTTGTTCTCTTAGGGAAACAAAAGAGTCCTGGTAACAAATGATCCCTCCATACTAATAGAGAAATGAGAGAGAACATAATTCTAATATTGACAATATATTACCAATGTTACATGCATATAAGGTAGCACTAAAACAACTACAAAGTCTGGACAGAATTTCACAAAAATTTACACAGAAAAGTAAAAGAGAGAAGAATGAAAACTTCTTTGACATACTTTGAGATTGTCTTATGTATAGCTTGTGGGACACCTTTGAATAATTCTGGAGGGTTCCCAGGGTCAGAAGGTCCATGGACTTGCATTATAAGATCAAAAGGTAGAAATTTTGTATTGGATCTATTATGTTCTTAGGGAGACACCCTAAATAGGGGAGAATGGGTAGGCAGCAGCCTCACTTCTCATCATTTTCCCCTAAGAGTTTCAAAGATGTATTCTAAATAACTGAATTTTGATGCCATAAATTATTCATTCTCCTTTCTCGCTCATTCATTCCTCAACTGTTGCCTATATAGACATGACTCCATTTAAATAATGGTAATTGTTATACATTGGTCATATTTCTTAGGAAAAGAAAGATACTTTAACAAATATCATAGCAATAAGTTGAAATAAGCAAATATTATTTGTGTAATGATTATTCCAAATTATTAAAAAAAACTAATTTTTAATAGATAATAATGAGATACAAGGAAAGTTGATGGCTTGAAAATTGTTGTGCTGTGATAAAGAAACATGTGATTTTAACATAGTCACTGTCACAAAGTACCCTTCTAAATGTAGGCAAGGGATTTGAGCATTTAAGGAATTATGAATTATTGAAAAGTGCTCAGTGCTAAATTGGCCAAGAGTGCCTGTTAAGTGAGCAATCAGGGACTCTGTCACACAAAATAGCTTAGCACCAAAAGTGAATTATTTTCAAAAGTGAAATTGAAGATTCAGTTGAGTTGCAGACCATTGCACATCTTCTGCCAACACATTCATTTCAATGACTAAGGGAATCATGTTGGGAAATGAATGAGTTGCTTCAAGATAATCTTAGAAACTGCTTCAACAAAATGATCATGACGGGTTTCTTTTTCTGTGATTAAAATTTATCATAAAATAATCCATCTTATATGGTGTAAAGATATTACACAAAGTTTTAGTGTTTTTGATCATGAAAGATCACAGCTATAAATTGTCTTTCAAATTAATTGTAGCCTATACAATTTAGAATCTTCAGCACTATTAACACTTATAGGGGTTAAGAAGTAACTAATAATGCAGTGATTTAATATTGTAAATACTTTCTTTAATAGTATTTGTAAATGTGATATACATTCTTATTGGAGTAGATTGCCAGGAAATAGTGAGATGGGAATATAACAATAAAATATACATATTTTATACAAAGGCATACATCTTTATGTATCTTTATACAAAGGCATAAAGAAAGCTGAAATGAAGCAATCACCAGAGTAACTTTGTCCCTGAATAGCTTGGGGACCAGGCCAATCTTTGCCAGTGTTATCAGTGATGGCACTAAAAGGGGTGTGTTTGTGTGTGTGAGAGAGAAAGAGAGAGTGAGATAAGGCAGAAATGGGGAGACTTAGCTATCTCTAAGGCAATTCATTATCATATTGTCAAAATAATACTGGGCCAAGAGGGAAAATGAATTAATTGAAATAGAAAGGTTGAAAGTCAGGGAAGCAGATCAATCAGTGGGTCAAATTAGATAAATTACAGAGAAGAAAATTTATAAAACAAGCAAAAGATGGTAAGAGTGATATACATTAAAGTTGGGGAAATAATTCTTCCAATGTCATCTATTATCTGGAATCACTTTTGCACAGGTGAGTCATAATTTCTTAAAGTGACTTCATTACCCTGGGAATGTTTCACCCATGTAATTACACAAATATTTTCAAGGATAGGTACTTCATAAGGCTTATGGATGGCAAGTCTGCTGCTCTCCTACAGTTGTATAATTTTGAGGACTAAATCTTCATTATTAAATTCTTATATTGAAATGATAAGCCCTGATTTCCTCATTAAATTTGATATGTGTACATTTTGATGCTATAGATATATAATTTTGTGCAATTTAACTTTTTAAAATTCTTAGTTTATACAATAAAACTCAACTTTATATAAAAGTTGCCATTTACTAAGAACCCTTTATGTTTTAGGAACTTTATGTGCCTTTCTGCTTTCTTATAGAAGAACATATTACAATATGAGAAAACTAAAGTTCAGGTAGATGAAATCTCTTGTCTAGAATCATAAACTGTAAAAAGGCTGTCCCAGGTCTGTGTGTCTCCAAAGCTTAGGTTCTTGACTTGGTTTATTTTGTCATGCCATTATTGGTGTTATTGGCATTATTGACATTATTGACAGACATGTAGATTAAAAGTATAAACAGATTCAGAAAGTTTTGGTGTAAATCCTCAGAGAAAAATGCAGAGCAGGCAATTAGGGACATGGAAAATCATTCCCAAACTTCTGAGATAAACTTTAGACTTTCTGGGGAACAAAATGGCTCAATAACAAGACCATCAAAGAATGCCCTTTGTTGGGCTCTGTGTCATGTCAGAGTCGAGCCTGGGGTATAATTGCCTGCATTATTGTTCTCTCTTTTTCTGTTAAATTCTATCTTTGTGAGGCCTTCACAGATCGTAGGCTAACCCTGTGTTCAGATGTATAATTCTAAGATCAAAATTAGGGTTACCAATTTGTCCTTGTTTACCTGGGTTGGTCCCTGTTTTCCTGAGACTTTTTCTGTTTTAGCAATAAAATTTCCACCTGAGATACAATATTAGGAGAGGTGAGTGAGGATCAACTTCCAAATGGAACACATCCTAAAGAGGATGTGTGAAGATTTCAAGTTCACATGTTTCAAATTGGTGGCCACTCACAAATAAGATGTAATACCTTTGACTTAGATTACTCTACAATGAAGTAAACAAATAGAAGCATAGATAAAGAATAATTTAATCTCTAACATATCAAAAACTACGTTTCTCACACTCTTGTTTATATTAAGCAAACTGCTCAGACCATGAACTTAGGTTTGAAAGATAGAGCTTTGTCCGTAAATAACTGAAGTTTCAAGAATCCCTCCCCACTTCAGAGTTTTCTAACCATAACTTTTAAAAAATGCAAATATTTCTAAAACATAATATTATGATTGCAATATTTTACTGTGTGTGTGAAGCTACGGTATCAATTTCTCCATGGCAAGAAAACAAAATAAAATCACAAGTGTTTTTAGAATGTTGGGAATCTATAGAGGAGACAAGGAAGAAAAAGAAAACATAATCAAGACAGTCAGTGCATATCTTTGACAAAATTTGAAGGAATGTTTTAGAAGAAAAGTATTCCTACTTATTGGACATGGACACATTCATAAATTTGGATACTTATCCAGGATTTAAAGATCTAGAGATATCCAAAGAAATTTGGGGGACTTAAGGTCATAAAGAGAGGGTAAGAGTCCTTTTTCTGAAGGTGTCTCTTTTATCCTGCTTTTACATGTTCCCTTTTGCATTTTGTGGATCAAAGCAACATTATTGGTTAACTCTCTCTATCAAAAACTCCTAATCCTAGTCAGCAGGAACACATTTCATTGTAGAAGGTAGAGCAGAAATGTATGATGTTATTAACTGCAGTGTTTTCATGGTATCTCAGAGGCACCAGTTGATACTTAGTAAATACCCCCATGTAAAGTTTGTGTATCTTTTTAATAAGTAAAGAATTTGTAATATTCTACTGAATTTTTTATTTCTCTCAAGCCATTCAATTTCTAAAAGCAGTAATATTTGTGTAACTTTCTTTAGTTCTCTATTTTATTATCAGCAGTTTGAGATATCTGGGTACTTCTTATTAAATACACATATTTGCATATACACATTATCAACCAATCCTTGTACACATTTTAAACAAAACTCAAAAGCAAAAGGCAAAATAATTTTATTTCTTACAAATAAAAATGGCACCCCATGAATTATGATTGGTTTTGTGGCATGCTTTCTCCATTTAACAGTGTATGTTAACCTTTTGTCAAGCCAACAACACATATATACATGCATATACAGATGGGAGACTGAATGGATTGGGTACCTAGAGTATGAATGCCTAGCAGCATTAAAGCACCATCTGTGACTTGTGGTCTTGAATTTAAAGTGAGACCAATCAACGTGGTTGTGTTTTGATACTAGTCACAGAATAACGCATATATTAAGATGATGAATCCATTGTTAGATATGATAATGACAAGTGTAGGCTATGCCTTAAGTGGTGTGGAGGATATGATTACTGGAAGAGATGAGCTCAAGTATTTGAGAAGCATAAACACAAGAAGGATCATCTATGTGTGATTTGAAACTTAGAAGAATTAACTAAGATGCTAGTCTTGGTGAATCAATGGACATAATTTTCAATAAATTAAGGGGACTTACTTACCTACTTGTTTTCATTTGATAACTAACTACATTCAGGGGTAGTGGGTGATGTAATATATTAACATAAGTTTTGGAGCTAGTACTTCGTGGATGAGAAGAGAGGAAATAAGAATGATCTATAAACAGAAATAGAATTTACCTACACTGCTTCCAGATTCAACAGTACTAAAGATGTAGGAAAAGAAAACAAAATAAAAGAAACAAACAAAATAAGCCCCCTTTGAGGTGGTGGAAGGCAAAGCCACATCTTTTCTTGAGATATGATAAGATCTTTTCTACCTCTCAGACACTGATGATCTCATGTCTTTCCTCCTTTATGGAATTAATTAGTTCATCCATTTATTAATTTATTTAAAAATACTGAATATCTGGTAAGTGATAGAATCTGAGTTTGCAACAGTGAACAAATAAAATGTTATTGATCCATGTGGAGTGGCACACTAATGTTGGAGATAGTTAATAGAAAAATTAATAACTAAATATAACTCTGATGAGTAATAATGGCTATGAAGAAGAGTAGAGCAAAGCATTGGAAAAGAGTAAGAAAGAAAACAGCTATGTATACAATGTAGTCACAGAAAGCCTTTGAAAGTCTGACATATGAGAGAAATCAGAATGAGGTAAGAAAGAAAATCCTGGTAAAATCTGGAGTAATATGACTCGAGCATAGGGAACAAGTTTGAAGTACTATGGCCCTGTGGTGGAAATAAAGTGTAGTAGTTAGGGAAGACATGGTTAATGTGTGACGGTAAAAGATTAAGTCAAAATGGTCATGTGGTACCAGATCATGTACTCTTGTCAAAGAGAAATTGCACCAGATAATTGTTTAAAACAGCAAAGAAGTCTTTATTCAAAACTATTGCAGTAGTGGAGAGACATCCAACTCAACTCCACTGAAACATAAAATGGGATAGTTTTTAAGTACAAGGGTGAGCTAACAGCTTAGTATTGGAGGTAGTTGAGGGGCATTGGTCAATGTTATCAGGCTGTCTGTGTTTGCTCATTGTCACTTATGGAAGTACGGCCTCTACCTTCATACAGAGATAGAGATTGGCTCTTCCTGATGATTGAATATTCAGTTCCTTGGAAAGGGCATTCTTAAGTGGTTAAATTGGCAGGAGGCTGAGAGAAGACTTATATGTCAAAGAGGCAGAGAAATAATTTACAATAGCACATTTTTAAAAAAATAAATGCTCTAAGAAAAGGGAGGTTAGGGGCCTATCGTCAGGAAGAGGGATGTCTAAAGTATGGTCAAGCTTAGGGGAGAGATAAGGTGTCTTGGACAGCCTTACATGCTGTGTAAAGACTGATCATATTTGGAATGTGATGAAAAGGCACTGGAAGCTTTACCATAAGGAAGAGATGTGCAATTTATATTTTAAAATCTAACTGTGAGCACAATAGGAAGAACTAACTGTAGGGGAAATAGTGGAAATAGAGAAGTTGTTTTTGTACAGAAATTCAGATGAGAGAAGAAGGAGTCTTAAACTAAGGTTGTAGAAATGAACATTATTATGTAGAGATGACAAGATTTGCTAATGGACTATATACATATTACACACAAGTAAGAGGAGCTGATGACTCTTATGTCTCGACCTAAGGAACAGAGTTAATGTAGTGCCGCTAAATAGTGAAAGATTCAGGCAGAGAGTCAAAAAAGTGTCTTATTTGAATTGAGTTTTTAAAAGATATATTGCAAATATGTGGAAATTTATAGGAAAAACTATAGTGAATGCCATTTCATTCACCATGTATCTTCTTCAAATCATGTTTCTTCCATATTTCCTTCACATTTGTTTTTCATAATAATTTTTTTCAGATAAGTTTAAAGCCCACTGTTTACCAAGTACATGATCCCATTTCTACCCTTTCTTTTTCAGACATATCTACTTTACTGAAATTGGTGGTTATTTCCATACAGACTTTAATATATTTGTAAATTATTTATGTATGAACAAAGATGATATAGTCTGTCAGGAATTTTACATATATATATATATATATATATATATATATATATATATATAAGTTCCTACTCCATTTATTATTATAAAATTTGATTTTTCTGATTTCATATTATGGTCTAAGATGTTTACATTTTGACATGACATGTATGGCTCTATTTCATTTGACTGTTACGTGTATTCTCTTTTATAATATACCATAGTTTTTTATTTTTTTATTTTTATTATTCCTTCTGGATTTCCAACTCCATTTCTGTCATTAACACAGGACAAGGAATACACCTGATGATATGATGATATGTTCTTTGTAAAAAAAAAGTAATTTTCTTTCGAATACACTGAGAAGAGCACCTGGTGGTCCAATATTGCCAAAGTGTTCTTTAAAGTGTCTGCACCAGTCTATAAAGCTCCTTACCACCACATCTTTAACAATTCCATCACGCGTTTAAGAAAAACTGCCCATTATAATAAGTGTGAAATTGTATACCATGGTTTTAAAACATATTTTTTGTGGTTGTGAGGTTAAGTATTGGCTGATCTTTATTGGTCATCTCAGGACCTGCAAGTTTTGAGATGCCTTCCAAGTGAAGATGTTGAGTAGGCAGGTGCTATAAAGAGTCTAGAGGTCAGAGGAAAGGCTTCAGGTAAAATTACAAATTTGGGAATCATAAGCCAATAGAGGGCAGTTAATGACATTTGAAGAGATGACATGATTTAGGAAATGAGTGTAGATAGAGGAGAATACCAAGGACCTATTTGTAGACACTCCAATATTTAGAAGTTGAGAAGAGGAGAAACTAGTAAAACAGATTAATAAGCAGTGGCCGATGTGTTAGGAAGAAAACCAGGAGTGTGTGGTGTCCCAGAAGCCAATTTAAAAATTGATTTGTGAAGTCGGAGGTAGAAGATTGTGCCAAATGTTGTTTAGTAAGATGAAGACCAAAAGTGTTTTCCCTCCCACCACTTTGAATGGCTTGATCTTTCTCCTTCCTAAGGTTGGGGTTTAAATATGGCATCCTCAGGCATTTTTCCTGCTCATCCTGTCCAAACAGCAACAATCTTAATTTAGTACCCTTCTTTTGTACATCATAGTAGTAATGAAAATTTATCACCCCTTCATTGATTTACTTGTTTTAACTGTCTGCTTGCTCATTAGATTATAAGTTGCAAGAAAGAAAGAAAAATCCATTTTGTTCAAAACAGTATCTCCCATATAGCTTATGCTGCACATAAAAGGTAACAAATATTTGTTGATGAAGTAAATTTTGAATCATATTGAATTTTTCTGCTATGAAAATAGACATTTAAAAATTTCCTAATTGGAACAGAACCATATTTTGCTGTTTCAATTCCACGTGGTTGTTTTTCTGATTTTCTCTAACAATAATCCCTTGAATTCTCATTGTGAAGAGAAGAAAGCCATCCAAATTCATAAACAAGCTACACCCTGGATAATGCACTTCTATTTCAATATCACAGCCAAAAATTATGATGCTATCATCATTGCTAACAAGATCTCCGTTGAAGATTTTATTTCAGATGCTGGAAGGAACCTGGAGTTGACAAACCCAGAAAGGATAAAACCACATGCCAAACATTGTAAGAGAATTTCAGTTCATACACATAGTCTTTTATCTGGACTTTATAAATGGACAAGCCAAGGTTATAAGAATTTAGATTGAAGACTTAAGCGAAGAGCATACACTAAGTGGTAAGTAAACATTTGAATTGAAAAATCTCTTATTTGCCCTCTCCTCCATACTCCAACAATATAGTTGGTCTACCTGCATGCTAAAGAGGAAGTTCCTAAAACAAACTTATGGTTACCAGGCAGGAAATGGGGGGAGAGATACGTTGAGAGATTGGAATTGACATATTCACACTACTATATATAAAACAGATAACTAATAAGGACATACTGTATAGCACAGGACTCTACTCAATACTCTGTAATGGGAAAAGAATATAAAGAGTGGATATATGTATATGTATAACTGATTCACTTTGCTGTACAGCAGAAACTAACACAACATTTTAAATCAACTATATTCCAATAATTTTTTTTTAAAAAATAGGAAGTTTCCTTAGGTAGGCAGAAGACAATGTCTATATGGATATTGTCCATATATGGTGGCAGATAGCTGACAACATCCCAGGTGAACATTTAGAGAAATGTAGCACAGAAAGTCACAAATTTAGGTGTCCTGAAAATGCAGCTGAACAAAAGGGTATGCTTAGGCCATGTATAGATGCAAAGACTTCATCAGTGAGGTCTGATACCAGGAAGCAGGACCTCAGACATAACTAGAGACCTAGGACAAGATTTCATTCTCTCTGGAACACAGTAGAAAAGAGGAAAAAGACGTGGAAAAAACAGTGTAAAACTCCATTTCTAGAGCAGCATGTAAAAATAGGTCAGAAGATTCAAATAAAGAGCAAGTCAAGAGTAAAACTTTTGGAAAAAAATGGACCCTGCCATATGAGAACTGGCCCCAAAGATCAGAGTCAGGAAAAGGTCAAGTCTGTTTGGCTAGTGAGCCCCTTAATCTTCAATATAGACCTCTTAAAAATCAATAGAGCAGTTTAAGAGCATGAATTATGGGGGTAGACTCTCTGGGTTGGAATACTATTTTCCAGGTATGCAACCATGGGCAAGTTATTTGATTATTTAACTTTTCATCAGTTCTGTTTCCTTGTTTGTGAAATGTGACTCATAAAAGAAGCTGCATCATAAGTGTGTTAGGGAGATTAAATTAGTTAATTTGTACAATCTCTAGATGAGAACCTGGCTTATGTGTTCTGCAAAAGTATTGCTAAACTAACTAACTAACTAAATAACCCCATCATGCTGACACGGGCAGAAATCATTTCACAGCTTAGGTTTCAGTTTGAAGTTCAAAGCACTCTAAGTATGAGCTTTGGTACAGGCTTAACTCTACATTATAATTTGGCTTTTTAGTATCCCCAGAACAAGTTCATTGGTTTAAACAGTTTGCAATAAAAAAATGGTTTGTAGGTTATTTAATGATACCCCCCCCACAAAGAATTACATGATTATGAGCTCGACTTGACTATCAGGAAGCAGTAAAAGGCCTCTAAGGATGTGAAATATTTAATGAAGAGACTACCCAGAAGAAGAACTCAAGTGGCTAAAAAGTCAGGGGAAAAAAATCTTGCTTTCAGCTTAGGGGAGTGGAGGTGGTACAGGCAGCTCAATTTATCTATGCTCATGCTGCTACCTTCATTTAAAATTCTTGACAATTATGAATTTGGCATCTATGGGGACTGTGCATTAAGCCAAAAGATAAATAGGTGCTGTGTCCATGCATAAAGAGCTTCAGGTATTTGAATAAGAAGGGAGTAATGTAACGTCAATCATATTAAGAAAGCAGCATTTTAGACTGAAACTATTAATTATTAGATGAAGACATGCTGTGTAAGTGGGAAGTAAATGAACAGACTGCACATTTTTCAATAAAGTGGGAGGAAGAATAAGTGTCCATTTTAGCACGGGAATTTGTCTGATTTCAAGCCTAACCAACCATATCAGAGTAACACCCATGCTTGGATGAAAGATAAATATGTCAAATTAAGCTCTACACAATAATCATAGAGAGGGCCTGAACTCCTCCCTTCAAATAGTCTGCATTTTTTGAATTTATATTCTCCTTGTTGCAAACCTCCTTTTGACCTCATTATTCAGCTCCCAGGCTTGCTATCTGATTTAGGGCATAATTTTACTGCTTGACTCAAACTAACTTTATGCAAAAAGTTTAAATTTCTCCTGGAGAAAATATTAGCCCAACCCAGATGCTGGAACATTTTCCTTCTGTACTCCAGGCATAGGCAGGGAGGTGTCATTTTCCTAAGGTTCACATTTGCTACCCCTTGATATTTCAGAGAGTTTCGTAAGTTTGATCCGTGCTGTGCTATGACCAAGGCTGAAAAGAAATGTGGTAGTAAGGCAGATTGATTCAGAGGAGAAAACAGATGGGGTTCTAATAGTAAATCCAGTAGAAATAGAGTCATTCTGAGAAATCATTCCCCTACTTCACAACATTCCCCAAAATCATTTGACCTATAGACTTAAAGGTAAAAGAGTATCAACTCTAGAAGAAAAACTAAGGGTGGAGATTTCATGATCTTGGGAATTGGAACACAATAGGATACAAATTCAGTAGCCATAAGGAAAAGATGGATAAATTGGAGTTAATTCATTCTTATGTTCATCAGAATATGTCATTAAGAGGGAGAAAAGGAAAACCATATAATAGAAGATATTTGCAATACATATAGCTAGGAAAGACTCCTATACATAATACAAGTCCTACTCTTATTACTCAATAAGAAAAAATTAAATAAAATATAGGTAAGAACATGAACAGGCACTCCATGAAGCAGGATATCCAAACGGCCAATTAATATATGAAAAGGTACTTAACCTTATTAGTCATTAGAGGACTTTGAAGAAAATCACAGTGTGACTCCACTAAATACCCATCCAAATAACTAAAATAAAATAAAACAGAGAGACAATTCTAAGTGTTGGCAAGGACAAAGAGCTGGAACAACTGGAACTCTCCTATACTATCTGAGGGAGTATAAAGTGATACATGCCTTTTGGAAAGCTGTCGAGTGGTATCTGTTAAAGCTGAATAATATCTCAGCTAATCTAGTCCTAGGCATAATTCTACCAGAAATGCATGAATATGTTCACAAAAAACATGTACAAGGATGTGCAGAGTAGTATTACTCATAACTTTCCAAGTACTCCTCAGCAGTAAAATAAACAAGTATATGGTGGTATATTCACAAAGAAATACTACACAATAATGAAAATGAATACATTATTTCAATAAGTAACATGATTACATTTCACAAATGTTGAGCAAAAGAAGACAGATACAAAAGAGTTTGTTCCATGACATCATTTATAGGATGTTCCAAGATAGGCAAAAGTAACTTCAATGATTGGGTCAGAGTAGTAGCCTCCTTTGGTGAGAGGGAGAAACTTAGGGCTTCTAGGGTGTTGGCAGTGTTCTGTTTTTTGATCTGTTCTTTGATTTGGGAGATGGTAACTTGTTCACTTTATAAAAATTAAATGAGATTTAAATTTATGATTTGCCCACTTTTCTGTATGTATACTATAATTTAATAAAGAAAAACTCACTCTATAATGTATAAATCATGAATTAATAATTGTTCAAAAGAATGGAAGGTGGTTAACAATAATCTAGTCTCATAAATGTAAGCCAATTTCCCAAGGTTTGCCTTGGCCATTCAGATGGAATTGAATATCTTGGTCAACTTCAACTTCATGTGTACTGTTTTTTCCATCTACGCTCAGTTAATTAATTGATCAATCACAGCAGTAATCTAGCCCAACAGTGAGCCATGTTTGTGAGTCAAGTCATTTCATATCTTTAAGACCTCATGTTTCTTGTTTGTACAATGAAAGTGTGGACCAGATAAACAGAAGTTTGATATAATGAAAATATAATGAATACAATCAGTATTTCTGCCTTTAAATCTTGGTCTGCATTTTACATAGTTGTAAAAATCATTTTGGTAAACTCCCCATGTCTCACCTTCTTCATCTGTAACAAGAAGTGAGTAATGCTTGTTCAACAGATTTTTTTGGTAGGCGGGGGGTGGTGAAGAAAGTGCAATCACTACAGTTGACATATGTTAGATGCTCATTAAATGGTAACATTGAACGTTGAACATCCTTTTTCTCCATTCTGAGTTCTGTTCTTACAACTCAGTGTTTTTTTCTTTTAATTAATTATTTTAAAAAATCAGCAAAGTAGTACATGTGCATTTTCAAAAAAAATAAAAATTTTCATGTTTTTCTTTCAGTTTTTAATTTTTAAAGATTTTTATTAAAATTACTTCAAGCTTACAGAAAAGATGAAAGAATAAGAATGGTACAGAGAACACTGATATCTTTTACCTAGTTTTGCATATTATTATCATTTTGCCCCATTTGCTTTCACACTTTTCTCTCATTCTCCATCTGTCTCCTTCTGTCTTTCTCATTCCTTACATGGTTTGTGTGTGTGTGTGTGTGTGTGTGTGTGTGTGTGTGTGTGTGTGTGTGTGTGTATGTATTTTTTTTTAACCATTTGAGACCAAGTTGCCTATATTATGTCCCTTGACCAATGAACACCTTCATATTTCTTACAAATAAGGATATTATTATCTTACAGAATCACAGAGAGTTATTACTCAGTAAATTTAAAATTGATACAATATTTTTATCTAGTTTATCATCCTTATTCATTTAAAGAAATTAACTCTATAGTTTCCTGTATAATGTTGTTTAATCTCCAGTACAAGATCTAGTCAAAGGTAAAATATTGAATTTAATTGTCATGTCTCTTCAGTCTTTTTCATTTTTTTGCCCTTTATTACATTGACATTTTTGAAGAATATAGTACTTTATTATTACCATTATTGTTATGATTATTATTACTATAACAATGTTTCTCATTTTGGTTTTATCTGATGTTTCCACATGACCAGATTCAAGCTGTGAATTCTCAGGCAGAAGAGTACATAAATGACATTGCATCTTTCTCAGGGATTTTCTTCTAAAAACACATGATGAATATCTGTCCCTCATTGGAGATGTTACTTTTGATCACCTGGGCAAAATATTATAGGCTTCTCTACTGTATAGTTATTATTTTTCCTTTTAGCAAGTAAATAATCTGTGAGGAAACACTAGTAACTCTTTCTTGATTTGAAACAACAAAATGGCTAAGAAACTCTGTTGCTTTGCCACATTAAATAATGCATGTTCTTAAAATAATCCCATGCATTCTAAATCAATTTTAGCGTAGACAATCTAAGGGTATGGATTTGAAGACAGATCACAGGGTTTCTAACTTTACTGGTAGAGCTCTTGAACACTGAGGAAAGAGTATACATATCTTTGTGATTTAAGCTCAAACAATGTGTGCATAGGTGGGGTCAAGATATGTAAAATCGGCTTATAAATTGCAAGTGTAATTTAACGTAAGAATTAAAACAGAGTGCTTCTGTTGTTATAGCATAAGTGAATAGGAATGGATATTTTTGCAGTGATGTTACCTAATCAAGAATTAATAACTATTTACAAGATATTTGCTTAACAGGTGGAAATTTTTGTCCATATATGAATCTCCACATCTCCCTTGTCATTCTAGTTCAATCTGAAGCTTTGTCTTAGTGTTTTCCCCTTATCTCACCGATGCTTAACAGTGAAGCACAAAAAGATTAATTGAATTAGTTAAAGATGATATTAGAAGCTACACTATTGTCTAATTGAACAGTCTTAGTCTATTACAGATCAAAATGATATGCATGTATTAGGTCTCTGAATTCTACTGATTTTAGCTCTATTGAAAGTAGACCAAAATATACTTGAATGTTACAATTTTGCTTAAAACCTGTCAATTTAGAGAGAAGATTTTCCCATCCAAAAATGCAAGAATCATTCAACTTATTAATTCTGACTTTAGATGTGTAGTTGCAATAAATCCATACAAATGCAGGTTTCAAAAATATGAATTAGTGTTTATTATTGGGACATAGTGAGGGGGTGCATTGTTGAAGGTATCTGTTGAGTCATGTTTAAATATTTTAACATAACTGATGGCCACTTCTAAAGTATATGAAAGTGAGCTACCCAAAAGTCTGGAAATGATTTCTTCAGCTTTGGCTTAACTCACATGTCTATTTGCTCTTCCTTCCTTCCTTCCTTCTTTCTATCCTTCCTTCCTTATATAGGTCATTAAGTGGATTACATAGGATGTTGATATATGGAATTTACTCTTTTCATCACTTTTGTAAATTTAAAGAGACTTTTTTGGGGGACATAATTGCAATGAAATTCAATGACATGAAAATGTCATTGCAGTGGGTGGAAGCAACAGTAGAGGACAAGGTCACTGAATAGAAACTTAGACTGTTTCTGTTGTCTTCACCAAGTAAGTTCAGTTTTAAAATAATTGTGTTTGCTTTTTGGGCAATCAAATGACATTTACTCAAGTACATCCTAGAAAATTGTTTAATCCATGTTTTCACATTATTTCATTTATGTCGATTGCCTGGAATGATTAATAAAACACCAAAGATGCAGCCTTTATGATGAAAAGAAAAATGTAAGATCTCTCTTATGTGGATTTAAAGTGAATTCACAAAATATTGAATTTCAAAGGAACCACTGTCATCATTCAAACAAATCTAATTTTTCAGATGAGGAAACTGAGACTTAGTGGGTGACATTAAAGTCCTGTGGTGGGAGTGGTGAATGAAATATAATAGCAAAGAAGGATTCTGTATAACAGCTTTCAAGAAATCTAGAGTGAAAGTCATTTTGTAAGGATCCTTCCAACTATTCTGCGTGGAGATTTCCACTAGAATGCACCCTTAGGGCTGTATTTTGTCTCATGTGTATAAACACTGAGAAACAGATATTATGCTTAATGTGAAAAGAAACTTTTAAATAACAGTTATAACTTGGGTGGAAGAGAGAGGGTTTGTTTATAGTCTATATCTTTTGCCTCAAACACTCTTGTCTTTTCTGTGAAAAAAAGCAACTGCACATTCTTTAAGATTAATTTCTAGTACCAACCTTTCTGCTTTCCCACAAAGCTTTCTTCCAGTCACCACTAAAATCTGTACACATCTCTACTGTAATTACTGTACTTTTTAGCTCTATTTTATTTGTTTTTCTCCATTGCTGGAGAGTAAACTTCTTGTGCTGGTGACCGACAGGTTTGTGTCCCAAGCTTTTAGCACAAGTAGAGGCATGTAATAGGTGCTCAGCAAATATTTGCTTAAAAGATGCATGGTTAGGTGAATGATTCCATTATCTAAATATGGACTGTACTTTCTCTGTTATTAGTATTTTAAAGTACAGACAAGATGAAAATGATGCAAATTTTATTTAGATAAGCATCAAATGGTGGTATTTATGAAGACTATTTTTTAGAGTGCTTTATATTACACATATGATTAATTCTAAGTAACTTACCCAAGACTTTCTCACTGATTTAGTTGCAGACAATCATGGAAAGCACTATTTGAAAGGACTCTCTTCCACCTAGCAACTTGGAAATTCCTCCCTCCACCTCTCCCCCATCTTTTTTTTAAATTAATTTATTTTATTCACTTATTTTTGACTGCATTGGGTCTTTGTTGCTGCGTACAGGCTTTCTCTAGTTGTGGCGAGTGGGAGCTACTCTTCGTTGCTGTGGGTGGGCTTCTCATTGCGGTGGCTTTTCTTGTTGTGGAGCACAGGCTCTAGGTGTGCAAGCTTCAGTAGTTGTGGCATGTGAGCTCAGTATTTGTGGCTCACAGACTCTAGAAATCAGGCTCAGTAGTTGTGGCGCACGGACTTATTTGCTCCGCGGCATGTGGGATCTTCCTGGACCAGGGCTTGAACCTGTGTCCCCTGCATTGGCAGGTGGATTCTTAACCCCTGCACCACCAGGGGAGCCCCACTCTCCCCCATCTTAATAGCTCCTTTCAAGCAGATGTCCACTAAGAGCACATTCTTTACAGAGTGACAAAACAGATACATTTAGTTCACAAATATAAGTGACAATGTGTTGCTATGTGGACAGTTATATTTCAAAAGAGAAACAGTGAGAGGATAATAATTAATGGAAGAATTCCAGGCTTTAGCGATGGATGGTATAGGAGTTGCACTGAATCTCCCAGACTTGTTTTGCCAGAGTATCTGTAGTCCTTGCTGTGATGTGCTTTCCACATCCTCCTCAAGCGTGGAGGGACTTGTTCCTCCAGCTGCTGGACTGACTGCTAGTTGTCAGTCCTTAACTATTAGGCCTCTTCTGAATTGCTTCAGCTGAAGTGAACTGCCCCTTTACAAGGTCATACCACCTTCCTGGGCAGCCTGCGTCAAATATCTGGTTGACAAGGGGATGTAAAATCCAGGCCCCTTACTCCAAGTTATGAAAAGTCTGCAGAGCATCCCAATTCAGAGACCACCATAAGGCCTTCAGAGACTACATTAGAACTCAACTTCTTCTTTTATCCATTTCTGCTTCTTTTCCTTCCCTTCACCAATGTTGATCCTAAAGGTATTCCGTAATGTCTCTCAGGTAGCCAGTCTCATCTCACAATCATCTTCCTGGAGAATCCAGCCTGTGAGGACATCCATTCACTAAAGCAGACAAACAGCTTCAAAGTCCCCAGAACAAGAAAGTAAAATCTCAGTGGTAAGAACTATGTGTCAAATTTCCTCTAATATCAACCATACTGATTTTTTTGTTTGTTTCTCAAATAACAATCAGCCCTTCAGGTACTTACCATACAGATATTAATACCTAAGAAAGCAATAATACAAACTCTATTATTTAGGTATTACAGTGATAAAGACTCACAGGGTAATTTCCTAGCATATTCTGAAACTTAGTTGCTAATTTTGCTATCCTAAATTCATCTACAAAAAGATAAAATCTTGCCCTGTTTGCTTAATTTATTTCTTTCCTACTTTATTTAAGAAAACTTGGTCACGGTTATGGACACAGTTGAGATATGCAAATCAAAGAGGAAGTTTGGCTTTGTCAAAGGGAAATTTGGCTGAGAATAGACCATGCACATTCTTTAAATGTATGCTGGCATACAGACTGAACCATTCAGCCAAGGGTTCTGATAGATCTGGGAAGGTCTCAAGGGACCAAACCAAGTAATGTAGGTTATATGACATACCTCAAAGAATTAAAGATGCACTTACTTAACATTAGGGACTTTAAATCGAGAGAAGGATAAAACTGAGACGTATATAACTTGTTTTCATCCATTTCAAATACGTTGTTGAAATAATCTTTTTGTATAAAGTAAACACATCAATAAATACATTTTTACCTCTTTAATCTTTTATTTAAAGCCAGTTTCAATTTGGTTCTTGCTCTATCAACTAATAATCTATAGCAGGAAATCACAGTAAAGAAATTAATTGGTGGACTTTGAGGCTAAATCATACTGGGTCACAATACTACGTCTGTTGGAGAAGTAATTGTGGGTGGAATAACACAAACCTCAGGGATGATGATTTATTGAAGTAGATTTCAGTTCTGATGGCAGAGTACTCACATATAAAGCTTATAGTATCCACTGAAGATGATCTAGATTTAGCCTTAGGACAAAAATTTATATGTGCACATGTTATCTAATTAACTGAGCAAAGGCATAGACAAAAAAAAATGTGCCATATAATGTCTAGTTTACAAGAATATCTGCTTCTAGAGATGGTCAACTCTGCTGTGCTGTTTCCATCTTCTGGGGAGGCCAAGTAGGAACTGGGACAGAAATAGTGGGCAAAAGCATTTATAATTACAACAGGAAATAGAGCTTGAAGAAAGAAATGAGGGAGAGATGGATGAGATTGGTAGGAAAACCCATAGGAATCAACAGTATATATATTGACATTTTGAATCTAAATATACAAAAATTTACATTGCTTGTTTAGTTTCATTTGGTTAATTTTAGCCCATTATTGAGATTGTTAAGTTGATTTGGAGTCCTTATATAAATTAGCCACATTTTTGCAAAAAAAATAAAAACAGTAAATATAGAAGTGAGGAAAGTATACAGTGAGAAAAAACAGGAGCCATGGGCCCTACTTGATTAGAACCTACATTCTAATGAAATCACAGGTTATTTACATTCAATAAATAAAGTTTTATTCATTGTGTCCTAATTAAAACACCAGTAGGAGTTCAAAATCTACTTTAAATTTAGTTGCATATATACTTGTTTTTGTCAGACTGTCTCTGCTCAAAAATACTCTCCATTGAAAGCTTTTATGTCTCCTTTGGTGTACATATAAGAGAGTGGGAATTTGTCATGCCTGACAATAAAGCTACAACATATCAGTGATATGGAAGAGACCACAGAGATGCCATAATCCAACCCAGTTCATACTGGGTTCATAAAGGATTCTCATGTCAAAAATGTTTAAAGTCTCACCTAGTGTTACATGGTGAGAGGTAGTACTTGAGTTAACAATCATACTAATTCCCAAACCAAGATTTATTTTCCCAAGTCCATTTGTAACTTACCAGAAAACAATAGCTAATAGATTTGGAAAATTCCAAATACACAAAATAAATCTGTTGTGTACTCTTTCCTCCTTACCTTATACCTTTTATGTTTGAGAAGATTAACATAACCAAAATGGCATTAGTATCAAAAATAGTTGACTATGAATCAAACACTTTCTCCATTCATACTTTTTCCTTTGTTTGATTCATAATATATACATCCAAAGATAAACTAAACATTTTATAATAGGTCCTTAACCCCAGCAGTTCATTTAACAAAAAGCAAAAGTTTGCTGAAAAGATTAAAGTGCTGATGCTTCTAGTAGTTTAATATAATAGTTTTTGGCATGTTACTGTAATTAGTCTGGGCTGACAAGGGAAATATAAAATTAAAAAGACTGTTTCTAATGACAGTAGAATGTTTTAAAGGAAAAAAACCCTGTATTTCAAAACCTTTGTTTTAGCTTCTAATTTAATAATGGAAACACAATTATAATTCAAGGAGTACTCTCATTAAATTGTTTCTTTTTGTCTTAAAAAAAGAACATATTCATGTTGGATAAGATAATTTTTAATGACCTAAATCTGGAAGTAAAGGCAGTATGAATCTCATCTTAACTTATTAAAGAGATAGAAAATTTACAAATTTTCTAAATTCAAATTTGATCTTAAGGAATTTAATTTTGGTGCAGATATTTACAATTTATTAATGACTTTGACATATTAATTTTAATGTCAAAAAAAACTTACTTAGATGAGACAATCCAAATCTCCTAGAAGATTTCCCTATAGCAATCAAATCTAAGAGAATTATGCTTTTTAATGGTGGATTAAATTCACAAGTCTAAGTTAAAAGTAAATGTTGACAAAATATTGTAAACATCCAGTCTTAGAAAACTACTTTGCAACCATTTCAGACTTTAAAATCAGAAGTAGAAGTAGCACACATGAAGATACAACATTACATAACTATTAGAAACAAATGGTCTAAATTAATTACCTCATATGATTGACCCATAACCGTCATTTCAGAGGATTAATCTATTCCCATCCTAAATGTTAGTCTATCCTCCCTATTTCATTCCACCCTAACCATGCTCCCCAAAAGGAAGTTAGATGTCAGCTCTATTCTACTCTTATTTGCGTGTGGCTCCCAATAAAGCCTAATATAACGTTTGAGAACAGAGTGATTTACCACAGTTGGGGTTGGTGACTGAGCAACCTGAAAACCAAGCAGCCCTCTGCTGTCACCCGTTCTCATCGGGGAATATGCTACGTGACACATATTTTCACACTATTTTTCATCTACTGTTGCAGTAATTCCCACTGAATGCTTTCTGAATTATTTTGGACTCCAAGGACCATTTTAAAAAGATGCTTATCTGGGAAGAAGGAAGAGAGTCAGTTTGGGAAAACATGATGCTGAGGTTTAATCAGTTGGATAAGTTTGTTTACAGTTTAGCATGGCAGAGTAATGGGTTCCCAAGTACGCCCATGTCTTAATCCCTGGAACCTGTGAATGTTACTTTATACAGCAAGAGGGACTCTGCAGATGTGTTTAAGTTAAAGATCTTGAGATAGGGGGAGATTATCCTATACTATTTTAATGGGTCCAATGTAATAACAGGGTCCTTACAAAATGAATGCAGGAGGAGTCAGAGTCAGAGAAGGCAAAGTGATGATAGGAGCAGAGTTTGGAGAGATTCAGCGACAATCCAAGGAATGGGGGAAGCCTCTAGAAGCTGGAAAAGTCCAGAAACAAATTCCCCCTAGAATATCCAAGAGGAACCAGCCTTGAAAACTCCTTGATTTTAGCCCCATGAAATTCATTTCAGACTTCTGACCTACAGAAATGTAAAAGAAAAAATTAGGTATTTCTTAAGACTATATTTTTAATAGCAGTTTTATGTACACAGCAAAAATGAAAAACAATACAGAGATTTCCAATATACTCTTTACTAACACACATGCATAACCTTCCCCATTATCAACATCCCCCCCCAGAGTGATATATTTGTTACAATTGATAAACCTACATTGATGTATCATAATCATGCAAAGCCCATAGTTAGTATTAAAATTCATTTTTTGTGTTGTACATTATATGGGTTTGGGCAAAAGTAAAATATCATGTATTGATCATTATAGTATCACACGGAATATTTTTCATTTCTCTAAAAATTTTCTGTGCTCCACCTATTCATCCCTCTCTCCAAAAACCCCTCATTTTTTTACTGTCTCCATAGTTTTGCTTTTTCCAGAATGTCATATATTTGGAATCATACAGTATGCAGCCTTTTCAAATTGCCTTCTTTCACTTAGAAATATGCAGTTAAGTTTCCTCCATATCTTATCCTGGCTTGATAGCTCATTTGTTTTTAGCACTGAATAATAGTCCACCATTTATTTATTTATTCACCTACGAAGTACATCTTGGTTTCTTCTGAGTTTCAGTAATTATAAATAAAGCTGCTATAAACATCTATGTGCAGGTTTTTGTGTGGACATACATTTTCAACTCCTTTGGGTAAATGCCAAAGAGCATAATTGCTAGATCATATGGTAAGAGTATAGTTAGTTTTGTAAGAAATCTCTAAACTGTCTTCCAAAGTGGCTGTACCATTTTGCATTCCCACCAGCAATGAATGAGAGTTCTGGTAGCTTCACATTCTTGCCAGTATTTTATATTGTCAGTGTTCTGGATTTGACCATCCTAATAGATGTATAGTAGGATCTAATTGTTGCTTAATTTGCATTTACCTGATAATATTTTATGTGGTTCCTATTTTCACATGCTTTTTTGCCACATGTGTATCTTCTTTGGTGAGACATCTGTTAAGGCTTTTGGACCATTTTTAGTAGGGTTGTTTCTTTTCCTATTGTTGACATTTAAGACTTATTTGTATATTTTGGGTAACAGTTCTTTATCAGATATGTGTTTTACAAATATTTCAGCCCAATGTGTGGTATGTCTTCTCATTCTCTCAACATGGTCTTTTCCAGAGCTAAAGTTTTTAATTTTAATAAAGTCCAACTTATCAATTATTTGTTTCATGTACTGTACCTTTGGTTTGTATCAAAAAAGTCGTTGCCATACCCAAGGTCACCTAATTTTTCTCCTATGTGTTATCTTCTAGGAGTTTTATAGTTTTGCATTTTACATTTATGTCTGTGGTCCACTGTGAATTAATTTTTCTGAGAAATGTAAGGTCCGTGTCTAGATTCTTTTTTTTTTTTCTTTTGCACACAGAGGTCCAGTTAAATTGGTGTGGTTTTAAAGTACCAATTTTGTAGTAATTTGTTACAGCAGCAAAAGAAAACTTAAAACATCAACAATCAAACTCTTGATTCCATTGAGCTTGTAGCTAAATACTGAGCCCCTTGATATGAGTTGGTAGCACCTTCTGGGATTCCAGTGTGCCATTAGCCAGGGACTTCTTTGGATCATCCTGGCTTGTCAGTCTCCCTCCTCCATCATAAATTTCCCCTCATATATATCCAATAACACTCATTTTCCTAAGTCACCACCTAGCTCGGGCATAAATAGATTGGAACTCCATAAACTGAAAGGCACAACTAACTCCAAGGTAAGGACCAAGTTTCAAAACTTCTACCCTCTTCAGCTAGCAAACAATTAACTGCGTCAAGATGACTTATACTTCCTCAGACAGACACACACACCCACATACCAACACATATGGAAACACTTTAGAGATTTTTGATGAAAAGTGTTTTTTTAATTTTTCCATATTTTACAAATGACTTGGTTTCAGAGGTATAAACTACTGAGGACTATAGACATGATTACCAAATAACTTCATCTTCCACACTCATCCAAACAATTCTGCCAGCTCCCTCCTCCCTCTTACCACCCCACCACACACACCATGGGTTGAGGATTAATAGTTCTAAATGTGGGGCGTGCACCCTGAAAACTTATCACTGCTTAGACTCAAGTACAAAACATTTCATATAGTCATCATATAGTCTTTTTGTTATAGTAAACAGAATAATCTAAATAATATTGAAATATGGAGAAATTTTGGAAGGAAACATTGGAAATAGTCTAAAGTCTTTTGTATTAAGAATGATGTTTGCACAGTTCTCCAGCCCAATGTTTCCTAAAGACACACCTAGGTACCAGTTGTAATAGAATAACACAGAGATATATTTATATATGTTAATTCCTAGAATTCAGATCTTTTCACACTGTTATGTAAGCTGTTAGTATATCTCTGTGTTACATTTGTGGTGGGCAACAAGGAAGCTCAGACATGTTTGGAAAATTCAGTCTTCTGGAACATAACTTATACTGTGGGGCAATGTTCATAAGAATTTCTATCAATACCTTTTATTTCTATTTGGTGTAAACATGATGAGATAAAAATAAACTCAAATTTTAAAATCTGCACTTCAAAAATTTTTCATTCAATTCATTGATGCAAATTTTTATAAGTGCATCTAAACAAATTCTCTATTGAGAATTGAAAATTCTTAATAATTATATTATATTGAAATGATCATAAAAAGTATTTTTTGCCAGAACTTCTAGAAATTTCTGATTATCTTAGGTAAGTATAATTAATAAGAAGTTAGAGATTATACATGTATGAAGGTGGATGGGTATAGATTTCACACTGATTTTGAAGGGTAGTGAGTGTTGTCAGTATTTAAAATCTATTCACTCTCTCTACTGTCACTGGTATTCCCTCCCTTCCTTAGACCAGTGTGCAAAACACTGAGGCACATTTGTTTCTCTTGAGGTCATACAAGTTCCCAGCTTTCTTGGCATTCCCACTGTTTGCACTGGCTCCCATCCCATCCCAAAAGACGTAGCATATATTTTTTCCTAAATCTATTCCTTAGTCATAGAAGGTATCGAGTATTGGAAACAAAGAGGGAAATTATTAGGCAGAATTTCCGTCTTCTTCTCGACTATCTTTTCAGGCAGATCCTTAAGACTTTTCTCCCAATCAGTCCCTTATCCAAGACATGTAAAATTATTAAATTTGAAGACATTTATATTTATCTCTAATACTCCTTCCTATAGTGAGACATCACAATTAAAACTATTTTATAACCATGTGAAGATCCAATACCTGTATCATATTTTTCCCATAAAATATCCATCTAACCAACAGATCTCTTCTCTTAGTTCTTCATGGAGATCATTTAGTGCAACTTCCTAAGTTTGTAAATAAGAAAAGAGAAATGGCTTGCCAAAAGTCAAAAGTCACATAGTTTTTTTTTTCTTTGTTACAATTAGAGCCATAATTAAGCTGCAGGCCTCATAATTGTGGTTAATGCTATTTTCTTTCCTTTTGCTCCCAAATGACAATTGCATCTTTCCCCCATGTTATGCCTTAACTCCTTTCCTCTGAATTCGAGAAAATAAAATTCACCTTTTTTCTCAAAAAAGTTTTAGGTTCCCTGATTTAGATTCTGAACATTGTTCAGCAGCTTATCAAGGAGAAATCAGAGCTCTGACTCTTGCCTGTATGTCCATCAGTTGTAAATTTTTGAAAAGTTAAGAGAGAATTCATCCCCTAAGGAACAATGGTTCAGCTCTCAAGCCAATGTATTCATTCTCCCCTTCCTTGGCTCTCTTTTTTCTGCTCATAACTATTGCTCATCTTGAATTCTGGCCTGAAGTCACCTCAGGATGTTTTAATATAATGAAATGCATATTCTAGTACACCTTTAATTGTTTAGAGGAAATAACACTTTCCAGCAATATTGATTCCATGTGAAGCTGAGTATTTGTTGCTGGGAAAATATATTCTATGATGTTAAGACAGCTTTTGAAAGCTCAGGCTGCCAGATGATCCTTTACTGGCCTTTATTCAAACTTTTTTTTTTTTTTAATGAAATATACTTTGTCTCAACTAGGCATACTTATAAGACAGATTATTGAAAAATAATATCACAAGAATATTTAAAGTTTTGCATTTTGTTAACTCTCTTCTATCAAGTGGTAAAAAGCAAACCATTCTTTTCCAAATGTCAACTTTTCTCTTCACCTCCTCAGACTATTGAGAAAATGTTTTAATAAACATGTCTATATGTTTTTCTTTAATCTCTTATTTTATCATTCAAAATCTGAGTGATGGGGGTTTCCAGAGATTTGGAGAGAGTGGCTGTCCTTGGACCATAACTAGAGAGAATTGTATCATCTCATGAGCTGAACCCTTTTCACTTAGATCAGGAATATGATGAGGTTAGTTTCTGTCAGTCTTTTAGGAAGCTGGGGAAGACTCTCTCAGCTTGAATACAAGAACAAGAGGGGCAGAGAAAATGTTCTGTGTTCATGATCCCCACAGTACAAGTTATATCCAATTAAACATCAGTATTAGAGAGGAAGAACCCTGTGCAAAAGCACCTCGGATACAAGCTTTGCCATCTTCAATTCCTATTAGATTCAAATAAATACCGTAAGTTATACAACATGGTCCTACCAAAGACCATCTTCACCCTGCTTGACTTTTAGGTAAAAACAGTCCACCTAGAGGGTTCAGAGATCTGGATTTTTAACCATTGCTCACAAGAGGTTCTGTTGCAGGTGGTCCGTCTTGTTTCTAAAGAATAAACATCCCAAGGCTTGCAGGGCACTACACAGTCAAACTTAGATTTATAAAGTGGCCCATAGAATTTGGATAATAATATCTAAACTTACATAGCACTCATTATATTCTAAGCATTGTTCTAAGTGTATTGTATGTTAAATCATCTTTGTTAACATAGTATGTTAAATTGTATGTTAACATTGCATGTTAAATCTCACAAAAATATCATGGGGTAAGTACTATTGTTACTATTCCTTTTATAGAGAAGTGGTTACCAAGATATTAAGAATCTCAGTAATTTATCTGATGTCACATGATTAGATCCAGCTGAAATTTCATCCCAGGCAAGCTGGCTATAGAGACCATGCTCTTACTCATCACCTTATACTGTCAATTACATACTAATTACTGAACCTGCTTAGATGAACTTTGACTATCATCAACCTGGATATCCCAACCTATATACACCATATGGTTTCTTATCCTCCAGCATCTCTTCTGAAATATCCTCCAGGTCCTTGGAACTTTTAACTCTATGTGCTCCTGTGATTAATTATTTTAGAGACCCAGTGAACTCTGCTTTAGCTGGGATGTGACACCTGCAGTTATACCAGCCTATGGGGGTGGGTCAGGGCATTTTCCCAGTTTATAAGGGATAACACTATGGTGAGAGGTTTATTTAAGATGCACCATCTGTGAATGACCCTGAAACTAAAATGTCGTATTTTCCAGGCAAACTGTCAGTTGTAAGGGATAGACAGGAAGACTCTATCTAGGGTAGAAAGCAGTAAAACCCAGGTAAGAGTGATATGATTCCAGGCAGATGGTGGAAGGTAAATTCAGGGTCAATAAAAGTGACCAAGTGTTTCACCAAGACATTAAGAATATCTATAATATAATCTCCAAAGCAGAGAAGATAAGCATTTGAGATTAAAGTAGAAGTATAAAAAACAAAGAGTTAAACAAAAGTAAATATATGATAGTTTCTGAAATAAACTAAGTAATTTTTTTCATGCACTTAAAAAGTAAAGTTAGAGAGGAAAAGGTCTAGAGTGTGCCAACATCAGTCAAAGGGTAAGTCAGAAAACCAAAGCAGTCACTTTCCCAATATTACTGTCTTCATATTTGTGTTAGCACAAGCCATTTATCATCAATTTCAGTGCTGTTCAAGACACTGGATCACATTTATTTAAAAATTTACTATCATATTGCCTATAGTAAATCTATGGTTCTTAAACAGAGAATATTCCCTAAGAAGGATAAAAATATGTGAACAGTGACAATTTATATCAAGGTTGTTTATCAAATCTTAATGAAATTGAGAGAAAATCACATTGCAATGAGCATATGGTCTCATCCTTTAAGGAATTACATGAGTAATAATGACATTTACATGATCATCAATAAATCAGTGACTATGTAATTAAATTGAATATATTTAAACACTTAGAAACCTTCAAGACCTTTTTACTTTTAATCAAAGTAGAACATTGTGGAACCTTAAATTGGGTGACCCTTTTGGCAGGCAGAATAGGCTGTTAATAGAGAAGTTTCAGGCTTGGTAAGCATGTGATCCGACCACAGAGGCCCATAAACAAAACAGTACCACTGTAAGGTGGCTGGAAAGGACCCAGCAGCACATAATGGAAGGACATTTAGGCCTGATACCTGGAGACAATGACAACAGTTAACAGATGGCACCCAGCCAAGCAGTTGACACAAGGAAAAATCAGAGGGTAGAGTACATATGTGCAGAGTGTAAGAGGAAGATCTATAATTAATATAAGTCAAACAGAATGAAAATAAGGATAAGGGAGACAATTAACATCAAGGATGCTTTCCTTTGGGATATTCTGGCTAGGTTCCCACAGAAAATATAGTAACTAGTTAGATTTAACAAACCCCCCCTGGCCTGTTATTATACCTCATGTGTCATTGGGTCCTTCATAATGTGAGGCGTGCACAAAAGATTTACTATTGAGCTGCTTTGTTTTTCCTCACAAGTGAATGAATTTGGACAGTCAAAATGACTAATTTGTTTCATTGATCAAGAAAAAATTGTTAAGAAACACAATGTCTACATGATAGAATGTTGTTTACTATTTAGGCATTTTTTTCTATGACCCATGGTAGTAGCCTTTTTCTCATTCTTAACCAAAAAATTAGAAGTACAAAAAGTGAGGAAGAAGGCTTTGTCTCATAGGTTTACTAATTTTTGTCATTATTTTTATTTTCGTTATCAGTGTTTTCTGAATGTCATCTCCTCAATATCACACTGGCATAGTTGACAGATTTTCTATAGAACCAAACAACAACAAAACCAAAGCAAAGCAAAACACTGATAGTCTATAAACTGTTGATTCAGTTACATGACCATTTAACTAATTCTGCTTTTTCTTCTCATTTCATTAAGTAGAAATAAAATAAGTGTCTAAACTTAACCAATTTAATGAGGATGAGGGAAAACAGGAGCTGGTGTGAGGGTCAACTCAAATTAAAGTCTGACCATTTCAACAAATTCTTTTACATTCATGTGTGGTAGGATTAACTGGCTGATAATGAGTCTACCCTTCAATTTTGAGAGGCCATTCTGATATTGTTTTGTTTTTATACATCTTGACAAGCAGGTCCCATGTGCTAGCTTTTCCATTGTCACTTGAGGATTCTATGATACCTGTGAACATGAATAGGTTATCCCCAGAAGAAGGAATATAAACGAACAATAAGTGGAATAAAGTGTTTATAACAATTCTTTAAGATCAGAATGAATAAATAAATAATAAATAAATAAATAAGTGATTTTTTTCCCTCCAGTAATATTGCTAATATGTATGTGTGAGTTAATTTTAACTTAATATCCAGTAGCAAATAAACTGAATAAAATCTAAATGTTCGAGATAGGGCAAGATGGCGGAAGAGTAAGACGTGGAGATCACCTTCCTTCCGACAGATACATTAGAAATACATCTACAGGTGGAACTGCTCCTACAGAACACCCACTGAATGCTGGCAGAAGACGTCAGACCTCCCAAAAGGCAAGAAACTCCCCACATACTTGGGTAGGGCAGAAGAAAAAAGAAATAACAGTGACAAAAGAATAGGGACGGAACCTGCACCAGTGGGAGGGAGCCGTGAAGGAGGAAAGGTTTCCACACACTAGGAAGCCCCTTCGCAGGCGGAGACTGCTGGTGGCAGAGGGGGGGAAGCTTTGGAGCCAAAGAGGAGAGCGCAGCAACAGGGGCGCAGAGGGCAAAGCAGAGAGATTCCCGCAGAGAGGCTCGGCACCGAGCAGCACTCACCAGCCCAAGAGGCTTGTCTGCTCACCTGCCGGGGCGGGCAGGGCTGGGAGCTGAGGCTCGGGCTTTGGTCAGATCGCAGGGAGAGGACTGGGGTTGGCGGCGTGAACACAGCCTGAAAGAGTTAGCGCACCACAGCTAGCCGGGAGGGAGTCCAGGAAAAAGTCTGCAGCTGCCGAAGAGGCAAGAGACTTTTTCTTGCCTCTTTGTTTCGCAGCACGCAAGGAGAGGGGATTCAGAGCGCCGCCTAAACAAACTCCAGAGACAGGCGCGAACCGTGGCTATCAGCATGGACCCCAGAGACGGGCATGAGACGCTAAGGCTGTTGCTGCTGCCACCAAAAATCCTGTGTGCGAGCACAGGTCACTGTCCACACCGCCCCTCCCAGGAGCCGGTGCAGCCCGCCACGACCAGGCTCCCGTGATCCGGGGACAACTTCCCCGGGAGAACACACGGCGCGCCTCGGGCTTGTGAAACGTCACACTGGCCTCTGCTGCCGCAGACTCGCCCCGCATCCGTATCCTTCCCTCCCCTCCGCCCAAGTGAGCCAGAGCACCCGAAGCAGCTGCTCCTTTAACCCCGTTCTGTCTGGGCGGGGAACAGACGCCCTCAGGCGACCTACAAGCAGAGGAGGGTCCAAATCCAAAGCTGAACCCCGGGAGATGTGCAAACAGAGAAGAGAAAGGGAAATCTCTACCAGCAGCCTCAGAAGCAGCGGATTAAAACTCCACAAACAACTTGATGTGCCGGCATCTGTTGAATAACTGAATAGACAACGAATCATCCCAAATTCAGGAGGTGGATTTTGGGAGCAGGATATATTATTTTTTTCCCCTTTTCCTTTTTTTGTGAGTGTAAATGTGTATGCTTCTGGGTGAGATTTTGTCTGTATAGCTTTGCTTTATAATACCTTTATTTTATTTCATTTTATTTTATCCTCTTTCTTTCTTTCTTTCTTTCTTTCTTTCTTTCTATTTTTTCTCCCTTTTACTCTGAGCTGTGTGTATGAAAGGTCCTTGGTGCTCCAGCCAGGCATCAGGGCTGTGCCTCTGAGGTGGGAGAGCCAACTTCAGGACACTGGTCCACAAGAGACCTCCCACGTAATACCAAACGGCGAAAATCTATCAGAGATCTCCATCTCAACATCAAGACCCAGCTTCACTCAACGACCAGCAAGCTACAGGGCTGGACACCCTATGCCAAACAACTAGCAAGACAGGAACACAGCCCCATCCATTAGCAGAGAGGCTGCCTAAAATCATAATAAGGCCACAGACACCACAAAACACACCACCAGATGTGGACGTGCCCACCAGAAAGACAAGATCCAGCCTCATCCACCAGAACACAGGCACTAGTTCCCTCCACCAGGAAGCCTACACAACCCACTGACCCAACCATAGCCACTGGGGACAGATACCAAAAACAACAGGATCTATGAACCTGCAGCCTGTGAAAAGGAGACCCCAAACACAGTAAGATAAGCAAAATGAAAGGACAGAAAAACATACAGCAGATGAAGGAGCAGGGTCAAAGCAAATCAGACCTAACAAATGAAGAGGAAATACGTAGTCTACCTGAAAATGAATTCAGAATAATGATAGTAAGGATGATCCAAAATCTTGGAAATAGAATAGACAGAATGCAAGAAACACTTAACAAGGACGTAGAAGAACTAAAGAGGAACCAAGCAACGATGAAAAACACAATAAATGAAATTAAAAATACTCTAGAAGGGATCAATACCAGAATAACTGAGGCAGAAGAACGGATAAGTGACCTGGAAGATAAAATGGTGGAAATAAATACTGCAGAGCAGAATAAAGAAAAAAGAATGAAAAGAACTGAGGACAGTTTCAGAGACCTCTGGGACAACATTAAATGCACCAACATTCGAAATATAGGGGTCCCAGAAAAAGAAGAGAAAAAGAAAAGGACTGAGAAAATATTTGAAGAGATTATAGTTGAAAACTTCCCTAATAAGGGAAAGGAAATAGTTAATCAAGTCTTGGAAGCACAGAGAGTCCCATACAGGATAAATCCAAGGAGAAACACGTCAAGACACATATTAATCAAACTATCCAAAATTAAATATAAAGAAAACATATTAAAAGCAGCAAGGGAAAAATAACAAATAACACACAAGGGAATTCCCATATGGTTAACAGCTGATCTTTCAGCAAAAACTCTGTAAGCCAGAAGGGAGTGGCAGGATATACTTAAAGTGATGATGGAGAAAAACCTACAACCAAAATTACTCTACACAGCAAGGATCTCATTCAGATTTGATGGAGAAATTAAAACCTTTACAGACAAGCAAAAGCTGAGAGAATTCAGCACCACCAAACCAGCTTTACAACAAATGCTAAAGGAACTTATCTAGGCAAGAAACACAAGAGAAGGTAAACACCTACAATAACAAACCCAAAACATTTACGAAAATGGTAATAGGAAAATACATATCGATAATTACCTTGAATGTAAATGGATTAAATGCTCCCACCAAAAGACACAGACTGGCTGAATGGATACAAAAACAAGACCCATATATATGCTGTCTACAAGAGACCCACTTCAGACCTAGGGACACATACAGACTGAAAGTGAGGGGATGGAAAAAGATATTCCATGCAAAGGGAAATCAAAAGAAAGCTGGAGTAGCAATCCTCATATCAGACAAAATAGAGTTTTAAATAAAGACTATTACAAGAGACAAAGAAGGACACTATATAATGATCAAGGGATCGATCCAAGAGGAAGGTATAACATTTGTAAATATTTATGCACCCAAC
The DNA here is from genome assembly GCF_028023285.1 of Balaenoptera ricei. Taxonomy (NCBI): domain Eukaryota; kingdom Metazoa; phylum Chordata; class Mammalia; order Artiodactyla; family Balaenopteridae; genus Balaenoptera; species Balaenoptera ricei. The sequence goes on along the minus strand of NC_082651.1, from coordinate 18,938,230 downwards.
ATAGGAGCACCTCAATACATAAGGCAAATACTAACAGCCATAAAAGGGGAAATCGACAGCAACACAATCATAGTAGGGGACATTAACACCCCACTTTCACCAATGGACAGATCATCCAAAATGAAAATAAATAAGGAAACACAAGCTTTAAATGATACATTAAACAAGATGGACTTAATTGATATTTATAGGACATTCCACCCAAAAACAACAGAATACACATTTTTCTCAAGTGCTCATGGAACATTCTCCAGGATAGATCATATCTTGGGTCACAAATCAAGCCTTGGTAAATTCAAGAAAATTGAAATTGTATCAAGTATCTTTTCCGACCACAATGCTATGAGACTAGATATCAGTTAGAGGAAAGGATCTGTAAAAAATACAAACACATGGAGGCTACACAATACACTACTTAATTACGAAGTGATCACTGAAGAAATCAAAGGGGAAATCAAAAAATACCTAGAAACAAATGACAATGGAGACACGACGACCCAAAATCTATGGAACGCAGCAAAAGCAGTGCTAAGAGGGAAGTTTATAGCAATACAAGCCTACCTCAAGAAACAGGAAACATCTCTAATAAACAACCTAACCTTGCACCTAAAGCAATTAGAGAAAGAAGAACAAAACAACTCCAAAGCTAGCAGAAGGAAAGAAATCATAAAGATCAGATCAGAAATAAATGAAAAAGAAGTGAAAGAAACAATAGCAAAAATCAATGAAACTAAAAGCTGGTTCTTTGAGAAGATAAACAAAATTGATAAACCGTTAGCCAGACTCATCAAGAAAAAAAGGGAGAAGACTCAAATCAATAGAATTAGAAATGAAAAAGAGAAGTAACCACTGACACTGCAGAAATACAAAAGATCATGAGAGATTACTACAAGCAACTCTATGCCAATAAAATGGACAACCTGGAAGAAATGGACAGATTCTTAGAAATGCACAACCTGCCGAGACTGAGCCAGGAAGAAATAGAAAATATGAACAGACCAATCCCAAGCACTGAAATTGAAACTGTGATTAAAAATCTTCCAACAAACAAAAGCCCAGGACCAGATGGCTTCACAGGCAAATTCTATCAAACATTTAGAGAAGAGCTAACACCTATCCTTCTCAAACTCTTCCAAAATATTGCAGAGGGAGGAACACTCCTCAACTCATTCTACGAGGCCACCATCACCCTGATACCAAAACCAGACAAAGATGTCACAAAGAAAGAAAACTACAGGCCAATATCACTGATGAACATAGCTGCAAAAATCCTCAACAAAATACTAGCAAACAGAATCCAACAGCACATTAAAAGGATCATACACCATGATCAAGTGGGGTTTATCCCAGGAACGCAAGGATTCTTCAATATATGCAAATCAATCAACGTAATACATCATATTAACAAATTGAAGGAGAAAAATCATATGATCATCTCAATAGATGCAGAGAAAGCTTTCGACAAAATTCAACACCCATTTATGATAAAAGCCCTGCAGAAAGTAGGCATAGAGGGAACTTTCCTCAACATAATAAAGGCCATATATGACAAACCCACAGCCAACCTTGTCCTCAATGGTGAAAAACTGAAACCATTTCCACTAAGATCAGGAACAAGACAAGGTTGCCCACTCTCACCACTATTATTCAACATAGTTTTGGAAGTGTTAGCCACAGCAATCAGAGAAGAAAAAGTAATGAAAGGAATCCAATTCGGAAAAGAAGAAGTAAAGCTGTCACTGTTTGCAGATGACATGATACTATACATAGAGAATCCTAAAACTGCCACCAGAAAACTACTAGAGCTAATCAATGAATTTGGTAAAGTAGCAGGATACAAAATTAATGCACAGAAATCTCTTGCATTTCTATACACTAATGATGAAAAATCTGAAAGTGAAATTAAGAAAGCACTCCCGTTTACCATTGTAACAAAAATAATAAAATATCTAGGAATAAACCTACCTAAGGAGACAAAAGACCTGTATGCAGAAAATTATAGGACACTGATGAAAGAAATTAAAGATGATACAAATAGATGGAGATATATACCATGTTCTTGGATTGGAAGAATCAACATTGTGAAAATGACTCTACTACCCAAAGCAATCTACAGATTCAATGCCATCCCTATCAAACTACCACTGGCATTTTTCACAGACTAGAACAAAAAATTTCACAATTTGTACGGAAACACAAAAGACCCCGAATAGCCAAAACAATCTTGAGAACGAAAAATGGAGCTGGAGGAATCAGGGTCTCTGACTTCAGACTATATTACAAAGCTACAGTAATCAAGACAGTTTGGTACTGGCACAGAAACAGAAATATAGATCAATGGAACAGGATAGAAAGCCCAGAGATAAACTCACGCACATATGGTCGCCTTATCTTTGATAAAGGAGGCAAGCATATATAGTGGAGAAAAGACAGCCTCTTCAATAAGTGGTGCTGGGAAAATTGGACAGATACATCTAAAAGCATGAAATTAGAACACTCCCTGACACCATACACAAAAATAAACTCAAAATGGATTAAAGACCTAAGTGTAAGGCCAGACACTGTCAAACTCTTAGAGGAAAACATAGGCAGAACCCTCTATGACATAAATCACAGCAAGATCTTTTTTGACCCACCTCCTAGAGAAATGGAAATAAAAACACAAATAACCAAATGGGACCTAATGAAACTTAAAAGCTTTTGCACAGCAAAGGAAACCATAAACACGACCAAAAGACAACCCTCAGAATGGGAGAAAATATTTGCAAATGAAGCAACTGACAAAGGATTAATCTCCAAGATTTACAAGCAGCTCATGCAGCTCAATAACAAAAAAACAAACAACCCAATTCAAAAATTGGCAGAAGACCTAATCAGACATTTCTCCAAAGAAGATATCCAGATTGCCAACAGAGACATGAAAGAATGCTTAACATTATTAATCATTAGAGAAATGCAAATCAAAACTACAATGAGGTATCATCTCACACCTGTCAGAATGACCATCATCAAGAAATCTAGAAACAGTAAATGCTGGAGAAGGTGTGGAGAAAAGGGAACACTCTTGCACTGTTGGTGGGAATGTCAATTGATACAGCCACTATGGAGAACAGTATGGAGGTTCCTTAAAAAACTAAAAATAGAACTACCATACAACCCAGTAATACCACTACTGGACATATACCCTGAGAAAACCATAATTCAAAAAGAGTCATGTACCAAAATGTTCATTGCAGCTCTATTTACAATAGCCCGGACATGGAAGCAACCTAAGTGTCTATCAAGAGATGAATGGATAAAGAAGATGTGGCACATATATACAATGGAATATTACTCAGCCATAAAAAGAAATGAAATGGAGGTATTTGTAATGAGGTCGATTGAGTTAGAGTCTGTCATACAGAGTGAAGTAAGTCAGAAAGAGAAAAACAAATACAGTATGCTAACACATATATATGAAATCTAAGGAAAAAAAATAAAAGGTCATGAAGAACCTAGTGGCAAGACGGGAATAAAGACACAAACCTACTAGAGAATGGACTTGAGGATATGGGGAGGGGGAGGGGTGAGATGTGACAGGGTGAGAGAGTGTCATGGACATATATACACTACCAAATGTAAAATAGATAGCTAGTGGGAAGCAGCCGCATAGCACAGGGAGATCAGCTCGGTGCTTTGTGACCACCTAGAGGAGTGGGATAGGGAGGGTGTAGGGAGGGTGGGAGGGAAGGAGATGCAAGAGGGAAGAGATATGCAAACATATGTATATGTATAACTGATTCACTTTGTTATAAAGCAGAAACTAACACACCATTGTAAAGCAATTATACTCCAATAAAGATGTTTAAATAATATATCTAAATGTTCATAAATATGAATATGATAAAATAATGTACAGTACAATTATATTGTGAAACTAGGCAAACTTTGAAAGGAATAATTTTCAGGTATATGGTTCTTAAAAAGATGTACATGATAGAATAATTTTGAAAAGCAATTTGTGGAGCATTGTGTATCATCTTCTTAAAGTTTGAAAAATGTAAAAAGAGGCAGATATACATTGTTAAGAGCACAACTGAGATAGCACTGACTATCTATGGGTGCTAATAAATGAGAGATTTAGGATAGAATTCTTTAAGGTGGGGTGTGTCTACATGTGTGTATGTGTGTCTATGTGTGTGAGAATTATATTTTTCCTATATGATCACAAAACATTTACATAATAAATCTATGTAAATATACAAGCACACATAGGCACTTATATGCATGCATATGCATATACAATCCTCTGGTTTGGTGTCCATATTTTATCTGACTTGTATGAATTGCAGTGAGCTTTTGACTAAAATTAGGAGAAAAAAGTAGTAGTTTTTGTTTCTCAAGCTAGGAATAAACTAGTCTCATGATGGATATAGGTCGTATTCTCAATGAATGCCAACTAAAATATTCTACAAATTGAATGGCATATACATGTCTCCTCTGTCAAATTTGTAATTATTTTCTATTTATGATGTGGGTGCTTTATGTCAAGGAGACTTGGATCCTTGTGACTTTTGCAGATGATTCTTTTATGTTTGCAGTCTCTTGTGGGGTCTTAAGTCTTATCAGACACTGTTAATTTCTTCAAATAAGTTACCTTTGTGGCTTTAGCAGATTGGAAAAGAAATCAAACACTTGCACCAAAATGATTGCTAGTTAAGAACTCTGTTTTTAGGTCTTTCACTGTAAAAGACACCTGGACATATATTTTTCATGATGGGTGTTGCAATCTAAAGGTGCTCTCTTGCAGTTTGCCTGAGGTAAAGTTGTAATAATAGCTCTCATGTATTGAATATTGAGTATATGTCAAAAATTTTAGATTTGTTGTTCCTAATTTTCTTAATAATCCTGTGACTAAGATATTTTAAAATGTCTTTCCTTCCCTCCCTCCCTCTCTCCCTACCTTCCTTCCTTCCATCTTTTCATTCTTCCTTCCTTCCAAATACTTCCTGTATAAGTTAGCATTTCTTTACCATTTCAGACCATAGTGATTTCTTAAACTACAATCTCTAACTATCCTAGTTGTCTACACGATGCACTGGACAATTAAACATGAATTTGCTGTTTTATGATATTTCTTCACTGTTTTATTGAACCATTCTAGTATTTATGTCCTGTTAATTACTTCAAGTATTGTGGTCTTGTGTTTTCTTTCTAATTTCATACTTTAATTTATTGTTTATTCCATGAAATTCTACCTTGCATTTTAGGTGTTTTATACATTTTAAATTTTCTTTTAATGTGTTAGTATGTCTTACCTTCACAATAATCCATGAAATAATATTAGATGTATGTTATTTTCTCCCTTTGAGAGGTATGGATAATATATTAAATGGTTAACTCAGGTTCACCCAGGAGTGTTTGGAATAAGATCCATAATTCTTGCCTTATCATGACCTTTAAAACCATAGTGTTCAATTTTAGCTATGTGTTATTGTTAGTATTTTATGGAGTGAAATTTACATTTTCACTTTTGTTCTGTCTTTGAACAAATACATGTGTACTATACAAAGATTCGTAGCTCCCTTCTTGTTCTAATAGGGTATACAGCATTAAAAGCTCATGGATAATGATCAATAATAATAACCACAATTATCATTTAACTATCCATGTGATGATTCTCAACATGGATAGAACTATTGTTAGATAAAATGGCTTTCCTTTGTAATCTTACATATTTTATTTTATTTAAAAATATTGTTCTGAGAAAGGGTCCTTTGCTTCACTATACTGCCAAACAATCTATGACACAAAAAATGGGAGCCAGAGGCTATGGTTCCCACTGCTTTATATCACCAGCAACACTGGATCCAAGGTTCTGCAATTTTCAAATAAATATATTTAAAATATGTGCATAAATGGATTTATCTATATTATGTTTTAAAGCAAATAACTTATTCTATTAAAATTTTGGTTTTATATAAAATAAATATTTACAATCATAGGGCCAATTTACACTTTAATGAATTATTTACATCTTTCTATTTTCAAATACAGTTTGAGCAAAGTGACCTGACTTTTAAAGGGAGATCATATTCATGGTGAAGAGAAAGGTTTAACATAAAGCTAAAGTCCTGGCTTCAGGATCTGTCACCTTGAGCGAATCAGTTAACTCTTTTAAGTTCACCTTTCTTATAACTGACACTAGAATCCATTCATTTATTCCAACAACAAATATCTTTCAACAATTGCCTATTATATGCTATGAGCTATACTAATGGGGCATAATAATGTTTTGCCTTTCATGAGGTTTGCATGAGAATCAAAAGACAATGTAAATGAGAATACATTATAAATTTAATGGGTTACAAATATAAGAAACATTTCTAATGCCCTGTAAGGTTTTAAATTGCTTTCTGAAATAGAGAAAACAAAAATTATATTCAACAGAGCTTTAATATTCAGAAAATTGTATTGAATTATAATTCTCAGAAATTGATTTATATTGTAACTTTCTTTAAAACATTTTATCCATTTTATCAGGATACCAGATTCTGTACCACACTATATAATCAAAAATTCCTTATTAAAGAATTTTTATACCATGTGGGTATGTGCCTGTATGTGTGTGTGTATGTGTGTGCCTGTGTTTTGGGAGAGGGTGTTCTTGCTATCTCATTAGCATTTTCAGTTGAGAGAACTTATATTTTGAAGCTTGCTGTTTCTGTCTCTAAATATACATAAGTTTTATGATGTTATTGTCATTTATATGTCCCTTTATATCCTCCAGTTCAAAACCATTGTTGTTCATTTAGTTACTCTGGTCTTGATGGTCATAATTAACCTGTCTGCGGCTTCGCAGCTGTTTCAGTAGAAGACATTCATGAAACAGACATCTGCTTTATATTATTCATGTTGTACCCATTCTATTTAATATGAAGACACAGTGGACTTATATCCAGGTCAAGCACTTACAGGTGTTTAAGAGATTTATGTTATGGTACTTAATTTTTTCAGGAAAACATTCAAAATATTTAATTAAATCCTGAAGGAGCATTTATAGAGCATGTATCTTATGTCCAGAATTATTTTAAGTATTGTTGGAACAACAAAATGTGAAGAAACGTATTAGATTAAAAATCCTTACTAGATTGAAAAATGGTCAACCATATTGTGGTTACACTGTCAAGTGTTGATGGGGTGATCCCAATGTGAACTCTCTCCATTGTTCCTGGACAGGGCTGGATCTGAACTGATACTTAATGATGTTAAGGTTGGGGGTAAGAGTAATAGATTTTATGTGTGTGCACGCATGTGTTTCTATTTTTCACAAATATTGGCTACATCTTCTTAGGAGATTATTATAATTCCTTGTTCCATTGGCTAAAGGTGTGGCCATAAGATTTGGTCTGAATAATGAAATGTGAGCCCAAGTAAAGTGTGTTAGCTTCAAGGAAAAGATTTTAGAGCTAGTGCATGGGTAATAATGATTATTTTCTTTGGGTCATGAGAGGGACAAGGCAGTAGGAGGAGGCTACTTCAATCAGCCTAGACTTTGCATAGGACTGTGTGTGGAGTAGAGGCAGAGTTGACCCATGTTGCTCATGTAATATGGGCAAGAATCATATGCTATTATAAGCCTCTGAGTTTGAGATCATGTGTGACTACAGCATAACCTAGACTCTTCTGAGTGATATTAACAAGTACATATTTTAGGAGCTTTTAATTGCATTTCAATTTCTTGTTTTAGTACTGACCCATAGGTGATGCTCATTTACAGTTGGATAAAGCAAAGTAAATCCTGCAGAGAACATTAATAGAAGGTTGCAAAGCAGAGGCCACCATGAACTTGGGCTGGATCTGAACCATGGCTGGTGACTATGGCCTGGAGAAGGTCATTGGTGCTCTGATGTTTCCTCTGGCTTCAGTTTCTCTGGGCCTATATTAGTGAGGAGAGAAGCATTTTGTGCAGATTATTCCCTCAGGTCCAAGCAAATCCTATGATTTGGACCATTGGAGAGAAACAGGAATCACAATGCAGTACTAAAATCTAACTTACATTTTTCAATTAGATGTCTATCAGAAAGCCCTGATTCAGATTTGAGATGGAAGTTCAGTTAGTTATAAGTGATAACTGTGTCCCATTCTTCAATTGTTTCTCAAAAATCCATTCATTGGGAACTCTAGGATAATGGAACACTGACAGGGGAGTTATATCAGGAAGAACAGAGCTACATTTTTAAAATGTGCTACATTTTTTCCCTAGGATGAATCCATTTGGAAGTTAGTTGATTTGAGTGCTGTGGTCAGGTGGGAGGGAACCCACTTCCAAATTTCTAGTGGGAGTCTAAATGGATACCATGACAGAGACTCAGTGGTTTTATAACCTCAAGTAGAACTAAGGTGAGGCCATGTTAGTCAGCAGATAGAGTCTCATAATTAGGACCACACTAGTTATAGGCACTGTATTTACTCTGTACATAAGATTGGACTGAATAAATGTGCAATTCTGTTACATTATATAGATTTTCAAATGCTGGCTCTCTGAAACTTCACAAAATTACCTGTTGATAAGACAAATTTGAGTTTACTGCTTACTATGGTAAGAAGGAATATCATTTTGCTATGGTCTTAGCATCGTCTCAGAAAGGGAGGGCAAAGTCAGAATATTTACTGAGATTTTAATATCATTTTAAGGTAGTTCTTTCAATGCAAGACCTTAGTTAGGAATGGAAAAATTGTGATACAATAGTACAGTATTGGTGAATAGAGTAGTAAGATAAGAATTTTGAGACAATAGATTCAAAGTGTCTTTGTCATAAACTGTAGTTGGATATTTTCTTTAGAAGATTTGATGAGTATTTTAGGAAATTCCTGGAAGGAGAGTAGTAAAGATGTTTGCAGCTCTAAGTTTCTGGTCAAGAGTCTCCTGGGATAGTAAAGTAAAACTGATGAAGGCAGCAGAATAAGAAATTTATGTTCAATAGTAAGATGTGTGAGCAATCTTTGTTCTTATAATAAGCAAAGAGATGTGTCAGAACAACAAATTTCAGCGTGTTTGGACTCAGCCAATGAATAATTGAATCAGGAAAACATCTCAGCATTAATCAAGATACAAGAGGATTTCCAAAGACTTCCACGTCTTTGGTGTTTCATTCAATAACTTGAATGAAACAATGAATACAACAACCTTGAGTTGTATCCTAGATATAAGGAAATATTGTAGATCTAAGATATTAACTGGGATGGACACATTGGAGTGAAATGAGTCTGTGATACATCCCACTCAAATATTCTCTAACTTGGTCAAAGGCAAACTTCTTCCAAGTTTCTGGAAAAAGGTGGCTACAAGAAATAGGATGTCATTCTTTGTGGGTCTTAATGATGGCATATTACCCTTGGTGGAGAGAGAATTTTTCAATTCACTGGGAATAGTTTTGACCTTAAGTATAGGAAAGTAAATTTCCCATGATCAAATTAATATCAGAAAACAGTGTAAAAACCTCTGGAAACTACTGATTCGGCCCTTCAGGTATCAAAGTATATATTAGAGAAATGTTAATGTACAATGGAAAGTTGTTTACAAGGCACTTAAGATCCAGTTGAAGGTGAAAGTCCTTCAAGGAGTGTAGGTATTCCAGACTTGGATGAATGTTGAATTGGATACTCTGGGATTGTGTGCCTAGCTAACTCTTTTCTTCTAGGAATTGATATTTTTCCAGTCTCCCTCATAATCCACATGACTGTAGTGGAAAAAGGTATAATATAATGTAAAACACTATTCTTTGACCACGGTTGAATACTTTAGGTATAGGAGCATGACCCAGTTTTGCCATTTAAGACTCATCCCTGAGGATTTTGGATTTGAAACCAAAAAAATCAGGCAAAACTTCATCCATTTCCTGAGGTTATATATTTAAATAATAGTACTTTTAAAGCTTAGGAAAGCAAAAGGTATTTCTTGGGGTTAAAGGAGGTTGTTGAAGAAGTAGATACCGATGAAAGGATAAAACAATGCTACATGCAGAGGAGTGATTATCAAACTTTTTAAAACTCAGATTTTTGTTCCCTACAGCCAGATTTTTAAATTTATTAGACTGGACTGAAGATTTTCATTTCTAACAAGTTCTCAGGTGATACTGATGCAGTTCGTCCAGTGATCTAAAACCACTGGTCTAAAATAAAGGGGAAACAAAGCAGATGCCACATGGAAAAAAATGTCTTAGGAATAGAGCAAAAATATATTTGGTAACAATAATCCACATTAGCGCGATTCCATTCCTTGATTCAGGTGCTTAAATAGGCTCATGGTCTGCAGTAGTAAGGAAGAGTATTCTGGAGATAAGGAGAAGATCTCAAGGTGAAGGCTAGCATTATTCTCAAAAAGAGGGTGGAAATGCAATCGTTTTTCAGTCTGAGTAGTGGAAGTTCAGTATATCCAGCTGCCACTAATTAAACCCCTTAGATAACTGCCAAATCTATACTTGGCTTGTCACCCTGTTTTAAAAGAAAATGTCAATATGCTGAATATGGCAAAAGGGACATGGTTGCCTAGATTCCCTAATAACAGTGTATCTGACAGTTATGGAATAACTCAACTGACAGTTTCTAATAATAAAACTCTGTGTCTCTGAGAATTTGAGGCCAGGCTAAACATAACATCTATATATCATGTTACATTTTTGAAAAAATAGTTGTAATTTAGTATATGTTTAAAAGAAATTACAATCTCCATTCCATGTCTTTACCAATCTAGGAATAAAAATCATCAAGATCAAGGACATTGATGAGATATACAGTAATTTCCATAAAAATAATTGACCCTTATGGTTAAGATACTTAGAATCAAATCCCAGCAATGATTTCTCCTATTATGGAAAATTCATTTAAATAATGGGATTTGAGTAATTCTATTTGGATTGGTTGAAATAATTGGACAGCTCTAAAAATATGTTATATGCCTACACAGACGGTAGAGTTCTGAGGAGTCTGCAGTTTTCAGGAGAGAAGGCATTAACATTTCTTTAAAATGCTCTTTAAAAAAATCCTCATGGAAGGATCTTCTATAACTACATGCCATAGTCCCATGCAAAATTTAATCTAGGATAAATTCTTTCATTCATATTATGTAAATCTTTACTAGTAAATTTTGAGATTTTCTTCCTTGGCTTTTACTGTACATAACGTGTATAATTTAGAGACAAGACAATAAATGCATTAACTTAGACACCAGAAAATCCTGGCTTCTATCTTAAGGGTAAAACAGATAAATTGGGAGTAATGATGAAACCGTCAATTAGACCAATCTAAATAGGCATCTTTAAAAAAAGTTACCACTGACATATTTTGGCAGTCTATAGTGTCTACACACACTTCTTTACTTGTTGACTGATTCTCCTCCTTAAACTTAACATGTTATTATAGTAGCTGGAATGAAGGATTTTCACCCACTAAAGAACATTTTATGAAACAAAATTAGGAGAGAGATTCAAATAATTATCAATACAAAAGTAATACAATTATGTAAATATATGAAAAAGTATAAAATATAACTTCAATATCCCTAATAGTTTGCTTATCAATCATTTTTTTAAAATTTAATTTAGACAAAAATATTCTACAGATCTTAGTTTACAATTCGATGAAACTTGAGAAATATTTGACACTCATGTGCCTTCCATCCCAGTCAAGATATGGAGCATGCAGAACACTCAGAAAGTTTGTTAATTTTGTTAAAACCATCAATTATCTTTAATAGATATGTTAAAAATAATAAGATGTTTTTATTTTGTTTTGTTTACCCACATAACTGCCATTTCTACTCTTCTTAATTATTTGTGTAGATCCAGATTTCCATTGGGTATTCTCTTTCTGGAGTGAAGTGATCAATTCTTCCAGGTGTTGTATTTCAGAGAGAGTATTTATTTTACCTTTACTTTTGAAAGATATTTTTGATAGGTATAAAATTCTAAGTTGACACTTTTATCTTTCTAATATTCTAAAGATGTTGTTCCACTGTCTTCTGACTCACATTTATTTATGACAACAGTCTACTGTCATTATTTTTGTTCCTCTAGATGTAATGTGTCTTTTCTGGCTACTTTTAAGATTGTCTATTTATCATGGGTTTTGAGTAATTTGATTTGATGTTCCTTAATGTAGTTTTTTCGTGCTTCTTGTGTTTGAAGTTTGGTTTGTTGAATGTCTTGGATTTTTGAGTTAATATTTTTCATCAAAGTGGAAAAATTTGGGCCATTATTTCCCAAAGACTCCTCTCCCCACCCCTTCTCTCCTTTGGCATCTCCAATTACATGTATATGAAGCCACTTGAAGATGTTCCATAGTTCACTGATACACTATTAATTTATTTATTCTTTTTTTCTATATGTTTTATTTTGAATTATTGTTATCACTACAAACTTGCTAATCTGTATTCAGCAACGTTTACTGTAGTGTTAATTCCATGCAAGGTATTTTTCATCTCAGACTTTTTTTCATTTCTAGATATTCAGTTTGGGTCTTTTTTATTTTTAATTTCTCTCTTCAACAAACTCATGATTTTCTCTACATTCTGAAATATACGGAATATAGTTACAGCTGTTTTCATGTACTTGTCTACTAATTCTAACATCTGTGTTATTTCTTGGCCTGTATCTTTCTGTTGATTTTTTTTACTTATCATGAGTCATATTTTCCTGCTTTTTTGTATGCTTAGCAACTTTTTTATTGGATGACAGATATTGTAAATTTTATCCTGTTTTGTGCTAGATATTTGTATATTTCTATAAATATCTCTGAGCTTTGTTTTGAGACACAGTTAAGTCACTGAAAATGGTTTGATATTTTTAAGTCTCACATTAAATCTTATTTTCAGAAGAAGCAGAGCAGCTGATAGCCTAGGGCCGATTTCTCGACACTTCTCAAGCAAAACCTTCTGAATATTCTATCCACTCTTCAGTCTATTTTAAGGTTTTTGCATTTTGGCAGGTAGGAATACAAACTATTTGTAGGTCTTTTTGAGGTCTGAGAATTTTGGGGGTTTTTGTTTGTTTGTTTGTTTGTTTGTTTATGGGTCTTTCTCCTGTCTCGAGTACTTTTTTCATATGCATGCATAATGTACTTGAGCTGATCAGTACTCAGCTTCAGACTTGAAGGGAAGCATTTCTTCAGACTTCTCTGCACAACTCTCTTCTCTACATGCAGCTCTCTCCTCTCTTGCACTCTGCCTGAACTTTCTAGCTGGCTTCCCAAATTTTCAATTATGTTTCCTCAATACAAGGCTGAATATGGGTGCCCCCTCCATACAATGTAGTAATAATAGTTGGGATAATTATAGGGCTATTTTGTTTGTTCCTTTTCTTTTCAGGTTACCTCTCCAGTGCTACCTGACCAATGTCTGAAAACTGCTGTTTCGTATATTTTTTCTGGTTCAGTAGTGGTTTAAGGCAGGTATTCAAATTTAGCCAGTTATACTCCATCTTTGTCAGAAGTTGATGTTCCAATAGATCAATATAGAAAGTAAAAAAAAAAACCAAAACTTAGCAACCCATAGTATTTGCTACATCATCAATGGAAAATGTAAGTGGAAACAAGATTATCAAACTTCTCATGTGTTTTCTCTATAGTTGAGATAAAATTCTGCAATTTTATCTGTGCTTCTGCCTCAGTTACATAGGCAGTTCCCAAAAAGAGGCTTTCTTGTCAGTAGTCTCTGAATGATCAATTTTTACATAAAGTATATTGATGTTGGAAACAATAATAAACCTAAAATATACAAATATACACACAGTATCAATTTCTATCTTAATCTTTATTTTGAAATATAATTTTATTTTATTTTATTTTACTTTTTTGCTGTGTTGGATCTTCATTTCTATGAGAGAGCTTTCTCTAGTTGTGACAAGTGGGGGCCACTCTTCATTGCGGTGCGTGGGCCTTTCACTGTCGCGGCCTCTCCTGTTGCAGAGCACAGGCTCCAGACGTGCAGGCTCAGCAGTTGTGGCTCACGGGCCTAGTTGCTCTGCGGCATGTGGGATCTTCCCAGACCAGGGCTCGAACCCGTGTCCCCTGCTTTAGCAGGCAGACTCTCAACCACTGCACCACCAGGGAAGCCCTATTTTGAAATATAGTCAAAGGAATGGAAAACACAATGCTCTTAGTAAAACTCATTGAGGAAATGCACTCCAGTGTGAAATGAAAGGGGATATTTTCACTGCACCTAAAACAATGATATTATTTAGGAATATATTCCAAAAGAGTCATAAATGGAGAAGTCTATTTAAAGAGAATGTATCTTTGAAAATTCAACGTTTCTATAATTATTTTATTTCATAAAATGACTACTTTAATCTATATCAGAAAAATAATTTGCTTCAAAACTTCAAAGAAGCTAGATGGAGGACCTTTCTGACCCTGTGGTTCATAAAAGAATAGCATACATTTTATATGTATATTAGTGTGGAACTTGGATTCTATGCAGATTTCAACGTTTTAGAAATATATAAATGAGTCCTATCTGAAAGACTAAGACAAAAGGATTTGTTTGATGTTAAATTAGAAAAGATAGTACAGTATATTTCCCCCATCTACATTTTTGGTATCACCATGTTTAATTTGTAAAGCCAATTAATTGTTTTGAGACTATGCACACTTATTTTATTTTTTAAAAAGGATATATATTTTGAACATTAACAATGTGAAAATCTCTAACCTAGAATAGCTTTTGCTTTAAAAGTGGGCTGGCTTCCAAAGTCATACCCGCCTGAGGTTAAAAATGGGGTCTGAATAATTTTATATTTTGCTCACATCGCACTGCTATTCTTTTTCTTTCTATGTCACTTCCCTCACCACCTCCTCCCCTTCTTACACACACAATTATTTCTCAGAGTGCCCTGGAACATCTCATGTGTACTCATGTACACAGTTCCTTCTGCTTTTAGAGGGCATCTACTATTTCTTCATTTTTTCTCCTCCCTATAGTAATTCTACTACTAATACTTGTGGAGCCTATGTAAACTCTGTAGAGATATTGACAAGGCCAGTTACATTCTGGAAGAAGTCATTAAAGCCATCCTGCACTGATGCTTGCCTAAGAGAATATTTTCTCTCACTTCTCTATTCCCAATGGTTTTGTCCCTGTTCAAACTTACAGATCTCCTCTGCACTCTCAACATTCTATAACAATGACTGAAAATAGGAAAAATATCCTTAACCATACTCTCTTCCAAAATAATTTAGCACTCATTTACAGGATCAATTCTTTGCTTCAAATAACATGCAGAAGTTTTAAATTTTATTCAATGTCTCAGCCATCATCAAACAGCTGGGCTTAATTAAACATTAAAATTAATTTCATAAATGAGGACAATTCTTTAAGTCTCAGAGGATTGTTGCTTCTTTTATAAACTTATTTAGGCTTTGGAAAGCTTGGACAATAATAGTAATTTTCTCTATTAAGCATATGTAATTTTTGCTCAGCAGCCCAACAATACAATTTTAGTTAGAGGATGTCAAACTGAAGACATTTCACCCTGAAAATTTACATGACATA
This sequence comes from Balaenoptera ricei, assembly GCF_028023285.1. NCBI lineage: Eukaryota > Metazoa > Chordata > Mammalia > Artiodactyla > Balaenopteridae > Balaenoptera > Balaenoptera ricei. Next base: position 18,922,701 of record NC_082651.1, on the reverse strand, counting down.
TAAGAACCTTTAAAGCAATTGCTTTTCCTACTTATTGTTGTAGACACTACAAGGAATCACAATGTATGACTAGGATGATATTCCCAATCAAATTGATTTTCTATATTTTTTAGGATACATAACTTTCCCTAGTTCTCCTTACATTTCTGGTATTTGATTGAGTTAGTATATTATATGATTGCTAGTATTACATTATATTTGATTTGGGCTGATAGTGGGATAATCAAAGGAAACACACTACTACTAAAATTTACTATACCATAACATCAGCAGTCTCATCCATGATTTACTTCTAGATGCATGTTACAGAAACTATCTAAATTAGCTAATCAAGTGGAAGGAAGGAAGAAAGGAAAGGAGGAAGGAAGAAAGGAAGGAAGGAAGGAAAGAAGCAAGGAAGGAAAGAAGCAAGGAAAGAAGGGAGGGGGGAGGGGAGGATAATATGGACTGCAAAGCATTCAATTTTGTAAGACTTCTCTTTCCACATTATATAACTATCTCAAAACTTCTGAATTTTAACTGTTTTTCAGATTAACCAACATAGAGGAGATAGCTATCTCTGAATCCCAATTTCTTTTTTTTTTTTTTTAATTCCTGTGTTTTCAGTAGTCTTTTTTTTTTTTAAATTTATTTAGTTATTTTATTTTTGGCTGTTTTGGGTCCTCGTTTCTGTGCGAGGGCTTTCTATAGTTGTGGCAAGCGGGGTCCACTCTTCATCGCGGTGTGCGGGTCTCTCACTATCGCGGCCCCTCTTGTTGCGGAGCACAGGCTCCAGACACGCAGGCTCAGTAGTTGTGGCCCACGGGCCCAGTTGCTCCGCGGCATGTGGGATCTTCCCAGACCAGGGCTCTAACTCATGTCCCCTGCATTGGCAGGCAGACTCTCGACCACTGCACCACCAGGGAAGCCCCCAGTTTCTAATTTTAGTAGCAAATCTGGATCCTGTGTCCACTCCTGGTCCAAGTAAATGGACAAAGGTGAAGAAATAGTAGAAATCTAGTTTGTGAACTGAGAGAACAGACAACCCTAAGGAAGAGGACCAAAAATTCAGAGAAAAGATTTGTGATAAGCTGGTCAGAATTGCCAAAATGTGTCTATGACACAGGAATTTCAATAAGGGTCAGACAAGCCAACCTGTAGAACTTATACAAAATATCCATGTGGAATATTGATTGAGAAGCAAAAACATAACAACCAAAAAGTATCACGCTAGATCCTATTTATTTTATCTAGACTCACTATATACCAGTGTGATCCCTCTCTTCAACCTGATTTCTTAACTATTTAATTCTGGCTGCTTTAATTTTTCTATTTCCCCTATATCTCTTTATACTCTTCTATACAAATTCTCCTTGTCATTTGATAGTAATCTAAAGCTACTAATTTCCCATTAAGCCTTCCACGAATTAAAATCCATACTGTACTTTGTTGATTATATATTGTGATATTGTTTGTTATTTTTTCTCCTGTAATAGTCTTGTTTTTCTAATTTTCTTAAGAGAAGAAATTATATTTTACACTTTATTCTCTTTCCTAAAGATATTCAAGTATAGTGGACACTTTATATAATTAATTTGTTCCTAATTGAGACAATTTTTTTCAAAACATATTTATTAAGCCCCCCTGTATGTAACAATATGTGATACATTTCATGAAAACCAGGTATAAAAAGATACTAGAAAGTTATTTTTGTCTCCTCCTGGTGTTATTACTCCTCTTACATTAGATATCTAAGTGCATAAGGGGATAACAATGTAACATAAAGTAAAACTCACTTTTCTAAAGTCAATTTCATTAAAAGTTATGTTTAAACAATTTGATTTAGGTCATAATTTGCAAAGAAGAAATGGTGAATTTCAAATTCTACCTTGAAATTATTCTCTTTATCTGCAAAGTCAGGGATCAAAGTCAGTATTAGGCATAGTTATTTTTTTCTCTTTACACAAAATTCAAATATAAAGTCATTCCTAATTTTAGTTAATAATTTATATATACATGTGTTTCAAGAATTTTAAAAGATTAATTCCATTTCAGGCCAATAAATGAAATTGGAGATTTAGTACTAAATTTTACAAGCTCAAACTTTTAAATTATATATTGATAAAGTTTACCAAACTTGGTCTACATAAAAAAATGCAATAGACTTTTTGATATTGTAAAGCAGGAACCAAGGTTCATTGTTTGGTTCCCTCAGAATTCTGCCCTTACTATTGATTTCTGCAATTGTCAAGGGCTCAATGGTGCTATTGTGGGATTGATACAAGGTTACTGACATTTATAGCATGTAAAATCTATGCAAATCTGTATAGTTATCACATAGGTAAGATGGGTTTATGGAGGGTCAGTTCCATGTAGCCCACTGGACAACTGCTATGGAGTGAATTGTGCCCTACCCCCAATTCGTATGTTGAAATCCTAACCACCAAAGTGCCTGTATTTGCAGACAGGGATTTTAGGAGGTATTTAAGGTTAAATGAGGTCATAAGAGTAAGCAGGTAATCCTATGGGATTGGTGACCTTACAAGAAAAGGAAGAGAGAGAAATTATCTCTCTCTGCTGTGTCATGACACAACAAGAAGGTGGCCATCTGCAAGCCAGGAAGAGAGCTCTCACCAGAACCCTACCGTGCTGGCATCCTGATCTTAGACTTTCAGCATCCAGAACTGAGACAAAATACTGTTCTGTTGTTTAAACTACCCAGACTATGGTACTTTATTATGGCAGCCTGAGCTGACTGATACAACTGACCATAAGGATTTGAAACTTAAGTGCACTTTAATAAACTCATAATAATTTTAATGCTGTGTATGTGTGTGTTATATGGGATAGCATAAGCACAGAAAAATGGTTTTTGTGGAAAAGTGAAGGTAAAAAAGAATGAAATAACAATGTAGCAAGCCAAAAATATTTATAATATTAATTGAAAATGAGGTTGCATCATGTTATCTATGATATTGCTGCAAAAATATAGATGAATTGACTATGCTAGTGGGCTATTTTTGCAATAACTACAAAAGGAGAAATGAGCCCTAACATAAGATTATGTTGTCCCTGGTAAAGTTAGATGTTCCACTGTTAGGCCTAAATATTGGCATAAGAATATCTAGCTTTCCTTAAAATAGTGTCAAAGACCAAATTTAGAAACTCCAATGGCTGTCCTGAACTGGTTCAATTCTCAGCCTACAAATGGTAACATGTACTTCTTCCTGAATTTTTTTTAAAGCAAATACAATATGATTATTGCTAAAATAAACAAACAAACAAAAATGAAGGGGATTATCTTACAATATCAAGGTGTGTCTGTTAATACCTTTAATTACAAAAAGGTCAAAGTCCAGAGATCAGTGCATGGAAGATGGGGGTAATGATCTAAATGCCCTGGGGAAATTAAAAAGTAGATCCAGGAGACTTCCATTTAGAGGGTAGGATATGTAAGTCTTAATAATAAGTCACTTTGACCAGAAAGTGTTTCTTTTTTTTTTAACTTAATTTTTTTTTTGGCCACACCACGTGGCATGTAGTATCTTAGTTCCCCAACCAGGGATCAAACCTGTGCCCCCTGCAGTGGAAGTGCAGAGTCTTAACCACTGGACCATTAAGGAAGTCCCTAGAAAGTGTTTCAAATCATCAGGACAATGGGAGAAAAGTGAAGAGTAGAATTAACAGGGGAGACTTATCAAGGAAAGGCTAGTGGAGGTGGAGACTGACTTGGGTTTTGAAGAATGATATAAATTCCAATACTGGTGATTTCCAATCCTTACACTCAATTAGCATCTCTTCAGGAGCTTTACAAAAAGTACCAAAGCCTGGGACCCACCGCAGATTCTAATAGGTATTTTTAAATGGTTTCCAGTTATTGCAAAAATAACTGGTTCAAGTTATATTTGCTGGTTCAAGAACCACTGTGTAACAAGCTTCAAGTTTCTGCTGTTGCTTTAGAATAGCATGAGAGTCTGTTAAAAATGCAGAATCTCAGACCCAAATCAAGACTCAATGATTTAGAATCTGCCTATTAAACTTTTAGAAGTAATAGAAACAAAGACACAATGGAGAATAAAATCCTGCAGAAACGTGCAGTTATACTTCAAACCCCTACTAACATTGGACATCCCAATAGTACTCTTTCTTGTTCTACATTCTAATACATGAAGTCATTTCCTGATTAAAATTACATAGATTCAGAACTGGAGAGTTGAATAATCAATAAATTTTTTGAACTCTAAGAATGTACCCAAAGACCCAGTTATGATCCAGAAAAGTTAGATTTCAAGTGCTAACTCCATGAAAATTTTCCTTTTTTTTTTTTTTTTTTGGAAGGCAGAGGTCTTCTCATTTCTTTTTTCTTTTTTTTTTTAACCTCTTTATTGAATTATGATTGCTTTACAATGGTGTGTTAGTTTCTGCATTATAACAATGTGAATCAGCTATACATATACATATATCCCAATATCTACTCCCTCTTGCGTCTCCCTCCCACCCTCCCTCTCCCACCCTCTAGGTGGTCACCAAGCACCGAGCTGATCTCCCTGTGCTATATGGCTGCTTCCCACTAGCTATCTATTTTACATTTGATAGTGTATATATGTCCATGCCACTCTCTCACTTCGTCCCAGCTTACCCTTCCCCCTCCCCATGTCCTCAAGTCCATTCTCTACATCTGTGTCTTTGTTCCTATCCTGCCCCTAGTTTCTTCAGAACCATTTTAATTTTCCATTTTAAACAACTGAGAGAATCACTTTCTTTACTTATATTCAAGGCTTTTATATAATAATTCTTTTTTTCTCGAAGGTTTAAGGAACTCATAACATCTAAATAGATATCAGACTATGTCAGAATACAAACAATTTGTAAACAATATCAAGTTTGGAATCTTGATGACAAAGGATTCAGAAGTTCCCATAAACAAGCAGTTGTGCTTTCTTTAAAAGACAGTGCTTTTTATTGTTGAACATGGGTTAGTAATTCACAGTTCTAGTTTTCTTAGACAGGACTTAGTAGATGAGTCACCCCATGGCACTGGCCATACTAATTAACCTCTCAGTGCCATTAAGAAAAAATAGATTGAAGAAGCAGATATTGATTTCTGAGAAGCCAGATATCAAAATTTATTGATCAGGCAGGACAATATTGACCAATTTTTTAAAAATCAAGAATGGTATGTACTGAAATAAAAGGTAAGTTTCTCTCTGTATCTCTTCGTGACCTGATGCTTGAAGGCAAGTCTTTTAAAACAGTAAAGAGAAGTCCTCTGAAGATTTATTTTAGATCTCTTTGCACTCCATATCTGTGAGCAAAGGGAAAATTTTCTTCTTCTAAAATGCCAGAGGGCCCAATATTGTTTCCATTGGAGGGAAACAAGAAAGCTTACATCAAATGATGATTAAAACACTGCATCAGTAAGCACAACATACGAGAAACTTCACATGCAAATCTGCACTAGTTTTCTGATTCCAGAACACAGCCTGTGCAGTCCAAAATTTAAAATGAATGGCAGCTTTCTTCATCAGGTCTCACTTAGGATTGTTATCATTTTTCCGCTTTCATGGTTCTTCTTCTTTCTCCTAAAAAGGGTGTGATAAAAATCAGACACTTAAGGTGAAATCCTTTAATATGCAACGGGAACATTTGCATTTAAAAATTAGAAGTAAGGAGGCCTCTGTCTAAACCCAAAGAATGACTTATGAATGATAAAGTTAATTGTGGCCAGGAAGTCAGGGAGATATATTGGTGGATACAAAAGTCTTTTCTAATGCCATTCTTCTCAAACCACAAAAGAAACTGTTTAATTTGTGTATATATAATATTGACCCTGCTTCCTGAAGGATTTATGCTCTCTGAATTTGAAACATAAATTATATTTTATTTTAGGTTATATTTCCTATTCATGGTCAGTGATGAGGTGATCTTCAAAGCTCCTTTCTGGCAGCAGAGAAGATCCTAAATGATGGTAAAGGGCCTGGAGTCCCGCATCTCTTAATCCACTAATTTCCTATGTGGCACTGGACAAGTGGTTTTAAAGATCCCAAATCCAAGTTTGTTCATCTGCAAATAAAGACACTGGGCCAAATTATCTGTAGTTACATTCTGTATTGACTTTCCAACTTTTACTATCCATGATAACACTAAATCAGTAAATTATCTCATACAGTGTTACAAGAGTTCTTGCATCATTTTCATCTATAAATATAAGGTAAATGAATTTCAGTGTAGTATGAAGGTAGGAAATGGGTACATTTTTTGATATTGTTCCCTTCCCCCACATGTGTGTTTAACACAGTTTTGATCCTTTGCAACTTTTACAGAATGTGATTGTGTTAGACCAAGGACAAAAAGTTTCATTTTGGTGTGTCACAGTCTCTGGGTACACTACACAATGCTCAAATACATAACAAAACTACAAACAAAAATTCTGAGAATTTAGAAACGGTAATTAAAAAAAAAAAACTCCTTATAACTGGTGGGTCAGAAAATTACAAACTATAATTGAAAATTACTTAGAAATAATAAGTATAAGATTATCAATTGAAAATATGAAATCTTATAGAAGTCATATTTAGAGGCAAATATATAGCAGTACATACCTTTATTTAAAATGAAATTAATTGCAGTTTTAACACAATCTTTAAGACTTTATTTTTTTTTCAGCGAAGTTTGAGGCTCAGAGCACAATTGAGAGGAAGGTGTAAAGATTTCCTATATACTGCCTGCTTCCACACATGCTTAGCCTCCCCTCTCAATGACACCAGCAAAAAGAGTGGTACATTTGTAATACTTGATAAACCTATACTGCCACATCATTATCACCAAAAGTCCATAATTTATGTTAGAGTTTACTCTTGGAGTTGTACATTCTATGGTTTTGGACAAATACATAATGACATGTATCCACCATTATAGTATCATACAGTATTTTCACTGCCCTAAAAATCTTCTGTGCTCTGCCTATTCATCTCTCCCTCTCAACCCCTGGAAACCACTGATATTTCTACTGTCTCCATAGAAAACCTTTTCCAGAATGCCATATCTTCAGAATCATAGTGTATATAGCCTTTTTAGAGTGGCTTCAACCCAATGTTTGCAAAAAGGAGAAAACAAATATAAGTATATGTAAATGTACACTAATTTGAAACTATAAAGGAAAACAGAGTAGTTATAATGACTACATTCAAAAGCTAGTTGTGAAAATAAAGTAAAACACAGATAAGGAAGATAATAAAAAACTAGGAAAAACTATATACTGTTCTATTCTAATAAGTTTGAAATTTCAATAGACACTTTAGGAAATTGTAACTCATCAAAATTCACTTTAGACATATATAATCAGAGGAGATTAATAAATCTTATGGCAAAGTTTCAATTAAAGTCACACATAAATCTATAAAAATATATGATTTCCATATAAAACTATTATAAAGAAACAATTATACAGTAGCATCAAGGCAGAACAGGTTTGAATTAGAAAATCTGACCAACCTTCCCATTTTCTCTGTCTCTCTCTATATACATAGACTACTATATATAGATATAGATATAGATACATATAGTAGTTTTCTAACACAACAAGAAAGCTACAAAATTTAATATAGATTTTTATTTCTTTACTTGTGTATGCAAGGAGTATACTGAGGTGTACTTTACTTAACACTTTTAAAAATGCAAAAACTGGGGCTTCCCTGGTGGCGCAGTGGTTGAGAATCTGCCTGCCAATGCAGGGGACAGGGGTTCGAGCCCTGGTCTGGGAAGATCCCACATGCCACGGAGCAACTAAGCCCGTGAGCCACAACTACTGAGCATGCGCATCTGGAGCCTGTGCCCCGCAACAAGAGAGGCCGCGACAGTGAAAGGCCCGCGCACCGCGCTGAAGAGTGGCCCCCGCTTGCCGCAACTAGAGAAAGCCCTCGCACAGAAACGAAGACCCAACACAGCCAAAAATAAAATAAATAAATAAATTAATTAATTTAAAAAAATGCAAAAACTGGATCATTAAAAATATATACAGGTATATTTGTCTATAATCCTATCACCATATTTAACACTCAATCACTAAAATGTCTTACTAGAGTTATTTAAAAATGAGAACACTAATGCTTTTGTATTTATTTCACCATTTCTTAAATATAATCTCTAAATTGAAATCCTGCATTGATACATATTTCATCCCAGCCCTTCTGTGATACCATCTTCCATCTGAGTATGCTAATGATACTCAGGCAGATATCACATCACTCATTCAGAATTATAAAGTATTAGATTATTGATTAGGAATGTACCTTAAATATTATGTTGTCCAAACAGCTATCCTATAATTAAAAGATTTCATTTTACCTTGGATCAAACACAGTGACAGAAATATATATTGCCTTGAAAGATAAAATGTTCAGCAATGTAATGATCTGGGAAAAATTCACCTTTGCAACTTCTGCTGAAGTCTTTAATACATTTTGAGTTCATTTTTGTGTGTGGTGAAAGAGAAGGTACACTGTCATTCTTCTTTCAACACCATTTATTGAAGAGACTGTCCTTTTCACAGAGTGTATTAGTGCCACCTTTGTCAAAGGTTAGTTGACCTACACTTTATGTGTGTTATATCTGGGCTCTATAGTCTATTCCATTAGTCTAATGTGTCTGGGGTTTTGCTTTTGCCAGTGTCATACAGTTTTGATTACTATAGCTTTGTATAAATTGAAGTCAGGAAGTGTGATACCTCAAGTTTTGTTCTTGCACAAGATAATAATTGTTTTAACTATGTTAATGGATATATATATTCTGTACAATTTAGTGATTAAAAATTAGTCCAGAAGTTACAAATGAGCCTCATTTTATCTCCTTTCCAAAGCTATTATTCCCAGAGGTAGCAGAAGATTAGGGAATGTCTCAATCCATTAGTCTTCTTGCTGTGTTTTTACATGGTAGAAGGTGCAAGGGATCTCTGTGGAGTCTCTTTCATAAAGGCACTAATCCTATTCATGAGAGCAGATCTCTCACAAGTAATCACCTTCCAAAAGCCTACCATCAACTTTGAGGCTTAGGAGTTTTGAGAAGACATAAATATTCAAATTATAACAGAAAGACAGAAAAATCATGAAAAATATCTGAATTATTCAATACTACTAATAAAATATAGATGTTAGTAAAGAAAATGTTTGTAATATATTCAAAAGCCTCTATCTCTGAGCTTTCTATGACTCCACCTATGGAAAATCCTCATTTCAAATTAAATAGCTCAAAAGGTGAGACTTTCCAAAAGGTAAAACTTCTCAAAGGAAAGGACATCATCCACCAGGGAACTGCCTCACAGTTAGTGCACACTAACTTTGAATTAATTGCACTCTGCTGATATCAATATTTATTTATTCTGATAAAATTCTAATATGGGTGAAAATTAAGGATGAGTTTTAATGTAACTCACAGAAAGTTCAAAATTATTTTAAATTCCAGGATTTTCAGAAATTTATTCTTCCAATTAGGTATGAATATAATCAAGATTGGTGACATGTATCTATCTAATTAAAAAGAGCCAATCTTTATTACAGATATTTTCTGATTAAAACAAACATATGTATGTTTCAGAAAAATCTGAGTAAGAACCTGCCTTGGAATCAGAAAATGTGATTCTCTGGGAGGTTTTGCAACAAATTTGGCCATGGACTCTGTGGTAGGCAGAATTCTGCCCTTTGGTGTTTGCGTCCCACATAATCTTCTCTCTTTGAGTGTGGGCAGGAAATGTAAGTATGATACAAGATCACTCCTATGATTAGGTTACATCGTATAGCAAAAATAAAGAGATATTGGAGAAATAATTAAGGTCTTTAATCAGTTGACTTTGAATTAATTGCAAGCCCAAATGGGCTAGACCTATTCAGGTGAGCCCTTAAAAGAAAACCTCAAAGTTAGAGACAAGAAACATCAGGAGATGTCCTATTGGTCTTGCATAAGCCAACTGCAAAGATATGGAGAGGGCTATATAGCAGGGAATGTCAGATAGCCTCTAAGAGCTGAGAGTCTCTGTCCTACAGCCTCAAAGTTCTGAAATCTATCACAACCGTGTGGGTATAAAAGAATATCAAGTGAAATTGCAACAAAGCCAATGCATTTTTTTCCAGCCTTCTGAGACCATGAGCAGAAGACAGTTAACCTGTGTCTAACTTTCTGACCTAGGGAATCTTTGAAATAATAAATGTGTGCTGTTTTAAGTCATTATGTTTTTGGTAATTTCTTTTGTAGCAAAGAAGACTAACAACAGCTCTCGTCATTGTGTCATTGAGGGCTGTGGCTGAGATCCTCTCCCCTCTAAAGTGATTTGATTCCACAAGTGTTTGGTTCCATAACCAAGTTCAATTTTATTTTTTAAAATCTGTATATGTCACAGCCTATATTTGAACCTCAGCACTTGAAGAGAACATTCAAAGAAAATTGGGATATAAAATAAATGCCACCCCATACTCATAGATTGGAAGACTTAAATTGTTAAAATATTCATACCACGCAAAGTGATTTACACAGTCAGTGAAATTTCTATTGAAATCCCAATGGCATTTTTGCAGAAATAGAAAAAAACTTCCTAAAATTCATATGGAATCTCAAATGATTCTGAATAGCAAAAAGAATCTTAAAATGTTAGAGGCCTTCCACTTCCTGATTTCAAAACATACTATGAAGTAATAGTAATCAAGACAGTGTGGTACTGGCATAAAGACATGTATAGACCAGTGGAACAGAAATAAACCCTTGTGTATATAAACATATGATTTTTGTCAAGGTGTCAAGACAACACAATAGGAAAAGGACAGTTTCTTCAACAAAAGGTACTGGGGAAAGTGAACATCCATAACTGAAAAAAATCAAAGTTGAAACCTTACTTTACAACATACATGAAAATTAACTCAAAAGAATTAAACACCTAAAAATAAAACCTAAAATAAAAAACTTCTAGAATAAAAAAATAGGGGAAAAGTCTTCAGAACATTGGATTTGACAATAATTTATTGAACATAACACCAAAAGTTAGGCAGTAAAAACAAAAATAGATAAGTTAAAGAAAAAAATAGGCAAAAAAATAGACAAATAGGACTACATATGGGAGAAAATATATGCAAATTATGTAGTTGGTAAGGGGTTAATATCCAAAATATATAAGGAAATTCTACAACTCAAAAATGGAAAAACAAATAACCTGATTTAAAACCACTGTGAAAGAATTTGAATATACAATTCTCCCAAGAAGATATACAAATGGCCTACAAGCATATGAAAATATGCTCAACATCACTAATCATAAGAGAAATGCAAACCAAAACTACAGTGAGATATCACCTCATACCCATCAGGATGACTACTATCAACAGAGCAGAAAATAACAAGCATTGGTGAGGAAACAAAGAAATTCGAACACTATTGATGGGAGTATAAAATGGTAGAGGCATTATGGAAAACAGTATGGAGATTAATTTCAAAAAATTAAAAATAGAATTACCATATGATCCAGTAATCCTACCTCTGAGTATATATCCAAAAGGACGTAAAGCAGGGTCTTGAAGGGATATTTAAACACCCATGTTTGTAACAACATGAGGCACAAGTGGGAAGAGGTGGAAGTAACCCAAACGTTCAATGTCGAATGGATAAAGAAAATGTGTATTATATATTCAGCCTTAAAAATACAAGGAAACACTGTCACTTGTTACAACACAGATGAACCATGAGGACATTATACTAAGTACAATAAGCCACTTACAGAAAGACAAATACTATATAATTCCACTCATGTGACATATCTAAAGTACTCAAAATCATAGAAGCAGAATTTAGAAAGGTGGTTGCTAAGGGCTGGGGTTGAAGGGAAATTCATTTTTTGGATATAGAGTTTCATTTTGCAAGATGTAAAAGTTCTAGAGGATTTTTTGCATAGCAATGTGAGTATGCTTAACACTAAACTGTACACTTAAAATGATGATGCTAAACTTAATCTTATGTGTTTTTTAGCACAATAAAATAAATAGGTTAAAAAATTTAATTGAAACCTTTGGAAATAAATACAATGTACATAGCCCATTTAGAAAGTATATGCAGCAAATTTGTTTTGTGAATGATGTTTTAATTTAAGGATAAGATACTGCTGACTCAAAAACACTCAATACGTAAAAGATATAAAAGGATCAAAAGAGAAATACAATATACATTACAGAAAATTGACACAGCAGGATCATTTAGGAAAAAGAGTTTTTAGATGCTTTTTAATTGAAGTCTTCTGCATTTCTTTAGAACATGTTTCTTGAGGTTAGGAAAAATCAGCTCATTTCTGCCATTAAACTTTCAAAACACAGGCATACAATTGTCAGCTATTCTTTATATGATATACTCCAGGTCAAACACCCAAATGTAAAGATGCTTGCTGTCATTGATATTGTCTGTTTACTTGCTTAATATGCCAACATCTGTTTGCTGAACCTGCATATCCACAACTTTCTATATATGGTAATGTGTGGGGCTAAATCAAAGATGGTGGAAGTAACCTACTAGTTGTATGGAAACCATTGGAGAAAAATGCTCTTCAGAGCGCAACGTAAAGGTTTTAATCTATTTAGCCCATACCCAAGGATAGCTTTTCTCATGGGCTGGTCACTAATGATAAAATTGTCACTTTTAAGTCTAACCTGCTGATAAGTGTCCTTGTGAGAATTTAAAAAGATGGTATATAGGAAAAACGCATAGCAGACTATGTAAGTCCATAAAAACGTAAAGCATCATTACAATTTTAGAACAAACCCTACTCTTTCGCACTATCTTTAGGTCCCAGTTAGAGCCTGATGAATTATTTCCTCTAAAGTTTCACGATTTTCACTTCTGGTTCTAGTTCTGCATGTAAGGAGCTTGGAAGTTGCCATTCAGTACTAACAAGTAAAAAGCTGAACAGACAAAAAATCAATAACTCTTCTTTGATTCATAATATGGGGGAAAACATAAGGCAAACCACAGCCTCCAAGATTGGAGAGACAGAGAAATACAGGGAGTTGCTGCTTAGTGGAACAGAGATTTGCAAGAGTGAAAACCACCCTGCAAACCAGTTCAGGGGCAGGAAAAGCTGAACTGTAATTGATGAATTGCTGGAGGCTCAATGTGAACAAGTCTGAGTGTTAAAAACTCCTGGGAACCCCAGTCATATGGGGTCCCCCTCAATGTTGTGAGATTTTTATCCAGGAACTTGACCAGATTTCCACAGTAAATATCAGAGAAAAATCCCCATGCGTTTCTAGCAGGGGAAGGGGAAAAGGAACAATTTTGCAATATGCCAAAGCACTCTGTTCTTATTAACAAGGTCTGTCCACAGGAAAAACTAGTTAACCAGAGTCTAATCTGCGGGAGTGTTATCAGAGCCTAAACGACCTGGGGGAATGGAGATACCAGCTAGTTCTAATCATCCTGTTCCACCTAAGAGGGGAGGAAAAGCCTGAGAAACTCTTGTGAAGTCAACAGTCCAGAGGTATAGCCTCACTAAAAGACTGAGACCCAGTCATAGGAGTACACAAATTTTCCTTCCCCCCACCCCATCACCACTGCATCATTAAAAACCTATTTAAAGCAATTCCTTTTGCCAAGTACTGCATGTCCAACTATCAAGCATTATGAGACATAACAAAAGGCTAAAGGCACAATTTGAAGAGACAGAGCAAACTTCAGAATGAGACATGCAGGGATGATGGAATTATCAAACCGGGAATTGCAAATAACAATGATGAATATGCTAAGGGCTCTAATGGATTAAGTAGAAAGGATGTTGATAATGGGGGAGGCTAATCATGTGTGAAGATGGGAGTATATGGAAAATTTCTGTACTTTCTTCTCAATTTTGCTGTGATTCTAAAATTGCTTTTAAAAATAAAACCTTAATTAAAAATATATAAACAAAGAGATTATAGACAATGTATATTTCAGGTGTTTAGTGAGGAAAGCAGGATAAAGAATGGGGAAGAAGCACCAAGGTACAGGCAGAAGTGTTGTTAATGATCCAGCTGTGCTTATAGAAGTCTATTTCTTTTTGGTTCATACTTCCTATATAGATTATATACCTTTTTCATATATGCTAAATATTATGTAATGCAACTTAAAATGACTGTAATTTAGGATAGACTTGATTCATAGTACCCATAGTTAATGAAATAGGGACATATTTCTCCCTTTCAGCAACAGAGTATACTGGTATTTATTATCTAACCAGCTTTACATATAAGAAAAGAAATATTTAAGCATATTTTAATGTTTCATATTTCTTCTTCAAATTTTGTATCTAAATTTTGTTTTAAGTAACTTTTCAAGACCCAAAATCTACATATTTGCCAAAGGATTAGACACATTGAAGGAAATGAACTATACATTTTTGAGAAACATTTTGGAGATGATAAAAAATAATTCCATTCAAGGATGTGTTGAATTTTCTCCACTGACCAAGAAGTACCCAGTCTGATACCATCAATCTTCAGCCATTCCTACTCTCATTAATTTTTGAACTATGATATTGAATACGATTCATCTACAGTTGTATGTAATGTTTTAAAATATTTCCAATTTGTGAATTTTAGAATTATTCCAATTGTGTAAATTTCATTCATTTGAAAGTACCCATAACTTGGCTATTTATAGGCACATTTAAAGGAAAAGGTGAATTAACTTTAATGAGTGTGAAGTGCATCATAAGGCAACACATCTTCTAGCTAATGTAATCTTAAGGAACCTATGCTACTTTTCTTCTACAAAAATATGGAAGCTGAGATTTAAATCCTAGTCCACATAGTTCCAAAGCCTGTACCATTTCAGCTAGATCTCATACCCACTGAATATTCTAATACTGCCTTTGATTATGAGAATATAGACTCAGATTCTTAATCCTAAAATAATTGGGCTGAGAGGAAACTAGGAGATTATTCTTAGACATGGACCTGAGGTGTGGAACATAGGAGGAAATTGACCAGGATCACCTAGTGAAATTAGTGTTAGAAATATGGATGCTTCATTAATTGGTAAAGATTCTCTAGCTGGTGATTTAATGACATTTTCTTAACATTTAGGTTCCCATGCTTTCTGAATGATGAACATGATTGCTGTAAAATTAGTAGTGGGTGAAAGGGGCTTCAAAAGAAAAACAAAATGTAAAATTCCAGAAGACAATTTTTTTTTCCCAATTTTTTGTTAAGATTATCAATCATACTAAAAATTTAAAATAATTTAACAGAGAATACCTATAATCATATTTTGTAGATTAATATTTTATTATTCTTGCTCTATCATATATCTGACCCACTTCTCTACATAACCATTAATCCATGTTATTTTTAATAAATTTTGAAGTAAAATTTTCCTGATTCTCTAAGCATGCATATCATTAATTTGAGTTTGATATCTGTAGGATTTTGATTTTAACGTAGAATTTACATACAATTAAATATACAATTCATAAGTATACATTCAAAAAGTCTAGAAAAAAGTATTCACCTGTGTAACCCAAAATACTAGCTAGTTACAGAGGTTTATCTTTGCTCAGAAATCTCCCTATGCAGTTCTCTAGTTATTTTTTTGCTCCTATCCCTGCGAGACAACCATTTTGTCCTTTTTCTTTTCCCATATAATAGTTTTCCCTCTTCCAGAATTTCATGTTAATAAAATTATACATGACATATTTTTGGAAAAGTTTTTTCATAATATGGAATAATATTTTTGAGAGCCATTCATGATGTTTAGGATATTATTAATAGTTAAAATTATATAATATTTTATTTAAGTTTAAAAAAGATTGTTATTTCTCTAGGGTGAATACATAGGGGTAGAATGGCTAGGTCATTGGGTAGGTATATATTTAGTTTTGTAAGAAACAACTAGTAAGTTTTCAAAATAGTTTTACCATTTTAACTTCCCATAAACAATGTTTTCCATTTCAGCAAACTTACCAGTGTTTGATGATGCCTCTCTCTTTTTATTTCTCTCTAATATTTATATGAGCCATTTTGGTCGACATGTGGTATCTCATGTGGTTCTAATTTTTATTTCTCTAATTATTAATAATGTTGAGCAAAATGGGCCCTCATTAGCTATTCATAAATTTTCTTTATCTTTATTAGTTTATAGAAATTATATACAATAGTTATCATTTTTTTCAAATATATGATTTATAAATATGTCCCCCTTGTCTGTGGCTTAATTATTCACTGATTAATTCTGTCTTTTGATGAGCAGAAGTTTTAATTTTGATGAAGCCTATTTTTAAAAATTTTAAGTTATTTCTTTACATGGTCTAAGAAAACTTTGCCTACCACTAAATCATGAAGATTTTTCTACAATTCCACTAAAATATTTCTGATTTTTTACTTTATATTTAGATACGTTATAAGTCTGAATTAATATTGTATATGATGTGAGGTAGGAATACAGGCTTCATTTTAATATTCAGCTCTTCTTTGTAAAAAAAAAAAATGAAGTAATCACAAAATTGTGGATCTATTTCTGGAATTTATTTTATTTCCATTGATCTTTTTTTGATCCTATGCCAGTAACACACTGACTTGAAATCAGATAGACTAGTTCCCACAACTTCATTTATATTTCTCAAGATTACTTTGGATATTCTGTGTCCTTTGTGTTTCCATTTAAAATTTTAGATTCTATTTGTAATATTCTACTAAAGAAAAGCTTACTTCAATTATAGGCATACCTCATTTTTTTGCACTTTTATTTACTGTGCTTTGCAGTTAATTTGTTTTTACATACTGGAGGTTTGTGATAACCCTGTGTCTAACAAGTCTATGGGTGCCATTTTCACAACCGCTTTTGCTCACTTTGTATCTCTGTGTCACATTCCAATAATTTTTGCAATATTTCAAATGTTTTCATTATTATTATATTTTTATGGTGATTTATAATATATAATCTTCGATGTTAATATTATAATCTTTTTGAGGTGCCAAAAACCATACCCATACATGAAGGCGAACTTAATTGATAAATGTTGTCAGACCACCTGTTCCCCCATCTCTCTCCCTCTCCTCAGGCTTCCCTATTTCCTGAGACACAAAAATATTGAAATTAGGCCAATATTTAGTAACCTTAAAATGGTCTCTAAAATTTCAAGTGAAAGAAAGAGTTACATACTTCTCATTTTAAAACAAAAGCTAGAAATAATTAAACAGTGAGAAAGGTATGTCAAAAGTTGAGATAAGCTGAAATATAGGCCTCTTGCACCAAACAGTTAGCCAAGTTGTCAGTGCAAAGGAAAAGTTCTTGAAGGAAATTAAAAGTGCTACTCTAGTGAACACAGAAATGATAAGAAAGTGGAACAGCCTTATCGTTGGTATGGAGAAAGTTCTGACTGTCTGGATAGAAGGTCAAACTAGCCACGATGTTCCCTTAAGCCAAAGCCTAATCCAGAGAAAGGCCTTAACTGTTTTCAGTTCCATGAAGGCTGGGAGAGGTGAGGAAGTTGAAGAATAAAAATTTGAAGTTAGCAGATGACTCATGAGGTTTAAGGGAAGAAGCCATCTCCATAACATAAAAGTGCAAGGTGAAGCAGCAGGTGTTGATGTAGAAGCTGCAACAAGTTATCTGGAAGATCTAGCTGAGATAATTAATGAAGGTGGCTACACTAAACTACAAATTGTCAATGTAGATGAAACAACCCTCTATTGGAAGAAGATGCCATCTAGGATTTTCATAGCTAGAGAGAAGTCAGTACCTGGCTTCAAAACTTCAAAGGTCATGCCACCACTCTGGTTAGGGCTAACCTAGCGGGTGACTTTAAGTTGAAGCCAGTTTTCATTTACCATTCTGAAAATCATAGAGTCCTGAAGAAGTATGCTAAATCTACTTGATCTATGCTCTATAATTGGAACAACAAAGCTTAGATCACTGTACATCTGTTTACAGCATGGTTTACTGAATATTTTGAGCTCACTGTTGAGACATACTACTCAGAAAAAAATGATTTCTTTCAAAATATGACTGTTCACTGACAATGAACCTGGTCACTTAAGAGCTCTAATGGAGATGTACAATGACATTAGTGCTGTTTTCATGCCTGAAAACAAAACATCCTTTCTGCAGCCCATGGGTCAAGGAGTAATTTCAACTTTCAAGTGTTTGTATTTTAAAAATATATTTTGTAAGGCTATGGTTGCCACTGATAATGATCCCTCCTATGGATCTGGGCAAAGTCAATTGAAAACCTCTGGAAAGGATTCATCATTCCAGATCCCTTGAAGAACATTTGTTTCATGAGAAGAGATCAAAATATCAACACTAACAGGAGTTTAGAAGAAGTTGACTCTAACCCTCATGGATGACTTTGAGAAGTTCAAGACTTCAGTGGAGGAAGTCACTAATATGTTGTGGAAATGGCAAGAGA
Source organism: Balaenoptera ricei (assembly GCF_028023285.1). Taxonomy (NCBI): domain Eukaryota; kingdom Metazoa; phylum Chordata; class Mammalia; order Artiodactyla; family Balaenopteridae; genus Balaenoptera; species Balaenoptera ricei. Next base: position 18,904,316 of record NC_082651.1, on the reverse strand, counting down.
ACTAGAATTAGAAGTGGAGTCTGAAGATCTAACTGAATTGCTGCAATCTCATGATAAATCTTTAAGGAATGAGGAGTTGCTTCTTATGGATGAGCAAAGAAAGTAGTTTCTTGAGATGGAAACTAATCCTGTTGAAGATGCTGTGAAAACTGTTGAAATGACAACAAAGGATTTAGAATATTACATAAACTGAGTTGATGTAGTAGTGGCAGGGTTTGAGAGGATTGACTCCAATTTTGATAGAAGTTCTACTGTGGGTAACATGCTATCAAAAAGCATTAAGTACTACAGAGAAATTGTTCATGAAAGGAAGTTTCCATAGATGGGGCAATCTTGATTTTTGTCTTATTTAAGACATTGCCACAGGTACCCCAACCTTTAGCAACCACCACCCTGATAAGTCAGCAGCTATCAACAGTGAGGCAAGACCCTCCACCAGCAAAAAGATTTCAACTCACTGAAGGCTCAGATGGTGGTTGGTATTTTTAACAATAAAGTATTTTTAAATTAAGGTATGTACTTTGTTTTTTCAGATATAATTCTATTGAATACTTAATAGACTATAGCACAATATAATGTAAACATAACTTTTATAAGCACTGGGAGCAAAAAAAAATTGTGACTCACTTAATTGCAATATTGGCTTTTCAGTGGTAGTCTGGAAACAAACCTGCTGTATCTCCAAGGTATGCCTATATGATTGTGACTGTATTGAATCCATAAATCAATTGGAAAAATTAGTATCTTAACAGCATCGAGTATTCCATTCCATAATTATGTCATTTGTTCCAATTTTTTGTTTTTTCCTATTTTAGTCTTAGCAATATTTTAAATTTTTCAGTGTAGAATTCTTGGACAACTTTTGGTAAATTTATTCCTAGCTATTTTTATTTTTAATACTACTGATAACAGAATTGGTTTTTACTGTTTCCAATAGTTTGTTACTAGTATCTGAAATATGGTTTTCAATAATATTAACCTTGAATACTCTGACATTACAAAATTCAATTTTTAGTTCTAAAATTAGTTTTGTATATATCTTAGGATTTCTACAAGTCAATTATATAATATTAAAATAGAAACAATTTTATTTTTTCCTTTCTATCCTTTATATGTTTTAAAGTATTTTTCTTATCTACTTGCACTGGCAAGTGCCCACATAAAATATTGATTATACATAATAAAAGTGGATATTTCGAAAGAAAGTCTCTTATATCCTGAAACTTGAGTATTACATTTCTGCTCTTGATAGAATTTTGTTTAGAATTTCTTGTAGGGCAGGTCTGTTTACTATAATTTTTTTTTTAGTTTCCTTTTATGTAAAAATATATTTTGCCTTAATTCTCAAAGACATTGAAACTGGATTTCAAATTTTGATTTGTCCTTTTATTTCTCCTCACTGCTGTTAATGAATCTATTATCTTCTTGGTTCCAGTTTCAGATGAGAGGTCAATGGTTATCTAAAACATTGTTCCCCCATATGTTGTATTATTTTAGCTGCTTTCGAGGTTTTCTCTTCATCTTTGGTTTTCAGCAGTTTAAATATATGTGTAGAGGTAATTTTCTCTGTATTTATTCTGCTTTTATTTGCTGAGCTGTTCTTTTGTATTTCACCAAAATGGGAAATTTTTACCCATTATTTTTTCTTTTTTTTAAATTTCTTAAAAATTTTCATTTTATATTGGAGTACAGTTGATTAAAAATATTGTGTTAGTTTCAGGTGTACAGAAAAATGATTCAGTTATATATATACATGTATCTATTCTTTTTCAAATTCTTCTCCCTTTTAGGTTATTACAGAATATTGATCAGAGTTCCCTGTGCTGTACAGTAGGTCCTTGTTGGTTATCTATTTTAAATATAGCAGTGTGAACATGTCAATCCCAAACTCACAATCTATCCCTCTCTCCCACATTTCCCCTACAGTAACCATAAGTTTGTTCTCTAAGTCTGTGAGTCTCTTTCTGTTTTGCAAATAAGTTCATTTGTATCTTTCTTTTTTTTTTTTAGATTCTGCATATAAGTGATATCATATAATATTTGTTTTTCTCTATCTGACTTACTTCACTTAGTATGATCATCTCCAGGTCCATCCATGTTGCTGTAAAGGGCATTATTTCATTCTTTTTAATAGCTGAGTAATATTCCATTGTATATATGTACCACATCTTCTTTATCCATTCACCTGTCAATGGACATTTAGGTGGCTTCCATGTCCTGGTTATTGTAAATAGTGCTGCAATGAGCATTGGGGTACATGTATCCTTTTGTACCATATTTTTCACTGGATATATGCCCAGGAATGGGATTCATGGATCATATAATTATTTTTTCAAATATTCCATTCTGCCATATTCTCACCCTCCTTTCCTGTTAGGACTACAACTGAACACTTGTTATACATTTGATATTTTTGCACCGGCTTTAAATATATATATATACACACACATATGTATATATATATATATATATATATATATATATATATATATATTTATACATATATTTATATATATATAAATTTTTTGATACTTGATCTGAACTCTCATAAAGACTGTTATTCTGTTATTTATCTGAGAGGAAACTAACAGACATGAAGCTAATGATAAATATAAGAGCTCTACAGCTGTACATATGGGAATAAATTATATGAATTTCATATATGAATCTATATACTATCCACAATGTTGTTTGCTTCTGCTTTTGTTTTTAGTATCTTATTTTTTTGTTGCATTATTATGCTGACATTTTTGCTACCTTTTGAGGAAAGTATACATAAACAATGTTTTATTTTCTGACAAAGACTATTTCAAGTCCAATATTTTATTTTTTCCCTATTTTCAGGTGGTTTTTACCCACACCATGCAAAAAATCTTAAAAATAAATTCATTTCAACCAATGATAAAGTACATGGTATCAAATTATAAGGTGGAATTCTTTGATATACTCTATTATTTTTATTTTAACCTGCCATACAAATCATGCCAGTAGACTTTCCATTCATTTGCTCAATGGTCATTCATACCTCATTTAAATCAAACTGGTTTGTTTTTAATAACACTTAGGGAATCATCAGGATATTAAATTATTCTAGAAACAGTATTTTCCTCACTGAATTTCAGCCTGTGCATGGGCTGAAAACAGGCCTTTCTCCTTTATAAATATTCTCTGGAGGAACAAAGCTATTTTTTAATCAGGATGGTGTCATCATAAGCAGGCTGATAGTATGAAGAGGTATTTGCTGTTTTTGAAGGAAAATGCCATGTGCAATTGGTAAAAGTGTACACAGCTGTGTTTGAGTTCATCAAATATCTCACAATAAAAGTCTGAGGTTTGCTAAATTTCCAAATGTGTGTTACCACATGTATTTCCCCTTATTTTTAAGCATGGAATGAGTTTCAAAAGGCTCATGTGCTGCAAGTTCCTATTTCATCTATTTATCAAAATAGAAGCATAAATAAGCTTTGCTGTCAATAAATTATGTTGAATGGGTTTATGGCTGTTTTTCTTTCTTCCAGATAACAAGATAGCTCTGAAGTAAACATTCCAAAGCCAGAGGATTCAGGCATCATTGCTAGGATTTTCACATATCCTGGAATATGTGCTTCAACTTACTAAATGTTGGCAACTTTGCTTGGGCACCAAATCAAGTCAATCTTGTGGTTGTATCACATATCTGCAGCTCTACTCTTTTTACATTAGTTAATATTTTTTGTTTTGGAATCAGAATTTCTAGAGAGAAAAGACTGTTTCTCAAAGCCTATCTCATAAAACTCTATATTGAACTACTGTGGTCATTGATAAACTATCTTGCTTAATCTTCAGTCATAATTGTATTAGGCCCCACTTAAAATTGATGTGTTCGTGATTTTAGATACATTGTTTAGTCTCTGGTTATTTTCCTTCATAATTTCCCTACTTTACTTTTATCCCTTGGTTAAAGCATGTCATTCTACTAATTATTCAGAAGTTTCTTCTTTTGTTGCATTTGCCTCTATTTAAATGTCTAGAGGGGTGGGATAGGGAGAATGGGTGGGTGGGAGGGAGACACAAGAGGGAAGAGATATGGGGAAATATGTATATGTATAGCTGATTCACTTTGTTATAAAGCAGAAACTAACACACCATTGTAAAGCAATTATACTCCAATAAAGATGTTAAAAAAAAAAAAAAATCTACTGTGAGATGCCACATATGAATACCTAACTTTTAAAGTTAGGTACTTGTGGATTCAAACTCTAATTTTTTTCTTGTCTCTTATAAGCCTAATTCCTCTTTTGTAAAATGGGGATAAAAATAGCTCTCCTTCCACAGTATTATGAGAACAGAATGAGAAAATTAATATAACACTCAGTAGAGTTGTTATGAATTGAAAATGAGAAAGCAGATATTAAATATTTTCTCTAAACTTTCTCTGAAAACTCAAAAGAAATTCAATAGGACAATAAAATTTAACCTTCAATTAGTATCATCATCATCCCCTTATTTGGACATTAAGAAAAGAAAAAAGTAGGAGTGTAAATAAGAATGCTGAAGGGCTAATAATAAATATCAAGTCAGTATTACAGAAATGCATGGGACAAAAAGAAAGATGATTAATAATATCAGTTGTACACCCCAAATGTGTGGGTCTTCCTAGAGCAAAATCACCACATCTTTTATTAATGAAAGGAAGAGATACTCAAATTTCCAGAATTGCTTCTTATTTCATTACAAAATGCATCCCATTATTACTTCCATTTCTGTATTAATTTAGAAATTAAAGATAAAAGATGAGAGAATACAGCCAACTCTTGAGTCATAGGGAAATCACAACATATGTTTTCCTAATTAAGAAAAATATACAAAACAAATATAAAAATCAACCAAATATAGGTAAATAAGTTATGCCATAAAAATATCAAAAGTCTAAAGGTAGAAATTATTAAAATTGAAGCAAAACTATATTAAATTAGATAAGATGGAAAATATTTACAAATATGTCCAAAAACACTTTCTTTGAAAAGATTAATAAAAGTAAGATGTCAGAAGTAAAGAGAATCAGAAAAATCTATTAAACTATTTGACCCCTAAAGAAGATCTATATACTTATGTTTTTACAAATAATTTATCTTAAATATTGGAGAGAATGATAATTCCAAATCATTTAAATTGGTTTCACAACTTATTTTATTATATGAACTAAAATCAGAGACCACAATGCACAATATATTCAGAACAACTTCAGTTTCAATTTAGAGTCCACAATTTTAAGCAGAGTATTAGTAAAGCAGTGTGACAGGGTAACCATTCACTCAGAACAAGCAGGATACGAAAAATGAAGACCTGGTTTACTATTAGGAAATATATTACTATAATTTAAAACACAAACACGTTGAGGAAAGATGCGAGTACATTAATGCTCACAGTGATTATGATAGAAGTCTACATTTATTCTCAATTTTAAAATACTCAGTAAAAATATAAAAGGAAAATAGAGAAATTTCTATCAGTAGCAAGATAAAAACTGCAATAATCATTTAATATTAGCTTAGAATCTCTAGCCAGAGCTATAAGATTAAGAGATAAAATAAATAATTTTTATTTATTTATTTTATTAAAAAAAAGAGATAAAATAAATAATTTTTAAAAGATGAATTTATTTATTAGTATTTTCCTAAAATGTATGTTACCTTAGATTAGAAAACCTAACACAATCAACAAAGAATGCTAGAATCATAAAAGAGATACACATGTTGGCAAATGTTTAAATTGAATGTATAAAATACAATAGCTATTCTATATGTCAGTAAATAAATTGAGAAGACCAAGAAAAGAAATCTCTAACACAATAAAAGTTAAAAACAAACTACTTAGAAATAAACACTAAAAAACATACATATATTAGATTAAGAGATTACGTAAATGTAAACCAAAAATACCAATAAATGTAAATTAATCTATTACAATGAAAAAAGCATGAACAACAAAACTATATCTAGTATTTTCAATTATGTTTAAAATTACTATAATTCTGATAAAAATTTTAATTATATTGGGGGAATAAAATATTATTCCAAAGTTTATTTAAGAGAGTGCTAAAAATTATAATTAAAGGAAACTAAAAAATGGGAAGGGGAACAATAGTCTCAACAAACTATTGTTTGTTTGAAACAATACTAAAACAATTTTGAATAACTATATCCTTCTTGTGTTAAAATTCATATATAAATTACTTCATCAAATTTTGTAGTTACAATAATTTAATTTCTGACATTACAAATGTAAATATTTTACAATAAAATGATGAAGTCACTGTATTAAACACAACTAAATGAATCTGAATTCCATAGAGATTTAAAATTTTCTCTATTAAAATTTTTAAAAGTGTAGAAATTTTTTATGTAGTGCATTTTTCCTTCTGGTTCTTATATATATTTTTTTTTTTTTTTTTTTTTTTTGGCTACATTGGGTCTTAATTGTTGCATACAGGCTTTCTCTAGTTGCGGTGAGTGGGGGTTACTCTTTGTTGTGGTGCGCAGGCTTCTCCTGTTGCAGAGCATGGGCTCTAGGTGCACAGGCTTCAATAGTTGCAGCATGTGAGCTCAGTAGTTGTGGCATGGGGGCCCTAGAGCATGCGAGCTTCAATAGTTGTGGAGCATGGGCTCAGTACTTGTGGTGTGCAGGCTCTAGGACATGTGGGGTTCAGTAGTTGTGTCGCATGGGCTTAGTAGTTGTGGCTTGTGGGCTCTACAGTACAGGCTCAGTAGTTGTGGCACACAGGCTTAGTTGCTCCACAGCATGTGGGATCTTCCTGGACCAGGGTTTGAACCCATGTCCCCTGCATTGGCAGGTGGATTCTTAACCACTGCACCACCAGGAAAGTTCCTGGTTCTTATATATTTTTACTCCACTTATTCCACAAATATTATACTAATTTAATATATTTCTATGTTTGAAAGTTTTTTTAAATCACTGATATACTACTTGGCTACAAAAATATGTACATTGATATACTTATGGTTAAATGTATGTATAATTTATGTGTATATGTGTACATATATTGTATAGAACATTATTGTAACATATAATATTGTAATATATATTTATATATAAATATTATATAAATAATTTCCTACAATCATACAGTTCCATATCCCCAAAATATTTTTGCATTTAGTTAGCATAGAGTACACATTTTGAAAATAATATTAAATGTAAAATGTTAGATTTTATTTAGCATATCTTTAAGTGATATGTTCTTAGATGATTAGGTTATGCTAGAATGGGGCAAACCTTAACATAAATTTGATTCCTATTTTTTTTAAAGCTACAGGAAAGAGTGAGAAAAGGCAACCCTCCTACACTGCTGGTGGGAATGTAAATTGGTACAGCCACTATGGAGAACAGTATGGAGGTTCCTTAAAAAACTAAAAATAGAGCTACCATATGACCCACAATCCCAATCCTAGGCATACAGCCAGAGAAAACCATAATTCGAAAAGATACATGCACCCCAATGTTCATTGCAGCACTATTTACAATAGTGAGGACATGGAAACAACCTAAATGTCTAATGACAGATGAATGGATAGAGAAGATGTGATACATATATACGATGGAATATTAGTCATATAAAAGAACAAAATAATTCCATTTGCAGTAACATGGATGGACATAGAGATTGTCATACGGAGTGAAGTAAGTCAGATACAGAAAGACAAATATCATATGATATCATTTATATGTGGAATCTAAAAAAAGGGTACAAATGAACTTATTTACCAAACAGAAGTAGAGTCACAGATGTTGAAAACAAACTTATGGTTACCAGTGGATAAGTGCAGCGAGGAATAAATTGGGAGATTGGGACTGACATATACACACTACTATACATAAAATAGATAACTAACAAGAACCTACCGTATAGCACAGGGAACTCTACTCAATATTTTGTAACAGCCTATATGGGAAAAAAAATCCAAAAATAGAGTGGATATATGTATATATATAACTGATTCTCTTTGCTGTACACCTGAAACTAAGACAACGTTGTAAATCAAATATACTCCAAGAAAAATTTAAAAAGAAAAAAAGAAAAGAACTTTGGTAACAGGAAAACACTCAATATTTGAACTTCTTCAAAAACATGACATATCACATAGGTCATTAACTATAATTTTGCATGATGAATAGCTGAAAATTTCATTACGATGCTTGAATTTTATCAAAATAAAAATTATATTTGCAATATGATTTGCCTTTCATTTCTTTGAATCTCACAAAGAAGAGTAAATTTTGGGAAGAGTAACGGTAATGCTTCAACAAGATTTACCCAGTCTATTAATCTCAACTATTACTCCATATTTGCAGTGCTTCTCCACCTTAGCTAAACATTTGAAATAACCTAAGGAGCTTAAAAACACTGTGATCTGTGTCTCACCCCCAGAGCTTCCAATTCATTATTCTAGTAAACAACATAGGAGTTGACATTTTTAAAACTCTGCCATTGATTCTAACATGCAGCCAAGGTAGAGAACTATTGTTAAAACACCTGTTTCTAACCAATACATACAGAAAGGTTAAGAAAACTGAAATATTGATTATTTCAATAGGTCTTTGCAAATACCATACTTGTTGAACAAAAATTTATTTTAATGTACTTGTAAATACTCATATAGAGAAATGTTACAGCATATCGTTAATTCATACAGTAAATTATTGTACAGAAATCACAAATGAAAGGGTGTGAGCACAACTATAATAAATGTAAAGTACATGTTAAAACATTAAAATATTGCCTTGGGTCATAGGAATTTGAATAACTTTGAGGAAGGGGTTTACTACCAAAGTATGTCCTACTCTTTTTTTGTCAACAAGAAAACATCATTTGTATTGTAAAATTAATTAATCTGAATTAAATCAAAAGATGTGTGTTGTTAAATAGAATTTGAAGATTCACACTATGGACACAGAATATCAGAAAAAAATATTGGAGTGAGCATCATTATGATTAAATAAACCTAAGGGAGTTTACCTATCACAGTAAAGAGTTTTTAACTCGGCAAAGGATATTCCCTGATTAGCCTGTCACTTCCAAAATCCCGTAACCTAAGGAACCAATCTATTACCCAATTTTTACGCCTTTGTTTTTTTTTCTAAAACAATATATAGGCTTCTATAGGAAAACAGCTGTGCTTGAAGTTGTCTTTAAATTTTTTCATAGTATAAGATATAGATGAATATTTAAATAAATAAATGAATTATTGGGCATTTTATATGTAATTTTCTACTTAATTAGTTCCTAATTTAATAGAACAAAATCTCTATAGCTTAAAAGGTTACAATATGATTAGCTAGAACCTAATTAACCAAAACCTTCTATTTTGAATTTTATTTTTAGCTCTGGTTGACATTTATAAACAAGAGACAAATGACAAGAAAATAAGCCTCATTATAAATTGATATTAAAAAATATAATTCAAGGGTTACCTCATATTCAGCCTATAATCTGTACCTGTATCCTCAATTCTAGTTCAGGACACTGGTCTCTGAATGAAAGTCCTTCTATCATTAAGACCATGAATGTCCCTTCATGACTAACTTTTAAACTGTAAGTTATATAACAAATTAGTTATATAACAACAACAACTGTGTAGACATAAGCATTATAAAAAAAATAATTTAAATTAAAATATAGTAGAACATGTGTGTACCACATATAGCATTGCTAAGGAGACTCTGTTTACCAGAGTTTATATGTGTATTCTAGGTTGTGATGTACAATGTGTATCATACAGTATTTTTCAGCTAAACACTTTCATAAGCCATGATCAAGAAGAAATTCCCCAGTAATTCTTGTAGTGAGGCAGAATGTGCCATCACTAAAGAATTCTGCTACACTCAGTTTTGCCTTTGATTTTTATCTCATGACAAGCTATTAGGGAGAGACAGAAACAGACAAAGAAGGAGGATGAGGAGATGGAGAGGAAGGAGGATGGAGATGGAAGAAGAGGAAGATGGAAGAAGAGGAAGGGGAGGAAATAGGGAGGAAGGGAGAGGGTGAGGGGAGGAAGAGAGGGAAGGATAAGGGGAGAAGGGATCAGGAGAGAGGAAGGAGGAGAAAAAAGGAAAAGGTGGAATAGACAGCATTGAGAAATATGAACATGTAGAAGTCAGTCTGAATCACAAATTCCTAAACTGTTAACCCCATGTGTAGATATATTCTTTGTTCCTGAAAGAGGAACATCTTATCTCTCACATTTTATCTGTAAAGGTATTGGAAAAAAACAAAAAACAAACAAACAAAAAAACACCTTGAGGGAGATCCTTCACAATGTTATCAGGATTATAAAATACAATGTAAGTAGTTTTCACCTCAGTAAAATCATTCACTTAATTAAAAATGAAGTGAAACACAAACATAAATTGCTGAGTTGATCATGAACACTTGTCACTTATTTGTATCTCCACAAAAAGGAAAAAGTAGCATATTCCTGATTTCCAATTAAGGTATCAGTGACATTAGAGAGCTTATACAGCTTAAGAAATTAAAAAAATAGAAACTTAGTAGAGCTGGGAGGCCAGAAAAGCAAGCTCTCAGGCCCTGCAATGATAGCAGAGCCCAACAAGAGGTATACGCCTCTTCTTTCCTAGTGAGTACTCAGTCAATGAAAAACCATGGAGTTTTTGTTTACTATAGCCCTCCCAATGTCCTTTTCTCCTCTATAAAATACTTTTTCTTCCCTTGTCCTTCAGGGACTTGTCCAAGGCTTGCCGTGGTTGTAGACCCCGAATTTGCAATTCTCCAGTGATCCGCAATAAACTCATCTTTGCTGGAGAAATATCTGGCAGCCTATTTGTTTTAGGTCAACAATAGCTCCCTCTGTTTCTAGATTGAATATGTGAAAGAAGATGCGTTTATTCACTGGAAGTACCCAATAGATGACATAATTTCCTGGATTACTCTCCAGTTATTCACATAACAGGGATGTCTGCGATATAGAATTTCCACTACAATTTAACTATCAAATTAAGATGAATATGATTTTTTTTTTTTTTTTTTTTTTTTGGCTGTGTTGGGTCTTCGTTTCTGTGTGAGGGCTTTCTCTAGTTGTGGCAAGCGGGGGCCACTCTTCATCGCGGTGCGCGGGCCTCTCACTATCGTGGCCTCTCTTGTTGAGAAGCACAGGCTCCAGACGCGCAGGCTCAGTAGTTGCGGCTCACGGGCCCAGTTGCTCCGTGGCATGTGGGATCTTCCCAGACCAGGGCTCGAACCCGTGTCCCCTGCATTGGCAGGCAGATTCTCAACCACTGCGCCACCAGGGAAGCCCCGAATATGATTTTTATATATCATTTCTGTGTACGTGCATGTGTGCACATGTGTGTATTTAAGTTTGTTGAAGAAAGAGAAACAAGTACATGCTTTGTTACTTGAGAATCCTCCATTGAAAGGTTGAATCCAGGTTAAACCATCCTCCTGGTTATGTCACACAATTCTAGGTAGATCAGGCTATAAGAAAGCAAGTTGTGTGTCTGCTTTTGCTACTCCTACATGGACAAACTCACTTCATGTGACCTGCAAGACCCCATGTCTTGCAAGACCCCGTGTCCCTATCTTTTGAATAAAAAGACTTTTGCTTTATTCTCTCAGGCCTCTCCTGAGTCTCAGAAGACTGGCTTGAGAGTTAATGATTAGGAAATGTAAAAATGCAGAAACAAAGGATACCTTTTGGGCCAGGAAACTGGTAACAATTTAGACTATAAATCAGCCACATAGCAGGGTCACTGAACTCCCCATTCTCTGAAGGATATAGATAAGAAGGACTGACACATATTCCTAAGTTGTTTTTACAGAAACCAGAACCCCACCAGATGAAAACACCTAACCAGAAACATGAACACCCCAGACCAGCTGGGACCAGAAGGTTGATGATGTTGACTTACAAAACATCACCCTGTTACCTCATCACCAACCAATCAGAAAAATATCCACTAGCTGATCAGGTACCCTGCAATCCACAATCCTAATATTGCCTTTAAAAACCCTTCCCTGAAGCCATCAGGGAGTTCAGGTCTTTTGAGCACTAGCTGCCTGCTCTCCTTTCTTGATGCCCTGCAACAAATGTTGCACTTCCCTTCACTGCAACCCAGTGTCAGTAGATTGGCTTTGCTACATGTCTGGCCAGTGGACCCAAATCCAGGTTAGGTAACACTGTTACCAGGTACTGTGGCTATGTGCACATCTGTGGAAATCGAGTGAAAATGCAGACATCCCTTTTGGTTACTTATATATGCAAATTATTACAAGTTTATTCTTAATCAACTTAATAAATGTTTCAATAAGTACCTGTGACTTACTGGTTTTGTCATGGTACACAATCTATTTCCCTGCAGGTTCTGCTACAAAGATAATTCCAATCAACTAATTTTTTGAGATGAGCACACCTAGTTGTGAACAGTTAAACCACTTCCTCAATGTCAAATAATCCAAGAAAGGATTAGGAACAGAACCAAGGTTTCTTAATTGTCTCTAATTTTTTAAACTTAAAAAAAAAAAAATCTAACAAAGAACAGGTAGAGTACTACACCTAGGACAGTGTGTTCTCAGATCTCTAAATTAACCACAGTTAAACCCATAATTTTTCCCACCTTAAAGAATGCTTTCACTTCTGGTTCTACAATTTCATTTACTTGAAATGCCCATAATATTTAAGACATACTATAGGTTAAAAAGAGAAATATTAATCTCAAGTGGCTGTCTCACTTTATTTATCCACGCTCAGGGGCATAACCTTCAAAGAGTTTACAGTTCTTATATTATAATGTCTATAGACAATAACATTTCTTAATAATTATCACCATGACAAAATGTCTTAATAAACTAGAGGGAAAAAAGCATCAAAATTCTTCAAAGCCCTGTTTCAACATCATATAAATCACTGACATAGCTATTGGCCTGTTTCAATACTGGTTTCTATTGTCAATTCTATTTAGGAAAAATAATGAATTGTTAAAAATAGTCACCAAATATTAACTTGTTATCATGGTCAGGACTACAAGAAATACGTGGATACATAATAAGTGTTCTCTCTCCTCGAGCTACATAGATTCTAATAATTTTCTTTAAAAACACAATCAAATAACAATAGTGTTACATAGAAAGTGGTGAAGAAGACTTGCATTTCCACTAGTATTGTGGGCTATATACCTAAATTAATTCTTTTTGCTGATTCCAGAAAGAAGAGTGTATCAAAGAAAATATTTGAAGATATAATTCTGAGACTATCTAGAACTGAGGAGACACAAGTGATAGAACTTATGAAAGATTTAAGAAATCCGAAGATTCACAAAATTTACAAGCAGGATAAAGGAAATGAAATTTGCATCGTGGTGATAATGACGAAAACCAAAGATGAGATATAGATTTTTTAAGATGCCAGAACTAAAGGTTTACATTGAAAGGGGTAACAGCTAGACAGATGACTTCTGTCACAATGGATGTCAGAAGACAGAAATATGACAATGGCAATGTACTGAGAGAGAATAACTGTCAGCCTAAATCATTATAACCAGTGAAGGTGTCTTTCAAAATGAAAGTGATATAAAGACATTTTCTAACAAAAATTGACACGCATGCCACCTACAGATACTCTCTAAAGAAAAATTTAAATGTTGTGCTGATGGAGGATTTGAGTACCAAGAAAGAAAAAAATAGCGTACAATGTGTTGTGTGTATATATATATATGTAATACTAAATGTATGTTGATTGCATAAAACAATAATAGTCATTAAATAAAAAATTAACATGCATACATATTTGTATGTAATTTTTGATGTATAAGAATGAAGTTAAAGTGTTCTAAAATATTAGCATTGTGGGGGACAACTTAAAATATATTGATTAAATTTAGACTGACATATCAAGTGTGCAATTTATAATGTTTAGAAAACATAGAAAATAGGGTAGAAACAGAAAGTGTAACTTCCAAACTAGTAGAGGAATAAAAACAGAAAGAACAAATAATAAGTTCAAATGGAAGCTAAATCTAAGAGAAAAGAAAAAAACATAAAATAGATAGAATGTAAGGTGAAAAACAGGTCCATATATAGCATTAATTTTTGTTACCAAAATCGATTAGATTCCTCAGGGGTAAAAATTGTCATCATGCTTTAGATATACGATCCAACCTCTTCTGTTTACAAGAGACACAGCTATATCATAAATTACCAAAACAGTTGATTGTAAAAGATGAAAAGGAATTACTACGCAAATTCAAACCAAAGGAGCTGGTATAGCTATATTAATAACAGAAAAACATAGAAGTTAAGGCACAAATAATTAGTAGCCAAAAGTTTTAGTCACTCCAATGATAAAAATCCAATAGCCATGGCTACATAAGTGTTCTAAAAGACCATTCACATAATAATTTACCCTCAAGACAGAGAAAGCAAAAGACAGAGTACTAGATATTTTACTTGACACTTTTTTTGGTAATTAATAGAAAAAATTGGCTAACATTAAATAAGAGTCATAGAAAATTTAACAAATTTTAAAACTTAACCTGATATCTATATAGAGAAGACCGAGCTCAGAAACTGGAGAATTTAATCTTTCCAAGCACAAGAACATTTATAAAATTGATTGTGTACAAGGACTTCAAGCATATATGACTCCTATCTGCATTCTGATTGCAATGCACTAAACTAAAATTAAAAGATTTAAAATAAAAATCCTCATGGTTTTGAAAATTAATGTCTTCCACTTAAATGACCTTTGGGTAGAAATATATATATATATATTATAGTGGAAATTAGAAAATATTTATAACACATCAAAACCTTTGGGATAGAACTAAAGTGATGTTAAGAAGGATATGCAAAGCCTTAAATGCATATATCTTAAAAGAAAAAAATGATGAAAATTAATGAGGTAATTTGGTCTAAAATAATTTCTTAAAACTCAAAGAGAAATGAGTCCAATTTAATTAAATAAAACATCAACATAAAATGAAGAGTAGATCAATAAAATTAAAGTTGGACTTCTGAAAGACTAATGCATTGACAAATCTCTGGCAAGACTGAGGACAGAAAGAGGGAAGGGAAGAGAAGGTATGTTCCCACACTCATAAACACACCAAAATGAGAAAGAATTACTACTTACGTAAACTAAAGAAGATAAAGAATAGTGAGAAAAATTTAGAGACAACTCAGGTGAAAAAATTGAACTTGGTGCAAGGAAAAAATAGAAAATCTTAATTGTTTCATAATAAAGACTGAGTAAAGAGGCAAATTTTTCTAAAAAAAATTCAAACCTAGGTGGCTTTATTTAGCAAGTGTAAACAAAAATTTCATACTACACATTCTATTCTAAAGCACAGATTGAGGAAATCTCCACAGTTCACTTGAGGAAGATAGCATAGACCTAATATTAAACTGGGAAAAGAAGGAGCCAAGAAAAAATAATTATATTTTAGTAGAAATAATTATACTATACACAGTGGAAATAATTATATTTTAGGTCAAATAAGATTGTAATAGTAGAAAACACTTGTTAGAAAAAATATATAAATGTAGGAAAATGAAAATTCATCATATGCCAACTTTGTGTGTGTGTATGAATTACTTGTTTAAGTCTTTGGTTCATGTCTTCTGAACATCTGGGTGAAGACAACTCGAAAAATGTGTTTTTCTCACCCATAAGCATCCCCTCTGCCCTGGCCATGGTCTTCATGGGGGCCAAGAGAAACACTGCGGCCCAGATGTCTCAGGCACTTTTTCTAAGCAAAAGCAGCGGCGGAGGTGGAGACGTCCACCAGGGTTTCCAGAACCTTCTCATCGAAGTTAACAGGACCGGCACACAGTACTTGCTCTGAACCGTCAACAGGCTCTTTGGAGAGAAGACTTATGGTTTCCTCCCATCTTTCAAAGATTCCTGCCGCAAATTCAACCAAGCAGAGATGGAAGAGCTGGACTTTATCAGTGCTGCGGAGGAATCCAGGAAACACACAAACACCTGGGTAGCCCAAAGGACAGAAGGAAAAATTACAGAACTGCTGTCTCCAAATTCAGTGGACCCCATGACTTGTCTGGTTCTCGTGAATGCCATCTACTTCAAAGGAAACTGGGAGAATCAGTTTAACAAACAGCACACCAAGGAAAGGCTGTTCAAAGTCCGCAAGAATGTGGAGAAGCCTGTGCAAATGATGATCAAGAAATCCACCTTTAAAATCACCTACATCGGAGAGATATTCACGAAGATTCTGGTGCTTCCCTACGTCGGCAGGGAGCTCAATATGAGCATCACGCTTCCCCATGGAAACACCGATTTGAAAACGGTGGAAAAGGAACTTGCTTATGAGAAATTTGTCGAGTGGACGAGACCAGACCTGATGGAGGAGGAGGAGGTGGAGGTGTCCCTGCCCAGGTTTAAGCTGGGGGAGAGCTACAACATGGAGGGCGTCCTCCGCACCCTGGGTGTGACCGACGCCTTCGAGGACACCAGGGCGGATTTCTCCACGATGTCATCCCGGAAGGACCTGCTCCTGTCCCAGGTCGCGCACAAGACCTTTGTGGAGGTCGACGAGGAGGGCACAGAGGCGGCTGCGGCCACCGCCGCAGTCCTAATGCTGCGCTGAGCCAGAATCACCCCCAGGTTCTGTGCCGACCACCCTTTCCTCTTCTTTATCCAGAACAGTAAGACCATTGGGCTTCTGTTCTGTGGCTGGCTCAGCTCCCTGTGAGGAGACAGCGGCTGCAGGCAGCCCCTATGGGTCTTACTGACCCGCTTTCCCCGGTACTCCGTGACGTGCCTGCGACCCAAAGTGGCCTTGGCGACAGTCCAGAAATAAAGGGTCTGATCGAGAAAAAAAAAAAAAAAATCACTATTCTGGTGAAATAGTGGTTATCTACTTCAGATATATTTTGCAGATACCTTCTCCACTCTTGGCTTTTCATAGTCTTAATGGTGTTCTTAATTAAAGAGAAGTTCTTAATTTTGATGTAGTTTGATAAAGTAATTTGGTTTTCTCTAATGTGTAATTCTGTAGTTTCTTTTATGATTGTCCTACTTAAGGAACCATCTCCTAGTCTAAGTTTCCTAAGATAATTGCCTAATAGCTTCATAATTTTTATTTTATATTCAGAATAATTTTTACCTATATTTAGATCTACTACACATCTGGAATTTTTATGCTGTATGAAGTGAGGTATGGATGCTCAAGATCAATACTTGTTTCTATATGGACAAGCACCCATTCCTGAAAAGTGTACCCTTACCTTGCAGCAAAAGTTTCATATTTATTATAATTAGGTGAATGCTTATGTGTCAGTCTGTTTTCTCTATTATTTTCACTCTTTTGTATTAATACATCATTTCTTAAACTAAGATACACAGATAATGTGTTATCATATTCAAGATTCTCTTGGTTATTTTGTTCCATTTCATTACCATATAAATACTGAAGCACTTTTCTTTTTTCCAGCTTTATTGAGGTTTAATTGACAAAAATTATATGTAAGTTGTACAACTTGATGTTTTGATATATGTATACCTTGTGAAATAATCACCACAATCAAGCAAATTATATCCATCACTTCACATAGTTACCATTTTGTTTTTTCAAAAATTTTAATTGAGATATAATTAACATATAACTTACCAGTTTCAGATGTACAACATAATGATTTGATATTTGTATAAGTTACAAAATGATTACTACAATATCTAACTAACATCTGTCACCTCACATGGTTACATATTTTTACTCATGATGAAAATTTTTAAGATCTACTTTCTTAGCAACTTTCAAATATACAATACTTGAATAATAATACTTGCAATAATATAGTATTATTAATGATAGCCACCTTTCTATGCATTGCATCCCCATGACTTACAACTGGAAGTTTATACCTTTTTTAAATTTTATTTTATTGAAGTATAGTTGAATTGCAATGTCATGTTAGTTTCAGGTGTATAGCACAGTGATTCAGTTTTTCAGATTCTTTCCCTTTACAAGTTATTATAAAATATTGAGTATAGTTCCCTGTGCTATACAGTAGATCCTTGTTGGTTGTCTATTTTATATATTGTAGTGTGTGTGTGGAATTTTATACCTTTTGACCCCCTTTACCCATTTCATCCAACCATTCACTCCCCACCTCTGGCAATCACCAATATGTTCCCTGTATCGATCACTCTAGATTATTTATAGTACCTAATACAATGAAAATTCTATGGAAATAGTTTTAAATACAATGAAAATGCTATGTAAATAGTTGCTGGCATTCAACAAATTCAAGTTTTGCTCTTTGGAACTTCTGGGATTTTTTTGAATAATATCAATCCAAGCTTGGTTGAATCAGTGGATGTGGAATCCACAGATATGGAGAGCCAACTACATCATGGCTAAGTGGAGTTTATTCCAGGAATGTAAGGTTGGTTTCACATTTGAAAATAGTTAAGGCAATTTGCCATATCAATTGTCTGAACAAGAAAAAATATATATTACTGCAATAGTTGCAAATAAACATTTGACAAATTCAAGGCACATTCATGGTAAGACTCTTGGCAAAATAGGAATAAAAGGGAACATCTTCAACCTGAGGAAAAACATCAACAGGAAAAAAAACCCTACATTTTACATTTTGCATATGGGTAAAATGTTCAATGTTTTTCCCCAGTATATAAGAAGGCAAATGCATTTGTTGTCACCACGCCTATTCATTGTCACACTAGAAGTCTTAACCAGAGCAATAAGGCAAGAAAGCAAAATGAAAACATATAGATTGGAAAAGAAGAAAACAGTATATCTATTTGAAGATGGCATAATTGTCTTCAAAGTAAATCCCCCAAAATATCTTAAAAATATATATTGGAACTACCAAGGAGTACTGCAAGACTGTAGAACACAATTTCAATATACAATTAAATATGAGATTTAATTGTATTTCTGTATATTTGCAATAAAAAGAAATTAATAGATGAATAACCATAATAGAAAAATTATTGTTAATAGAACCATTATCATTAGAACCAAATACCCAAAAATACTTAATCATAAGTTTGGCAAAATATGTGCAGGGTCAGCATTATAATAACTACAAAATACTGTTGAACATAATCAAAGAAGACATAAATAAATGGAGAGATAGATCAGGTTTATGACTTGGATAATTCAATATTTTTAAGGAATCAATTCTTCTAAATATATCTATTCATTTAAAGCAAGCTCAACGTGCCAGAATATTTTAATTAATGGAAATAGACCACATGATTCTAAAATTTATATGAAATTGCAAAGTTAATGTAATTATAATACAATTTTGGCAAAGAACAATTAGAATGTTGTTGAAAGACTCACATTACCTAATTCCAAGACTCATTACAAAACTACAGTAGTGCCTATGGATATCACACACTTTATGCTATAAGAAATAAACTAGACTCAAAGTTTAATATGATATAATTCTATTTATGTAAAAGTCTGTAAAGTGTTAAACTACAGTGATGGCGAATATTCTGTGTTTGCAATGGGCTGAGTGTATGGAGAGGAGTGTACTCCAGAGGAGTTTGAGGAAACATGTTGGGGGTGGTAGAATTATTCTAAATCTTGACTGTGATCACTATGATGTAACTTGATTTATTTATCTAAACTCAGAACCATACTTTAACATGGGTGAATTTTATTATATGTAAATTTTAACTCAAAAACTCTAGAAAGTTTATCTATAAATTATTCAATAAAAGTAAATAATGTATTGTTTAGTGATAAAAACCTATTACTAAATTATAAATAATGTTTATTTGAGAAGAGGAATAAGACAGATACAGTAGAGAGGATTCTGCAAAGGAATTGGTGAGGTTCCAATTCTTAATCTCCATGTGGTTTCCATAGGAGCATGTTTATTATTAGTTTTCAACTGCATCTGTATGTATACATATACATTTTTCAAAATCTAAAATAAATTTCCAAAACAAATAATATTTATAAAGAGAAAGCAGTTTTCTATGAGATGAATAGAAGATGACAACTTCTGATAGTTTAGTGGGTGGAATGAATCACAAAGTAAAATCTTGGTTGCCAGTGGAGGAAATTTAATTGGCTAAGATAACAAACAGAATTTATTGGCCAATGTTATCTAGAACAATAAATAAATAAAGCATTAAAATCACTTTATACACCTGTATCTAGGGGCCTAAGACATATTTCTAGGGAGTCCTTCTTATTCATGCTCTATTTCCACCGTGCTGGCTTAATTCTCAGGCCTACTATTTGTTTTGGTAGATATAGGGTCATTATCTCTTGGCTTATGTCCTACTGATTTAGGTACTCCATAGGTTCACTTCAAGTTGCTCAAGAGAAAGTTTCACACTTGATTTTCATTGATCTAAACTGGGTTAGGTTGCAATTAAAGAAAATTAGGACCTGGACTAGTGTAATGCAAATGAGAGTGCTAAGGCAAAAAATTAAACACTCAAGCAGATCTTTCCCCATTGTACAGATAAAGAAGTTGAATCACAAAAGCTCAGGTTACATAATTATTAAGATATTAATATTTAATTTTACTTCAGATGTCTGAGTTCAAAGCCTCAACCTGCTGCTTTAGTTTGTCAAGTCTTTCGATAAGAGAAAGATAAGAGAGTTTGTTAATAATGTGAATGGTATGTAGACTCCAGAAGGATCTGGGCAAATTAGAATGGTGAATGGAACATCTAAGTATAAATTTAATGGGAAAAATAATCAGTCCTGTTGTTATTAAATAAAACAATTGCATAATATGGCTTTACTTAATGCAATTATAATATCTCAATGCTACTATTGCAATGCTGTCTTTTTCTCCCTTTATTTCTGTTGATATTTACTTTACATATTTAGATGCTCCTATGTCGGATACATAAGTATTTATGTTATATCCTCTTGTTGGATTGACCCCTTTATCATTATGTGACACCCTCCTTTGTGTTTTGTTACAATCTTTGTTTTAAAGTCTATTTTATCTGATATAAATATTAATACCTCAGCTTTCTTTTTGCTTCCATTTGCATGAAATATCTTTTTTTGCATCCCTTTACATTCGGCCTGCATGTGTCTTTAGATCTGAAGTGAGTCTCTTGTGAAAAGCATATAGAGAGATCCTGTTTTTTGTTTTCTTTCTTTTTTTTTTTTTTTTATGCATTAAGTCACCCTATGTCTTTTGATTGGAGCATTAATCCATTTCATTTAAAGTGATTATTGATAGGAACATATTGCATTTTGTTAATCTTTTTCTGGTTATTTTTGTGGTTCCTCTCTGTTCATTTCTTTTTCTTTTAGTCTCTTCACTTTGGGTTTGATGATTTTCTTTACTGTTATCTTTGGATTTCTTTGTCATTACTTTTTGTGTACGTATTATAGGCTTTGGTTTTGTGGTTACTATGAGGTTCATATATAACAATCTATATATAAAGCAGAGTATTTTAAGTTGATCCTCACTTAAGTTCAAATGCATTCTAAAACACTAAATTTTTACTACACCCCACATTTAATTTTGTTACATCATAATTTATATCTTTGTTTATTTTGTGCATCCCTTAACTATTTATTGTAGTTTTAGTTATTTTACTATATTTTTTCTTTAACTCTTCATTCTAACTTTATGAGCTGTTGTTCTACTTCCTTTAGTATATATTTGTTTTTACTAGTGAGATTTTTTTTCTTTCATATATTTTCTTATTTCTAGTTATGACATTTTCCCCCACTTAAAGCAGTTCCTTTAACATTTCTTGTCAGGTTGGTTTAGTGGTTATGAAAGCCTTTGGTTTTTGCTTGTCTGGGAAATGCTTTATCTCTCCTTCAATTCTGAATGATAACTTTGCCAGATAGTGTATTCTTGGTTGTAAGTGTTTTTTTCTTTTTCCTTCAGCACTTTGAATACATCATTCCACTCCCTTTTGGCCTGCAAAGTTTCTGCTAAGAAATTTGCTAATAGTCTTATGGGGGGGGTTCACTTATATATGTAACATAATATTTTCTTCTTGCTGCTTTTAAATTTTCTTTCTATTTAACTTTTGATATTTTAATTATAATGTGCCTTGGTGTAGATTTCTTTGGGTTCCTCTTGTTTGAAAATATCTTTGATTCCATGATCTGGATGTCTGTTTTCTTCCCCAGGTTAGGGAATTTTTTCTATCATTATTTCTTCAAATAAGTTTTCTGCCTCTTTCTCTGTGATTGCTACAATGTGAATATTAGTATGTTTGATGTTGTTAGGTTGCTCAAACAATTCCCAATAAAAATTTTATTTTTCCCTTTGGCTGCTCTGATTCAGTGATTTCTACTATCCTGTCTTCCAGATCCTTGATCTGTTCCTCTGTATCATCTAAATTGCTGTTGATTCCCTCTAGCATATTTTTCTTTTCAGTTACTATATTCTTCAACTCTGAATGGTTCTCTCTTATATTTTCTCTTTGTTGAAGCACTTATTATGTTCATCCATTCTTCTCTTGAGTTTTGTGAGTATCTTTATGACCACTACTTTGAATTCTTTGTCAGGTAGATTACCTATCTCTATATCATTAACATATGTTTTTGAGTTTTGTCTTGTTCTTTCATTTTGAAATATTTCATTGTTTCCTCATTTTGTGTGTCTCTCTGTGTATGTTTCTGTGTATTAGACCGAACTGTTAACTCTCTCAGTCTTGAAGGAGTGGCCATGTTTAGAGGATGATCTTTCTCCTTCAACCCTACCCTAGATCTTGGCTGTCTGTAGAATCTTTGTGGTTGTCTATACCACCTGATTCATTCTTGATATATGTTCCTGTTGTTGAGAGTGTGTTGAAACACATCTCGATATGGTCCCTTTGTTGTGGAGCAGGTATTCACCTAGTTCTCAGGTCCCTTTCAGAGGGAATTGATCTATATGTCACTGTATATTTGTTATGTTAATGATAGGAAGTAAGTTCAGGTACCACCATCATGAAATGCCTCCTTTTGACTGAATCTAGGCATCACAATTTAAACTGTGACATTGACAAACTGAAATGTGTCCAGGTAAAGTAATCATCATGAAAAGTAAATCAGTACAACACATATGAAAAATAGTTTTCTTTGACTAAAGAATATTCATGGGGAAATTTCTTTTTATATCATCTAAATTCTATTACTTGGAAGAAAGATTACACCTTCATCTTCATGGCCACAGAGTTTTTGGACCAAGAGTTTAAATATATAAGGAAAAAAGATGTCAGTTTGCTATAAGAAAGACAGTTCTAATAATCAAAATTTCCAAATAACTAGACCACCCTTGGATATCAGGATTTTTCTTTCCTTGAAGATTTTAATTGGAGAACATAGATTTTCTCTTAGGGAGATTTGTTCAGGGATTTTTGCACTGGGAAGCCTTGCAAATCTGTTGTTAAATAATCTTTTATTTTCAGGATTTACCAATGAATCATAATTATATGATACAAAACCCATTAGAAAAAAAAAAAACCAAATATATAACAAAGCCCCTTAATTTATGACTCCTCCACCATCCTTTTTTAAAGCTCATAAATCCAAAACCATGTAATTTAGTATTTTATTATATATCCCATCTTCTAAAAGAATCTAAAGATAAGGTATTCAGAGCAGATAAAATTAGTGGAATATTAGGGAAGTTGTTACACTGATTAAGATTATTTTGTGCTTCATTAGCCTTTTATCCAATACTCTCTTCTTATTTTTGAGTGTTACTTATCTCCAGGTATCCGGAACATTTTCTCATCATTCTTACAAACTACTGAAACCAGATCTTAGCTCTCTAATGCCTATTCTCCTTAGGTTCCCTTTACATCTTATATAATCTAAATGATTTGTCAGCAAATATGATTAATTCAAGAATGCCAACATGTTAATGAATCATAATCAATTAATATCAATACACATATTTGTATCTTCTAAAGATAACTTTTAATCATTTAATTTTTGCACTGAAAGAATAATTACAATGGACTTAGAGCCAGTGTCAGGTTTTGGTTGTAAGACAAAATCTTTTTGTTCCTAAAATCCCATCTTGAACTTATCTCTTCTAACCTTCTGACAAGCATGAATCAAGTGGATACCACCAGTCGATATTACCTTTTATTAAGCAAAGAAAAGAGAAAATTATTCTTCTATTCAATATTCAATTCCCCTTTTCCCATAATTTGTATGGCCATTTTGATAACCTCAGGCACAAAGCAGGAATTAGAGGCCAGTGTCTTTATCAAAGTCGTGAGCCCTGAGTGGAAAAACCTCTTCTCAGTCAGCAGTTCAGAATTCCCGCCCCAACTATTTATCTCATGAAATTATGTTTACAAAAGATGATCTGAACTTTTGAATTAGACTTTTTCCTGATTCATAGTTTGCCACTCTCCCAACTTTCTGGTGCTAAGTTGGACAGGGATAACAACGGGAAGCCACTGAGAGCAGAAATAAAGCAGAGGAGAAGAGATTTATCTCTGTTTCTTGTACACTCATGAAAGGTAATGTCTGCAGATTTTCAGGAGCCCAGTCTTAAAATACTTATCTGGAAATGCCTGCTCCTTGTCTTGCTTGAAACCAAAGTCTGTTTTAGCACTGTCACCCTGTCAATGTAAGAACTTTACTTAGTATTAAACGTGGCCTGGCAGAATCCTAAGTATCTGTGAGGCTACATTAGTTCTATGGTTCCTGTGCTCCAGTGACCATGACTTAAAGACAATATCAACTGCAAGGTTCTTCTTCCTACTTCTAATTTTTCAAGATAACCATTAGCTAGATTAATTTTTTTCTTAACTCTTTTATCTGTCTTTTCCTCACCAACTTATGTCTTTCAGATGACAAGTCTTTTATCTTAGACTGAATAGGGAAACAGTGCTTCTTTTCCAAAAATGTTTATGATTTCTCTAAGCCTAATTTAATTTACTTTTAAAATGTAGTCCTACATGGCCTTTATTAGCACTGTGCTGTAACTCAGCTTCATTATTACGTTTGTGCTCCTTTAACAATGCTTTTAACTTAGCAAAAGATCTTATTGCAATGCAGATGATGGCACACCAAGCATTAAATAAATTTAATATTAATATTACTGGAGATCTCCTCTATGACCAAACAACATTTCACTCCCATTACAGTGTTTATGGGAATGATTTGCAATACTGAATAAGATATAATTCTTTAATGATAGTCCAATAAAAAGGATATAATTTTATGGTTGCACAAATGTCTTTCCCCTCAATAAAATTTTTAGTTATGTGAACACTTTGCCTTTCAGAATGACTTATGAATAAAATTTCTACCTTGACTTGTGCATTAATCAGGGGAGGGGGAGCAAAATCTATTTTTCAAAACATGACCCAACCACCTAATGACTTGTTTAACTGGCCATCAATCTTTGTAGCTGCCAAATCTTTTCTCTTTCCTTCCAATGAACTGGCATAATGCTGATTTGGGTCATATGTAGACACAAAATGCCTTCTTTCCTAGGGGAATAATTATTAACATTTCCTCAGAGCTGTTTGAAGGGTATTTCTGGTCGTAGCTCTTTTCTCCCCCCAAGAAAAGCCATTCTGTTCTCTGCTTTTTCCTGCCCCCATTTGAGGAGTGATGAAAAAAAGCAAATTATCTTCAGGAAAGATGAGACATACAAAAGTGTTTCTATAAGTTTCAGTGAAAAAGACAGCTTAGATTCTATCTAAGGAAGCAATTTTATGTAAATTTTTCTTGGCTCTTTGCATCACTTTTTCTGAATCCTAATCCTATATAATTCATGAGTTTGGCCCTAAATTATATGGTCTTGAGCAACAAAACTCTCTTCAACTTCTCAGCTCAAACATTTACATATAAATACACAATATCACCACCAGTACCACCACAAATTGTATCTTTGTCAAGTGTCTTAGTCCATTTAGCTTGCTATAACAGAATGCCATAGACTGGGTGGCTTATGAACAACAGAAATTTATTTGTCATGATTCTGGAAGCTAAGAAGTCCAAGGTCAAAGTGCTGGCCAATTTGGTGTCTGGTGAGAGCTCCCTTCCTGGTTCATAGATGGCCATCTTTCTCTGTGTTTACACGGCTGCAGGGGTTGAGGAAGTTCTCTAGTGCCCTTTTTTAAGAGCACTAATCTCATTTGTGATGGGTCCATCTTCATGACCTAATCACCTCCCAAAGGCCCCATTTCCAAATATCATCACACTAAATGTTAGGATTTAACATATGGATTTGGGAGGGCACAAATATTTAGTCACTAGCACCATATTTCTTAATGACATACACTGCCCAAGAACCTGGTCATGGGAAGAGTTTCATCAGGGCTTCCAGCATTTATAGACTAGATATGACTGAAACTGTTATGAACTTTATTTTTCTGAAACCACATGCTTTACTTCTAACTCCTTCATTCCATTGGGCACTTTCATCAGACATTATTGATTACCAGTTATTATTTTTAGAACTAGTAAATAGTTTTCCTTTAGCTCTTTCAAACCAGACATGTCAGCTAAGTTTTCTGTTTTGTATTGTCTGCCTTGCCTAAAGATGTTCTTAGTTTGATAAAACTACTTCTAGTAAAAAGCAACAAAATAAAATCATCTGAGATCCCATTTTCTAAATCCATGGTTCTATAAATCTCTTAAAAGTCATTGCTTTAGGATGGTTAGTTCTTATTAACTTTCTTGGAGTTACAACAAAAGAACATTTTTTTAAATTAATTAATTAATTTATTTATTTATTTTTGGCTGTGTTGGGTCTTCGTTTCTGTGCGAGGGCTTTCTCTAGTTGGCGGCGAGCGGAGGCCACTCTTCATCGCGGTGCGCGGGCCTCTAACTGTCATGGCCTCTCTTGTTGCGGAGCACAGGCTCCAGACGCGCAGGCTCAGTAGTTGTGGCTCACGGGCCTAGTTGCTCCGCGGCATGTGGGATCTTCCCAGACACGGGCTCGAACCCGTGTCCCCTGCATTGGCAGGCAGATTCTCAACCACTGCGCCACCAGGGAAGCCCTTGAACATTTTTTTTTATGAGTGAGATAATGAGTTTTATACCTTGCTTAATTAGATTATCTTTGTGACATGGGTTTCAAGTAAAAAGTATGTAGGTTGCAGGGGAAAGGGTTATACTTGCTTGCATCATTGCTCAGACAGGTGTTTATTCACACCTGCTCAAGTAATTCAATGTAATTCATATAGCCAATTACCTTTATCCCCTCCAAAAGAGACACTAGTACAAAAAAAAAAAATTCCTAGCAAAAGAATAAACTCATGTGCCAGAATTTATTGGATGTGTACATATACATAAACGCTCACACATACAATGTGTGTTTGCAATACAATTAATTAAAAAATTTTAAATTAGAACCGAAGGAGCTAGGGTCAGACTGTTTGGTTATAAACACCAGGGCTACCTTTTTCTAGCTGTGTTCCCTTCAGTAAATCTTATAACTTCTCTGGAATTCTTTTTTTCCTTCATTTTTAAATGGCAATGAAATTCAAAAGTCCAGTCTTACTTTTCTGATGATGTTATTATCAGGATCAAATAATAAAATATATTTGTCAATTCTCCAAATACTGAAACTTACTATATACATGTTATTGAAAAATCTATATGAAAAATTTACCCCGCTGATTGCTGATATTTAGAATGGCATTCTAAATATAAATCAATTGGATCTTTCTTTTTCTTTTTTTCCTAGTACTTTTATGAAAAGTTTAGCTGCTTTTGAGTTAGCCATGGGCTATTAAGGAATATACTGATAGCTCGGTATTTTCAACCTTCTTTTACACAACCTTGTCAATTAATGCCGCCTTTTAAATATATGCAATAGGAAGTAAGTCCCTTATTACTTGAGGAGACATCCCAAACCTGGCTTATCACCACCATTTTCTCATGGTAAGGGGAACTTAGGTCTTTGTCTTTCACATTTGTTTTTCTATTTGCATCCATTTCTTGTAGAGTTCTGACCATGTAACAGGAAGTGTTAACTCAGTTGCTGATGGAATGCAACTGCACATATCAAAATTACCATCCTGGGGTAACTGTCAGCTTAGTGCATTAGCTAAGGATACAATTACATTGTGACATTTGGATAATTGTCAGGCCACAAAGACAAATTTGCTGACTCTAAGTTCCAAAGCTGACCTTTTCACAGTGAGCTAATTGGAAGGGGTCCCTTCCTTCTCAGGAACCTCCTATTTAGCATCTTTAAATTGCTTACCTAAACATTTACCAGCATTAGGATACATAATGCAGTCACTTCCACTTAATCTGATCCCTGGATCATGTTATATTTATCACTTGATTTGAAAGATTAAACCCTATCAGCCTTGTTCTCTAGTCAATGGTAAATATTTCAAGCAGATTTTTAATAGATAATTCAATTCTAAGACTTCCAGAAACGCCACTTTTAGAGGCAATGAAAGTGAACGATTAAAAAAACACAAAATATAAAAGGAATTATGAAGGGCTGAGTCAAGACTATGAAGATACTAAGGCTAAATTTGAAAACCTTTCATACCATTGGAGATGAGAATTTGAATAAGACAAACACAAATGTTAACCTAATAGGTGAGTCATCTCATTTCCTTCTAGAACTCAAAATCTCAGTTGCTTTGTTGTATCAGTACAAGAGACATTTCATAGACATTTACATCTTCAAACTGAAAACTCAGATTTAAATTTCTATTCACTAATATTTCAAGATTTGTGTGCAGTGACTGCATATATATATATATATATATATATGTACATTATATGTATGTATATGAAATATGAATATTCAAGCTTACTTATTCTCTGTACACTCCAGTCTGAATTAACAGAACTGTAAAAAATGTAAGAATGATCATAGAGTAACACACAAAAGAATAATATAGCTTTATCCACCAGAAGTCAATATTGCAGGAGGGATGTATTAATTATCTATTATTACCTAGTAAAATCTGACAAAACTTAACTGCTCAAAACATGTATTATCTCACAGTCTTTGTGGGCTAGGAATCTTGGTATAGCTTAACTGGGTTTTTTGGATAAGGGTCTTTTATAAGACTGCATGCTCTCACAAGTCTGTTGGGGCTGCAGTCTCAACTGAAAGCTAGATTGGGGAAGAATTGAGTTCCAAGTTCACTCACATTGTGTTTGGCTTGTTTCCATTCCTCATGGGCTGTCAAATTAAGGCCACAATTCCTCAATGATTTTGGCCAGAGACTGCTCTCAGTTCCTTGTCACATGGGTCTCTCCATTGGGTAGCTCACAACATGCCAGTTTGCTTCATCAGAGCAAGCAAGGAAGATGATGATGATGATGATGAGAGAGAAATGCAGAGAACATAAGAAGGTAAGAGTTGGAGTACGAGAAAGAAGGAAGTCATGGTGTTTTTCGTCTAAATTTGAAAATGATGGTCTATCACTTTTACAACTTTCTATTTATTAGAGGCAAATTACTAGGTTCATCTAACACTCAAGAAGAGAGGACTGCACAAGGATGTGGATCATTGAGATTATTTTAGAAGGCTGCCTAGCATAAGAAAAATAGGGGCTTTGTTTTCCTTATTCTCGAAGATGATGTGGGAGGCTTTTCATGCTTGAGTGGAGGCCCATACCACCAACTATATTTCTTACCAAATTCTCTACTTACCTAATATAAAAAGATAAATGGATAGATAGATAAATAGATAAATAGATAGATAGAGGTATAAGTATAGATATAGCTATAAAACAGGAATGTTCAGCCTTCCATTGGGTAAAGCAGCAAAATTCAATGAGATTGTTTGAAGTTGACTGACATATTAACTTGTAAGAAAAAATATATTCCATATTACAAGTAGAGACACTAGAAACAATACATTTTACATATCTTATGAATTTGTGATATCATTTTTGAAAATTATTTCAAATGCTTTAATCATCTGAATACTTCTTCAGGTGAGCATACATGTAGTGAACTCAGCAGTGGTAGCTGTTACATTATTTAATAAGAAACACTTTCTAGTAATAAATGACTTTAATATTCAATTTAAAGCCATATTGAACATGATATGTTTAGGATATCTGGTCTCTTAAAGTACCCTTCCAATATTTAGTCACCTGTGAAAACATTCATTCCACAGTTCCTCACTAGGATGGAAAGAAACACCATTGTTACTTTCAGCTATCATAGTATATATGGATTAGAGTGCAGGAATTTCATTTATTAATAAGTAAGAACTTTAGCAGTGTAATTTTAGACCTCTCCATTCCTATATTTTGTGTTTGCTTCCATTTTCTTAAAATTTTTGTTGGAATATAGGTGTTTTACAATGTTGAGTTAGTTTCTACTGTACAGCAAAGTGAATCAGCTATACATATACATATATTACCCTTTTTTGGATTTCCTTCACATTCAGGTCACCTGAGAGCATTGAGTAGAGTTCCTTATGCTATACAGTAGGTTCTTGTTAGTGATCTATTTTATACATAGTATCAATAATGTATATATGTCAATCCCCCTCTCCCAAATCATCCCACACCCCTTCCCCCTTGGTATCCATACGTTTGTTCTCTATGTCTGTGTCTCTAATTCTGCTTTGCAAAAAGATCATCTATACCATTTTTTAAGATTCCACATATATGTGTTAATATACAATATTTTTTTTTCTCTTTCTGACTTACCTCTACTTCTGTATGACAGTCTCTAGGTCCATCCACATCTCTACAAATGACCCAATTTCATTCCTTTTTATGGCTGAGTAATATTCCATTATATATATATATATGTATGTGTATATATATATATATATATATACACATATATATGTGTGTGTATATATATATATATATATATATACCACATCTTCTTTATCCATTCGTCTGTTGATAGATATTTAGGTTGCTTATATGCCAGGCTATTGTAAATAGTGTGGCAATGAACATTGGAGTGCATGTGTCTTTTTGAATTATTATTTTCTCAGGGTATATGCCCAGTAGTGGGATTGCTGGGTCATATGGTAATTCTATTTTTAGTTTTTTAAGGAACCTCCATACTGTTCTCCATAGTGGCTGTATCAATTTACATCCCCACCAACAGTGCAAGAAGGTTCCCTTTTCTCCACACCCTCTCCAACATTTATTGTTTGTAGCTATTTGGATGATGGCCATTCTGACCGGTGTGGGGTGATACCTCACTGTAATTTTGATTAACATTTCTCTAATAATTAATGATGTTTAGCATCTTTTCATGTGCCTCTTGTCCATCTGTATGTCTTCTTTGGAAAATGTCTATTTAGGTGTTCTGCCCATTTTTTGATTACATTGTTTGTGTTTTTGATATTGAGATGCATGAGTTGTTTGTATATTTTGGAGATTAATCCTTTGTCAATTGCTTCTTTTGCAAATATTTTCTCCCATTCTGAGGGTTGTCTTTTCATCTTGTTTATGGTTTCCATTGCTGTGCAAAAGCTGTTAAGTTTCATTAGGTCCCTTTTGTTTACTTTTCTTTTTATTTTCATTACTCTAGGAAGTTGGTCAAAAAAGATCTTGCTGTGATTTACATCAAGAGTGTTCTGCCTATGTTTTCCTCTAAGAATTTTATACTGTCTGGCCTTACATTTTGATCTTTTATCCATTTTGAGTTTATTTTCGTGTATGGTGTTAGGGAGTGTTCTAATTTCATTCTTTTACATGTAGCTGTCCAGTTTTCCCAGCATCACTTATTGAAGAGACTATCTTTTCTCAATTCTCTTTTCTTGCCTCCTTTGTCACAAATGAGGTGACCATAAGTACATGGGTTTATCCCTGTGCTTTCTATCCTGTTCCATTAATCCATATTTCTGTTTTTGTGCCAGTGCCATACTGTTTTGGTGACTGTAGCTTTGTAGTATAGTCTGAAGTCAGGGAGCCTGATTACTCCATCCCCGTTTTTCTTTCTCAAGATTGCTTTGGCTATTCAGGGTCTTTTGTGCTTCCATACAAATTGTAAAATTTTGTTCTATTTCTGTGAAAAATGCCATTGGTAATTTGATAGGGATTGCATTGTATCTGTAGATTGCTTTTGGTAGTATAGTCATTTTCACAATACTGATTCTTCCAATCCAAGAACGTGGTCTACCTCTCCATCTGTTTGTGTCATCTTTTATTTGTTTCATCAGTGTCTTATAGTTTTCTGTGTACAGGTTTTTGCCTCTTTAGATAGGTTCATGATGGGTGAATTTGTGTTCCTCTCTTGCCTGTTATTTGGTGTAAGGCATCCAGCACTGGAGCCTGCAGGTGTATAGGTGGATCCAGGTCTTGGATTCGAGATGGAGAATTCCGGAAGAGCTCTTGCTGATTAATATTACCTGGGCCTGGAATTCCTTGGCAGTCCAGCATCCTGGACTCAGTGCTCCCACCACAGAGGATCAGCCCTGACCCCCTGCAGGGGAACCAAGACCCCTCAAGCCACACATCATGGCATTAAAGGAGGGAAAAAAAGGAAAAAAAATATGGGGGAAGAAAACAGAGAAACAAAACCCAAGACAAATAGCAAAGACAGAAACAAACAAACAGCAACAACAGCAATAAAAAAGACAAACAAAACCCCAGACAAATGGTAAAAGCAAAACCAAACAAACGAAAACAAACAAAACACACACACACACAAGAAACCAAAGAAAAATGAAAGAATACAAAACACAAGAGAACAACCAGACAAACAAAATTACACCAAAATGAAATCAAACAATTAAAAACAAAACTAACAAATACACAAAACAGAAAACAAAGCAGAATGCAAGCTGAAGAATAAAGCAAAGAAAACAAAACAAACACACAAAAAAGATTTTAAAAAAGATAAAAACAAGACAGAACAAAGAGAAAAACAGGATAAGAACAAAATAGAACAAGGGGAAAAGGGAAAAAACACAGAACAACAAAAAAGCAAAGTAAAAATAGAAATATAAAAAATAAAAATATGTTTAAAAATTTATAAAGCAAGAAAAAAGAAAAACCCAAACAAACCAAAAAACCCCAAAAAACTAAATAAAAATAATAAGAATTTTAAAAAACAAAACCAACAATGGAACAAATCAAAGCATAATAAAAATAATAGTAATTATATTTTCCTGGAGTCTCAGCCGTCAATGTCCTTGCCCCTGCTGTGAGCCACAGCTCACCTCCACCTCCCTGGAAGGCCCTCCAATGCCTCTAGTTTGGTCTCTGGACCCACTATGGGAACTGTAGAGAGAGCTCAGACTCTGATCTGGCCCAGCTCCCACGTGTGCTTGCCCCTAAAGTCCACAGCTGCCAGAGCCAGACCAGTTTCATTTGTGGGAACACTCGTTGTCCATTCAGATATTCCATATATGTAGGATCTACCAAGACAATCATGGGGATTTAAGCTGCAGCTTGTTCAGCTGATGGAAAGATTTTCATTCCTCTTTCTTTGTTGCCCCACCCCTGGGGCACAGCTGTGGTTTTAACTCCACCTCTGCCTGTGGGCCACCCACAGGAGTCTTCTCCTGAGGCTGTCTTGTGTCTGCCTCAGTGAGGACAGAATATGGAGGTGGCACGGCTGCCTGGGTCATGGGATCCCCAGAGGCGAAAGGTGCATGGGGAAGCCAGTGGCCATGATGTGAGAGATCCGGCCCTAGTGGGAGACTTTTCTAGTGCCCGGTGGCAGACACCTGAGGGCCAGCCCTGATGGGGGCCCTTTCCTAGCTTCTGGGGGTCAGGGGCTGGCACATGAGGAGAGAGAGGCTGCAATGGCAACTCCATCCTCTGCATGTCACTCAACAGTGTTGCCTTGCT
This sequence comes from Balaenoptera ricei, assembly GCF_028023285.1. Classification (NCBI taxonomy): domain Eukaryota; kingdom Metazoa; phylum Chordata; class Mammalia; order Artiodactyla; family Balaenopteridae; genus Balaenoptera; species Balaenoptera ricei. The sequence goes on along the minus strand of NC_082651.1, from coordinate 18,870,600 downwards.
TCCATGGCAGTCTTGGTTTCCTCCACAGGCATTCCCGATTGTGGATTTCCTCCCTGCCATCCCCTCAGGCTGTCTTCTCACAGCCAACAGTAGTCCTCCTCCCCAGGTTTGCTCTCCAATCCCCACGCTCCAGCTTCCAGCCCCTGTGCACACCAGCAGAAACATGTCCCAGTTCCAGGCATGCAGGGTGGTGGTACGGACCATCTGTGTCCTGTCTGCCACAAACTGGCCTTTTCACACTCCTCCCACAGCCTCAGATGGTTGTCTTCTGTCCTAACCAATTTCCTCATTGGTAAGAGGGTTTTCCCAGATGCAGGAACCTCTCCTCTGCTTCAGCTCCCCTCCAGGGGTGCAGGTCCCATCCCACTTCCTCTCCTCTTCTTTCTCCCTTCTTTCTTTCATTCTACCTGGTTATGCGGGGGTCTTTATTGTCCTTTCTGGTGTCCAAGGTCTTCTGCTAGTGTTTAGCTGCTGTTCTGTGAGAATTGTTCCATCTATAGATGTATTCTTGGTGCGTTTATGGAAAGAGATGAACTCCACATCTTCCTGCTCCTCCATCATCTTGAAAATCTTTGCTTCCAATATTTAACAAACAAAAATCAATAGAGGCTGGAAAGAATAACCAAATCTGCATGCTCAAGTCCTTCAACTTGTTAGTTATAGACCTCTGAATAGAATCCACTTATCTGACTCTAAGTTTAGTGCTTGTTCTAATACTGTATATTTACACTAAAATGTTGTAAAACATAGATTACAACTGAAAGACTACAGGGTGTAGGATATCTGATAATTTTTATTTTTATCCCCTCCCTTTATTAAGAGTATGAGTGATCAAGATTGATATAGGTGGATTTTAAAAAATTAGACAAATAATACATTTTAGGAACTCTCAAGCATTTTAGAAAAGCATTCATTTAAAAGAACTATAAGATAACTACAAATATATTTAATTCAGCAAATAGGTCCCCAAGTGATAGAGGCCAAAGAAGTTTTGAATTAAACTAACTGAAAAATAAAATAGAACAAATTTTCTTATATTTTCTGAAAATCAAAGTATTGTCTTTCTCAAATACATACTATAATGCAGATTAGAATCACTATTTACTCTAGACTATTCCATGAGTGCTGGATACTGAGCACTGAAACTTTGCACATTATTGCTTCCAAAACCAGAACAGACTGCTGGGACTGTGCCCATTACCCTCATGAATTCTCCATTGTCCCTGCTCCTTCACTCTTTTTCATGAAAAAATTTATTGAAATATAGTTGGTTTACAGTTTTGTGTTAGTTTCAGATATACAACAAAGTTATACATATTTATATTCCATTATACATATTTATATTCATATATATATAATATATATATATATATATATATATATATATATATATATATATATACTTTTTTTGCATCCTCTTCCATTGTAAGTTATTACAAGATATTGAGTATAGTTCCCTGTGATATATAGTAGGTCCTTGTTGGTTATCTAGTTTATATATAGTAGTGTGTATATTTTACCCCGAACTCCTAATTTATCCCTCCCTCCAATTTCCCTTTTGGTAACCATAAGTTTGTTTTCTATGTCTGTGAATCTATGTCTATTTTGTAAATAAGTTCATTTGTATCATTTTTTGTTTATTCTACATATAAGTGATATCATATGATATTTGTCCTTCTCTTTCTGGCTTACTTCACTTAGTATGATAATCTCTTGGTCCATCCATGTTGTTGCAATGGCATTATTTCATTCTTTTTTTATGGCTGAGTGATATTCCATTGTATATATACATCACATCTTCTTTATCTGTTCATCAGTTGATGGACACTTAGGTTGCATATGATCCCACAATCTCACTCCTGGGCATATATTTGGAGAAAACCATAATTCAAAAAGATACATGCACCCCAACATTCATTGCAGCACTATTTACAATAAGTGTGACATGGAAGAAACCTGCTCTTTCAACTGTTGATCACTGGGCTGACAAACACATCTGCTCCTTAAGAAAGTAAGGCTGAGAAACTGATTATCCAGTCTTATCAATTTTATCTTAGAATTTTCTCCTTAACTACATTTATCTTGTAGGGAAATCCTTAAATATTCAGACGACACATTGTAATGCATAAATTAGCAAATGAAGAAAGGGATCTTTATTCATAGTTGTCCCACTATATGACAAGAATAATGCTATAATATTAAAATGTTTTCTTATTAAGGATCATATCTGTCTTGAGAGATGTTATTAACCCCATTTACTTATAAACAAAGGTAGGATTAAAGAGTTTAAGCAACTTGCAAAGTCCATCCATGAAAATAACACCAATTAATTCTAGATGTTAACCGAGTTCCTTTGGCCTCCAAAGACAATGCTTTTTCCATTAGTCTGCGTATCATCAACAGCAGTTGATGGAAAAAAAAAAATTACTCAGAGGGATAAAAAGTCATTTTAATATAGAAGTATATTAGATCACTATTTGAAGCCACAGGATAGAAATGATAGCAAGCAGTACTTAAATAATGACAACTTTCAAGTAGAAAAGTTCAAAATTGTGTTTGTTTTGGTTTTATTTTTTGTTTTTTATTACTTGGAGTACTCAGCTATAGCAATCCCATAGAAGGAGTAGCCTTTCATGTATTTAAGTGTATTTGGAATCTAACATGAAGACTTTTATGGTCATTTACAACTTGGAGCCTCCATGAAACCCTAACAGAATACAGTTCTGAGTTAATAGAAAATCAGAAGAGCAAATACCTTAATGCAGCATATAATTAGTGGAACAAATGCACAAAAAGAAATATCCTGCTTTTCTTACATTGGAGATCCATATTGCTCTTACAAATAAACTAGATTTTAAACCAAATAAAGTGCAAGGATTTAAAATTATCTTTAATAACAGTTACTTTTTCCCCATAATTCTATGGAAAGTATGAGCTCTTCATCAGATTTTACTTAGGTAACCAGCACTATTGATAAAATACTTTTACAAGTCATTTGTTATTTTCTCCCTCACTGAATCTGAGGGAAGACAGTTGATATAGTGTGAGTTGACCTATGGAGAGGTCTACATGATAAAGACCTGTGAGAAGCTCCAATGTGGAACAGAGAACTCAGTTCAACATCTCACAATGAATTGAATCCTGCTGAAAATCATATGGGTGAGCTCAGAAGTGGATTGCCCCAGTTACCCTTCAGATGAAACCATAGTCCCAGCTGACACTTTGATTGAAGTCTTGTCAGAGACCTGAATCAGATGACCCAGCTAAATGGTGCCTGGAATTCCTGACTCACAGAAGTTATGAGATAATAAAATATTTATCCTGGGATAATTTGTTATGCAGCAATAATTAACTAACACAAACTAGAATATTTAGCTACTTAAACCAGAATAGGCTTAGTGACCATGAAAAATGTAAGACTAATAATTTTCTCATTATCTAGTAAAAATAATGTCAAGATGCATTCTAAAAGTTTTAACAAATGACTCTTCTAATACATCAATATCACCTATGTTACTAATACAATATTTGAATTTAATGGCTGAGCATAGTATGATTTTAACATCTTAAATATGATTTGGGAATAGATGTAATAATTTTTTGTCTTCTAGTTCTTATCCTTTGGGTATTATGATTTTCATAAGTACACTTCTTTTTTATAACACTTGTTAAAACAAAATTTTCCATGTCCCCATACATTACACTTGTAACAAGTCCATTAGAATTGCATCTGTATTGTAGGTCACTAAATGTTTTCCACACAAAGTAATATTTTATAAATTTCTATTGGATTTTTGGAAATTCAGTGTTATTATTCTCCTATATATGATTAATATTTACTGAGAAAAATTTGAAAGTACTTCTGAATATTTTGACAGTTTTGGAGAAATAGCTTTACAGTGAAGCCCTCTGGATTTCACAATGCATATGCAGAAGGGCAGACACTAGAATTACAAAAAATATGCATTGTATATTTCTTAAAACATCCTGAATATTGATTCATAAACCTTAGATTTAAAGACACAGAAATCATTTAGTTCCAGTACAGCAAATAGATTTTATATTGTATGCCAAATTTAATCCATTTTATTCACTACCCACAATGCTGTGTTAAGAAACATTCTTACTTCATCCAAGCTCGGCAGGAAAAAAAAAAAAGTATAATAATCAATTAATTGTAACTATAATTGATAGAGCAGAAGAACAGGAGTGCCATATATATGCCACTGATATTTCAACTTCCTCTAGAACTTTGTCATGATAGAGTAACACTTCATTGAAAGAGGGCCATTTCAATATATCCTGAAAATTTTTCACACTGTACTGAAATCTGCTTTCTTGATTCACCAATCCCAGTTTTGTTCACTGGTAAAATATAGATCAATTCTATTCCATCTTTTCACTCACTCCACTCCAAATATTTTGGAAGTACAATTTTTTAAGCTCTTACAAAGTATTTTAATTGCATACAACTTCTATAAATTTCCTCTACTATAAGACAAGTTGTAGAGCCCTTGATCTGAGAGATCAGGAGCTGATTATTCTTTACAGCAGTGCTTCTCAAGTGAGGGTGATAAGTCAGGCTCCTTGGAAATTAAGTCCTTGAGAAAGGTGTCCTAGTGATTTTGCTCTGCACTTCTAATGAATAAACATGGGTTCCTTACACTGGTACGTGATAGTCATTACAAATAAGCAAGTTTCCTCTTCCCATACGCCCACTTGGTGCCTTGTCAATCATGGTTGAGAATTACAGAAAATGTGTCTTCTAGATCAGGTAGGTGTAATTAGAGCAACTCACAAGCATTAACCTTGGTCAAACATTCAACTCAGTCTGTGCATGAGCTTTGGTCTTATTCTCTGCAAGTAATAAAGTACAGCTTTATGTCCTATATACTCATGAGGTGAATTAATCATTTTTTAGTAACAGACCAGATATTGTCTCAATGGCTTATCATATATATTAAATAAAATATTCTAATTAATTATATACTATCCTGAGTCTTTTATTTGTTTAATCCCCTAAAATTCTTATTTCTTCAGAAGACTGTAAGCTTCTCCAAAAATCAGTTAATGGCATACCTTTATTATATTGTCCACAAAACTTCACACATAGCTCTGTATTTTTATCTGTATCCATATATACTACAGAAAATGAGATCTAGCTGCTGCTTTAGGAGACCCTGAAATGTGATAAGGTTAGGAATTTTTTTTTTTTACCATAGCTGTTATTTAGCTCCTGGGGTCTTTCTACTACCTTGTAGGCCAGAATGTAACATCTAATGGTGTTTGATTTAGAAAAAAATACATATGTTTAGTTCTTGTCTATATGTATACATATATATATTATATATATAATATAAATATATATTATATATATAATATATATATATGTATACTTATAGTGTTTGCCTGAGTTTTCTGTGGTGGTCCAGTGGTTTCCATCTGAATAAATGGTACAAAGTATGACATTACTAACTACAGTAAAGTTTGTAGCACCTGCCATTTGTGGAAATCCAAAATCAGCTGGCTTGTCAAACATGCAATCAGCTTAATTTTACTTCCTTATATCATGTGAATTATAGTACGATAGTGGATACTGATTAAAACAATTTAATTACCATTTATCAAAAGTTTCCTCTGTACCAGGAATTGTAGGAAACATGTTGCATAGTTTATCATCTCCTTTATTTCACGAACATAACTGTGAGAAAGACTTTTTTGCCATTTTGAAGATAAACTAAGGTTTATAAGACCGTACAGCTAACCAGTATTGGAAATGACTCATTAGCTCTATTAGTCATAGTGCAATGTTCCTATGTTTTCAGAGAACACATATAAAATTTGAGAAGTAGTTCAGTCTTTCTTTCCACCTTTCCATTAAAGCACTTTTTGCCCTATTGAGAGACTTTCTTTTTACAGTCAAGTTCCTGGTTATGTACAATTCAGTAAAAATCATAATGATTGAGTTATCTATGAGGGAAATCTAATGAGAGACAGAGAGGAGAGAGCGAAAGCAAGAAAGAGCGAGAGAGAGAAAGAAGGAAGGAAGAAAGAGCAAATTTTAAGATATTTATGCATGTAGCCTTAGCAACTGACGTGAGAATGCAATTTATATTTTTGGTCTCTAAGACTCATTACTTTTCAGGATAATAATTTTCATAAATTTACTTTCAAGGTACAGTGGAATCTGTTTTATTTACCTTGAAATGATCTCTTTCAAGTTTTTAAGGAGAAAGTGCTCTAGTATGAATGCTCTGGGATGTGGGGAAACACTTCATGCTCCCAAGTCTCTGGTTCTTTTTATGATTTTATAGACTTGAATTACAATATTTTTAGTTTTCCTATTTCTATAGTGACTAAAATCATTGTTATATGTCTACTGTATTTACCAAACTTAAAATTATTTTGGTGTCTGTGTATGCTTTTACTGCAGCGATTAGGCTTTTTACAGGTTTAGGATGTGATCAGGGCCTCTAATGTACAACTTAAAGCAGAGGATTGTGCTCGTAATTAGAACCTGAACAGTAATGTTTATGTGATACCACCTGCAAAGGAGTGCCTTTTGGATAATCAGGAAAGTTCTCTTTCCTGTGGCAATGGCTCTACAATTACACGTCCAGGTCTCAGAACTTTACTTATCTGTCTTCTAGCTTTGCTCTTACACTATTACTCTAAATATCTAAAGATAATCTCTCACGCTTGTCCTCTATTAAGTTTCTGATTTTTCTTATAATAAATAAGGTATTCAATGGCTCCTCCATTGAATATGTTGGTTGGATTTTTTACCACCCAATTCAATTACATGTATGTCAGAAAATTACTTCAGATGAGTTTTCTCAACAAACTAATAGGCGATAACATGCATTGGCAAAATAAATGGAAAGGAGCTGGATTAGCCAAATGTTTGTCACTGATGGACAGAGTGAGAGAAGGTAGTGAACCGAGGACAGCATTAATAGAAAGACACTTCCAAGAGAAAGTATGAGGAGGAAAATTATATATCTTAGACCTTTCCAAGCCTGAAGGGTACGTAGAAAATATAGAAACAAGGATAACTCTGAAAAAAGAAGGTATTATAGACTATAGGTATTATAGAAGACTGGGAATATAGTTACAGCTACCATATCTTTAATCTGTACTTTTTACCTGGTATTACATTCAACTCATTGTATATTGATTTTACTTTAGCAACAAGCTGATGTATATATGTATATATATATATATATATATAATTTCCATTTTATCGTTGAGGAATCTGAGATGTGGAGAGGTTAAGAAATTTACTAAGACATAATACAGCTAATAAGTGGCAAATTTGAGACTTGAATACAATATTTTTTTTTTAATTCTAAAATATCGTGCTCTTAAACTTGGCATGATAAAACTAAGAGGTGTAGAGGTGGCAGATTTTTACTTCTATCCTCTTAGAGCTTTTTGGCTGGACCTGAGGATTAAACTGACATAAGGCAGATTAACAGGGGAAAAGGATACAGATTTATATAAGTGTTATGTGACACAGGAGCCCTCATAAGGAAAAGAAGACCCAAAGAAGTAACAAAACCTAAACATATTTATACCAGGTTTAACAAAGAAAGGTAGATGTGAAAAAGTTGCTAAACTATGTGAAGAAGCTAAAGGAAGATAATGATTTTACCAACGGCTGTTTGTGCAGAATTCTCTTGGCTATGACTCTTATCGAAGAATGTTTCTTTTTTTCTGGTACAGGGAGGACATCTTTCATAAGGAAGTTTTTACCTCCTATCTTCAGGAAGACAGGGAAGATTCAAATGCTCTTCCTGTGTCTGCTGTTTTTAAAGTGATTTTAGCTCAAAATAAACCTTATGTCAAAGTGGCATATTTTGGGGTGGCATATTCTGCTACCCTTCAGAGGCCAGTGCAGGGGGAGGTACTTCACATGTGAGCTACATACAGTTTTGAACAACATAATCAACAGTGGTCAGATACCTGTGACTAACCCTTATGACTGAGGAATTTATTTTAAATAAAGCCTGCTTAACTTTTTCCAGGATTAATCTACGTTCTACTATTCAGCTCAAGAATTTAACTTAGCCCAAAGTTTGATAAACACATGCAGTTGGTAGATTACTCTCTAAAAAGCTTATGAATATTTGCTCCCACAAGCTGAATATTATGTTCATTAAGATTGATTTTGTTGTTTCCAAGCCTATTCATTCCAGCTATATCAGTTATTATATTTACATAATTTAATTAAATATTGCATCAATCCAATTATTATTGTCAGAAAAGAGTTGTTTCCATAAAAATTAGTTGAATGCTTTCAAGTACAACCAGGCAAGTCACTAAAAATTTGCTAATTAAGTGAGGGCACGAAAGCTGAAAAAGACTGGAGATATTATACAAAAAAATAACAGAAGCACTTTGCACTAAGATGACTTTGCAAACAGTTTTTATTTCGCTCTCTCTTTTAAAAAACTTGACTCTGAAATTGTCTAGAATTCATTTTTGGATGTGATTTACCCAAGAAAGATGACGGAGATTTCAAATTAATGGGAAGGTACTCAAACCAAAAACGCTGAGGCTGCAAAAAACAGGCTAATGAATGTATTTTTGTGCCTGAATATGTGTGTGTTTGGAAAATAATATATTTAATTTTTTCATAAAAATGCTACCACAAATATTTTTCTTACTTTAAAGATACAGCACTGGAAAGAAAAGTATTATTGTTATAATTTATTACATGTTTTATAAATGAGAGTAAAAGAAAGACATCAACAGTAGAATGGATTTATTTTTGAAATACAAAAAATATTCATTTCAACAGCTTGATTTTGTTCTTTCATAATTTAAAGTTGGGTTTTTGCTGATTTTCTTGTTAAAGATGATCAAAAGTTCCTCTTTGGATCTGTGATGTTCATTTACCAACATTTTCCCTTAGTTTTTCAATTGCTATTTCATTATCTGGGCCTGCCTCAGAACTGCTTCTATAGTTCCCTTTCAGTTGAATTTATCTTTCACAGCCTGGTCTTGATCTTTCATTTCTCCAACTTCAGAATGGGAACTTCATCTTTTTCTTCCTGGAACATACTTCAAATTCCAAAGCCCATTTCCTTTCCTCACCTGTTTTTGTCTCTTTGCCAAGGGTTTCTTCCTCAGAACCCCCATCTCCATCCAAGGCACATTTGCCCTGGTTCCTTCTCTTGTTTTTCTTCCTTTCTAAGCCGTTGGCCTTGGGGTTTCATCACCTTCTGCCTCTTTTGCTGCTTTTTAGGCTACTGACTTAATATTCTTCATGGGTTTCAAATTTTAGTTCTTTCTTTTCTGTTCTTCTGCCACTTTCCCTTCCTTTCCTTTTTATTGATTATATTTTATTTATCTTTTTTTATTCTACATCCCTGCTTGGTCTTTCATGGTTTCATTTGCAATAGAGGACCAAGACTTGGCAGAGATTTCTCCATGCAGGTTTGCCACTTTGTTGAGTGACTGTTTATCTTGCCCCTTATTGACTGGTTCCTTTCTCTGCATGATAAGGAAATCTCCTCTGCAAGTGCATTCACATAAATGAAGGTACAAAGAGATCTATTCCTGGGAGTTTCAGAAAAGATATTCCACACCTGTTCCCGAATAGATTCCTTATAAACTATTAAACTGTTCTTTCTCCATTTCTGAAATTTTGCCTTTTCCCTTGGAATATTGTCAAACCACTAATTTGTCCTAAAATTATCTCACTCTGTGGCTGACACTGGGTCCTTTTATTAATTAAGTTTCTTAATCCATGTCTGCTGTTTAGTATCACTCTTGTGGGTTTTACTTTTATAACCTTTGATCCCACACTGCTTATCTTCACTTGAGTGTTTCATGCTGTTTTTGTAGTCATTGCTTTCCCACCACAACATCTTTTTAATGGAAGTGTTTATTTCCAAGTCCAGGAGGAGGAGCTCCACTTCCACAGTCACCTCTGATTTTCTAAGGGGGACCTATTCTATTCTTCTACTAGACTCCTCCCTGCAGGAATCTTTATCATAGTCAATGTTAGGAAGGCACTCACAATTTCTGCAAATAACCACATGCATTACCCATTTGCACTTTCTTTGCTGATTTTCCACATGCATTGCATGTAAAAAATAGCATTTTTAGATAAATAATTAAATATTCTATATTAATAAACATTAAATTGAAGTATTTAAGTCTTGCCTCTCAGCCAGCACCTGCAATACTTTCAACAGGTGCAGGGAACACATGAAATTGCCGCTGCCTGCCTCAATCAGCCACCACGTCCCTCCTGGGTTTTCCAGCACAGACTGCATGCATTGGTGTTTAAGTTAATATTTAAGATAAATTTGCATTAATATTTAATGATTCTGAACTATAACTGAAAAATTTCAACCAAACAACTCTAAATTGAACCATGCCAGATAAGAAAACATCTGTAATAATATAGTTCTGAGTTGAGTTAGAATTATATATTCTCTGTATGGTATACATTTATGCTTTATCATATATTTAGAAAATAGCTGCAAATCATGTTTATTCTTAGCCTTTCATGAATTCTGTGTTCATTCATGCATCAATAAACATTTTTGAGTGTCAACTCAAGAAAAGTAGTTAGCATTTGAGACCGCAGCCTCTGGGTCCTAAATGCCTTGATGAAATTGATAGGCGTGTGTGTAGAAAACTGACATAACTTCCCTGTGCCTCAGTTTCCTCATCTCTAGAAAGAGGAAAGTGAGTTAAATAACTTAAGGTGTTGTTTTGAGTATCAAATGAGTTATGTGATAAGAACAGAGTCTAGAAAATAATAAGGATTGCTATGAGTTAACTTTTATTAATACCACCATGCGAAAAGTAATACTGTACATTCTGAGGACAGGCAAGGTCATGGTTAAAGAAGCTTCCATTCTTGCCTGGGCATCAAATTAACAAATATATATAATAAACAAATATAATATCCTAAGGTAATGGGATATTGCCTAGAAAGCCAAAATTAGAAAATGTGGTCAGGGAGGGCCTCTCTGGGGACATGGCATGGAGGTTGTGCCACATTTATGAGAGGAAACCAAACCTATGTAAGTCTTTAAATGAACATCCCAAACAGAGGAAACAGCAAAGGAAAGGGTCCTGTAGTTGAAATAATCTCTGCTTGTTTACCAATGCAAACCAGGACAGTGTAGCACAAGTGGTGGGTGATGATGAAAGAGAAACAGGTTCTTTTGAGATAATGGAATGAGCCAGGGTCAATTGGGACAATAAAACCATCACAGTCTTCTTGCTATGTACCTCAGGAGATCCCATGCAACATGGGAGAATAAACAAGAAAATGCATCCTAATCTGACTGCAAACTAGCCCAGAGTTGTATATTTCTTACTCTGGAGGGGGTCTTTACTTCTTGGAAGTCCTACAGGGAAATTCTTAACAAAATTTAGAGTATCAGTATCTAGGCATAGGATTTGCCTTTGTAGGGTCCACAGATAGTAAGAGGCTTCAATTCCTACACACACTCTCACATTTAATCCTTGAACCTAGATCTTTTGTGCTTTTGAAAATGTGAGGCTCATCTCCAGGCAAACAAAAAGACTTGAAATTTATTTTCCAATTACAGTCAGGGTGCAAACTTCAAAACATTCCAATTGTAACTCTTGACAAATACAAAAGTTATTATAACTAACACAAATAATCAAAATACAACTCACTCTGGACTTGTCTCTTCTAAAGAAAAAAAATTGTGTTTCTCCTCTCTTCACAGAGGGGGGAATTGTATTTCAGAAGTCCAAGCTATCACCACCTATCACCTGAGGTCTCATAAAGGGGATACACTTTATGGTTATGGAAAAGTTATTGTTATAAGTTTTCAGAAAACTATTGAAATCCCTGACAGAGTTAGTATGTAGAAATGTTATTTGCTTGCATGTAATGGAGGCTTTGTTGAACATAGGAGTTAATGAAAAATAAATGTGGGACCATAAATAATGACATAAATGAGAAAGCATCATCAAGTGATAGTCATAGAAATGAGTTTTGATCCATGCTTCTCAAAATAATGTCATGTTTTCCTAATTTGATTTTTAAAGGTCCTGAATGTTGTCAATTATTATATTGTTACCTGAATAACATACTTCAAGTAATCTAACAACTACATTTCCTACATTGTGGGAAAAAAGAAAAGATTCCAAATAAGAAACCATACACAGTCACTAGCTTAAACTATTATGTATATGTTTCAATTCAACTAATATTCATAAGGCCTCTACCACAGATGAAGCACTGTGGAGATAAAAGACATGAATGCAACATGGATTATGTCCTCTGAGCCTGTATAATTTTATGATGAAGATCATAAAACCTGTAACATATAAGCATCTTACAACAGAGACAGGTGAGTATGGAGACTCTACCTGTGTCAGATAAGTGAAGCCATTTGAACCCTATTTAGGTTTTGTAGACCTGTATAATGCTGAGCAGGGAAATGGATTTCCAAAACACAAATATTTAAACCTAATGTAACCCACATATACAGCATATATTTCCACTTTTTAAAATCATCCTGATAGTCTTTTGATGTTTTAACTTTTCCTCCACAGAATTCTTTATAATGAAGTTAACTCCTACCCTAGACAAAGAGTAAATGTGAAACCCAAGTTAGACAACCGAATCTTCTTTTCCTGAAAAATGAATCATAAGGAAATGAATAAAGACACCTAAATTTTGGAGTTCACTCAGTTCTTGCAGCTAAATCCCCATGATGCTCTTCTTGTAATACAACTGTATCAGATCCAGGCACATCTGAATTGCATTGATAACTACCAATTTCCATGTCTGATTTCTAGTTTTTACTTCAAATAATTGCCCTTATGATTATGTAATTAGAGTCAGACCATCTTGACTGCAGCTAAAGAGTTCTAATTGATAAAGAACAGCAAACTAGAGGATTGGATCTATTCAATAGAGCATCAAAGAAGTAAATTTATAATAGGATAGAAAATTATGTTCTAATCTGGCATGGAGTTTCACAGTCCATGGCACATAAAGGGAAAAAATTAATTAAGTTTTTCTGTGGCAGAAGTTGCTCTTGACTACTACACAACTTCTGCCACAGATTATTGTGAAGAGCAGGAGTTCGAAGGCCACACAGTAGTGTAGTCATGAATGGTTAAGTGGGGTAATTCAAAGTAAACAAACAGCCCAGCTCAAATATTTGAGTTCTCTCCTCAAGTCACTGAAACTCAAGGACTTTTTTTGTGACTATATTGAAATAACATCTATTTTTTTACAACAGACAATTGAAATGACCAGAAATCAAACTTAAAATTTGTTTCTCAGGTTGTTAAATTGCATTAAGAGCTGTATTCTCAGCTTTTTCGGTATTCTCAGTATTTGTGTAAAGAGATATTAATACAAGTAAAGAAGGAAAATATATTATCTGAAATGTTGAAATAGTTTTATCCAGAAGGATCTGGAGGTCCTAATGCCTGAATATCCTCTTCTGCCACTCTCTTCTCTCTTATAAAAAAGTTGACTCTCCCTTCTCTGATCATTTTCTGTTGAAGATGCTGTAGTCCCTTCACCTGAATGCCATAGTAGTTGGTACCTAAAGATACCCCTCATTTCCCTGTGATTTTTACTATTATATCTATAATTGGTGCATCCTAATTTGTCCCAAACTGTCAAATGCAGAATATATCCCAAAGAGAAAAGTATTTCTGAAAAGAACTATAGCAATTCACTAAAATCTGGGATTGTGTACATGGAGTGAATTTTAGGGTGTTTTTAGAAGGAGGAGAGAGTATATATTTTAGCTCAGTTTTAATGGAAAGTGTGTGTCTACAAGAGTCCATGCTCACTCAAGCAGGTGAGGTTCTATTAATGCAAATCTAGACGAAATCATGGCCTATTAAAAGGAGATTACTAGAGGAATGAATCACAAGATAACAAAACTGGATGGATTATTACATCAGTATTCCTGCCTCACTTCACAAAATATCCATAAATTTGGTACATTGACTAAGGTTTTGTTATATAAACTGGAGACATAAGCATTGTGATTCTTAAGAAAAGGTTTTTATAAGTTCTTAAAACTTAAAATGCTAGCGGCTTCATAGGGAATTTTCTATTACCAGTTGATGGAGGTAGAAGAAACAAAATGAGCCTGGTTTAGAGATGGCATTACATAATGTACTGACATCAGCATCAGGGTGAATAAAGTGGCATCAAATTTTCTTTCTCCACTGCCCGTAAGCAAATTTCAGGATTGAAATTTACTTACAGGCAATGGAGAAAGAAAATTTGTCCAATGCTCATTTTGCCTGGTAAAAGAGACATTCTGTAATGTGGATTTACTCTGACACAAGGGCAGTGTCAACTACTCTGTCTAAATGATCAAGGAATTGGAGCAAAAAATGGAGAATATAAGGAAATTTGAGGAAGAAATATATAAATGAACCTCTCAGTATGATGCAGAACATGAGTATATACATGAACCACATGTAAGATGGATGGTTGAATTAGCTGAAGACAAAGTGGCCATGATAGCAGGAATGAAGTCTATTCCTTGGCTCTCTAAAGCTGACTAGGATTTGGGTGTTTTTAGTGTTCTGGTAGCTGTGACTAACACTGGATCCCTCATGTGTTATAGTACCATACTCTCCAAAACACAAAGAATTCCATGGGAGAAGATGATCACCTGATTTTTTTCTTCCATCACAGAGGAGAGAGAGAATTTTTCTGACTAGATTTATATTTCTTTATCCTGACAACTGTCTGAGACTCAGAGATAATAAGCTGTGTTTTTTAAGGTACCTGGCACATTGCCTTATATATGGAGGGACTCACCCAATGCTCAAATGTAGTTTTTTTTTGTCTGATGTTTAAGTAGGCATAATTACATAATTGTTGAACAAAGAAGGAAAGGATGAAGAAAAGATTAAATGAATGAGTGTGAACCTCAGAAAAATAAGTATTTCTAGAGTTTATGAATCTATTCCTAGTAATTGTTGGAGAAGATCATAGAGAGGACCTGGCCACCAGTTGGCCCAAGAGTTAGACCTGGGCAATCAGAGGCAATCCTCATCCCCTCCCCTTGGAATATACGTGCTGTCCACTGTCCCCACAGCTGGAGCTGTTTTCAAGGATGCAGCATTGAGAGAGCAGTGTTTTGTTGAGGTCACCTGGATGGTATAAGTGGCTCTATATACACCCACTTAAGACCTCTATGTAAACTTTAAGATTCTGGTAGGTGCAGAGATCTACTCCTCTGTGGCTACCCAAGACAAACCTCCTATGTAAGTTCCCCTGCTTATAAAACCTGCCACAAATCTGGAATGGTCTGCCTCTTTCTTGGGTCTCTCCTTGCCTTTCGTGTATGGGGACCAGTTTGTGAACCAACAGTAAAGTGTATTAAATTCTTTCTAGATATAAAAGACAAAACCTTTCTATTCTTCCTACCATCTTTGTTTCTGAAAGTTTCCTAGTTTTTAAATATTAAATAGATGACTGCTCCAGTTGACCCATTTCTTTGTTATCATGTTCTTAACCATCAAGTGAGCCTGACTTTGATGCAAAACAGAACTGATTGCAAGTCTGGCATTGCTCTTCCCATTCTGTGTGAACCTGGGTAACTCCTTTAAATGATCTCAGACCATTTCTCATTTGTAAACTTAATGGCAAGCATGCTACCATATCAGTCTGGTGGAAACTGAGATAAATTAAGGTATACAAATCACATAGCACAGACTATGTTTGGGGAACAGGAGTAAGTGCTATGTAAATGCTTATTCCCTTTTCCTTATCCTCCATTCTTGCCCTTTTCCACATTGTTCTAATTGAAATCAATACATTTTGATTATGATCACCATTTCTGGTAGTGAGCACCTGCTCCAATTTTCTCTGTGTGATCATTGACATATATTTCTCAGTATCCTTGCCTTCGTTTAAAATTCACCTTACAAAAAAGTCACTCAGTATATGTATTGATTGAATTAACAATGGAATCTTAGTTGTTGGAAATGATAATTCATTGTAACAGTAGTATTGTGATGGCACAGGAATCAGTGGAGTTTGGTTTTAACTCTGTCTTATCTACTAATTATCTATTTACCTTGATGAAATTACTTAAAATGTTTGAGGAATTGTGTATTCAGTACAAAATAATGGCTAACATGTAAGCCCCCTGACATTATTTTTAAATTGAATGAATTATATATGCTAATGTGCTTTAAAATATAAATAATAAGGAACATAAATTGTAAAGTATTTAGTATTTTGCTTATTAATTTCATTTTAATTTTCATGTAACCAGGATAGTCCTGGTTATGACTATTAACTGTGTGTCTGAGACTTTCCATGTGTAACCTGTAGTTGCTGCCTAAATTTGCTCCAAAGGAGCATTGATTGAAAGCCACTGAAATAACATTTGATACCGCATACAAATTTGTGATGTCTTTGTACCATAATAAAAAATATAAATAAAGTTAAACTTCAATTCAGAGAATTTGGATATTCTACCTTATTCAAGTAAATTATATGTTGTGTTGCTTCACTTAAACTACTCTTAACTGAGCTTAAAAAAATTTTTTTTTAAGTATTAACCTTGGTTCACAATTCAATGATTTAAGTGTTGATTTTTAATTTTGAATTACAGGTTCAGTGAGCTAATTGTTAATATGGTTATTGTTTGACAGTTTAACCTGAGTTCCTTTTATATAGAGCAACTTAATCTTTTGGTCCTACATTTAGTTTATTCCTAGAATAAATTTGTGATACCCCCAGATATGAATCAACTGCTCTGGCAAAGAAATGTATTAGTGATTTGTTAATGCATTTAAAATATTAAAATAACATCCAAAATTTGATCACTTTTAAACTAAGCATGCAAAGAATTGCCTCGAATGAAAGACTGTGATCACTTAAGGTCTGAAATGATCTGGAAGGTGGAGGTTGAAAGCGTTTCTCCTCTCAGTTCAAATACAAAACTGCTGTGAGTTCCAAAGGCAGGGGTTTTTTGTTTTGTTTTTTATTTTTTCTTCAAAAATGAATTTTGTTGTTTGAGCTACACAGAAATAAACTTGAAAAAAGAATAGAGGAGGTCAAAATTCACCGTGGTATCAGTGAAAAGGAGGAAAGGAGCAATTAGGAAACTTTTGCTACATTGTTAAGATTTCCACAGGTTGTTGGGCTAACAGATACAGAGAAAAGAGGGACTAAAATAAAGGGAAATAATAAGTGGTTTTCTGGGTTAGATAATGAGAGACACTATTGTGTGGGGAATGGGAAACAGTGTGATAATTTTCATTTGCAAATTGCAGCTAATGACTTTACTACTGGTGAAAGAGAAGTTCTAAGAACTAATTAAAAATAATTGATACATTAATGCTAATAAATGCACTTGCCAACCAGCACAAATAGAATTGTAATTTGAGGGCATCTTCTGTGCTCACAGCAGTCTAAACGAATCTATAATTTAAAGATCACTATTCAAAAAAAGTGTCAAAGACCCACATGAAGTTTAAAGAAAGCAGATTAGGTCCCCTACTAAAACAAAGGCCAAATCCAACTTTTGAGTTCACAGGTGAATTAAAACGGAATACAGGGTATGACTAAGGGTTTAATCTATTTGAAAACCCCCTTGTTATTAACAGAGTAATATGGGTAACATTGCTGTAGGAGTTGAGATTATGAATGTCATAAATTATGCTTATTGGAATATGTAATACAGTAATAAGTGCTTGACAAAGACAGTGGAGATTGATATTAGATTAAGGGAAAAGACTGAAGAGTCAGAACAGACATACAGATCTTAGTCAATTAAATACATATGGGAATGGAGCAATGGAAACCAGAGATAAGGATGAGTTAAAAATGATTCAAAGTTTAAGCAAGGCTAATTAGAAAATAATACTTCCAGAGGAGATTTTGATTTATGTTAAGATATTAAACTGAGTTAGTCTTACTTTGTCCCTAATGTACTGTCACAGCAGCAAGGCCATGTTCATTATGCACTGCAGACTGGCAGCGTTTTGGTCAAAGGAGAGGTTGGAACTTCAAATATAGATGTGAGCTTCACTTGCTTACAAGGTCAATTGAATATCTAAATTGGCAATATTACAAGGAAGACACTAAAGAGAAGGAAAAAAAGGAGCCAGGGTTTTGGGGCTTTCAGATTCAGAAAGCTGTAAACCTGTTACTTTATTAATTTTTATTGTAAGTGGGTCACAAATGTTGCCGTTTCTCAGAGTTTGGGTACACATATTATTAACTGCTTCCAAATATGCATGTTGTGCTATAATTGTGGCTCTGAACTCATTGGTATAGAGTACAACTTTTTTTTTTTTTCTGGATAAATTGTCTCTATAGTGTTAGATACCCAGAGTATTTAAAGTATCTCATTGCTTGCTGGCGTGCAATAACACATATTAGTTACGTAGTGAAATATCATTTATTTTTATCTAAATAATTTGGGTTTTATCTGTTTTAATCAGTAATGTTAGATTTAGGATCAGCCAGGTTATAGTCAAAGGTTGAAATATCTAACTAGTTCAGGAACTCTTTATGCAAAATTGGGGGACAGGAATATGCTAATTTCAGGGTGGAAAACTAGGAATAGGGATCCAATAGTTTGAACCTAGGAGATTCATTTCATTGAACAACAAAGGTAGAAGGAGCAGCACTATAGCTCAAAGACTAATAAGAGGCTGAGATCTAGGCTTCATTCCACGAAAAAGTCTAAGAAAAGTGCAATCAGGCAGAGGGCAAACATGTAAAGTTATTAACAAATGATGTCTAGTATTTATTGAATACTAACATGTACTAGATATTGTGGTAAGACATTTCCCTTTATTATCATCATTTTCCTTTACAACAGTACTGTCAAAAAAGTATTGATTTCCTTATTTTAGAGGCAAAAAAAAATTTCCACAATGTAAGTAAATTGTCGTATAATTTGTGCGCAAGAATTATAACTGAGGCCTTTTAACTCCTTTGACGGTTAATTTTATGTGTCAACTTGGTTGGACCATGATGCCCACATAGGTAGTCAAACATTATTCTGAATGTTTCTGTAAGGGTGTTTTGGGATGAGATGAGCCTTTAAACTGATGGACTTGAGTAAAGTAATTTGCCCTTCCAAATTTAGGGCACACCTAATCAGTTAAAGTCCTGAATTAAAAAAGACTGACGTCCCCGATAGACTTCCTTCAGACTTGAATTGCAGCAACTCTTAACTGGGTCTTCAGCCTGCTGCCTTTTGGATCTCAACAGCAGTAATGAATCTTTCCTGGGTCTCCAGTCAGCCAGTCCACTCTGCAGACTTTAGATTTACCAACCTAACCTACATAATCCTCTGAGCCAATTCTTAAAATAAATCTATATCATCTATCTGTCTATCTATCTATCTATCTATCTATCTATCTATCTATCTATCTATACTGCTTCTCTGGAGAATCCTGTCAAATACAAATTCTCAACCTTTGTTCTTCTCGCTATACATTTAAAAAATATCTGTTAACTGGACTACTTACTGATAGCTATGTCTTCTCAAGTTTGGGATATCACAAAAAATGTGAGACAATGAATTCAATATTCCCGTTCCAGTTCCTCATTGCTACTTGTTCTAAGCCTTGGACACACATGTTTTTAACTGGGCTCCTTGATACAGCTTGATTAGGAAGAGCATACTGCTTTTATCCCTCAAACATAAGGTTTTGGTATCCTAAGTCCTCATCTCAGCACAGTGTACCACCAACTCATTTCTCTCAGCTGTTCTCTCCTAAGAACTGGTTATATCACACCATCTTGGCTGCTTATTTAAAAATATGAGTTTACAAATTCCTAAACCCAATCATTCTGTCTCTAAATTCTACTTTAGCTTCCTTGATTCATCATCAGTCCATCAATTTTGTTTAGTTTTTACTTCTAAACTTAGCTTTAATGAGACTTCCCAGATATTTGTAATATATCTTGCATATATAACTTCATTCCAAATATTCCAGTCTGTTGATTTAAAACCAACCTTTATGATTTAATATTAACTGCCATTATATATCACATTCCATAACCTAAGGGTATTTTCTATCAGATTACATGGCTTCAATGTTGGAAGGATAGAAACTGATGCTTGGTCATATATTTCATTGATAATGGACACAGGATGATATTTCTTAAATGTGAATTGTGACTGAGGAAAGGGAACTCAGTGCCTGAGTTTCCACTTAGAAAATGGAATCCACAAAAGTACAATTATATATATATATATATTTGTATACATATACTTACGTGTTTGTGGAACAAATAATTTACCAGTAAGAGCAGAAGAATGAAAACACAGAAAGAAGATAATCACTACAACATTTATGTTTATACACATGCACATACACATTGGGAAAACACACACAAGCAAAAACACTTAAGTAAGCATAAGATTAAAAGGAATCAGATTGCCTTTGTTCCAGTGTTTGTTTTAATACTTAACTTAGAAAAGTTACTTGAACCTTCTGAGCCTTGATGTCCTCATCACAATAATAGCATATACAAGTGCCTACCTCATTCAGGGA
This sequence comes from Balaenoptera ricei, assembly GCF_028023285.1. Taxonomy (NCBI): domain Eukaryota; kingdom Metazoa; phylum Chordata; class Mammalia; order Artiodactyla; family Balaenopteridae; genus Balaenoptera; species Balaenoptera ricei. The sequence goes on along the minus strand of NC_082651.1, from coordinate 18,850,080 downwards.
GATAATAGAGAACAAATTGACAGTCTCTCCATCCTCATATCATATATAGTCAAGAAGCTCCATACTTATTTGTATTCTCCATAGTACTCAACACATATTTTTAGACTTCAGTGTTCTACAGAATCTGTTTCTTTAATAAGTGACTGAAGAAATGATTTAAGAAAGTTGTACTCATAGAATAGAAATAAGATCTTAATTTGTGTATTTGATATTTTGACAAGGGAATCACAACGATTTTTAAAAGTATATCCTATGTGTGTGTGTGTGTGTGTGTGTCTGTGTGTGTGTGTGTGTGATCCCAATGGGTTCATTGAACTTTATCAGACATTGATACTCAAAATACTGTAGTATTTTCTGACATCTCTTTGTATTTTTTACTGACATCCCTTGGACAAGCCTTAAGAAACTTTCTTTCAAGTGAACATTGGACTTTTTAAATTAGGATGACTCTAAGGCAAAATAAAAGTGTTTGGCATTTTTTCTAATTAATATAATTTAAGAACCAGCTGATATTTTAAACATTTTAATGAGCAATGTTTTTCAAGTTTGCAAAAATTTAAGGTTTAATGAGGAAATTTATTTCATAGTAGTTTCAGCTTTCTAGTTAGATGGTCCTCTTTTGACTTAACTCTTAGTGAGGTTTAAAGTCCTCCTCACAAATTTCAAATAATGGAATTTACAGAATTTCTAGGCTGAAATCCAAAATTCTCATTGCTGTAAGAAGTTTTGCAAAATGATCTTAACTTTCTTTTTCCATTTAAACTTACCTACCATTTCCCCTTTGCCTGTCTCCCCAAATGAATCTTGCCCAACATTCATTTTGGCCGTTCACTTTTATCCAAAGAAGCCATGAAAATCTCTGTTTCCATTGCTTTACTAATACCTCTCCAAATTCTTTTAACCATTTGTTCATTTATTAATCCATTTATTCACAAATTCTTTTTCAAGGAGTACTACATGTCAGGCACTGCTCTGGGCCCCTGAGTTATGCCATGAACAAAGCAAGTGAAGGTGATCAGAAATGGTCACATTTTAGATATTATGATGACATGTGGAATTTGAAAGAAAGAGAAGAATCAAGAACAACTTTAAGGTGTTTAGCCTAAGCAACCGGAAGGATGGATTTTCCATCAATTGGGCTAAGGACGTTTGGTGAAATATGTTTTGGAAATACATAGAAGTAGGGCTATAGATAGATAGATAGATAGCTAGATAGATATAGATAGATGGGAAAAGACTGCCTCTTCCATAAATGGTATTGGGAAAAATGGACAACTATATGCAAAATAATTATACTACTTTCTCACACCATACAGGAAAATAAACTCAAAAGAGATTACAAACTTAAATGTAAGACCTGAAACCGTAAAACTCCTAGAAGAAAATATGGGCAGTACACTCTTTACCATCAGTCTTATCAGTGTTATTTTGGATCTGTCAAGTCAGGCAAGGGCAACAAAAGCAAAAATAAACAAACATGACTACTTGAAACTAAAAGTTTCTTTGCAGCAAAGGAAACCATCAACAAAACAAAAAGGCAGTATAACGAATGGGAAAAGATTTTAGCAAATGATATATCTGACAAGGTGTTAATATCCAAAATATACAAATAACTCACACAATTCAGCACCAACAAACAACCTGATTAAAAAATGGGAAGAGGACCTGAATAGACATTTTTCCAAAGAAGACAAACAAGTGGCCCACAGACACATGAAAAGATGCTCAATATCTAATTATCTGGGAAATGCAAATCAAAACCACAGTGAGATATTACCTCATGCCTTTCAGAATGGCTATTATCAAAAAGACAACAAATTACAAGTGTTGGCTAGGATGTGGTAAAAAAGAAGCTCTCATGCACTGTTGTTGAGATTTTAAGTTGGTTCAGTCACTATGGAAAACATTATGAAGGTTCCAAAAAAATTAAAAATAGAACTTCTGTGTGAATCAGCATTTGTTTTTTGGCTGCACCATGAGACATTCAGGACCCTAGTTCCCTGACCAGGGATTGAACCCGTGCCACCTGCAGTGGAAGCACAGAGTCTTAACCATTGGACAGCCAGGGAAGTCCCTGAAGCAGCATTTTTACATCTGGTTATTTACCCAAAGGAAAAAAAAAAAAAACATATTCAAAAAGATATATGTAGCATTATTTTCATTGCAGCATTGTTTACAATTGCCAAGATATGGAAACAACCTAGATGTCTATCAGTAGATGAACAGATTAAAAATATGTGATATTTATATACAATAGAATATACTTAGTGATCCAAGCACGATCCTGTGGGGCTTCTGGGCACAAAAGCCTTCCTGTGTCCCCCATTTCTTTGATTACAGGAAATGGGCTTCATTCAGCTTCCATGACATTCCCTGAGTTCCAATGGGCAGGTTCAAGCAGTTGTTAATTAAGGAAGGGAGGGGATGCGAGATAAGGGAGGAACAGTCAAGAGAAACAATAGTGCAGCCTTGGGGCAAGGTCCTGGTTCCCCATCAAGGGATACACATAACAATATCTTTGAGCTGTTTTGCAGATTCTAAAACCCCTACCAGGTGGGAGAAGTTAACTGTATGCTGCACACAAGTATGTAGATCCAAGACCAGTTGGAATCAAAATGTTGATGATGCTGACTCCCACTTACCAATCAGAAGAATGTCCAAGAGCTGATCAAGCCTCTTTGAACAATTACTATAAAATTTCTCACTACCCCCTCCAGGTTGGGACACGCAGTTTGGAGGGCTTTAGCCCACTGTGGCCCACTTTACCTGGCAAAGCAATAAAACTGTTCTTTTCTACTTCACTCAAAACTCTGTCTCTGAGATTTAATTCGGTGTTAGTGTACAGAGGCCAGATTCGGCTTCATTAGCAATAAAAAGAAATAGAAATCTTGCCATTGTGACAACATGGATGGATCTAGATCCATGGATGGATCTTGCTAAGGCAGACAGCAAGACAAATACCATATCATCTCACTGACTCATGGACTCTAAAAACCCAAACAACAAAATGCAAATAGACTCATTGATACAAAGAGCAAACCAGTGGTTGCCAGAGGAGATGGTGGTGGGGGATTTGGTGAAATAAGTGAAGGAGATTAAGAGGTACAAACTTTCAATTATATAGTAAATAAACCATGGGGATGTAATCTACAGCATAAGGAATATCGTCAGTAATATTGTAATCACTTTGTATGGTGAGAGATAGTTACTGCGCTTATCATGTTGATTTTTTCATAAAATATGTAAATGTCAAATCACTGTGTAGTATACCTAAAACTAACATAATAATGTACATCAACTGTATTTCAATAAAAAGATTTCACACTGACATTATGCTGAATTGATATATTAAACAATAAGTAGCAACCACTCTAGATGTATTGGTCACCCTTTTGTATTTCTTTTACTTTTTGTAGTGATATGTTTTGATTCCATCTTTGTGTATCTTCTATAGGTATTTCCTTTGCGTTACAGTGAGGCCTTCATAAAATGTCTTATAACAATCTATTTTAAACTGATAACAACTTAATTTCAATCATATATAAAACACTACACTCATTTATTCCTCCGTCACAGTTTATGTGATATGACAATTTACATGTTTTAATTGTGTATCTATAATACTAACAAATTTTGTACTTAATTGTTTTTAATAGTTTTATCTTTAACTTTTATACTAAAATCACATGTGACTTACATATTACCTTTGTAGCATTACAGACTTATTTGTTTGTCTATATATCTGCATTTACCAGTATTTTATACTTTCATATACATTGATGTTGCTATTTAGTGCACAATAGCAATTCTTTAATATGCAAGAGATCATGAATTTTGGTGGTCAACTAGCTGTTTCTGCCATATTTTCTGACACACGAGTGACAAAATGCAGGCAGTTGTGCTGTTCATTGAATTTGTATGGCAGTAGTACCTATTATGAAGGCATACACCAATGAAAAGAACTCAAGCCCATAAAAGGGTATACCCTATAGAGGGAAAATGGAAGCAAGTCTAAGTGGTAGGTATTCTTTGCATAGTGATATTTTAGCATCACATGCAACCCAGGCTTAATAAAAAGCACAAAACTTCTAGTTGCTGATCACTTTATTAAGGCAAAACTGGAATAATATACAGAGAAGGGTTTTAGTATATGAATGATACAGATCTAAATAGTAGTTTGGAGAAAATTGTAATTGTTTGGAAGAACATGTATAGCTTCATTCAAGCAAAATGAAGATACATGTCATTTTTGTTTTCTATCCAGATCATTATATGCTTGAAAAATAATTTTTGGAAAGCACAAAAATTAGTTGATGTGAATTGTAAAAGTTTAGTTTGCTTGAACAATCTCACTTAAACTTGTGTTCACACTCACAAAATAACTATTATCATATGGTAAAGAAGAGGAAAGAAAAAGGAAGTTAATTTCAAAGAATCCAGAAAAACTAGAGAAGCAGCCTTTAGAAAGAATTCTAAGAAAATGTATTAAATAATGCTATGCTTGCTTTCCAATGAGAGTAAAGATATGCTGAGCTTTTTGTTTGTTTGGTTTTTGTTTTGGCTAGTGCCCTTTATCTCCATCAAACCTTAAGTTCATGTTTTATCACTGTTATGAAGCCAAGTTACCATTGCAGAAGTCATCTCATAACCAGAATCCAGAGCCAATAGAGTTTTGGAAACCACAGGGAGATCAGACAACCATGATTAGAGAAAATATCATTTTACCTAATAGTAATAGGGGAAATTACTATGTAGTCTACCTTTGCTCATTGATTATTAATATTGATCCCTCTGAAATACTGAATTGCAAATTGTTTATATAAATGTAACATCTCCATTATTCAGTCAAGCTACTTCTGTAAGATAGCAAATTCATTGATCCATTCAGTGAATCAGTCAGTTATTTATGTGTTTAATATATGTTTATTGTTTCCTGCTACATTCAACAGTTTTGTGATATGTTCCGGAGATACCAAGAAGAAACAATTTTCCTTGTTCACGTAAAATTTGAAGCCTTTTGTAGGAGTCAAATAAATGGCACATTACCACTAAATACTGATGAATCATGGAAGTTCTTGAGAAGGTTGGTGACCATGAGAAACTCAAAAACATTGTGAAGACAAAATGACGAATCTTTGTCATTGGCCAGTTTGATTGATTTGATAATTAGTTGTTTGTTTAAGAAAGCTCTGCTACTCAACTCTGCAAAAAAGCTTAGGAATTTGAAACCCAGGAACTCTACAACAGGTGGTCAGTCTTTAGGCGCCAGAGGAGGGGAACACACTGATCCTCTGTTTCTTCCCACCCATTTCTTGATTCCTTTTTTTTTCATCAAGTAAGCCTATATATATCTGAAGCCATCAAACACAGCTTAATTTGGGGGTGGGGGAGCTTTAGATCCAAACTATACTTTAAAATTCACAGAGGTTTAACAACACTTCACCCTAAAATTAGCTAAATCTCTTCCCCCAGATTATCTGGAATTACTATAAAGTATTTTAATATGAATATGAAATGAAATATAGTGGAATCATAGGAAAAGAATAAATAAATATTCCTAACAATAAGAACATAAAAACCACTATTCAAGGGTGCATTGTTTTTAAAAAACTCTGATAAAACAAACCAAATATTGAATGTATTGCAAATATATTTATTTTACTTCAAATTGTGTCACCTCAGGACTCAGCAGCACATCAGGGTATTAGTAAAAATAAATATTATCTTTGAACAGAAAAGGCTGGCCACACGGACTACCTGATTGAGTTCACATACATAGTGAGAGGAATTGCATAGGAAGATAATGGGATTGTGGTTTATTATATCACTAAATTTTAGCAAAATATTTTCAGCATTTGGTTTTGAAACTATATAATAATTAACAGTTGTTTAAAAACCTGATCTCTCTTATGGCAATCTCACTATTTTAGTGCCGACTTTTACAAAATGGGAATAATTAAAATATCTCTAAGAAATATTTACAAAAGCAAATAATTGCAACTTTTATTCAAAGCATGAGCATAAATGGCACAATTCCATGTTTTCAAAGGATTAACAAAATATATGCTTTTCTTTTAGAAATATGTGTTGATACTTATTTAACAGAAAGCAGATTTTTATTTGTCATATCCTAGGAACAGCTACTCTTATAAGCAGACTGACTTCAATGAGATAAATTTTAAAAAATATATACTTTAAAGAAACATGGAAGGAAATCTTGTCATTTATTTTCAAATGCGTAGGTACAACACATTGGAATTCTCAGGCATAGTCATTTCCCAAAAGCCTTAATAAAAGAATTGTACAAAAATGTAGAAATACCAGTTAGAAATTTTTAATGCTGAGCTGAATAACCATTTTCATAATCCTACCTGCTCAGCAATCTATCTTCAGACAAGAAAAGAGAAAGCAGTTTCAATGCAGTTACTCTCTTCCAAGACCCAAGAGGAAAAAAAAAAAAAAGATATTCTAGTTTTCTAGCAAAAGAATATTTTTTCTCTCAATTTGGTTGTAAGCCCCATGCTTTCTCTATCTTGTAATATGCATTAGCATTACTTGATTGAATATTCAATGCAATGACACTTCCAAAAAACTCTCAAAATAAGATTTTGTGATTTAGAATTTGCGTTATTTGGAAAAGGAGTAAGGTTATCTTCAGCCACTTATTTTCAGAACATTAGTAATGTTTATTATGTGACGTTTCAGAGTGTGTGTGTGTGTGTAAGAGAGAGAAACAGGGAGACAGAGAGAGAGAGAGAAGAACAGCAAGGGAAATATATGGCCTCAGGATGACCTTTCATCCACAGGAAACCATAAAAAAAATACCTGACACAGCTGCTGAAATGTGTCATAATTGAAGCATGCTCATAATTGAAATATTTTTACTATTTGCTTGGGAGTATGAGTCATATTAAAGTTTTTAGACAATTTTTTTTTTTTTTTATCATTTTGTTTCCATATATTTTCTTCAGCTGAATTATGTTTCTTTGGTTGGCCACTTTCCTTTGGCTTGATTGACACACCCATTTCATAGCCAAAACCTTATGGTAATTATGAGAATTTTAAATTTTCTTTTTTCAGTATGGTGGCAAAAAACTTTTGTTACATATCTGTTCACTGTTTCTTAATTTACTATAAGTTTAAAACGTCGCTGGTGCTTTTTTTACCTACCATGTAGTGTGTACAAAAAACTAAAATAAATATAATATTTTATTGGAATATATAAACTGAAAAGTCTTATAATTTTCAGGAATTAGACTAAACAGGAATGGGACTAAATCTGTAAAATCTTTGTATGATTTTTCTGTACATATATTGACATTTTATTCATTGCAGTTTACTTTTTCACTAGACGTAAAATATTTTATTTGATTGATGATAGTTTTTTTAGGACCTTATATTCTATCTTTTTTGGTTGTTGTTGTTCAATGAATATTGGTTTAGAAAGGCACACCTCAGAGGTGTTGTGAGTTTGGTTCCAGACCACCACAATAAAGTGAATATTGGAATAAAAAAGTCACAAAATTTTTTTTTGGTTTCCCAACGCACATAAAATTTATGTTTACACTATAATGTAGTGTAGCAATGTGCAATAGCGTTATGTCTAAAAAACCAACATACATACCTTAATTAAAAATACTTTATTGCTAAAAAAGGCTATCATCTGAGCCTTCACCGAGTCATAATCATTTTGCTGGTGGAGGGTCTTGCCTTGATGTTGGTGACTGCTGACTGATCAGGGTTGTGGTTGCTGAAAGTTGGGGGTCACTGTAGACATTTAAAATAAGACACCAATGAAGTTTGCCAAATCAATTGACTCTTCCTTTCATAAATAATTTCTCTGGATCATGCAATGCTGTTTGATAGCATTTTACCCACGGTAGAACTTCTTTCTACAGTTGGAGCCAATCCTCTCTAACCCTGCCTCTGCTTTATTAACTAAGTTTATGTCATTTGCTATCTTTTCAACAGTCTTCACAGCATCTTCAACAGGAATACATTCCATTTCAAGAAACCACTTTCTTTGCTCATTCATAAGAAGCAACTCCTCATCTGCTGAAGATTTATCCTGAGATTGCAGCAATTCAGTCATACATACAAAATGTATTTCTTAAATAATAACACTTGAAAGTTGAAATTACTCCTTGATCTATGGGCTGCAGAATGGCTGTTGTGCTATCAGGAATGAAAACAGCAATAATCTTATTGTACATCTCCATCAGAACTCTTGGGTAACCAGCTGCAATGTCAATGAGCAGTCAGATTTTGAAAGGTGTTTTTTTTTTTTTTTTTTAATTTCTGAGTTTTGGGTCTCAACAGTGGGCATAAAATATTCAGTAAATCATGTTGTAAAGAGATGTGCTGTCATTCAGAGTTTGTTGTTCCATTTATAGAGCACAGACAGAGTAGATTTCACATAATTCTTTTTTTTTTTTTTAACATCTTTATTGGAGTATAATTGCTTTACAATGGTGTGTTAGTTTCTGCTTTATAACAAAGTGAATCAGTTATACATATACATATGTTCCCATATCTCTTCCCTCTTGCATCTCCCTCCCTCCCACCCTCCCTATCCCACCCCTCTAGGTGGTCACAAAGCACCGAGCTGATCTCCCTGTGCTATGCGGTTGCTTCCCACAAGCTATTTTACGTTTGGTAATGTATATATGTCCATGCCACTCTCTCACTTTGTCACATCTTACCCTTCCCCCTCCCCATATCCTCAAGTCCATTCTCTAGTAGGTCTGTGTCTTTATTCCCGTTTTGCCACTAGGTTCTTCATGACTTTTTTTTTTTTCCTTAGATTCCATATATATGTGTTAGCATACTGTATTTGTTTTTCTCTTTCTGACTTACTTCACTCTGTATGACAGACTCTAGGTCCATCCACCTCACTACAAATAACTCCATTTCGTTTCTTTTTATGGCTGAGTAATATTCCATTGTATATATGTGCCACATCTTCTTTATCCATTCATCCGATGATGGACACCTAGGTTGCTTCCATGTCCTGGCTATTGTAAATAGAGCTGCAATGAACAATGTGGTACATGACTCTTTTTGAATTATGGTTTTCTCAGGGTATATGCCCAGTAGTGGGATTGCTGGGTCATATGGTAGTTCTATTTTTAGTTTTTAAGGAACCTCCATACTGTTCTCCATAGTGGCTGTATCAATTTACATTCCCACCCCTCAAATGTTTGAAATGGTAAATAAGCATTGGCTTCAACTTGAAGTCACCAGCTTCATTAGTCCCTAATAGAAGAGTCAGCCTGTCCTATGAAGCTTTGAAGACAGACATTTACTTCTCTCTAGCTATGAAATTCCTAGATGACATCTTCTTCTAATAGAAAGCTGTTTTGTCTACATGAAAATATGCTATTTAGTGTAGTCATCTTCATTAATCTTCTTAGCTAGATCTTCTGGATAACTTCTTTCAGCATCTATATCACCACTTGCTGCTACACTTTGCACTTTTATGTCATAAAGACGGCTTCTTTTTCCTCACACCTCATGAAGCAACCTCTGCTTACTTCAAACTTTTCTTCTGCAGGTTCCTCACCTCTCTTGCCTTCATAGAATTGAAGAGAGTTAGAGCCTTGCTCTGTATTAGGTTTTGGCTTAATCGTACGTTGTGGCTGGTTTGATCTTCTATCCAGACCACTAAAACTTTCTCCATATCAACAATAAGGCTCTTTCACTTTCGTACCATTTTTGTGTTCACTGAATTAGCACTTTTTATTTCCTTCAAGAACTTTTCCTTTGCGTTCACAACCTGGTTAAACTTTTGGCACAAGAGACTTAGCTTCCAACTGATCCCAGCTTTCAACCTGCCTTCCTCACTAAGCTTCATCATTTCCAGCTTTTGATTTAAAGTGAGAGATGTGTGACTTTCTCTCACTTGAACACTTAGAGCTATTTTGTAGGGTTATTAATTGGCTTAATTTCAATATTATTGTGTCTCAGGGTATAGGGAAGCCCAAGGAGACGGAGAGATTTGGGGGAAAGGCCAGTTGATGGAGCAGTCAGAACACACACATTTATCAAGTTTGCCATCATCTGTGAATGCTGTTCGTCATGCCCCAAAACAGTTACAATAACAACATCAAAGATCACTGATCACAGATCACCATAACAGATATAATAATAATGAAAAAGTTTGAAATAGTACAAAAATTATCAAAACATGACACAGAGACCCAGAGTGAGCAAATGCTGTTGGAAAAAAGGTGCCAATTGACTTGCTCTACACAGGTTTTGCCACAAACCTTTAATTTGTAAAGAATACAATACCTGCAAAATGCAATAAAGTGAAGCAAAATAACATGAGGTATGCCTGTACAATGTCAAACATTATGCTACACATATAGGAATTAAAATGTATATGATATCAGATGTTTTCCTTACTCCTGTGGAATGGAAGTGTTTTCAATTCAATATTTTCAAATGAGATGGAGACATTGTGTCAATTTCAATAATTATTGCCTGACTATAGATGCATTGTTACAGATAAAGTTTTAAAGAATACATACTTCATTGCAATCAAATTAGTAATTTCATAATTCAAATCCAAATTTAAGACTTTCACAGTGTATGCTAATTTTTAACTAGGAATATGTTATGAGGTGGTATAGTATTTTGATAAAATAAATAGACACACACACAAAAGGAAAATATTCTTGTGGAAAACATTTTTGCTCCAGATTATCACTGACCACACTATAAATAAGTGAAATAAAATAAAGATTTTGAGACTGTGTGGAGAAGACAAATATGTGGTAAAAAATCTAACAAAAATGTAGTTGGTGCTATTAATTAATTCAGATAGTATTTATTGAACTTCTATAATATTTTATTGCCTTAGTCAATGAGGAGATTAAATTAAAAGAAAAACATAAAACATTTAATGTCAAGCATTTGTAAATTGATAGAGAGATGATAATACTTCATTTTAGAATGAATTCTTATACCCCAGAAACTACCTGCTTTAGGCAGTCAAACCTTCTTTGTGTTATATACTTATCACTTGCCATATATTTTGTAAATCAGTTAAAAGTCTTTAAAGTATTGTTACAGGCAACTGAACAATATTCATGTTGTCTACTACAATTTTCTCTCCTTAAATGTATGAAGGCCATTGATACCTCTATAACTTCACCATTTATTTTTTTCCTATGGAGACCCTATATTTATGGTAAAGTTGTATGTAACCTTGAAGGCATGGTTTATCACATTTTCACCTCCTTTCATCTATTACAGCATATTATTCACAGAAGAAAGAGAAATTGTTCATATATATGTATATCTTCATGTCACTTCAAGCATAATTCTTGCATAAAAATTCCAATATGGAATTAAAACTAGGGTAACATACAATTGTTTTGCATTCTGCTATTTCCAGAACAATCTAAGTCTAGACCTATTGTCTGATATAATTATCAATAACACACATTTCACTTAAAAATTATACAAACATCCAATTATAGTCCTGTGTTCCTGTGAAAATTGATAGTATGTAAGGTGCTTTTGTCTCCAAGACTTAACAATTTGTTGTTTTTTAATTGAATTAAATTTAAAGTATTTCCAAGGAAATACAGATTGTAATAATGGCAAGGTAGCCATTTCAAATTAACTCTTCCACTGAAAATAAATACAAAACAGCATGGACAAAATCTCTTTAAAATTATTTGACAACTCTCAATGAAGTGGAGAATTGCAGGAACAAGAACTAAATAATAATAGAAGTTCACAGCTCTGAGCTCAGTATCTGGTTCTGTTTTTCTTTTTAGTACCCACATGATCCCCAAAACAGGAGAAATTGATGCATAAATTTCAGAAGCTAGACAGAATTTATAACATACTCACAGAACAAAGGGGGCAAATATGGAGTTTAGGGTTTGCCACAAATCAGCATGCCTGGTAAAAAACCTATTACTTGAGGTTAGATTTAGAAGTCTACACCTTGGGAGTAATGATCCACTGATAATAGATCAGGACTCCACTGAACAGGACACTCACAGATATTGAATCCTAGCTTTACTTAAATACCTAATTGGATTAGGTAAATTAAACTTACTAGTGTTGCCAACCTAGATGCCTGGCAAAAAAAAAAAAAAAAAAGATTAATCACACAGACCTTCAAATTCTTTCTACAAATATTCATATTCATTTTCTGAAACTCTACCAAAAGATACCAGGTGCATAATGTGAAAATATATGGACAAAAGGAAAGAGAAACACAAGATAATACAAACAGAACTATGGTGGATCCAGATAGTGGGGCTTTTAGACAAAGATTTTTAATTTCTTTTATATACTTCTTTTAAACATCTTTATTGGAGTATAATTGCTTTACAATGGTGTGTTAGTTTCTGTTTTATAACAAAGTGAATCAGCTATACATATACATATATCCCCATACCTCCTCCCTCTTATGTCTCCCTCTCATCCTCCTTATCCCACTGCTCTAGATAGTCAAAAAGCACTGAGCTGATCTCCCTGTGCTATGCAGTTGCTTCCCACTAGCTATCTATTTTACATTTGGTAGTGTATATATGTCCTTGACACTCTCTCATTTCGTCCCAGCTTACCCTTCCCCCTCTCCATGTCCTCGAGTCCATTTTCTATGTCTGCGTCTTTATTCCTTTATTCCTGTCCTGCCCCTAGGTTCTTCAGAACCCTTTTTTTTTTTTTTAGACTCCATATATATGTGTTAGCATATTTGTTTTTCTCTTTCTGACTTACTTCACCCTGTATGACAGACTCTAGGTCCATCCACCTCACTACAAATAACTCAATTTTATTTCTTTTTTCTGGCTGAGTAATGTTCCATTGTATATATGTGTCACATCTTCTTCATCCATTCATCTGTTGATGGACACTCAGGTTGCTTCCATGTCCTGGCTATTATAAATAGAGCTGCAATGAACAATGTGGTATATGACTCTTTTTGAAATATGGTTTTCTCAGGGTATATGCCCAGTAGTAGGATTGCTGTGTCATATGGTAGTTCTACTTTTATTTTTATAAGGAACCTCCATACTGTTCTCCATAGTGGCTGTATCAATTTACATTCCCATCAACAGTGCAAGAGGGCTCCTTTTTCTCCACACCCTATGCAGCATTTATTGTTTCTAGATTTTTTGAGGATGACCATTCTGACTGGTGTGAGGTGATACTTCATTGTAGTTACGATTTGCATTTCTCTAATGCTTAGTGATGTTGAGCATCCTTTCATGTGTTTCATAGAAATCTGTATATCTTCTCTGGAGAAATGTCTATTTAAGTCTTCTGCCCATTTTTGGATTGGGTTGTTTGTTTTTTGATATTGAGCTGCATGAGCTGCTTGTAAATTTTGAAGATTAATCCTTTGTCAATTTCTTCATTTGCAAATATTTTCTCCCATTCTGAGGATGGTCTTTTCATCTTTTATGGTTTCCTTTGTTGTGCAAAAGCTTTTAAGTTTCATTAGGCCCCATTTGTTTATTTTTGTTTTTATTTCCATTTCTTTAGGACAGGGGTCAAAAAGGATCTCGCTGTGATTTACGTCATAGAGTGTTCTGCCTATGTTTTCCTCTGAGAGTTTGATAGTGTCTGGCCTTACATTTAGGTCTTTAATCCATTCGGAGTTTATTTTTGTGTATGGTGTTAGGGAATGTTCTAATTTCATTCTTTTACATGTATCTGTCCAGTTTTCCCAGCACCACTTATTGAAGAGGCTGTCTTTTCTCCATTGGATATTCTTGCCTCCTTTACCAAGGATAAGGTGACCATATGTGTGTGGGGTTATCTCTGGGCTTTCTATCCTGTTCCATTGATCTATATTTCTGTTTTTCTGCCAGTACCATACTGCCTTGATTACTGTAGCTTTGTAGTATAGTCTGAAGTCAGGGGACCTGATTCCTCCAGCTCCGTTTTTCTTTCTCAAGATTGCTTTGGTTATTCAGGGTCTTTTGTGTTTCCATACAAATTGTGAAATATTTTATTCTAGTTCTGTGAAAAATGCCAGTGGTAGTTTGACAGGGATTGCAGTGAATCTGTAGGTTGCTTTGGGTAGTATAGGCATTTTCACAATATTGATTCTTCCAATCCAAGAACATGGTATATCTTTCCATCTGTTTGTATCATTAAAATTTCTTTCATCAGTGTCTTATAGTTTTCTGCATACAGGTCTTTTGTCTCCTTAGGTAGATTTTTCCTAGGTATTTTATTATTTTTGTTGCGATGGTAAATGGAAGTGTTTCCTTAATTTCTCTTTCAGATTTTTCATCATTAATGTACAGGAATGCAAGAGATTTCTGTGCATTAATTTTGTATCCTGCTACTTTACCAAATTCATTGATTAGCTCTAGTAGTTTTCTGGTAACATCTTTAGGATTCTCTATATATAGAATCATGTCATCTGCAAACAGTGAAAGCTTTACTTCTTCTTTTCAAATTTGGATTCCACTTATTTATATTTCTTCTCTGATTGCTGTGGCTAAAACTTTCAATACTATGTTGAATAATAGTGGTGAGAGTGGATACCCTTGTCTTGTTCCTGATCTCAGCAAAAATGTTTTTAATTTTTCACCACTGAGAATGATGTCGGCTGTCGGTTTGTCATACAAGGCCTTTATTATGTTGAGGTAAGTTCCCTCTATGCCTACTTTCTGGAGGGTTTTTATCATAAATGGGTGTTGAATTTTGTTGAAAGCTTTTTCTGCATCTATTGAGATGATCATATGGTTTTTCTCCTTCAATTTGTTAATACGGTTTATCACATTGATTGATTTATGTATATTGAAGAATCCTTGCATTCCTGGGATAAACCCCACTTGATCATGGTGTATGACCCTTTTAATGTGCTGTTGGAATCTGTTTGCTAGTATTTCATTGAGAATTTTTGCATCTATGTTCATCAGTGATATTGGCCTGTAGTTTTCTTTCTTTGTGACATCTTTGTCTGGTTTTGGTATCAGAGTGATGTTGGCCTCATAGAAAGAGTTTTGGAGTGTTCCTCCGTCTGCTATATTTTGGAAGACTTTGAGAAGGATCGGTGTTAGCTTTTCTCTAAATGTTTGATAGAATTCCCCTGTGAAGTCATCTGGTCCTGGTCTTTCGTTTGTTGGAAGAATTTTAGTCACAGTCTCAATTTCAGTGCTTGTGATTGTTCTGTTTATATTTTTTATTTCTCCCTCATTCAGTCTCGGAAGGTTGTGCTTCTCTAAGTATTTCCATTTCTTCCAGGTTGTCCATTTTATTGGCATAGAGTTGCTTGTAGTAGTCTCTCATGATCGTTTGTATTTCTGCAGTGTCAGTGGTTACTTCTCCTTTTTCATTTCGAATTCTATTGATTTGAGTCTTCTCCCTTTTTCTTTTGATGAGTCTGGTTAATAGTTTATCAATTTTGTTTATCTCTCAAAGAACCAGCTTTTTGTTTTATTGATCTTTGCTATTCTTTCCTTCATTTCTTTTTCATTTATTTCTGATCTGATCTTTATGATTTCTTTCCTTCTACTAACTTTGGGGTGTTGTTGTTCTTCTTTCTCTAATTGCTTTAGGTGTAAGTTTAGGTTGTTTATTTGAGTTGTTTCTTGTTTCTTGAGGTACGATTGTATTGCTATAAACTTCCCTCTTAGAACTCTTTTTGCTGCATCCCATAAGTTTTGGGTCATCATGTTTTCATTGTCATTTGGTTCTAGGTATTTTTTGATTTCCTCTTTGATTTCTTCAGTGATCTCTTGGTTATGTAGTAGTGTATTGTTTATCATCCATGTGTTTGAATTTTTTACAGTTTTTTTCCTGTAATTGATATCTAGGCTCGTAGAATTGTGGTCGGAAAAGATACTGGATATGACTTCAATTTTCTTAAATTTTCCAAGGCTTGATTTGTGACCCAAGATATGATCTATCCTGGAGAATTCCATGTGCACTTGAGAAGAAAGTGTATTCTGTTGTTTTTGGGTGGAACATCCTATAAATACCAATTAAGTCCATCTTGTTTAATGTATCATTTAAAGCTTGTGTTTTTGTATTTATTTTCATTTTGGATGATCTGTCCAATGGTGAAAGTGGGGTGTTAAAGTCCCCTACTATGATTGTGTAACTGTCGATTTCCCCTCTTATGGCTGTTAACATTTGCCTTATGTATTGTGGTGCTCCTATGTTGGGTGCATAAATATTTACAATTGTTATATCTTCTTCTTGGATTGATCCCTTGATCATTATGTAGTGTCCTCCTTTGTCTCTTGTAATAGTCTTTATTTTAAAAGTCTATATTTTCTGATATGAGAATTGCTACTCCAGCTTTCTTTTGATTTCCATTTGCATGGAATATCTTTTTCCATCCCCTCACTTACAGTCTGTATGTGTCTCTAGGTCTGAAGTGGGTCTCTTGTAGACAGCATATATAAGGACTTGTTTTTGTATCCATTCAGCAAGCCTGTGTCTTTTGGTTGGAGCATTTAATCCATTTACATTTAAGGTAGTTATTGATATGTATGTTCCTATTACCATTTTCTTAATTGTTTTGGGTTTGTTTTTGTAGCTCGTTTCTTTCTCTTGTGTTTCCTGTGTAGAGAAGTTCCTTTAGCATTTTTTGTAAAGCTTGTTTGGTGGTGCTGTATTCTCTTAGCTTTTGCTTGTCTGTAAAGGTTTTAATTTCTCAGTCGAATCTGAATGAGATCCTTGCTGGGTAGAGTTATCTTCATTGTAGGTTTTTCCCTTTCATCAGATTAAATATGTCCTGCCACTCCCTTCTGGCTTGCAGAGTTTTTGCTGAAAGATCAGCTGTTAACCTTATGGGGATTCCCTTGTATGTTGTTTGCTGTTTTTCCCTTGTTGCTTTTAATATATTTTCTTTGTATTTAATTTTTGATAGTTTGATTAATATGTGTCTTGGCATGTTTCTCATTGGATTTATCTTGTATGGGACTCTCTGCACTTCCTGGACATGACTGAGTATTTCTTTTCCATATTATGGAAGTTTTCAAGTATAATCCCTTCGAATATTTTCTCAGTCCCTTTTTTCTTTCCTCTTCTTTTTCTGGGACCCCTATAATTTTAATGGTAGTGCATTTAATGTTGTCCCAGAGTTCTCTGAGATTGTCCTTAATTCTTTTCATTCTTTTTTCTTTAATCTGCTCTGTGGTAGTTATCTCCATTATTTTTTCTTCCAGGTCACATATCCTCCCCTCTGCCTCAGTTATTCTGCTATTCATTCCTTCTAGAGAATTTTTAATTTCATTTATTGTGTTGTTCATCATTGGTTCTTTGCTCTTTAGTTCTTCTAAGTCCTTGTTAAATGTTGCTTGCATTTTCTCCATTTTATTTCCAATATTTTGGATTATCTTTACTCTCATTATTCTGAATCCTTTTTCAGGTAGACTGCCTCTTTCCTCTTCATTTGTTTGGTCTGATGGGTTTTTACCTTGCTCCTTCATCTGCTGTGTATTTCTCTGTCTTCCATTTTGTTTAGCTTACTGTGTTTGAGGTTTTCTTTTCGCAGGCTGCAGGTTCATAGTTCCTGTTGTTTTTGGTATCTGCCTCTAGTGGCTAAGGATGTTTCAGTGGGTTGTGTAGGCTTCCTGGTGGAGGGGACTGGTGCCTGTGTTCTGGTGGATGAAGCCGCATCTTGTCTTTCTCGTGGGCAAGACTGCATCTGGTGGTGTGATTTGGGGTGTCTGTGACCTTATTATGATTTTATGCAGCCTCTCTGCTAATGGGTGGGGTTGTGTTCCTGTCTTTCTAGTTGTTTGGCTTAGGGTGTCCAGCACCGTAGCTTACTGTTCGTTGAGTGGAGCTGGGTCTTAGTGTTGAGATGGAGATCTCTAGGAGAGCTTTCAGCATTTGATATTACATGGAGCTGGGAGGTCTCTGGTGGGCCAATGTCCTGAACTTGACTCTCCCACCTCAGTGGCACAGGCCTGACACCCGGCCAGAGCACCAAGACCCTGTCAGCCACACAGCCAGGTACCTTGGGAGTTTATTGACTTTTGGGAAGTCTGAGTTCTTCTGCCAGTGTTCAGTAGGTGTTCTGTAGTGGTTGTTCCACATGTAGATGCATTTCTGATGTACTTGTAGGGAGGAAGGTGATCTCCACATTTTAGTCCTCCCCCATCTTGAAGGTCTCTCCGCCGACAAAGATTTTTAAATAACTTCTCTTAGTATGTTTAAGAAATTAGAAAGCAAGATTGTTAATTTTGCCCATGTGCAAAAAAACAAATGGAAAAATAAATAAAACAGATACAGTAAGTTAAGAACAGATTAGACACAGCAAAAGATAGAAGATGGTTCTTAAAAAAGCAAAGCAGAATAATAGAAATTATTGAAAATGTTATAAAGAAAGGGATATAGTGAAATATTCTAATATGCATATAACTGAAGAGAGAGAGAATAGTATAAGGGAAATACTTAAAAGATAAATACTAAATTTTTTTGAAAATAGGGAAATATCAGACCACAAAAGGCACAACAAATTCCAAGAAGGATAAATGCAAAGGATAGGTGCAAAAACCAAAATGTCAAGAACAAAACAATAAAAGAAAAGAAAAACCCAAAGTATTAATATAAATAAAATGATATTACATTCAAAGGAGCTGAATATGGCAGTTAAACTTTCAATAGTAATTGTATATTTTAGAAGACAATGGAATTAAAATTTTAATGTGGACAAAATGGAACTGCCCATGTAGAATTATAAACTAGCAAAAAATATTCTTCTAAAATAAAGTCTTACAGACAAATAAAAGGAAAAAATGCTAGTGGAATCATATCAAAAATAGGAAAAATAGTTTTACAAGAAGAAACAAAAAGTAATCCCATAAGGAAGCTTAGAGAAAGCAAAAGGAAAAAAAAAATTAACAAAATGGGTAAATTTATGGGTTAATCTAAATGTATCTGCCTTCACAATACTAACGTATTTTTGAAATTAAAATATATTTAGAACCCAAAACCATACTCAAATGTGATAAAAGTTATAATTTATATTAGAGAGAGAGTAGAATTATTTTTTTTTAATAAATTAATCACAAAGGAACAAGAAAGAACACAAAATGGCTTATGGAACTGGTAGAACAAATTAAAATTTATAATAAACTGGTCAAAATAAATCAGTTAGGCAACCACTATGTGTTGCATAACAATCCACCCACAATTTTGGTGAATTAATGAAACAAATGATTTGTAATATTTCATGATTTGGGGCATCAGAAATGCAGGCAGTGCTTGCCTGGGAGATTTCTCTGCCATTTTCGCTGACTGTTGATTGAAATCCTCTAGTGGTATTTAGTTTTGATCTGGAGAGTCAGAGATTATTTTATACACATGCCTATTGCTTTGGCTGAAAGATATGGAAGATTGAGTTTATCTGGGCCTTTCTCCTTCTATGAAATCTCAGGAACTCTATGTATTCTCTCCAGCAAGATAGTTAGGATTCTGAAAAGTTTCTCTGGGCTCATAGAATAATGGTTCCAAAAACATAAAGTGCAAGTTGCCAGTGAGTAAATTTGTCCTTTTGTTCTCAAATTACTTTGTCTTTAGATTCTGCTTCAGCTTAAATGCTTCAAAAGAAAAATAGTATACAGATATTTTATGTCATCTTATGTCATTCGATATGCTATTATTTACTTCTTAAAGTAAAATTTAAAAGAAACTTCTAGATATGTCAAATTGAAGGTGAAATTGCTTATGTCTAAGTTAAGAACAAGGATAAAACATAGAGAATATATGAATAAGTTAGCACTAGCAGGAGCAAAGTGATTGGCAATATTGTATACTCCCAGGTGTATTATAAATACCGTAATGATAGAGTGTCCCTAGAGTTATACCCTTTTATATTTAAACCTCTGACTCCTATAAAAGTATAAGTACTCTTAAGAGACATAAGAAGTTTAAATATTCTTTAATTTATAATTTATAATTACTGAAAACCATATATATATATTTTAGCAGGAGATATTGTTAAGTGACTTACATTAGAACATGACTCATATGAGGCAGCATAGGAGAACAGTTTTCATAAGAATAATGTCTGAGTTCATGTAAATATACGGATTTGAGAAGTAGGGAAATATTAACAACTGTCTTCACCACCTTGGATGTTTTGCCAGGAAAGGAGATTGTGTACAATGTCCCTGTTAAAAATAAATAAATAAAGTGAAAGACTCCACAGCAAAGCAGCAAAGCAAATAATTTTCTTACTAACTGATGCTGCCAAGAATTAGAGTTGGAGTGTCTGTATTTTAAAGGTAAGCAAATTTAGCTGTAGGGATGCTACTTCAAAAGGACACAAAACTCATCACACAATTATGACACCATCCTGGTTCCCTCTCCCATGCTGTCGCATTCTCATCCCTCCTCAGAATGTTAACAGTTTAGGATTATTGGACTCTGTGTGTGTATGTGTGTGTGTGTGTTGTAGGTGATATGTTTCTTCTGAGCTATGGCTATAGGACTGGGAAATAATGCTGGCTGGGAAAGAAGGAAAGCTAATGATGATGGAAACTTCATAGCTCAAAACAATGACAATGTGTCTCTGAATAAACCATATCTGTCATGTGTAATAAATAAAATTATTTCCAGGTCTCTCTAGTTTTTCTTCTGCATCATATCTAAACTTGATAATTCCTATTCATTTCCAAAGATTAGAAAGTATCTTACAGTCTCTAAAAGGTAATAAACTTATTCATAGAATGAAAAACACAAATTTAAACAGTATCTTTTCTTGCCTCTCTTAGTTTTGTCATTTGAATGAAAAACATAAATTTAAACAGTATCTTTTCTTGCCTCTCTTAGTTTTGTCATTTGCAACTGATGTAACTGAAAATGCAGAATTTGTATATCTATGAATATTAATTATTATATATTAATATTCCTGAGAAATAAAGGATATTGGAAGCAGAACACTCTCAATACCAAATTGAACCACATTATTTATTTTAATATAAGGGCTGGGATGAAAACTTTGCATCTGTATACTTGGTGAGATATAGCATTCCCTAAAGTCTTGTTCACAGTCAATAAATAAATATTTAATAAATATTTATTGAGTATCTATGCACTGCTGCATCATGTTCTTAGTAGAAGGGATACAGAGGTAAACAAAAACCTACCCTCATGGAGCTTATATTCTGATGTGGGAATATAATAAGCAAATAAAAAATATATAAGAATGTGACAGGTTTCATGAGTATAATAAAGTAGGCTAATAAGTGTAGAAGGACCCTGGGGAAAGGAATGAGATTAATGAAAGGGACTAAAGAAAGCTTTTAATATGATGAATGTGGGAAATCTGAAGGAAGTGAGAGGATAAAACCATGTAGATACATGGGGGACTGGATTTATTACAAACCAATGGAAAAACAAGTGAGAAGACCTTAAAGTAGAGGGATATTTGTTTGCACAAATAATAGCAGGTCAGGAGTGAAATCAGAAATGGAGAGGCAGATTACTTTCAAACTTGGAGACAGAGCCAACATAATTTACAAATGAACTGCATTTAGGATTTGAAAGGTATCAAGGATAAACTACAACACTTTTTTGTGCAAATGGAAAGATGGATATGTCATTTACTTAGGTGGAGAAATCTGCATATGAGCCAGTATTGTTCTTTTTGGTGGAGGGGAGTGTTGGGGATAGGAGAAAAGAAAGTGTGTCTTGGAATTACCGAATATGAGATCACAATAAGCATTCAAGTGGAGATATCAAGGAGGCAGGTAGATACATATGAGTCTGGAATTCAGAAGAGAGACACTGTTTAAAAAGATAATTTGGGGGACTTCCCTGGTGGCGCAGTGGTTAAGAATCCGCCTGCCAGTGCAGAGGACACAGATTCGAGCCCTGGTCCAGGGAGATCTCACATGCCACAGAGCAACTAAGCCCATGTGCCACAACTACTGAGCCTGTGCTCTAGAGCCCACGAGGCACAACTACTGAGCCCACGTGCCTAGAACCCATGTTCCACAACAAGTAAAGCCACCGCAATGAGCAGCCCACACACCACAACAAAGTGTAGCCCCTGCTTACCGCAACTAGAGAAAGCCCATGTGCAGCAACGAAGACCAAATGCAGCCAAAAATAAATAAATTTTTCCAAAAAAGAAAAACCTTTCAATAAATAAAACTGTGATTTACTTACAAAAAAAAAAAAAAAAAGATAATCTGGGGAGTCATCAGCCTTTAGACGGTTCCAAAGTCAATAGAATGTGTCAAATAAATAATGACCATAGACAGAGAAAATGAAGTCTAGGACTCACATGTAGCCATTCAGTTGCTGTTAAGGCACATGCAAAGGAACCTCTGAAGTGGATGATGAGGCTTAAGGGAGAATGTTTCCTTACATTTTCTAGCTTCTAGAGGTTGTCTGCCTTCCTTGCTCATGGTTCCTTTTCATCTTCAGCAATGGTCAGTTAAATCTTCCTCACTTTGCATTATTCTGACACTGACTCTTCTTCTGCCTCTTGTTTCCACTTTTAAGAGTCCTTGTGATTACACTGGGCCCACTTAGATAATCTAGTGTAAACTATTTTTAAATCATCTGATTAACAACCTTAATTCCCCTTTTCTGTGTAACATGAAACCTTCAAAGGTTCTGGGGATTAGGATGTGCAGGTCTTTAGGGGGTTCCTTATTCTGCCTACCATGAAAGGGAATAAATGTAAAGTTGAGTATTGATAATAAGCAACATGAAGGTCATTAATGATCTTGACAAGCAATGTTTCTGTAGAGTAGTTTGTATAAAACAATTCTAATTGGAATGTATTTAGAAGAGAAGGGATAGATGAGATTTAGATTAAAAAGCTAAAGATAGCTCCTTTGAAGAGTTTGCTAAAGGGGAACAGGAGATGAGTTCAGGATAAAGTGTTCTTGAGAAGAGAAGTGAACTGATAGGATATAAACTGATAAAATGAGCTATTACATACAGAACCATGCAAGATGTAGGGAGAAGGGAAAAATTACAGGAATAAAACCCTTGAGTAGAAGAATGATAATGGAACTTAGTGAAAAATAATATGGTTGAATTGGATAGGACCTTCATCCATAGTGAAAGAAAGGATAGTAGAATACAGAGGTAAGAGTTCAGGTTGGTCAATTTGGTAGGGATGATGTTAACAAGATCTGCTATAGTGTTTATTTTCCAGGGATGTCAGAAATCAGGTAATCAGCATAGAGTGAGGAAGGGAGAGAAGCTTTTACCATTTAAGAAGAAAGTTGTGAAATAGTCACTTTTTACAGTACTTCAAAATATTTTCACATCATGGTACACTTGGAAAATTATATTTGTGCAAAACACTGGAAGACATGTAAGAGTGCTCACAGCTGGAGGTGACTGGGAGTAATTGCAGGGTAACTAGGGTCTGTAAGTCACTCCAGACATCTCCTAACTGCTCTGTGAGTAGTGGAACAAATATTTTGCAAATTTGTAATGTATTTGAGGCGTATCAATGTGTGGTAACAAAATGTTTGGGAAATGGGCATGGAATGGAAGAGTAAACAGACTAGGGAAAGTGTTAGAAATGATGAGCAACTCCCTTAAAGTTATTTTTCTTTCACTTACTTGAGACTGTAGCATAGCTGTGTGGTTTTCAATAGCCACATCTAGATGCATGGGTGAGAAGGAGAGCAGGCAGAGTCAATATGAACTAAAGTTGATTTTTCCCACAAGTTGAGAGAAAGGTAAGGAAATAAGCATGTAGGCAGAGGATTGAATGTAGTGATAGGTCATGGGAAGAAAAATAAAGGTGTGAGTGGGAATGAGGGATATGGCAAAGATGGTAGGATCAATATAATTGCATTGACAGAACAGTAGTTCTGTCAAAGGATGTAATTTGTAAGAGATAAAGGTCAGAATGCAAAATGATTACAGCCTAGATTCTTATGTGATTGCAGTTACTGGCAGTGGCCAAATTTTAGGGTATGACTATCAAAATAGTGGCTGATGTAGGAAGGTGGAAAAGATATTTGAAGAAAGGAGAAGATGCCAAGGTATCAGAAGTATCAATAAGATTTATGACAAGATTAGTGTTGAGATGAGAAGAAAGGGCCAGGGGTTAAAATTTTTAATCATAAACTCCAAATGTATTTCCTGGATCCCTCTTCTCATATGCTGGCTGAGTACTCACTCTGCTTTTAAGGACCAAGCAAAATCATGCAGTAGCCATTTTCCTGGATTTAAAATACATTTGTTGGAAAGTCCAGTTCTTCTGCCTTTACATACTTGTTTTGGATCCATAATTACAAACCTCAACTGGAGTCTTGATGTTACCACATATTGATCTTTATTTCCCTACTCTCCTGTCTGACTGCTTCTTTCTTTTTCCTCTTCTTTCAAATACAAAACACTTCCCCCTCCTTCCACATTCCAGATAAAGGCCCCTCTTTCTAATTTTGTGAAAAATTTGAGGCAATCGGAAGAGAAATTCCATAGACTCCAGCTAGCAGATATACATACCTACCACTTTCTGCACCCACTTCACATTTCAGCTCATTTAGATGAACTTTGCAGCTCTTATTAAAGTCAATTCCACCAAAGGTGTTTTAGATCCTATCATTTTCTTTTCTATTTAAGACATTGCTACAACATCATCATTTTTCCATCGACAGTGGATCATAGAGCTAACAAAGATATCATATATGTGCTTTTTTTTAAATTAATTAATTAATTAATTAATTTATGGCTGTGTTGGGTCTTCGTTTCTGTGCGAGGGCTTTCTCTAGTTGCGGTGAGCGGGGGTCACTCTTCATCGTGGTGCGCGGGCCTCTCACTGTCGTGGCCTCTCTTGTTGCAGAGCACAAGCTCCAGACACGCAGGCTCAGTAGTTGTGGCTCACGGGCCTAGTTGCTCCGCGGCATGTGAGATCTTCCCAGACCAGGGCTCGAACCTGTGTCCCCCGCATTGGCAGGCAGATTCTCAACCACTGTGCCACCAGGGAAGCCCCATATATGTGCTTTTATATGTTTATAAATATGTATATATGTATTCCATCTTATAAAAATTCAGTAAGAATGGACCCTGATAACAATTACTCTTCCAACAGTTAGTGAGCTATTTCATTGCTTGCTTCTGCAGCTAATGAGTTGAAAATAGTTATCTATATGAACATTTTATCGATTCCTTTTCTCCCGTCTCCTCTTCCTTCATTCTGTTTCATTATATTGAACTCTTCGTAACATCGTATGCATAATTTATATGCAAAAATACAGATTCCAAGTTTATATTTTCATGAGTTTTAGCATGTATATGTATATTCAAGCAACCCAGAACTCTATGAATATATAATATTTCCATCACTCTAGAAATTTCCTTAACATCCATTTCCAGTCAATTCCCCCAAACCCCTCTGAGGCAACTAATATTGGATTGGCAACTGTATTATTATGGTAACAATGGGAGAGAAAGCTGGAGAATATTTTTTGGGACAAAATAATGGGGATATTTAAATGATATTAGCATTATCTATATATTGTCTAGGTAGGGGTATATTATATTCTGTTTTATCAAGTGAAGAAGCTTTTTGAAGTTTCCTTCAATACATGAAATTAAATATTTTAATATGCTTACTTACTTAAGAATAACTGTTGCACAAACATACGGGTCCTGATCTTTAAGCCAGTCTAATAGAAGTGGTATTTGGCTGCTTGGAAATCTTGATTCTGAAAATTGAGTATCATTTCCTGAAAATATGAATAAATAACCCATGATCTTACTGCAATCCATTGATTTCACTTTTGGAATGTCATGGGGCCAAAGCCCAAAATACATGCTCCCTTTATAGGCTCTGTTTACTTACACTTCTAACCTTTGAGTAACTATTCCAATTGGAGAGGCCTCTCCTTTCTTGTCTAAACCTTACACCAAAATTCCCAGCTTACCTTTTAATGTTTACGCTAATGCTTCTGAGATCAACCTTTATTTATTTATTTGTTTGTAGAAATTTCCTGCCCCACTCAGCATATATCCTCTAAATATTATTAATCCAAATTCCATACCTTAGTTATAATTTTTCAAGATTGATTTATTTTGTATATATGCATCTATATTTTAATCATTATTTTACTGTGATTATTTTCCTAATAGAAAACTTTCTTATATTTTCTCTTTCATCTATATTAATATAAATTAATACAATAAAATTTTGAAATCTACTCACCTCTTAAATGTCTATTTAAGTGTATGCAAGGCTGACTGCAATCTTTGAACTCAATTGCTGAGTCAATTTCTGCCTCTACTCTCCTCAGCCAAGCAGCCCTGAGTTGCTTGATTTTTGCATCCATAGATGGTCTGGTCCTGTTTCCTTATTGTCATAGGTTACTTGTAGTTTTATTACAGTGCTTTAGATTATCTCTAGGTTAGCTACTATTCTACTTCTGTTGTTTTATTTTTTAAAATAGTCTTTGCTTAAGGAGGATGATGAACAAAC
Organism: Balaenoptera ricei; assembly: GCF_028023285.1. Lineage (NCBI taxonomy): Eukaryota > Metazoa > Chordata > Mammalia > Artiodactyla > Balaenopteridae > Balaenoptera > Balaenoptera ricei. Next base: position 18,823,682 of record NC_082651.1, on the reverse strand, counting down.
AGTTATATCAAGCTCTCAATAAAATAGCTTTAAGCATTAAAATTTAATTAGAAGGAAAATTTGATTTTGGACTTTAATGTAGCATACTAAGTTAAACAGGATGTTGTTTCCGTGTTGGTGACTCCCTAGTCCACAGACATTAAACAATACAGGAAGTTGCCTGGTCCCACATCCTGAAACATTGTTAAACTCTTCTGGAGATAAGAGAGAGGTAAAAAGCACCATCACCACAACATTAGTTTTCATTATTTACCGTCTCCTAACTCCTCCCAAGCTGCTAAAGTTGAATTCTCTCACTTGTTTTTTACACACTCTATATGTCTACCTTTATGTGATTCTTCTCATCAAGTCATGAATTTAAGTTTGATGCTATTTATTTTTACCTCCCACCCACACTGAGGTGTTCACTTAAGATGACTCTGAACTCAGCCCATCTGGGTTAATGTTCTGGGTTTTCCACTAGCTATGTGCTCTGTGGAAAATTGTTTAACATTGCCTTGCCCTGTTCTCCTGACCTCATAAGATATTGAGGAAATTACATTAGAAAATACATGTACCTCACTTTTCACGGGTCCTGCCATTGATAAGCAACTTAAAAAATGTTAAGGGTTATTATGCTTAATTATGGGAAGGCAAAGAATACCTTCCACAGATTCTGTATTTATCAGTTCACTTTCTTCCCACCATGTACCCAGCATCATGAGAGCATTATTTATTCAGGTGTTTTCCTGATGTACACTAGCATGCATACATCCCTTTACCATACTAGTATTCCCTTGCCGTTGCCCAGGTAGAGTCTCCCACATTTATTATTTTCCTGATACCAAGTTAGAAGTAGTCTCCTTCCCATTATGTTAGAAAAGATATAATACATATATATAAAAAGAGAGAGAGGCCAGGAATCCAGATTATACATGGGGGACATTTCTAAAATGTTTTCAGAATATTTCAGAAACTAACCAGAAAATAAACAGGGTAAACTTGAAAGAAGAATCTTGTCAGAACTGTGAGGGCTCTCCAGTGTCCTTCAAATACCTCATATAAAAAAAAAAAAAAATTCTGAAAAGACATCTGCTTCACAGAGAGCAGCCCCACCTTCCAGATTTTGTTTGTCCATATCAGAAAGGCTACTTATCCTAGGATAAGAAAACAGAGAGCCCCTGTCATAAGTTCAATGGCTATATCTTCATAATAATTTTATGTAGTTTTTTTACCTTTTCACTAAGAGTCCTGAGGAGTTATGCTATTCTTTCAATTAATCAAAACATTTTTACTTCTGAATCCTTTGCCTTATATCCCAAACTCGGATTAATACCTAAACATCTTGATATGGCAGCTGTCACTACTAATTGCCAAATAGTTTCCCCCTCCACCTTCCAGATACATGGTGAGATTCCCTTCTCTTTTGTCTTTGTAGTCAGCTGGACCACGTACCTCATTTTGGACACTGAGCTGTAAGCAGACATGGCATGTTATACTTCTGGGCTACCGTATGCTACTACTAGTACAAAACCCTTCAAAGTTCTTTTCCTCTGGCATGGAGACTGGCCATATCTTCAATAATGTTCTCTGTATCTGCCTGATTTTTGAATGATGATGTTGAGTTGGGTTTGGGCATACGATGTGAGTGAAGAATAAATTCATTTTTTGTTTTATGCTCTTTAGATAATGGGGTGGTGTTTTACTGCAGCAAGCTTATCCTCTCTTGCCTGATGGTCTGGATTTAATTTCTCACTTTGTCCCCCATGTTGGACTTCAGAACTTCAAGCTGCACCCCATAATTATATATAACATCCAAGAGGTATTGTTCACCTATGTTATCCCAGGACTCTGTATGAGCAGAACAGCAAATATATTTTCCTCTTCTCGAGTGAGATTGTGGGGCTTAATCAATTACAAAGAAAGTGGAATCAAACTTAAATTTTTAGATTTCAGAGAGTGATCATTTTCACTTAGCATCTTCCAATTAACATTTTCAGCATCCTAAAACAGTTGATTTATTTGGATTCAATTCAATTCTTGTTTTTCCTTTCAAAATTCATAGCAGCTGTTTTGTTTCCTGGCTGAGTTACCTGTCTTGGACCCTTTTAATCTAACCTGAAGGACCCTGAAGATCTCTGTCCTATTTCAGTAAGCAATCTAAAAGCCTTATCTAATTTATTGGATAGGTCAGGGTATTCTTAAATGAATAAACAATATGTATAATAATTTTTTCACAAAATAGATTTGTGGAAATTCTTTATTAATAATTTAGACAAAAATAGTGGCATTTCACATCAATTCAAGATTTTTTTGCAATTAATTTTCAATAATTTCTTTTTAGGTTTTGGGATGCTGAAGTTTACACATTGACTGATTTTTTTCCTTCAAGTCCTAGATATGCATATATTGTAGCATGTCTAAATGAACGAAGGACTTGAAACAGTATTCTTGGTGATCAGGCTTAAAATGTGCTAAAAACAACAGGAAGTGTTGGGTGGCCTTTGACTCAGATCTTCACTGATCCAATTTACTGCAGCAATTCTGTACTCTCATCAACTTGATTCAGACTGTCACAACCTTAACAATGTTTAGTTAAGTAAATGTGACACTTAAATCTTATAAAAAGGCAACTTGATTTCAGATTTTCACAAAGTGGAGATTGTGTCTGATTACTCTATGTAAAATTCAGCGTCCCAAGTTGAATTCAGTGGAAGAATTCAAACCTCAACCCTCTTGCCCACCACACCCCAAACCCCTTCACATTCACTCCAAGGAAGAATATATAATGCTAGTTTTATCACAAGAAAGCATTTTTGTGAAAAAGAGAACCTATATTTTATCAAACAATATAACTGTGAATGTCAGTAATATAAGGAGATTGGGAGAAGTTTCAGATGATTATTCAAAATGATGATTCAATCAAATAGAGTGATACAAATGGTCTTTGTATTTTTCAGGTCTAAATTTCAAAGCTACAAAAATTATAGCACATGGTCCCTTTTTGTTCTTTCAGATAATGGAAATGGCACCTTTTATGCTTCCTCTGAACACCCTGCCATCTTTGCACTTTTCTCCCTCTTCAAGCAGGGCCATTGCTCTAGTATCAAAAGGCCAGGGACAGCGGTTTCCCAAATTGCATAGTTCTCAGTTAGGAAATGATTACATTTACTTCTTTTCTGGATCCCACTCCAGTCTCACTGAATTCCTTGAAGAATGTGAGACAAAAAATGCATATTTCTGTACAGCTCTACAGTATTGGTGCTACCAATCCATGGCACATGTATGGTCATTTGTTGAGGCACTGCCTTTAAGTTTTGACTGTTACCCTTTAGAAAAATCCACTTGTATAAAGCCTCCTGCATAGGATTACTCTGCCAAGTGATACCTTTATTAAAACACGTGGTTTAAGAAATAATGCTTAAAAAATAATCAGTCTCTCCATATTTTCCATCACAACTTATTATACAACACACTCAGTCTCTGAACATTGATATTCTTTCTTTACCTTCTATTCTCCAAAAATTTCCAAAAAATAATATGTTCTTAGTATTCTACCTGGTAAAAAAATAAGCAGAGAATATGAGTGAGTGAGTTCATCCAGATCTTCATTAACATATGTAGCTTCTGTCTAAAAATCTGATGTTTAATAGCTGTGTCAGTTCTCCTAAACTCCATCTTATATTACTGATATTCACAATAATATTACCTGATGATATAGAGAATCTGTTCTTCATAAAAATGCTTTCTTATGACAAGACAGCACACTTTCCTAATATCATGTGAGGTTCCAGGACCATCTGACAGTTTTGGTTTTTTGTTTTTTTTTCTAGTCAATTACCCTATTTTTGGAGCAAAAGCCTTGTGATAAAATTTAGGCTAATAGAAATTGCTAATGTGTTAGAAGTGGTCATAGTAATGCTAACCTGCAAATTTATCAGTTTCATTTTACAAACACATGTTAATTGATTAATCGTCTTCTGCAGTGTTTTGAAATCAGTCCCACTGGTGTTAAGGAAAGCAGAAGTTGAGGGTCAGCTTTACATCTGGGCAGGATCTGATACCTAGAGATTAAAGTCCCTCAGGCCTGACAGAAGCAAGTGACAGCTCTCTGTGCCCAGCTGCACTGCCATATCTGTGAATGACTCACCTTCATTTTTCCTCAGTCTTTTCTCATGCAATGCAAAGACATGACATTTTTTGTGTGTGTGTGTGTGTCTGTGTGTGAGATAAGATTGCCTTCAAATGCTAGGTAGCTGCTGGCTCACTTTGGAGAATACTGAAAAGGAATTTATACATCAGCACAGGTTTCACAGATGAGTCTCTCTCTACTTTCTCTTTCCCTTTCCAATTTATGTTGCTAGATAATTTATTGAGAAAAGGCCTCAAAGTAAGGTTTTTATAGCACATAGTTGGAAGCTTGCCACTAATCTCCTCTGGCATGATAAGCCTATGCCAGTCTCATTGGTTTTCCATCTTCTCTCTCTCTATTTTCCCCTTCACTAAATTGATCCTTACCAAATAAAAGAACAAAAACACATTGATGAATCAAAAATGGGTTTAGTTTTAATAATTTGCTATGTAATTTTATGGCAAGCCTTTTAATGATGCTTAATTTTCTTAATGCTCTTAATCCTCTGTAAGAAAAATGTTGATAATGCAGCACATTATAATATTTGAGGGAGGAATGTGTTCCTGAAAGTAATTGCTTAATTACTTTAGAGGATTGTGTAATGCTGACTTGATGTGCCTCTCCATCTGTTTTCTTTAATTTATTGAATTGATGCCATTTGACAAAAGAGCAAATGGAAGTCACATGAGACGGGGAGGAGAATAGGTCATCATCTTCAAGGCTTTTGGGAACAAAGGCTGGTTCAGAAACTTAAGTCTTCCTGCTGACTTGTAAAATCCTAAACTTCAGTGCTGAACCCCTGTGTTTAAATTCTGCCTCCTGTTATTCACAATTAAGTGAACTCAGGTAACCTTACTTTTCTCAACTACAAAATGGGAATTCTCTCTATCCTCCAAGAAATTTAGACTTGCATTGCTGGATTATTTTAAATATACTAAATTTTAGTAATATAGCCCTGCTTTACTTTTATTTTATTTTTGGCTGCATTGGGTTTTCGTTTCTGCGTGAGGGCTTTCTCTAGTTGTGGCGAGTGGGGGCTACTCTTGGTTGTGGTGCGCAGGCTTCTCATTATGGTGGCTTCTCTTGTTGCTGAGCACAGGCTCTAGGTGCGTGGCCTTCAGTAGTTGTGGTGCTCAGGCTCAGTAGTTGTGGCGCACGGGCTTAGTTGCTCTGCGGCATGTGGGATCTTCCCGGACCAGGGATGGAACCCACGTCGCCTGCATTGGCAGGCAGATTCTTAACCACTGCACCACTAGGGAAGCCCTAACCCTGCTTTGAAAGTTAATAATCCAATGTCTCCTAAATAACTATAAAATGATTCCTAATCTTACACTCAAATAAATAAATAAAATAGAATAAATCCATGTAGTAGTTCAGAGGTTTTATGAAAAATAATGTTGCTTGCAAAATTTCAAGTGTATAAGAATAAAGAAATTTGATATTGAAAAAAGCCAGTAGTGTGCTGGTAAATGACTAACAACTGACTTTCCAAAAATAAGAATAAATAAAATTTAAAAGATTGAGAGGGGAAGAAATACAGAGAGAGAAAGACAGAGGGAGAGAGAGTATAGAGGAAGAGGAGTAAGGGGAAGAGGGAGTTGGAGGGAGGGAGAAAATAGCAAAAAAAACGAATTTTATTGTTGCCTATTTCCACAGCATTAGTACTCCCACTGCTACCTATTTCAAGTAGCTAACACCAGTTGGTTCAGAAAATTCCTAAAAATGTAAGAATTAACATCTACAAGTCAGCATAAGTCATCTGTAACATACAGTGGAAGAATCAATAACTTTGATCAGATCCTCAAACAATATCTATGACTAAAGAAATGTTAAGAACCACTGGCTTTCAAAATAAAATCAAACAACCATCACTTCACATATAAGGTTCTCTAAAACATACCTCTACCTTAAAAGCTTTGTTGTTGTTTTGTTTTTGTTTTTTGCCATCCTCTTTTTCTCTTCTGAAACCATATATGTTTACTTTATAAATTTTCATAATTATATCTTTACCTTATTCCAATTACTATGAATAGCTTTCCGTCTCTATTTCTGTCATGTAACTAGTCTTCAAGTCTCATTTTAATTTTCATCTCCCTTTACCGGGAATGCTTCATTCTCTTTCCCTAATTTAAGTAAAAATATTTGTCATTACTTCATTATTTCTTATTCTATTTTATAAATTATTTTTCACGTCACTATTTCTGTCATATTTCTTCAAGGAGAACTTCAGTGCTTTCAAGTCATGCCATTTAGTTCAATAACTAATTTACATATACAATCATTTATTTACCAACTCTTTGCAAACCATAAAGACTTAGATGTTTTCTGTGTGAAGATTTCTTTTTGTGGCAACCAATTGTTTCTTTTTTTCATTATTTTCATCAAAATTTTATGAAAATCCTATTCCTCTTATTAGAATTAATATTTATATGGTAGTAATTAGAATTCATCTTTCTATGTCTTTGTATTCAGCTGTGTCCTATTTGATCACTGTTTGACACTATGTAGAAAGCTCGATATTTTACCTTATGCCAAAATATATTTTTTCATACATGCTCAATGCAACTTATGATCTTCTTAAGATAAGATGTCTTCTTAAAGAGACATTTGTATGCTGACTCTAAAGTATAAATAAAAGATGGGAGGTTTGTTTTCATTTTATGAACTTTAAAGTATGAGGAATTAATATTTCACTGTGTATACCATACCTTTTACAATGACATTTATGTTAAATTGATATAAAGCATATTTGAACAATGACAGTTGTAAGAAGTTTTGAGAATAAATGTATAGTTTGAATAACAGGAACATTTTTCAATGCCAATAATATCTTGCTAAGGAAGCAATAGGGGAATAATGCAAGTCTTCTTTGATTTTTGAAAACATTTAGTTTTATTTTTGTCTTAAGTCCTAGATTTCCTAAAGAGTTACACATTAAAAAATCATGAATAATTGGTTAAAATATATAATATAAATGGAAATACCATTTATGATACAAGCAATATACATTAAGTGTCTAGGAATAATGTTAACATGAAGAATGAATGACCTATATTACATAAGTTATAAAATCTGAGAGAAAAAAGAAAATGTGAACAAATGGGATGATATAGCAGATTTCTTGAGAAAATGCCTAAATGTTGCAATGTTGTCTATTCTCTAATTAATCTAAAATTCTTAAAGAATTATTCTTATAATCTTATAAAAATTTATTTCATACACAAGAAATAAATGGCTAAGTATATTAAAGAATTATATCTAAGAATTGAATGCTAAGGAAAGCTAGACTTACCTGATGTTTATCTATGTTTATTATAAACCAAGGATAGTTACAGCAGTTGAAAATTAGGAAGAGTTGACAACTGCAAAAACGTTTTCATATTTAGCTCTTCAAAAGACACTACTGAAAAGATCAAATAATATAAAAACAAGGGAAAATCCTGTGTGTAATGTAGAGGAGAGTGACACCCATATGCCACAAACAAAGAATTAAACTTTGCAATGTATGTGAAAAGGCATTGTGGATTTTTCTCAAAAACTTTCAGACAAAACACCACTGAGTTCTAAAAAAAGGAAAAGAAGATGAGTACATCTTATTTAAACATGAACATCACTTCCTCAACTTCTAGGGGAAAAGGCTGGGACCTGAATGGATCATGAAACAGAAAAGAAAAATTATTGAAAGTATCCATTCTCAAGGGACAACTAGGCTGAGAGATCCAAAGATAAACTAAGCCAAATTAGGTCAAAATCTTAATGGTGAGAGTGTTTCCCATAATTCAACATTTTCCTAATATGTTGAGTTTCTCACTGGTGGGAACTAGAGAAGCATCACCAAAAAGCCTGGCAAAGCCACATCTTATATGTGACATGGAGATTAAGGCAAAATAGTATAGATGATTCACTTTGTTATAAAGCAGAAACTAACATACCACTGCAGAGCAATTATACTCCAATAAAGATGTTAAAAAAAAAAAAAGACAAAATAGAAACAAAATAAACATTTGCCCAGCTTCTTCATAATTAGAGAATAAACCATGTTATTATTTGGGCCTAATTTCAGCATGTTGGTGATAATGCTCAAATGCTGCTTAGAGTAAAATTCATGGCTTTAAAATTATTTTGTAATAAGAAAAACATGTATAATACATTATATATACACTTAACTCAAGAAATTATAAAAATAATAAGAAAAAAGCTTAGTGAAACATGAATAAGGATGTAATAATGATTAGTGATAAAAACTGAAACAAACAAAACCTGTCAAACTGATAAATATAGCCAAGGTCAATGGATATTATAAGAAAAACGTATTGTTATTCAAGAAATACTAAATATATAAAACAAGTATATTTAGAATTATGTAGGGTAATTAACTATAATCAAATTTGGCAAATAACGTAAAAGTTTATAATAGATTTTACATAGAAATGAGTCAAAATTGTAGTAGATTGATGCTTTTGTACGGAAGTAACATCTAACGAAGGACAATACATACATTCTAGTTTGATTAAATGAAGAGCATATTTAAAATATACCACATAAAAGGAAAGGGAACTTTATTTTAAAATTCCATTTTAAAGTTGCAGAGAATAAGACTATAATATAAGCATAAATCTAGATAAATATTTCAATGGAATAAGATAGAAAGTCTGGTAAAAGACCCACACAGATACGGCCAATTGATTTTTAACTAAGTTACCAAGGCAATTTATGGAGAGGATTGTTTTTGTAACAAGTGGTGCTAGACCAATTAGATATTCATATGCAGAAATATGAATTTAGATCTATACCTTTCACTGCATACAAAACTTAAATAAAAATAAATCATATACCTAAACATAAAACCTAAAACTATTAGAATTCTAGAAGAAAGAATAAAATTTTTGATCCTGAGTTAAGCAAATATTTTAAAATATGACACCAAAAGCCTGTCCACAAAATTTTTTAAAAAGCTGGACTTCATCAAAATGTAAAACTCTTCTTCAAAAGATGATGTGAGGAGAACAGAGACAAGCCACAGAGTGGAATAAAATATTTAAAAATCATGTATCTGAAAAAAAACTTCATCCGAATGTATTAATAACTCTAAAAACTTAGTAATAAGAAAGCAAACAAATCACTTTTATTTATTTATTTTTATAAATTTATTTATTTATTTTTATTTTTGGCTGTGTTGGGTCTTTGTTGCTGTGCGCAGGCTTTCTCTAGTTGCAGTGAGTGGGGGCTACTCTCTTTGTGGTGTGAAGGCTTCTCATTGTCATGGCTTCTCTTGTTGTGGAATATGGGCTCTAGGTGCACAGGTTTCAGTAGTTGTGGCACATGGGTTCAGTAGTTGTGGAGCATGGGCTTAGTTGCTCCGTGGCATGTGGGATCTTCCTGGGCCAGAGATTGAACCTGTGTCCCCTGCATTGGCAGGCAGATTCTTAACCATTGTGCCACCAGGTAATCCCATAAACAACTCACTTTTAAAATGGCACAATTACTTGAATATGTACTTTATCAAAGACTATATAGAGATGACAAATAAACACTTGACAAATAAACATCATGAATTATTTGAAAATTCTAAATTAACACACCCATGAGTTATCACTACACACACATTAGAAAGTCTTAAATTAAAATTGTGACAGAATGAAGTATTAATAAATTTGCAGAGCACCTGGAACTTTGTCACTGCAAGTTGGGCAGACATAGCCACTTGAAAACAGTTCGGCAATTTCTTAAAAATTAAACATTATATATATATACATTCTAGTTTGATTAAATGGTATATATATCAAGAATACATGAACTACATTATATAAGAAAGTGCTATAATGAGAGAAAAGAATGAAAAGACAATAATATATGATGTAAGAGGAAATAAATGGAATGAAAAAATTTTTCAAAAAAACTCTAACAGCAAAATCAAAATACTTATTAGAGAACATGATTTATGTATAGACTATGTAAGTTCTAGAGACTATCATTTAGGTGCAGTACAAACAGGAAAGGTAAAAGGTTGGAAGATTAAAATCATGTGCAGTTAAGTAATAGATATTTGGGCAAAAGTGATGGCACTACAATGTAGAAATATTGGTAGTTACTGAAGAAAATTATGAAACATGCTTAATAAAAGCAGCTATTACAATAGAAAAATTTAAAAAATTCCCTGATTCCCTCATCGCTTCTCTGTACCATGTAGTCAAACAATTACTCCTTTTCCATCCTGACTCAATAACTCCATATTCTGAGATTTGAAATCTTCTGCAGTGAAAGAGCCAAATCCATCTTATTTCAGGAAATCATCTTACCAGACAAACCTATCCATATCCTCAGAGGTTTCAATCAGAGTTATAGTACCTCACTCAAAATAAAACAAACAAAAAACTGATACCTACAGATCTACAGTTTTGTTGGAAAGTGTAGGAATGTCTTAGTAATAGTAAAAGTAATCAGATAAAAAATAAGGCAACTATTGAATTCCAGACAAATATAAATGGAAAATACTAAAAAGAAAATGTAAACAGTTTATTCATCTATTAATATTATTTACATAGTAATTATTGTATAAACATTAAATATTTAGTTAACATGTTTGTGAAAAAATACATTAAAAGAGAAATTGCATATATGGCTTGGAGGGGTGGTATCAGAAAGATGAATATCTAGCTGCCATAAAAAAATTCAAAGGATAATGTCTAAAAAGGGGAAAAAAATATCAAGAAATAGTAGTATAAACAATCTGTTTTGATATATGGGCTAATTACCAATAAAAAGTTACGTTAAAAGTTTGAAAATTGTTTCTTCTAAAAGAAATCGAGACCGAGTGAAAACAGTTTATAATTACAAAACTCCTACAACTATTTAACATTTGTAAAAAATGATGTGGATTTCCTAATTAATAGATGTAAGATTAAATTGAAAATAATGATATAATTAACAGCAAAATTTAATGTTTGTGAATATTCATGTCTGAGCAACACTGAATCCTACATGCAGAAAAATTAAAGCAGAAAAATAAATATATTTATACAGGTAACCCACTGCTCTTAAATTTCATGGATAAAGCAGCCCAAACAAAATAAGAATGTAATTAATCTCCATAATAATGTTGTGTTGCATTGATAATACATATGCATGTATATGTGAGTGTTTCTAAGTGTATAAAATATATTAAATATGTAACAGAAAATAACAAACCTGACTCTATATTGAATCTATTCCTTTAGCTCCAAGCTTTGTGCTCTATTGCCTGTGCTTAGTTATGCTGACTCTGCACTTTTTTAAAAGAATGTTACCTATAGCCTGAAATAAACATAATAGCCCTAGGAGGCTCTGCCTCCTAGGCTTGACCTTCAGAAGTAGAACACGTTTCTGTTCATATAGAGATAAAAATTTGCAGAACAGAAAATAGCAATTGTCTTGCTGGATGTTTATAGGAACATTATGACCAGACCTATGTGGACAGCTGAAAGAACAAAGGGTTATCACATCCCCTCTGGGGGTCTGGCCAGCACGAAGAAATTTGCAACACCCAGACACAGCCCTTCCATTTTTAGTATAAAAGAAGCCTGAATTCTAACTCAGGTAAGATGGTTCTTTGGGAAACTCGTCCATCATCTTGATCTGCTGGCTTTTTGAATAAAGACACTATTCCTTGCCCCAACACCTCATATCTCTGTTGGCCTGGCCTGCAGTGAGTGGTACGAACTTGGACACCTTAACAAATATACTATATTTGTTTTCTATAGCTCATCGAAAATTAAAATCTCTCATAAACTCCAAATAAATATTGATGATATTATACAGCAGAATTTGTAGCGCCTATATTTTCTGACTGCAGTGAAATGGAAATTTCAATGTATTACATCAACTAGATAAGACAAATAGCAATCTCTTTGCTAGTTTTCTGATTAAAAAAAGAACACATATACAGATTTAGGTTATATATAAGAATGGATATATTTTGTTCTTAACTTACATTGATTACTTGAGTTAAAAATTCTAGGCTTACAATTACTTTAGTTCAGCAGTTTGGCAATATTATCACATTATATTGTCCCTGTACATGCAGATGAAGAATCTGCCATAAAGCATGATCTTTTTGGTTGTCTCTGACTTGGCTTAGTTAGGTAATTTCTTTTCTCTGTGTTTACTTTTTATGATCCTCACCCCACACTCCTTTATTTTCATTTTTATTCTACATTTTTAGTATGATTTGTCAGTATGAATTTATTTTCATTATTATTGATACTACTCAAACTTGACTATGTTATTTTTAACCTGATGCATCACATCTTTCTTAAATTCTGGAAAGTTTTTAAACTTTCTATGTTTTACTGTTATCTCTCTCCAGTGATTTTCCATTTGAGATTCTTTAATTAAGTCAATATCACGTGGAATTTTAATATTCCTATTCCACCTTCCATAGTTCTTGGACTTTTTTCCTTTTTAAAATTTATTTTAAATTTTATGTATGTTATCTCTATGTGTAAGATTACTCTGATTTATTTCCTAAAATAGATCTTTTAGTTTACTATTATTAACCCCCAGGGAGTTTTCATTTCCAAGACTATATTTCTTTTTCCTCTAAATTCTCTTTTGTTGTTTGTATATGACTACTATTTTTCAAGATTCCATTTTATTCAGTTTATTTAATTCACTTTTTACACCTCAAATAATTTAAAATGTACTTTCAGACTGTGCTATATTGCTCAAGTTTTTGTTGATCTTAATTCTATCGTGTATGTCTATTGGATCTCCTTCATGACAGTTCATTTGTGCATTGTTTGAATGTGCGTAAGTTTTTACTATGAGTTTATCCTCATTGACTACTGTTCTCCTGTGCCCAGTCCCTGGGAACCCCCACTTCTACTCAATCCTGTGATTAAGTTGTGTGTATCACATTCTGTAAACACTGTTCTGAGTGTTTCCACTGTTGCTTCTGCAGGTTCTCTAGGAATTCCACAAGTAAAGAATCCATGTTTACATTTGTATCCAGGCAAGTAGAGACCTGTATCCCAGACGTAGCACATTTTCAAATTTCTTAGAAATGTGTGATGGTCTTTGCATTTTGACTACTAATGGTAGGTAGGAACAAAGGCCAACCTACTTTGCTTGTTTGAGTTTCTGGGCATGTCTTTCTGTTCCTCTATTCCCCTCCCACTGAGGGGAGCAATCCCAACATTTTGTCTCTGCCTCGTGTAGGCCCAAGGTAATGTCAGCCTTCCTCTGAGACATTAAAAGAACAGCCACTACTTAGTAAGGGCTCTATATAATTGTCCTATAAATTTGGTCTCATGAAGCATTATCTCTGAACACAGTGCTTTGGATTTCAGTTCCCTCTTTGATTTCAGTACTTAAAAATAGCCATGCATTTCCTTTTTAGCTCAACAATTAGATTTCCTGTTTATGTTTATGTAAATGGGCAAAACACCGTGTTTCATTCATAGAGTAAAATACTTTGCATCAGTTAAATGTATTTAAGTCTACGTGTATCAATAAAAACAAAATAATAACATTACAGAAATGTAATATTTAACTGAGAAAGAATAGATACAGTATGATTACATTAAAAAGAAAGACACACAACAGTGTGATTTACAGATGTATGAACATCTAGGCAATTGTAAAACCTATTCAATAAGTGTAGGTATTACCTTCAGAGTAGACACAGTGAGAGATGAGAAGCCCTTTTGTGGGCATGGCAGTGGACTTAGCTCTTTTTGTAACATATGTTTAAAATAAAACAGTAAGAACAAATACAACCAAAAATATCTATCAAATCTGGTACATGATACTCCAGAGCATATTATGCTATTAAATTTAATTTTATCTGGTGTAAAAATATTACACATGTTTCTTTGTTATTTTACTGTATTTCTTCTTTGGTTCTGATTCCAATATATAAAATGTAATGATAGACAAGAATTGAGAGTGGGATGGGTAGAGAAAATGCAGTTTAGTATTTTTTTTATTGCATATAGTGGAAATTTTATAACAAAATGGGATTGTTTTATAAATGTGTGTTACATAAATAGCCTTTGTAAAAATAACAAAAAAGAAAATATATTCTGAAGTGCCAAAAAATCCTCTTCCAAAATTTTGGACCATAGAACATAAGCATGTTTTTCATTTAAAAATAATTAATTTTAGGCATAAAAAAATAATGACATGCTTTATATAGATTTATTTGAATAAATGGTTTGATTACAAAACTGACCCCTATAGATTTAGTACATTTGAACAGGTCTATTACCATTGGGACAGTATAGAAAGATGTTTACCCTTGTTATCAATCATTTTTACATTTTTAAATTAATTTTTATTGGAGTATAGTTGCTTTAGATGTTGTGTTAGTTTCTGCTGTACAGCAAAGTGAATCAGCCATATGTATACATATATCCCCTCTTTTTAAAATTTTCTTCCCATATAGGTCACCACAGAGCACCAAGTAGAGTTCCCTGTGCTAAACAGTAGGTTATCATTAGTTATCTATTATATACATAGTAGTGTATGTATGTCAAACTTAATCTCCCAATTCATCCCACCATCCCCCCTTTCCCCCTTGATATCCATATCTTTTTTGTTTTTGTTTTGTTTTGTTTTTTTAATTTTTATTGGAGTATAGTTGCTTTACAATGTTCTGTTAGTTTCTAGTGTACAGCAAAGTGAATCAGTTATACGTATACATACATCCCCTCTTTTTTGGATTTCCTTCCCATTTAGGTCACCACAGAGCATTGAGTAGAGTTCCCTATGCTATACAGTAGGTTCTCATTAGTTATCTATTTTATACATAGTATCAATAGTGTATATATGTCAATCCCAATCTACCAATTCATCCCAGCCCCCCTTCCCTCTTGGTATCCATACGTTTGTTCTCTACATCTGTGTCTCTATTTCTGCTTTGCAAATAAGATCATCTATACCATTTTTCTAGATTCCACATATATACATTAATAAACGGTATTTGTTTTTCTCTTTCTGAGTTACTTCACTCTGTATGACAGTCTCTACTTCCATCCATATCTCTGCAAATGACATTATATCTTTCTTTTTATGGCTGAGTAATATTCCACTATATATATGTACCATATCTTCTTTATCCATTCCTTTGTTGATGGACATTTAGATTGCTTCCATGTCCTCACTACTGTAAATAGTGCTGCAATGAACATTGGGGTCAATGGATCTATTTGAATTATGGTTTTCTCTGGGTATATGCCCATTAGTGGGATTGCTGGGTCATATGGTAGTTCTATTTTTAGTTTACTAAGGAACCTCCATATTGTTCTCCAGAGTGGCTGTATCAATTTACGTTCCCACCAACAGTGCAAGAGGGTTCCCTTTTCTCCACACCCTCCCCAGCATTTATTGTTTGTAGATTCTTTGACGATGACCATTCTAACCAGTGTAAGGTGATACCTCATTGTAGTTTTGATTTACATTTCTCTAATTATTAGTCATGTTGAACATCTTTTCATGTGCCTCTTAGCCATCTGTATGTCTTTTTTAGAGAAATGTCTATTTAGGTCTTCAGCTATTTTTTGATTAGGTTGTTTGTTTTTTTTGATATTGAGCTGCATAAACTGTTTATACATTTTGGAGATTAATCCTTTGTCAGTTGCTTCATTTGCAAATATTTTCTCCCATTCCAACTGTTGCCTTTTTGTCTCATTTATGGTTTCCTTTGCTGTGAAAAATCTTTTAAGTTTAATTAGATCCCTTTTGTTTATATTTGTTTTTATTTTCATTATTCTAGTAGGTGAGTCAAGAAAGATCTTGCTGTGATTTATGTCAGAGTGTTCTGCCTATGTTTTCCTCTAAGAATTTTGAAGTGTCTGGCCTTACATTTAGGTCTTTAATCCATTTTGAGTTTATTTTTCTGTAGGATGTTTGGTAGTGTTCTAATTTCATTCTTTTACATGTAGCTGTCCAGTTTTCCCAGCACCATTTATTGAAAAGATGGTCTTTTCTCCATTGTATATTCTTGCCTTGTTTGTCACAGATTAGGTGACCAAACGTGCATGGGTTTATCTCTGGGCTTTATATCCTGTTCCATTTATCTACATTCCTGTTTTTGTGCCAGTACCATACTGTCTTGATTACTGTAGCTTTGGAGTATAGTCTGAAGTCAGGGCACCTGATTCCTCCAGCTCTGTTTATCTTTCTCAAGATTGCTTTTGCTATTTGGGGTCTTTTGTACTTCCATACAAATTGTAAAAATTTTTGTTCTAATTCTGTGAAAAATGACATTGGTAATTTGATAGGGATTGCACTGAATCTGTAGATTGCTTTGCGTAGTATAGTCATTTTCACAATATTTATTCTTCCAATCCAAGAACATGGTATATCTCTCCAACTGTTTGTGTCATCTTTGACTTCTTTTATTAGTTTCTTATAGTTTTCTCTGTATAGGTATTTTGCCTCCTCAGGTAGGTTTATTCCTAAGTGTTTTATTCTTTTTCACAATGGTAAATGAGATTGTTTCCTTAATTTCCCTTTTTGATGTTTCGTTGTTAGTGTATAAGAATGCAAGAGATTTCTCTGTATTAATTTTGTATCCTGCAACTTTACTGAATTCAATGATGAGCTCTAGTAGCTTTCTGGTGGCATATTTAGGATTTTCTATGTATAGTATCATGTCATCTGCAAAT
The DNA here is from genome assembly GCF_028023285.1 of Balaenoptera ricei. Lineage (NCBI taxonomy): Eukaryota > Metazoa > Chordata > Mammalia > Artiodactyla > Balaenopteridae > Balaenoptera > Balaenoptera ricei. The sequence continues at coordinate 18,806,924 of NC_082651.1, read as the reverse complement.
AGTGGCAACTTTACTTCTTCTTTTCTAATTTCATTTATTTCTTTTTCTCCTCTGATTTCTGTGGCTAAGACTTCCATAGCTATGTTGAATAATAGTCGTGAGAGTGGACATCCTTGTCTTGTTCCAGATCTTAGAGGAAATGCTTTCACTCTTTCACAATTGAGAATGATGTTTGCTGTGGGTTTGTCATATACAGCTTTTATTATGTTGAGGTAGGTTCCCCTATGCCCACTATCTGGAGAGTTTTTGTCATAAATGGGTTTTGAATTTTGTCAAAAGCTTTTTCTGCATCTATTGAGATGATCATATGGTTTTTATTCTTCAAATTGTTAATGTGATGTATTGTAATGTTTGATTTGCCTATATTAAAGAATCCTTGCATTCCTGGGATAAATCCCTCTTCATCATGGTGTATGGTCCTTTTAATGTGTTGTTGGATTCAGTTTTCTAGTATTTTATTGAGGATTTTTGTGTTTATGTTCATCAGTGATATTGGCCTGTAATTTTCTAGTTTTGTGATATCTTTGTCTGGTCTTGGTATCATGATGGAGGTCTTCATCATGTAGAATGAGCTTGGGAGTGTTCCTCTCTTTGAAATTTTTTTGGAAGAGTTTGAGAAGGATAAGTGTTAGCTCTTCTCTAAATTCTAAATAGAATTTGCCTGTGAAGCCAACTGGTCCTGGACTTCTATTTGTTGGAAGATTTTTAGTCACAGTTTCAATTTTGTTACTTGTGATTGGTCTATTCATATTTTCTATTTCTTCCTAGTACACATTTTTACATTTTTGATCATTTTCATCTACTTGCAAATAAATCATATTAGTTTATTTTCAAATCCAATTCAATCTACTCAATGAGGATATATTCTTTTTTTTTTTCTCTTTCCAGCATACAATAATTTCATGAGTGCCTATGATTTATTACTCATTTCTTCTTTATAGAGTGCTCTCTCTGATCTCTGTTGTCTCTCATATCTATTTCAGCTTTTAATTTCTTGCTTGAATTTATTATGAGGTGTTGATAGAGTTTGCAATAATGTTCCTTTTTCTGCCTGTTTAAGGATGATTTTCAGGAGAAGAATGGGATTTATTTTTCTCTGCTGTCTTAATTCCAGAAGGCAACTAAGTTGTTTATATTTTTCCAAAACTTTAAGTGTGGTAAAAAGATTCCAAGTTCACTTTATGATTTTACTATAATTCCTATATTTGTGTCTGAAGAAAACAGAATGAATAGATAAACAAATCCTGAGGAAACAACAAAGAATATTTTAAAGTATTATCTTAGGTATATGAAAGTTGTCCTTTATCATTTTAAATGATAAAATCAGAGAAAATTAGGAAAAGATAAATAATTTATAATTGTTTTCATCAAATTTATTATGTATTTTGGAAGTAAGAAATAAAAGAAGAGATAAAATTAGAATCACATTCATTCCATAAGCTGAAATACATCTCAGACGGTTTTTAAATAATAAATCAAAAAATAGCTTTAAAAATATAAATGAATACTAGGTCTCCAAAAGGAAATACCTCTAAATCTAAAAGCAATAGAACAAAATTTATAATCAGAAAAGTTACATCTTTGTTTAAAATGACACCAAAATATAAAAATGTTGATCATATATGGAATTTGTGCAAATCTATGCAAAAAACATTGGTAATCTAATAGATATACAGAGAAAAAAATTAAGAAGTATTTAACAAGACTTTATTATGTGTAATAAAGAAACTTTAAATATTAATCTGGTAAATATTCAAACAATAATTGTAGGTGATAAGAAGCATGCAGTTATTGATGGATTACCATATTGCAAGTTATATAGTTTTATGGAATTGCTCTATGTCATGTATATTACTATCTGCCATTTTATAAATGACGTAACAGTCTGGCAGCGAGATATTTAGCTTGAAGCAGAGGAATTAATAAGCGATGAAGTCAGGATGGTACAAAAATATATTTGACCCAGTAACTGAAGCATCACAAGGCATCACTATTTTTTTCCCTTATATAAGTAATATTTAATTAACATGGGCTGCTAGTAATATAGTGTACAAATTTAGAAAAGCAATTAACAATATTAAAAAAAATTTAATGTCCATGCCATTAGAGCCTGTCTTTGGTTCTGGAAATGTTATTTCTCTGAAAATATTTTAAGGATATGATTATAAAGACAAGAATTAGTTGACAAACATATGCTTGTTGAATTTTAATCAATCAATAGAGGAAATGTAATCATACACTATGTGATCTTTTGTGTCTGGCTTCTTTCACTTACCATCATTTTTAAAGATTCATCCATGTTTTAGCATGTATCAATATTTCATTCCTTTTTATGACCAAATAAAATCCCATTTTGTGGATATACAAAAAAAAAAAAATAGAGGAAATGCCAATATATATTCTTGTTATGATAGTAGTTATTTCAACATCATAATTGTAATTAAACAAACAGAAGCTTAATAACATATATATCTCCTGTATTCAGAGGAGATACCCAAGAAAACTAAATACTCTGAAAGGGCCCAAGCCACTACCTTAAATAACATCTCCACCTAACGACAAAAGATGTTGTAAGGGGAGGCCATTTAAGGAAGGTTGCCAAGAAAAGTAAAGTAACAAATACAGATTGCTATACACATTTAAGTTGTTGTCTTCTGCATTGATAAGAGTTTCTAGATTCATCTGTCTTTTTCTGATATAGAGAGGGAGACTCCTTTACAAGTAGAGATTTCCCTTATAAACGTAAATGGATCTTATAAAGTGGTAACTTGGTTTTCAGAGCTTCTCTTATGTTTGCAGTTTCTCAATAATAACTAGCTCAGTATAATCCTTATGCCAATGAGACATACTTTGGGGTAGCAAAATTCTGTTCCCCTTTAGTCCTGCCTCTGAAACTTCAAATAAGAACTTTCAAGTCCAGAAGCTTAGTTGATAGATTGCTCCTTCATACTGAACTAGTCTTAGTCTTGAAAATTGGCCAATTCAGTTAAACAATTGTGTCTCATTCAGGAGGAAGTGATGCAGCCGTGCTCCCAAAGCTAGGCCTGTATTATTCCAGAAATCGGGTATTTAATAAGGCATTTCTGTGAAAACGAGAAAAACAAAGGTTAGTAATTGAAGCAGGACATAAACCCAGTTTGAGTTCTGAGGGAAGCCATCTGAGAAGATTTCTAGATGTCAGAGTCAAAGCATGTTTTGCAGATTGAATGTTTTTGATGATGTAATTAAGTGTCCAGGTAAAGTTTCTGAGTGACCCACACACAATATTACAAAGATTATCTAAAAAAGGAGCTGTTCTGACAATTTCTCTGAAGTTCATATCCAGTTGTTCATGCATTTAGTTTGCAGGGCTTCAGGGAAAAAGGCAGCATAAGTTAGTGATTCCAAGTCAAAAGGGTGGGAAAAAATTGAAACATTAGTTTGGAGAGTTTTAGCTAGGTAATTGAGGAAATCAGAAGAATTCAGGATGCAGTCCAGCTAACAGGTAAATAACAAAACCGCAAATACAATTAACAGAACTAGAATCTAAATTCCACAAGTGTGTCTTATAGTTTCCACTGGAAAATATTTGGTCTCTCTAAAATAACCCTTATTTCTTTTAAAGATAGCAAAATTAAGACTACTTTTTTCTTTTTTTTTTTTTTTGCAAAATAAGTCTAGTTTCAATAAACTTGGCCTGATTATTTATATAAGTAGAGCAAAAGTAATGATTGACCTATAAAGGTTCTCTTAAATCTGCTTTGCTTGAACTTTTCATAAGGAATCTGATTGGATTTTAAAAAACCTCTCAATCCCAGGCAAACAAGCCAAGGACTTGTCATCTGTTTTAGCCTGTAATGCCTGTTTATTTCGGTTAATTACTCTCTTCTCAAGGTCCCCCAAATATCCTGAGGTTCCTGTACCTGCCAGGAAGTGATCTTCCTTACTCACCTAGTTAGGCTGTCAGAAACTCTATAAAAAAGATAAGGCTGTATCTCCAAGGGGCTTTATTGACTTCATAAAGTAAACCTAAATTCTTTAAAGCTGTTGGACATATCTGATTCTATGCACATTCTCAAATCTGACATTCCAGTCAAAGCTTTGATAATTAATATTTCTATTTGTTTCCTATTATAAGGAGAACAGATTCTTACTAACTTAAAGAAATAAATTTCATGAAAATAAGACTACTCACTAACAATTTGTGAATTCTGGAGGGATCAGGTAGGGAGAAAAAGTAATTGTTTCAATTCTACTTACAAAGATATAATTTTAAAAATTGCTATAAATCATAGTTAGCTTTAGAGAAAAGAAAAAAGTAAAACGTTATCTTAAATCTAGAAAACAAAACATTAAAGAACCAGTAATGTTTCAAAGTCATAAAAATTATCAGTTCATTCAGTCTCAGTTATTAATTATTGCTCTGCTTGAATCCAGTTTTTCCATTAGTTCTATATATTCTTACCTAGTTTACTTTTGTGATCTTAAAGTTATCAGAAACCTGTGCTTGCCAGAGTCCGTTCTATGAATCTCCTTGAAGATGAAGAACTTTTGCAGAAATACTTTTTCAAAAGAATCAGAGTAAAACAATAACACTCTATAAATGACAAAAGACTTAAAATGTCCATGGTTAAAGATTTAATGAAAGTTCATTATAATGTAGTTGACAAGAAAATTATTATTTCTGTGACATACAACATTTTAATAGGCAGAATTATGACCAATAACATTATACCAGGATGTATCAGAATTTTATGAATTGTGTACAATTTATGGAACATATATTAAAAACATATACCCACACAAATGTGTCTAAGAAGGTTTAGCATCACTTATATGACAATGCTTCCCACATAATTTAACATATCAAATAAGCCTAATTAGTTTAATATCTCTCCTTTGATAGGGAGAGACAACAAATTTTTTGATACGTTCCAGGGACCCTCTGGAAAAATCCCAAAGTTACTTCTAGATCAAAAACACTTTATTTAGAATTCGATTTGGGGAAGTTTGTCAAAAATATCAAAAGTTTTGGACACTTGACTAAGTAAAGATCACTGATCATTATGAAACAATGCTCAGTTATCTATTTAACCAAAGTGACAATAAAAAAATTTAAAGGAAAATACAGAAGCCTACATAGTTGTGAGCAAAACTTGGCTCTATAAATATTAGAAGATTCAGTTTTCTTAAATAATCAAAGACCTGATTAAGATAGCATGAAGCACATTGAAACTATGTTGATAAAATACAAAGTGTTTGCTTTCTAGGCAGATTACTTAAAAGGTAAAGACAAACATTTAACAATTTCTTATCAGTATCAGACCAACAGTCCAAGAAAACTTTGTTCTTTTAACTGATGAAAGAAAATTAAATTCCAGTTTTACCTAAGGACACTATTGATATTAAAGCTTATTTTAAAACTCTTACAATAAATTCATTTAATTTTAGTCCATTTGACCACCCGAGGTAAGATTTCCTCTCTCTCTTCCGAATATTCTATACCATTTTGTCCTTTTCTCTCCTCTTTCCCATTCTGAAAAAAAAAAAAAAAAATGTTGTGACAAAATTACTTTCATTTCCCTTAAAAAAATGCACCTCCATACCTCATATTGATACATTTTTTCAGTCTAAAACACATCTTACTTTCATTGCATATGGAGTTATTTCCCTTATTATTTTAGTAATGTTAATTACACATATTAATTAGAATTCTTAACCCTTAGAAGCATTAATTTGTAGTGAAAACTAAGAAGCAAGCAATTATGAACTTTCTGTTATACCAGCATTCTTTAGATTGGAAAATTTATGAAAACATTTCATAGTTTCTAGAAGCACATGCTTCATCATATACAATTTTGCAATGTGGCACAGGTATGTTTACTAACAGATCAAACTATCTTTAGTTCTCTGCAACAAGGAAGTGTTAACTGAACAAAACCACACAGCATGAGAGTTGTGAGTTAAGTTTTATTTGGGGTAAAATGCGGACTATAGCCTGGGAAACAGCCTCTCAGATAGCTCTGAGGAACTGCTCCAAAGAGGTCAGCATACATGTGATTCTAGTGAAGTGGGTACATGCAGTCAAGCACACATTTTGACAGAAGGTTGCTGCAAGTCACCAGGAGCAGATGTCTTTGTTAATAATTTTAGTGCTTTTCTAGATATTAGAAGATACAAAAAATTGGGCTCATAAAATCTCCTGAAAATATCTAACCATCTGAAGACTTGTTCTGCCAGTTTTTCCCAGAGCAGAGTGCCTCATTCCTGACCTCCACCATGAACTCCTTTTAGGGTGTTTTGAAGGTCAGTGACCACAGTAGCTACTGACTTCATCCTTGTAGAAGCAAATGGAAAGTGACAATTTTTGGTTGTCAAAAGCCCAAAACAGGCCAAACTATTTTCAATAATCAATGCTTCAGTATTTTATCTTATTTGAAAATAATATCAATATTCAGTAAATTTCCATCATTTAACTAAACTCAGCAAAGCTCTAAGGTTTCAAGATACCAAAGAGATTCATTAAACTATTTAAGTACACATAACATAAAATATAGTTATTGCTGAGAAGTCTACCTAAAAACTCTTACCCCACTTACACCTGCCTAAAGCACATGTTCCCAACAATTTTGTTTATATTACCAAGCAAAATTTCATGAGACATTAGACAAAGCCAAGCATCAGAAATCATCTCAAGGTATTTTTTTTTTTTTTTTTTTTTGCTGACAAATTTTGTAACAAAGACAACATAAATTTGACTAGTAAACTCAGGTAGAATAAAAATTACGTGTCTGCATTATATTTAATGTTGCTAACTCTGAAGAGTTGCTTATTTTAACTAAACCAACACACTTCAACTAGGTTTTATTTACTGAAGATTATCACAGATCACATGAACTTGAAAAGCATTTGGGATAGTCTATATATCTGAGAATTTTAGAATACCCAGTCTTTATGAGTGAATCTTCTTCATTCCAACAAAAAAAAGCTTTTTTACAAATTAGTTTAGGCAATACCATCTGCATGTAGAAAAGTATCACACATATATAACATACATATATAGACACATGTAAACCTACAGACCAACACAAACAGAGATGTTATAACAATTGTTACCAAATTTTAACCATGAGTCAGGTTCAGTCATGCAAATCCCACTAGTTTAAAAGAGAGGAGTTCGACCCAAAGTGAGTTTTGGCAGTAGGAATAAATTAAATTTACCAGCTCAGATGGCTAAAGTTTTTTACTAATACTTGTAGAGAGGACATGTAAGATTTTTTATTAGCTTAATTTACAAATAGTTCCTTTTATCTCCTTCTGATGAGAAATTCTCCCTAAAGTTTGCATTTGAAAGAATGGCTCTTAGGTCCTAGAGAAGACAGGGTAGAAGATTTACATCTCAAAGGTACAGAGAAAGTATACAAATTTTCTCCTAGAAGTTTTGGGGCATATATGCCTGTTATCAGAGATGTATGACAATTATTATTTTTAAATTTCCCTCTTTTTCTTAAGTGCAGGATAATTCTGTTTCCAGTGTCCCATTATATACAAGCATTTGAGACAAATTAGGAGGGGTTTGGGGCTTGGTAAAAATGATAGTTGGGTTTTGAATTGCTTCTGGAGCCATATTTCTGGTTTTGCAGAGCTTTGCAAGACAAAGTTCCTTCTAATACCTCAAAGAATTAGGTTGTATCCTGAATATCAGAGACTGACCTACCTATCCAACTAAACTTTGCTTCTTTATAGTAAGGCAGGTTTCCAACTATGATGGAAATCAGAAGATCTCTACATCCTAGTGCTTTAGTGTGACTTTAAAAAGTTTATCAAAGCCTTTAAGGAAGGCTTTTTTTTTTTTTTTTCTGAACACACAATTCAACCTTGGATCAGTTTACACTCTGGAGGAAAACCTCTACTATTGCTTTTATTAGCCCCTGAACATTGACCTCCAGGTGATGCTTTTCCTGATTATTTGTGTGAGAGCCTGAATGAAATTCCAGTCATCCATTTCCTCTGTGAGGGCTGTTTTTCCCTGGTGCGGGGTGGGGGGTGGGGTGGGGGAGAGGCATATGGGTTACCTAGTATCCACTATAATGTGGATGGGAAGAACATCACTGTGAGTGTGGTTGTGAATGTCCATTGATCTAACTCTTCGCTAATTTTGGTGTGATCTTCTTAAAGTGGAGACAAAAGGTCTTTGTAATTTCATCTTATTAAAGTAATCCTTAAGGTTAGCTGCCAAACTCCTTTGTGTCCTCCTTTCTATTTGATCTTTCTTTAGGTACCAATAAGGCAATTGTTTAGAATGAGACCTCACTAATTTTTTTCAAATATAGAACTTTATCTAATTCAAAGAATCCATCATCTTGGTATTGACAAGTGTAGAATCTTATATTAAATCCAATGGTAACTCAAACCAATAAGCCTTTTTATGGGTTAACCATGTATGCAAAGGCATCCCAAAAGAAATTCAGTCTTCACAAGATCCAGAAAATCCACCCCCAAAGTTATCCTAAGAAAGCAAAGAACACTGTTGTCACAGGTGGTAGGCACCGTGTAGTGCGCTAGTTTCCCATGAGAACAGGAAACACCTCTAGTTACAGACCCACCAATCTGTGACACTGGACAGGAGCTACTGGAATGGGACTTTTTAAGCATTAATGAGACAACAAGGGCCCCTTATGGATTGGGACGCTTATAATAAACTCCCCTGAGAGCTGGCACTGTTGGACAAAGAGAAATCTGTTTCTTGGATCCACAGCCTATTGGGCTGTCTGCCCAGTGTGTGCTGGTACATGCATACTCTACCTGGAGGATACCAGAGATAATATTCTCACTGGTCACAAAGCCAAGCTCCCAACACATAAAACAAGAAAAAAGGAAAACCTCATCACACATATGATTCTCTTCCTTATGATAAATGACACAGAAGACAGAGACAAAAGGAAACAATTACCATCTCTAGGAGGAAGAGGATCAATTGAAAACAAGAGTACTCAAAACAAAGTTTTAACAAAGTTACTATACCTAAGAAAAAAGTTCACACAAATATTTTTTTCCTGCTAATCTATATTTGGAAAGGAAGGAGCAAGAAATTTTTACCTACCTCTCTTGACCAGGCACTACAGAGTGAGATCTGGGAGAGCTAACTGTGCACAATTCTTAGCCTTCACTAGCTTCTGCCAGCTTTTTAGGATTGTGTCTGTAGGCTCTAAAATGAGCATGGTGTCTCAGAAAGTCCCAAACTGGTTTCCAAACTGGAGGGAGGGGGCCAATAATTTTCCCTCTACCCCTCTAGGTTCTTGGCTGAGACATCCCTGTAATAAAAAGACAAGTTAAGAGGAGAAAAACAAATAAAATTTTAATAACATGTATCCCTACTTTATACATGAGAGATATCTAGAAACAGAGAGTATCTCCTCATATCATGATCTTTTTTTAAAAAGGAGAATGAGAAAAAGTCACTTAAGTTAAAAAACTAGATTTCTAATTTCTTTCTAGACAATATAACTATAACATTTTAAAATTAAATATAGATATTTTAATTACTTACTTATGAATATGTTTGTGAATTTATTGTGCTAAGTTGGAATGATCTTCTTAAATAAATCATTCTAACATACACCTAAAATTTATGGTGTTATAGCTCTACACTAAAAAAATTAGAAGTCAATTTTTTCTTTATAATTTGAAGCATAAAAATAATTTATAGTTTAATACATCACATACATTTGTATTTATTACTTAGCTTTGGTAGTTTGATTTTAACATATTGTCAATATTTGCTTCAAATTTTTTAAGAAAAAAAATGACTACTCTTGTCTACTTTTGGAAATACATCTCATCATCTGTGTGTGTGTGGGTGTGTGTGTGTGTGGTCATAGAATTTATAAGAGGCACTAATTATGTCAGCCTTTGCTATGGAAGTAGACATTGTCTCTATTTTCCAAAGCTATGAGCACACCTGCTCTTTGCTCCACAGGGAAACACTATCTTTGTCTTTCAAGGCCTATAAGAAAACCTGCCATTGTCTACCTTCCAAGGCTACTTGATATAGAGATATTGTTAACAGACAGTCAAGAACAAAGGGCAGTTAATATGTGCAGGAACATGAGACATCTATGAGAAATTATTTTCCAATATGCCTTGGCTGAAGTCAGCAGAAAAGGAATTTACTTAAATGATGTTGGGTAGTCCACAGAATCACATCCAAAACTTCTACTAGGGATGAGTCCTGATCATTCTTGCATCTTTGCATCAATGCCTTCCAAAGGCAGGTGAATCTAGATGGTGCATCCTAAGTCCTGGTACAACGTTTTTGCTGCAAGGGAAATAATTATCCAAAATTTTTGAGTCTATAGACAAAGGATGACTTTACCACCAACTAATATTAGTTTAGAAAGGAAATTTCTCAAATATAGAAAGGCATTAAAATACTCAGTTACAGGTGTTGACTACATTAGTTTGGGATAATATAATGTCTGAATTTTAACTCTGTGATTGACAGAATTATGGCAAGCATGTTCTTTGTTCCCTAATGTTACACCAAAATTTGTTACATTACGTGGCAAAAGGAACTTTGCAGATGTAATCAACACTGCTATTCAACTAGCCTTAAAAAAGGGAGACTCTCCTGGATTATCCAGATGGTATCAAGTAATCATATGGGTCCTTAAAACAGAAGAATAAAGCAAAAGAGGAATCAGAGATTCCAAGCATAAGAAGGACTCTATATCATTGCTGGCTAAGAGATGGAAAGAGCCATGTTGAAAGCATGAGAAGGAAACGAATTCTGCCAACAACAAGTACACTTGGAAGAAGACCTCAAGACTCAGGTGAATTCGATATTTAAATGCTAGCACGTAATTATGGAAATCTTAGTTCATAAGAATTGTAGATTAGTTGGAATATGAAGGCACTGACATCTCCTTTTAGAGAGTTCCAAATCTCAGCATTGCCGCTTACATCCATGGATTGCAAAGAGATTAAGGAGAAAAATAACAATCGTCAAACACATGTGAAGAGCATCATATGAGCTCTCGATCTCCAACAGTGGTTCTCAAACTTCGACATGTGACAGAATAACCTGGAGGACTTGTTGAAACACAGATTGCTTGGTTCTTCTGCTCCCTTCCCCTGCCCCACTGGGAGCTTGTGACTCAGTAGGACTGGAGGGGAACTTGAGAATTTATATTTCAAACACTTCCAAATAATGCTGTAGGTCCAGTGACTACCATAAAAGGACCACTAGCCTGTGATATTACCCATGTTTTTAAAAAAATGTTTCTAGGAATAACTGCAGAGCCCAGAAATGGAAAGGAAGACTAAACATCTTATTGTTTTGATAGTAGTTCTTTAATCAGAATCCATAGGGAATTTCCATTTAATCATTTGAAAATATATTTAAACACTACTAGTCCTCTTAGGTTCCCAGAGTTATTTGAGGGATATATTTCTAATACACTACATAAAGCAACATGTTGCCAATGGAAAAATAGCAGAATCCATGATCCATTATACTTACTAACTGCCAAATTTGGCATAATTGTTTGATATACATGTGAGCTTTGTCATTGTCATTTTAAAGTAGGGATAAATCATATCACTTCACATGTGTAACAGTATAAGTTGATATAAATGTGAAAATACTAAATCAGTATCTCTAACTGGTATTTACAATCTACAGTTCTTAGAAATAAGGGCAAACATAAAGTTAGCATTGGATACCTTTCATACAGAAACTCAGTTTTCTAGAGCTGAACAATTACATAATTTTTAAATGTTTAAAAATGTTAAATATAAGAACATAAACTGTAATGTACTGTTTAGTAATTAATTATAAAGTGAAATTGCTGTAACCAAAAAATGGGTCAAAAATTAGAATACGATAGTACTCAAAAGCCCTCCGCATACCCCTTTCTAATCACAACACTCTATTTTCCCAACATAATGCTCTCCTTAGGTTTATGGTAATTTCCTTGATTTTTCTCTTTAGCCTTACTACTCAAGTGTGTATCTCTAAACACTAGACATCATCTTTATCTTTGGTATTTACATAAATTGAAATTACTTTCTCTATCATTTGTTATCTGGCTACCTTCACTCATTTTTATATTTACATTATTCATCCCTGCGGTGCATGTAGCCACAGCTTATTTTTCTCTTTGTGCTCATCCACACACAAGCACACAGTCACACACAAACATTTTTGTTAGGTGCTTTCCTAGGAATAGAATTGTATGGTTAAGGAGTATGCTTTCTTATGTTCAATTTTGGTAGATGATGCTAAGCAATTTTCAAACTTCTGTAACAATTTAAAATAAATGACTGTTCCAATTTCTCCTCATTCTAACCTATATGTCTATATGTATAATATTTAATTGTAGCCATTTTTGCACGGGCAACCTATTTTTACCTTGTGGTCTTAATTTGCATTTCCTGATTATTAATACGGTTCAGCACATTTCAGTCTGTTTTTGTTTGTTTGTTTTCTGTATGGAGTGGAGATCATTGATACACTATCAAAACATGAAATACCTGTTTGAGTTGCTTGCTTATTTTTTTCTATACATGGTCAGTCTCGTTTCTTATGGGTTTATGGAAATTACATGTATTTTGGATATGAGTTCTTTGTGGATGGATCATCTCCGTTGAGCACAGTGTCTTCTTTCCAAGTACTGTAATATTTATTGCTCAATCATGTTTTTATATCATCTTTTAGAGTTCTCTAATGTTTCTGTCTCTTTCTCTCTCTTGAATGTTTTTATTACTGATAAAAAGAAATATAATTGAGTTCTAATTTATGAACGTGAGAAATGACAGTTTGACATGAGATCATTAAATTTTTTATATATATTGCAGGTGAAGTCTTCTGTTCCCAAACTCTTCTTTGTAGGGTGATTTGATAGCTATGGGAATATTTACATTTTATATTATTTTAGCCTGTCCATTTTTTGCAGTTCTGTCTTCTTAGTAATTTGTCAATTTGTTCTAACTTTTTAAATTTATCAATATAAAATTGCTATAATATTATCTTTTCATTTTAATATCATATTAAACATCCAGGATTTGTAATAATGATGTCTTTTTTCTTTGTGTTATTGGTCAACTGTGTTTTTCTCTTTTTTATATTCATCAGTTTTGCATGCTGGTTAGTTGAATTGTCAAACAATCAACATTTTGTTAGTTGACCCTCTATATTGCACGTTTTCTATTTCTTTAATTTGTGCCCTTATGTCTGTTATTTTCCTTTTTATGTCTTCTTTTGATTTATTTTGCTGTATTTATACAATTTCTTGTGTTAGAGTCTTCAACCATTATTTTTCTGTCTTCTTGTTTGTTAACATATATATATATCAGGCTATATTGTGTCATCACTGCTTTAAATATGTCCAAAAAACTTTATAACATTTTTATTATCATTCATTGCAAAATATTTACTTAATTTCATTGTGATTTCCTCTCTGAACAATACGTTATTTAGATCTTATCTGGGTAGTTATTCAATAGTATTATGTCCTATGTTTCCAAACTGATGGGTTTTTTTTTTTCCAATTTTTAGTCTTTTTTTGGCAATATGTTTGCTTCAAACTATCTAGTCTGCAAGCATCCAAAGTTATTTTGAAGTGTCTAAAATTTATAACATTTATTATAAAGTTCTACAAAAAGTTAAGAACAATTAGTACCTATTATATCAAAGAATCTCTGCCTTGATGTTGAGAATAATGTTATTGCTCATGATAAACGAATGGCAAAAAGAAACTTCTGTAAGATGAAAACAATGTTTTTATATGAAGATAACAGAAATCAAGAAGAAGCCTATTGTGACAGAGTTGTAGGAGCATATATTTCTTAGTGAAAATACTGATGTAATCATATTTTAATAAATAATACTAAAGTATATTATAGGAGAAAACTAAGCCACTGTAAATTAATTATTCATCATCTAATACTTTGTGTTTAGCATTATGTTTATATTAACTTCTGCCTAGGCTTTGAAAATACAGATTGCCTGGTGTAAATGTAGTAAATGCTGAGCTATTTCAATCAATCTTGTGCCAACATACTTAATCAGTGAATATGCAATCTAAAAATGTGAAACTACCTCACATTTATGATTATTTTAATGTTCTGTCTCACCTGTCTATCCTCTGATTTACAAGCATGTGCCATGGCACTTTGTTATGTTCATGTAAGGAAGGGAAATTATTACCAAGTCACTTATTTTTTACCAATAAAACAATTCATTTATTTTCACAATTACAACAAATAGTCATATAAGGAAATGCATCAAAATCAGCATCTTGCTGTTAGGATAAATAAGATTACCTCTCTAGCCAAATTCTAGATTAATGAAAATTGAAGAGTTTTCCCATATTCCAAACCAATGGCTACATTGCATGCACTGTAGGGCCAATGCATTGAACTATGACTTTCACATTTTGAAAACATGGTCCTATCAGAATTTTGTTTAGAGTTTTCACAGAATTTTGCCTATGACATGACAACATAAGAGATATTGGCCATTTGGAGACCAAAAAACTTAGATTTAAGAATATGACTCAAGGATGAAGTTAATTAAAAAACAAAAGCTCAGCCATTCCTGAAATATCAAGAATAACTTACACTCTTCAAGTACCTAGAGCTTTTCTTTCACATAGAAAAAAACAAAAGAATATTAATTACATTGAAATATAGGGCTAGATTATTAGAGGGTTTATCTAAATATGAGAGTTGATAGCAGTGGAGAACAGAATATTGAAAAATTTAACAGGTTTCCCTTGTGGAAAGCTGTGATATGAGAGTTAAGAGTTTATCAAGTCTATATGTTATTTTAATACAATTTGAAGTACATGTACCAAAGTGTTCATAGGTTTTCACTTTGTTTCCCAATACCAATTTTTATTAATAGACTTTATTTTTTAGATTAGTTTTAGATTTTCAGAAAAATGAGAACATAGTACAGAGTTATATATACACCTGACATGCACAGAGTGTCTATTATTAATATTATACATTTATATGATATGGTATGTATATTTCATTATGATACATTGTTATTAACTAAAGTGTATAAACTAATCAGATTTCCTTAATTTATACCTAATGTCCTTTTTCTGTTCAATGGGTGTAGCAGTCTCCAACCATAAAATGGTTTTGTCTATTTCTCTTTTCACTTCCATCAGTTTTTGCCTCGTGTATTTTCATTCTCTAATTTTAGCTACATACTGATTTTTTTCTGAAATTAATATAGCGACTCCATTTTTTTTAGTGTTAGCATGGTACATATTTCTCATTTTCTTTATTTTTAATCTATCTGTGTTTTTATAATTAAAGTTGTTTTCTTGTAGGCAATACATGGTTAGATATTATTTTATTGTTTATTCTACTCTCACAGTCTCTTTTACTTGGTATATTTTCACATGTAATGTGACATTTTATATAGTTGGATTAATAGCCACAATGTCTCTGACTCTTTTATACTTATTGCAATTGTTTTTTTTTCCACTTATATTGAGAATAATTGATATACATCACTAAATAAATTGATATACATCACTAAATAAATTTATATATACTGTGAAATAATTTCCACAATAGGTTCAGCTAACATAAACCTTCTCATATAGACATAATAAAAAGAAAAGAAAAAAGAAAAAAAAAGGAAAAAAAATCCTTGTGATGATAACTCCTAGCATTTATGCTCTTAACAACTTTCCTACGTATCATATATCAGTGTCACCTATGGTCATCATGTTGTACATTGTATCCCTAGTACTTATTTATCATATAACTGGAAGTTTGTAACTTTTGACCACCTTACTCCAATACCCTCTGCCCCAATTCTTTTTTCAGTTTCCAGTAACCACAAGTCTAATTTTTTTTTTTTCTTAAGGTTCCCAAGATGCCCAATATAAATGAGATCATACAGCATTTGTCTTTCTCTGCCTCATCAATTTCACTGAGCATGCCTTCCAGTTCCATCGTGTTGTCACAAAAGATAGGATTTTCTGTTTAATTTTTAAGACTGAATAATATGTTATCTATCTATCATCTATCTATCTATCTATCTATCTATCATCTATCTATCTATCTATCATCTATCTACCACAATTCTTTATCCATTCAACAATCGATGGGCATTTAGTTTGTTTCCATGTCTTGGCTATTTTAAATGATGCTGCTATGAATAGGAGGGTGCAGATACCTTTGCCAGTTAGTATTTTCATATCCTTTGGCTATATTCCCAGAAATGGAATTGCTGAATCATATTGTAATTCTATTTTTAATTTTTTGAGACTCTTCCAAACTGTTTTTGGTAGTGGCTGTACCAATTTATATTCTGCCCAACAGTGCACAATTGTTCCCTTTTCTCAGCATCAACAATAGGATTTGTTATGTGTTGTCTTTTTGATGTTGACCATTCTAAAAGGAGTGAGATGATATCTCATTGTGATTTTAATCTGCATTTCCCTAATGACTACCAATGTTAAACATCTTTTCATGTACTTTTTGGCCTTTAGTGTATCTTCTTTGGAGAAATGTCTATTCATATATTTTGCCCATTTTTTAACTGGGTTACTTGTTGTCTAGATATTGTGTTGTATGAATTCTTTATATATTTTAGATATTAACCTGGTATCAGATATATGGTTTGCAAATATTTTTTTTTTCCCATTTTGTAGGTTGTTTTTATCACTTTATTGATGGTTTCTTTTGCTGGTCAGAAGTTTTTAGTTTGATGTAGTGCCACTTGTTTATTTTTTATTTTGTTGTTGTGCTTTAGGTGTCATATCAAAAAAAAATCATTAGCAGGATCCATGCCAAAGAACTTTATTCTTATGCTTTTATTTAGAAGTTTCATGCATTCAGGTCTTACATTTAAATCTTTAACTCATTTTGAGATAATTTTTGTGAATGGTGTAAGATATGAATACCATTTTACTCTTTTATATATGAATATCCTATTATCCCAGCACTATTTATTGAAAAGACTGTATTTTCTCCATTGAGCACTCTTGGCTCCCTTGTCAAATATTAGTTGACCAGGTGTGCTTGGGTTTATTTCTGGCCTCTGAAATCTGTTTCATTGGTCTATTTTTTGCCAGTACCATACTGTTTTGAAGACTATAGCTTTATAGTGTAGCTCAGAATCAGAAAGTGTGATACTTCCTGCTTTGTTTTTCTTTCTCAGGATTTCCTTGGCTATTTTGGGTCTTTGGTGCTTCCACATAAATTTTAGGAGTGTTTTTTTCTACTTCTGTAAAAATTGCTACTGGAATCTTGATAAGAATTGAATCTATAGATGGCTTTTTAATCAATTTTTAACAATATTAATTCTTCCAGTTCATAAACATGGGATACATTTTCCACTTATTTGTGTCTTCTTCAGGTTCTTTCATCAATGTCTTAGAGTTTTCAGAGCAGAGATCTTTCACCTCTTGGTTAATTAATTCCTAAATATTATATTGTTTTTGATGCTTTTCTTTGTTGGGAGATAGTTGATTACTGATTCTATCTCTTTACTAGTAATCACTTTATTCAGATTTTCTAGTTGTGGTAAGTTGTATGTTTCTAAGAATTTTAAGAAGTTTTCTATTTCTTCTAGGTTGTTCAGTTTCTTGCCATATATGTTTCCATAGTAGCCTCTTATGCTTCTTTGAATTTCTTTGGTATAAATTGTAATGTCTCCTTTTTCATTTATATATTTTTTTAAATTTGGGTCTTTCTCCTTGGTTATTCTAGCTAAGTTTTTTTCAATTTTCTTTATCTTTTCAAAGAAACCATGTTTAGTTTGGTTAATCTTTTCTATTGTTTTCCTCTTTTCTATGTCATTTATTTCTGTGCTAATCTTTATTATTTTCTTTCTTCCTCTAACTTTGGACTCAGATTGTTCTTCTTTTTATAATTCTTTAAGGTGTAGAATTATGTTGTTTATTTGTTATTTTTCTGGCTCCTTAATGTAGGCATTTATTGCTATGAATTTTCTCTTAGAACTGCTTTTTGCTACATCCCATAATTTCTGGTATGTTATATTTTTATTTTAATTTGTACCAAATACATTTTTTTAAAATTTCACCTATTATTTCTTCTTTTATCCATTGGTTTTCAGTAGAGTGTTGTTTAATTTCCATGTGTTTGTGAATTTTCCAGTTTTCCTATTATCGTTGATTTCTTGTTTTATGCTGTGGTGGTCAAAGAAGATACTTGATATGATTTTAATCTCCTTGAATTTAGTAACAATTTTTTTGTGGCCTAACTTATATTCTATCCTAGAAAATGTTCTATGTGTGCTTAAAAAGATGTGTATTCTATTGCTTTGGATAGAATGTTCTGTACTTGTCTGTTAGGTTAATTTGGTCTATAGTGTTGTTCAAATGTGCTGGTTCCTTATTGATCTGCTGTCTGGATGATCTATCCATTGAGAATAGTATATAGAAGCCCCCAACTACTATTAAAGTAATTTATTTCTCTTTTAATCTCTGTTAGTTTTTACTTTAAATACTTAAGTACTCTGATGTAAGACCCATCAATAATTACCATTGTTATATGTTCTTGATATACCGATACTTTTATAATTAAATAATAATCTTGTTTGTCTCTTTTTACCATTTTTACCTTAAGTCAATTTTAAGTATAATTACTCCTCTTTTTTTTTTTTTTTTGAATTGCCATTAGCTTGAAATATCTTTATCATCCCTTCACTCTCAGTCTATATACATCTTAAAGGCTAAAGTAAACCTCTAGTAGGCAGCATACTGTTGGGTATTATTTATTCATGTATTCAACCGTTCCATTTATCTTTAAAGTAATTAGTGATGAGTAATTTTTGATAAATAGCAAGGAATTGCCACTGCCACTTTGTAGATTGTTTTCTGGTTGTTTTGTAGAGCCATTTTTCCTTGTTTCTTCGGCAGTTCATTTTTTTGTGTTTTGATGTCTTTGGGTATCAATATGCTTTGACTTATTTATTTATTTTTTTTGAATTTTATTTAATTTATTTTTTTTATACAGCAGGTTTTTATTAGTCATCAATTTTATACACATCAGTGTATACATGTCAATCCCAATCGCCCAATTCATCACACCACCCCCCCTACCTCCCGCCACTTTCCCCACTTGGTGTCCATATGTTTGTTCTCTACATCTGTGTCTCAATTTCTACCCTGCAAACCAGTTGATCTGTACCATTTTTCTAGGTCACATATGTGCGACAATATACGATATTTGTTTTTCTCTTTCTGACTTACTTCACTCTGTATGACAGTCTCTATATCCATCCACGTCTCTACAAATGACACAATTTCTTTCCTTTTTATGGCTGAGTAATATTCCATTGTATATATGTACAACTTCTTCTTTATCCATTCGTCTGTCAATGGGCATTTAGGTTGCTTCCATGACCTGGCTATTGTAAATAGTGCTGCAATGAATATTGGGGTGCATGTGTCTTTTTGAATTATGGTTTTCTCTGGGTATATGCCCATTAGTAAGATTGCTGGGTCGTATGGTAGTTCTCTTTTTAGTTCTTTAAGGAACCTCCATACTGTTCTCCATAGTGGCTGCATCAATTTACATTCCCACCAACAGTGCAAGAGGGTTCCCTTTTCTCCACACCCTCTCCATCATTTGTTGTTTGTAGATTTCCTGATGATGCCCATTCTAACTGGTGTGAGGTGATACCTCATTGTAGTTTTGATTTGCATTTCTCTAATAATTAGTGATGGTGAGCATCTTTTCATGTACTTGGCGATCTGTATGTCTTCTTTGGAAAAATGTCTATTTAGGTCTTCTTCCCATTTTTGGATTAGGGTGTTTGTTTTTTTAATATTGAGCTGCATGAGCTACTTATATATTTTGGAGATCAATCCTTTGTCTGTTGAGGCATTTGTAAATATTTTCTCCCATTCTGAGGGTTGCCTTTTGGTTTTGTTTCTGGTTTCCTTTGCTGTGCAAAACGTTTGAAGTTTCATTAGGTCCCATTTGTTAATTTTTGTTTTTATTTCCATTACTCTAGGAGGTGGATCAAAAAAGATCTTGCTGTGATTTATGTCAAAGAGTGTTCTTCCTATGTTTTCCTCTAAGAGTTTTATAGTGTCCGGTCTTACATTTAGGTCTCTAATCCATTTTGAGTTTATTTTTCTGTATGGTGTTAGGGAGTGTTCTAATTTCATTCTTTTACATGCAGCTGTCCAGTTTTCCCAGCACCACTTATTGAAGACACTGTCTTTTCTCCATTGTATATCCTTGCCTCCTTTGTCATAGACTAGTTGACCATAGGTGTGTGGGTTTATCTCTGAGCTTTCTATCTTGTTCCATTGATCTATATTTCTGTTTTTTTGCTAGTACCATATTGTCTTGATGACTGTAGCTTTGTAGTATAGTCTGAAGTCAGGGAGTCTGACTTCTCCAGCTCTGCTTTTTTCCCTAAAGACTGCTTTGGCTATTCAGGGTCTTTTGTGTCTCCATGCAAATTTTAAGATTTTTTTGTTCTAGTTCTGTAAAAAAATGCCATTGGTAATTTGATAGAGGTTGCACTGAATCTGTAGATTGCTTTGGGTAGCATAGTCATTTTCACAATATTGATTCTTCCAACCCAAAAACATGGCATATCTCTCCATCTGTTGGTATCATCTTTGATTTCTTTCATCAGTGTCTTATAGTTTTCTGAGTACAGGTCTTTTACCAATTTAAGTAGGTTTATTCCTAGGTATTTTATTCTTTTTGTGGCAATGGTGAATGGGATTGTTTCCTTAATTTCTCTTTCTGATTTTTCATTTTTAGTGTAGAGGAATGCAAGAGATTTCTGTGCATTAATTTTGTATCCTGCAACTTTACCAAATTCATTGATTAGCTCGAGTAGTTTTCTGGTAGCATCTTTAGGATTTTCTATGTATAGTATCCTGTCATTTGCAAACAGTGACAGTTTTACTTCTTCTTTTCCAATTTGGATTCCTTTTATTTCTTCTTCTTTTCTCATTGCCGTGGCTAGCACTTCCAATATTATGTTGAATAATAGTGGTGAGAGTGGGCACCCTTGTCTTATCCCTGATCTTATAGGAAATGCTTTAGTTTTTCACCACTGAGAATGCTGTTTTCTGTGGGTCTGTCGTATATGGCTTTTATTATGTTGAGGTAGGTTCCCTCTATGCCCACTTTCTGGAGAGTTTTTATCATAAATTGTGTTGAATTTTGTCAAAAGCTTTTTCTGCATTGAGTGAGATGATCATATGGTTTTTACCCTTCAGTTTGTTTTTATGGTGTATCACATTGATTGATTTGCATACATTGAAGAATCCTTGCATCCCTGGGATAAATCCCACTTGATCATGGTGTATGATCTTTTTAATGTGTTGTTGGATTCTGTTTGCTAGTATTTTGTTGAGTGTTTTGCATCTATATTTATCAGTGATATTGGTCTGTAATTTTCTTTTTTTGTAATATCTTTGTCTGATTTGGGTATCAGGGTGATGGTGTCCTCATAGAATTAGTTTGGGAGTGTTCCTTCCTCTGCAATTTTTTGGAAGAGTTGGAGAAGGATGGGTGTTAACTCTTCTCTAAATGTTTGATAGAATTCACCTGTGAAGCAATCTGGTCCTGGACCTTTTTTTGTTGGAAGATATTTAATCACAGTTTCAATTTCATTACTTGTGTTTGGTTTGTTCATAATTTCTATT
Organism: Balaenoptera ricei; assembly: GCF_028023285.1. Taxonomy (NCBI): domain Eukaryota; kingdom Metazoa; phylum Chordata; class Mammalia; order Artiodactyla; family Balaenopteridae; genus Balaenoptera; species Balaenoptera ricei. The sequence goes on along the minus strand of NC_082651.1, from coordinate 18,785,271 downwards.
TCTTCCTGGTTCAGTCTTCAAGGTTATAACTTTCTAAAAATGTGTCCATTTCTTCCAGGTTGTCCATTGTATTGGCATAGTGTTGCTTGTAGTAGTCTCTTAGGATGCTTTGTATTTCTGTGGTGTCTGTTGTAACTTCTCCTTTTTCATTTCTAATTTTATTGATTTGATCCCTCTCCCTCTTTTTCTTGATGAGTCTGGTTATAAGTTTGTCAATTTTGTTTATCTTCTCAAAGAACCAGCTTTCAGTTTTATTGATCTTTGCAATTGTTTTCTTTGTTTCTATTTCATTTATTTCTGCTCTGATCTTTATGATTTCCATCCTTCTGCTAATTTTGGGTTTTCCTGGTTCTTCTTTCTCTAGTTCCTTTAGGTGTAAGGTTTGATTGTTTATTTGAGATTTTTGTTGTTTCTTGAGGTAGGCTTGTATAGCTATAAACTTCCCTCTTAGAACTGCTTTTGATACATCCCATAGGTTTTGGATCATGATGTTTTCATTGTCATTTGTCTCTAGTTATTTTTTGATTTCTTCTTTGATTTCTTCATGATCTCTTGGTTATTTAGTAAAGTATTGTTTAGCCTCCATGTGTTTGTGTTTTTTACATTTTTTTCCCTGTAATTCATTTCTAATCTCATAGCTTTGTATTCAGAAAAGATGCTTGATATGATTTCAATTTTCTTAAATTTACTGAGGCTTGATTTGTGACCCAAGATGTGATCTATCCTGGAGAACGTTCTGTGTGCACTTAAGCAGAAAGTGTAATCCGCTGTTTTTGATTGGAATGTCCCATAAATATCAATTTAATCTATCTGGTCTATTGTGTCATTTAATGCTTGAGTTTCCTTATTAATTTTCTGTTTGGATGATCTGTCCATTGGTGTAAGTGAGGTGTTCAAATCCCCCACTATTATTGTGTTACTGTTGATTTCCTCTTTTATAGCTGTTAGCAGTTGCCTTATGTATTGAGGTGCTCCTATGTTGAGTGCATATATATTTATAATTGTTATAACTTCTTCTTGGATTGATCCCTTGGTCATTATGTAGTGTCCTTCCTTGTATCTTGTAACATTCTTTATTTTGAAGTCTATTTTATCTGATTTGAGTATTGCTACTCCAGCTTTCTTTTGTTTTCCATCTGCATGGAATATCTTTTTCCATCCCCTCACTTTCAGTCTGTATGTGTCCATAGGTCTGAAGTGGGTCTCTTGTAGACAGCATATACATGGGTTTTGTTTTTGTATCCATTCAGCAAGCCTGTGCCTTTTGGTTGCAGCATTTAATCCATTCACATTTAAGGTAATTATCTATATGTATGTTCCTATTACCATTTTCTTAATTGTTTTGGGTTTGTTTTTGCAGGTCCTTTTCTTCTGTTGTGTTTCTCACTTAGAGAAGTTCCTTTACCATTTGTTGTAGAGCTGGTTTTGTGGTGCTGAATTCTCTTAGCTTTTGCTTGTCTGTAAAGCTTTTGATTTCTGCGTCAAATCTGAATGAGATCCTTGCCGGGTAGAGTAATCTTGGTTGTAGGTTCTTCCCTTTCATCACTTTAAGTATATCATGCCACTCCCTTCTGGCTTATAGATTTTCTGCTGAGAAATCAGCTGTTAACCTTTTGGGAGTTCCCTTGTATGTTAGTTGTCGTTTTTCCCTTGCTACTTTCAATAATTTTTCTTTGTCTTTAATTTTTGCCAATTTTATTACTATGTGTCTTGGCGTGTTTCTCCTTGGGTTTATCCTGTATGGGACTTACTGTGCTTCCTCGACTTGGGTGGCTATTTCCTTTCACATTTTAGGGAAGTTTTTGACAGTAATTTCTTCAAATATTTTCTCAGGTCATTTCTTTCTCTCTTCTCCTTCTGGGACCCCTATAATACGAATGTTGTTGCGTTTAATGTTGTCCCAGAGGTCTCTTAGGCTGTCTTCATTTCTTTTCCTTCTTTTCTCTTTATTTTGTTCCACTGCAGTGAATTCCACCATTCTGTCTTCCAGATCACTTATCCGTTCTTCTGCCTCAGTTATTCTGCTATTGATTCCTTCTAGTGTATTTTGCATTTCAGTTATTTTATTGTTCATCTCTGTTTGTTTGTTCTTTAATTCTTCTAGGTCTTTGTTAAACATTTCTTGCATCTTCTCAGTCTTTACCTCCATTCTTTTTCCGAGGTCCTGGATCATCTTCACTATCATTATTCTGAATTCGTTTTCTGGAAGGTTGCCTATCTCCACTTCTTTTAGTTGTTTTTCTGGGGTTTTATCTTGTTCTTTCATCTGGTACATAGCCCTCTTCCTTTTCATCTTGTCTATCTTTCTGTGAATGTGGTTTTTGTTCCACAGGCTGCAGGATTGTAGCTCTTCTTGCTTCTGCTGTCTGCCCTCTGGTGGATGAGGCTATCTACGAAACTTGTGCTAGTTTCCTAATGGGAGGGACTGGTAGTGGGTAGAGCTGGCTGTTGCTCTAGTGGGCAGTGCTCAGTAAAACTTTAATCCACTTGACTGTTGATGGGTGGGGCTGGGTTCCCTCCCTGTTGGTTGTTTGGCCTGAGGTGACCCAACACTGGAGCCTACCCAGGCTCTTTGTTGGGGCTAATGGCTTACTCTAGGAGGGCTCACGCCAAGGAGTACCTTCCAGAACTTCTGCTGACAGTGTCCTGTCCTCACGGTGAGACAGAGCCACCCCTTGCCTCTGCAGGAGACCCTACAACACTAGCAGGTAGGTCTGGTTCAGTCTCCTATGGCGTCACTGCTCCTTCCCCTGTGTCCCCATGTGCACAATACTTTGTGTGTGCCCTCCAACAGTGGAGTCTCTGTTTTCCCCAGTCCTGTCGAAGTCTTGCAATCAAATCCCGCTAGCCTTCAAAGTCTGATTCTCTTGGAATTCCTCCTCCCGTTGCCGGACCCCCAGGTTGGGAAGCCTGACATGGGGCTCAGAACCTTCACTCCAGTGGGTGGACTTCTGTGGTATAAATGTTCTCCAGTTTGTGAGTCATCCACCCAGCAGTTATGAGATTTGATTTTATTGTGATTGCACCCCTCCTACTGTCTCATTGTGACTTCTCCTTTGTCTTTGGATGTGGGGCATTTTTTTTGGTGAATTCCAGTGTCTTCCTGTTGATGATTGTTCAGCAGTTTGTTGTGATTATGGTGTTCTCGCAGGAGGGAGTGAGAGCACATCCTTCTACTCCGCCATCTTGAACCAATCTCTCTGCTTTGACTTCTTTATTGTGCTCTTTTGTGTAATCCCTATAGGATTTTCCCTTGTGGTTATGATGAAGCTAACATAAAATATCTTACATTTATAATACTGTATTTTAAATGGATAATACTGAAGTTCAATAGAATTTGTAAACTATGCTTTTACTTTTCTTTTTCCTGACACTTTAGGTTATTGCTGTTGTAATGTACATGTTTTTTTATATTCTGTAACTAATAATAGCTTATTATAGTTATGTTTATTTTTCCTGATTTCTTATTTTTTTAACCTTTACACTAGAGTTATAAGTGAATTATGCACCACTATTACCAAAATGCAGAACCTAACTATGACTACATATTTACCATACCAGTGAGATGAACACTTTCTTTTTACATTTTTACTATGTTAATTAGCAGCATTTTACTTTCATTTAATAAACTTCCTTTAGTATGCCATGTAAGGCTAGTGTGATGGTAGTGTACTCTCAGCTTTTGTTTGTTTGTTTGATAAAGTCATTATCCCTACTTCATTTCAAAGGACAGCTTCACTGAGTATAGAATTCTTGGTTGATAGTTTTCTTTCAGTTTTTTAAATATGAGATCCCATTCTCTCCTCGTCTGAAAAGATTTTTTGAGAAATATGTCCATAGTCTTCTGGGGGTTCCCTTGTAAGTAACTTCTCTCTTCTTACTTGCTGTTCTTAAAATTCTTTCTTTGTCTTTGATTTTTGATGATTTAATTACAATGTGTCTTGGTATAGCCCTCTTATGGTTTGACATATTTGGGGTCCTTTGGGCCTTATGGATCTGGATATCCATTTCTTTCTCCAGGTTTAGAAGTTTGCAGCTCTTATTGCTTTAAATATACTTTCTTTCCCTTTCTTTTTCTCATCTCTTTCTGGAATTTCCATAACATGAATATTCCTTCTTTACATTGTGTCCCATAATTCCCATGGGCTTTCCTCACTCTGTTTCATTCTTTTTGTTGTTGTTGTTCCTCTGATGATGTAATTTCTAGTGTCCTATCTTCCAGGTTGCTAATTCTTTCTTCTGCATGACTGAGTCTACTTTTGACACTTTCTATTAAATTCTTCAGTTCAGTTATTGTATTTCTTAACTCTAGAATTTCTGTTTGTTTGGTTTTTTTTATGGTTGCTGTTTCCTTGTCAAACTTCTTGTTTTGTTCATGCATTCTTTTCCTCATTCCATTTAGCTGTCTATATTTTCTTATAGTTTACTAAACTTCCTTAAGAGGATTAGTCTGTAATATTTCTCTGAGAGTTCATAGATCTCCATTTCTTTAGGGTCAGTTATTGAAGCTTTATTAGTTTCCTTTTTTAGTGTCATATTTAACTGTATTTTTATGATATTTGATTCCTTAATTTGGTATCTGTACAGTTGAATAATCGGGCTCCTCTTCCAGACTTCACAGGTTGACACAGATTATTCATCACCAGTTAGCTCAGTTTGGGCTTCTGTTTGTGTCTACCCGTAATGTCCTTGGGCAGATGGAACCTTCTATTATAGTCTATTTTTGGATGCACCTGTTCAGGCTTTGAGGATGGGAGGACATGCTTCTGGCTCAGATCAGTTGGATAGAACTGCTATCTTGGTTTCCTAGTCAAGTGAAACTTCAGAATGGGCTTTATGGTTATCAGGATTCTCTGGTTGAGACTGGGTACTCTTTATATTTAGCAGTGGATGAATTAGCTTCCCTGCCCTGGTAGGATAGCAGGATGGTAATCAGGGCCTATACAACTCATTGTTTAGGGACATAAATCAGACCAGAGTGTGCACCAAATTCCAGGGTCTGATGAGGCCACTGGTTTTGCTCTGCAGATGGGGTATGCCAAGGCTGTGATCTCTGTTCAAGTGCCACTATACATAGTGTTTTTGAATGGGCTACACAGCTTGCCATGTGCTCTGGTTAGGCTCCCCGTTCAGGCAGGCTGAAGATTGTATTTAGCAATGAGCAACACAACAAATTAGATCCCTGCTGCTGTGCAGTGGAAGAAGGAACTCTAAAGTTGATAAAGCTCTTTCTTTGTTATGTTAACTCAAGCTGACCTACACTCCAAATTCCCTGGCAAAACAGGGCCACTGTCTTTGATTTGCAAACTATTGACTCTGACCGCACTTCTCTAGGCTTGAGCGGCACTGGGCTTCACAGTTTCTAGGAGTTGTCCCCAGCTCTTCTGGTTAGAGGGGTCTAGAAGACACTCTCCTTAGTAAATGGGGCTATGTCTCAGGAGGGGCTTTGCCTAGGCAAGAGGGTGAGGGAACACTCTAGGTTACTCTCAATTTTCCAAAAATGCTGTCTCCTGTTGGGAGGATTGACAGCTAGCCTCAGCCTTGGCTATGAATTAATCCTCTTGTTGGTGCATAGTAAGGGAACCCTCCTTTTCCACTACTGGCTTTGCTCTGGGGATGATCACCTCTGCCTGCCTGCATCTCAGCTGGAGCACTGCTGGGCTGCACAGCTTGCAGGAACTGTTGCCAGCCCTTCTGATCAAATGGGACTGGAAGACGCTCTCTGCAGTAGATGGAGCTATGACTCTACTTAAAAAGTCTGGACATGGGCAAACCAGATTCTTTGGCCAGCAATACTAATCAGGCAGATATGTACCCTGCCAAATTCCCTGGTCAGAGTGTATCCCTAACTTATTTCTTTAGATAAGCAAAGTCTATGGTTGGGATTACTACTTGGGCCCTACAAGTATAAACTCGATCTGTAAAAATCCTTGTGCTCTTGTTGCAAGCCCTGTCCCCTCCTCTGCCATAGTCAGACTCCCAGTGGTTGAGCCCAGCATATTTGCCTGCAGTCCTTGTGATGTCAGATAAGAATAGGGGTTTCCACAAGGGGACTCTGACTTTGTGGGTAGGGCTGGTTGTCCTCCTTAGGTCCTCTTTTCCCACTAGAGGAACCAGAGTAGTATGTGCAACCTCACTGCATTGTCTTGCATTGGGCCTGAGGGAGGGGCAATGTGGTGAAAATGTAGTGACTTCTCTTACCTTCTAATGTAATCTGTCTTGGTCTCTGTGGTGCAAGGTGGGGCTTCAGTCTCACCCTTGTGTTCTAGGATTTTCTAAGTGGTGTCTTGTTCTTACATAGTTGTTAGTTGTTCTTGTGAGGGGAAGCACAGTCAGGAATGAACTGTATCAACTGATCCAGTCCTGCAATTGTTCTTTGTTTCCTTTTCCTATCCTCACCTCTTTGCTTTCTCTGATTTAATTTTTCATTTTATACAATTCAAGTTTCTCTCTTTTTTTCATATCAGTTATACTTCTTTAAAAAATATTTATAGTCATTGCACTAGAGTTTGCCATATACGTTTAAAACTAATCTAAGTCCACTTTCAGATAACTTTATTCCAGTTCTTGGATAGCATTGGTATCATACAGCAGAATATTCTGAATTTCTCCCTTCCAACCCTGTAACACTACTGCCATTCATTTCACTTATCCATATGCTATAACTACCAAATACATTTTTACTGTTATTACTTTGAGATAACATCTGGTCAATTAATTAAGAATATAAAAAGTAAAATATTTATTTTACCTTCATTTGTTCCTTTCTTGGTACTTCCTTTCTTTATGTAGATCCAAATTCTAACTTATATTGTTTTTCTTTTCTATGAAGAAATTATTTTAACATTTCTTATCAGGTATGTCTACTGGTGAAAAGTTCCCTTCATTTTGCTTTTTGGATAAAGTTTTTATTTCTCCTTACTTTTTGAAGGATAATTTTACTAAATACAGAATTCTAGGAGGATTTTATTTTATTTTATTTTTGTCTATCAGTGATACATATTTCGCTCCACACTCTTGCTTGTTTGGTTTCTGATGAGAAGTCCAATACAATTCTTATTATTCTTTCTATAGTCAATGTAATTTTTTTCTTCTGACTTCTTTTCAAGATTTACCCTTTGTCTTTGGTTTTCCATAGTTAGAATATTATATGCCTAGGTGTAATTTTATCGGCATTCATACTGCTTGGTGTTCTCTGAGTTTCCTGGAGCAGTAGTTTGGTGTCTGGATATTTTTTTTTCCTTTTCCCCCATTCATTGTCTCTTTGCTTTTCAGTTTGGGAAATTTCTATTGACATATCTTCAAACTCACTAATTTCTTCCTTGGTTGTGTCCAGTTTGCTGATGAGCCTAAAAATGGCATTCTTCATTTCGTAGAGTGGTTTAATTTTAGTATTTCCTATTGATCATTTCTTAATAGTTCCACCTCTTTGCTTACATTACCCAGCTGTTCCTACCTGTGTCTACATTTTTCCATTAGAAATTTTAACATATTAATCACAGTTATTGTAATTTTTTATCTAATGATTTCCAAATATATATCATATCTGAGTCTGGTTCTGATTCTTGTTTTGTTTTTTCGGAATGAGATTTTTTTTACCTTTTAGAATGACTTACAATCTTTTGTTAAAAGTTGGAGGTAACATATATGTCTGTCGACTAAAAAAAAATATGCACTATCTAAAAGTTGAAAGTTATGTTTTATTGGGCAGATATGCCGTGGACTTCAAGCTCGGGAGGCAGCATCTCAAGTAGCCCTGAGAAAACTGCTCCAAGGAGGCAAGGGGGGAGGTAGGATATATAGGAGTTTTGCAACAAAAGGCAGGTAGTAGGAACAAAAGATTACTGTTAATAAAAGAAAACTAGATATCTCCAGTTAAGGAATTTAGCACTTTTCTATATATGGGAATATGCAAGAGTCTGGGCTTACTGAAATAATTCTTTTGATATGTACCTCAGCTCTCTCGGGCCAGTAGCCTGTGTTTTCATATCCTGAGTTTCCTCAGGGTTCACCATCAGGAGTGGCTGCAGCCTGATGGCTGATAGATGGCAGGTATTCTTTGTTTCCTTCCTGAGTTTCCTCAGGGCTCACCAGCTCACCATTGGAGGTGGCTGCAATCGCTGATGACTATGATATCCTTTGTTTACTGACGTGGCAAGATGTATTTTATTACTCAAGGAAAACTTGTTTCCTTTTTTTTTTTTTTTCCTTCTTATTCTCCCCAGTTGTTATTGTTTTCCCTTGAGAACTCTTTCTTACATAGAGTATGGGCCTTGCAGAGCTTTCAATTGTAATCCATTGTTACTGTACTGGAGCCCTGTTTTGGTATAAGGTATGGGGGAGGGGAGTGTTGTATAATGTTATGATTAAATCTCGGTCTTTTAGTGGGCTTCAGTGCTTAAGAGGACCTTAAATTTTTGGCTCCATAGATGATACATTAAGACTGATGAGGGCTGGGATTGGCTAATTGCCTTTCCCTGTATATATAAGGCTCTAGTAATGTTACTCCCCTTGGAAAGAAGGTGCTTGCTACAGACAACCTTCTGGGCATATTTCCAGTTACTTTTCCCTTTCCTTTGCCTGAAACAATAGGGCATTTTCCTAGGCTCCTTACTTCAGTAATCTAATAGAGTTCCAGGCGATAATACCTACAATAGTATGGAGTCCCTCTAAGACTGTGGACCCAAGGAGCTTCTCAATCTTAAATTAATCTACACTCATCCTGCATCAATTCGTTAGAATCCTTGTGAAAGTGTTCCTACCAGTGTATGTACATTAGCTTTTGCTTCAGATAAGATGATCTCACTGGTTATTCTCTGTATTTTCCTGTCTCTTTAGATTGCAGGATAGGGGTTTGCCCTATGACCTCAGTCCTCTGAGGAGTATAACAAAAGTCATTGGTTTTCACTTTGTTCAGTTTTTTTTTTCTTATTGTAAGAACAGGAGTGACATTTTTCAAATCTTTTATATGTCATAGCAGTCCACCTTTTCCCCAATATTTTTATTTTAAAAGCTTGAACTTTGATTCTTCACCTTCAGGACAATAAAATTCATAAAATTTATACTTTCATGTGAAATTTATATAAACAGTGATGTCTATAAAATTCATTAAATGTAGAACTATATTGTCCCATTACATCCTTACAGAATATTATTTTTAAAAAAGATGTTATTTATAAGAATCATTCTACTTATTCTAGCCAATTCATCATTTGAAATACTTTTTTTATGAATCATTTTCTCTCCATTCTATTGTCATCAGTCAAAATAGATCCACAACTTTTCTTGAACTCTTTCTTTGCCACTGTAACATAGGTTTTCCTGCTTTTTCCAGTAACTTTCTCTTCTTTTTCTTATTTCAAATTCAAAATCAAAATAAATAAAATGAAGCTCAAACCAAGATCTTTTCTTATCTGGTTTACTTCACATTTCCAAACTTTTATCTGTTTATCCTCAACATGAACCCTCAGTTCTGCCCTGTTTACTGTTTTACAAACATACTTTGTTCTTTCCTGCATGAAGGAGACATTATTTCTGTATTTATTACAAGCCACCGTGATTTCTTCCTAGAACACTTTAGTTGCTTCTTAACTTGTTTATATATAACATCCAAAGTGACCAGCTAAACTTGATTTAAAAGTAAATACAATCAAGCCATTTTCATGTTCAATACTCTTCCGTGGTTTCTCATCATACCTAAAACAGAAATTTAAATTTCTTACCTTGGCCTAGGAGGCCCTCCTTGGAGATGGTTCTGACTTTTTCTTCAGTGTGTCTCCTATTATGTCTTAAAATCATTTCACAGCAGCGTCAGTGGACCTTTTATGGTTCCTGAGATGAAGCAAGATTGTCATCTCAGGGACATTGACACTACTCTTTATCTGGTTGGGATGCTATTCTCCTAGAACATGCCTTTTATGACTTGCCGCCTCATTTTCCATTGGCTCCTCTAAAGTTAACTCCTCAATGAACCTTTTCCTCTCAACCCCTCTGTAATAGGTTCTATCATTTTCTATCTTCTTTCCTAAATCATCCATGGTATTTTTCTGTCCTCTTACCTGGCATATTTTTCTTGATAGTCTTTTTTACCATATTAACTAATATTATATTATTTTTTTAACTTGATATATGGTACCTGTATTATATCACATTTCTATGAGTACAGGATTTAGTCTGTCTTGTTTCTTCTTATATCCAAAATAAATTAATAATTACATTTTGAATAAAATAAACTAGATTTTATACATATCCAAATTTCAATCATTTATTATGCTCCAATCAAGTTTTGCTTAATGCATGAAGCCTTCCCTACCTAATTTGTATATGTTAAACTTACTCTTCTTATCTGAAATAAGAATTATGATAATTATAATTTATTGAGGATTGATTTCATTAAGTTATTTTTTCTATCAGTGTTCCAGCAAACTCCCATGTTGCCAGATCATACCTCAATACCTACACCCTAAACTCCATGCAGTTATATACATCCTCTCTTCTGTCCCCATCTCTCACTCCTCCATAACTGTTGTGACTCTCTCTCTGTGCTCTCTGCAGTTTATAATTCGTGCTAGCCAAATGCCCTAGATCCCTAAACTTTTTGACTAATGTTGCATTATCATTCTTGATGTAATTGATACTCAGGTCTTTCCTGAGACCTAAGTAAACCTGTGGCTCTCTCAAGTGGTACTTGTCTGATCCCAAAGTCTTTGTACCACTTGTTCTTTATTGCTTCTCCCTCCCTATCCCAATAATGTTGAATGTTTTGATAACAAGCTATATTATCCAATACACCTCATTATTATAGTCATTTACCAACTCACTATTTACTGGTCTTAAGTTCTGGTTCACTGTCATGTTTTCCAACACTATTCTATTTTAAACTTTAAGTTACTTGAATATATTGATATATATCAATAACCCTATCAACAAACTGGCCTCCTCCTTGAAATTGCCTTCTCATATTAATCTCCATCAACCGTAGACATTGTTTCCTATGGTCATAGCCTAGACCTGGTCCTTCTAGTAACTGCAATTTCCCAATATTCTAAGTTTCAAACATTCCCTCCTCTATGTGTTTGCATCTCATTCCTTCATAGAAATTTAAAATAACATAGTTAGTTATTGTCTTCTCACAGATTCTATGTGTCAGGAGTCTGGTCATGACTTATCTGGGACCTCTGCACAGTTGCATTCACAAAGTTAGTGAAGGATGGGTTCTTTTCTATGGGCTCAACTGAGGAATGGTCTGTGTCAAAGCTCAATCAGATGTTTGGCAGAATTTATTTTTTGTGACTATAAGATTCATGGATGCTCTGGCAAAAGTAGCAAGGAGAGTGACTCTAGAAGGATTCTAATATAAAGTAGTCATGGAAGTAACAATCATTACTTTTGCCATATACCATAAGTTTGAAGCAATTCACAGGTATTGCCCATATGCAGTGGGAGGGTATTATAAAGAGGCATGAACAACAAGAGGTGGGGATCACTGGGATCTCCTTAAATAAGGAGATCCTTAAATCCATTAACACTTCCATCTCAAATACCATTTCTCTGTTTTGTTTACAGAAAAACTACTTGGAAGTTTTCTGGACTTACTGCCTTGATTTTCCCTTGTTGTCAATCTCTTTGCATGCATCCAATTCATGATTTTCTCCACCATTCTCCGCAAATTGCCTTAGTCTAGGTCACCAATCACCTATATATTACAAAATGCTATGGTCAGTTCTTAACTTTCATCTTACTTGACCCATCAGTAGCAGTAGTAATCTAATAACTTTTGTCTCCTTCAAAATCTCTTTTTTATATGACTTCTAGAACACAGCATTCTCTTGGTTTTCCTGCTATTTTACTGGAGTCTTTTCTCCTGTTCATATTTCTGATTATGCTTTCTTCCCTGAAAAACTTTCCCTTGAAGTGCTCCAGGTCTTATTCTTTGAACTTATTTTTATTTATTTATTTATTTACTTTATCAACTATCTTGATGATCTCTTAAATTCTCATGGTTTTAAATATAACCTGTGCATCAATGATTCCAAAATTTATATATCTATTCTGGAGTCCCCACTTGAACCTATTTTTATTAAACTGCATTCTCTATAATAGCCTCACACTGATGTTTAATAAGAATATGCCTTAAACTGAAATTCCTCTCAGTTGTTGACAACACCCTCCACTTGATCAAGCCAACATATTTGTAGCCATTCTTATCTTCTTTCTTTCCTATTTCTTGCTTGTTTTCCTCCCTTTCTCTTTCCCTCCCTTGTTCTCTTATCTTCTTCTCCTTCTCTATCTCTCTCTTACCCCCAATAATAAATTCAGTACAAAAAATCTTTGACACTCGTTTCCAAGTATTTCCAGAATATGCCCATTTCTGATCCTGTTCTTGGCTACCATTCTGGTTCATGACACTGCCATCTTTCTTCTGGATTATTGCAATAACCATCTATCTGTTCCTCTTTCTTCTCCCCTTGTTTTACACCCCCTTCCAACAATCCCCAATTTCAGGGTCAACTTTTCATATAGCAAATAAATCTATTTATTTAGTTAGTTTTTTAAAGACTTAATTTCTTAGAGAAGTTTTTAGCTTTCAACAAATGCAGACCAGAGGGGAAACTGAATTCAGGAGCGTGCACATCAACTTTTATATGACCTATCAGCAGTGTTTTTTTTTGTCTACTTTAAATACTTCCTTTACATGATTTCCAGTGGAAGAAACAATAGATATGAAAATTAAAAGAATGAAAACCAAAAATACATTAGTTACTTTTTATGTGTTTTGCAGCTTGATAGGATTTGATTGTATTTAACATTATATACCACTAAAAAAATATACAGCTATTATCCAAAAGCGAATATGACAGACTTGAAAGTTAATACCTTCTGGCTATTATGATTTGCCTATTTTTTTATGTCAATCCACTATAATTTGATATTGTGATTTGTGATATACTAGATATATGACTCCAGAAAATATTTTTAACAGAAAAATGAATAACAACCTACTTCACAGGAAGGCTACTTAGAAAAAAATTCAACAGAATGCTATGAATCAATATATAAATTATAAATTGTTATAAAGATTTTGTATTTTAAACCACCCTCCCCCAAAAAAATCCTACGAATTTTGTCATAAGTTACAATTCAGTTGTGTATTTCACTTCCCTGAGTCTTAAATCTCTTATAAGTTGCAAATAAGTGCCTTAGCTCTGACTTTGAGATTTGAGCATTTGATCAAAAAGTCTAGAGCCATACTGTTAATCCCTTTGAGAAAAGATCTTTTTATAAATTTCTTGGGCATTTTAGAGATTGCTTTCCTTTTTTTTTTTTACTGTTCTGGAAAATATTTTTAATAGACTATATTTTATAGTAGTTTTAGGTTTATAGCAAAGTTGAGTGGAAGACATAGAGGTTTCACATATATCTCCTGGCCCTATTCATGCAGAGCCTCCCATTAACAACATCCCCCCAAAGTGACACACATGTCACAATTGATGAACCTGAATTGAGACATCATTGTCACCTGAAGTTTATATTGGTTTCACTCTTGGTGTTGTAAAGATTGTATTAAAAAAGATATTTTTTCTATTAATACCCGCTTAAGAGCATATGCCAAGGAATTCTCATATCAAGGAAAGTTAAGAGAAAATAAAGCAGGTTTCTTTTATATTCAGTATTTATCTATGTCATGATTTTAAGGACAGAGAGAAAGCATTTCTTTCCATAACTCACTTCTCTTAGCTTGCACAAAATTCATTCCTTATAGGAAGAAACCTTATTGAAAATCACCACAGGCCCAGAAGAATGCTCAGATCTTGCTCAAATTCCCAATATAGCATCTCTAGAATTTTTTTTTTTTTTTTTTTTTTTTTGTAAAAAGTAGCCACTGGCATGTTATTTAAAAATGTAAACACATTTGATGTAATGAATCTATGCACTGCTGTCATCATTGAAGGATTAACAAATTACTGCTCTTTATTCTGCTTTATTTAAACTTTATTCCAAATAAATAAAACAAAAAAGAAAGCAGAAATTAGAAGGGAAGCCACCAGAAGATTCTACATAGCAATGTTCACCTTAGTAATGTTTCTTAAATGTATGGCGCATTAAAGTTCAGGTAACTTTTTTTGGCATCTCATTTTATCCTCACATCAACCCCATAAATTGAGCATAAACACCTATTTAATTTATTTAATTTTAGAGTGGAAAGAATAATCCAGTGGGAATAAGTGACATATCCAGGATCCGAAACCTAGTAAATGGTATAACATGAACTAAATTCTAGGTCCTCTACTCTGTCCTGAACTTCTAGAGTGGGGGACATTTTTAGCTAATATGGGCAAACTACCAAGGAAAGCAAAAGGAAGAGATGATGCATAGCAGGGAAAGGATTGTGGTCACAAGGCTGCCAGTACCAGAGTGTAGTGAAAGTGTTTGCATAGTGTTGGCTAAAAGCATGTGAGAAAAGAGGTGGCAAGGGAGAGAACTGAGAACACAATGTTGGCCAGAGCCGTATATCCTTGGTTAAACAGCTTGGACATTTCTGTTTTTTAAGACAACAAGAAACCATGAAGTTTCCATAAGGGAGATGAAATAATTAGATTTTAATATTTGCAAGACCATTCTTACTTCAGTGTAAAGTATGGTTAACACAAAGTAAGAGATGAAACAGGAAGAATAATGAGAAAATTACTGCAATAATGCAGGTAAAAAATAAGTATGAGAGTGTTTAAAGTATGGGGATAAATTGACAGGTTAGAAAACTAGAATGATTTTTGAAATGTAGGAACTCATTGGTTACCTGTATGTTAGAGGGGTCAGACTTTATCCATCAAGACTCAATGAATGTAAACTATATTGAGGACACATTGAATGAAGCTGTAAAGGACACCAAGATACACAAGAAATTTCTTATAGAGAAATTTTCATTATTAAAGTCCTGCTTGGAAATTTGAGTACATATTTAGGAATATTTCCAACAATGTGAAAGTTTTGAAAATATTTTTGAATAATAATTAATGAAAATAAATTTGCTTTATTGGTTTCTATTTCCACATGTAAGGAGCTTGATCATCACCACAGCATCCATCAACAAGTAAAAAGCTCAGCCAACTTAAAAATCAACAATTCTTCTAGATTGTGTAAGAGAGGCAAAGATACAGGGCAAACCATTGTCTCCAAGGTTCAAAAGACGTAGAGGCAGAAACAGGTGATCATAGCTTACTAAAGATGAGGCTACGGGGTGGAAACCTCCATGGAAACCAGTGTCAGGATAGGAAAACCTGAACTGTAATTGAGGAATTATTAGAAGTTCAGTGTGGAAAACCCTGAGAGTTAAATATTCCATGGAGACCCAATCATCAGGGAGACCTCCAAATTTTGTGAGAATTTCCTTCAGGAACTCAACCAGGTTCTCAAAGATAATATTGGCGAAAAATTCCCTCATGCTTTTTGAAGGGAGGAGGGAAACAAAACCATTTTGAAATGTGCCACAGTATTATGATTATGATTATGATTATCACTATGATTATTATTATAATAAAGGCCTGCCCTCAGGAGAAACTAGTTAACCACAGTCTAACTTTCTGGGGTATTATTATGGCCTAAATGATCAGGGAAAGAAGAAATAACCAACACCAGTAAGCTCTAATCTCTTAAATGGGAGAAAGAATATACTCAACTCCAGCCAACACTAACCATACTCTCCTGCCCAAAGAGGAAGAAGAAACACTGAGAAACACTCGTTAGTTCACAGTCCACATGCATAGGTACACTAAAAGCCTGAGACCTAATCATAGAACTATAGAATGTTTCCCATGCCCCCACTCTTCACCTGCACACTACTACATGCCTATTTACAACAGTACCTTTTACATAGTACATTATGTCTAGCTATTAAGAAAACATCGCAAGTAAAAAAGAAATCACAAGGCATATCAAAAGGCAAAATCACAATCTGAGGTGACAGAGCAAGTATCAGAACCAGGATGGCAGGGAAGTTGATATTATCAGATCAGAAATTTAAAACCACCATGATTAATATGCTAATATGCTAATGGGTAAACAGCATGCAAGATAGATGGCACTGTAAGCAGAGAAATGGAAATCATAAGAAAAAAACAAAAAGAAATGCTAGAAATAAAAATATACTCAAAAAATGAATGATGCCTTTTATGGGCTTATTAGTAGATTGGACATGGCTGAAGGAAGAAACTCTGACTTAGAGAGTATATCAATAGAATCATCAAAAACCAGTAAGCAAAGAGAACAAAGACTGGGAAATCAGAATAACCAACAAGTGTGGGACAACTACAAAAGGAGTAAGATATGAAAAATGGAATGCCAAAGGAAAAAAGAGAGAAAGGAATATAAAAAATATATGAAACAATAATGACTTAGAATTTCCCCAAATTAATGTCAGACACCAAATCATAGATCCTGGAATCTCAGAGAACACCAAGCAACATCAATGCCAAAAAACTGTTACCTAGGATGATGATTTTTAAACTACAGAAAAATCAAAGATAAGAAAAAAAAAAAAAAATCCTGTAACAAGCCAGTTGAAAAAAACACCTTACCTATAGAATAACAAAGATAAGAATTACATCTGATTCCTCCTCAGAAACCATGCACTCCAGAAGAGACTGAAGTGAAATAAAGTGTTGAGATAAAAACCCAACCAGCCTAAAATTCTGTAGCCTGTGAAATTTTCCTCTAAAAGTTAAAAATAAATAAAAACATCCTCAGCCAAACAAAAATTGAGGGAATGTGTTGCCAGTAGACGTGCCTTGCAGGAGATGTTAAAAAGAAATAATTTAGAAAGAAGGAAAATGCTATATAGGTCAGAAACTTGGATCTACATAAGGAAAGAATGAGCATCAAAGGAATAAGTGAAGGTAAAATAAAAACATCTATTTTCTTATTTTAGTTGATCATACAGATTAGAGATTTTCAAAATAGTGATAGCAACACTGTGTTTTGTCTAAATTTATGTGTATACTATGTGTGCCTATATATAAGTGAATTGAATGACAGCAGTGCTGTAAGAGATGAGAGGGAGGAATTAGTATTAGTTTGTTACTATTCCTTAATAACTACCCCTGAATCAGTGTGGGGTTATTTGAAAGCATACTTTGATGAGTTGTAATTATGTATTGTGAACTCTAGAGCAACAAATAAAAAAGTAAAAAATAAATAAATAAACAAAACGTGCTATGTTAGGAAAGGAGAGAAAATGGAATCACACAAATCAATTCAAATATCAAAAGACAGAAAAAATGAAGAAGACAAAAAGAGATATAAAGAACAAAGGCACCACAAGAAAATGATAAGAAATATGGTAGATATTAGTACAACTACATCAATAGTCACTTTGAAAGTGAATGATCTAAATGCGCCAATTAAAAGGCAGAGATTGTCAGAATGGATAAATAAACTGTGGTATATCCAGACAATGGATGATTTTTCAGCACTAATACAAAATGAGCTGTCAAGCCATGGACGAAAGTTAAATGCATATTACTAGGCAAAAGAAGCCAATCTGAAAAAGCTACACACTATATGATTCCAACTATATGACATTCTGGGAAAAGACAAAACTATATGGAAGCACTAAAAAAATAAGTGTTTACCATGGGTAGGTGTGGTGGGGGAGGGATGAACAGGTGGAGCAGAGTACTTTTAGGGCAGTGAAATATTTTGTATAATACTGTAATGATGGACAAATGGCACTTATTTGTCTAAACCATAGAATGTACCACACCAAAAATGACCTCTAAGGTAAATTATGAACTTTGGGTGGTTATGATGTGTTAACTTAGGTTCATCAGTTGTAACAATGTACCACTCCATAGGGGGGATATTGATAATGTGCAAACTTATGCATGTGTGCTGGCATGGGAGTACATGGGAAACCTATGAACCTTCCTCTCAATTTTACTGTGAACTAAAATTGCTCTAAAAACAGACTCTGAAGTTTTAAAAAGTGTTTTATCATAGTTGAAATATGGAAGAATGCAGGTTCTTTTAGCTATTTCAATAGCTGTTAGATTGAAGTGAGGTATTTTATATTTCCAGTTGGACAAATGGGTAGACATTACAGATAAGGAATTTTGAGGTCAGCATAAGGATCCCAGCTTTAACTCACAAATTAGTAAACACTTCCATCTTAAGGTTGTCTAGCGGTACAGTTCTAAAGAAATAATATCTGCAGCGTAAAAGAGACTGGACTATGAAGGTACCTCTCAACTCCATAATTCTAGCATTAATTCTTATACACACGGATACTTGTAGTGGAAAAATTGGGCCAATTCAAACATTAAAAAAATGCAGACTGAGGTAAATAGTTGGTAAATTTTTGTTTCCTCCACTGCAGTCACACAGCTCTGCCCTTCTCCTCCAGGCTTATGAATTGGCAGAAAGGACATAAAACACTGAAAGGTGTGGAGCAGTTCCCAGCAAAATTTTTGGTTTGTTTTGTTTTCTACGTTCCACTTCCCTGACCCACAAGTTGTAGACTTGCAACTATATTTTGCAGATATTTTGAAATGGAAAACTGTGGGCAGCTCCTGTATCTTATTCCCTAGCAACAAACTTGTTTTTATCCAGATTCCAATGTGTAATGACGATTTTCGCACAATTCTTACTGTTGAATATTGTTAGGGAGTTTCTGGAAGTTTTGATTCAAAATTATGTTTCTTTGAGTAGGATTTCACTTTCTGCTTTAAGCTTATGATGAGCATGGGAGTTCTAGATTAGATTGCAGTGTAATATTTTTCCTAAATTTCTCTCCAACCAAATTAGTCAGTGCCTGATTGTTCTGCTGTTTGGATTAGTCTGATTCTCTTTCATCATCTTGATATGCAGAAGCTTCAAGGAATTACTCAATCCTAATACTTAATGAGAGGTACAGCCTGCTTAGTCTTATCAAGGCTAAGCAAAATTCTTATGCCTATGATGAGTGCTGGAGAGGAAAGGGCACTAGGGCTCAGTATGAGGAGGAAGAAAAGAAGTTAGCATTTCCAGCTTTACTTTGATTTCTCTGATTCCAAAAGATTATAAACTGCCAATGGACACAAGCAAATCTTCTATTCTTTTTGAAAACTTTTTTTTTAATAGGAAATATAAAGAAGAAGGAATAGCAGCTTGCTGGCATAAGCTCATAAACTTATGTGTCTCATAAGTTCAGCTTTGAGGTTTGTATAGCCAGGTGGAACCCAGGACGTTGTGTGGTCTATGCTGGAACCATCTGCAGTTTTAGCTGCAACAGCTCTTGGCTGGTGATGGAATGGTGAAAAGATTCACTAAAATGGCTTGGTGTGAAGTAGAAGGGCTTAACAACAGTACTGAAATGCTTTTGTACTTTATTTTCTTCATTTCCTCCTCCTCATTTTTACACTTTGAAATATAAAGAATCCTTGAAAAATGATTATATCGACGCATATGTTAGCAATTTTGAAGCCTAAAACAAGGCAAAAAATTATCAGCTCTTTAAATGTCTACATAGCTAATATCCACAATTTAAGTGTGCACTTTTCAAAGACAAGAATCACTTCTAACACCCCCTTTAGCTCAGCTTTCTCAGGTGAGTAATCATAGGGGTCATTCAATGAATAAATATATAATACAATGTAAATACGTCCAACATGGAAATACTAAAACAAGGTTCAATTCTTCCACTCTGCCTAGTAATTTTTAGTAGACAAAAAATTCTTTAAACTTTGTTTCCGTATGTCTCTCTGATTTACAAATTATTATGCCCAGAACAACTCTGAGTACAACTGTGTGATGAAACACAGTCACATCAATACATGAAATTCACATAGCACATGATTTCTGATGTAGAAAATTTACCTGGTAAAATGTTAATATCAACGTCTACATCACATAGTCATTGCATAGTATTAATTACCATATATGGATGAAGCATTTATAAAATATCTGGTACATATTAATCAGTTGATTGATACAATATGGTTACCGCTATTACTAGTAACATATGGCATAACATTTCAGAGTGCAAATTCTGAAGTCAGCCTACCTGAGTTAAATCTGAACACTGTCATTTGCAGGCTGGATGCATGGACAAGTGAGAAAATTCTCTCAATGCTTCTTTTTTCTCATCTCAGAGAAGGTCCCTCAAATTAATTCTTAAATGCATTACAAGTTTTTACTTTTTCTCATCAAGGGAAATGTTTTCCATTATTTTTCAAACGTAATACTTCTTCATTCCTTCATAAAATAATCTCCTTGGAATTTTACCTGGCCGGATAATGGGAGTAGTTATATACTTATTTCAAAATTTTAGATATAAAGATACAGTTAAGTAATTAACAGCTGGCCAAAAGTATAATATTAAATATAGAGTAGTCAGTGATAATAGTAGGTGATACCAAGATGTAAGGAGAAAAAAACCTGATTGCTCTTGTGGCCAGAAGATAGATACTAACACTTCGATACGTTCTACTTATGAAGTAAAAAGGACCCATTTAAAAATAATCATAAAATACTTTTCCCTTAGTTTAGTTTTATTAAACTAACCATAAATTATATACCTTTGAAATAAACTAAGTAAGAAATCTCCTCCATTGGCAGAAATATAATTCCTTTCCATTATAAATTTTGAGATTTGTTTTAATAACCAGATCAGTTAAGTTGCATTTTTATTTGTCTTCCTTAAAGCTGACAAAATTTGTCCATCCTTTCTAATGGCATTCTTTGTGAATGTTTGTTTCCCCTGGGACACATTATAATTTAAGACTCTGAGTTCAATATATCAAATGCACTTCACCAAGTAAAAGAAATATATAGTATGGTAACAATAGGGGTATAAAATTATTTGATATGAAATTGTTATAAATATGAACTAAAACCATTTTGTAAATATGGATCTCAGAGATGTAATTTGTATCCATTTATCACATCTGAGTTCTAAACAAATTAAAATAAGAAAAAAAGAATTTATATGTTTCACTGCAGTCAACTGATCACAAAAAAAGACAGTAATGTAGCAAATGAAAACAAAATATCTGTAAGACACAGAAAACAAATAGCAAAATGACAGCAGTAAGTAAGTTCTTTGTCAGTAATTACCTCATATGTAAATGGACTAAATTCTCCAATCAAAGGCACAGATTAGCAGGATGAAATAAAAAACACATGACCTAACTCTATGCTGTCTACAAGGGACTCACTTTACATCACAATACACAAATAGGTTGAAAGAAAAAGGAATGAATAAAGATATTTCATATAAATAAAAAAACAAAGAGAACAGGGGTGTTAATACTAACATCAGACAGAACGACTTTTTTTTTTTTTAACATCTTTACTGGAGTATAATTGCTTTACAATGGTGTGTTAGATTCTGCTTGATAACAAAGTGAATCAGTTATACATATACATATGTTCCCATGTCTCTTCCCTCTTGCATCTCCCTCCCTCCCACCCTCCCTATTCCACCCATCTAGGTGGTCACAAATCACAGAGCTGATCTCCCTGTGCTATGCGGTTGCTTCCCACTAGCTATCTATTTTAAGTTTGGTAGTGTATATATGTCCATGTCACTCTCTCACTTTGTCACATCTTACCCTTCCCCCTCCCCATATCCTCAAGTCCATTCTCTAGTAGGTCTGTGTCTTTATTCCCATCTTGCCACTAGGTTCTTCATGACCTTTTTTTTTTTTTTCCCTTAGATTCCATATATATGTGTTAACATACTGTATTTGTTTTTCTCTTTCTGACTTACTTCACTCTGTAAGACAGACTAACTCCATCCACCTCACTACAAATACCTCCATTTCGTTTCTTTTTATGGCTGAGTAATATTCCATTGTATATATGTGCCACATCTTCTTTGTCCATTCATCCGATGATGGACACTTAGGTTGCTTCCATGTCCTGGCTATTGTAAATAGAGCTGCAATGAACATTTTGGTACATGGCTCTTTTTAAATTATGGTTTTCTCAGGGTATATGCCCAGCAGTGGGATTGCTGGGTCGTATGGTAGCTCTATTTGTAGTTTTTTAAGGAACCTCCATACTGTTCTCCATAGTGGATGTATCAATTTACATTCCCACCAACAATGCAAGAGTGTTCCCTTTTCTCCACACCCTCTCCAGCATTTATTGTTTCTAGATTTTTTGATGTTGGCCATTCTGACCGGTGTGAGATGATACCTCATTGTAGTTTTGATTTGCATTTATCTAATGATTAATGATGTTGAGCATTCTTTCATGTGTCTGTTGGCCATCTGTATATCTTCTTTGGAGAAATGTCTGTTTAGATCTTCTGCCCATTTTTGGATTGGGTTGCTTGTTTTTTTGTTATTGAGCTGCATGAGCTGCTTGTAAATCTTGGAGATTAATTCTTTGTCAGTTGCTTCATTTGCAAGTATTTTATCCCATTCTGAGGGTTGTCTTTTGGTCTTGTTTATGGTTTCCTTTGCTGTGCAAAAGCTTTTAAGTTTCATTAGGTCCCATTGGTTTATTTGTGTTTTTATTTCCATTGCTCTAGGAGCTGGGTCAAAAAGGATCTTGCTGTGATTTATGTCATAGAGTGTTCTGCCTATGTTTTGCTCTAAGAGTTTGATAGAGTCTGGCCTTACATTTTGGTCTTTAGTCCATTTTGAGTTTATTTTTGTGTACGGTGTTAGGGAGTGTTCTAATTTCATACTGTTACATGTACCTGTCCAGTTTTCCCAGCACCACTTATTGAAGAGGCTGTCTTTTCTCCACTGTATATGCTTGCCTCCTTCATCAAAGATTAAGTGACCATGTGTGCATGGATTTATCTCTGGGCTTTCTATCCTGTTCCATTGATCTATATTTCTGTTTTTGTGCCAGTACCATACTGTCTTGATTACTGTAGCTTTGTAGTATAGTCTGAAGTCAGGGAGCCTGATTCCTCCAGCTCCATTTTTTGTTCTCAAGAATGCTTTACCTATATGGGGTCTTTTGTGTTTCCATACAAATTCTGAAATTTTTTGTTCTAGTTCTGTGAAAAATACCAGTGGTAGTTTCATAGGGATTGCATTGAATCTGTAGATTGCTTTGGGTAGTAGACTCATTTTCACAATGTTGATTCTTCCTATCCAAAAACATGGTATATCTCTCCATCTATCTGTATCATCTTCAATTTCATTCTTCAGTGTCTTATAATTTTCTGCATGAAGGTCTTTTGTCTCCTTAGGTAGGTTTATTCCTAGATATTTTATTCTTTTTGTTGCAATGGTAAACGGGAGTGTTTTCTTAATTTCACTTTCAAAGTTTTCGTCATTAGTGTATAGGAATGCAAGAGATTTCTGTGCATTAATTTTGTATCCTGCTACTTTACCAAATTCATTGATTAGCTCTGGATGTTTTCTGGTAGCATCTTTAGGATTCTCTATATATAGTGTCACGTCATCTGCAAACAGTGACAGCTTGACTTCTTCTTTTCCGAATTGGATTCCTTTTATTACTTTTTCTTCTCTGATTGCTGTGGCTAACACTTCCAAAACTATGTTGAATAATAGTGGTGAGAGTGGGCAACCTTGTCTTGTTCCTGATCTTAGTGGAAATGGTTTCAGTTTTTCACCATTGAGGACGATGTTGGCTGTGGGTTGGTCACATATGGCGTTTATTATGTTGAGGAAAATTCCCTCTATGCCTACTTTCTGCAGGGCTTTTATCATAAATGGGTGTTAAATTTTGTGAAAAGCTTTCTCTGTATCTATTGAGATGATCATATGGTCTTTCTCCTTCACTTTGTTAATATGGTGTATCACGTTGATTGATTTGCATATATTGAAGAATCCTTAAATTCCTGGAATAAACCCCACTTGATCATGGTGTATGATCCTTTTAATGTGCTGTTGGATTCTATTTGCTAGTATTTTGTTGAGGATTTTTGCATCTATTTTCATCAGTGATCATCATCTGTAGTTTTCTTTCTTTGTGACATCTTTGTCTGGTTTTGGTATCAGGGTGATGGTGGCCTCGTAGAATGAACTGGGGAGTGTTCCTCCCTCTGCAATATTTTGGAAGAGTTTGAGAAGGATAGGTGTTAGCTCTTCTCTAAATGTTTGATAGAATTCGCCTGTGAAGCCATCTGGTCCTGGGCTTTTGTTTGTTGGAAGGTTTTTAATCACAGTTTCAATTTCAATGCTTGTGATTGGTCTGTTCATATTTTCTATTTCTTCCTGGTTCAGTCTTGGCAGTTTGTGCATTTCTAAGAATCTGTCCATTTCTTTCAGGTTGTCCATTTTATTGGCATAGAGTTGCTTGTAGTAATCTCTCATGATCTTTTGTATTTCTGCAGTGTCAGTGGTTACTTCTCCTTTTTCATTTCTAATTCTATTGATTTGAGTCTTCTCCCTTTTTTTCTTGATAAGTCTGCCTAATGGTTTATCATTTTTGTTTATCTTCTCAAAGTACCAGCTTTTAGTTTTATTCCTGTTTGCTATTGTTTCCTTCCTTTCTTTTTCATTTATTTCTGATCTGATCTTTATGATTTCTTTCCTTCTGCTAGCTTTGGGGTTTTTTTGTTCTTCTTTCTCTAATTGCTTTAGATGCAAGTTTAGGTTGTTTATTCGAGATGTTTCCTGTTTCTTGAGGTAGGCTTGTATTGCTATAAACTTCCCTCTTAGAACTGCTTTTGCTGCATCCCATAGGTTTTGGGTCATAGTTTCTCCATTGTCATTTGTTTCTAGGTATTTTTTGATTTCCCCTTTGATTTATTCAGTGGTCATTTCGTTATTAAGTAGTGTATTGTGTAGCCTCCATGTGTTTGTATTCTTTACAAATCTTTTCCTGTAATTGATATCTAGTCTCATAGCGTTGTGGTCGGAAAAGATACTTGATACGATTTCAATTTTCTTAAATTTACCAAGGCATGATTTGTGACCCAAGATATGATCTATCCTGGAGAATGTTCCATAAGCACTTGAGAAAAATGTGTATTCTGTTGTTTTGGGGTGGAATGTCCTATATATATCAATTAAGTCCATCTTGTTTAATGTATCATTTAAAGCTTGTGTTTCCTTATTTTCATTTTGGATAATCTGTCCATTGGTGAAAGTGGGGTGTTAAAGTCCCCTACTATGATTGTGTTATTGTCTATTTCCCCTCTTATGGGTGTTAGTATTTGCCTTATGTATTGCGGTGCTCCTATGTTGGGTGCATAAATATTTAGAGTTGTTATATCTTCTTCTTGGATCGATCCCTTGATCATTATGTAGTGTCCTTCTTTGTCTCTTGTAATAGTCTTTATTTTATAGTCTATTTTGCCTGATATGAGAGTTGCTACTCCAGCTTTCTTTTGATTTCCATTTGCATGGAATATCTTTTTCCATCCCCTCACTTTCAGTCTGTATGTGTCCCTTGGTCTGAAGTTGGTCTCTTGTAGACAGCATATATACGGGTCTTGTTTTTTATCCATTCAGCCCATCTGTGTCTTTTGGTGGGAGCATTTAATCCATTTACATTTAAGGTAATTATCGATATGTATGTTCCTACTCCCATTTTCTTAAATGTTTTGGGTTTGTTATTGTAGATGTTTTCCTTCTGTTGTGTTCCTTTCCTAGAGAAGTTCCTTTAGCATTTGTTGTAAAGCTGGTTTGGTGGTGCTGAACTCTCTCAGCTTTTGCTTGTCTGTAAAAGTTTTAATTTCTCTATCAAATCTGAATGAGATCCTTGCTGGGTAGAGTAACCTTGGTTGTAGGTTTTTCTTCTTCATCACTTTAAGTATATCCTGCCACTCCCTTCTGGCTTCCAGAGTTTCTACTGAAAGATCAGCTGTAAACCTTACGGGGATTTCCTTGTGTGTTATTTGTTGTTTTTCCCTTGCTGCTTTTAATATGTTTTCTTTATATTTAATTTTTGATAGTTTAATTAATATGTGTCTTCACATGTTTCTCCTTGGATTTATCCTGTATGGGACTCTCTGTGCTTCCTGGACTTGATTAACTATTTCCTTTCCCATGTTAGGGAAGTTTTCAATTATAATCTCTTCAAATATTTTCTCAGTCCCTTTCTTTTTCTCTTCTTCTTCTGGGACCCCTATAATTCGAATGTTGGTGCATTTAATGTTGTCCCAGAGGTCTCTGAGACTGTCCTCAGTTCTTTTCATTCTTTTTTCTTTATCCTTCTCTGCAGTAGTTATTTCAACTATTTTATCTTCCAGGTCACTTACCCGTTCTTCTGCCTCAGTTATTCTGCTATTGATCCCATCTAGAGTATTTTTAATTTCATTTATTGTGTTTTTCATCATTCCTTGGTTCCTCTTTAGTTCTTCTACGTCCTTGTTAAATGTTTCTTGCATTTTGTCTATTCTATTTCCAAGATTTTGGATCATCTTTACTATCATTTTCTGTATTCTTTTTCAGGTAGACTACCTATTTCCTCTTCATTTGTTGGGTCTGGTGTGTTTTTACCTTGTTCCTTCATCTGCTGTGTGTTTTTCTGTCTTCTCATTTTGCTTATCTTACTGTGTTTGGGGTCTCCTTTTCGCAGGCTGCAGGTTCGTAGTTCCCATTGTTTTTGGTATCTGTCCGCAGTGGCTAAGATTGGTTCAGTGGGTTCTGTAGGCTTCCTGGTGGAGGGGACTAGTGCCTGTGTTCTGGTGGATGAGACTCGATCTTGTCTTTCCGGTGGGCACGTCCACATCTGGTGGTGTGTTTTGGGGTGTCTGTGGCCTTATTATGATTTTAGGCAGCCTCTGTTGTAATGGATGGGGCTGTGTTCCTGTCTTGCTAGTTGTTTGGCATAGGGTGTCCAGCACTGTAGCTTGCTGGTCGTTGAGTGAAGCTGGGTCTTGATGTTGAGATGGAGATCTCTGAGAGATTTTTGCCATTTGGTATTACGTGGAGCTGGGAGGTCTCTTGTGGACCAGTGTCCTGAAGTTGGCTCTCCCACCTCAGAGGCACGGCCCTGATGCCTGGCTGGAGCACCAAGAGCCTTTCATCCACACGGCTCAGAGTAAAAGGGAGAAAAAATAGAAAGAAAGAAAGATAGAAAGAAAGAGGATGAAATAAAATAAAATAAAGTAAGGTAAAATAAAATAAAGCTGTTACAATAAATAAAAAAATTATTAAGAAAAAAAATTTTTAATTTTTTAAAGTAAATTTTTTAGTTTGTTAAAATAAAAAATAAGAAAAAAAATTATTAAGGAAAAACTTATTAAGAAAAGAAATTTTTATTTTTTTAAAATAAAAAATAAGAAAAATATTAATAAGAAAAATATATTTTAAATGTTTTAAAATAAAAAATAAGAAAAATATTATTAAGAAAAAATTTATTAAGAAAAAAAATTTATTTTAAGTAAAACAAAACAAAAAAAAAACGGACGGACCGAACCCTAGGACAAATGGTGAAAGCAAAGCTATACAGAAAAAATCTCACACAGAAGCATACACATATACACTCACAAAAAGAGGAAAAGGGGAAAAAGATAATATATCCTGCTCCCAAAGTCCACCTCCTCAATTTGGGATGATTCGTTGTCTCTTCAGGTATTCCACAGATGCAGGTACATCAAGTTGTTTGTGGAGCTTTAATCCGCTGCTTCTGAGGCTGCTTGGAGAAATTTCCCTTTCTCTTCTTTGTTCGTATAGCTCCCAGGGTTCAGCTTTGGATTTGGACTCGCCTCTGCATGTAGGTCGCCTGAGGGCATCTGTTCTTCGCTCAGACAGGACGGGGTTTAAGGAGCAGCTGCTTTGGGGGCTCTGGCTCACTCAGGCTGGGGGGAGGGGTACGGATGCTGGGCGAGCCTGCAGCAGCAGAGGCCAGCGTGAAGTTGCAGCAGCCTGAGGCATGCCATGCGTTCTCCCGGGGAAGTTTTCCCTGGATCACGGGACCCTGGCAGTGGCGGGCTGCACAGGCTCCCAGGAGGGGAGGTGTGGATAGTGACCTGTGCTTGCTCACAGGCTTCTTGGTGGCGGCAGCAGCAGCCTTAGCGTCTCATGCCTGTCTCTGAGGTCCGCGCTGAGAGCCGCGGCTCGCACCTGTCTCTGGAGCTCGTTTAGGCGGCGCTCTGAATCTCCTCTCTTCTCGCACCAGGAAACAAAGAGGCAAGAAAAATTATCTTGCCTGTTTGGCAGCTCCAGACCTTTTCCCGGACTCCCTCCCAGCTAGCCGTGGCGAACTAGCCCCCTCCAGGCTGTGTTCACTCAGCCAACCCCTGTCCTCTCCCTGCGATCCGACTGAAGCCTGAGCCTCAGCTCCCAGCCCCCGCCTGCCCTGGAAGGTGAGCAGACAAGCCTCTCAGGCTGGTGAGTGCTTCTCGGCACCACTCCTCTGTGCGGGAATCTCTCCGCTTTGCCCTCCGCACCCCTGTTGCTGCGCTCTCCTCCGTGGCTCCGAAGCTTCCCCCCTCTGCCACCTGCAGTCTCCGCCTGCAAAGGGGCTTCCTAGTGTGTGGAAACCTTTCCTCCTTCACAGCTCCCTCCCACTGGTGCAGGTCCCGTCCCTATTATATTGTCTCTGTGTTTTCTTTTTTCTTTTGCCCTACCCAGGTACGTGGAGAGTTTCTTGTCTTTTGGGAGGTTTGACGTCTTCTGCCAGCGTTCAGTGGGTGTTCGATAGGAACAGTTCCACGTGTAGATGTATTTCTGATGTATCTGTGGGGAGGAAGGTGATCTCTGCATCTTACTCTTCTGTCATCTTGCCCCCACTCTCAGACAGAAAGACTTTAAATCAAAAAAATTTACAAGAGATAAAGGACATTTTATATTAATGAAAAGTTCAGTACAGCAAGAAGATGGAGAAATTATAAACATTTACACACCATTTAATAATATACCATTAAAACATATGAAGCAGAAATTTATAGAAGTGAAGAAAGAAATAGAGAGTTCTACCATAATAGTTGGAGACTTTCAGATCTTATTCTCAATAATTGATTGACCAACCAGACAGTAGATAAGAAAGAAAATATAAGACTTGAAAACACAATAAACCAATTATATCTAACAAATGTTTACAGAATGCTTTACCCAACAACAAAATAAACATTCTTCTTAAGTGTATATGGGTCATTCCAGGATAAACCATATATTAGGCCACAAATTAAGTCCCAATAGATTTAAAAACACAGATCTCCCAAAAAGTATCTTTTCCAACCACACCAGGATGTATTATAATTAGAAATCAACAACATAAGTTAAAGTGGAAAAATTACAAACTTGAGGAAATTAAACAACCCACTCAAACCACCAATGGCTCTATAAAGAAAAGACCAGAGGGAAACAGAAATACTTAGAGGAATGAAAATGGAAACACAACATACCAAAACTTATGGGGCAGAGAAAGCAGCTTTAAGGGGGAAATTAATAAATGCTTACATTGAAAAACAAGAAAGAACTCAAATCAGTAATCTAACATTACAACTTAAAGATAGCTAAAAGGACTAAGAAAAAGAGAATATTCAAATTACTAAAATCAGAAATGAAAATGGAGATATACTACCAATTCTACAAAAATTAAAAAAAAAAAAAAAAGAGAGTACTATGAACACTGGTAGGTCAACAAATTGGATAACCTAGATGAAACAATTCCTAGAAATATATAACCTACTAAGATCAAATCATGAAGAAATAGAAAATCTAAATAGACCTCTAACTGGTGAAGAGATTGAATCAGCAATTAACAATCTCCCAATGAAAGACAGCCCTGGACCTGATATCTTTGAATTATTCCAAACCTTTAAAGAATAATGAACAGCAATGCTGCTGAAACTTTTCTAAAAATTGAAAAGAAGGGAAAACTTCCTATCTCATTCTTTGAGTACAAAATTAACATGATTCTAAAATCAGACAAAGCAACTATAAGAAACAAAAACTACAGATCAATGTCCCTTTTAAACCCTGATGCAAATGCCTTAACAAAATACTAACAAACCAAATTCAACAGCATAGTGAAAGGATTATGCAACAAGACTATGTGGGATTTATTCCTGGAATGCAAGGATGGTTCAACATATGAAAATTATTCAATGTAATACACCACATTAACAGAATGATGGCCAAAAAAAAATGATCATCTCAATGCAAAAAAACATTTGACAAAATGCACCACCCTTTTATGATAAAATTACTCAACAAACTAAGAGCAGAAGGAAACTGCTTCAACATAATAAAAGTCATATATGAAACACCCACAGTAAACATTATACTCAATGGTGAAAGATGGAAATCTTTTCTTCTGAGATCAGGAACAAGGCAAAAATGTCTGATTTTTCCATTTTTATTCAATATATTATTGGAATTTCTAGCCACAACAATAGACAAGAAAAGGAAAGGAAAGACTTTCAAATTGGAAAGTAAGAAATAAAATTGTTCACTGTTGACATGATCTTATATATAGAAAAACTTAAAGATAGCACACACACAGGCACACGCACACACACACATACACACACAAGTTGTTAACTAGTAAAAACATTCAGTAATGTAGCAGGATACAAAGTCAACATGCAAAAATCAGTTGCATTTCTATACCCTAAAAATAAACAATCTGAAAAGGAAATTAAGAAAACAGTTCCATTTACAATAGCATCCAAAGAACAAAATACTTATGAATTAAGGAGGTAAACTATCTGTAGGATGAAAACTGCAAATTATTGCTGAAAGAAATTAAAGGAAGTATAAATATGTGGTAAAACATGCCATGTTCATGAATTGGAAGACAGTATTGTTAAGATGTCAGTATTTCCCAATGTGTTCTACAGATTCAGTTAAATACCTATTAAAAATCCAACTACATTTTTTTTTGCAAAAATAGAAAAAAAATCCTAAAATTCATATGGAATCTCAAGGGACAACCTCAAATAGCCAAAATTATCTTGAAAAAGAAGTCGAAGTTGGAGGACTCTTAATTCCTGATTTCA
The DNA here is from genome assembly GCF_028023285.1 of Balaenoptera ricei. NCBI lineage: Eukaryota > Metazoa > Chordata > Mammalia > Artiodactyla > Balaenopteridae > Balaenoptera > Balaenoptera ricei. The sequence goes on along the minus strand of NC_082651.1, from coordinate 18,754,412 downwards.
AAACTACTACAAAGCTACATTAATCAAAACTGTGTGATACTGACATAAAGACAGACATAGAGACAAATGGAACAGAATAGAGAACCCAGAAATAAACACTCAAATATATGGCCAAATGATTTTGAAGAGAGTGCAATTCAATGGGGTAAGACCATCTTTTTAAAAAAAGGATTGGGGAAAATAGAATCTCCACATGCAAACAAAAGATGCTGTACCATTACCTAACACCATATACAAGAATTAACTCAAAATGGATCAAAGACCTAAATGTAGGAGCTAAAACTATAAAACTCATAGAAGAAAAGACAGAGCAAAAATTTTCACAACTTTGGATTTGGAAATGGTTTCTTGAAAATGGTACCAAAGGCACAGGCAACAAAAGAAAAAAAAACAGACAAATTAGACTTCATAAAAATTTTAAAGTTGTGTGCATCAAAAGATACTATCAATGGAGTAAGAAGACAGCACACAGAGTGGGATAAAATATTTGAAAATTATATCTCTAATAAGGATTAATATATAGAGTATATAGACAACTTCTAAACCTTAACAACAATAAAACAAACAACTGGATACAAAAATAGGCAAAGACCTGGAATAACTAGTTCTCCAAAGAAGATATACAAATTGTCAATACACTCATGAAAAGAGGCTCAAGATCACTAATCTTTAGTGAAATAAATATCAAAACTACAATGAGATACCACCTGACAGTCATTAGGATGGCTACTATGAAAAAAAAAAGCAGAAAATAACAAGTGTTGGCTAGGATGTGGAGAAATTAGAACCCTGTGCACTGTTGGTTAGTGTCTTTAAGACTCTTAAAGAGAGAACTGTAGAATATCCAGTATCAGCCACATGTTGTTCATTGAAAACAGAGTTGTAAAACAGTAGATGCATTGTGGTAAACAGTATGACAGTTCCTCCAAAAATCACAAATAGAATATACCATATGATTTAGCAATTCCACTTCTGGGTATATACCCAAAATAATTGAAAGCAAGGTTTCAAAGAAATATTTGTATACCCATGTTCACAGCAGCATTATTCACAATAGCTAAAACATGGAAGCAACACAAGTGTCCATTGATGGATGATGAATGAATAAGCAAAATGTGCTATATACATAAAATGGCATATTATTCAGTCTTAAAAATAAGAAAATTATGACATAAGCTGTAGCATGGATAAACCTTGAGGGTATTATGCTAAGTGAAATAAGTCATGAAAAAAAAGACAAATACTCTGATTCTACTTATATGAGATACTTAGAATTGACAAAATAATAGAGAAAGAAAAGGGAATTGTGGTTGCTAGGGGTTAGCTGGAGGCGAGGAATGGGGAATTATTGTTTAATGGATATAGAGTTTCAGTTTTACAAGATGAAGAGTTCTGGAGATATATGGTGGCGATAGTAGCATGACACCATGAATGTATTTAATACCACTGAACTGTGTACTTAAAATGATTAAGGAGGTAAATTTATGTTATGCATATTTTACCATAATAAAAAATGTTGGAGACATATGATTTGGTAGGATTCAACTCTCAGTCTTCATGTACTTTTCTAAGGAAATAGACCAGTATGGTTTCAGTCTAAAATGAGACACCATCTTGTAGTTGCTAATTGCAATTAGAAAAACCGTACTTGATTTTATCTGTCCTCTTGAGCTGTTTCAAATGGAATTCCACAGCATCAAAATGCAAACAGTAGGATATATTCTTTTGTTATTTGAATAGGCAGTGCAATGCAAATGCCAAAATCTTAGTGGTAGATGTCTTTGTAAGACTGGACAGTTGGCTCAGAAAAAGGAAGTTGAGAACATTTGAGTTGTACCCTGAAATTTTCCCCCCAAAATAGGAAATATTTTTTTCTCAGAATTACATACTAAAAATGATTTCATAAAAAAAAATTAGTAAGGATAATTCTTTGTTCTGCAAGACGCCTAGATAACTTGATTACCTGTCTTGGCATAACATGTGTGATATATTTCATCAATCTAAGAGAAAAACAAGGAAACTTGTTTTTAAACTAGTTAATTTAATATACATAATATTCTGAACTCCCTACTACATTAATGATTTTACCTCCACCTGGACTAACTCTCCTTGGCATAAAAATATTACCCATGGTGTTTAACCACAAAACACAATCCTGGTAACTTTCTCTCTCCAAGAGTTGGAATTCAGATTCATAAACATTAGACCAGGAAGTACTTCAATTGCTACCAGGTAAAATTGTCACCAATATATGGCTGCCTCCAGAGATATTGTTCTAATTACCAGAAAGTACAGGCAGTAACAAAGAGAGGTTGAAAGAAACTTTTTGTCTAACAATATCAAGGCACCTCAGTATCTTTAAGAATTCTCAAAGAGAGAACAGTAGAATATCCTGTGTCAGCCACAGGGTTGTTTATTGAAAACAGAGTGTGACACATGTCAACTGCTGTGATGAAGCCTCTGTTAATCTTACTGCTTGTCTCAGTGCATGTCCTGTTGTATCAAATTTAGGGTGGGAGAGAGGCAGAAATCTTGTCTACTCCCTTGTTACACACAACTGTGATTTCTCCACAGCCTTGCAAACCCTAGAGTTCCTAATTTTAAATTATCCCACATTCTCTTTAATCCCCAAACAGATTCAAGATCATAGTCTTTACCAGCTATTTGGCACTTTGGTTCAAATTAGACACAGGCACCCCTCTGGCAGGATGCAACTTCTTAGCAGTGTTTAAGTTTGGTGATTAAAGTGAGTCAGATTTTTAGTTTCTACTTACCCCACCTCTAGCTGGGCATCTACGTGAAGTGCATCAACTTCATAATCATTTGTGGCTCTTAGAAATTCTAAATGTTAGATCAGGAGATAGTCTCTGTCTCTATTTCATGCTGGTCATGGAACCAAGCCTTCCAATAACCATCTAGGTACTGACTTGGACTTCATTTTATCACTGCAGAAACTCTCTTTATGAAAAATGGAGCATCAGAGGTAGAAACCTGAGAAAACCAATACTTTCTCTTTTAGGAGGCTCATAGATGTATATGCAAATTTTATCACACTTCTTACAAAACTTCAGAGTTTAAGATGAAAAGCGATACACAATAGAGTAGATATTTCCAAGTGTAAAACAGGTCTTTTTATACCAGCATTATTAAAGAGAACGTATTGGTTACAAGCAGTTTGATCATCCTTGACAGCCATGAAAGCGAGAGTCATACGGTCAAACAGGAGCAATAACCGTTTTAGCAATGTCCAGATGAAGACAGCCTTAGCCAGTAATCTGAGAGTATTCATGATCCTCCAGGAAGTGAGCTCTAAGGTGGAGATGGATCACTAGGCTGATTTTACCTGATGTCATTAAATTTTAAATTCTGACCCTTCTTGTTTTGATTCCACACCTGCCCAATAAATGTAGCTTACAATGTCTGGTTGCCAATAGTGAGAGAACTGATCAATTTAATTTCTGTTTTTAGTGACAGATTTATTTAATATTATACATTTCAAAATAGGCATTGAGTTTATAGATAATCCCTTAGACTTATTGAAAAAAAAAATAAAAAACTTCACTTGGTGTGCAGGCAAAATACAATCATAAATGATAAGGGAGCTTTTTCTGCCCAGCAACCCAAATTGTTTATCTTACAGAAATGCCTAAAGAGGAGGACATTTGATAACATGTGTCTTTCTACTGAGTGCAGTGGTATTCCCTCTGATAGTAATCCCATCCACAGTTGGTTCTCTGTTATCACTCCATCTATTGCTGCATCTACTAAAGGTCCCCCCTGTGTGTACCATAAACATCACATCTCGCATATTTGGAAAGCATTTCACTGATGACCACAATGTTCACACATATCATTTCATTTAATCCTCACTGTACAATTGGTATTATAATTAGTATTCTACAGAGGCAGACACTTAAACTGAGTGAATAAGTGACTTTCTTGGTTTTGCAAGCCTACAAATACTGAGACCAGGATTGAAACATAAGAGTTAAAGAATTACTCTTATAAAGGCTCTGGAGTTTGAAACCAGCTCTGCTCTAAATGATTATATAAAGATTATGTATGTAATCTTGTCTTTACTCACCACTTTTTACTCATGGCCAGGGAGAAAGGCTGAACATTAGAATGGGTTTCTATGTAACATCCAAATGAAATTAGTTTGCTTAAAGCATTGTAAAAACAAACAAACATGGGAATTTTGATTCATGCCTTCCTGCAGTGACCAAATATTTACTCACTCTGGAGCTCTACTCTATTGACCCAACTAAAGAGAGAATGAGTTTTAGATATGATTTCTTCAAATGCTGGTTAATTATTTAAACTCAGAAGAAAAATAAGGAAGAATACCAATACGTATTTTCATAGCAACTAAACAATTTTAGAAATTCGGCATTTATCATTGTTTCCCACAGAAAATGTCCAGGTTCTCAATTTAGTAATAAGGTTGTATACTCATGACAATGTGGGACTGAAGCTCTTAAATTCCATGTGTTTAAATCCATGGAGAGTCATGAAAAGTTAGCATTGAATTTTTAAATATAATATCAGGAATGAAAAGTATTTTCATCCAGCGTAAGAAATTCTTTCCAACACTAGAGATCTGTTTACTGAATAGACTACATTCCTCTCAAATATGTATAATTGTCTTTGTCATCATGAATCTGTTTCTGGCCTATTCATCCTTTCCATTATTGATTCAAATATTACAAAATTTTTAATTACTAGAACTAGTTACACTGAGCTTCATAATAAACTTTGACAGGTAATAGGATAATTTTATTTACCCTGCTAATTTTGGAAATGTTCCTGACTTGTTCTTGACCCTTTTAATTTTCTTTAAGAATGTTGGAAATGCTTGGAAAATCTATAGAAAAGCACTGGTGAGATATTTACTTGATTTGCCCTGTTTTAGAAATACATTTGAAAAGACTTGAGGTCTCCAGTTGTTTTGTTATGTTTGTTTGTTTTGTTAAGATCAATTTGTTTTGTTTTATATTTTCTCATACTACAATAGTATCTCTTTCTTAAAATGAAAGGCTCATCAAATTCCAGCCTTCCACAAAGATTGTGCACAATTCTATTTAGTGGGTGTCTGAACAGTCTGTGTTATTCCTTACCTCTTTCTGGGTCCTGGTGTGCTGTGAGAGAACTTTGTTACGTATAAGCAAAGAAAAGATGATTCTACAACATGCTACAATATTGGCACTCCTTTTTTTTTATCCAGCTACAGAGAAAATGTAATTCCCCAGCAGGCCACAGTACCCACCCTCCCTATTCAAACTTGAAGGCCCTGCAGTTTGGCCTTTAAGTACTTGACTCACTCAAAAATTTGGCCCATACTCAACAACCTTTAAATCTAGTATCTCTTGTGACTTGAGATCAACATATCTTCCTGGTCCACACCCTCATATCTTTCCAAACAGTTCCTTATCACTTGGAGGTTTGGTATCTATCACAGAGCTGTTTAATACGATGACCTACAAACTGCTGTCAGCTGAGGGCAGCACGAAAACTTGACACCAAGAAGTCTTTAGTGAATCCCTAAGATTCTTCAAAAACTACACGTGAATACTACTATAATCCTCCTGGGTTTTAAAATGTTGTTCTCTATCAAATGTACCAAAAAGGAATCATTATCCAGACTCTAGAGGCAAGGAGAGCAACAAAAAGGCAAAGGATATCTGCACTCCTGTTTCAATATTTGCTCCTTTGGGAAATTTTCAGGGTTCTTATTACATCTTCTTCATGTTGGCATATTGTGTTAATGCATTTCCCGCTCTGAGCATTGAAAGCTTTGCAGCTAAATGAGCAAAATTCCCACAATTGGTATCATAGTATTTCCTGAATTCTCTTACAAGTCCATAACCTGATAGTAATCAATGGGACATAAATAGACAAAGATGAATATAATTATCTTAAGATTCTAGAAAACATGAAATTTTTATAGGTAAGGATGTTCATTCCTGTATCTGGGAGCACAATAAGCAAATTATGCTTGATTTCAAAATCTTGATTCTTTAGGAGGAATCCCATGTTTTTTCTCTTAATTGTGACTGATGCTCACCAAAAAACATAAGCATAAATAATAATATAATATTAATAAAATTAATGGAATTAAGTTTTATTGAAAATTTATTGAATTGAATATGATGATATATATATATACACCCACATATATATAGCATGGTTTTTGATTGATTATGGATTATATATTTTATTCTATTAATTAAAAAAAAATGTGAGTATGATGAAACCAGCATGAACCAATGTAATTTAGGTACTTATCATATATCTTCCTGTCTTAAACTTGATTTTTACCAACTGCTACTTGAACATGATTTAATTATTATATTTTGTATTTTCAGGTACCTTATAGCCTATGTTCTGTATTTTGCCTTTGTTTGATTTAGTAAAAAATTTGCATTTCTTATTACATGACATCAAATGTTTTCATTAATGTTTTATCCTTGTTTCATTTCATAGTACACTCTTAATAATACCTCAATCTGTCACTTCTCTCTGAAAACATATAGCTCAATCCTTTTCTTCTTTTTTTTTCACAAAGAAATAGGTATAATTACCTCTGCCCTTTTAATTCTCATTTATAATCTGGCTCAAAGATGCAAGAGCAAATTCAAATGACCCTTTTCTGTGAAGATGTTAAAACAATAGAGAACCAGAATTATCTGCCCTCAGCTTGCTGTCTACATTAACATGACTTTATTGTCCCATTGTTTTCTTTAGCATAATTTTACTAAAAATTCCAGAAGATTGTGGCCCAAGAAAATAACTTTAAACTTTATTACAGGAATTTCCTGAAAGACTCATTAACTCTTAATAGAATCACCAGACAGCCCAATTTCATTTAACTTTTGGCCTCAGAAGTTTGTTTGTTTTTCTCCCAAATCATAAATTTTATTTTAGTTTTTACCAATCTTAACTAAATCTCATAATAAGAGGTTTGCCTTCAACTAAACTTCAAAATTTCAATAAATTTGACCTTGTCCTTGTTTTCCCTGGGAAATATTATAAAAGTCTTGTTGAGGTAGTATTTTCCTTTACTGAGGTAAGAAATAAATTAAACTTTGTCCTATCTACATGCAGTACTAGTGATATCTGAAGAGCAAGCATTCCTAACAAATACCTAGTAGTCTTCAATTCTCAAGGATTAAGTTCTGGAAAGAAAATATATTAGAGATTTAACATAATTAATATAGAAACACAGCTAGGTAAATGGAATAAATTTAAATAAATAAGTGAAAATGAAATAGCTGAATTCACTCACAACATGCTATTCATTAATTTTATTTATTTATTTTTTTGTTTTCAAGAGTCATATTTTATTTTATTTTATTTATTTTTTATTGAGGTATAGTTGGTGTACAATATTCTATGTTTCAGGTGTAAAACAGTGATTTGCAATTTTTAGAAGTTATTTTCCATTTATAGTTATTATAGAATATTGGCTATATTCTCTATGTTATACAATATATCCTTGTGGTTTATTTATTTTATACATAGTAGCTTGTTTCTCTTAATGTCCTACCCCTCTCTTGCCACTTCCCACTCCACTCCCCCCACTGGTAATCACTAGTTTGTTCTCTATATCTGTGAGTCTGTTTCTTTTTTGGTATATTCACTAGTTTGTTTTATTTTTTAGATTCCATATAAGTGACATCATACAGTATTTGCCTTTCTCTGTCTGACTTATTTCACTTAGCATAATACTCTCCAAGTCAATCCATGTTGTTACAAATGGCAAAATTCCATTCTTTTCTTATGGCTGAGTAGTATTCCATTGTACACTTGTACCACATCTTCTTTATCCATTCACCTGTTGACAGACTTAGGTTGCTTCCATACTTTGGCAATTGTAAATAATGCTGCTGTGAATATTGAGGTGCATGTATCTTTTTGAACAGTTTTTTTGTTTTTTCAGATATATACCCAAAAGTAGAATTGCTGGGTCATATGGTAGTTCTATTTTTAGTATTTTGAGAAACCTCCATACTGTCTTACACAGTGGCTGTGCAAATTTATACCCTATTAATGTTCTACAAAGGTTCCCTTTTCTCCACATTCTTGCCAATATTCGTTATTTGTGTTTTTTCTTTTGATGACAGCCATTATGACAGGTGTAAGGTGATATCTCCTTCTGGGTTTGATTTGCATTTCCATGATGACTAGTGACACTGAGCATCTTTTAATGTGCCAGTTGGCCATCTGTGTGTCTTCTCTGAAAAAAATGTCTGCTCAGATCTTCTCATTTTTTAACTGGGGTGTTCTTTAGTACTGAGTTGTACAAATTTTTTATGTGTTTTGAATATTAACCTCTTATTGGTCGTGTCATTTGCAAACGGTTTTTCCCATTCAGTAGAATTTTTTTCATTTTGTCCATGGTTTCCTTTGATATGCAAAAGCTTTTAAGTTTAATTAGGTACCACTTGTTTCCTTTTGTTTTTATTTCCTTTGCTTTAGGAGACAGACCCAAAAAGTATTGCTATGATTTATGTCAAATAGTGTTATTCCTATATTTTCTTCTAGGAGTTTTATGTTTTCCCATCTTGCATTTAGGTCTTTAATCCATTTTGAGTTTATTTTTGTATATGGTGTTAGAGTATGTTCTAATTTCATTATTTTACTTGTAGCTGTCCAGTTTTCCCAGCACTGCTTATTGAAAAGAATGTAATTTCTCCTTTGTATATTCTTGCCTCCTTTGTTGTAGATTAATTGACCATAAGTGTGTGGGTTTATTTCTGAGTTCTTTATTCTGTTCCATGGTCCTATGTGTCTGTTTTGTGCCAGTGCAATACTGTTTTAATTACTATAGCTTTGTAGTGTAGTCTGAAGCCAAGGAACATGATTCCTCCAGCTATGTTCTTCCTTCTAAAGATTGTTTTGGCTATTTGGGGTATTTTTTGTTTCCACACAAATTTTAAAATTATTTGTTCTAGTTCTGTGAAAAAAAGCCCTTGCTATTTGATAAGGCTTACATTGAATCTGTAGGTTGTCTTTGGTAGTATGGTCTTTTTAACAATATAAATTCTTCCAAATCATAAACATGCTATACCTTTTCATCTTTTTGTGTCATCTTCAATCTCTTTCATCAATGTATTACTAGATTTTTCTGTGTACAGGTTTGTACCCTCTGTAGGTAGGTTTATTCATAGGTATTTTATTCTTTTTGATGAGATTATAAATGGAATTGTTTCTTTAATTTCTCTTTCTGATAGTTAATTTTGAGTGTATAGAAATGCAGCATATATTATTAATTGTGTATATTAATTCTGTATATTAATTGTGTATCCTGAAATTTTACTAAATTCATTTATGAGCTCTAATAGTTTTCTGGTGTTGTCTTTAGAATTTTCTATGTATAGTATCATGTGTTCCACAAATAGTGACAGTTTTATTTTTTCCTTTACATTATGGATTTCTTTTATTTCTTTCCTTGTCTGATTGCAGTGACTAGGCCTTCCAATACTATGTTGAATAAAAGTGGTTACATTGGGCATCCTTATCTTGTTCCTGATCTCAGAAGAAATGCTTTCAACTTTTCACCACTGAGCATGATATTAGCTGTGGGCTTGTCATATGTGACCTTTATTATGTTGAATATTCCCTCTACACCCATTCTCTGGAGAGTTTTTATCGTAAATGGATGTTGAATTTTGTTAAAAAGTTTTTCAGCATCTTTTGAGGGGATCATATGATTTTCATTCTTCAATTTGTTAAAGTGGTGTATCATGTTGATTTATTGATGGATATTGAAAAATTCTTGCATATCTGGGTTAAATCCCATTTGATCTTGATGTATGATCCTTTTCAAGTATTGGTGAATTTGGTTTGCTAATGTTCTGTTGAGGATTTTTGCATCATGTTCGTCAGTGATATTGGCCTGTGACTTTCTTTTTTCTTTTTTCTTTATTTTTTTTTTGTGGTGTCTTTGTCTGGTTTTGTTATCAGGGTGTTGCTGATCTCATAGAGTGAAATCAGAAGCATTCCTGCCTCTGAAAATTTTTACATTAGTTTGAAAATAGGTGTTAACTCTTCTTTAAAGGATTGGAAGAATTTACATGTGAAACCATCTGGTCCTGGAATTTTGTTTGTTGGAGTTGTTTTATTACTGATTCAGTTTCACTGTTGACAATGGATCTGTCCATATTTTTTACTTCTTCCTGATTCAGTCTTGGGAGATTGCTGATTTCTAGAAATTTGTCCATATAGTCTAGGTTGTCCATTTTACTGGTATTTAGTTGCTTCTAGTAGTCTCTTATGATCCTTTGTATTTCTGTTGTGTCAGTTGTAACTTGTTTTTCATTTCTGCTTTTATGATTTGTGCTCTCTCTCTTTTTTTTCTTGATGATTCTGGCTAAAGTTTTATTAATTTTGTTTATATTTTCAAAGAACTAGCACTTAGTTTCATTGATCCTATTTTTTTTAACTCTATATTTTATTTCTGATTTGACCTTTATGATTTATTTCCATAATTAACTTTAGATTTTGTGTGTTCTTCTTTTTCTACATCCTTTAGGTGTAAGGTTAGGTTGTTAACTTAAGATTTATTTTCCCTGAGGTAAGCTTGTATTGCTATAAATTTCCCTCTTAGAAGTATTTTTTCTGCATCTTATAAAATTTGGAGTTTTGTGTTTCCATTTTTATTTGTCTCCAGGTATTTTTTTTATTTTTTTCTTTGATTTCTTCAGTGATCCATTGGTTGTTTAGTAACATTTTGTTTAGCCTTCATGTGTTTGTATTTTTTGCAGTTCTTTCTTGTAGCTGATTTCTAGTCTCATAGTACTGTAGTCAGAAAAGATGGTTGATATGATTTCAATTTTCTTAAATTTACTGAGGCTTGTTTTATGGCCTAGCATGTGATCTATCCTGGAGAATGTTCCATATGCACTTGAAAAGAATGTGTATTCTGCTGTTTTTGGATGAAATGCTCTGTATAAGTCTATTAAATCAATCTGGTCTAGTGAGTCATTTAAGGCCAATGTTTCATTATTTTTTTTCTGTCTAGATGATCTATACATTGATGTAAGTGGGGTGTTAAAGTCCCTATTATTATTGGATTACTTCAATTTCTGTTAATATTTGCTTGATGTATTTAAGTACTTCTATGCTGGTGCATATATATTGACATATATATTATATATTATCTTCTTATTGTATTGATCCCTTGATCATTATGTAGTATTCTTCTTTGTCTCTAGTAACATTCTTATTTTAAAGTCTATTTTCTCTTATATAAATATTGCTACCCCAGGTTTCTTTTGAATCCCATTTGCATGGGATACCTTTTCCATCCTCTCACTTTCAATGTGTGTCTTTAGATCTGAAATGAGTCTCTTGTAGGCAGCTTATATATGGATATATGGGTCTTGTTTTAGTATCCATTCAGCTCTTCTATGTCTTTTGGTTAGAGTGTTTAGTCCATTTACACTTAAACTAATTGTTGATATGTATATTCTTATTGCCAATATGTTATTTATTTGGGGGTGGTTTTATAGGTCATTTTTGTTCTTTTCTTCTTCTCTTCTCTGATGACTATCTTTAGTGATATATTTGGATTCCTTTTTATTTTTCATGTATGTATATTCTGTAGAATTTTTGTTTGTCATTACCATGAGGTTTATATATAAAAATCTGTATATATACATGATTGCTTTAAGTTGTTGATCTCTTCATTTCAAATGCATTTTAACAATCCCTCAGCATTTGTACTCCCCTCCCCTCATGATTACACTTTTGATATCATATTTTACATCTAATAGTTTTGTGTATCCCCTAATCGCTTAACATGTATATGAATGATTTTCCTAATTTTTTCTTTTAATATTCTTACTAGATTTGTGCATGGATGGTTTCATAACTTTACCCTGTATTTGACTTTACATATGAGTTTTTTCTTTCTTCCCTAATTATCATGTTTCTAGTTGTGGTCTTTTCGTTTCCCTTAGAGTAGTTCCTTTAACATTTCTTGTAAATCTGGTTTGGTGGTGCTGAACTCTTTTGCTTTTGCTTGTCTGTAAAGCTTTTGAGCCCTCCATTAACTTTGAATGAGAAACTTGCCAGGTAGAGTATTTTTGTTGTAGGTGTTTCCCTTTCATCTTTCATCACTTTAAATATATTGTGCCTCTTCTTTCTGGCCTGCAGACTTTTTTTTTTTTTTTAAAAAGAAAGAAACTCTTTAAAAACTCTATATAAAAGTTTTCTTTTAAAGAAAGTTAGCTGACATCCTTATAGGAGTTCCCTTGTATATAAATTGCTGCTTTCCCCTTGCTGCTGCTAATATTCTCTCTTTATCGTTAATTTTGCCATTTTAATTATAATGGTGTGTTCATGGTGTGTTCATCTTTGAGTTATTCGTATATGGGACTCTCTGTGCTTCTTGGATTTGGATTTCTGTTTCTTTTCATAGGTTAAGGAAGTTTTCAGCTATTATGTCTTCAAATATGTTCTCAACCCTTTCCTCTCTTCTCCTTAGGGGACCCCTATAATGTGAATATTAGTGTGCTGAATCTTGTTCCAGAGGTCTCTTAAACTGTCCTCATTTCTTTTCATTCTTTTTTCTTTTTTTCTGTTTAACATCACTGATTTCCACTACTCTGTCTTTCAGCTCACTGATCTCTGTATTATTTTGTCTACTGTTGATGCCTTCTAGTGTATTTTTCATTTCAGTTGTTGTATTCTTTCTTTATCTATGTTTGATTGTTCTTTATGTTTTCTAACTCTTTGCTAAAAACTGCTAACTTCTCACTCTGTGCATCTATTCTTCTCCTGAGTTCTTTGATCGTTTTTATGATCACTGCCCTGAACTCTTTCTCAGGTAGATTGCTTATCTCTACTTCACTTAGTTCTCTTCTGGGGTTTCATCTCGTCCTTTCATTTAGAACCTGTTCCTCTGCTGCCTCGTTTTGCCTAAGTTGCTGTTGTTATTCTTATGTATCTAGTAGGTTGATTGATTAACTTTTCTGACCTTGGAGATGTGGCCATTTGTAGTATTTCTATGTATCCCAGCAATGCACTCTCATCACCAGAGCTATATGCTCTAGAAGTTCCCCCTATAAGGCTTCTGTGTGTCTTTCTTGTGTTAGGCTGACAAAGTGAGCAGTCTGATAGGTTTGGTTGGCCCCTGGTCTGTTTGGTTCCCAGGCCCCAACTTGTTTAGAGGCTGCCATCCTCTGGTTGGTAGGACTGGATCATGAGGTGGCTGACTGGAACCCTGGGGGGGCCCTGAGTCTCTTGTTGGCTTAGTGGTGGATGAGGTCAGGATCCAGGAGACCCCAGGGCTGTTGCCTGCTCACTGGTGTGTGAAACTAGGTCCTGAGACTAGTGCTAACTTACTGGTGGGCAGACCCAGTCCTAGGGTCTGATTGCATATCTCAGGGACCCAGAAATGTTGTTGGATTGCTGGTGGGTGGGCCCAGTTTCTGACATAGTTAGCTTTGGAATCTAGGGTGTCCCAAAGCTTGTGTTGGCCTGGTATTGGGTGGGGCCAAGGCCCTTTCAGTCCCAGGGAAGGATCTGGTCTGTTAGTGGATGGGTTTTATCCACAGGCTACTGGGTTGCAGTTTTCTTGCAGCTGGTGTCTGCCTGTTTGTGGATAAAATTGGCCCTAGGGGTAGAGTAGACTCCTTGGAGGGTGGGGTTAGGGCCCAGGAGGTTCTAGGGCTGGTGACTGCCACATGGTGTGTGGAGCAGGTCCCATGATCTTTGGAAGCAAGGCACTGGGGGTTCTCCCTCTAGTGCCTGTGCTCTGGTGTATCATGCTGGGTCCTGGGCCCTCTGTAAGCAGGGCCATGTCCAACAGTGGCTGTGCACTCAGGGGCTCTTAATGCAGCCTGTTTCCTAGTGGATGGGCTGTATCCATACCTAGTTAGTTGCTTAGACTGATGCATCCCAGCACTGGTATTAGGATACAAGCTACTAGGCCAGGACAAGGCTGTGTCCTGGGCTAATAAGCTAGAGAGTGGATTTCAAAATAGTGTTTGCCAGCATCATTGTTCATGTGGTAGACCAATCCCCAAAATAGTTGCCACCAGTATCTATGTGCTCTGGGTGAACTGCAGGTACCTCCTGCCTCTTCAGGACACTGTCCAGTATGAGCAGGTAGGTCTGACCCTGGCTCCTATGAAATTACTGCTTCTTTCCTGAGTCCTGGAGCATGTGAGATTTTGTGTGCACACTTTCCTTTAAGAATTAAGTTTCTATTTTCCCTAGCCCTCTGAGACTCCTGAAATTAAGCCCCACTGGCCTTCAAAACCAAATGTTCTGGGGACTCATCTTCCCACCCTAGGGCCTCAGAGCTGGGGAGCTTGACATGGGGCTTGGACCTCCTTTGGGAGAACCTCTGCAATTGTAATTATTCTCCCATTTGTGGGTCACTGACCCTCGGGTATGGGACTTGATTATATAGTGACTCCACTCCTCTTACCCATCTTCTTTATATCTTTAGCTGTAGGAGATCTTTTCTGGTAGGCTTCAGGCTTTTTCACCGATGGTTGTTTTACAAATTTTTTTTTGTTTCCATGTGCCTGTGAGAGGGGATGAACACAGGGTCTTTTTACTCGCCATCTTGGTTGCCAGCCCAAGAGATGGTTATTCATTGATTTTAAAATGCTCTCCACAGTAATAAACAGATTTTTTAATTTGGATGTGTATGTATCAGCTTCAAATCATTTTTGTATAGACAATTTTTCCTCTATACTAAACTGTCTCAAATATCAATGCAAGTTATGTCTTGGACAAAGATTTTCTACTGTTATTTTAATAAGATGTGAACAAAAGCCAGATATCAGTTGATAGTCTAACTTCATTAAAGATAAGGGGGAAGAGGAGGAGTGGATAAGAAAATGCTGTGAATATTTTGAACAAAAAATAGTTAATTATATTCATGTTCTGTTATAGAGATTACTGAAATTGTGGAAGGGAGTGAGAACAACTAAACACTGCTCATAATCTTGTGAATTAGTTACATCCAGAGTTTGTGAAATTATCAGTATTCCCAATATTGTAGAAAACTTAAAGTAGTCACACACCAAGAATTAAACAATACACAGCAAACACAAAGAGAATTGAAAGAAACTCCTAAAACGAGGCAACAAATATTACAGAAAATTCTCTTAAACAGTCAAAACTAAGACAGCCTTAAACCAGTACTTTAATGATTTCTTTAAATAGATATTTTTTCATAAAAGCAGCTAATTATAATCAGAAAAATACATTCCATAAAAGAATGTATTAAAGATTGCAGTTTTACATTTCTGACAAATATGAAATTATTTTTCAGAAGCAGAGGGAAGAAGGTAAAAACTAGCTGCTTACATAGTTTTTTGTTGTTGGTAATGGATTTACTGAGATATAACTTACAAATTTAACATGTACAATTTTGTTTTTTGTATATTCACATACTTGTACAACCATCACCACAATCAATTTTAGAATACTTGTGTCACTCCAAAAAGAAATCCTTTACCCATTAGCCATCACCCCATAGTTCCCCAATAATCCCAACCCTAGTCAATTACTAACTTATTTTCTGTCTCCATAAATTTGCCTATTCTGGAAATTTCATATGATGCCAAACTGATATCATAATGGACTAAGCACAGCTCAGGAATGCAAAAATAGAGTCAGACAGCCATTGAGGATCTGGTCTTAGTCAAGTCCCCACACCACTGAGAACTTGAACTTTCTTTAACTGTACCAGATCCAAGGACACCACCAGCCATATTCAGAACATCTGCCAGCTGCAACCTTATGGTCTCAATGACCCCCTTGTAACCATGAAACTATTTCAGACCACTATGAATCCTTACTTAACAAGCACACTTACTAATTGCCAGCTCCAATTACAGTTCTTGAGAAACAACTTGTGTAACTAAGTACCTTGCAAAGCCTTGCAACTTTTTGCCTTTATAAGATTCCTGCATTTTGTAGTCCAGAGGAACACAATTCAAATGCTTTTGGAATCTTTGTCTCCCAGGCTACAGTCCTAATGAACCCCAAATTAACACTTCTTTATTTCAATCAGATCTCCCTTTCTGAAATGTTCATTAACATATGTAAATGTAATCATATAACATGTGATATATATATACAATACAGTACCTGACCTTTATGTCTGGCTTATTTCCCTTAGTATGTTTTCAAGGTTCATCCACCATGAATAAGTACTTCATTATTTTTTATGACAGAATAATATTTCATTGTATGGCTATAGCAATTTTTGTTTAACTCAACAGTTGATAGAATTTGGTATATATTTCATTTTTGCCCGTTTTGAATAATATTGCTATGAGCATTCATGTGAAAGTATTTGTATGGTCATGTGTCTTCAATTATCTTGAATACCAAAAAATATAATTGCTGTGTCAAATGGTAACTCTATGTTTAACTTTTGGAAGAAATACCACTATATTCCAGAGGGGTTGTATAATTTTAAATTTCCATCAATAATGTATGAGGGTTTCAATTTCTTCATATCCTTATTAACACTTATCCTAGTGTGTGTGTAGTGGTGTCTCATTGTGGTTTTGATTTGCATTTTTCCTGACGGTTAATGTTGAGCATTCGTTTATGTGCTTATTTTCTATTTTATGTCTTGTTTGTAGAAATATCTATTCAGATCCTTTACCATCTTTAAATAGGGTTATTTTCCTTTATTAATCTGTAAGCATTGTTATGTTTTCCAGATACAAGTTCTTTATCAGATATTTGATTTGAAAATATTTCCTCCCTTTCAGTGGGTTATCTTTTCACTTTTTTTATGGTGTCCTATGAAGTGTTTAAGTTTCAATTTTGATGATGAAACATAATTTATCTATTTTTATTGTTTTGTTGCCTGTGCATTTGGAGTCTTATCTAAACATCCTACCAAATCCAAGCTGACAAAGATTTAACCCTCTCTTTTCTTCTAAAATGTTTATACTTTTAGCTGTTACATTTAAACTTCTTATCCATTTTTTCCCTTAACTTTCCTGTATGGTATGAGGTAGGGGGTTCATCTAAATTATTTTGCATTTGTATATTCAGATGGTCCAACACCATTTGTTGAAAATCCTTTCACAATGTATATGTATATCAAATTTTCACATTGTACACTTTAAATATATTTTAATTTTATTTGTTAATTTACCTCAATAAAGCTGAAGAAATCAATTTATTGTAGATATAAAGGTTTGTTCTGGACTGTCAATTCTATTTTATGTCTCTCTTCTTGTCAATACTACACTGTCTTTACTACTGTATTTGTGTAGTAAGCCTTTGAATTAGGAACTGTGAGTCCTCCAACTTGGTTTTTCAATGTTATGTTAGCAATTCTGGATTCAGTACATTTCTATATGAATTTTAGGATTAGTGTGTCAATTTTTGTAAAGAAGGTAGCTGGGATTCTGAAAGAAATTGTGTTAAACCTGTAAACAATTTATAGGTCAATCTTAACAATATTAAGTGTTCTAATTCATGAATTTGAGATTTATTTCTGATTATTTAGAATCTCTTTGATTTTTCAATGTTTTTTTATAATTTTGCACTTCATTTGTTAAATTTATTTCTAAACATTTTATTCTTTCTTATGCTATTGTTAATGGATTTGTTTTCTTAATTTCCTTCCATATTGTTCATTGTAATTGTATAGATTTTTGTATATTAATTTTGATAGTGCTACCTTTCTAAACTTGTTTACTATTTCTAATAATTATTTTGTGGATTCCTTGAGATTTATATAAAAGATCATGTAGTCTGCAAATAGAGATAGTTTCATTCTTCCTGTCCAATATGCATGACTTTTACTTCAGTTATTTTTTGTCCTAATTGTCCTGATTAGAACCTCCAGAACATTATGTTAAATAGGAATGACAAAAGTGTACATCCTTTTTTTGTTCCTGATTTTAGGAGGAAAGCATCCAGTCTCTCACTATTATGTATGATTTTAGCTGTGTGTTCTTCAAAAATGCTCTTGATCAGGTTGAGAAAATTTCCTTCTTTCATAGTTTCTTGAGTGGTTTTATTAATAAAGGATGAAAATTATGAAAAATAATATTTTGGGTCTATCAACTTTGTTATGTGGTTTTTGTCCTTTATTCGACTGATAAGATGTACATGTTCAAATGTTAATCTGATCTTGCATTCTTGTAATAA
The DNA here is from genome assembly GCF_028023285.1 of Balaenoptera ricei. Classification (NCBI taxonomy): domain Eukaryota; kingdom Metazoa; phylum Chordata; class Mammalia; order Artiodactyla; family Balaenopteridae; genus Balaenoptera; species Balaenoptera ricei. The sequence goes on along the minus strand of NC_082651.1, from coordinate 18,736,265 downwards.
TCCTCACTTGGTTATGATGTATAATCCTTTTTATAATTTGCTATTTCAGTTTGCTAATACTTTGTTGATAACTTTTGTTTCAATATTAATAAAGTATATTGGCTTATAGTTCTATTTTCTTGTGATATCTTTGGTTTTGATACAAGGATAATACTCATCTCATGGAATGATTTAGAAAGTGCCCCCTTCTGTAATAATTGTTGGAAAAATTTGTGAAGAGTTGCTATTAATTCTTCATTGCACGATTGTTAGCATTCACCAGTGGAGCCATCTGGGATTGGGATTTCCTCTGTAGGTAATTTTTTCTGATTACTATTTCAACCTCTTTATTGCTCTAGTTCTATTATTTTTACTTTTCCTTTAATCAGTTTCAGTAGTTTGGCCTTTCTAGAAATTTGTTTATTTTTTCTAAGTTATCTAATTTATTGACACACTGTTGTTCATTGTATTGTCTTATATTCCATTTTATTTCTGTAAGGTTGTTAGTAATGTCCTTCCCTCCATTTCTGATTTTAGCTATTTGGGTGGCAGAAGGGTCCCTGAATTTTGAATTTATCAATTTGTGTGGTGACAATATTCCCACCATGTCCAGTTGTCACCTAGCAATATACTGCTGAATGTGTTTGGAAAAATATGTGCAGTGGTACACCATTTTATAATGTTTCCACAATATAGAAACAATATATGCAAAAAAATCTCAAAGCTGCATGTAATAGAAAAATATAGTAAGTAAATAGGAAGTGATGTGTTTTGAGTATGGACTACTTTTTTATATATTTTTAGTTGGAAGCTTATATATTTTAATTTTTAACAATTGTTTTATTAACTAGCTTTAAAAATTCCTTAAATTTAAACTGGTTCTCACCAACCATTAAAACTGCCTGTAGGACTTGCCTGGAAGTGACCAACATTTAGGTCTGGCAGATAGTTTATACAGCACTACAGACCTTTTCTAGTTCATTTGTTGTGCTCATTCCTGAGAGTTATCTGTGTAAAAAATGTATGAGTGGATGAATTAAGGAACACAAAAAGTAATTGAAACTTCTTTTTTTTTATTATTATTATTACTTGGAGCTGAGTTAATATTTTGCTACATGTAAAACTCTTCAGTGCCTCTCAGATTTAATTAATTTAAAGACCCTGAGTCATGGTTTTGATTGTGTGCTTTATTTTAGTTTGATAGAGTTGACTATTGCTTAAGTAAAATGTGTTATCAGTTAAACTTGAAAATATACCTGATTTATAGTCTGATATAAGAGGTGGTATCAAACTGTTAGACTTTTTAATTATTCACCCAATAAATATTTAGACTTTACTGTAGTGGTATATATTCTATGTTATCTTAATATTGACATGACAAAACTTCTAGTATTCAGAAGAGCATAGCACTTAGTTATTAGTATTATTGCTCTCTAGTCAATACTAATTTTATTGTAGCTTTAAAAAAAAAATCTCAATACCTTGTTCAAATAATTTACAATTCAAAAGCATTGTCTCCATTGAAATTTACAATACAAACCCCCAAAGACCCATAAAGGAGAAAAGTCAGATGTTTTCACTTTAAAGTTGTTCAACGAAACAAAAAAAAGATGAGAGGATGGTTAGACACCTAGGAGGTGAGTGCATCTTTTCTGTACACAAAGTAAATGTCCAGCTGATCAAGATGATTCTAAGGAATCTACATATATTATCCAGATGTCTATAGATGTGGTCAGATGGCATAAAAAAGTAGCATATAAGGAACCTGCAATCAAGAGAAAATAAGCACAGGGAATAAAACAATAAGGGCTGGTTTCAAGAAGGGCATTGAGTGTTGGCTCTGCTGTGTATAGTCTGTGCAAAAAACTTGAGGCACATACAATTAATTGAGACTAATTAAATACTTAATCTTTTGTTAACAAACAGAAGTGTCATGAAAGTTCATTAAGATCATTTGTGGGCTAGAATAACTAGTGTGAGGTTGATGAGTAAAGAAAATAGTTAAGCCTGCAGGTATGGCAAACAATTATTAATTATAGGTGAGGATGAATTTGTTCACTTTGAAGAACAATGTGTTTAAAATGGTCATGGGAATTAGAGGTGGCACAGTCTGATTTGCTATTAATAAAGCTCTCCTATGGAAGGAGATACTAGCTTTGCTAAGCTTTGCTCTTTATTACTTTAGAGGTTTCTTGTCTAAAAGAGAAACAAAGTTTACAAAGCCTCGAAATAAATTGAACATTGTGTTGTTTTTGACAATCGCATAGCAGATTTTTTTGAACTGCTACTATATATTATGTCCTGTCAAATATATATTATTTTTTATCTGCTATGTGGTAACTTTACATACGCCTTATTTCCAATCTCTTCTTATTCTCTCTTTCTTCTCTTCTCAATTTTCTCTTGTATATCCATGCTTATGAGATAGAATGAGTAAAAATGCCCCAAAAAAGGACAGGAAAGAGTCAGGAAAATTAGCAACCTACTTGGGGCAAATGGTGAAGACTGAGGGTATGGCTATGAATACGAAGAACACACTATGAATAAAAAGATGTCCATGTTGGGAGAAAAATGAGACAGTTGAGTCTCAATGCATATGCCATGGATCCAGAATGCAGAAATCTATTTTCCTTAAAATGCCTGAAAAATAAATTGTATATGTAAAATTCAGTTTATCCTTTCCTGATATTCTCATTTTTCAGAAGTGATGCTGTTATTCACTTATTTTTACAGAATAGTTAGCTAAGAAGATTTATAGAGAGAAAAAAATAGAATAGTGGAAGATTTTAATGCAATTATGTTATATGAGCTCCATTAAGTTACTAAATTGTTATCTCTCCCAAAAGGCCTTTGATGTAAGTAGAAAGTGTGTCTGAAACCAAAAGGAGGAAAAAATAGCAAAAATCTTGACCCCTTTTCCAACTTACAGTCAAGTTTTCATGAGGTGGTGGAAAAGGTGCTTTCAAATTTAAAAAGAGTGGTTATTTGAATTTTAGAATCATAAATAAGAGCTATTATATGGAAAAAACATATTAAAGAAAACTGAAATAAGATCTTAATCTCAAAATGTACCATATTCATAAATCATAGCAACTCACTCATAATTACTGATAGTGTGGTGAATTTCTTTGGGAAGAAAAAAGGAAAGAGAATAGAACATTTTATATACTGGAACTTTTGAAATAGGTAAATGTGAATTTCCTAATCGTTTATAATATTAAAAAGAATTAATTCTGGTGAAATTACTGTGGTTAAACTAATCATCTCTATAGTCCCCCAAAGTTTCAACAATGAAATGTTTTTCTCTTTTATTGAAGTGCACACGCAATGTGTAGGGCCACTTTAAGGAGACATTGCAAGTAGATCTAAATGGCTTGACCTGATATTTAGATATGTCTTTAATTCTTATCATGGAAAAAAATCTGTCCAGTGGATATTTTGAGCGACAGGTTCTAAGAAACATCTCCAGTTAATGTAGAAACCATGGGAAGGTAATAACAAACTGTCATCCTATAAAGAAAAAAGCCTTTGACAGTTCTCAGCAAGGATCTTGATTTTATTTGTAATCAACTACTTAGTCTTTACTAAAAATTTATATAACTCTTAATTCACTAACTATTGAATGCCTTTGGTTTTAACTGACAAGGTTTACAATGTGGGAAACTTAAGAAGTTGCAGTAACAGTTTCATGCCAAAGATCCTTAAATGAATAGTGTTTACTAACAACCTATTTTCTAAAGTCTATGTGACAAATTTAGAAGCAACTTGTAGCCACACTTTTTGGAAAATATATAACCTGGGAGAAAGCTAAGCAAGCACACGTGAAAATATTTTAGTTTAAAATACGAGGATTTTTTTCTTTTTATAAACACTAGTTTGAATCAATGGTTGGTGTGCTGTTTCTGGAGTGGCTATGTGTTGTCAAAGGACTTTTCAAGATTCTTAATGAAGGAAATGACTTAATGACTTAAGGCATTATATGTGAAGGTTCAGAGAATGCATATATTATCTTCATGCTATGGGCATAGTTTGCATGTGTACAATGGTTATCTTTTTACAATAAATATCTTCTTATTGGAGAAAATGTTATAGGTCCTGTCATACTGATAAAGTTCTTTTAACATTTCAAAGCATTTTATGTCTAATATTTATTCATTATTACATTATTTTGGAGACATTATTTACATATTTGCAGTATTTCTTTCACCCAACAGGATTAATAAAATATTCAAGGTTCATTTGTGTCAATATAGAGAGGACACATATGCTGTAATAAAATGGCTTATAATGTATTTATTTAACAGATAGTATTTATTGGTTATTCACTATTCTTACATAAGAAAGCACTTCAAAATTCAGTACCTTTAAATACCAATCATTTATTCCATCTTGTCAATCTTCTAGGTGCCTGGGGTTTGTTAACCTGATTGGACTGCCAGAAAGGTCTTCTTCTAGCAGTGGGGTCTGGCTTGAATTGGCAAATTGGGTTCACTTCTGCTTTCTGTATTTTCATTTTGGATTCATGTCATAAGGGACAGGGAAGAAGTTCTTATTATGCTGATGGCAGGAACCTCAGAGGGCAAATCCACACTCCTAAAAACATTTCAAGCCTGTGCTTACATCCCATATGTTATCATCACATTCTCCAAGAAGTTCACAAAGCCAAGACTGAAGCCAATGGTCAGTGTGGTAGTTTCCACCCACCATAAGACCAAAGCAAGTCACTTGGTGAAATCCAACGTAATGTTTTAGAGAAGCAAAGTCCCTGCAAGGAGATGGGATAGAAAAAATAGACATAGAAACAGAAATATATATATATATATATATATATATATATATATATATATATATATATGTGTGATATATAAAATCTGATGTTACTTTTTGTGAACAAAATTTATAATTTCTAAAATTAAATTACTTATTAGTTTTGCTTTGTGTTACTGACTTATAAGAGACTTGTAGTCTCTTTAGAATAAAGGAATTCCTTACCTGGGATTGGTACCAGCTGTCAAAGAAAAATAAATTTACTTCAGTTTCATCAAATTCTAAGTTTATTTGAGTGTACCACAGTTGGAGAACAGGGCAGAGCAAATCAAAAACAAAGTTAGGTGATCAGCTGAAAGCAGGGCAAGCCCAACTATTTACTGGCTAAAGCAGGAAATAGAGATAGTTGTTGGGCCTCTTCTTATTGGTTGGGTTGAGGACTTTCCAAAATTCCATCAAGGCTTGTTTATCATTATATGATTGACCATTGGTATGAGGTGACTTTAAGGAAATGAGGGCTTTGGGAAGAAAAGCTAAACTTAAGTTTTGTTTCTTGAATTGTGCAGACCTAAGGTCCATCATTAGGGGTTTGCCAAGGTGCCTCCGTTTTGAATTATTTTCACACAGGTGTTTGGCTCAAAATTGTTTCTGCATTCTTATTTTATAGGTGATCTAAGTCATTTCATTGTAGGCCAATACTCTTCCAGTTTCATCTGAGAGCCAAGCCCCTCCTCATTTTTCTTACACAGTCACTGGTTACTGATTGACATTATTTTGAATCTAAAAAGTAAAAATAAAATAGCAATAGCTAATGTTATATAATAGGCTAGATAACTGATTAAGTGATTTACATACTTACTGTTTAAAATCTAAGCAAATGAGGTAGGCATATCTATGACCCCCATTTTAGAGAGAAAGATACTGGGATTTCTAAAGGTTTCTTTTGCCCCAAGTCAGAATCCAAGTCCATGGGTGGGCTGGTACTTGAATGTTGTCTGTAAGATCCTAGAGTTACGCTGCTAATGGCTATGAATTTGTGGTCTCTTAGCAGCTTGATTCTACATGTTAGAACTAATCTCAATTCAGGTAATCTTTTTGCAATATATTTAAGATATGTATCCCTCCTTGCACCTTGGAGTCTGTTCACAACTTTTGCCAACTTTGCATTATCAGAAAAATTAATATTTTAAAATTTGCAATTCATCTACATTATTCCTCCATAAACATCATGTTTTTAATCAGCTGTGCTTTTCCTTTTCCAAAGTCTGTATGCATATTTCATATATTTCAGATATCTAGGTTGTATATGCAAATAGGTATTTTAAGCTTCATAGAATACAAAATTTTAAGATGTAATCATAATAATATAATGATTTCTTTCTTATATTATTCAGGAATGAGTACATTGCTACATTCTTAAATTATCTTTTGTCAGCTTATTTTTAGAGGTAAGATAATATTACCAATAATAAATTCAACAAATATTTATTTACATATTATGCTGTAACAGTTTTTAATCTACAGGTTGGATATATAAATTTAAATGATACATAGATCTTAACAGCAGAGAAAAACAGAGACTTAAAATCATACGAGAGTTCCCAGATTCACCTGGGGATGCCGGAGTCATGGTGCAGAAGAGAGACCAAACCAGTTTAAAGTCACAAACTACCTCCTCTGGTTACTGACTTTTGGAAGTTTTTGGTTTGTGGTTTTCTTCAGTGATGCTGCACGGGTCAGGCTTGGTAAGTGAACTGGGGAAGAGGAAGATGAATAAAACATGGTTTGCTGGTTTCAGCAGCTCACAGTGAACTGGGGGAGACAGAAATTTCTGGAGGTCACAAGTCCAAGATCAAGGTTCTGGCAGATTCAGTTCCTGGTGAGAGCTGTCTTCTTGCTGCGTCCTCACAAGGCAGAGAGTGAGAGAAGGAGCTCTGGACTCTCTTGCTCTTCTTACAAGCCGCATGGCTGACAGGGTCTTGGTGCTCTGGCTAGGTTCAGTCCTGTGCTGCTGAGGTGGGAGAGCCAAGTTCAGGACATTGGTCCACCAGATACCTCCCAGCTCCACATAATATCAAACTGTGAAAGCTCTCCCAGATATCTCCATCTCAGTGCTAAGGCCCAACTCCACCCAATAACGAGCAAGCTACAGTGCTGGACACCCTATGACAAACAACGAGCAAGACAGAAACACAGCCCCACCCATTAGCTGAGAGTCTGCCTAAAATCATACTAAGGTCACAGACACCTCAAACACACCACCAGATGCGGTCCTGCCCACTAGAAAGACAAGAGCCAGCCTCACACACAAGAAAACACGCACCAGTCCCTTCCTTAAGGAAACCTACACAAACCACTGAACCAACCTTAGCCACTGGGGGCAGACACCAAAAACAATGGGAACTAAGAACGTGCAGCCTGTGAAAAGGAGACCCCAAACACAAGAAGTTAAGGAAAATGAGAAGAGAAAAAAAACACACAGTAGGTGAAGGAGCAAGGCAAAAGCCCACCAGACCAAACAAATGAAGAGGAAATAGGCAGTCTACCTGAAAAATAATTCAGGGTAATGATACAAAAGATGATCCAAAATATTGGAAATAGAATGGAGAAAATACAAGAAACTTTTAACAAGGACCTAGAAGAAAAAAAGAGCAAACAAACAATGAGCAAACAAACAATGAACAACACAATAAATGAAATTAAAAATTCTCTAGAAGGAATCAATAGGAGAATAACTGAGGCAGAAGAACGGATAAGTGACCTGGAAGATAAAGTAGTGGAAATAACTACACAGAGGAGAATAAAGAAAAAAGAATGAAAAGAATTGAGGACAGTCTCAGAGACCTCGGGGACAACATTAAACACACCAACATTCGAATTATAGGGGTCCCAGAAGAAGAAGAGGAAAAGAAAGGGACTGAGAAAATATTTGAAGAGATTATATTTGAAAACTTCCCTAACATGGGAAAGGAAATAGTCAATCAAGTCCAGGAAGTGCAAAGAGCCCCATATAGAATAAATTCAAGGAGAAACATGCCAAGACACATACTAATCAAACTATTAAAAATTAAATATAAAGAAAAAGTATTAAAAACAGCAAGGGAAAAGCAACAAATAACATACAAGGGAATCCACATAATGTTAACAGCTGATCTTTCAGCAGAAACTCTGCAAGTCAGAAAGGAATGGCAGTACATATTTAAAGTGATGAAAGGGAAAAACCTACAACCAAGATTACTCTACCCAGCAAGGATCTCATTCAGATTTGATGGAGAGATTAAAACCTTTACAGACAAGCAAAAGTTAACAGAATTCAGCACCACCAAACCAGCTTTACAACAAATGCTAAAGGAACTTCTCTAGGCAGGAAAAACAAGAGAAGGTAAAGACCTACAAAAACAAACCCAAAACAATTAAGAAAATGGTAATAGGAACATACATATCGATAACTACCTTAAATGTAATGTATTAACTACTCCAGCCAAAAGACATAAACTGGCTGAATGGATACAAAACAAGACCTGTATATATGCTGTCTACAAGAGACCCACTTCAGACCTAGGGAAACATACAGAATGAAAGTTAGGGGATGGAAAAAGATATACCATGCAAATGGAAATCAAAAGAAAGCAGAGGAGCAATTCTCATATCAGAGAAAATAGACTTTAAAATAAAGACTATTACAAGAGACAAAGAAGGACACTATATAATGATCAAGGGATCGATCCAAGAGGAAGGTATAACAATTTTAAATATTTATGCACCCAACATAGGAGAACCTCAATACATAAGGCAAAAGCTAACAACCATAAAGGGAGAAATCGACAGTAACACAATCATAGAAGGAGACTTTAACACCCCACTTTCACCAATGGACAGATCATCCAAAATGAAAATAAATAAGGGAACACAAGCTTTATTTATTTTATGTATTGATTTTTGGCTGCATTAGGTCTTCAGGCAAGCAGGGCCTCCTCTTCCTTGTGGTGCCCATGGGCTTCTCATTGTTGTGGCTTCTCTTGTTGTGGAGCACAGGCTCTAGAGCACAGTCTCAGTAGTTGTTGCATGTGGGCTTAGTCGCTCCGAGGCATGTGGGATCTTCCTGGACCAGGGCACGAACCTGTGTCCCTTGCATTGGCAGGGAGATTCTTAACCACTGCACAACCAGGGAAGCCCAAAACACAAGCTTTAAATGATACATTAAACAAGATGAACTTAACTGATATTTATAGGACATTCCATCCAAAAACAACAGAATAAACTTTCTTCTCAAGTGCTCATGGAACATATTCTAGGATAGACCATATCTTGGGTCACAAATCAAGACTTGGTAAATTTAAGAAAACTGAAATCGCATCAAGCATCTTTTCCAAACACAATGCTATGAGACTAGATATCGATTATAGGAAAAAAAACCTGCCAAAAATGCAAATACATGGAGGCTAAACAATAAACTACTAAATAAACAGGAGATCACTGATGACATCAAAGAGGAAATCAAAAAATACGTAGAAACAAATGACAATGAAAACACAATGACCCAAAACCTATGGGATACAGAAAAAGCTGTTCTAAGAGGGAAGTTTATAGCAATACAATCGTACGTCAAGAAACAAGAAACATCTCAAATAAACAACCTAACCTTACACCTAAAGCAATTAGAGAAAGAAGAAGAAAAAAACCCCAAAGTTAGTAGAAGGAAAGAAATCATAAAGATCAGATCAGAAATAAATGAAAAAGTAAGGAAGGAAACAATAGTAAACAGGAATAAAACTAAAAGCTGGTACTTTGAGAAGATAAACAAAAATGATCAACCATTAGCCAGACTCATCAAGAAAAAAAGGGAGAAGACTCAAATCAATAGAATTAGAAATGAAAAGGGAGAAGTAACAACTGACACTGCAGAAATACAAAGGACAATGAGAGATTACTACAAGCAACTATATGCCAATAAAATGGACAACCTGGAAGAAATGGACAAATTCTTAGAAAAGCACAACCTTCCAAGACTGAACCAGGAAGAAACAGAAAATATAAACCGACAAATCACAAGCACTTAACTTGAGACTGTGATTAAAAATGTTCCAACAAACAAATGCCCAGGACCAGATGGCTTCACAGGTGAATTCTATCAAATATTTAGAGAAGAGCTAACACTTATCCTTCTCAAACTCTTCCAAAATATAACAGGGAGGAACACACCTAAACTCATTCTATGAGGTCACCATCACCCTGATACCAAAACCAGACTAAGAGGTCACAAAGAAAGAAAACTACAAGTCAATATCACTGATGAACATAGATGCAAAAATCCTCAACAAAATACTAGCAAACAGAATCAAACAACATATTAAGAGGATCATACACCATGATCAAGTGAGGTTTATCCTAGGAATACAAGGATTCTTCAATATACACATATCAATCAATGTGATACACCATATTAACAAATTGAAGGAGAAAAATCATATGATCATCTCAATAGATGCAGAAAAAGATTTCAACAAAATTCAACACCAATTTATGATAAAAACCCTCCAGAAAGTAGGCATAGAGGGAACTTACCTCATCATAATAAAGGCCTTTATGACAAACCCACAGCCAACATCTTTCTCAATGGTGAAGAACTGAAACCATTTCCTCTAAGATCAGGAAAAAGACAAGGTTGTCCACTCTGGCTATTATTATTCAACATAGTTTTGGAAGTTTTAGCCACAACAATCAGAGAAGAAAAAGAAATAAAAAGAATCCAAATGGAAAAAGAAGAAATAAAACTGTCATTTTATGCAGATGACATGATACTATACATAGAGAATCCTAAAGAGGCTACAAGAAAACTACTAGAGCTAATCAATGACTTTGGTAAAGTAGCAGGATACGAAATTAATGCACAGAAACCTCTGGCATTCCTATACACTAATGATGAAAAACCTGAAAGACAAATTAAGGAAACACTCCCATTTACCATTGCAACAAAAAGAATAAATTACCTAGGAATAAACCTACCTAAGTAGACAAAAGACCTGTATGAAGAAAACTATAAGACACTGATGAAAAAAATTAAAGATGATACAAACAGATGGAGAGATATACCATGTTCTTGGATTGGAAGAATCAACATTGTGAAAATGACTATAATACTCAAAGCAATCTACAGATTCAATGCAATCCCTATCAAACTACCAATGGCATTTTTCACAGAACTAGAACAAAAAATGTCACAATTTGTATGGAAACACAAAAACCCCGAATACCCAAATCAATCTTGAGAAAGAAAAACGGAGCTGGAGGAATCAGGCTCCCAGACTTCAGACAATACTACAAAGCTACAGTAATCAAGACAGTATGGTACTGGCACAAAAACAGAAATATAGATCAGTGGAACAGGATAGAAAGCACAGAGATAATCCCACACACATATGGTCACCTTATTTTTGATAAAGGAGGCAAGAATATACCATGGTGAAAAGACGGCCTCTTCAGTAAGTGGTGCTGGGAAAACTGGACAGGTACATGTAAAAGTATGAAATTAGAACACTTATTAACACCCTACACAAAAATCAACTCCAAATGGATTAAAGACCTAAATGTAAAGCTAGACACTATAAATCCCTTAGAGGAAAACATAGGCAGAACACTGTATGACATAAATCATAGCAAAATCCTTTTTGACCCAGCTCCTAGAGAAATGGAAATCAAAACAAAAATAAACAAATGGGAACTAATGAAACTTAAAAGCTTTTGCACAGCAAAGGAAACCATAAACAAGACCAAAAGACAACCCTCAGAATGGGAGAAAATATTTGCAAATGAAGCAACTGACAAAGGATTAATCTCCAAATTTTAATTTATTTATTTATGTAGCTCATGCAGCTCAATATCAAAAAAACAAAAAACCCAATCCAAAAATGGGCTGAAGATCTAAATAGACATTTCTCCAAAGAAGATATACAGATGGCCAACAAAAACATGAAAGGATGCTCAACATCACTAATCATTAGAGAAATGCAAATCATAACTACAATGAGGTATCACCTCCCACCAATCAGAATGGCCATCATCAAAAAATCTACAAACAATAAATGCTGGAGAGGGTATGGAGAAAGGGGAACCCTCTTGCACTTTTGGTGGGAATGTAAATTGATACAACCACTGTGGAGAACAGTATGGAGGTTCCTTTAAAAACTAAAAATAGACCTACCATATGACCCAGCAATCCCACAACTGGGCATATACCCTGAGAAAACCATAATTCAAAAAGAGTCATGTACCACAATGTTTTTTGCAGCTCTATTCACAATAGACAGGACATGGAAACAACCTAAGTGTCCATTGACAGATGAATGGGTAAAGAAGATATGGCACATATATCCAATGGAATATTACTCAGCCATAAAAAGAAATGAAATTGAGTTTTTTGTAGTGAGGTGGATGGACCTAGAGTCTCTCATACAGAGTGAAGTAAGTCAGAAGGAGAAAAACAAGTATCATGTATTAAGGCATATATATGGAATCTAGAAAAATGGTACAGATGAACCTGCAGGGCAGGAATAGAGATGCAGATGTAGAGAATGGACTTGAGGACATGGGGAGGGGGAGGGTAGGTTGAGACGAAGTGAGAGAGTGGCATGGACATATATACACTACCAAATGTAAAACAAATAGCTAGTGGGAAGCAGCCACATAGCACAGGGAGATCAGCTTGGTGCTTTGTGACCACCTAGAGGGGTGGGATAGGGAGGGTGGGAGGGAGATGCAAGAAGGAGGGTATATGGGGATATGTATATGTATAGCTGATTCACTTTGTTATATAGCAGAAGCTAACACACCATTGTAAAGCAATTATACTCCAATAAAGATATTAAAAGAAAACTCATATGAAATAATCAATTTCAAAATGTCTTGGTTCAGTCTAAATGCATGATATCTCTTTCACCAGAGATATCAGTTCTTTCCACAGTTCACACCATTTGCATTAGACAGAGCTTCTGCCTTTATATGATAATCTTTGTCCTTAAGTTATCTGACTTATACAATGTCATTTCTCTCTTTATATTTCATCTTCTATCTTACATTGAATTGCATTATATTTTGTCTGAGAATTATATTCTTGTTGAGGAAACAATATTAAGACTATCTTTGGCCCTTTTTTGTTTGTCTACTGATAGGATTTTGATTTTATCATCAAGAGCAAGTTGACCTGTTTCCATTTTTACTCTTTGAACATGATTTTTTTCTCTTTATTTGAAGTCCTAGTTATTTTTTAATTCATTCATTCATTAAGCATTTTCTTAGTTCCTAGTATTCTCAAAGCATTACATTATACATTCTAAGTGATACACAGGTAAATATGATATTCTTTCTACATAAGAGACACAATGAGGTGTATAAATATACATGGTTTCTGTTTTAATTTTGGCTCTGCCACATACTGCTAGAGTAATATTTCACAAGTTCTTTTACTTAGTTTTTAATTTCTTTATTTATAAATTGAAAATAATACTTATTATTAGGAAGAACAAGAGAGTAAATACAAATATTTAATTAAATCAGTGCCTTGCACTTCATGAGTAGCAAAATACATTAAGCTATGTTTATTCACAATGATTAGAGTTTATCAGGGAGAGTAGTGATATATATAACTATAATATTTCACTTCAAATATAGAGTATAATGGGATTGTTTTCAATTGAGTAGTTAAGGGAAGACTGTCAAGAAAATGGCATTTGTTCTGATTTTTGAAAACTGATTATGACAAATCAGTTAATTTTTTATACTCATAAAAGTGGATAAATATTTTTGTCTTACCTCCTTCTCATTTTTACTGGTGATTTAAATATGATAATGTGCTCAGACAAGCTTTGTAAATCATAAACTGTTAAGTAAATTAAGGGATTCTACTAAACGATGTTAATTCTTATTCCATTCCTAGTCTAGGAAATCCATTTTAATTTGCTTTCCCAAACTAAGGGTGAGTGTGCTAAATCTATAATGGTTAACTTTTAAAATACGGGTATAAGTAAGCTAATGAATTGTGTGAGTCACAGTTCTCATCTTATTGAACCAACATTAAACAGTGCCAGGAACAGGAGCTATCACTGTTGCCGGTACATTCTTTTGTCATAGGAGCTCTTTCTTTCTCACGTGCTTTAGCATAGATTATCTTTCATTAGAGAAAATGAGACAAATCATTCATTTACAAGTCATCTTATCCTGAGGCCCTGTTTTTGAGGAAATACACACACATACACTCGGCTTCAGAAAAATAATTGCTTCCTGTGAGAGAACCTACTTTTCCTTAGCCCAGACCACTTGGGAACATGAGAGAATTCTTCAGAAGTAAACCATGGCTTGCTTGATGGATACCTGGCTGGTTGTCACGGAAATTTGTGCTTGGGTATTTCTAGCCGAATTCCAAATTGGCATTCTGCACAAGTCTCATGAAGAAAGAGAGAGAGAGAGAGAAAGAGAGCAAAGCTAAACCAAAAGTTTAACTTTTCTTGTCCTTCTAGGATCCCCTTTTCTTTTCTTTCTTTTCCCTAACACACCAACTACAAATGTCTTAATACAGGGATGAAAGAAAAATTATTAGCAGCAGTGATAGTTTCAGTATGCTAGTGCAAGTTTCATATTTAATTCAATTTAAGAAGTCCCTTCCTGATTTAGTTGACTAATTTCTTATAAATATGTAACACCTTGGCCATTAGCTAAAGAATTATGGGTTTAATAGGTATAGGGTCAACAATGACAAAAGTCTGGCAAAATAAATCAGGAATATATAAAAATCTCATGTATCCTGTATTTGAACAGCAGAACATGTGAAAAATATCCTAATAGACAACTTATCTTTGTTTAATAAGTAAGGAAATCTAGTCATCTGGAGGAATAATATGGAAGCCACCTGATATACATTAAGTAAATATTTCTAGATGTTAACCAGTGATTCCTAAATAACCTTCAAATGCAAAATTAAAGTACCTTCAATCACTACAACTGCTTTTCAATATTTTGTTCAACAAATTCATATATATATATATATATATATTTAATTATTATTTTGTACCTGGAAATATGAAAAGACTGAAGATCTGATAGGGAATAACAACAACTGAACCATAATAATACAAACAACAAAACAATATGTCCACAACATAAGTTAATTAGGCCATTAGAAAGGCCACTGTAAGGTAAGTGTTTTGAACTTTATTTTACATTTGAGAATTTAATTGCTAGTAACTGGACCTAGAATCTGGGTCTCTAGATATTTAGTGTAAGATTCTCTTTATCTGGAATTTTTCAAATACTAATGCTGTTTTCCATACAATTGTCCTTCTTGTCTCATTTGAGTGGATGATACTTCAAGAAATTATGGAGCATTCATGCTTCTTCTGGTTATTTTATCTCCAGACTTTAAGATAGTGCTTAGATTTTAGAAGCCACTTAATAAATATTTGATGGCATGCATCATTATACAAAAGGTTTTCAAGTCCCTCTCCATTCTTTCACTTTCCTGAGATAGAATCTTTTATTGAGACCATTCTGTACTGATGCTTTACATAACATTAAGCCCAGGGACTTGGTGTCTTGATCATGAAAGGCCATAGACAGATGGCAAGTCTTTTCTGAAAGGGAAAGAAAGTACATGTATTTTCATTCATTTGTGCTGTGTGCTGTGGCCAAGAACATCCTGCAGATAAAAGAATCAATATTTTTGAGCGGCAGACTTAGCCTCAAATGTAAAAGCATTACTGGAGTGCAGTGTTTTGAAGCAAAAAGGAAAAGGAAGGGAAAAAAAGCTTCTGTAAAACTTCAACATAATATTTTTTCTTTTCTAAAAATATTTTTCATTTTGTGTTAACAGTGTTATTGGAAATGGACAGCATCATAACTAGAGTATTAAGAGAATAAGATTAATGTGAAAAATGCAGTAGAAATAAAATAGAATGTAGTATATAATTGCACAGAAATGAATGATTACTTTTATACCAAAAAAGGAAATAAAAATCCCTTTGAAATTAGCATTTCCAAAGGGACTGAATCTTTGAAAGGATTTAAGTTTCAAACTCAAAAGTGGATTAAACCATGGGAAGAGAAAAAAGTCAAATATATTGCCTGCTTGTGAAGTGTGTTTTACAAGATATTCCCTGGATGAATATAGTAAAGAACACAAGGTATTAACAATGATTTTAGAAAAATATAACTTTGAAATTTTCATGTTATTTGTCCAATTCTTCTTCTTTCCTTCCTCCCTCTCTTTCACCCTTGCTCCTCCTATGTCCTTTCTCTCCTTCTCTCTCTCTCTCTAACACACACACACACACACTATATATATATATATATATATATATATATATATATATATATATATATATGTGTATATATATATATATGTGTATATATATATATATACATATATATATATATATATTTATATCTTGATACAAAATATTCAGGATATATTCTCTTTATATGCCTAGCAATGCAGTTTCTGGGTCATAAGGCAATTCTATGTTTACTTTGAGAAACTGGCAAACTACTTCCGCAGTGGCTTCACCATTTTGCATTCCCACCAGCAATAACTGGTTTCTTCACATTCTCACCAACACTTTCCATTTTCTAGAGTATCACCAACTTAGTGGGTATGAAGTGATATCATGTTGTGGTTTTAAATAAATTTCCCAAATGACGAATTAAAAAAAAAATTTATTAGGGTCACACAGTATTTTTCAATTATTTTTCTGTTTATTCTATCTATCTATCTATCTATCTGTCTATCTATCTATCTATCTATCTATCTATCTATCATCTATGGTTCATGATTGATTCATGTCTTATTTTTCTAGGAGGCCAATATGACTTAGAATACATCAAGTATTACGTATCTGTCATAAATGAGGCAAAAGCTTACTATTTTCCTAGATCTTAAAATACAGGAAGGAGGCAGAGATATATAAGTCAATTGTAGTTTACTGAAAAAAATACTAGAAATAGGTAGGAGAAAGATGCTTTATCAGCTCACATAAAGTGGTTATTTAATCACTGAGAGAGTAAAGAGAAGGGGTATTTAACTGGTGCATAATTGTGGATGGGAATTCTTTATACCAGGGGTAGAGAATGAGCAAAGAAGTATGCAGTCTATTAGAGGAAAATGCAGTTTCAAGTTGGAAATAACCTAGGACATCAGAAGATCTTCACTACCTGTCTAAGCAGTATGGACTTTATTCTTTAGGCAATGAGTCAATAGAGAATGTAAAAGGAGTGATGTGATATGATCAGATATCTCTTAAGGAGTAAGCTCTGGTTGCCATGTGACAACTACTTTTTAGTGGGTTAAGAGTGAAGGCCCAAAACCAATGGGCAGTTGTAATGCATGGGCCAGAGAAAGATGAAGACCTAAAATACAATAGTAGCAGCAGGCATAAATAGCAGATAAATATGAAAAACATTGACTCAGGACTTTCTAAGACAAAAAGCTTTTAGACACTAGCCTGTGACTGAAGAGTAGATGAACTGCCTTTAAGAATCTAATGGTCCCTTTGATCTCTCTGCTTTAAGCACAAATCCGAGAATTTTGTGTGTACCTGTGTGTGTGTGTATTTTACTGGTGAAGTGGAAAAGTACATAATTAAAATGTTTTTTGAAATACAAATGCATTTTGGAGAGAGCATAATGGTTTTTGCAGCATTTCATGATGATATTCAAATAAGACAGATAAAAAATATGTTGTGAATTGACTTGAGGACATGGGGAGAGGGAAGAGTAAGCTGGGACGAAGTGAGAGAGTGGAATGGTCATATATACACTATCAAACATAAAATAGATAGCTAGTGGGAAGCAACCACATAGCACAGGGAGATCAGCTCTGTGCTTTGTGTCCACCTAGAGGGGTGGGATAGGGAGGGTGGGAGGGAGACACAAGAAGGAGGAGATATGGAGATGTATGTATATGTATAGCTGATTCACTTTGTTATACAGCAGAAACTAACACACCATTGTAAAGCAATTATACTCCAATAAAGATGTTAAAAAATAAAATAAAATAAAATAAAGCCAATAGCAAGAGGCAAGGAAAAAAAAATGCTGCGATTAATATTAAAATGAAAACCGTAGACAAAGACCCATTCTAATAAGTGACTCTTAAGGTTGGTGAGTATTTTATTGGTGCTCTGGTACTTTTGCAATCAAATTATCAAGAAAATGAAAACTGCTATCAGTAATGGGTACAGTAAGTATTCTGACTTCATACCTGTATAGCAGAGCACTTAAAACATGTGCAGGGTGAAGAAAATGCACTTTCAATTTGATTTTCTACTCACTTTCAGCAAGGCCTAAGTTGCTCTGTTTGTATAGTTATTTATTTATTTCAATTTCAAATTGCACAAAAGATTTTCCTGTAGCCATCAAAAAGTACAAGGGCTTTCTTTACTGCCTGTGACCAGTCATGTGCATCATTTTATAGATGAATACTACTATAGGATATTAAGTTGTCACCCAAACCAGAGAACAAACAACAATAAAAATTACTACATGATTTACAGTTTTGTTCAGTGTTAAGGGCAGAATATGTTGTCTGTGCTGGGTGACATTTAGGCTTGAGGACTCTAATCCAATTACAGAGCCTGTTCAAATGCACTGCAATTTTCCTTGTTCATTTGGGGATGTGTGTTACATGATTGGGCTTTTTTATATTATTTACTTTCCCAGAGGTCATGAAAAAAAAAAAAGAAATAACATCTACTGAGTTAGTTCCAGAAGAACACCAAATTTTGATTATGTTATGTTCATGCATTTGAGCAAAAATTAGACCACAATACATTAGCATTTATACTGCTTTCACAGAGCTTACTGGGGAGGGCTGTTGATCAAAGGACACATAACATATAGATTGCCTTTATGGAAAAGAGTATGAAAAAGGCTCATATAATAAACTTGGTTTATTTCTAATTTCTTTTGTGATCCATATTTCTAATAATTAAATTGTGAATAGACCAAAATTTTTTTGTACTTAATAAAAGGATTAAGAAAAACAAATTGGCATATAGAAATGAATGGTAGGGATATTAAACATTAAAAAGATAATCTAATTTCAGAATAAAGCCAAATATACATTTTTCTTGATCATATAATCCACACTATACTCTATGACCTTTATTTAATTTTTTTATATTAGTTAGATAGCTGTATATATGTATGTGTGTATATATATATATATATATATATATATATATATATATGTATATGATGAAACAAGCAGAGAGTGCTATTGGGAGGAAGTCAAGGGACCAGTATAAGTCCTGTCACTCCCTGGGAAGGAGGTTGATTCATTTAAT
Source organism: Balaenoptera ricei (assembly GCF_028023285.1). Classification (NCBI taxonomy): domain Eukaryota; kingdom Metazoa; phylum Chordata; class Mammalia; order Artiodactyla; family Balaenopteridae; genus Balaenoptera; species Balaenoptera ricei. The sequence continues at coordinate 18,717,189 of NC_082651.1, read as the reverse complement.
CTCCATAGGACTCAGTTTTCCCTCAGATTTGGTATTTCATCCAATACTATATGTATTTATAAAATATTTACATATGTATATAGTATAATATTTATAAAAACCATTTAAACAAAGCCTAACACAATGCTACATTGATTTCTTAAGTCAAAATCAAATTTATGTAGATTAAGTATTATTTCTTTGCAAAAGTAATAAATCTTTCAAAACCTTGTGGTACGAAAAATAATGCCTCCCCAGCCACTCCTAGATGCCCATGTCTTAATCCTCAAAACCCTTGTATATGTTCCATTACATGGCAAAAATAATTAAGGTTAAAGATGAATTAAAGGATGTTAATCAATTGACTTTTAATAAGGAGTTTATTCTGGATTATTTGGATTGGCCCAATTTAAACACATGTTAAATTAAAAGCAGAAGAGGGAGCCAAGAAGAGCTGGTCACAGAGATGTGGCAATGGAAGAAGAAACAGGAGAGATCTGAGGCATGAGAGGAACTTCATCGACAATGGCTGTCTTTGAAGATGAAGGAAGGGAGCCATGAGGTAATGGATGCAGGTGGTTTTTAGAAGCTGAGAATGGTTCTCAGTTAATAGCCAGCAAAGAAATGGGGACCTTAGTCCTATAACTACAATGAACTGAATTCTGACAACAACCTGGATGAGAAAAGTAACAGATCTTCTCTTAGATCCTCCAGATAGGAATACAGCCCAGCAAACACCTTGCTTTAGCCTGGTGAGACCCATGTCAGACTTCTGACTTCTGTCTGTGTAATAACACATCTGTGTGTATGTGTGTGTTTAACTATGAAGTTTGTGTAGTTTGTTAATAGGCATGATAGAAAGCTAATACAAATATCTCATTTATATACCATATTTTATGTATAAGAAAACCAAGTCCTATGAAGAGTCAGTCAGCCATCTCTTGCCCAGGCAGTGATAAGATTTATACCAGCCTCTTGCCTTCCTCCCAATAGTATTCTCTATTTCATCCAATTCATGGTTATCAAACAGTCTGAATACAGTTAAACCAGATAGATAATGTGCATTCTGTGCTTATAGCCTGTGGATGGCTCATTTCATATCTTGAAATTGGCATTGTTGTCTGGAGTCTGCCACTTGTCTGACCTCATACAGGATTCAGCTCACTGGGTTCCTTCCTGCATTGCTCTGCTCTACATCGAGGACATGCCTGCCGCTTGCCTGATAGCGACTCTTTGCTCTTGTTTGTCCCCAGGCTTGAAGACCTCGCCTTCTCTCTAAGTTTTCAATATGGCTGGTGAATTCTCATAATTCAGGTGTCAGTTTAAATATCATTTCCTTAGAAAAAATTCCTAGGTCTAGAGTCTATAAGTTACTGTGTTCATTTCTGTCATTGCAATATTCTCAATTTCTATTTATCTCTGTTTCTTTACTCATTTATTTTCTGTTTCTTCCTCTAGATTTTAAGAACCAGGGATTAGAGATTTTGTCTCTTACAGGAACTGGCATAGCTACATAATTGCCTAATAAAAAAAATTCTAGTATGAAACATCTATTAAATAATTTCTGACTCCTGGTTCAAGGATTGTATGCACTGAACTCTGCTGTGAGTAGCAGCGACTGGTGTTCAGACCCCCATATTAAAATGCCTGTTTTCATTGAAGGAATTTACCTGTGTTGATCCATTGATTTTATATTAATTAAAGGTTATAAACATAAACTTATAAAATGTTCTTACATTTTTTCTTTTTTTATTACTGCTGCTAGATTGAAATGTTTTACCTGTGGTTATGAATATAGGATAAATTACTAAAAGTAGTAAAATAAGAACATTAGTCTGGCACAAAAAGTATTCAGTAGATAAGTAAAAGCTCAGAGAAAAACTGATTAGACACTACTGCGATTTTTTTAAGACAGAAAGAGAATAGAACACAGGCCCAGAGAGTCAGCGGGAAGGAACAGAAGGGCAGTTGATACCTATAACCAGAAGGTAGACCAGCTACAGGCAGAGATTACAATTGGATTTATCATAGGCTAAAATATCAGTGAATAAGGGCAATTACATAGTTACTCAAGTAAAAATAAAGTCAGAGATTGGTTGATCTATTCATACTTGTATGGAACTGACTTACATGGAGTGCCTGTGGTCTAGAAAACTTCTCATTAACCAAATATCCAGGTGAATAAAACAAAATAAAATACCCTTAAAATAATTATGGGGAAGTCAGTAGACAAGTATCTAATTTCCTTGAGAAAGAATAGTTGAACATGTTTGGGATTATTGCAGTTTAAATTGGAAATTTTTCACTTATCTTTGGCATTTTCATTTCAGTTATTGAGATGTAACTTTGAGCAATAGAGTTTTCTTTTCTGAAAAGGAAGTATCATTTTATTGTTTCATTGGTTGAATTGTAAAGGAATATATTTTTACCATCCTCTGTTTTAAAAGATTTCTCTCTCTAACAATTTTTGTTTATAATTATATAAATATTTTGTTTAGCTTAATATTTCTAATATTGGTGAAATCATTGCACAGATTATTCAGATTTATTTTTATATCACCATTCAATCATTCAGCCTATTAACTGAGTCAGGATAGTGGAAATTAATAATTCCTTAATTTTCCTTCAAGGAGCTTACATTGAATAGGGAAGTGAAACATATGTCCAAGGGGTCCTGGCGCACCATTCAGGAAGGGTCTGTCTGGATCTGATCACTGCTATCACTCCATGTTCCAATAAATGTAAAGAATTAATTCAGGATATATTCAGTTTGGATGATTACCTGTATTATACAAAAAAAGTCACAATCCACTATTTTAAACTGGGGTATTGTGGAATTCTCTCTGAGAAGGTGATATTTAACCTAAGAAGTGAAGAATGAAAGGTATGTGGTCCTGTGAAGAACTGGGGAAGGATGGCACTAGAAAAGACAGCAACATGCTATATTTCACAGCTATCTCTATACTTAGAGTGGGTAGGTTTACAACATCAAGTTCTAGTCAGGACACACAGAACTTGCTGGGAAATACTCATTCATTAATTTAACAAAATATCTCTTTCTATTTTCTTTTAGGCCACTGTGATAGACTGTACTGCTGTTCACTTATAGTCATTGGCTCCCTGAGGGAGGCTATACATCCTCTCTCAGGGGAACACAGAGTTGTTTTGTGATTGACTAGGGGAAAACATAGGTATGTGTGATGTATTGATATATCACATATACCTATAGGTCTATCTATCTATCAATCATCTATCTATATCATCATCATCGTCATCATCACCATCCTCAATCAACAGAAGTAGAGTGTGTTAGTAAAAATCACAAGTCTTAAGTTTTAATGCATTGATTTACAAGCTCTCCTTTTACTTTGCAAGGACAACCAACAATGCTACAGACAGAGTTTACTTTGTGGCCTGAGTCCCAGAAGGAAACTGATGTGGAAAATTCAGTGTGAACAAGAGCTATAAATCTTTGTTGTTATAAACTTGTGAAATTCTGGGTTTTTATATTATTATTATTACTTTAGCATTACCTGGCCTATCCTGACTGATACAGCCAGCTGTGTGAAATTTCCAAAGTGTTGCTCCTTTTTGTTAGGCAAAATGTTCCAACTTGTACTATCTAAAATGATAGTCACTAGCAATGAGAATATTTAAATTTAAATCAATTCAAGCTGCATAAAATGTAAAACTTAGCTCCCCAGTTATGCTAACCACATTTCGAATACTTAATATCCATCTATATGGCTAGTGGATACCACAAAGAACAGCACATATATAGATCATTGTCATCATTTCAGAAAGTTCCATTGAGAAGCACTGGCTCATACTATGAAAGATTTGGACCTATTCTAGTTTCCATCATGTTTCCAACATATATGGATTCATTAATCTCCTTTCTCCAGTTACCTAATTAAGGGAAGAGCTTCAGTTCTCTCAAGCATCTTAAATATCATTGGCTTCCTGCGAGTTTTTATTTTTATCTAAAACCAGTTGAAGTTGTTGCTGGATCATTTTATACGTCACTAATGGCCAGACTCTCTGGAATTCACTAATGCTGTTACACACCAATCAATAACAATTAACTGCCATCACTTCAACTTGATATTTGTGTGGTTCCAGAATTAGCAGAATGACATCCTTGGTTTAATTGAGAAATGCAGTGATTTCTGAAGCTTCTCTAACCAAATTGATGTCGACTTTTAGAAATGAAATCCAGACACACATCCATGGATCCTAGCCAACAGGAAGCCAGCTTGCATTAAAAGGATTGAAAAGAATAAACAAGCTGGTTGGCACCAGCATCTGATCTTTCCATTCCAAAGTTTTCAGAGTCTCCTGATCACCCAAGATTGAAGCATACACTCTTTTCTAAAGGATCTTTTTGTTCCACCTCAACTTATGTTTAAAACTCAATTTCTCCTTACTCTTCTAAAGAATACTTTACTTCATAAGTATGATTTAGTCACATTCACCAAATTTTCTATACACTTTGCTTCAACCATTAACTCTGAATCTCCTTCTCCCCATTTATCTACCTTTTAAGATCCAATCCGAAGCTCATTTTTCCATGGTTCTTTTCCAGATCTCTTGAGCCCATTTTGATTAGTCTCCTCAGGAACATTATGGTAGTTCCACAAATCAAACTGTTTTTTCCTGTATATTTTATTCATTTATTCAAAAAATATTTATTGAGGGCCTGATGAGTACCAGGCAGTGATCTAGGTACACAGAAAACATCAATTAACAAATTAGATATAAATCATTGTCTTTATGGTACTTACATTTTAGTGGGGTTTGATATGTTTTAGCCAATTCAATATAAGGTCCTTAAATGCAAGTGCTATTCTTTGCATCTTTTTAAATCCCACCCTCCCGCCCCAGCTTCTGGTTCTTCAGAACATTGTTTTGGGCCCAGTAAGGTATTGATTAATTAAAAAAAAAAAAAAAAAAACTTTTATGTAGCATACCTCAATATATAATGTTATTCTACATTTTAAAACAATCATTTATTCTGTCCTTTAATTAGGCACAAAACGCATTCTAAATGCTTGGGCCCATACAGATTTGTAATGGGTACTTTGGGATTCTAAACTGCTCTCTGTCTAAACTATCTCTCTGTCATTTGTCTTCTATCCCACAGAGAAGGCTGGTGGATTCTCAAAGCTTTATTTTTAGGGCATATACCCAGTGATCAACTCTTTGTTGATTTATACTTTCAAAGAAGAGATTACCACAATAATTAAGAGGTTTGTGAGAAGTCAGGGATGCATAGTGATCTTTAATGTCACTCTTACAGTTATCTTCGACAGATATTTTCATCTCTAAAATATCAAATTCAGATTATCTGCTTATTTGTAAGTTAGAAATAACTTACATTTAGAAAATGGATAAAAGACCCACAGACACCTTGGACATCAGAAGTCAGAGAGCTGTCCTTTAAAGTACATTTTATAATTAATTTTGAAGAAAAACATGGTTTCCAAAATGTATTGGACAAAAACAGCATATCATCCAATTCCAGAGATTTTTTTTTACCTCATTTTAGGCTTTCAGAAATCATGCCTAAAAGATAAATAAGAGCTATGGAAGGAGGCAACTAGAAGCATACTGAAATTACCCAGAAAACCAGTTGGCAGGCAGGCAGGAGATGTTTATATTGTTAACTAGATAATTTAATTTTCCTTTGTAGAAAGACCATCACTAAATTCTAACATATAATTAGAGTTAATCACATAGCTTTGCATTTGCATTTTACGTAATTTATCTCATTTAATTCTACCGCCCTGGGAGATAGTCAATACTGCTATCACAATGTTGTGAATGAGAAAGCTGAGAAGTAGAAAATAGAAAACTGTATTAGGATCCCATTGTACTTTCTCTGACATGTTACCCTAGCTCTTTTTACTGAGCAATAGTATTTAGAAATGAAGATATGAAAACTAAACATGGTAATTGAAAAGGTGGGAGAGACCATTGTTTCTAAGACTAGTGGGTGAACAGATCTGTGAAATAACTTTGTAAATATATTATAAACTTATACTGATACTTCTAATTTAAAACTAACAACATTCTCAAACACCCTTATTCCAAATCTATATATCATTTCTCCCAGAGAGAAACCTAGAAACATTTGTGTACTTACATCTTTTCTATCTTTTAATACGTACATATTGTTACAGAATTATTGTGTACAAATATCACTGCTAAAAACAAGTCAATCAATACAAGTTCAGCTTTCTTTGTTTCTTTCCATTTACCCTTAGAATATATCTCATTGAGGATGTCAAGTTAAATATCATGCATTGAAAAATTTTCTGTATTAACTGTATTTTTCTATTTGGTTATTTTAATTTAATTTTAGTTTTAGTGTTTTATCATCCTATTTTGTTTAATTTTTTTTTTTTGAAGATGTATAAAACTTGCAAGGTTCAAAAATCAAACTTATATAAGAAAATTATACTTAGAGAAGTATACTTAGAGTATACTTAGAGAAGTATACTTAGAGAAGTTGTTTCATCTTTGCTGAAAGAAATTCCATGATTACCCTCTCTAAATTTGCTCTCTTCCTTTTCCCCTTCTCCAGAACATACTGTCACCCTCTTCACCTTATTTTTTTCCTGTGGCATTTCTAAGTCTCTGAAATTATATGATTTTTTATTATTATTTTATTTATTTATTATCTATCCTTTCTGTCTCTCCAAAAAGGAGCTTGTTTCTGTTGTCATTTATCACTGCCTTATCAGCATCTACAACGGTACCTGAAATAGGTAAATTAATACTTATTGAATTAAAAAGTGAAAAAAATCCCAAATTTGTAGATAAAGATAAATTTAGAGACTTACTTCCTTTTAAACCCAAATGAAGAATTTACATTTGGGAGAGTTTTTCATTTATTATACTCTGTTGATTACTAGGGATATATTTTGAGTGCTCTTTTGATATTCTATCAGTCTCACTTTCCTGAAGTTCACACATCAGTTTCTAGATACTCTGAGAATTATGATTATCTTCACAATCCAGAGTAAATGAACAAGTCACTCTCTAGTCCTAGAACTTTCACTGCTTCCCTATGGCTTGTAGGAAAGAATTCACTCTTCATTAATAATAAATAAAATTATTCTGTTTAATGAACTTCTTTCCAAACCTCCAAAACAAGCAAGATTTTGTTTTATAATCATACCCAAACTGAGGACAGAAATTAAGAACCTAAGTATTCTTCTCCTATAAAATCCTTTTTCCTCTCACCACACCCACCTAAAACTGAAAATAGCTGATTCAAACTTCAATGTTGATAGAGTCGAGAAGATGGTGGAAGAGTAAGACGCGGAGATCACCTTCCTTCCCACAGATACATTAGAAATACATCTACAAGTGGAACTGCTCCTACAGAACACCCACTGAACGCTGGCAGAAAACGTCAGACCTCCCAAAAGGCAAGAAACTCCCACGTACTTGGGTAGGGCAAAAGAAAAAAGAAATAACAGACACAAAAGAATAGGGATGGGACCTGCACCAGTGGGAGGGAGCTGTGAAGGAGGAAAGGTTTCCACACACTAGGAAGCCCCTTAGCGGGCGGAGACTGCAGGTGGCAGAGGGGGGAAGCTTCGGAGCCACAGAGGAGAGCGCAGCCACAGGGGTGCGGAGGGCAAAGTGGAGAGATTCCCGAAAGGAGGCTCGGCGCCGAGCAGCACTCATCAGCCCGAGAGGCTTGTCTGCTCAACCGGCAGGGCGGGCGGGGGCTGGGAGCTGAGGCTCGGGCTTCAGTAGGATCAAAGGGAGAGGACTGGGGTTGGCGGCGTGAAAACAGCCTGAAGGGGTTAGTGCACCACAGCTAGCCAGGAGGGAGTCCAGGTAAAAGTCTGCAGCTGCTGAAGAGGCAAGAGACTTTTTCTTGCCTCTTTGTTTCCTGGTGCGTGAGGAGAGGGGATTCAGAGCGCTGCCTAAACGAGCTCCAGAGATGGGCACGAGCCGCGGCTATCAGCGCAGACCCCAGAGACGGGCATGAGACGCTAAGGCTGCTGCTGCCGCCACCAAAAAGCCTGTGTGCCAGCACAGGTCACTCTCCACACCTCCCCTCCTTGGAGCCGGTGCAGCCCGCCACGGCCAGGCTCCCGTGATCCGGGGACAACTTCCCCAGGAGAACGCACGGCGTGCCTCAGGCTGCTGCAACATCACGCCGGCCTCTGCCGCCCCAGGCTCACCCTGCATCTGTACCCCTCCATCCCCCACCGGCCTGAGTGAGCCAGAGCTCCTGAAGCAGCTGCTCCTTTAACCCCGTTCTGTCTGGGCAGGGAACAGACGCCCTCAGGCGACCTACACGCAGAGGCGGGTCCAAATCCAAAGCTGAAACCCAGGAGCTGTGCGAACAAAGAAGAGAAAGGGAAATCTCTCCCAGCAGCCTCAGAAGCAGCGGATTAAAGCTCCACAAACAACTTGATGTGCCTGCATCTGTTGAATACCTGAATAGACAACAAATCATCCCAAATTCAGGAGGTGGACTTTGGGAGCAGGATATATTAATTTTTCCCCTTTTCCTTTTTTTGTGAATGTATATGTATATGCTTCTGGGTGAGATTTTGTCTGTATAGCTTTGCTTTATAATAGCTTTATTTTACTTCACTATATTTTATCCTCTTTCTTTCTTTCTATTTTTTCTCCCTTTTAATCTGAGCCACGTGGATGAAAGGCTCTTGGTGCTCCAGCCAGGCATCAGGGCTGTGCCTCTGAGGTGGGAGAGCCAACTTCAGGACACTGGTCCACAAGAGACCTCCCAGCTCCACGTAATACCAAAAGGTGAAAATCTCTCAGAGATCTCCATCTCAACATCAAGACCCAGCTTCACTCAACGACCAGCAAGCTACAGTGCTGGACACCCTATGCCAAACAACTAGCAAGACAAGAACACAGCCCCATCCATTAGCAGAGAGGCTGCCTAAAATCATAATAAGGCCACAGACACCCCAAAATACACCACTAGACGTGGATGTGCCCACCTGAAAGACAATATACAGCCTCATCCACCAGAACACAGGCACTAGTTCCCTCCACCAGGAAGCCTACAGAACCCACTGAACCAACCTTAGCCACTGGGAACAGATACCAAAAACAATGGGAACTACAAACCTGTAGCCCGTGAAAAGGAGACCCCAAACACAGTAAGATAAGCAAAATGAGATGACAGAAAAACACACAACAGATGAAGGAGCAGGGTCAAAACACACCAGACCTAACAAATGAAGAGGAAATAGGTAGACTACCTGAAAAAGAATTCAGAATAATGATAGTAAGAATGATCCAAAATCTTGGAAATAGAATAGACAAAATGCAAGAAACATTTAACAAGGACGTAGAAGAACTAAAGAGGAACCAAGCAACGATGAAAAACACAATCAATGAAATTAAAAATACTCTAGATGGGATCAATAGCAGAATAACTGAGGCAGAAGAACGGATAAGTGACCTGGAAGATAAAATGGTGGAAATAACTACTGCAGAGCAGGATAAAGAAGAAAGAATGAAAAGAACCGAGGACAGTCTCAGAGACCTCTGCGACAACATTAAACGCACCAACATTCGAATTATAGGGGTCCCAGAAGAAGGAGAGAAAAAGAAATGGACTGAGAAAATATTTGAAGAGATTATAGTTGAAAACTTCCCTAATATGGGAAAGGAAATAGTTAATCAAGTCCAGGAAGCACAGAGAGTCCCATACAGGATAAATCCAAGGAGAAACACGCCAAGACACATATTAATTAAACTGCCAAAAATTAAATATAAAGAAAACATATTAAAAGGAGCAAGGGGAAAACAACAAATAACACACAAGGGAATCCCCATAAGGTTAACAGCTGATCTTTCAGCAGAAACTCTGCAAGCCAAAAGACTGGCAGGATATACGTAAAGTGATGAAGGAGAAAAACCTACAACCAACATTAATCTACCCAGCAAGGATCTCATTCAGATTTGATGGAGAAATTAAAACCTTTACAGACAAGCAAAAGCTGAGAGAGTTCAGCACCACCAAACCAGCTTTACAACAAATGCTAAAGGAACTTCTTTAGGCAAGAAACACAGGAGAAGGAAAACACCTACAATAACAAACCCAAAACATTTAAGAAAATGGGAATAGGAACATACATATCGATAATTACCTTGAATGTAAATGGATTAAGTGCTCCCACCAAAAGACACAGGCTGGCTGAATGGATACAAAAACAAGACCCATATATATGATGTCTACAAGAGACCCACTTCAGACCTAGAGACACATACAGACTGAAAGTGAGGGGATGGAAAAAGATATTCCATGCAAATGGAAATCAAAAGAAAGCTGGAGTAGCAATTCTCATATCAGACAAAATAGACTTTAAAATAAAGAATATTATAAGAGACAAAGAAGGACACTATATAATGATCAAAGGATCGATCCAAGAGGAAGGTATAACAATTGTAAATATTTATGCACCCAACATAGGAGCACCTCAATACATAAGGCAAATACTAACAGCCATAAAAGGGGAAATCGACAGCAACACAATCATAGTAGGGGACTTTAACACCCCACTTTCACCAATGGACAGATCATCCAAAATGAAAATAAATAAGGAAACACAAGCTTTAAATGATACATTAAACAAGATGGACTTAATTGATATTTATAGGACATTCCACCCAAAAACAACAGAATACACATTTTTCTCAAGTGCTCATGGAACATTCTCCAGGATAGATCATATCTTGGGTCACAAATCAAGCCTTGGTAAATTTAAGAAAATTGAAATCGTATCAAGTATCTTTTCCGACCACAACGCTATGAGACTAGATATCAATTACAGGAAAAGATCTGTAAAAAATACAAACACATGGAGGCTACACAATACACTACTTAATAACGAAGTGATCATTGAAGAAATCAAAGGGGAAATCAAAAAATACCTAGAAACAAATGACAATGGAGATACGACGACCCAAAACCTATGGGACGCAGCAAAAGCAGTGCTAAGAGGGAAGTTTATAGCAATACAAGCCTACCTCAAGAAACAGGAAACATCTCAAATAAACAACCTAACCTTGCACTTAAAGCAATTAGAGAAAGAAGAACAAAAAAACCCCAAAGCTAGCAGAAGGAAAGAAATCATAAAGATCAGGTCAGAAATAAATGAAAAAGAAATGAAGGAAACAATAACAAAAATCAATGAAACTAAAAGCTGGTTCTTTGAGAAGATAAACAAAATTGATAAACCATTAGCCAGACTCATCAAGAGAAAAAGGGAGAAGACTCAAATCAATTGAATTAGAAATGAAAAAGGAGGGCTTCCCTGGTGGCGCAGTGGTTGGGAGTCTGCCTGCCGGTGCAGGGGACACGGGTTCAAGCCCTGGTCTGGGAGGATCCCGCATGCCATGGAGCAGCTGAGCCCGTGAGCCATGACTGCTGAGCCTGTGCATCTGGAGCCTGTGCTCCGCAACGGGAGGGGCCGCGACGGTGAGAGGCCCGCACACCGCGATGAAGAGTGGCCCCCACTCGCCACAACTGGAGGGAGCCCTTGCACAGAAACAAAGACCCAACACAGCCAAAAATAAATAAATAAATAAATAAATAAATAAATAAAAAAAAAAGAAATGAAAAAGGAGAAGTAACCACTGACACTGCAGAAATACAAACGATCATGAGAGATTACTACAAGCAAATCTATGCCAATAAAATGGACAACCTGAAAGAAATGGACAGATTCTTAGAATGGCACAACCTGCCGAGACTGAACCAGGAAGAAATAGAAAATATGAACAGACCAATCACAAGTACTGAAATTGAAACTGTGATTAAAAACCTTCCAACAAACAAAAGCCCAGGACCAGATGGCTTCACAGGCGAATTCTATCAAACATTTAGAGAAGAGCTAACACCTATCCTTCTCAAACTCTTCCAAAATATTGCAGAGGGAGGAACACTCCCAAACTCATTCTACGAGGCCACCATCACCCTGATACCAGAACCAGACAAAGATGTCACAAAGAAAGAAAACTACAGGCCAATATCACTGATGAACATAGCTGCAAAAATCCTCAACAAAATACTAGCAAACAGAATCCAACAGCACATTAAAAGGATCATACACCATGATCAAGTGGGGCTTATCCCAGGAATACAAGGATTCTTCAATATATGCAAATCAATCAACGTGATACACCATATTAACAAATTGAAGGAGAAAAACCATATGATCATCTCAATAGATGCAGAGAAAGCTTTCGACAAATTCAACACCCATTTATGATAAAAGCCCTGCAGAAAGTAGGCATAGAGGGAACTTTCCTCAACATAATAAAGGCCATATATGACAAACCCACAGCCAACATCCTCCTCAATGGTGAAAAACTGAAACCATTTCCACTAAGATCAGGAACAAGACAAGGTTGCCCACTCTCACCACTATTATTCAACATAGTTTTGGAAGTGTTAGCCACAGCAATCAGAGAAGAAACAGAAATAAAAGGAATCCAAATTGGAAAAGAATAAATAAAGGTGTCACTGTTTGCAGATGACATGATACTATACATAGAGAATCCTAAAGATGCTACCAGAAAACTACTAGAGATAATCAATGAATTTGGTAAAGTGGCAGGATACAAAATTAATGCACAGAAATCTCTTGCATTTCTATACACTAATGACGAAAAATCTGAAAGTGAAATTAAGAAAACACTCCCGTTTACCATTGCAACAAAAAGACTAAAATATCTAGGAATAAACCTACCTAAGTAGACAAAAGACCTGTATGCAGAAAATTATAAGACACTGATGAAAGAAATTAAAGATGATACAAATAGATGGAGATTTATACCATGTTCTTGGATTGGAAGAATCAACATTGTGAAAATGACTGTACTACGCAAAGCAATCTACAGATTCAATGCAATCCCTATCAAACTACCACTGGCATTTTTCACAGAACTAGAACAAAAAATTTCACAATTTGAATGGAGACTCAAAAGACCCCGAATAGCCAAAGCAATCTTGAGAACGAAAAATAGAGCTGGAGGAATCAGGCTCCCTGACTTCAGACTATATTACAAAGCTACAGTAATCAAGACAGTATGGTACTGGTACAAAAACAGAAATATAGATCAATGGAACAGGTTAGAAAGCCTAGAGATAAACTCACACACATATGGTCACCTTATCTTTGATAAAGGAGGCAAGCATATACAGTGGAGAAAAGACAGCCTTTTCAATAAGTGGTGCTGGGAAAATTGGACAGGTACATGTAAAAGTATGAAATTAGAACACTCCCTGACACCATACACAAAAATAAACTCAAAATGGATTAAAGACCTAAGTGTAAGGCCAGACACTATCAAACTCTTAGAGGAAAACATAGGCAGAACACTCTGTGACATAAATCACAGCAAGGTTCTTTTTGACCCAGCTCCTAGAGAAACGGAAATAAAAACACAAATAAGCAAATGGGACGTAATGAAACATAAAAGCTTTTGCACAGCAAAGGAAACCATAAACAAGACCAAAAGACAACCCTCAGAATGGGAGAAAATGTTTGCAAATGAAGCAACTGACAAAGGATTAATCTCCAAGATCTACAAGCAGCTCATGCAGCTCAATAACAAAAAAACGAACAACCCAATCCAAAAATGGGCAGAAGACCTAAATAGACATTTCTCCAAAGAAGATACACAGATTGCCAACAGACACATGAAAGAATGCTCAACCTCATTAATCATTAGAGAAATGCAAATCAAAACTACAATGAGATATCATCTCACACCAGTCATAATGGCCATCATCAAAAAATCTAGAAACAATAAATGCTGGAGAGGGTGTGGAGGAAAGGGAACACTCTTGCACTGTTGGTGGGAATGGAAATTGATACAGCCACTATGGAGAACAGTATGGAGGTTCCTTAAAAAACTACAGATAGAACTACCATGCGACCCAGCAATCCCACTACTGGGCATATACCCTGAGAAAACCATAGTTCAAAAAGAGTCATGTACCAAAATGTTCATTACAGCTCTATTTACATTAGCCAGGACATGGAAGCAACCTAAGTGTCCATCATCGGATGAATGGATAAAGAAGATGTGGCACATATATACAATGGAATATTACTCAGCCATAAAAAGAAATGAAATGGAGGTATTTTTAATGAGGTGGATGGAGTTAGAGTCTGTCATACAGAGTGAAGTAAGTCAGAAAGAGAAAAACAAATACAGTATGCTAACACATATATATGGAATCTAAGGAAAAAAAAAAAAAAATGCCATGAAGAACCTAGTGGCAAGACGGGAATAAAGACACAGACCTACTAGAGAATGGACTTGAGGATATGGGGAGGGGGAGGGGTGAGATGTGACAGGGTGAGAGAGTGTCATGGACGTATATACACTACCAAATGTAAAATAGATAACTAGTGGGAAACAGCCACATAGCACAGGGAGATCAACTCAGTGCTTTGTGACCACCTATAGGTGTGGGATGGGAGGGCGGGAGGGAGGGAGATGCAAGAGGGGAGAGATATGGGAACATATGTATATGTATAAGTGATTCACTTTGTTATAAAACGGAAACTAACACACCATTGTAAAGCAATTATACTTCAATAAAGATGTTTAAAAAAAAAAAAGAAACTTCAATGTTGAGGAAATGAACAAGATAATGAATTAATGAATAAAGTGAAATCCCCCTGGAGACAGAAATGGTATTTATTTTGTAAAACAGCACTGGAAAGAGTTAATTATATAAAATTAGTATTCAAATACACACCTATCACACTTTTAAGGCTTAAAAGTTCTGCCAGAATAAATCATACTTTCAAGTCTTAACAGATACGTGTATTTCATTTGAAATTCTTGATCCACAGCTATCTCTTGCTTCATCAATGAAATTTATCACTAGTAAAACTGATTAAATGAAGAATCATAGAAACATTTTTCTAAATTAAAATCCCTCCAGTAAATTCTATCCATTATTATCCTGTAACTACCTTAATAATCCAGATCATCATTCAATACTCAATTATTTAACTGACTGCAAACTGGTCAATTCTCTTTCCCAATTATCTCTACACTAATTTATCCTTTACACTTGAATTACATTAATTACCGCCCCCCCCCCCAAAATTGGTTACATGATTTTTCAGATCAAAAAGGCAAAATAGTGGTATTGACTTATAATTAAATGGATTCTATTCTATTAGTGAAGGTAATTGTGACTTCAGTAAGAGACAAATCACAAAATTTGAATGGCCTAATGCAATAAAAATATTTTTTTCATGCAGCTGTTCAGTATGAATAATTCTAGTTGGTTGATGTTCCTCTGAGTTATGATTTAGGTATTCATACTCTTTCCATATTGTGGCTCTGTCCTCTTTAATCTGGGGCTCCAAGGTTTACTCTGGGAGGGTTTCTACATTTCATTTAGTCAGAGGGAAAATAAATGGGTTGATGTGTGGAAGGTTTTAAGACTCTAGGCCTGGAAATGGTGACCATTATTAATGTCATATCCTTTTAATCAAACCTTGATTACATACCATGTGTAACCGCCATGGAGGCTTCAGATTGCAATGTAGCTCCTTGGCGAGGAAGATGAAAAGAGATATTGATCACTATCTTAGTCATACTTTCCTCCATTTCTAACTGTAGAGACTCTCCAATGTGCCTTGAAATAGACCTGGTAGCTAGATGGACTTTTGCACGGTTATTGCCAGTGTCCAAATCAGATTCATAAACTAGTGTTTAATTCTATGAGCCAGGGGCTTCCCTGGTGGCACAGTGGTTAAGAATCCACCTGCCAATGCAGGGGTCATGAGTTCGAGCCCTGGTCTGGGAAGATCGGCATGTGCCATGGAGTAACTAAACCCATGTGCCACAACTACTGAGCCTGCGCTCTAGAGCCCACGTGCCACAACTACTGAAGCCCGTGCACCCGTGCTCCACAACAAGAGAAGCCACTGCAATGAAAAGCCTGCACACTGCAGCAAAGAGTAGCTCCCGCCCACCAGAAATAGAGAAAACCCATGCACAGCAGTGAAGACCCAACACAGCCAAAAATTAATTAATTAAAAAAAATTCTATGAACAATTCCAAATACTTCCCATTTATGCTTAGGTAAGCCAAAATCAGCACTAATTCTATCATTTTTACCAAAAATCTTAACTTACATGCTCCTCCTGTCACATTTAACTCAGTTTTTCCCCACTCAAAATTAAAAGAAAATCTAACTATTCAATTAGACAAGTCTTCTCTAAAACAAATATTACTTATTCTCTTCTTCATCAAATGTGTGCCTTTGAGGTCATTCCTGAATCCTGCAGAACCTTCAAATACCAATACCTATTAGTTTTCCCTAATATACCATGAGGGTCTCACCTCCAAACACCTTTCTGTGAATATATACTACTCCCATATTTAAATTCAGATTCAGTATTTACTGAGTTTCAATTAACTTCTAATCATTGTTCTAGTGGCTGTATATTTTCCAGAGCAATTAGATGGACTTTCACTTTTTAATTTAGTTCCATTTACCTGTCAAGTATAAATGCCTAATTTTTTTCCTTCAAGGACTTTATCAGATGATTGATGGCTATTTTTTCTATATCTTCTTTGCTGTATTGGGGATTGGTGTTTGAAGAGTAAAAAGGAAGAAAAGAAGTGCAAGGAGATGTTGAAAAGCCAGACACAAATGTCTATAAACTGTATAATTCCATTTATAAGACATTTTCTAAAACGCAAACTATAAAGATAAAAAGCAGAATAGCTGTTGCTAGTGCTGGGGGGGTCAGTGCATGAAATTGACAAGAAAAGGACACAAAGGAACATTTTAAGATGGTGAAAATCTTCTATATGTGGATGGTGGTTACATAACTGTATACATTTGTCGTAATTAATCGAACTATCTACTGAAATGGGGTGAATTTTCCTCTATGTATTTATACCTAAATAAACTTGACAAAAATGCAAAATAATAATGTCCAAAAGGCATTGTTTCGTATTGAAGTCATGTTTTAAAAATTTATTTTATTTATTTATTTTTGGCTGTGTTGGGTCTTCATTGCTGTGCACGGGCTTTCTCTAGTTGCAGTGAGCGGAGGCTACTCTTTGTTGCAGTGTGCGGGCTTCTCATTGTGGTGGCTTCTCTTGTTGTGGAACACGGGCTCTAGGCACGTGAGCTTCAGTAGTTGTGGCTCGCAGGCTCTAGAGCACAGGCTCAGTAGCTGTGGCGCAAGGGCTTAGTTGCTCTGTGGCATGTGGGATCTTCCCCGACCAGGGCTCGAACTCGTGTCCCCTGAATTGTCAGGCAAATTCTTAACCACTGAACCACCAGGGAAGCCTTGAAATCATTTTTCACAATGACTCAACTCAACTTTTCCATTTTAGCCCACCCATGTGTTCATAAAACCTATAGATCAACTATTGTAGGCTGCATTAAGATTTCCCAAATTTATGAAATATATTGCTTAATTCTTCTCTTTTTAAAATAATACATTTAAATATGTTTCACCTACTAGAGAGCTACTTATTTTTATAGAATCAACTGAATATTATCTCCTCTAGATATCTGTATTTATATCTATATATCTATCATCTAATCTATCTACCTACCTACCTACACATTTTAATCTCCCCATTTCAATGTAATCCTATTTATCTCTGTAACTCTTATGGAATTGCTTCTCTAATTCCATAACAACACACAACACACACATGGATCAACACAATTCAAAGTGCTAGACTCAATGTTTCGGGATACGCATATTATGAATCCTGATACTCCATCTTCCTTAGTCACTGGAAATGTCATAGTTCTTATCCATTGATTCCCCCAAGGAGAAGAGTTTCCTTCTTTAAAAATTTAATTTAATTGATTTTATCTAATATTTCTACAGATTGCCATCTCCTTCTCTGGACCAATTATGTCTATAGATTCATAATGCTAAGCAGTTTCCCTCAACAGACACAAAGTCTAATTAACAGAGCCATTCAATACCAGCCCTTCTCAAAGGAGCTGTGACTTTGAAGTGAGATATTAGTGAAACATGCCTGTGTCTGGGGCTTAATCCTTAAACGTACAGAGCAATTTGGGAAATCAAGCTGCCTCCTAGTCATACTGTTTCCTTGACATAGGAGTTCAGATAGCCAGCATGGCTTTTATTCAGGATTCTGTAATAGAAATAATGTTCATGCAGAGACAATCACTCTTCTTCTAATGCAGAGTTAGTTTTATTTTAGCTCACTGTTGGAAAAATTTTCTTGAGCCAAAATATCTTATGTAATATATATATATTTGTTAAATGAATAAGGAAATGAAGGAATAAATATGATAATTTTGGAAATGTGTAAGGGGCAGGGTTCTGCTTTCTTGTGATATTTTTCCTTTCTATCTTTTCAATTTCTTCTAATGAGGGTGGATGTGCTCTAGAGATACTGAATAAAATGAATTAGATAAAAATATGGAGATCACAGATATTTAAACTTATTTTTCTTCTTGGCCAAATCATTGGATTTGGTAGGCATTTCAGATATTTGAAGTCATGGAATGTTTCAAATCATCACAGAGAATATGATTGTGTGTGTGTGTGTGCATGTGTGTGCATTATTTACTCTGCAGATTAAGTTCAATTACTGCAGATTTGCATTTTCTTTTAGTGTAAACAACCCACAGAAACTAGGTACAGTATCCAATTCCAGGTTCTAATATCATAGCATTTTAAGGACATTGACCTACTGGTCTGAGAACATGTGATTTATTAACTCCTAGAATATGGATTGGTAAGATGGACACATGATTTTGAAAGATGTGTATTTTCTATTTCTACAAAAAACATTTTAAGGAGATGCTATCCTCATGTTTATTTGTTTTTGTTTGAATAATAAACTAGTTGCATATAGGCATATGCAATTAGACATATTGATTATGTGGCCCAACTGTTTATTTATTCAATTATATAGCTTAAATGTCAAATGGGTATATCATGGACACTCTAATTAATGCTCTGTGCCTACAAAAGAAATTTTATGTTAATTGCAAACAATACTGGTTAACAGATTGTAAGGTGATAGAAAATGTTTTAGATTTTAGAATCTAAACTCTATTATATCAATTATAAAATTATACATAGACGTGTATGTAAGTACGATATATTTTTCACTCAAGAACAAAAACAAAATTTATCTATCTGGTCTATTGTGCCATTTAAAGCTTGTGTTTCCTTATTCATTTTCTGTTTGGATGATCTGTCCATTGGTGTAAGTGAGGTGTTAAAGTCCCCTATTATTATTGTGTTACTGTCGATTTCCCCTTTTCTGGCTGTTAGCATTTGCCTTATGTATTGAGGTGCTCCTATGTTGGGTGCATAAATATTTACAATTGTTATATCTTCTTCTTGGATTGATCCCTTGATCATTATGTAGTGTCCTTCTCTGTCTCTTGTAATAGTCTTTATTTTAAAGTATATTTTGTCTGATATGATTATTGCTACTCCAGCTTACTTGTGATTTCCATTTGCATGGAATATCTTTTTCCATCCCTTCACTTTCAGTCTGTATGTGTCCCTAGGTCTGAAGTGGGTCTCTTCTAGACAGTATCTATATGGGTCTTGTTTTTGTATCCATTCAGCCAGTCTGTGTTTTTTGGCTGGAGCATTTAATCCATTTGTTTTGGATTTGTTTTTGTAGGTCTTTTTTTCTTCTCTTGTGTTTCCCGCCTAGAGAAGTTCCTTTAGCATCTGCTGTGAAGCTGGTTTGGTGGTGCTGAATTCTCTTAGATTTGCTTATCTGAAAAGCTTTTGATTTCTCTGTTGAATCTGAATGAGACCCTTGCTGGGTAGAGTAATCTTGGTTGTAGGTTTTTCTCTTTCATCACTTTAAGTATATCCTGCCACTCCCTTCTGGTCTGCAGAGTTTCTGCTGAAAAATCAGCTGATCACCTTACAGGGACTCCTTTGAATGTTATTTGTTGCTTTTCCCTTGCTGCTTTTAATATTTTTCTTTGAATTTAATTGTTGTTAGTTTGATTAATATGTGTCTTGGTGTGTTTATCTTAGGGTTTATCCTGTATGGGACTCTCTGTGCTTCCTGGACTTGGGTGACTATTTCCTTTCCCATATTAGGGAAGTTTTCCACCATAATCTCTTCAAATATTTTCTCAGACATTTTATTTTTCTCTTCTTCTTTGGAGACCCCTATAATTTGAATGTTGGTGCATTAAGTGTTGTTCCAGAAGTCTCTGAGATTGTCTTCAATTCTTTTCATTCTTTTTTCTTTATTCTGTTCCTTGGCAGTGATTTCCACCATTGTGTCTTCCAGTTCACTTATTCGTTCTTCTGCCTCAGTTATTCTGTTATTGATTTCTTCTAGTGTATTTTTCATTTCAGTTATTGTGTTGTTCATCACTCTTTGTTTGTTCTTTAGATCTTCTAGATCTTTGTTAAACATTTTTTGTATTTTCTCTATCTGTGCCTCCATTCTACTTCAGAGATTCTGGATCACCTTTACTATCACTACTCTGAAGTCTTTCAAACCCATAATTCAAAAAGAGACATGTACCACAATGTTCATTGCAGCACTATTTGCAATAGCCGGGACATGGAAGCAACCTAAATGTCCATTGACAGATGAATGGATAAAGAAGATGTGGCACAAATATACAATGGAATATTACTCAGCCATAAAAAGAAATGAAATTGAGTTATTTGTAGTGAGTTGGATAGACCTAGAATCTGTCATACAGAGTGAAGTAAGTCAGAAAGTGAAAAGCAGATACTGTATGCTTACTCATATATATGTAATCGAAAAAAAAAAAAAAAAAAGTGGTACTGATGAACCTAGTGCCAGGGCAGAAATAAAGAGGCAGACATAGAGAATGGAGCTGGGGACACGGGGTGGGTGAAAGGGGAAGCTGGGTCAAAGTAAGAATAGCATAGACATGTATACTACCAAATGTAAAATAGATAGGTAGTGGGGAGCAGCAGCAAAGCACAGGGAGATCAGCTTTATGCTTTGCGATGACCTAGAGGGGTGGGATAGGGAGGGTGGCTCAAGAGGAAGGGGATATGGGGATATATGTATGCATATGGCTGATTCACTTTGTTGTGCAACAGAAACTAGCACAGCATTGTGAAGCAATTATACTCTAATTAAGATGTATAAAAAAAACTCCCATTGAGAAAAGTCACTTTAATATTTCAAAGCCAATTGGATAGTTTCATAAAATAAAACTCTATAGTTTGCCTTGTGTAGTTTATTATTTGTAGGATTGGCTAAACAACACCATGGACAATGGTAACTGGTCATGATAAATGATATAGAGAATAACTTTCAGATGTTATTCATTGTAATTACCTTGATTAAATTTCAACTTTAGTAATTGAATTTCAAGGCTTCATTTGTCTACTATATCCTGTTGGTGTATTCCTGTGGTCACTGAGATAAACATGTAACCCTCATTGGTGTTCATCTCTAAGTGTATTAGTGAGGAAGCAACGTTTCTTTTGACTACCTTTACTGGTACAGAGCACAGTTGATGTAGATGTTACCACCAAGTTATTAGGTTTTACTTTGCATCTACTAGCAATGAGCAAAGGTAATTACCCCATATTCAACACTGTGAAAAATTGTCTTTCTAAAGGATGCTTAAAAAGTATGTTGCTTTCAAGTTTTATCAGGAAAAGCAAAATGTTTTTGGTATTTCACTAGAAATTTTCTTGGGCAATTTCTTCTTTTCTTCATATTTGTTAATATGCTTAATCATGCCTAGATTGAAGAGGTTGTTAACAACTTCTTGTGTTTTTTTTTCCCTCTTATTAATATTTGAAGTGGCCAGTTGACAATCTACCTTCAATTTATCCTCACAAGATATGAAGTATCTTCAAACAAGGTTTTTTCTACAAAGATTTACTATATACATGAAACTAAACAACTAAAACCTAAGAAAATATTATATTATTCAATATTTTTAATTTAATACTCCAAATAATTTCACAAAGATTATAATTATACTATAACACAATCTACATTATTCTATTTTGCAATATTATTTATAATATGAAAAGATTTGGTTCAAATATTTTGTTCAATAGGAATGTACATAGCAATTGCAGTCTATTGATATTCATGTTTACTGTTATTTATTCATTATTTATTATTATAGTATTAATAATTCACTTTATATTAAAATATTCTATTTAATTTAAGAATTATTAATTACTGTAGCACTTTATTGTATAATCAAATATGTATTTTTTTAATTTAATTTTTTTTTTCATATTGGAGTATAAATGAGCTAAAACTGAAGCTGAAGTCATAGAAAAGAATTTGACCAAATAGTGAAGTCAATATCTAAAGTTGGTTCAAACATAAACTTGCATCAAAAATAGTCTTGCCCACACAAACTTTATGAGATTCAGAAGTTCATCAATAAATGCAGAAATTTCATAATGAAAGATACATTTCCCAACAGGACTATATTACCATATTTCTTCAAGCATATTTGGCAATAGACTTGCATCAACATCTATGAGAAATAATTGGAATTTAAAAAAAATCAGGGTATATTGAATACAATTTTGCCTGTTAAATATGTGTTTTCTCATTAAATAAAAGGTTTAAAACATATAAATTAATCCTATATAATTATCCCATAATTTAGTAATTCTTAATGAATTTTAATAATTTTAGTAAAACAATTTTATATTCTTAATAAATTTGAACACTTAATCACCTTCAAGAACTGAATAGGATGGAATACCAAATTATAGTTGCAATAATGATTTTAATTTCCATAGTGTAAATCCTGGATGTGTCAGAACACTGAGAATCCTGCTGTGGGGACTATTTGTGAGCAATTCTTGTTTAACACCTACTCTTGTACTTGTACTTCTCTTCCTTTGAGTAGCAGAGTTAAAAGAGGTGGAATAGCTAGCAGACAAACGATGGAACGCATTTGGGTCATTTGTGAACAAATGCAAAGTAGAAATCATTTTTGTGCCATAGTTTCGTTTCTACCAGAAAGGGGTTAACTAATGTTTAAACTCTCACCTTGTATGTTCTTTAGAAAAGGCTAGTACTTTAGACAATATGACTATTTTTGTGATAACTCAGTGTGATCTTGGCAAATTATTTAGCCACTTCATGTTACTGTTGGCTCATTTGTGAAGTGTAGGCGATAAGGATATCTTCCTATCTCATAGGGTTGTTGTGAGAATTATACTTGTTATCATGATAAGATCTGAGAAAAGTTTTTACTTTTTAAGATCTCATTAAACATAGATAATAATAATATTTATTATAATTCATAAAATATTTTGACACTGAAAGAGCTGTTTTTAGTTGTCAGTTTATCAATTTGATTTAAAATTTCACCAGATTACAAGGTAAGGATATTATAAATGCTGTAGGGAGAATGATGGCCGTCTAATGATGTCCACATTCTAACCCCAGGAACCTGAGCATGTGTTACATGGCAAAACGTACTTTGCAGATGTGATTAAGGTTACGGGCCTTGAGATGAGAAAAGTATCTTGGATCATCCTGGTGAGTCCAATCTAATCACACGATTCCTTAAAAGCAAAGAAAATTTCCCGGCCATAGTCAGAGAAAGAAATGAGATGACAGAAGCAGGATCATAGAGATGGCATTGTTAAAAGAGCTCATCTTGTTGTCATTGGCTTTAAAGGCGCAAGGAAAGACCACAAACCAAGGAATTCAGGCACCTCTAGAATCTAGAAAAGTCAAGAGAATGGCTTCTTGAGAGGCTTCTTCTAGAGCCTCCAGAATAGAACACAGCCATGATAATACCTTGATTTTAGGGCAGTGAGACTTGTGTCACACTTCTGACCTACATAACTATAAGATAATCTATCTATATTAAGTCACTAAGTTTGTGATCTTTTTTTATGGCATCAGTAGGAAATAATTACAAAGAAAAAGAGTGGAGTGGCTGCTGCTTGAGATCTGTTCCTGGGTATACAGGATTTGGTCATGGTTTATATGGTTTATGTAATTAGATTTTTTTTGTTGGAATGTTGATAATGAAGTATTGTATTAGGGTTTTCTATAGAAACAGAACCAACTATATATATATATATATATATATATATATATATATATATATATATATATAGTTGATCCTTGAACAATGGTTTTGAACAGAGCATATCCACTTATATGTGTATTTTTTTTCTATAAATATACACTCAGCCCTCCTTATTTGTGGGTTTCTCATCCACAGATTCAACCAAACTCAGATCAAATTTCCATCTGTGATCTACTGAATCTGTGGATGTGAAACCCACAAATAAGGATGGCTGACTGTACTTCCCCATTTTATATTAGGGACTTGAGCATCCACAGATTTTGGTATCCACCTTGGCTCTTGGAACCAACCCCCATGAATACCAAGAGACAGACTGTTTGTGTATATACAATATCAGTATAAAAACATTTTAGTAAGACTGGAAACAAAGGCGAGGCAGGTAAATATTTTGGATGATATTTTATCAAAACAACATATAGACGCTGGTGAATTGGCTTGCTAAACTAACTGAATCCAGTCAGAGACAATCCTAACTCTATTAACTGGATTATTCCATTTCCTCACTAACTGCTCCTTCCTTTTTTAATAGGGGTGGTGCATAAACACTAGAACTCCTAGTTCTGGCCTGCCCTGCTGTTTTCAGAATTGCCATTTTGCTATGTTACTCACAGATCAAGTGGGTGAACAGAGACCCACAGAGAAGACCCATCGTAATCAGTGAATATATTCTCCTTGATAGTCTCAACACATACAAACACAGTATGTTGAAGTTCTGGATAATTCATCATAATCAATAATCTGTGTTTCTGGCTAAAGGCAAGGTTAAGAGACAGGTAACAAGGGCCATCATCAAAGAGTGTTTTTCATAAATGAAATAAAAAGATGGTTGTTGAAATATACCCTTGCTAACAGGCTGGGAATGCACATAGACTGGGTAAACACACCTAGAGTGGATGTACATCAACTACAGGTCAGCCTCTCTTGCAGGCAACAAAAGCCAGAACTAGTTTAAGACTACTGTTTCCATAGAAACTTTAGATTACTGCAGTTGTCAGACTTAATTTAGACTGCCTTGAGAACTCAGTGTTAGAAAGAAGGTTTCATATAAAGTTAATATTTTAAAAGAAAGTAAGTTTTAGGATTTTTTTTTTTTGGCCGCACCGGGTCTTAGTTGCGACGCACGGAATCTTCATTGAGGTATGTGGGATCTTTTTTTTGTAATGATGCGTGGTCTCTTCATTGTGGCACTTGGGGTTCTCTCTAGTTGTGATGTGTGGGTTTTCTCTCTCTAGTTGTGACGCACAGGGTCCAGAGTGCATGGGCTCTGTAGTTTGCAGCACACGGGCTCTCTCATTGAGGCACGCAAGCTCAATAGTTGTGGTGCACAGGCTTAGTTGCCCCGCAGCATGTGGGATCTTAGTTCCCTGAACAGGGATCGAACCCACGTCCCCTGCATTGGAAGGCAGATTCTTTACCACTAGACCACCAGGGAAGTCCCAAGTTTTAGGATTTTGGCATATAAAAAGCTTTTCCATTTCTTGGCAATTTTATACCCTAAATATCTCTCCCATCTCTACTCCTCTTTTGTCCAAGACACAATTGAATTCAAAATGATCTCACTTATGATCATCATGTAACCAAACTCCATATACCTACAATTATTTCTCCCTAATTAATAATGGATTTTTTAAAAAGAGTAATCTTAAACAAGCAAAGAGACAAATAAGAAATCTCCTGCTTTAAACTATATAATGCTTTCCCATATTGATAAGAGTAATCATCAAAACCCTTACTGGCTCATAGTATGACCTATGTATTCTACTTTTGTCCTCTGGTATGTTTCTTTTCTGCCTTCTGTGTAGTTTTTTTCAGTTTCCTAACTATAATTCTTTCAGTTTCCCATTTTGACATACTCTCTTCCAAATGAAAGCTTTTGCATATCAGTTGTCCCTGACTGAAAAGCTCTGATTCTCTCCCAAACAATTCTCTCTTTCACCTTTTCCTTGCCATATCCTAGTCATTCTTTTTCTTTTTTTAACATCTTTATTGGAGTATAATTACTTTACAGTGGTGTGTTAGTTTCTGCTCTTTAACAAAGTGAATCAGCTATACGTATATATCCTCATATCTCCTCCCTCTTGTGTCTCCCTCCCACCCTCCCCATCCCACTCCTCTAGGTGGACATAAAGCACAGAACAAATGCCATATGCTAACATGCATATATGGAACCTAAAAAACAAAAAAAAATAGTTCTGAAGAACCTAGGGGCAGGACAGGAATAAAGACACAAACGTAGAAAATGGACTTAGGGACATGGGGAGGGGGAAGGGTAAGCTGGTATGAAGTGAGAGAGTGGCATGGGCATATATACACTACCTAGTCATTTTTGAAACCCAGTTTGTATGTCATTTCCTCAGGAAAAGCTACCCTGACTCCTAAAACTACTTAGGAATATTTAGGAATTTTCTTCAACAAGTAAGGTGTTATAATTGCTTATATATATTTGGCAGTTAATGGTGTACTAAATTTCTTACAAAGTTAGCTCTCTAAATATAATTATTTTCTGTGTATATTTAATTTTTTAAACTTTTTTCTACATGCAATTTTATTCAGAAATATTAGAAAATAAACTGTAGAATTCACTGTTACACATTTTAATTAGAAGACTTTGCTTCCTTTAATAAAGACATTAAGAAACCAAGATATAATGTATAACATAAAATATGTGCTATATTTAATATGTATTAATAATAAATATACCATGGAATTAACTTAGCACTAACAAAGCTGTTATAGAAATATATAATTCTGGGTTTCCAGAGTTAAAAAAAATATGGTGATCCTGTCAAACCATCATACTAGTTACCAAAGACATCTCAATTATATCCAAGACAAGTAATCAACCTGGCCTAGAGAATTCAATCTCACAAGATTTTGCTGGTGGTTCTAATGAGATAAATTAATTTTAAATACTAAATCAAATCTGTCCCTCTATAAGTTCTAATTAATGGTCCTAATTTGACTGTCTTGGTGCAGGCCATAACTTAAATAATTCTGTGAGTACTTAAAATAACTGAAAGCACATGTTTTTCCCCTGATTCTATCTTTTCTTCTCTAGTCTAAAAAAACTCTTTATATTTTCCAAGTTATCCTTCCTAAATGACACAGTTCTGGTCTAAGGTAGGCTCATAAGAGAGTGTCTTGAATTGAATATAAAGTTCTTTGTAGGGTCATATCAATTCAATGTCTAGTTGATGCTTTTTTTATGCTCTATATCAGTTTGGTCACCACTGCCCCATAGCTTAGTTGATTGTAATCACAACACATTATAGATGTTGCTAATAGATGTCAACTGAAATGTTATACATTACAGTATTTAAAATCTCATTTCTTCTCTTTTGCTTATTTTTAAGTTCTACCTTCAGGATATTTTTTCTTTCTTCAATATTTTTATTGTTCTCTGGAAATTTTAGAGTTGCACATTTCAGTCATTCAATATATTTGTTATGTCACCTTTGAATAACATGTATATAACAACAATAATAATTCCATATCAGCTCTAGAGACTCAGATATTTAACCTACTGCCTATTCAAAGAAAATGGTGGTGGGTGAGATTGACCAAGATGTTTATTGACCAATACATTTATTTTTTTAAATTATACCGTTTTAAATACGTTTTTTCCATTTTACATATAAAGACTGAATAAATCTAATATCTCATTTCCTCAATATAGATAACAAACATATCATATTGCACATGTGCATTACTGATTGTTATCTATTTATTCATCTGTACTAGGTGCTCATATGCTACATGAATTTAAATATGTCTAAAGCTCCATGCTTATTACAAAATTTTTTGATTGCCATTTTGCTATTACGTAATGAACTGATGCACAAATGTAAATTAAAACAATCTTGCCACTTTATTCATGTATTTTTTTTTCTTCCAAATCTATCTGCTCTAAAAGGTCTAATGACACAAATACCCATAAAACAGGATAATTGAGTTCACGTGGAGACTCATGTGGTCAATTAAGCAGGAAGTTATTTTTTATCAAAGCTTTCAAATATCCTTAAGCCAAAAATATTTTATTCAAAGCTTTATTTTACTTCTAGTGGCTGAAATAGTTCTGGGCTTCAAAAGCATATTCAGTCCTTAAGGGCTCCTTGGAGAGAATGACTGACCTTTATCATCAAAGCACTAAATGAGAACACCATTGGCATAGCTGTATTATCATAAAGCAAATTTAGAAACCAGATTTCTAAAAAGGCATGGAATTGGAATAATGGAAAAGGCCAAGTATGAGTCCTTGTGGAATTTTTCCATGTATTGAAGAGAATGCAGATCAACTGGAGTGGGACCAATTTCCTCTTTTAGAAATCTGCAGCAAATTGAGTATGAGATTATGAAAATAGGATATAGTTGCAGAGGCCACACACCAGCCACACATATAGGTTATTCTGGTTTAAATCTTCTATAGATAATAACAGGTCAAGAGTGGTTGATTCAATTCTAAACACTCCTTAGCCACCACTCACTAACAAGTCAATGAGATAAAAAGCAGCTGATTGTAGAATATAAAGTTTTCATCACTTCCATGTGAATACCAAACACTAAGTTATAGCAAAACAGTACACTTTTTATGCGAAAAAATCATGAACTCACTGGCAATAATTTTATATTACTTGAAATACACAAAATGTAACAGTACAGAATATAAAGGATTACTATACCATAGATAAGTATGTTAATCCTTTACTCTTTCCAAGCAATCCAAACTGCATGTGCATGCATGCACACACACAGACACACACAGACACACAGACACACACACACACACGGTCAGAAATATTGGCCCCAAAATGTCAGTCTAATTTCTATTTTGCCTACAATTATCAAGATTGTGGAATTTAAACTAAAATTGCAGGTGTTGTTACCTGTGAGATCTGCCCTATTAAGTAGCTTACAAATAAAAGTCTGTAACATTACCAGTTTCAGAATATCAGTCCTCTGAGTTTTCTTACAGTGAATAATCAAGACTTAATATGCATAATATTACATATTTAGAATGAACTTTAAAAATAATTATTATGGATTAAGGGTATAAGAAGTAAAAACTTGAACAAATGATATCTAAATGGCTGTAGATACACAGCTATAACAAAATTATTCAGAATTAATGAGAATTAAGAAAAAAACTTCAGATAAGTGAAAGCAGGCACAAATAAAATGAAGAGTATGATTCTGTTAAGCATGATGCATGATGCTCTTGCTTTGTATGAGTACTTAATGATTCCTCAATGCATAATTAAAAGGTCAAGGAGTAAAACTTCAAATCAGTTAGATCTTAATACTTTTAAATGTCTATTGATTGACTTGAGAAAAATCCTAAAATATGACTTAATATGCGAATATATACATGAAGGAGGTTAACATCAATGAAGGATGACATAACTATTAACTCAGGGAAAGTAGAAGATTGAATCTGGACACTGGAAAACATTTTAATAGTACAGAGTATTTGTTTGGCATTCTCAACCACTTCCTCTTATTTTACACTATCACAAAGAGAGCTGTTACAAAATCTTCATGCTTGTGGCCTCAAGACTTATATGAGAGTTTGCATTTGCAACAATAAAAGATTATAAGAGACTACTACAAAAAACTATAGGCCAATAAAATGGACAACCACGAAGAAATGGACAAATTCTTGGAAATGGACAACTGCAAAAGACTGAACCAGGAAGAATTAGAAAATATGAACAGACCTATCAAAAGTAATGAAATTCAAACCATAATTAAAAATCTTCAAACATACAAAACTCCTGGACCAGATGGCATCACAGGAGAATTCTATCAAACATTTAGTGAGGAGCTAACACCGATCCTTCTCAAACTCTTCCAAAAATTGTGATGGAGAATCACTCCCAAATTCATTCTACGAAGCCACCATCACCTGACACCAAAACCAGAAAAAGATATCACAAAAAAAGAAAATTATAGAACAATATCACTGATGAACATAGATGCAAAAATCCAGAACAAAATACCAGCAAACAGAAACCAACAGCATATTAAAAGTATCATACACCATGATCAAGTGGGGTTTATCCCAGGGGTGCAAGGATTCTTCAATATACAGAAATCAATCAATGTGATACACCACGTTAAAAAACTAAGGAACAAAAACCAAATGATCATCTCAATAGATGCAGAAAAAGCTTTTGACAAAATTCAACACCAATTTATGATAAAAACTCTCCAGAAAATGGGTATAGCAGGGACCTACTTCAACATAATAAAGGCCATATATAACAAACACATAGCAAGCATCATACTCAATGGTGAAAAAATTAAAGCATTTCCACTAAGACCAGGCACAAGAAAAGGATGTCCACTCTTGCCACTCTTAGTCAACATTGTTTTGGAAGTCCTAGCCACAGCAATCAGAGAAGAAAAAGAAATAAAAGGAATACAATTTGGAAAAGAAGTAAAACTGTCACTGTTTGCCAATGACATGATACTATACATAGAAAATCATAAAGATGCCACCAGAAAACTACTAGAGCTAATCAACGAATTTGGTAAAGTTGCAGGATACAAAATTAATACACAGAAATCTCTGTCATTCTTATACAACAACAATGAAAAAAGCAGAAAGAGAAGTTAAGGAAACACTCCCATTTACCACTGCAACAAAAAGAATAAAATACCTAGGAATAAAACTGCATAAGGAGGTGAAAAACTTATACTCAGAAAACTGCAAGACACTGATGAAAGAAATCAAAGATGACATAAACAGATGGAAAGATACACCATGTTCTTGGATTGGAAGAATCAACATTGTGAAAATGACTATACTACCCAAAGCAATCTACAGATTCAATGCAATCCCTATCAAATTACCAATGGCATTCTTCACAGAATTAGAACAAAAAATTTTACAATTCATTAGGAAACACAAAACATCCCAAATAGCCAAAGCAATCTTGAGAAGGAAAAATGGAGTTGGAGGGATCAGGCTCTCCAACTTCAAACTCTACCATAAAGCTACAGTAATCAAGACAGTATGGTACTGGCACAAAAACAGAAATATAGATCAATGGTACAGGATAGAATGCCCAGAGATAAACCCACGCACATATGGGCACCTAATTTATGACAAAGGCGAGAACATACAATGGAGAAAAGACAGCCTCTTCAATAAGTGGTGCTGGGAAAACTGGACAGCTACATGTAAAACAATGAAATTAGAACACTACCTAACACCATACACAAAAATAAGCTCAGAATAGATTAAAGACTTAAATATAAGACCAGGCACTATAAAACTCTTAGAGGAAAACATAGGAAAACCACTCTTTGACATACCACAGCAAGATCTTTTATGACCCATCTCCTAGAGTAATGGAAATAAAAACAAAAATAAACAAATGGGACTTAATTAAACTTAACAGCTTTTGCACAGCAAAGGGAACCATAAACAAGACAAAAAGATAACCCTCAGAATGGGAGAAAATATTTGCAAATGAAACAACAGACAAAGGGTTAATCTCCAAAGTATATGAACAGCTCATGGAGCTCAATATCACACACACACACACAAAACAAACAATCCAGTTAAAAAATGGGTGGAAGACCTAAATAGACATTTCACCAAGGAAGACATACAGATGGCCAAGAGGCACGTGAAAAGGTACTCAACATCACTATTTATTAGAGAAATGCAAATCAAAACTACAATGAGGTATCACCTCACACCAGTCAGAATGGCCATTATCAAAAAATCTACAAACTATAAATGCTGGAGAGACTGTGGAGAAAAGGGAACTCTCCTGCACTGTTGGTGGGAATGTAAATTGTTACAACCACTATGGAAAACAATATGGAGGTTCCTTAAAAAACTAAAAATAGAACTACCATATGACCCAGCAATCCCACTACTGGGCATATACCCTGAGAAAACCATAATTCAAAAAAGACATGTACCACAATGTTCATTACAGCTCTATTTACAATAGCCAGGACATGGAAGCAACCTAAGTGTCCATCGACAGATGAATGGATAAAGAAGATGGGGCACATATATACAATGGAATATTACTCAGCCATAAACAGAAACAAAATTGAGTTATTTGTAGTGAGGTGGATGGACCTGGAGTCTGTCATACAGAGTGAAGTAAGTCAGAAAGAGAAAAATAAATACCGTATGCTAACGTATATATATGGAATGGAAAAAAAAAAATGCTACTGATGAACCTAGTTGCAAGGCAGGAATAAAGAGGTAGACATAGAGAATGGACTTGAGAACCTGAGGTGGGAGGGTGAAGCTGGGGTGAAATGAGAGTAGTGTCGACATATATACACTACTGAATGTAAAAATAGTTGGCTGGTGGGAAGCAGCAGCATAGCACAGGGAGATCAGCTCAGTGCTTTGCGATGACCTAGAGGGGTGGGATAGGGAGGATGTAAGGGAGGCTTAAGAGGGAGGGGATATGGGGACATGTGTATGCATATGGCTGATTCGCTTTGTTGTGCAACTGAAAATAACACAGTATTGTGAAGCAATTATACTCCAATAAAGCTCCATTTAAAAAATAATTTAAAAATAAAATTTAAAAAAAGCACAGTATCCAAGAGTAGGTTTGATGAGTCTTAAGTACAGTTAATTTAGTAATGTACTGCCAGATTATGCTACAGAAGCATGACAATTTTTTTTTATCCACAGTAAAAAAGAAAAAAAAACAATCTTGTTTCCCCTTTTCTACATCCACACTAAAATTATCTATCCTTCCAATTTTTGCCAATTGCATAGTTGCATTTTCATTTTAATTTTCATATGTCTTATTCACTAGTGAAATTAATCATCTTTTCAAATACTTGTTAGTCACTTTGATTTTTCTTTTTGAAACTGTCGGTGCAATTTATCAGATTTTCACATATAATTATACCTTTCTATTTTGCTTTTGTTTATGGAAACATCTAAACCTGTGGCCGGCCACAGATATATTTTATAAAACTCTGGGATTTTTTTTGTCTTTTTTATTTTACACTTGTTTTTACTTCTAATGTATCTGTTGTACAATTTACATATTGTGAAGAAATATATTACTTTTAATATGTCTATTATTTTAATAGAAATTTTCTAATGACATTTCCAATTAGGTCCTAGTTTTTATTCCTAATATTGGTCATTTGTGATTTATTATTTTTTTAGTTTTTTAGTTTTGAGTGTGCTATTTTGTCCATTTTATTATTATTATTTCAAAGAAAAATTATTTGGCTCTCTTGAGACTCTCTTTTATTTTGCTTTATATTTAATTAATTTATGCTTATAAAATTTTTATCTGTATCCTCCATTTTCATAGGGTCTATTCTGTTGCTTTTTCTTTGTATTCTTGCTATTGGACACTTAGTTTACAAATGTCCATCATTTAAATCTATGACTTTTTTTTTTTTTAATTACCACTTTAGCTAAATTCCCCAGGTTACCACTTGTTGTTTTAATTTTTTGTCCACTACAAAATATTCAATAAGTTTCCATCATCATTTCTTTTGTAATCAATTAAATATCCAGGTGTGTGTTGTTAAGACAAACATTTTTTTTTTCTTTTTGTACTTAGTTTCTTTGATTTTTTTCAGAGTTCTTAGTGCAGAGTGTAAAGTACTTAAATTTTGTAAATTTTCCATGGGCAAACCAGAAGGTATAATTTTTAACTCTAGGATGCAGGGTTCTACATATTTCTATTATTTCCAAAACAATAGTTATAATGTGCAGATAAATATTTCCTACATTTTCTAATCATATCTTTCTTTGTTGTTATTTGAAAAAGCATATTAGAAAACCATAACATTCTTGCTTTCTATATTTAGATTGCATGATATTAGTGTCATACAATTAAATATGTTTATAAAAAATAATGTTATTTCAATTTTATTATTTCCTTTTGTTATTTTTAACTTGATTTTTGCTAATCAAGTTTCTGTTCATTTATTTCTAATATAGATGCATTTATTTTGAGTGCATTTTCAAATTTCTAAACATACATGATATATTTGACTAAATTTCTATTGCTGGGTTCTATTGAGAATATTTTTTTTTCAAAATAGTGAATGACAGCTTCTATATGTCTTGCAAGAATAGTCATAAAGTATATATGTTATTTATTTCTGGAGTCTGCAGGGATTTTTACATGGAATCATCTTTTTAATTATGAAGTTAATAACTTTTATAGTTGTACCATTTTTGTCAGTTTGATTCATCAACTTTTGATAGACCTGATCTAAAATATTGTACTCATGTATTTTCTCCTCATAATTGGATGAGTTTTGATTTAGATTTTGAATCTTTTTTGTCAAGCACATATCAGTGCATGATATTTCATAATATTTGTGGTTTACTCTTTTTCATATTATATAAGGTCATTCTGTATCAGTCACTGTCAAGAGGAAAAAAATATATAGTCTAATTAAATAACTGAGAATAGCTTTTTTTACAAACACAACTAATGACAAAGATGTGGGAGCTGTTTAGAGAAAATCTAAGGGATAGTGAATGAATGCAGGGTCAAAAGAGAACTCCAAGACATAGAGGATTGTGGGAAAAGACAGAGAAGTTTGGCTTGAGGGAAGCATTCAAGGGGCAAAGCCTATCACAGAAAACTTTCAGGAAGACAGCCTGGTCATTACCTGGACTCATTCTCCTCCCTCCCTTCCATTTCCCACAGAGGTTCCCATTTGCCCAAACTCAACCAGAAACCACTGTTAATGAAGGCCATGTAGTTTCAATACCTTGACCCAAGTGTAGGTTGGAGAAAGGTGGAGACATAATCCAATGTCCTAGGAACTTCCATGTTTCCTATCATAATAGTGACACTGCAAGTGTCAGGAAGCAGTGTAGGGATTCTGTCATTTATTATTTTTTAAATCTCAGCTGTACATTTCACTGCTAATTATGGAAAACATTTATAATACAGATCTACTATTAAATATGCTATATCCAAAATATGATCTGTATCCTAACCTCCTCAAATCCCTCATGGAGAACCACACTTTCATTCAGGTGTCTAGAGATCAGTATAAGTTCAGAGTTAATATCTAATAACTCCTGGAAGATATTTACTTCCCCCTACCTGGTACATTACTGTCCATTTATTTTGGGAAGATAGGAGAAAGATTTATAGTGTATACCTGAGGGTACACTAAGGAATACTTCCTTAAGCAGACCTGGAATACTGATCAATTGACTGTTTCTTGGTCTGATGAATTGCTCTGTGAACTGAAGTATGAAAAGACTGTGTGAATCTTCACAGTATTGTAGTGAGTTTGGTTAGATTTCTGTCCAGGAGATCTAGCAGTTTTCTTCCTATATATACCACATAGAATCTTAGTAAGCTGTTCATTATTTCATTTCTAGGAATTCTGTGTTTAATCTGCCATTCACCGAGATTCCTGAGAATCAAAATAATCTGAGAACAAACTGTTCTCATGATAATTACACTCATCTCCTTGGTGATGGATAAGCAACAAGACTACCTGGCCTCTGCCACTCTAGGATCCCAATATTCTCACTACGATTAGAAATAAAATTCCCATGAAGACTCACTCACTGTCATCTCTTGATATAGTCTGCAGCTACCATAAAGTGCCTCAGGGATGCTATTGCCTCCCTCACTGCCAATGAATTTCTTAATACCTTAGTGAAGAAAATATCCTCCAGGCCCTCTTGGAGAGAATAACTAAGGGAATACAGAAAAACTTGCCATAGCAAATTTATTTATCTCCAGTTCCCTGGATCATTGTCACCCTTCATTTATATGCCAGGGTTGTCTTGGCATTTCTACTTCATTAATAGTTGTCCATGGTTTAGTCCAGGCTCTTAGTAAGCAACCTAGACCAGTCCTTATCCCTCTCTGTCAAGAGTATATCTGAATTGTCTCATTATGGACTTAGAGGTGATAGAAGTGTATCCTAAGATCAATCATCATCTCAATAAAGATGATGCCCCAAGGATAGTCATTGAAAGGGTTTTATGTGAAAGTTGAAGGAAATGTTTAAGTTAAAAATTTCCTCCTCTTTATGTTTGCCCATCTCATGCCCTAGTTCCCTCCCCATCCCCATCAGTATCTTTCACTGTCTTCAGTGTAAGCAGGTTCATGAGATTGATCACTAATCAGTATTGTAAACCACAGTTAGACCCTAGGCTTGGCTCTCAACCTTTCTGGATGCAACTGCAGGAGGTGAGGGCTCCTTCAATGCTTCCAGGGAGGAATTTTTGTAATATGTATTGTAAGTGTATATTTGTCGCTTTTAATCATGTATTCTCAGTATAGAGTCTTTAATTTTGCCAGAAGAAACCAGAGAACACGGTTTTTATAAATTATTTTGCCTTAGTGACAAAGCTGCACAGCCACTCAATTTTTCTAGTCTCTGCATTCCATCTGTACTTTATCTCATGATGCCAACAGTAAAAATTTGAGTAATCATGTTGCTAACACACATTGTGGATTATTTGTCTCATCTCATACAATAAGCAAGAGAGTTATCTCTACTCTCCTTAAATATGTGTTCAGTCCAATCCATGAAACCCGTTTTTGAGTCTGTGGCCAATTTCCACTTCCCATTTTCTGTATCAAACAAGGAGGCACATATTCAAAGTAGCACAATTCAAGGAGGAGTTATTTACAAAAGGACTGATTACAAAAGTGGAAGTGAGTTGTGGGGCTTGCTGAAAAATAGTTATTACTATCTCTTGCCTGAAGGAGCAGGGAAAAAGATCAACAGTGGGAATCCAGATGAGAATCATAAGGAGGAGACCACAATGAAAGAGGTAAAAATCTTCAGTTGGAGAAATAGCTGCCAGTTCAAGTCAAACTTGTAGAGACACAGGAAAAAATTCCTTGGCTATACTACTTTCCATCTTTTCAGTATTTTGTATAGACTCACCATTAACCAAATCCAACTAGAAATTTGGGTGATGTAGTATATACTGTCCTGCTGGAGGAAGCAAAGTGTAGGGTGGAGAAATATGGAGGGAGGACATGGAGGGGCAAATGAAACACTTCCAGTATATCCACGTTTGTTTTTTTCTTTAAATATATTATGTTTGATATTAGAATTTCTCCCTCAGATTTTCTTTAATATGTTTTCTGGTTTAAATTATTTTTTCATCACTTCATTTTCAGTCTTTGTGTAGGCCTTTGATTCAGGTTTGTTTTTAAAGTATCACACACTTTAAAGCATTATATAATTGTAATTCTAACCTGATCATCTTGGGTATTCCTGTATTAAATGACAAAGTTGTCTTCAATGAAGTTAGTTACTAATTGTATCAGTCATTTATTGCCATGTAACAAAGTTTATTAAACAAACAATGATATATTTCTCTTATTTAGTTCATGTGTCTGTGGATTTATTGGATGTTGACAGACACAGCTAGGCTTAGCTAGGACCAGTCACCTAGAGTGGGCTTACCAAGAGGGTCTCATCTTCCCTTTAGGAACCAGAGGGCTAACAAAAATCATATCAGAAGTACAAAGAAACGGTCTATTCAAGATAGTTTCAAAAGCACAAAGGTGGAAAAATAAGCTTCTTCCTTTTAATGAAAAGAAATGCAAAATCACCTGGTAAATAATATGTATACAAGTAGGGGTAACATATTGGGGTTAATAATACGATCTCTCACACTAATAATTTGTGATTAGGATCTGCAGCTTTATTTTCTTTTATCAGTCTTTATTTTTTCTAATCTTTCTCCCAAAGGTCTTTTATGGGACTGATTTTTTTTCTTGACATCCCTTTCTTTCCCTGTGATATTTTGGAAGCTATTGTTATATTACTTCTATTTGATACCATAAGATCTATAGATACTCATATAACAATACAGCTTTATTATATATCCCATAATAATAGAATGTATACTTTATTATATGTTGTTATATTTTTATATATTGTATTGAATGCTATATATATATATAAAGGTTATTCAATGTTTCTTTCCTTCCTCTAAGATAAAGGCCTTATCGTGCTTAATTTCACATTAACCAATTAGCTGCATCTTGCTTTATGGTTTAATACTTTATCATTAAAAACCCCCACAATATTAGATGTATCATTCTTCATTTAACAGTCATGAACTAAATAAGACCAATTTGCATAAGTTTTATTTTACTTAATTAGTCATTGTGGCCACTGAAGTATCTGTGGTGAGAATTAATACTCATACATAACCTTATTACCAAGTATAAATGAGCCAATTAAATTTTGACCATACAGATATAAATTACTTAAAAATCCATTAAAAACCAAAATATGTCTATAATATCTTCTGTAACATCTACATAGTCCCAGTTCTCTGACCTTTTATGTGTTCAGACCACCACCTTGCAAGACATGTTTATTGCCAGCACATAGCAGAATATTCCAAATGCATGATTAGGTTACCCCTACAGCATGAAGCACTCTGAACTTATCTTAACCAAATTTTGGACACAGAGTCTTTTATATCTCAATCTTCAGACACCACCCCTGAGTGCAGACTATATGCTTCAGCAGATTCTTAAGCTGTTTCAACAAGAATATACATATATATATGTATATATCACACATCATATATATATATATATATATATATACATCATATCTTTATTTAAAATAGTTTTATGCTAATTCACAACACACTGATTTTACCAGTAAAAGTATGTCTCTGACATTTGTTTTTCAGATTAACAAAATATCTGATTTGTCAGTGTTAAAGATAGATAAAGTGACAGCTTAAGTAGCTGCCATCAAGTATGGAATTTCTGATAATGCCAGCTGTCCACTCAATTAGTAATATGATAATATTCTAATCAGGAATACACATTGTCACTGGAGTGTAGCTTAAATCAATTAACACATACACTTTCATGACAATAGCAATGATGAAATAGTTTAAGTTATTGATATAGTAATATCAGTCAATAGTTCATCATATTTATGAACACATTTTATCTGTTGTGTTTTGTTTTCCTTCTAATATTCTGGCTTAATTTTTCATGTATATTGAAGTTAGACACAAGCAAGTCTGCTCCAGGATGATGTGGTTCCTAAAAATCACTGCATTATTTAAAACTGTAAAATAAAAATTCATTCATTTTGTGGATAAAATGGGATTTGGTCAAACACTCAAACCCTTTGCCAATGACACATAGAAAAAGATAGGAACCTAATTAAAAATGGTGGCAAAGTGTTGTACATGATCAATATATAAGAAATATGTAAAATCTACATTAAATATACTTTGCAAGAAAAAAGACCTGAATTTTGCTTGTCAAAGTGGATGTAAGAAGGGTCACAGCTTGTAAATTATTGTGAAGTTGTAAGAAGAGGGTTATCTGAAACCAGATGGAACTTTGCAATACCAGATATGGATGGATGTGTCTTATAATACACATGGTGAACTGAGGAAGCCTGCAGATATCTGAGATTTTTGTTTCCATGTGGAAGTTCAGCAGGGTGCAGTTTTCTGCATTTATCTAGTGTTTCTCATGGATAAATCAAGCAAATGTGAAAATAATGTTATGCTCAGATTATTCCACAATATATCAGTTGTTTTGGAACAAATTCACATTTTTAAAACAAGCTTAACATCATAATTTCAAGCATTTTTTTCTATTCAGGGGGCTATACATATTAAATTATTTTTCCTTTGTATTACTGAAATTTTATCTTATTACCCTTGCATCATAGTATGGTTAGGTTTAAGATGAAAAGACAGGTGATTTGTGTGTTTTAATATTTGCAAAAATATTCTGAAGAAATTACTTCATTATATTTTAGTGTCTTTGGTTGCTGATGAGAAGTCTGTCCTCAATTTTTGTAGGCAATCTGTCTTTCTACCTTCTATTCGATATAAAAATGTTCTCTTAGTTTTTTTGAGCTGCTGTTTCATCAAATAGGTTTGAGTGTAGATTTAATTGTATTTCTGCTGTTTGACTGCCTTCTTCTTCTCCTTTGTTCTTCTCTCTCTTTCTCTCTCCCTCAATATCTTTGCCTCTTTGAGTTGGTTCTTACATGACACACCAATATTGTCTTTTACTACAATACTATAGTATTCTATACAAGTATTACTGCATCACTAATTGGTTATTGATTCTTCAATTCTGTCACCCTGCATTTTTAGATCAATTTTACTGTGCTGTAATTTTAATACAATAAAACACACACATTTTAAATAGATAGTTTATTAAGTTTTGACAATTGCATAATCGGGTAACCACTCTATCACACACTACTCAAAATATAAAATATATCTATTACACTAGAAAGTTCGTCCAAGATCTTTATGGTGTTTTGCATTTAATCAATCATCCCCCACCCAGGGCATTGATCTGGTTTCTATCTTGAAAAATTAGTTTTGTCCATTCTAGATTTTCAAATAAATTGAACCATACAATATTTACTCTTCTGTTTCTGGCTTTTACATCATATATATTTAGATTCACCAGTGTTGTGCTATGGATGGATGGCTCTTTTCATTTTACTGCTGAGTAGTATTGAATTGTATTTATCCATTGACCAATTGATTGACATTTGGGTTATTTCTTGTTTTGGGCTACTATGAATATAGCTATTATGTGTATTTGCATATAAATATATAAGAATTGCATTTCTAGGTTATATGTTTAGTGCATATTTCACTTTATAAGAAGCAGCAAACGTGCTTTCCAAAATAGTTTTATGTTTTATACACCCATCAGCAGAGTATAAAAATTGTAGTTATTCTGTATCTTCACACTTGGCATTAATGATTTTGTATTTTAGACAATTCTAATGCATTTGAAGTGGTACCTCATTGTGGTTTGAATTTGCATTTTCTTGGTAACTAATGATGATGAACAACTTTTTGTATTATTTTTGGTTACTTGTGTGTCTTCTATTGTGATGTGTCAGTTCTTCACACATTGTTGTAAATTGAGAATTTACAACAAATTGTAATTTGTTTCCTCTTTTGCATATCTAATTTGAGTGATACCTTTTCACTTTCAATATTTTTAAAGATTTTTATGTAGAATAAATTTTATTCCAAATATGAATTTTGATCATTTCTTTCAGTGTCAGCGTTCTTTGTGTATTTTGAAAGTACAGTCTGTGAACTCATTCTCGGGGGGGGGGGGGTGGACATTTCTCCCCTGTTTTCTTTCTTTTTCTTTTTTTTCCTCTCAATATAAACTTCAGTTAGAGAGACGTTAAGTGGTTGACTCAGTATCTGTTGGCTTGTATTTTCCAATAAGTTTTAGTTCCATTCAGGACTTAGCAAGATTTATTTGTTTGTTTATTTTTCAGTGACAGTGAGCCTGCCTTAGGCTTTTCCTCAATATTGAGAATTTTTAATTCAAATTTTTCATGAAAGTAGTCAAATTTCCAATCTGCAGCTTCAGCTTTATTCAATGATTTACACATCTGTTTCATTTCTAGGTCTTAGAAAAGTATATTTTGCATTTGATTCTGAATACTTATTTCTGGTTGTCTCTTTTTTATAGGATGGCTGCTATTTTGACATGTTTCCTCTGGATAGTGAAGTAATGGGTACTATCTTTCTGCTTTTGTACATTTTTACAAACTTTACCAATGAGCATACATATTTTGAAAAAAAAAATTAGATGATCTTTTAAAATTTTATGGGAGAATGAGTAGCAAAACGTAAGAGTGTAATCTTCACAAAAAAATGAGATTAAATAACAGCCCACTGGTTAAGATACAGAAATTCAAGCAGTGAAAATTCTTTTGCAATCAGAAAAAATGTGTTTTTCGAAGGAGACCTTCAAGATGGTGGAGGAGTAAGACGTGGAGATCACCTTCCTCCCCACAAAGATATCAAAAATACATCTACTTTAGAAACAACTCCTACAGCACATCTACTGAACGCTGGCAGAAAACCTCAGAATTCCAAAAAGGCAAGAAAACCCCCATGCACCTGGTTAGGGCAAAAGAAAAAAGAAAAAAAAAAAGAGAGACAAAGGAATAGAGATGAGTCCTGTATGTCTGGGAAGGAGCTGTGAAGGAGGAAAACTTTCCACACACTAGGAAGCCCCCTCACTGGCAGGGATGGAGGGTGGGGAGCTTTGGAGTCACAGATGAGAGCACAGCAACAGGGGTGCAGAGAGAAAAGCAGAGAGATTCCCTCACAGAAGATTAGTGCTGACCAGCACTCACCAGCCTGAGACACTTGTCGGATCACCCACCAGGGTGGGTGGGGGCTGGGAGCTGAGGCTTGGGCTTGGGCTTCAGAGGTCAGACCCCAGGGAGAGGACCAACGTTGGCTACCTGAAGACAGCCTGAGCGGGGCTAGTGTACCACAGCTAGCCAAGAAGGGGTCTGGGAAAAAGGCTGGACCTGCTGGAGAGGCAAGAGACCATTGTTTCGGGGTGCACAAGGAGAGGGACTTCCTGCTCCGTGTGCCCACAGATGGCAGAGCACTGCCTAAGTGAACTCCAGAGATGGGCACAAGCTGCAGCTATCATCTTGGACCCCAGAGGTGAACACGGACTGCCACTGCTGCCGCTGCTGCCACCAAGGGTCCTGTGTGCAAACACAGGTCACTATCCACACCCTCCTGGGAGCCTGTGAAGCACACCACTGCCAGGGTCCCATGATCCAGAGCCAACTTCTCCTTGAGAACACACAGCATGCCTCAGACTGTTGAAACTTTGCCACCACAGGCCCTCCACGCAGCCCTATTATGACTACAGTACCCCTCTCTCTCCCTGGCCTAAGTGAGCAAGAGAGCCCTAGTCAGCCACTGCTTTAACTCCCTCTTGTCTGGGCAGGGAACAGACACCTGAGGGCAGCCTACACACAGAGGTGGGGCCAAAAACAAAGCTGAACACCTGGAGCTGAGCAAACAAAGAAGAGAAAGGGAAATCCCTCCATGCAGCCTCAGGAGCAGCAGATGAAATCCCCACAAATGGCTTCATAAACCCTGCATCTGTGGAATACCTGAATAGACAATGAGTGTCCCCAGAATTGAGGCAGGGAACTTTGGGGGCAACTGTGGACTTGGGGTTTGTTTTCTGCGTTTTATTTGATTATGGTGTTATGTTTATCTTAGTTTAGTTTTTAGTGTTTGTTTTCATTTGTGGGTTTCTTTATTGGTATGGTTGCTCTTTTTTTTTTTTTTCCCTCTTTTTTGTGAGTGTGTGTGTGTGTGTGTGTGTATGTTTCTTTGTGTGATTTTGTCTGTTTAGTTTTGCTTTTACTATTTGTTTTGGGGTTCTCTCTGTTCAGTTTTCTGTTTTGTTTTGCTTTGTTTTCTCCCTTTTCTTCCATGCTGTGCAGCTGGCAGGGCCCTGGTGCTCTGGCCCAGTGTTGGGCATGAGCCTCTGAGGTGGGAAAGCTGAATCAAGGACGTTGGACCATCAGAGTCCTCCTGGCTGCATGTGATATTAATCAACAAGAGCTCTCCCAGAGATCACCGTCTCAACCCTAAGACCCAGCTCCACCCACAGCCAGCAAGCACTAATGCAGGATGCCCCATGACAAACAACTAGCAAGACAGAAACACAAACCCATACATTAGCAGACAGGCTGCCTAAAGTCACACTAAGTTCACAGACACCCAAAACACACCATTGGATGTGGCCCTGCCTTCCAGAGGGACAAGACCCAGCCCAACCCACAAGAACACAGGTACCAGTCCCCCCAACCAGGAAGCCTACACAAGCCACAAAACCAACCTCACCCACTGGGGGCAGACACCAGAAATAAGAGGAAATACTATCGTGCAGCCTATGAAAACGAGACCCCAAATGCAGTAAGTTCAGCAAAATGAGAAGACAGAGAAATAAGCAGCAGATGAAGGAGCAAGGTAAAAACCCACCAGACCAAACAAATGAAAAGGAAATATGCAGCCTACCTGAAAAAGAATTCAGAGTAATGATAGTAAAGAAGATCCAAAATCTTGGAAATAAAATGGCTAAAATACAAGAAACGTTTAACAAGGACCTAGAAGAACTAGAGAGCAGACAAACAATGATGAACAACACAGTAAATGAAATTAAAAATTCTCTAGAAGGAATCAAGAGCAGAATAAGTAAGGCAGAAGGACAGATAAGTAACCTGGAAGATAGAATAGTGGAAATAACTGCCATAGAGCAGAATAAAGAAAAAAGAATGAAAATAATTAAGGACAGTCTCAGAGACCTCTGGGACAACATTAAACGTACCAACA
Organism: Balaenoptera ricei; assembly: GCF_028023285.1. NCBI lineage: Eukaryota > Metazoa > Chordata > Mammalia > Artiodactyla > Balaenopteridae > Balaenoptera > Balaenoptera ricei. Next base: position 18,672,946 of record NC_082651.1, on the reverse strand, counting down.
TTTGAATTATGTGGGTTCCAGAAGAAGAAGAGAAAAAGAAAGGGTCTGAGAAAATGTTTGAAGAGATTATAGTTGCAAACTTCCCTACCATGGGAAACGAAAGAGTCAGTCAAGTCCAGGAAGTACAGAGAGTCCCATACAGGATAAACCCAAAGAGAAACACACTGAGACACATATTAATCAAAATATCAAAAATTAAATAGAAAGAAAACATATTAAAAGAAGCAATAGAAATGCAACAAATAAAATACAAGGTAATCCCCATAATGTTAACAGCTGATCTTTCAGCAGAAACTTTGCAGGCCAGAAGGGAGTAGCAGGACATATTTAAAGTGATGAAAGGGAAAAACCTACAACAAAGATTACTCTACCTAGCAAGGATCTCATTCAGATTCAAGGGAGAAATTAAAACCTTTACAGACAAGCAAAAGTTAACAGAATTCAGCAGCACCAAACCAGCTTTACAACAAACGCTAAAGGAACTGCTCTAGGAGGGAAACACAAGAGAAGGAAAAGACCTACAATAACAAACCCAAAACAATTAAGAAAATGGTAATAAGAACATACATATCGATAATTACCTTAAATGTAAATGGATAAAATGCCCCAACCAAAAGACACAGATGCACTGAATGCATGCAAAAACAAGACCCATATAAATGCTGTCTACAAGAGACCCACTTCAGACCTAGGGACACATACAGGTTGAAAGTGAGAGGATGGAAAAAGATATTCCATGCAAATGGAAGTCAAAAGAAAGCTGAGTAGCAATATTAATATTTGATGAAATAGACTTTAAAATAAAAACTATTACAAGAGACAAGGAAGGCCACTACATGACGATCAAGGGATCAATCCAAGAAGAAAATATAACAATTGTAAATATTTATACACCCAACATAGGAGCACCTCAATATATAAAGCAGATGCTAACAGCCATAAAAGGGGAAATCAACAGTAACACAATAATAATAGGGGATTTTTACACCCCACTTACACCAATGGACAGATCAACCAAAATGAAAATAAATAAGGAAACAGAAGCTTTAAATGATGCAGTAGACCATATGGACTTAATTGATATTTAGAGGACATTCCATCCAAAAACAACAGAATAAATTTTCTTCTCAAGTGTACATGGAAATTTCTCCAGGATAGATCATACCTTGGGCCTCAAATCAAGGCTCGGTACATTGAAGAAAACTGAAATTGTATCAAGCATCTTTTCTGACCACAGTGCTCTGGGACTAGAGATCAATTACAGGAAATAAACTGTAAAAAATACAAACACATGGAGGCTAAACAATATGCTACTAAATAACTAAGAGAACACTGAAGAAATCAAAGAGGAAATTTAAAAATACCTAGAAACAAATGACAATGAAAACATGATGACCAATACCTATGGGATGCAGCAAAAGCCGTTCTAAGAGGGAAGTTTATAGTAATACAATCCTATCTCAAGGAACTAGAAAATTCTCAAATAAACAACCTAATCTTACAGATAAAGCAATTACAGGATGAAGAACAGAAAAAAACCTGAAGTTAGCAGAAGGAAAGAAATCATAAATATCAGATCAGACATCAATGAAAAAGAAATGAAGGAAACAATAACAAAGATCAGTAAAACTAAAAGCTGGTTATTTGAGAAGATAAACAAAATTGATAAACCATTAGCCAGCCTCTTCAGGAAAAAAAGGGAGAAGACAAATCAACAGAATTAGAAATGAAAAAGGAGAAATAACCACTGACACAGCAGAAATACAAAGGATCATGAGAGACTATTACAAGCAACTATATACCAATAAAATGGAGAACCAAGAAGAAATGGACAAATTCTTAGAAAAGTACAACCTTCCAAGGCTGAACCAGGAAAAAGTGGAAAATATGAACAGAACAAACACAAGCACTGATATTGAAACTGATTAAAAATCTGCCAGTGAACAAAAGCCAAGGACCAGATGGCTTCACAGGTGAATTCTATCACACGTTTAGAAAGAGCTAACACGAATCCTTCTCAAACTCTTCCTAAATATTTCAGAGGGAGGAATGCCCCCAAACTCATTCTACAAGGCCACCATCACCCTGATATCAAAACCAGACAAAGATGTCACAAGAAAAGAAAACTATAAGCCAATATCACTGATGAACATAGATGCAAAATTCCTCAACTGAATAGTAGCAAACAGAATCCAAAAGAACATTAAAAGGATCATACACCATGAATAAGAGGGGTTTATCCCAGGAAAGCAAGGATTCTTCAATATATGCAAATCAATGAATGTGATACACCATATTAACAAACTGAAGGATAAAAACCATATGATAATCTCAATAGATGCAGGAAAAGCTTTTGACAAAATTCAACACCCATTTATCATAAAAACTCTACAGTAAGTGGGCATAGAGGGAACCTACCTCCACATAATAAAGGCCATATATGACAAACTCACAGCCAACATCATTCTCAGTGGTGAAAAACTGAAACCATTTCCTCTAAGATCAGGAACAAGACAAGGGAGCCCACTCTCAGCACTATTATTCAACACAGTTTTGGAAGTTTTGCTATGGCAATCAGAGAAGAATAAGAAATAAAAGGGATCCAAATCAGAAAAGAAGAAGTAAAACTGTCACTGTTTGCAGATGACATGATACTATACATAGAAAATCCTAAAGATGCTACCAGAAAACTACTAGAGCCAATCAATGAATTTAGTAAAGTAACAGGATATAAAATTAATGCACAGAAGTCTCTTGCATTCCTGTACACTAACAATGCAAAATCAAAAAGAGAAATTAAAGAAACACTCGCATTTACCATTGCAACAAAAAGAATAAAGTACCTAGGAGTAAACCTACATAAGGAGACAAAAGACCTGTATGCAGAAAACTATTAGACACTGATGAAAAAAATCAAAGATGATACAAACAGATGGAAAGATATACCATGTTCTTGGATTGGAAGAATCAACATTGTGAAAATGACTATACTACCCAAAGCAATCTACAGATTCAATGCAATCCCTAGCAAACTACCAATAGCATTTTTCCAGAATTAGAAAAAGAAATTTTACAATTTGTATGGAAACACAAAACACCTCGAATAGCCAAAACAATCTTGAGAGAAAAAAACAGAGCTGGAGGAATCAGGCTCCCTGACTTCAGATAATACTACAAAGCTACAGTAATCAAGATAACATGGTACTGGCACATAAACAGAAATATAGATCAATGGAACAGGATGGAACGCCCAGAGATAAACCCGCATACATATGGTCACCTTATCTTTGACATAGGAGGCAAGAATATACAATGGAGAAAAGACAGCCTCTTCAAAAGTGGTGCTGGGAAAACTTGACAGCTACATGTAAAAGAATGAAATTAGAACACTTCCTAACACTATACACAAAAATAATCTCAAAATGTATTAAAGACCTAAATGTAAGGCCAAACACTATAAAACTCTTAGAGGAAAACATAATCAGAACACTCTATGACATAAATCACAACAAGATCCTTTTTGACCCACCTCATTGAGTAATGGAAATAGAAATAAAAATCAGCAAATGAGACCTAATGAAACTTAAAAGCTTTTGCACAGCAAAGGAAACTATAAACAAGACAGAAAGACAACCCTCAGAATGGGAGAAAATATTTGCCAATGAAGCAACTGACAAAGGATTAATCTCCAAAATATACAAGCAGCTCATGCAGCTCAATATCAAAAAAACAAACAACACAATCCAAAAATGGGCGGAAGACCTAAATTGACATTTCTCCAAAGAAGACATACAGATTGCCAACAAACACATGAAAGGATGCTCAACATCACTAATCATTAGAGAAATGCAAATGAAAACCACAATGAGGTATCACCTCACAGCTGTCAGAATGGCCATCATCAAAAAATCTACACAACAATAAATGCTGGAGAGGGTGTGGAGAAAACGGAACCCTCTTGCACTGTTGGTGGGAATGTAAATTGATACAGCCACTATGGAGAACATTATGGATGTTCCTTTAAAAACAAAAAATAGAACTACTGTACAACACAACAATCCCACTCCTGGGCATATACCCTGAGAAAACCATAATTCAAAAAAGTCATGTACCACAATGTTCATTGTAAGCACAATTTACAATAGCCAGGAAATGGGAGCAACCTAAGTGTCCATTGACAGATGAATGGATAAAGAAGATGTGGCACATATATACAATGGAATATTACTCAGCCATAAAAAGAAATGAAATTGAGTTTTTTGTACTGAGGTGGATGGACCTAGAGTCTGTTATACAGATTGAAGTAAGTCAAAAAGAGAAAAACAAATACCATATGCTAACACATATATATGGAATCTAAAAAAAGAATGGTTCTGATGAACCTCGGGGCAGGACAGGAATAAAGACACAGACGTGGAGAATGGACTTGAGGACATGGGTGAGGGGTAAGGGGAAGCTGGGACGAAGTGAGAGAATAGCATTGACATATATACACTACCAAATGTAAAATAGCTAGTGGGAAGCAGCTGCATAGCACAGGGAGATCAACTCGGTGCTTCATGACCATGACTTAGAGAGGTGTGATAGGGCAGGTGGGAGGGAGGCTCAAGAGGGAGGGCATATGGGGATATATGTATACATATAGCTGATTCACTTTGTTATAAAGCAGAAACTAACACAACATTGTAAAACAATTATACTCCAATAAATATTTTTTAAAAAGTGTTTTCAAAAATAAATTGTGATAAAATATATGTTAAAATAATGTGTACTTAAGGCTTTTAAATTTCTATTTTGTTCTGGAATCTACTATTTCACAGTATGTATGTGAAATCAAGTTAATAATTCCAATGAAATGCAGAATATCTGTACATGTACATTTTTAAATGGATAAATCATATATGTGTTGTATGGTGTTTATATATCATATTCATATGCATGTATATTATATATAAAATGCATATGTTCAAAAAATATAAATAATATGTATTCATACTTATTCTAAATTATTATTTTTGGTAAGATCAAATCAAAAGGCTGCTCTGGGGCCAATATGCCATTACATTAAATAAAATCAATTATTTTTTGACTACATGATATATATACTTTTCCAAAGTGAGGCTGCATGTGCAATAATAATCATATTTAGTCTTACCTTTGAAACCATAATCTGTAATGATGATAAGGTCTGAGGACTATGTAATTACATCAATGATTTGAGGCATATGTTAATCAAACCCTTAATTGTATTGCTTTAACACAATACTATAGTCAATGGTATTCATTATAAATAGTAAGGACATCATGAATGATTGAGCAGATGGAAAGATGACTTTAACAGTTCAGTTATGCCATCTGCCAGCCTTAGCAAATAACCAGAAAGAGCCACAGCTATCACTTTTAAAAACTCTTAAATATGGTTTAAATGAGAAGCCACTGAATTTTGTAGGTTCATTCTTCATATTAAAATACTGCACATTGATATGCATTTATTATTGTGTTTTCACAGATGTGTTGTCTGATACTAAACATGAACAATATAATATTTTCTAAATAAATGTGTATCAGGTTGTTTGAAAATACTTTAAGGGATATTATTTTAAAATTTGACTTTTTCATTATAAGAATCTTTGTTTTCTAATTATGTATACATTCATCATTCATTTATCACTTAATATTATCATAACAAATCACAGAAGCAAACTCACTTTGTTGACTTCTTTTCACAAAGTAAAATTGAATGATGTTAAAAGTTAAGAATTGTTGTTATTTGATTTAGAAAATAGGAAAATCGAAATGTCTATCTGTTTACATCCAAGTTCTTGCAAAGAGGAACAGAAAGATGATGAAAGAGGTTTTTTTTGGAGCACAGAGATCACAGAGCTCTAAAAATGTTATGTAGTGCTGGATTTGAAAGAAACATCAAGGACTTCCTTTAATGATAAACTAATGGTTTGGGAATATCTAAGTCAAAATACATGGAGCCCAAAGTAGTGGAGTAGTTATTTTCCTTTCATGAATTCTCACTCTTGAAAGTTTTTATCCCTACATTTCATATATTATTTATACTGAAAATTACAGCCATATATATATTAATAAAAGTTTTTCCCATTGGTGGGGAAATAAACAACTTTATATGCAATAAAAGATCAACACTTGCAGAGTAACTTGAATGCACATGATGTTTTCTTGACTTGACCAGGCAATAGTGTTACCACTGGAAACAGTGGAAATTATGTGGGGAAGAGAAAGTTGAGCTTTGTTTGACACACATCAATATAGGAAAATGTGAAGTTATTATTGTTTAAATTTCATATTATGTTGTGTTAATAATTAAGGAGGTTTGTCATTTTATCACCTTTATTAAATTAAAATGGATGACAAACCAATTGAGCTACAAAGGGTGTAAAATGAGTATAAATTACATTAAAGATAATCAGGTTTCAATTATTTTCTACTTCCATGATTATCATCTTCATATTCTGCTTTATTTGGAATATGCTCATTCTAGTTGCCAGAGGAAGGAGGCTATATTCCAGTTAGAAAAGTCAAAATTCTAAAGCAATTCAGAAATTCTTTATATGATGAAAAACTGAAAAAATCAGGAGAGTTTAGATGAGAGAAGATTGTGAAATATTATAAAGATCTCACTGGAAAAAAAAAAAAAAAGGACAGAAAGATTTTAGTCATGTAGAACCTTCTCTTACTTGAGAATTTCCCACATTTCTATCATCATTTAAAGCTTTGCGGATATCATCTCCTCTACTTTGCTTTACTTGATCATTTCTTCTTGGTGGGAGAGGGATGTTCATCAATGTGTGTATTATGTTTATAAATACAACTATAAAAACACTTACTTTTTATCTTTATGATTTGATGTTACTATAATAAATGAATCAGTGAGTTTTTCAGAGACAAAAGCTGCGTTTTTTCATTAACTTATTGCAGGTAGAGAATGAATTGTTAATAAATACACATATAGGGAGTAATTGAGTTGATAAATGAATGACAAGATTAATTTCTATTTGAGACATAAAATAGATTGCTAAGAATCCCAAAGACCTAAAATTTTAAGTGAATTTTCTATCGTTCTCTCGTTGGATGCAAGCTTTTTGTGCATCACTCTTCACTATATAGAAAAATATGTAGAGGAAATTCGAATATTTGCAGATGCAGATGCAGCAGTGTGTAGAAAGAGGCAGCAACAGCAGTATATGCTTCCTACACTGGGGTGAGAGTTGGCAAACTGAAAATAGAACTGAAGGGAGATCATTGTGACTATAGTGTTTGGAGCAAATCAGTCAAGCAGATGTTATCAGATCTGAATCAAACAGCAAATTCATTTGCATGTGTCTGGAAAATACTTCCTCTGGGGGCTTCCCTGGTGGCACAGTGGTTAAGAATCTGCCTGCCAATGCAGGGAACATGGGTTTGAGCCCTGGTCCAGGAAGATCCCACATGCCATGAAACAACTAAGCCCACGTGCCACAACTACTGAGCCTACACTCTAGAGTTCATGAGCCACAACTACTGAGCCCATGTGCCACAACTACTGAAACTCATGCACCTAGAGCCCGTGCTCTGCAACAAGAGAAGCCACCTTAATGAGAGGCCTGTGCACTGCAACGAAGAGTAGCCCCCACTTGCTGCAACTAAAAAGAAAATCCGTGCACAGCAACAAAGACCCAACACAGCCAATAAAAAAAAAAAAAAGAAAACACTTCCTTTGGAAGATGTCACCAACAAAGATACTTCACTTAGGGAGAAAAAAATGTGAAAACACCCAGAAGTCATGCCTGAAATCATTAAGAAGCACACCAAATTGGGTGACAGAGGAAACACATACAAAACTACAAAATGTTTAAAAGATGGAACATCACAGAAACAATGGAATAATTGTAGGAAGATATTGGACTCTGAACTTATGCATGTTACCCATAAAAATTATGAAAGAACTAGGTGCACTCTTTCCATGCTTTTCTTATCCTTCTGAGAGCTCTGTCAATCTGAAACAAGCCAAGTCCAAGTCTGACTGTACTATGTCTTAATGGCACCAGACCTCATGTTGTTATCAGCAAAGAAGCTGAAAATTTACTCAGATGAAGTAACTCACAACCTTATATATACAGATATTCTCCTTTCCCTAAATGTACAGATCACTTCCCACCTCTGCCAGCACCTCAGCAAATGTCAGCCATTTATATTTTATTTTTTGTACATTCAAATGACTTCTCTGGTGTTTCTTTCTGTCCATTATGACAGGAATGGGCATTGATAAAAACACATTTAAATGGAAGTTTTGAGATATTCATGGCCAGGGGACAGTTAGCTCTAAGACATTTTAAAATGGTCTTAAATAAAGATATTAAACTTTTAGAATATTTTATAAATAGGAATACTTATGATAACTTCTCCATATCTTAGATGTTTATGTTTTTTTGTTGTTGTTATATCTGATGCCATAACAATTCTCCAGTCTATATAATTACTAGTAATTTTAACTCTTAAAACACTAAGGTATTTAAGAATGATAAAGACTAGTTTTTCTCCTAATGGGAGACACATTAATTGGTTCAAAGAGAACTCAAGTATGCCAATTCAACTGACATTAATATGAGTAAAAACTAATAAAATCCTCTACTGTAATATTTCACTATCCTCTTTAGTTCAGATCTTCCAGTTCTATATAAATACATCCACTATGCAAAGACAAATGAGGAGAGATGAGAAGACAAAACATGATAATTAGACATTTGTTTCCCATTAGAAATGATGATTCTTGGAAGAGTCATATGACACTTCTGTCATTCTGTACAACAAATGCAGAACTTATTTAGTTCATTTGCTTACACCTCCCCTGAAAAATGAATATTATTTGGTTGTTCCCCTCTCTGATGCAAGCCATTGTTACCTAAGTTCTATGCATCACATTCAGAAGATGTGACTGTCTTCTGAAAATATTCTAAGACAGGAAGATAAAATGTTTACTACCATGTAATTTTGTCATATCCATGCTAAAATAAGTATATTATAAGGCTTAATTCTAGAAAAAAGACAAATCAAAGTTTATGAAAACGTATTTAATGTTAGGCCATCACTACTTAAAAATCAGAGAATTTTAACAAAGGGACTAAAGATTTATCCAACAAGGCCTTCTCTTTTAACTCAAAAATCTTTCTTTCCTTTCCTGTATAACTAGGTGTTTTTTATATTAACACAATGAAATCAATCCATGCCTGTCATTGCACTAGTGAAATTTGGGAAGCAAGGAAGACATATCTGGTGACAATATGAGTTATGTAAAACACAGGATATACTTCAAACTTGGATACACTGTGTTTACTGAAAAAAACAACCACAACCTAAAAGTTGAGGGTTATGTTTGATTATGTGGACAAATCTGAGAACTTAAGCCTGGCACACAACATCTCAGATAATTCTGAGAAACTGTTCTGAAGAGGAAAGGGGGAAACCAGGATATATAGGAGTTTCTGCAACAAAACCAGGTAGTCAGAATGTCAAAATATTACTACTAATAAAAGAAAACCAGATATCACAAGTTAAGGAATTTAGCTCTTTTCTACATATGGGAAGATGCAAGAGTCTGGGCTCACTGAACTCATTCCTTCGATATGCCCCTCAGCTCTCTGGGGACAGTGGCCTGTGTTGTCTCATCCTGAGTTTCCTCAGACTGCACTGTTGAGGGTGGTTGCAGTCTGAGGACTGCTAGATGGTGGGCATTCTTTGTTTCCTTCCTGAGTTCCCTCAGGGCCCACCATCAGGATGACTGTAATGTGGTGGCTTGATGGTTGCAATATGCTTTGTTTACTGATATGGCAGGCAGCATTCTTATTTCACAGCTGTAGCATAGGCATCCTGGAAACATAGATAATTTTTTTTTTTCAAGAAGGAACATGAAAAGGATTCAATATATCTGGTTTCATGAAGAAATTACCAATAATATTAACATATTAGAGAAAAAATATATGAAAACTTGCTTATGTTCTTTCTTCTCTTCTTTCTCTGCATACAGGATCCTCTACTATCCCATCTGAAGACACTTCCATGTAGTGGCATGTAGTAGCATCAGGATATTCCAAGCCATGGTTCTCTACTCTGCCATACAATGCAGCACAGCTTTTACTTTCAGTTAAATTTCCAAAGTGGTAAATAGTTTAAGTGTTTGTGTCCAGGGCACAGAGGTACAAAATAAATTGCTTGCTACCTAGAGATTTTCAGATTCAAAAAACAGGTCTCAGATAATGTGGACCAAAGAGTACCTTCTTAAAAATTGCTTTTGAAAAAAAATTGCAACTAAGAGCACTGCTGTGAAAAAGCAAACCCCTATAGGATTTTGAAGATCCACTAATTAAAATTTCTAAAATGATTTTAATTCCTAAGAGCTTTTGGCTATTTATAGACTTCTTGAGTTCAGTACTTTCCAAATTTTCAAAATATAAAATCAAAGATATCAGAGGAAAAAAACAGCTTTCTTAAAAACAAAAATAATTGGTTAAATATGTGAATTATCTTTATTAAACAATTTTCATGGAAATCATTTTGATCAGTAAAAAAATCCTAACTGTCCAGGTATCGTGAAATATTAACTGATTTCTGTAAATCTATCAGAACAGCCAGCTAATGAAGACCATTTTATACTGCTTATTAATCTTTACCATAACTTTACTTTGTCTTTACTTGTAGACTTTTCTATTATCGTTGCAAACAATTCTCAAAAGGGGGAAATCTATTTATTATATACTTGAGTCACTTTTTAATAAAAAACTGAAAGTAAACATAAAGGATAGCAATCATCAGTTGTTTTCAAGAAATGCAGTTTGACTGAAAATAGCTGAATATTTGCATGAAGCTGCAATTTTCCATTTTGCTGAGATTGTACATCACTGCATGAAGGGGTAGAGAAAACAGTGGCCACCGAAGTTTATAATCTCACTAAAATAATCACTAAGAATCACTAAATTTCTCTGTTTTCAAAGAAAAATAAAACATTTCCATTATCCACTGAGTTATTTGTATATAGCATATATAAAGCATAAAAAAATAAATGTTTGGAGACTTCATTCCTCCAGACCATTTTACCTAGAGGAAACATTTGCAGCAGCGTTTATCTTTGAATTCATTTTTGATAAAGAAGGAAAATGTTAGATCTACACACTTTCAGTGACTTATATCTGAAATCTTAGCTATTCTTTTACCTTGAGTTACTACATTACAGCATGAATTTGTGGTTTGAATTTCCTCCAATGTGAAAAGATCAAGTTTTTTTAATTTTTTGCATATTTCTCAATGCAGATGGTCCCGTTAAGCCATGCTTAGACCCCAAAAGAAAAGAAAGAGAAAAATAATACATTGTCATTTTGACTCACGAACTTGATCACAATATGTTACATAGCAATAGATAAGGAATACATTCACAATCATGGCATTCCACACAGCATTTCTTCTGCCCAAATAACACATTTTACTGCAAATGAAGTGAAACAATGAGATCAAGGTCATCAAACTCACTGGTCTCATCATACTATCCATCACCTTAAATCAGTGATTTGATGAAGAGAAATGACCATTTAGAGATTTAGTTATGACACCTTGTAGGGTTGTAGTTGATCTAATTTAACCATTATTAAGAAGTCATATCTCCTATAGCCAGGATTCATGGATCCAGGAATCAAGAAAGAGAAATGGGAAAAGGTTATTTCACTGTTACCCCTAGAAAAAAATTCCTCCTCCCCTCTACTTGGGCTGTACTAGTTTAGAAATCTTAGTTCCAAAGGAGGAATGTTTTCACCAGGGGGCACCACAATGGTTGCACTGGAAGTTAAGGATGAAAGTCAAAATGATCCCTTGGCCACTTTGGACCACTTCATGCCAGTGGAGCAAGAGACAAAGATGAAGTTTATTCCTGTAGTATAGGTGATTGATTCTGATTACCAAGAGGAAATTGGGTATAGCAACACATTTCGAGTAAAGAGAAATAAGTCTGGAATGTAGGAGAGTTCCTGGAGTGATTCTTAGTATGTCCCTGTACTGTGATTAAAGTCAATGGAAAACTAGAACAAAGAAATACAATCAAGATTACTAATATCCCATATCCATCAAGAAATAAAAAAATTAGATCACCTCACTGGGTAAGAAAATTCCTTTTGTAGAGGGCAAAAGGAATATAGAATGAATAGTTGAATAAGATATTTATGTAAATTACCACTACAACGACATAAACAGCTGTAGAAATAAGGACTAAAATCCTTAAGAATTTTTCATATTTCAAGTGAATATGTCTGTGTATATATTTATCTTTTATTTCCTTCCCTTTTCCCATCCCTCTTCAATCTGATATAAGGTGTGTTATTCCTAGTTGATCTTGTTATATCAGTATTTCAGTTACAAAGAGCAGGTTAGGGAGAAGAAAAATTGATAGCACTCATATATGGATACAGAGATACTTTGTCCTTTTTTGTGAAAAGGGTTAGCATAGGTTTAATTATACAAAGTGTTAGTGACATAGTGTTAGGTGATAGTATGATTTTCCTATTGACTATATTTGGAAGTAACATATGGGTAAAAGAGGTGTATGTGCCAAGTTAACTAGTTACAAACTATGATGGATTTATACATTATCAACCTGCCTAACCTGAAACTATGTTTCCATACAGTTCTTCTCATTTTGTTTCTAGGCTAGACTTGGCCAAAAGGGAAATTATTACAAGACTTTTTACGCTGAAGCAGCAGCCATGGTTCTCTTTGGAAGGTCAGTGTAAGGTCAGACACTGTTGCAGTTCTTTCATGTTGTTGCAACACCTGGTTGCTATTAGGCAGAAGCCAAGCATGCAGTTTTTCCAGAAAAGGTTGAAACTCTTTTGTCATTTTTTCTTATCACATGGAGCATGTACGTGTTAACTCAGAAAAAGCCACATACGTCTCCTGTAAATGACCTGTGTCATCAAAGTTGGAGGCTTGGAAATAGAGACAGACATAAAGAGTTCCGTTCATCATGGATTCTAGTTTTCTCATTCTCTCAGTCATTTCACATCCATTTTTCCTTTCCCACTGCCTGCTTTGCAGACTTCAGGTTCAGGATGAAATACAGTAGGAATCTCTGGACATAAACTGTTTAATCATTTTCCACAATTGTATGATGTCAAATCTCTATAAGTCCCTTATTCTATTACCTTCTATTATTTCTGCTACCTCGATGGAACCCTAATCATGATGATCTACTACAAACTTATTCCTGATTCTAATTATTCATGAATTGAATTAAAATTGATATTGGTTATGCCTCTGTTACCTGCAGGAGCCTAGGCTACATATTATGGGAAAAAAATCAGTAATTACATTTTAGATGTTTATGGTTTTTCTTGAGCAAATACAACATTTCTACACATTATATGACTTAAAAATACCTGACCACATGTGTTAGTGTAGTCAAACAGATAGTAAAATCGACAAAAGCAAGAGGGATGAAAGCTAACTAGAGGGTGGAATAATCAACAAATAATATGGAGACATGATTCTTTTGAAGAAGTAGCAGGATTCATCAGGGCTAACAGTTCTCATGGATATTACCTCCTATAGGCTGTTTGTTATCCATTTACTTGCTATGAATTTCCATGATTTGCAAGAATTTTTGACCTTTCAATTATTATTTTCATTATGTTTTCCTTATTTAAAAGGATACAAACCTATAATTCTATTCATGATTTTACAGTATCTGTCTCTACTTGAAAATTTCTTTCTGTTTTTTTGATATTGTGGAATTTTTAATTGTACAAAAGGTTAATTTAGTTCTTTCTTATTTATTTATTTAATTGAAGTATAGTTGATTTACAATGTTTTGTTAGTTTCAGGTGTACAGTTTAGTGATTCAGCTATATATATGAATATATATATATATGAATATATATATTCTTTTTCAGATTATTTTCCCTTATAAGTTATTATAAAATATTTGAGTATAGTTCTCTGTGCTATACAGTAGATCCTTGTTGGTTATCTGTTTTATACATAGTAGTGTATATATGTTAATCCCAAACTCCGAATTTATTCCTCCCCAACTCCTTTCCCTTTGGTAACCATAAGTTTCTTTTCTACATCTGTGATTCTATTTCTGTTTTGTAAATAAGTCCACTTGTATCTCTTTTTTTTTGAAGAAGAAGAATTTATTTCTTGATAAATGAGTATAAGATCCAGGGGGACTACGACTTCGTTCATTATATTCATTAACATATCCCCATCCTAAGGTCAGGGAGAGGATAGACTATAAAGGCACAGATGGAGGTGTGTGTGATGCTGGGAGTTATGGCTGTTTGTATCTGATTGTGTCAATCTTCCCACCAGAAAAGCAAGGCCAGAAGATGGGAGATGTGGTGTTAGAGGTTTGAGGAAAGAGGGAAAAGTTTGAAATATTCTTCTAGGAAAATAAATGAAAGTAAAGTATGGGTAAAAGTAATTTTATAATTGTTACATAGTTCACAGGGCCCCCTGACAACACTAGCAATCATTAATTTATATCTATTTGTGAGAGTATTGAGTGGTGCTTTTCTCATGCTATGATAAACTGTGCAGGTTCATGTGGAGAGGAGATGAAAAGGTGGAATCCAGCATTGCCCTCCTCATGTAATGACAACAAAATTAGAAAACAGAAAGAAAACGTAAGGTGTGTGTCAGAGTGGGATTATAATAACAGGTCATGGAATTTGCAGTGAGTAAGGAAGGAGGTAAGAACATGAAGGAGAAACAAATTTGAAAAAGTGAAAGACTGAGGGACTATAGGTTTGTGGAATCTTAATATTATTTAAGCTAGTGTACTAGAGGGATTCAGCTGAAAAATAGATGATGGTAGAGGTAGTAATGGCATACGTTGCTTGAAATTGAAATTTGGAGGGTTTTAATTAGTGATAATGGCCAGAATCTAGAGTATAATCATGGTATTGAATAATTAGAGGAAAATTGACAATGAATCATTGGAAAAAAAGGATGTCAAGACATTGAAGGGTCAGGGAAGTGAAAGGATCATCTAGGTGTATATGAAAACACAAGGAGCAACGGTAAAAATAGCATTGAAGGGAGTGGCAGCAAACCAAGAGTAAAGCAATAAATGAAGACACTTTATGACTCTGGGATCATTGATATATTAGTAACTAACATATGTGAATGTACATATTCATCATTTTCATAGACCACTCCCTTCTGATGGATACTGTCTGTAAAAAAAAAAAACAAAAAAACAAAAAAAAACAAAGCCTTCTTTAATTTTGCAGGCAGTATCATGAAAAGGAAGCTATATGTGTTAAAATGTAGATCCTATTGTACTTGCATGTTATTGGCTGGTTGTCCATGTCTGGTTCACTGAGGCATTTGTAGTGTCGAACAGAAAAGAAAACAAGAGCAGTACCTCTGAAAGCTTTGAATCCAAAACTATGGATTTAGAGCTGTTTTCTTTTTACCTCTAGTTATTGTTTTTAAAATATATTTGCCTAGTGTTATATATGCGTTCATTCTATATTTGTGATAATTTAGTTTTCACCAAAAAAAACCCTAATTGCCGTAGATAATGTCTTAATTTTAGAGATGTTTAAACTGAGAATCACATAGACAGATGCAAATTAACACATCAGCAACAAAACTAGCCTTTGCTGAAGCAAGGATTCAGAGCCCTACATTATCTAAAGTGCAGTTTCCATCTTTTCCACATATTGAAACCCTCTGAATCCTTGAAGTCTCATTCTTAACAATATCTTCTCCAGACCACTGCCTGTAAAGATTTATTTTCCCTTTTCAAATGCCTGTTGGATTTACTCTCTTTACCACACATTTAGATGTGATATGAGAGAAAAATAATGAGTTTATGCATTTTCTCTATGGCATTTCTTGGTCGGAGTAAGCTTCCAAATTTCTGGTATAATATTCTCGGTTCAGTTACTCAATTAAATAAATATTGCCTCTATAGCAGGCTTTTCTCTGAAAGTACCAATTATATACCAGTAAATTGACACCTCATCAGGGGATATGATTTGACTCTTTGGTTAATGCCTCACACAGGTAAGTGGATCACTGATCCCAAGGAGGGCTACCAAAATGTTGACTCCATGCAACTCATATTCATCTAATTTGTACAGTGGCTCATTAATGTCATTAATGTAAAAAGAAGTGTAATGTTAAAGTCATTTTCAGATTCCCTTTCCTAGCTCAGATAATAAAATGTTAAATGTTACAGAATAACACATTAACTAACAACTCCTCTCTATGCAAATCATCTACCCTAGTTATGACCATCCTGTTTTGGCTAAAGAGTTTACAGACCTGCCAGAATCTCACAGATTGCTCCAGTGCAAGATTGACCCTCTTAGGAATAAGAAAGGAATGAGAGATTTATTGTAATATACATACTATTCTTATAATTGGCATGAGAATAAATATTTTTATTCTGTCAAAACAGTATTATTTCAAGAAACTTTAGTGTCTGCTTAAACCAATCTCAATAGTTGCCTACCTTTTATCCCCCCACTAACTAAGTCTACAATTTCAAATTTTCCTAAAGATCTGAGGCTGCTCATTAAACAGAAGTTGAGGAGGTAATGTAGAAGCTTCTAATTAGTAACAAATGAATTATTTATGGATGTCTAAAACTATTATTTAAATAACCCTTAAGTTAACAATGTTGTAGAATTAAATTTTAATTGGATATGGTCTCATTGTTTCTGAGATGCAGTGGCTTTTTTTATATTGTACGTCTTAACAGGAAAATACAGAAATATCACTCTGTCCAAAGTTTCTTTGCTTAAAAACACTATCCATTAGAGATCTTATTACATTTGCATGAAAGAACTCTATGTGTGTGTGCACATGCAAACACATGCATTAATTTGTCAAGAAAGTACATGTTCCAAATTATATTAACTAGATTTCATAATTATATTAAGTACACATAGTGACAGATGTCAGAAAGTTCAAGGATGCTTACTGCATGTATTCACGGAATTGTAGAGGCTGTCCTAGGTATATACATATTCATCATACTTTCTTCCATCTTTCCCAATCCAGCTATAGTTTGTAAAAGTAAAATTGATCTTACATACTACAAGCAATGAAAAGAATACAGAATCTATTTGGTTTTCCTGAAAAGAAAATGATGGTAAAGTCTAATCAACCAAGGGAACAACCAAAGTAAAGATGAAAGAAACAAAACCATGCTAAAATGAACAAAGGACCCATTCATGCTTTGAGCTAAGATTGTGACTCTATGAAAAATGTGATATAAGTTGACCCTTGTCCAGTATTTCATTTTTCTCTTGGCAAGAAGATGTTGCCATATATATTCACTGTCTTAGTCTCAAGCTTCCACCAAGAATTGTGCATTTTCTTTCATAGCATAAGATAAACACAATCTTAGATATCTTCAATAATAATACAGAAATATTCTAACATACAATGAGATATTAGATGATGCCAAAGCAGATGTTTTAATAAGTATATATCAGATTACCTTTTCCTATTTGTTTTGTGTAAGAAACTGAGACTGGTCTGTTTTCAGTGCACTGAATCCAGTTCCAGTGTAGCATTTTTTTCCTTATGCTCAATTAGTAGCTTTGAGAATTTAAGTAATATATGTATATATTTCCATGGTTATTAGTCAATAAAAGAGATAAATCTTTGAAGTAATATGTTTAAGCCTCAAATAAAATAATCACCAGTTAAAGGTAAGTGTGTATCTATTACAGATTCTCATCAGGGATGTTGTTTGCATGTTTACTAAACTGTTTATCCACCTTGTTCTGTATTATCCATAGTACGTTCTTATTTTGCTGATTTTTATTCCATTGTACAGATATACCTAAAGAAGATCAACAGGCACATGAAAAGATGCTCAAAATCACTAATCATCAGGGAAATAATCAGGGAAATACAAATCAAAACCACAATGAAATATTACCTCACACCTTTTAGAACGGCTATTATCAAAAAGATAGCAAATAACAAGTACTGTCTAGGATGTGGAGAAAAGGGAACTCTCTTGCACTGCTGGTGGATGTAAATTGATGCAGCCACAGTGGAAAACAGTATAGGGGTTTCTCTAAAACCTAAAAGTAGAACAACCTTTTGATCCAGCAATTCTACTCCTGGGTATGTATGTAACCCAAGAAAATTAAAACACTAATTAGAAAACATATATGCACCCCTATATTCACTGTAGGAATATTTACAACAGCTAAAATATGGGAGTAACCTAAGTGTCCATCTGTAGATGGATAGTTAAAGAAGTGGCTAAAGAAGTGGTATATCTATATCTATATATCTATATCTATATATACACACAGATAAATATATATACCACCATTATATATATATATATATATATATATATTCATAAATGGAATTTTATTCAACCATAAAAAGAATGAAATATTTCCATTTCCATTGGGGACAACATCAGATGGACCTAGAGGGTATTATGCTAATTGAAATGAGTCAGGCACACAAGGAAAAGTATATGGTTTCTCTTATAATTAGAATCCAAAAAACAAAACAAATGAACAAGCAAAACAAGACAGAAACAGAGTCATATTTACAGAAAGCAAACAGGTGGTTGCCAGAGGGATGTGGAACAGGTGGTTGCCAGAGGGAGGTGGGTAAGTGTATCAGAGAAATTGGTGAGGGAGATTGAGAGGTACAAGCTTCCATTTACAGAACAAATGAGTCACCAGTAAGAAATGTATTGAGTAGGAAATATAGTAAATAATAATGTAATATTTTTGTACAGTGGTAAATGGTAACTAGATTGGTGTTGTGGTCATTTTGTAATGTACAGAAATAACAAATCACTGTGTTTTGCATCAGGAACTAATATAGTGTTGTAGGTCAAATATACTTCAAAAACAAACAAATAAGCTCATAAAAAAAGGTATCACATTTGTGATTACTAGTGATGGGGGTAGGGGAAGTGAGAATTGGATGAACGTAGTCAAAAAGTGCAAACTTCCGGTTGTAAGACAAATAAGTACTAGGGATGTAAGGTACAACATGGTAATATAATTAACGCTGCTGTACATTATATACGAAAGTTGTTAACAGAATAAATCCTAAGAGTTTCCACAAGGAAAATAGTTTTCTATCTCTTTAATTTTATATCTATATGAGATGATGAGTGTTCACTAAACTTATTGTGGTGATCAGTTTCATGATGTATGTAAATCAGATCATTAGGGTGTACATCTTAAACTTATACAGTGCTGTTTTTGTCAATTATATCTCATTAAAACTGGAAAAAAAACATACATGGGAGTATCATGTAGGTTATATGCAAACACTACACCTTTTTATATAAGGGACTTGAGCACCTGAGGATTTTGGTATCTGTGGGGAGTCCTGCAACCAATGCCTCATGGATACTGAGGGACAACTGTTTATAAATATATACAATTTTATAATTGAAATATATATGCCCCAGATTCATGGTGAAAGCGAGAAGGAGGAGATGCCTGTTCCCACTGCCCTGCTTGTGAGTGGGATGGAGGAAATTATATATATTTACTACACTGGCCCACTGTATTAATACATATTTTCTAGCTAACAGTGCAATGTAAATATTTCCATGCTATTAAATATTACACTTTATCATGTTAAAATATAAGGCTGATATGAACAGTCATTTGAAAATACGTTTTTCTTTGGTTATATGCTTTCCTTTCTCTCACATAAATTCTTTGGAGTAGAGTGGATGGGTCAGATAGTAGTTATATTTTAGCTTTTAAAGAAACAGTAAATAAAATATTACTCAATTACTCCATAATAATAGAGAACAAACCACTCATATATTATTATAACATGGATCAAGGAAAAAAAGAAAACAAGCGAAACAAAGAGAATATATTTTATAGTTCCAATTATGTCAAACTCTAGAAAATATAAATATTATCCTTTTTGTTAGAAAAAGTAGTTATTTGGTTGCCTGGGCTACTGAAAAGCAAGGATGGACTGGGAAGAGACTAAACAGAACTTTTGGGGAGACAATAATATTTTATATTTTCGTTATGTTTATAGTTATAATATATGTAGTTGTCAAAATGTATACATAAAGTATGTATATATAAAACTGTATAGGTAAAATGGATGAAATTTGTTTCATTTAAGTTATACCTCAAAATGGTAATTTTTTAAATGTTGCTTTAAGCTGTGCCTTTATTTATTTATTTCACTTTAGAACTTAGAACTACTTTAGTGAACTTCGCCTCAATGAAATCTAACCACCTAAGTTTACTTGGTGATTTTCTGTATATTCTCTAAAATAAGAATATTATAAATATTCCATGAAATGATTTGGAATATTATTTTAAACTATACATGCATAAAGGATATTATAAGTATCCCAAATATCATTATATTTTATAAAATAATAATAAGTGCCTCTAATGTAGATTGCTTAAGATATAGTGCGAGGTAAAAGGCTGAGGAACTAATTTAATAAGTTTCAAGAAACATCTTATAGCTGACCGTCTAAAAATATGCTCAGATGTGTTACTTGGGTGGAATTTAGAAAAGACTGTGTATGCAAATGTGAACATCCCTACTAAGAAGATATAAGTATTTTTCTTATTTATTTGGTTTTAATTTTAATGCATCAATTCCTCAGTGCCCAGTCACACAGAGATAAGTGACTACCGAATATCTTTAAACTGTATGAATCATCTTCTGCAATATCAGAGTAATTCTATAAGATGTTACAAGACAATTGCGAGAGGAAGACACACACATTGGGATTAAATACATCTGTCTATGGTCTGTGTACAAATTAAACATGTTAGATGTGGCTATAACCATCATGTGGAGTGACTTGGGAGTATATTAAATTCATATTTTTATGCCATTGTCATCCACACTATTAATTTTGTAGTTTTTTTAGTTCAGTTAATTGGATTTGCACTTTATTAAATCACAATATTTTAAATTAGTTTGACCCTTAAATAAGCATATGATTTTGCCTACTCTTTCACCTTACTTCAACCCCAGTTTAAACTTCAGTGGCACTGTTACGATTTCCAAATTTAATTCAAAAGATTTGTGACTTGGGGAAACCATGGGCTTTGGATGTGAGTTTGGGTTTCAGGCATATCACATGTTAACATTTTGACTGTGTCCATTTTTCATGAGTTCTATAACATTCAGTTCTTCATTTGCATGATACACAATAGTATACCTAACTTACAGGATGATTTTGCAGAATAAGTAATGTAAGACAGGTAAAATACAAAGCAGAGTGCCTGAGATAGAGTTAGTACCAGTTGTTATCACCACCATGACCTCCATTGCTCTTAACTGTAGCTGAGAGGAATATCTATATATTATAATATATATCATAAATTTATAATACATAAAATTATAAATATGTAATATATATTAGGAATATATACTATATTATATATGTATAGTATTATATATATATGATTATAAAAGAATGTGTGAGAGTGAGAACATTTGCTAGCAAAAATGCATATATGTGCATGGTGTAAAGATGAGTATTGTCAAAGAGAAGCTTGACTTTCAGGAGAAGGCACTGGAGATCTTTTAGTGTGTTTTGCTATGTCTTTTCTTTTATTTTCTTTTCTTGTTTAGTAAGGAGACGAAAGACCAACTAGAAATAAAACAAAATTTGGGTTTGCACCAGAGGATGAGGTAGCCATCATCCAGGCAATGAAACTGTTCAATTAAAGAAGGTTTGGGTAATGTTTTTTCATTCAGTATTTTGCCTAGAGGTAAGTTTGACGTGGTACTTTAAATATTCATCCTTTGTGTATTCTTACTCCTATATAAATTCGTCTAAATTAACTTATTTTTTGAAGAAAAAACCCTTAAGATTTAGAAGCACCAATCACATCAGTATTAAAAATAAATGTTATTTAGTCAGTTTAACAACCAAATAACTTTCGACAGATTATTCCCTGTATCCACAGTATACTTCCCAAAGAGGTACCAACTCTCACATGAAATGTCCTGCAATGTAAATCTTGAAACAAGCAAATAAATTATGCTGCTAAATAAACATTGCTTTTTAGAAAACAAAAAGATAAACTCAGTTGCGTTACAATTAATCAAGCCTGTATAGACAGCACCGTCTTCTGTAAAATCTTTGAAATTAGGATTTTGTTTTGTTTTTTGACACATAGGCACTCTGAGCTAAGTTGCAATAAAGGTGAACTCCCTGAATAAATGCACTGTGTTCATTCTGGCCTGGTTAGTTAAGTTAATGGAAGTGTGGGGTACAGGAGGCAAGTCAATGATTTTCTCCCTACATTGTCTGAGCCTCACATAGTTACATATTAAATATTAATCTTATGAACCCGAGTAATCTATCTTACAAATGCATGTCATTGGTGATAAAGATGATAACACAGATAGTTTTTTACTCATCCTAATATCTAGGGAAGAAAATAATAGTCATTCATTCAAAACATTTCCTGATTTTCCATTCGAGGGAAGAATGTTTCTTACATATTATGTGGAAAATTGTGAGGAAACACTATAATATGGTGTACTCTTAGTGCTCTGTAGTGTGTGTGCATGTGTGTGTGTGTGTGTGTATACACAATCTTACATATGTACTCATAACATATATATTTCTTACAACATTTTGTGGGCATATATAAATGCCCAATTTTTTAACTCAGAAAATGAAATATCTGTGTCAGAAAGTACTTATTTTTCAAGGTCATTTTTTGCAAATTTGGGGAAAAAAGTATTTTTGTTGAGATGTCTGTATGATCAAAACACTCAGAAAAAATAATGCCACAAAGTTGAAAGTGGTAACTAGTTTTCTCATTTAAAGATATTTCTGGATTTTTGCTTTCTAAGACTTGTAGTTAAGTCCAAAACAAGTGTATAGATTAGCTTTTCCTATTTTATCTTTTTGAGCATCTTTGAATAAAAAACTGTTGAAAAATAATTCCAAAGTCTTATAACTGTGTAGCTTTGGAGGCAGATTTTTTTTCCAGATTGATTTAATGACATTATCTGTGTTTTTTACTTTTATTACAAAGTCATGGTCCCCACCCTAACTGTCATGTAGGTAGCAAAATCTATATAACATTAATTAATTATAACACAAGATCAATAAAAACAGCAATAAAAACTATTTATATAAATATAGTGGTATATTTGTATATGTGTTGTATATGTGTGCATTTTAGGGTGCAAGCCAGATTACTTCTATTTGAAGGAGAATTGTGGAAATCTTCATAAATTAGTAAAGGAGGTAGCAGAAGAATTTGGTTTTGATGGATACATATGAATTAAGCATGTGGAAAATAAGGGGATACCTTTCCTGGTAGGAAAAGCATGTGAGCAAATCTACTGTGTAACCTGTGATTACAGGTAAAAAAACCACCATGCCATTTTGATTCCAGATGTTAGTAAATAGGAATATTTGAAGCTTGTTTATTATGTTTCCGTAAAATGACTCTATATCAAAAATGTCATTCATACAGAAAGGGGTTAAGTCCTGGGGCAGAGAATAAGGACTAAGGAGATGGATCTTGAAACACTTTGGGGAAACAGCTTTCTTTTCTCTGTTGGTCTGGAAATTAACTGACTTCAGTTCAGGGTCTCCCAGTTTTCCAGTAGTGCAGACAGAGCCTTATGCAGACATCATTTAGCTAGGTGTGATACAGTCTTCTTAAGAGCAACAGCCCTATCTCAGTTTTCTGCGGATAATTAAGGAGAGAACTATTCCTTCTTTGTGAGGGAGTTGAAGAGGCAGCAGCAGGAGCTAGGCACTGATTAGATTGGCGTACAATCTGCCTCACAATGGTTATTATCAGGAGCAGGAGTCATTAAGGGGCAAGTCAAGGAGGCAAAGCAACAAGAATCTGCAGAATCATTTTTTCTAAAACTGTGTTTCAGAAACAGTGAGTGTAGAACTTAATTTCTATCAATAAATGTGATGGGGCTTCATGCCATCCAAGTTTGAGTTAGACAAAGAGACTAAATCTGGAAAATCATATTCAATAAAGGATGAGTACTTAGGTCTTTTTCTAGATGCACTTTCCTCTCACTTCACTTGCTGTTGTCAGATACACCATTGTCCCCTTTCTTATCAACTAATTTTAGGATAAATTAAAAATATGCCTAGAGGGCTTCCCTGGTGGCGCAGTGGTTGAGAGTCCGCCTGCCAATGCAGGGGACGCGGGTTCGGGCCCTGGTCTGGGAAGATCCCACATGCCGCGGAGCGGCTGGGCCCATGAGCCACAATTGCTGAGCCTGCGCGTCTGGAGCCTGTGCTCCGCAACAAGAGAGGCCGCGATGGCGAGAGGCCCGCGCACCGCGATGAAGAGTGGCCCCCGCTTGCCACAGCTGGAGAAAGCCCTCGCACAGAAACGAAGACCCAACACAGCCATAAATAAAGTAAATTAAAAAAAAAAAAAAAAAAAAAAAAATATGCCTAGAAAAATGTGTATAAAGATTCTTTATTACAAAATTCTCCAAACCATTTCTATACAAAGAGGAGCTATGAATTTCAAAGAAGGGAGTATGGCATTGGGGGGGGGGTGGTGTCTCACCAACGTAATTGAACACAGAACTTATCTGTAGAAATTGTATTTGTCCAGAACATATTTTGGGCAGCACAACCAATTCAGGAGTAAGTTTCTTTGGATCATGAATAGGATTTTACAGTCTCTGATCTAAGGTTCTATCTCCAACTCTAACAAAACAATTATGTGATTTCAAAAAATTCCTCCTACTCCCAATATTTCTGGGTTTTCCTTCTCTTAAAAAATAGAGCTCTTATTGTA
Organism: Balaenoptera ricei; assembly: GCF_028023285.1. Taxonomy (NCBI): domain Eukaryota; kingdom Metazoa; phylum Chordata; class Mammalia; order Artiodactyla; family Balaenopteridae; genus Balaenoptera; species Balaenoptera ricei. Next base: position 18,648,143 of record NC_082651.1, on the reverse strand, counting down.
TGCCTATAATATTACTTCCAGATTTAAGTCTGAAATTCAGTGTGTGTAGACTTGATGTGTATGTATCTACTTTATCAATTTAAAAACATTATAGAGTATCTATACATCACCATGGATCAAACATTTCTGTCAAAATATTAAGATTTCCCCATTATTGCTGAATGCTGCTCTCTAATTCTCACCACAGTTTTATAGTCCTATACAAATTGATGGGAAAGCATCAAAGTTCAATAACCCAGGAGTCACAATTCAGTCAGTTCAATAAAACCAGGAAGGAATTAAACTATGACAACTAGACCATAAATGTCAGATTAATTCACTCTCTCTAATATCTTAGGCATTAAACATTTTAATAAGTGATTTTTTCTTATAGACTCAATGTGGAAGAAATAGGTAATGAAAATTGGTTTATTGAAAAAGGGAACATTAATTCTTATGCATGCACTGATTCTAGTCTTACATACTATGGAGGCTTTATGAACTTTTCTGAAATCCTCATTACTGTCTGGAAATTACTTTATGTGTTCCAGGTTAGGAACGTCAGCTCTCTTTTTGTAAGAAACCTGAAGAAAAAAAAAAAAAGAACACTTATATTCTTGACAAAAGTTTTTTGTTTTTTTTTTTTTCCTTGAGTAGTTGATAGATAGTTCTGGCAAGTTAGCTCATTAATTTAGACCTAATACTCATGAACCAGGGTCATCGGTTCATCCTGTTAGATGTTCTGCTTCTCTGGCCACAAACCTCGCTGATAACCTTGATTTGACATCCTGAATACTTACAACTTTGTTAGAAGAGGCATTTAAGTACTTGAGCCTTAAAACCTGAGCCCAGGGTTTCTATGATGGTGCAGTGGCTGGGAATCTGCCTGACAATGCAAGGGACATGGGTTCAAGCCCTGGTCCGGGAAGACCCCACATGACGCAGAGCAACTAAGCCCATGAACCACAACTACTGAGCCAGCGCTCTAGAGCCTGAGAGCCACAGCTACTGAAGCCCATGTACCTAGAGCCCATGCTCCACAAACAAGAGAAGCCACCACAATGAGAAGCCTGCACACCGCAACAAAGACTAGCCCCCACTCGTTGCAACTAGAGAAAAGCCCGTATGCAACAAAGACCCAACACAGCCATAAATAAATAAATAAATAAATAAATAAATAAATAAATAAATAAATAAAATTAAAAAAAAAAAAAAAAAAGCTGAGCCCAAACTATGATGTTATTGATAAACAAGTAAGAGTGCATGCACTGCTGACTGTGAGGAAAGAATATCACTCTCACAGGGGAAAGGCAGTACATTTAAAGCTGAATCAGGGCACTGGTGATTTAGAAAACAACACAACTTGTAATTTCTTGTCCAAAATGGAAGTAGCATACAAGTTTTAGCTTAGGTGACACATAAAAGGCTAGAAAATTAGAAGAAAAGACTCTATAAACATAGAACTATTGGCCAGCCAGTAGAGGAACTAGGAAAAATGTCTTACAAGAAAGGTTTGGTATCATTTCCTGGTGTGGAACAAAAGTACTTGTTTCCTCATACATGTTCTTATAATCATATTAATACCTGCACTATGGCACTCCCTCTTGTGAGAGCACCAAAATCACAACTAACTGCTGAACAATCATTGACAGGAAGACACTGGAACTCACCAAAACTTTACCCCACATCCAAAGACAAAGGAGAAGCTGCAATGAGCCGGTAGGAGGGGCACAATCACAATAAACTCAAATCCCAACCACTGGGTGGGTGACTCACAAACTGGAGAACAATTATATCACAGAAATCCACCCACTAGAGTGAAGGTTGTGAGTCCCACATCAGGCTTCCCAAACTGGGGGTCTGGCAATGGGAGGAGGAATTCCCAGAGAATCAAACTTTGAAGGTTAGTGGGATTTGGCTGCAGGACTTCAACAGGACTGGGGGAAACAGAAACTCCACTCTTGGATGGCACACACAAAGTAGTGTGCACATCAGGACCCAGGGGAAGGAGCAGTGACCCTATAGGAGACTGAGCCAGACCTACCTACTACTGTTGAGAGTCTCCTGCAGAGGTTGGGGGTGGCTGTGGCTCACTGCAGGTACAAAGACACTGGCAGCCAGAGTTCTGGGAAGCACTCCTAGGTGTGAGCCCTCCCAGAGTCAGCCATTAGCCCCACTAAAGAGTTGGTTAGCTCCAGTGCTAGGTCACCCCAGGCCAAACTACCAACAAGGAGGGAACTCAGCCCCACCCATCAACAGACAAGCAGATTAAAGTTTTACTGCCCTCTGTCCACCAGAGCAACACCCAGTTCTACCTACCACCAGTCCCTCCCATCAGGAAGCTTGCACAAGCCTCTTAGATAGCCTCATCCACCAGAAAGCACACAGCAGAAGCAAGAAGAAGTACAGTCCTGCAGATTGTGGAATGAAAACTACATTCACAGAAAGATAGACAAAATGAAAAGGCAGAGGACTATGTACCAGATGAAGGAACAAGATAAAACCCAAGAACAACAACTAAATGAAGTGGAGATAGGCAACCTTCCAGAAAAAGAATTCAGAATAATGATAGTGAAGATGATCCAGGACCTCAGAAAAAGAATGGAAGCAAAGATCAAGAAGAAGCAAGAAATGTTTAACAAAGACCTAGAAGAATTAAAGAACAAACACCTAGAAGGATTAAAGAACAAACAAACAGAGATAAACAATACAATAACTTAAATGAAAAATACACTAGAAGGAATCAATAGCAGAATAACTGAGGCAGAAGAATGGATAAGTGACCTGAAAGCCAGAATGGTGGAATTCACAGCCACAGAACAGAATAAAGAAAAAACAATAAAAGAAATGAAGACAGCCTAAGATACCTCTGGATAAACATTAAAAGCACCAATATTCACATTATAGGGGTCCCAGAGGAAAAGAGAGAGAGAAATGACTCAAGAAAATATTTGAAGAGATTATAGTTGAAAACTTCCCTAACATGGGAAAGGAAATGGCCAGGCAAGTCCAGGAAGTGCAGAGAGGCTCAGGCAGGATAAACCAAAGGAGAAATACGCCGAGACACATAGTAATCAAATTGACAAAAATTAAAGACAAAGAAAAATTATTAAAAGCAACAAGGGAAAAACAACAAATAGCATACAAGAGAACTCCCATAAGGTTACAACTGATTTCTTAGCAGAAACTCTACAAGCCAGGAGGGAGTGGAGCAATATATTTAAAATGATGAAAGAGAAGAAACTACAACTAAGATTACACTCCCCAGCAAGGATCTCATTCAGATTTGACAGAGAAATCAAAAGCTATACAGACAAACAAAAGCTAAGAGAATTCAGCACCACCAAACCAGCTTTACAACAAATGCTAAAGGAACTTCTCTAAGTGGGAAACACAAGAGAAGAAAAGGACCTACAAAAACAAATATAAAACAATTCAGAAAATGGTAATAGGAACATAAATATTGATAATTACCTTAAATGTGAATGGATTAAATGCTCCAATGAAAATACACAGGCTTACAGTATGGATACAAAAACAAGACCTATATATATGCTGTCTACAAAAGACCCACTTCAGACCTAGGCACACATACAGACTGAAAGTGAGGGGATGGAAAAGGATATTCCATGCAAATGGAAATCAAAAGAAAGCTGGAGTAGCAATACTCATATCAGATAAAATAGACTTAAAAATAAAGAATGTTACAAGAGATAGGGAAGGACACCACATAATGATCAAGGGATAAATCCAAGAAGAAGATAAAACAGTTATAAATATTTATGCACCCAACATAGGAGCACCTCAATACATAAGGCATTTGCTAAGAGCTATAAAAGAGGAAATCGACAGTAATGCAAAAATAGTAGGGACTTTAATGCCTCACTTCCACCAATGGACAGATCTTCCAGACAGAAAATTAATAAGGAAACACAAGCTTTAAATGACACAATAGAGAAGATAAATTTAATTGATATTTATAGGACATTGCATCTGAAAACTGCAGATTACACTTTCCTCTCAAGTGCACATGGATCATTATCCAGGATAGATCACATTGTGGGTCACAAATCAAGCCTCAGTAAATTTAAGAAAATTGAAATCATATCAAGCATCTTTTCCGACCACAACGGTGTGAGATTAGAAATAAATTACAGGGAAAAAAACGTAAAAAACACAAACACATGGAGGCTAAACAATACATTATTAAATGACCAAGAGATCACTGAAGAAATTAAAGAGGAAATCAAAAAATACCTAGAGACAAATGACAATGAAAACACGATGATCCAAAACCTATGGGATACAGCAAAAGCAGTTCTAAGAGGGAAGTTTATAGCAATACAATCCTATCTCAAGAAAGGAGAAAAATCTCAAATAAACTATCTAACCTTACACCTAAAGGAATTAGAGAAAGAAGAACAAAGAAAACCCAAAATTAGCAGAAGGAAGGAAATCATAACGACCAGAGTAGAAATAAATGAAATAGAAACAAAGAAAACAGCAGCAAAGATCAATAAAACTAAAAGCTGGTTCCTTGAGAAGATAAACAAAATTGACAAACTTTTAGCCAGACTTATCAAGAAAAAGAGTGAGAGGACTCAAATCAATAAAATTAGAAATGAAAAAGGAGAAGTTACAATGGACACCGCAGAAGTACAAAGCATCATAAGAGACTGTTACAAGCAACTCTATGCCAATAAAATGGACCACCTGGAAGAAATGGACAAATGCTTAGACAAGTACAGCTTTCCAAGACTGAACCAGAAAGAAATAGAAAATATGAACAGACCAATCACAAGCACTGAAATTGAAACTGTGATTAAAAATATTCCAACAAACAAAACCCCAGGACCAGATGGCTTCACAGATGAATTCTATCAAACATTTAGAGAAGAGCTAACACCCATCCTTCTCAAACTCTTCCAAAATGTAGCAGAGGGAGCAGCACTGCCAAACTCATTCTATGAGATCACCATCACCCTGATACCAAAACCAGACAATGATGTCACAAAGAAAGAAATCTACAGGCCAATATCACTGATGAACATAGATGCAAAAATCCTCAACAAAATACTAGCAAACAAAATCCAACAGCACATTAAAAGGATCATACACCATGATCAAGTGGGGTTTATCCCAGGAATACAAGTATTCTTCAATATGCACAAATTAATCAATGTGTTACACCATATTAACAAATTGAATAATAAAAACCATATGATCATCTCAATAGATGCAGAAAAAGCTTTTGACAAAATTCAACACCAATTTATGATAAAAACTCTCCAGAAAGTGGGCATAGAGGGAACCTACCTCAACATAATAAAGGCAATATATGACAAACCCACAGAAAATATCATTCTCAATGGTGAAAAACTGAAAGCACTTCCTCTAAGATCAGGAACAAGACAAGGATGTCCACTCTCACCACTCTTATTCAACATAGTTTTGGAAGTCCTAGCCATGGCAATCAGAGAAGAAAAAGAAATTAAAGGAATACAGATTGGAAAAGAAGTGAAACTGTCACTGTTTGCAGATGACATGATACTATTCATAGATAATCCTACAGATGCCACCAGAAATCTACTAGAGCTAATCAGTAAATGTGGTAAAGTTGCAAGATACAAAATTAATGTGCAGAAATCTCTGACATTCCTATATACTAACAACAAAAAATCACAAAGAGAAATTAGAGAAACAATCCCACTCTCCATTGTAACTGAAAGAATAAAATACCTAGGAATAAACCTACCTAAGGAGGTAAAAGACCTGTACTCAGAAAACTGTAAGACACTGATGAAAGAAATCAAAGATGACACAAACAGATGGAGAGATATACCATGTTCTTGGATTGGAAGAATCTATATTGTGAAAATGACTATTCTACCCAAAGCAACCTACAGATTCAATGAAATCCCTATCAAGTTATCAATGGTATTTTTTTACAGACCTAGAACAAAAAATCTTAAAATTTGCATGGAGATACAAAAGACCCTGAATAGCCAAAGCAATCTGGAGGGGAAAAAACGGAGCTGGAGGAATCAGGCTCCCTGACTTCAGACTATTCTACAAAGCTACAGTAATCAAGACAATAGAGTACTGGCACAAAAATAGAAATATAGATCAATAGAACAGTATAGAAAGCCCAGAGATAAACCCACGTACATATGGTCACCTTATCTTTGACAAAGGAGGCAAGAATATACATTGGAGAAAAGACAGTCTCTTCAATAAGTGATGCTAGGAAAACTGGACAGCTACATGTAAAAGAATGAAATTAGAACACTCCTTAACACCATGCACAAAAATAAACTCAAAATGTATTAAAGACCTAACTGTAAGACTGGACATTATAAAACTCTTAGAGGAAAACATAGGCAGAACCCTCTTTAAATAAATCACAGCAAGAGTTTTTTATGACCCACCTCCTAGAGTAATGGTAATAAAAACAAAAATAAACAAATGGGACCTAATGAAACTTAGAAGCTTTTGCACAGCAAAGGAAACTATAAACAAGATGAAAAGACAACCGTCAAAATAGAACATGTTTGCAAATGAATCAACAGACAAAGGATTAATGTCCAGAATATATAAATAGCTCATTCAGTTCAATATTAAAAAAAAAAAAATCAAAAAATGGGCTGAAGACCTAAATAGACATTTCTCCAAAGAAAACATACAGATGGCCAAGAGGCACATGAAAAGCTGTTCAACATCACTAATTATTAGAGAAATGCAAATGAAAACTACAATGAGGTCTCACTTCACATCGGTTAGAATGGGCATCAGAAAATCTACAAACAACAAATGCTGGAAAGGGTGTGGAGAAAAGGGAACCCTCTTGCACTGTTGGTGGGAATGTAAATTGATACAGCCACTATGGAAAACAGTATGGAGGTTCCTTAAAAAACTAAAAATAGAATTACTATATGACCCAGCAATCCCACTACTGGGCATATACCCAGACAAAACCATAATTTAAAAAGACACATGCACCCCAATATTTGTTGCAGCACTATTTACAATAGCCAGGTCATGGAAGCAACCTAAATGCCCATTGACAGACGAATGGATAAAGAAGATGTGGTACATATATACAGAGGAATATTAATCAGCCATAAAAAGAACAAAATTGGGTCATTTGTAGAGACCTAGAGACTGTCATACAGAGTGGAGTAAGTCAGAAAAAGAAAAACAAATATTGTATGCTTGTGCATATATGTGGAATCTAGAAAAATGGTACAGATGAACCCGTTTGCCAGGCAGAAATAGATACACAGATGTAGAGAGTAAACATGTGGACACCAAGGTCAGGTAGCATGGGTTTTGGTGGTGGTGGGACGAATTGGGAGTTTGGGACTGACATATACACACTAATATGTATGAAATAGATAACTAATAAGACCCTGCTGCATAAAAAAATGAATAAAGGGGGTTCCCTGGTGGCATAGTGGTTGAGAATCTGCCTGCCAATGCAGGGGATACGGGTTTGAGCCCTGGTCTGGAAAGATCCCACATGCCGCGGAGCAACTGGGCTTGTGAGCCACAGTTAACAGACCCTGCATATCTGGAGACTGTGCTCCGCAACAAGAGAGGCCACGATAGTGCGAGACCCATGCACCGCGATGAAGAGTGGCCCCCGCTTGCCGCAACTGGAGAAAGCCCTCACACAGAAAGGAAGACCCAACACAGCCATAAATAAATAAATAAAAAGAATAAATAAAATAAAATTAAAAAATAAATGACTGCACTATGTTCTTTAAAAGCTAACATAAATTTATTTTAACAAAATTTTACATATAAACATAAAGCATTATTTGATGATATGCAAGACAAAATATTTTAATATGTATTTATGTTTTATAGTTTCAGCATAGTTTTTTCATCAGAGTTTGGCATTAGATCAGGAATTACAGGATAGGGAACTGGTAGTGGGTAGCCTACCCCAAGTTACTTTCTTCACTAAAGAGAAAAATGCTTAGATGCTTTTATTAGGCTCCTCTTGGCTCTTTTTGCCTTACATGAGTACCAGGATTCTTTGAGCTCTCTTTAGGTACAGGATAATGTCCACCTAGAAGATACTGTTAGGATGAAGAGAAAGGCATCTCTCAATTCTAGCCTCATAAGGCTCCTCCCTGCACCTTCAGAGCTGTGAAAATCAGTAAGAGCTCTTGTCTGAGTGTGCTGTTCAAGTCCAACATCAAGCACACCTCAAGCAGCTTGCAATAAACCAGATTTACTATCATTTTTTAAAAAGGCAGATCGGAGAAGAAGATGGCGGAAGAGTAAGATGCGGAGATCACCTTCCTTCCCACAGATACATTAGAAATACATCTACACGTTGAACTGCTCCTACAGAACACCCACTGAACGCTGGCAGAAAACGTCAGACCTCCCAAAAGGCAAGAAACTCCCCACGTACTTGGAGGGCAAAAGAAAAAAGAAATAACAGAGACAAAAGAATAGGGACGGGACCTGCACCAGTGGGAGGGAGCCGTGAAGGAGGAAAGGTTTCCACGCACTAGGAAGCCCCTTCGTGGGCGGAGACTGTGGGTGGCAGAGGGGGGAAGCTTCGGAGCCACGGAGGAGAGCACAGCCACAGGGGTGCGGAGGGCAAAGCGGAGAGATTCCCGCACAGAGGCTCGGCTCCGAGCAGCACTCACCAGCCCGAGACGCTTGTCTGCTCAGCCGCCGGGGCGGGTGGGGGCTGAGAGCTGAGGCTCGGGCTTCGGTCGGATCGCAGGGAGAGGACTGGGGTTGGCGGCGTGAACACAGCCTGAAGGGGTTAGTGCACCACAGCTAGCTGGGAAGGAGTCCGGGAAAAAGTCTGCAGCTGCTGAAGAGGCAAGAGACTTTTTCTTGCCTCTTTGTTTCACAGCGTGCAAGGAGAGGGGATTCAGAGCGCCACCTAAACGAACCGCAGAGACAGGCGTGAGCTGCGGCGATCAGCACGGACCCCAGAGACAGGCATGAGATGCTAAGGCTGCTGCTGCCGCCACCAAAAAGCCTGGGTGCCAGCACAGGTCACTCTCCACACCGCCCCTCCCGAGAGCCAGTGCAGCCCGCCACGGCCAGGCTCCCGTGATCCGGGGACAACTTCCCCGGGAGAATGCACGGCGGGCCTCGGGCTAGTGTAACATCACGCCGGCCTCTGCCACTGCAGGCTCGCCCTGCCTCCTCAGTACCCCTCCCTCCCCCCAGCCTGAGTGAGCCAGAGCCCCTGAAGCAGCTGCTCCTTTAACCCCATTCTGTCTGGGTGGGGAACAGACGCCCTCAGGTGACCTACACGCAGAGGCGGGTCCAAATCCAAAGCTGAACCCCGGGAGCTGTGCGAACAAAGAAGAGAAAGGGAAATCTCTCCCAGCAGCCTCAGAAGCAGCAGATTAAAACTCCACAAACAACTTGATGTGCCTGCATCTGTTGAATACCTGAATAGACAACAAATCATCCCAAATTCAGGAGGTGGACTTTGGGAACAGGATATATTAATTTTTCCCCTTTTCCTTTTTTTGTGAATGTATATGTATATGCTTCTGGGTGAGATTTTGTCTGTATAGCTTTGCTTTATAATAGCTTTATTTTACTTCACTATATTTTATCCTCTTTCTTTCTTTCTTTCTATTTTTTCTCCCTTTTACTCTGAGCCATGTGGATGAAAGGCTCTTGGTGCTCCAGCCAGGCATCAGGGCTGTGCCTCTGAGGTGGGAGAGCCAACTTCAGGACACTGGTCCAAAAGAGACCTCCCAGCTCTACGTAATACCAAAAGGCGAAAATCTCTCAGAGATCTCCATCTAAACATCAAGACCCAGCTTCACTCAACGAACAGCAAGCTACAGTGCTGGACACCCTATGCCAAACAACTAGCAAGACCGGAACACAGCCCCATCCATTAGCAGAGAGGCTGCCTAAAATCATACTAAGGCCACAGACACCCCAAAACACACCACCAGACATGGACCTGCCTAACAGAAAGACAAGATCCAGCCTCATCCACCAGAACACAGGCACTAGTTCCCTCCACCAGGAAGCCTACAGAACCCACTGAACCAACCTTAGCCACTGGGGACAGATACCAAAAACAATGGGAACTACAAACCTGCAGCCTGTGAAAAGGAGACCCCAAACACAGTAAGATAAGCAAAATGAGATGACAGAAAAACACACAGCAGATGAAGGAGCAGGGTCAAAACACACCAGACCTAACAAATGAAGAGGAAATAGGTAGTCTACCTGAAAAAGAATTCAGAATAATGATAGTAAGGATGATCCAAAATCTTGGAAATAGAATAGACAGAATGCAAGAAACATTTAACAAGGACGTAGAAGAACTAAAGAGGAACCAAGCAACGATGAAAAACACAATCAATGAAATTAAAAATACTCTAGATGGGATCAATAGCAGAATAACTGAGACAGAAGAACGGATAAGTGACCTGGAAGATAAAATGGTGGAAATAACTACTGCAGAGCAGGATAAAGAAAAAAGAATGAAAAGAACTGAGGACAGTCTCAGAGACCTCTGGGGCAACATTAAAAGCAACAACATTCGAATTATAGGGGGCCCAGAAGAAGAAGAGAAAAAGAAAGGGACTAAGAAAATATTTGAAGAGATTATAGTTGAAAACTTCCCTAATATGGGAAAGGAAATAGTTAATCAAGTCCTGGAAGCACAGAGAGTCCCATACAGGATAAATCCAAGGAGAAACACGCCAAGACACACATTAATCAAACTGTCAAAAATTAAATATAAAGAAAACATATTAAAAGCAGCAGGGGAAAAACAACAAAAAACACACAAGGGAATCCCCATAAGGTTAACAGCTGATCTTTCAGCAGAAACTCTGCAAGCCAGAAGGGAGTGGCAGGATATACTTAAAGTGATGAAGGAGAAAAACCTACAACCAACATTAATCTACCCAGCAAGGATCTCATTCAGATTTGACGGAGAAATTAAAACCTTTACAAACAAGCAAAAGCTGAGAGGGTACAGAACCGCCAAACCAGCTTTACAACAAATGCTAAAGGAACTCCTCTAGGCAAGAAACACAAGAGAAGGAAAACACTTACAATAACTAACCCAAAATATTTAAGAAAATGGGAATAGGAACATACATATCGATAATTACCTTAAATGTAAATGGATTAAATGCTCCCACCAAAAGACACAGGCTGGCTGAATGGATACAAAAACAAGACCCATATATATGCTGTCTACAAGAGACCCACTTCAGACCTAGAGATACATACAGACTGAAAGTGAGGGGATGGAAAAAGATATTCCATGCAAATGGAAATCAAAAGAAAGCTGGAGTAGCAATTCTCATATCAGACAAAATAGACTTTAAAATAAAGACTATTACAAGAGACAAAGAAGGACACTATATAATGATCAAGGGATCAATCAAGAGGAAGGTATAACAATTGTAAATATTTATGCACCCAACATTGGAGCACCTCAATACATAAGGCAAATACTAACAGCCATAAAAGGGGAAATCGACAACAACACAATCATAGTAGGGGGCTTTAACACCCCACTTTCACCAATGGACAGATCATCCAAAATGAAAATAAATAAGGAAACACAAGCTTTAAATGATACATTAAACAAGATGGATTTAATTGATATTTATAGGACATTCCACCCCAAAACAACAGAATACACATTTTTCTCAAGTGCTCATGGAACATTCTCCAGGATAGATCATGTCTTGGGTCACAAATCAAGCCTTGGTAAATTTAAGAAAATTGAAATCGTATCAAGTATCGTTTCCGACCACAACGCTATGAGACTAGATATCAATTACAGGAAAAGATCTGTAAAAAATACAAACACATGGAGGCTACACAATACACTACTTAATAACGAAGTGATCACTGAAGAAATCAAAGGGGAAATCAAAAAATACCTAGAAACAAATGACAATGGAGACACGACGACCCAAAACCTATGGGACGCAGCAAAAGCAGTGCTAAGAGGGAAGTTTATAGCAATACAAGCCTACCTCAAGAAACAGGAAACATCTCGAATAAACAACCTAACCTTGCACGTGAAGCAATTAGAGAAAGAAGAACAAAAAACCCCCAAAGCTAGCAGAAGGAACGAAATCATAAAGATCAGATCAGAAATAAATGAAAAAGAAATAAGGAAACAGTAGCAAAAATCAATGAAAGTAAAAGCTGGTTCTTTGAGAAGATAAACAAAATTGATAAACCATTAGCCAGACTCATCAAGAGAAAAAGGGAGAAGACTCAAATCAATTGAATTAGAAATGAAAAAGGAGAAGTAACCACTGACACTGCAGAAATACAAACGATCATGAGAGATTACTACAAGCAACTCTATGCCAATAAAATGGACAACCTGGAAGAAATGGACAGATTCTTAGAAAAGCACAACCTGCTGAGACTGAACCAGGACGAAATACAAAATATGAACAGGTCAATCACCAGCACTAAAATTGAAACTGTGATTAAAAATCTTCCAACAGACAAAAGCCCAGGGCCAGATGGCTTCACAGGCATATTCTATCAAACATTTAGAGAAGAGCTAACACCTATCCTTCTCAAACTCTTCTAAAATATTGCAGAGCGAGGAACACTCCCAAACTCATTCTACTAGGCCACCATCACCCTGATACCAAAACCAGACAAAGATGTCACAAAGAAAGAAAACTACAGGCCAATATCACTGATGAACATAGATGCAAAAATCCTCAACAAAATACTAGCAAACAGAATCCAACAGCACATTAAAAGGATCATACACCATGATCAAGTGGAGTTTATTCCAGGAATGCAAGGATTCTTCAATATATGCAAATCAATCAACGTGATACACGATATTAACAAATTGAAGGAGAAAAACCATATGATCATCTCAATAGATGCAGAGAAAGCTTTCGACAAAATTCAACACCCATTTATAATAAAAGCCCTGCAGAAAGTAGGCATAGAGGGAACTTTCCTCAACATAATAAAGGCCATATATGACAAACCCACAGCCAACATCCTCAATGGTGAAAAACTGAAACCATTTCCACTAAGATCAGGAACAAGACAAGGTTGCCCACTCTCACCACTATTATTCAACATAGTTTTGGAAGTGTTAGCCACATCATTCAGAGAAGAGAAAGAAATAAAAGGAATCCAAATCGGAAAAGAAGAAGTAAAGCTGTCAATGTATGCAGATGACATGATACTATACATAGAGAATCCTAAAGATGCTACCAGAAAACTACTAGAGCTAATCAATGAATTTGACAAAGTGGCAGGATACAAAATTAATGCACAGAAATCTCTTGCATTTCTATACACTAAGGACGAAAAATCTGAAAGTGAGATTAAGAAAACAATCCCGTTTACCACTGCAACAAAAAGAATAAAATATCTAGGAATAAACCGACCTAAGGAGACAAAAGACCTGTATGCAGAAAATTATAGGACACTGATGAAAGAGATTAAAGATGATACAAATAGATGGAGAGATATACCATGTTCTTGGATTGGAAGAATCAACATTGTGAAAATGACTCTACTATCCAAAGCAATCTACAGATTCCATGCAATCCCTATCAAACTACCACTGGCATTTTTCACAGAACTAGAACAAAAAATTTCACAATTTGTATGGAAACACAAAAGACCCCAAATAGCCAAAGCAATCTTGAGAAGGAAAAATGGAGCTGGAGGAATCAGGTTCCCTGACTTCAGACTATATTACAAAGCTACAGTGATCAAGACAGTTTGGTACTGGCACAAAAACAGAAATATAGATCAATGGAACAGGATAGAAAGCTCAGAGATAAACCCACGCACATATGGTCACCTTATCTTTGATAAAGGAGGCAAGCATATACAGTGGAGAAAAGACAGCCTCTTCAATAAGTGGTGCTGGGAAAATTGGACAGATACATGTAAAAGCATGAAATTAGAACACTCCCTGACACCATACACAAAAATAAACTCAAAATGGATTAAAGACCTAAGTGTAAGGCTAGACACTATCAAACTCTTAGAGGAAAACATAGGCAGAACACTCTATGACATAAATCACAGCAAGATTCTGCTTGACCCTGCTCCTAGAGAAATGGAAATAAGAACACAAATAAACAAATGGGACCTAATGAAACTTCAAAGCTTTTGCACAGCAAAGGAAACCATAAACAAGACCAAAAGACAACCATCAGAATGGGAGAAAATATTTGCAAATGAAGCAACTGACAAAGGATTTATCTCCAAGATTTACAAGCAGCTCATGCAGCTCAATAACAAAACAACGAACAACCCAATCCAAAAAATGGGCAGAAGACCTAAATAGACATTTTGCCAACGAAGATATACAGATTGCCAACAGACACATGAAAGAATGCTCAACATCATTAATCATTAGAGAAATGCAAATCAAAACTACAATGAGGTATCACCTCATACCTGTCAGAATGGCCATCATCAAAAAATCTAGAAACAATAAATGCTGGAGAGAGTGTGGAGGAAAGGGAACCCTCTTGCACTGTTGGTGGGAATGGAAATTGATACAGCCACTATGGAGAACAGTATGGAGGTTCCTTAAAAAACTACAAATAGAACTACCATACGACCCAGCAATCCCACTACTGGGCATATACCCTGAGAAAACCATAGTTCAAAAAGAGTCATGTACCAAAATGTTCATTACACCTCTATTTAAAATAGCCAGGACAGGGAAGCAACCTAAGTGTCCATCATCAGATGAATGGATAGAGAAGATTTGGCACATATATACAATGGAATATTACTCAGCCATAAAAAGAAATGAAATGGAGGTATTTGTAATGAGGTGGATGGAGTTAGAGTCTGTCATACAGAGTGAAGTAAGTCAGAAAGAGAAAAACAAATACAGTTTGCTAACACATATATATGGAATCTAAGGGAAAAAAAAAAAAAAAGCTCATGAAGAACCTAGTGGCAAGATGGGAATAAAGACACAGATCTACTAGAGAATGGACTTGAGGATATGGGGAGGGGGAGGGGTGAGATGTGACAGGGTGAGAGAGTGTCATGGACATATATACACTACCAAATGTAAAATAGATAGCAAGTGGGAAGCAGCCGCATAGCACAGGGAGATCAGCTCGGTGCTTTGTGACCACCTAGAGGGGTGGGATGGGGAGGGTGGGAGGGAGGGAGATGCAAGAGGGCAGAGATATGGGAACATATGTATATGTATAACTGATTCACTCTGTTATAAAGCAGAAACTAACACACCATTGTAAAGGAATTATACTTCAATAAAGATGTTTAAAAAAAAAAAAAGGCAACAATTAAAAACAGTTGAGCTAAAGCTTTAACTTAGTTTCTCCTCTAAGTCCAGGCTTAGGAACTAGATTATTACAGCTCTGTCCTCTCATCCCCATGACACTCTTAGGGAGCATGGACCATGTTCATTTTTCTAAATTCTATTGCCCACGACATTGCCTGGCAGAGCAGGCAGTATTTGATAGATGTTTTTAACTGTGTGATAGAAAGAAATGATTAATGAATAATTAAATTATTGATGTTATAGTAATTATACATGTGGAACTATAAAATTGATTCTCACTTAATATGATCAAGAAAACATTAATTTTCATGTACATAGAGATACAAATGTGAATTTAAAAATTTGTGAATGTAGAAGAAAATATAGAACATACTTTTAACTTTATAACTGGATGGATTTAAAGATTAAAAACACAAACTGAGTAATGGAACTTGCTTGCCAAACCTTTTAAATAATTTTAGAACAGAGATATTATTTAGCAAAATGAAAACTTGAGATATAGACAAGAATAAGGTACCTACAAAATATTTAAACAAAAATACAGTATCCAGTATATATATATGGGTGATGAATCATATTTGCTTTTATATCTTATGCATGGCAAGAATTCAACCTCATAAATATAGCTGAACCATAAATTAAAATAGCTTCACATTTGAATAGCAGCTGGTTATGTACAAAATATAAAAATTTAAAAAGTAACTTGTATCAATAGAAGCTGGTGAATAAATCACTAATAATTCATTTACTTATGCTACCATATTATTCTTCAGATATAATCATAAAAGCAATAGCATTCACAAGGTGGCACACAGAAACTATGGTTCAAATTGCTTTTTCTGAATATTCAGGCTCCTACTGACAAAGAGAAGCTTTGTCATCTTCTTATTCTATTCTGTCATCAAGGTTTTTCCACAGATGTGTTTGAAAATATTCTTTCCACTGCAGCAAGTGGGAAATTATGTGTATGTAAGAACTGAATAATTGAGTTTGTGATCTCTGATTACCAGAGCCAGGGCTAGAGATGCTCCTTCAAGTGAGGCCATATCTATAATGAAATCACTAATTGAATCTTCTACATACACCTCTCTGCTTCAAATATAAAACATGTATTAATAGACCTCTAATAATACTTATACAGCCAGGAAGAAATCAAATATGGCAAAGATATTAATATTTTAAACAATTTAATACTGTTGTTCCCACGTTGGATAATAAGGGAAATTTCTTTCATTTGTCGAAGTCCTTTATTTATTTAGTACTAATTAATATTATTTCCTTTAAAGTTTTCCTCCTTTTTTTGTACCAAGATTTCTAACAGTTCTTTTCTCAGGCAGTCATACTTACCACACAAAATTCTCAAAAGCAGACCATGAGACAAGAAATTGAATGCAGGTGGTTTTTATGGGATGTGACCTTAGGAAGAACCAGTGAAGATCAGGAAGAGCATGACAGGAAGGGAGGATATACAGTCATTAGTTACTACTTAGCAGATTACCACTGTGGGGCCCTGAGACTGAATCCTGTAGGTGACCCCAAGGAGCCAAGTAAAACCATCTCAAGATCAACCTACCGAAGGATGTTAAAGTAGGAGTATATATTTGGGATTCCAGTCCTTATTGCTTGCTTCTATGCCATTCATTTTTCATCAAATCAGGGAGTCTGGCATGCACTGAGCAAATTCCCATGGTGCCAGAGGAATACCTTGGGTCAAGAAACAGCAAAGAGACTTGAGTGCTTGAGAAGGGAAACTATGTGCAAGCAAAGCAAATGTCCACCAGCTTTATACATGAGGGTGAACTCCAGTGTAAAGAGGGAAATGGAGTTAGGCATCAGCTGTACCCACTGTAGCCAGCCTCCCAATCTTCCTTAAATCTATCCCTTAATTTTCTTATTTTTCAGACTTATCCAATTTCTACACTTCCAACATTTTTCACCTTTCTTCCATTTTTTAAAATATAGGATTTCCTGAATGGCCACAGTAAATTACAAGATAAGAGAACATTCAAAATTTTAGAGAAAACTATATATTTCTCTGCAGTAAATGCTCTGCATTGTGTTAACACCACTGAAGTTTGGAGTCACATTATGTTTTTGGTCTAGAGAATCTACATTGAGCAAATGATATTCAATAATTGAAAGGACATGAAAAACTATGGATTCAGAGGTGTTCATCCTACAGGGTCACAGCCAAGAGGCTTATGTATGCCAAGTATTGAGGTACATACCCAGTGTGCTGTAAATTCAAAATCCTTTCTATGGCTTAAAAGGTGCTCATTTACCTGTTTCACAGATTACTCTTTAATTTTCTTCCTAATATCCTTTCTCCCTGGTTTACTACACTCAAGCCAACCAACTTCCTTGTTGTTTCTTAAACATATAAAAAATGCTTCTGCCTCTGTGCTTGCCTTTTTCCCTATACATGGAACTCTCCTTCCAATAACTTTGCAAAAATCCTTCCAGTTCATATACATTATTCAGAACATTGCTCAAAATCATCACCTCTTCAGGGAAGTCTTCCTTGATTCTACCATTAAAAAATAGCACTACCAGATGACTCTATATTCCCTTTACCTTGATTCATTTTTGTCTACAAATAGATGTCAAAAATCTTAATTTGTAACCTCTTATTAGCCATGTCACCCATCTTGAAAACAAGCTACTTCATAGGAAAGATATTATCTCTATTTACTGCTGTATTCCCAATACCTAGTAGAATATCTTGAATGTGGTTACTCAATAAATATTTATTAAATAAATAAACATAAACTTTAAATAAAAATAAAAATAAACTTTCTAATTAGTCTCTTAATTGTTTTAACATATACCACCAGTATATTTAACCATCCTCTAAGGAGGGTCATTGTTTAATTTGTTTTTAGCCCCAAGACATAATATAGGCTCAATTTACTCAATGTTGAACACATTAATCAAGACCCTATAAAGGTAATAGATCTAAGCTGCCCATATAATTGAGGTCAATAAGTTGCAAACTATCATTAGGTGCAAGTTTCAGGTGATTCTACTGGGTGAGCTGTCACTTCTTTCATTAAATACCCTGCTCTTGGGTATAATAAAATTAAGTTAGAATAATAAAACAGAATTGTTTGATTGTTTATACAGGGAATATTATCCTCCAAATTAATGAAGACATTGATTTATTTTCTGAGGTTCTAAGGTTTTGTTTCGTTTTGTTTGGTCTTGCATTGAGTTCTAAAAATACTAAAAAACAACTATCTGCAGGCACAATAAAAATAAGAAGATATTCCACGTATCAACTAACTGATTATAAAGTTTATATGGAGAGGAAAAACAGCTAACACAAAATTGAAGGAGAAAAACAAAGTTGAAGGACTGACTTACTTCAAGACTTACATAAAGTCTCAACGATCAAGACAGTGTGGTATTGGTGAAAGTGTAGAAAAGACATCAATGAAACAGAGCAGAGGGCCCAGAAATACACCAACATATAGTAAAAAAAATACACTGGTCTTTGACAAAGTAACAAAAGCAATACAATAAAGCAAAGATAGTATTTTCAATATATGGTGCTGGAAAACTGGGCATCCACATGAAAAAAAAAGGCACCTTGTACTCTTCACAAAAATTAACTTAAAGTGGATGGTAGATATAAATATAAAATGCAAAACTCTAAAACTCCTTAAAGGCGACATAGGAGAAAAACTGGATGACCTTGTGTATAGCAATTACTTTTTAGATATAATACTGAAGGCATGATCCATGAAAGAAATAATTGATTAGCTGGACTTCATTAAAATTAAAAACTTCTGCACAGTGAAAGAAAATATAATGAGAATGAGAAAACAAGCCACACGCTGGGAGAAAAATGTTTGCAAAAGACACATTTGATAAAGTTCTGTTATCCAAAATATAAAAAGAACTCTTAAAATTTAACAGTAAGGAAATAAACATCCTGATTAACAATAGACCAAATATCTTAACAGACATGTCACAAAAGAAGATATACAGATGAAAAATAAGCATACGAAAAGATGCTTCATATTGTATGTCATCAGGGAAGTGCAAGTTAAAAAAGTGAGATACCACTACATCTATACATCTATCAGAATGACCAAATTCCAGAACACTGACAACAGCAAATGCTAGCGAGGATGTGAAGCAACAGGAAATCTCATTCGTTGCTGGTGGGAATGCAAAATGGTACAGCCACTTTGGAAGACATTTTTAGAAAAGTGAACTTATTATAAAATCCAGCAATTGTACTCCCTAGTATTTGCCCAAACGATTTGAAAATTTATGTTCACACAAAATCTGTACACAAATGTTTATAGCAACTTTATTAATAATTGTCAAAACTTGGAAGCAACCAAGATGTATTTCAGTAGGGGGATGAATAAACTGTGGTACATTCACACAATGGAATATTTTCAGCACTCAGAAGAAATGAGCTATCAAGCCATGAAAATACATGGGAGAACCTTAAATGCATTTTACTTAGTGAAAGAAGATAATGTGTCCTGTATGATTCTAACTACATGACATTCTGGAAAAATATGAAACTATAGAGACAGTAAAGGTATCAGTGGTTGCCAGTTGTGGGTAAAGTGGGCTTTGAGATAAACAGGTAAAGCACAGAAAATTTTTAGGGTAGTGAATGTATTCTATATTATACTATAATGGTGGATACACATCACTATACATTTTCCAAACCCATAGTATGTATAGCACTAAGAGTGAACCATAATGTAAACTATGATCTTTGAGTTGTTATGATGTGTCAGCGTAGGTTCAACAATTGTGAGAAATGTACCACTCTTGCAAGAGATGTTCATAATGGTGGAGGCGATGCATGTATGGGGGCATGAGATATATGGGAAATCTCTGTACTTCTACTCAATTTTTCTGTGAACCTAAAACTGCTTTAAGAAAATGAAGTCTTACCAAAAAATTAATTTAAAAAAAGCTATCAACTTGTCATAGGAGTGGGATTTAGAGTTTGTCAAAATATCTTGAGCCTGTGAATTCCCAATTGATATACAAACTGCAGGAAAGTTTTGGAAATCTGAATGAAATCATTGGTAAGGATGTACAGATGCTTAAGTGGCAGTGATAAAAGGCACATATCTCTCCAAATGTAAGTAATGGAGTTTAAAAATGTGTCCTCACAATTGCTGAGGCTAATATGAAAATTTTTATTGAATTTTTAAAATTTGAAATCCAAGAAAGATTTGGCATCTCACTGGATCAGGAAGTTAACAAATTCAGGGCTTTCAGACAGCATTTACAAAAGGGTCACCCTCTGCCCAAGTGTGTTTCCTGATAGGCTGTGTATCAAAATCAGTATGTTGTTGTTGTTGTTGTTTTTCCATCTAAATTGCACTGAGAATTTCTTTTGCTTCTAACAGGGTCACTTTATGAATGCTATGCTCTCTTAGCTCTAATTATTATCTGAGTTCTTGGATGTCTGGAAGGGTAAATTAACAAAAACAAAACTTGGAGGAGATCTGTGTAAATTTTGAAAGGCTAGGGATAGATTCTTGGTTTGGGAGACACAAATTTAAATTAGTCCAAAAGAAGAACTAAAGCTTTATTTAGTAGCTGTGGTATGTAACTTGGTCTGAGGGTTGGGAATGTAACCATGAAGCAAATACCTTTTCCATAACTCAGTGAAATCAACATGGAAGAAGGTGTGACTGTATCTAGTGGAATTCATCTAAAGGGAAAGGGAGGCATGCATCAACGCCTAGAAGTCCACATAGTAGAATATTTTTTAAAATTACTTTTAAATGAATGAAGTAAGAACTGTATGAATGGAAAAAATGGTTGTTTACAATATTATAAAAAGTCAGAATCTTGTTCATACAGAATATTCTGTGTTTAGCAAATAGGAGGATGACTAGGACTGATACATGCCATTTGACAATGAGCAGCTTTCCTTATTTCATGCGAAGACAATGAGAGGCTGGAGGCTTACAATCAAGTCACATATTTGTTAATTATAGTGTGAGCTCAGGAAAAATCGCTTCACCTTTCTGGTCCTATTTAGTTTTCTGCAAAATGACGAGGTATCATGACGTTCTCTCTGTCCTCACATGCCCATCATACCCACTCCTGTCAATGGGGAGAAAATAAAAGAAAAAAAAATTGAGTAGCGAGGTCAGTGGTTTGGTCTCTACAGTGATTGCCCATTAAATTGATACAGGATTTAGTGGGATGGACCACATTAACACATAACCCTCTAATCTAGACTTTAGAAAATCAGTCTACTTGCTGGCTTTGAAATACTGTTTTTTTAATTCATCTTTTTCACTCCCTTATCCATCCCTCTCACTCAGCTCTCTTCTGTTTTCATTGCCTAAAATGGCCTGAATGTAGTGCTTCCAGTCACAGTGTGTCAGAGATTATTGTTTATCCTGGAAAACTATGGGTAAAATTGCAAGCATGAGGTGGACAAACCATAGTTGTTGAAAAAAAAAAGAAAGAAAACAAACAGGAAAAGAGAGGAACAGAAACAAAAATTACAGACAGAAGGAATTGTTTTCTCTCTTTTTCAAAAATATATTTCTAAGCATTAGGCATACTACTTCAAGTTTGGCTAAAGGAATATAAAGTTCAGTGGATTTATTGAAAAGCTCTATGTAGAATTTTTAAAGTTCAATTTTCAGTATTTTATTTTTATCTTTGAAAATAAGTATGCTCATAATTCAACTTGCTACACATTTTTCACAACCTCTTACATTCAATTATATCACATGCACACTTTTCTGCCCCTTAATTGCAAAAGCATTTTTTCCATCTCAAGTTCATTTACTAATTTAGTTTGATATTTTTGCCTCCTCCTTATGTCCTATTTTAAGATACTGAAATTGGATCTCTTAAAACAGATTTAGCTAAACACTTTCATTAACAACTTAAAATATATATTTCATTAACAATTTAAAATATACATGTGTGTGTATGTAATGTATTCTTGCCCACTTTGTTTTATTTAAAATTTCTTAGTTTTAAAAAGTCTCGATAAACTTGCTAAGTATAAAAATGACATAAATAATATTTGTTGTTTTATGATTGTAACATTTTTTCATTTGTTCATTTCTCTCTACTTAGCATCCCCATATTTAGATTAGCTTTTCATCAAAGTCATCTTTTATAAAGGCATTCTTGTTATCCAATTATAAGATGTAATCTGATATGATCAAGGAACATATTATTGTCTAAGAAAGTTTTTCCTAACAGGTTTATTTAAAACATCCATGAGAATAAATAATGTGAGCACAAATGTTTAAATCCAACACTCATGAGTAGGACTGAAATTAGCAGGAAAATATGAATACAGGGAAACACCTCTATTAGCGTTGTAAATAAGGAAGAGTGAAATTCTGTGCAACAATCTATGAAGGATTTTATTTATGAATTACAGAAGTGTTAAGACTTTAGAAAGTTATCAAATATCAAGTGATGAATTACCAGTCTGAAAAATAATAATACCAGAATGAAAATGTGTTAGAACTTCCCTAATGTGTGCTTGTAGGATCAAAGTGTAAAAGAAAAGGTGGGCTATGGTCAAATCATAACCACTCCATTTTGGACAACTTTCCCTTTCAACTGGCTCAATATTTCAATAGAGTAGAAACAGTGAAACCAAAAAACAAACATCATTATACCAACCAGGATGAGGTAGGTAACAGCCTTCCCTCTGTAAGTTATTCCCATTATTCTGCATGTAAGCATTAGAGCAAAGGCCAACCTGCAAATTATATGATATCATTGCCATACTTAAAGGCTTTCAATTGTTATCCATTACACCTAGAAAAACATCAGTTTTACCATATGCTATAACCTCATATAATGTGCCCCTTCCTTTTTCTTCAAAATTATTAACTAATACCACTTTTTAGCCATCCTCAAGCACATCAAGCCATTCTTACCTCTAAGAATTATGATTTATGTTTCCCTTTTCTAGATATTTTTTTCTTTCCTCAAATCATTCAGGTATCTACTCAGACTGTAATAACAAATAATTGGGAACAGCCCAAACAAGGGGAATGACTGAGTAAACATGTTTTATTCACACAATGTAGCAACATGAAGCCATTATGAAGAGAGATTCAATATCTATAGTTTAAGAGAAAAAAAATAAAGATGAAAAGGTAACTATATGGTGTGAAATTTTTGTGATAGAAAAGTGGGGATAAATTATACACAATTGTTTATATTTGCAAAAGGAAATACTGGAAGTATAAAAAACTTATAAAAATAATTAGGAGGACAGGTTGATGGAGTATGGAATCAAAAATTCTTGATGTATACTCTATGTATTAATAGTTTTAATTTTGGAATAATATAAATGTATCACATGTAAAAAGAAACCTAAAGTAGAAAAATTGAATTGAATATAGCAATCAAAATACTGGAGTCCATCTTCCAACTCAAATGTAAAATGCTAAAAAAAGTGTCAGTTCCAATGTAATTATGAGAAAAACTCACTTAAACTTCAAAATTAAAACTTTCTTGAATCCAACAAAGATATTCGGGAAATCAAGAAGTGTAAATTCCAAGGGTGAGCAGGACCATCCATGAAAGATGGAACACATGCAATTTCCCACCCAAAGCAGAGCACAGGACAAAAATGTTACCAAATACAAGTTGGTAAGTACAACTCAACTAGAATTTTAAAAAGCTGCTAAAAATGTACAGTAGACTATCATGAGGTATAGATTTTTGGGGAGCCTTATTCAAAAGAAGAATTTACCATCCTTATAAGGTCTTTTTTAGAGCCTTCACAGGTGCTTTTGAGAAACATTGGATGCAAGGTAGAAAAAAAGATAGAATTTTTCTTGTTGGTGAAGACATGGAGAGGAAGATGGCTCCAGTTCCAGAAAAGGCAAATAAGCTCTGTCACCCTCCTTGGAATCACGCCTTATAGAAGGCAAAAGTTTTAAGCTGCTGGAACTGGGGCACCAAAAGCCATTGTTGCTGAGGTAGGGGTAGAAGAAAAAACACTATAAACCCAAAGAAAGACAAGAAATATGTCAATATTACTAGAGTACTCTCTTTAACACAAAGATACAAGGCAAATTTTGGCTGCCTTGAGAGTAGTAGGACCACAAAGAACTAAATAAGATGAGTCTCTATAATTTCGTAGTGCCAAAAACTAAGGAAGTGCTTAACAAACTACACAATGTTGAGGGATATGTCCAAGGGATCAAGAACCAACTGAAAGTACCCAATGAATAAAGCTGGAACAATATGAGCAATAGAATATATAAAGTATCAGTAGATTATAAGTGAAAGCACAAAATAAATAACCATTACTCCATAATCCTGGATATATGCATATGTTTAAATGATTGTATAAGTAAATAAATGGTGAAAAATAGACAAATCTCTTGGGCAGAATTCCAAATCATTTATGTAGACATTCTGTTGTTAAGGAGGTGGAGCATAATCCCCACTTCTAAATTAAGTGTGGGATGCACAAAAAGTCTTCCTTCTAAAAAAGTACAGTATAGAAAAAGAGAAAAAGAGTAAGTTTATAGTGCAGAAACCTGACAAACACTACAACAGACAGATGATCAATGGCTATAACCAAAGAAGTTTGTATGCTTATGAAACAAGTAAATAAATTCATAAATATATACAAATACAGACAGACAGCAATGTGTTTGCACCTACTAGAATTGCAATAATTAAGAGGTATGACAACTTTGAGCATTGTCAGGAATGTGGACGTTAAAGTGAAATAGCCCATAATATTAATGTTTATTAATTATTCTGTGCATATATCCTTTTTTCTCTGCAACTAATTTGAGTATCAGAGATATAGGACAAGAAGTTTCGTCAAAATACTAAATTAGGGAGAAGGGTTAAGATGGTGGAGTAGGAAGATCCTGATATCACCTCCTCCCACACCAAAACTACAACTGCATATAGAACAATTCTCTCTGAAAATAACCCGAAGAATAGCAGAACAGCTATTCTACAATTAACAATACAGTGAAAAAACACATCAAGGTGGATATGAGGGCAGAGATGCTATTTAATCAAGACTCATACTTCTGGTGAAGTGACCCACAAACTTGAGGGGATCTCACAAATGTGGAGGTCCTACCTAAGGAGCAAGGGGTGGTAGGCTCATACTGGGAACCCCATCCCTGGAGACTAGAACAAGGAAGATGAGTCCGTATAACTGGATTTGAAAGCCAGTGGAGATTATATCCAGGAGAGTTGGAAAGCTGTAGGTACCCAAGACTCCACTCTTAAAGGGTTTTTGCACAAACTTACTAGCTCCAAGTTCTAGTGTAAAGGCAACAGTCTAAAAAGTTCTTGGCACTCTAGTTGGCCTGCCAAGGCCACCCCAGCATACCCCTGGCCTGGACCTACTCTAACTCCAGCTGGCCTGCCAAAGCTGTTCAGCACACATGGTCTACACAGGGGACGCTCCTACATAAGACCATACCTTCAAGACTGGGAGAGGTCACTGTTTCACCTAATTCATTGAAACAAACAGAGAAAGTCAAACAAAATGAGGAGACAGAGGAATTTGTTCTGAATGAAAGAACAACATAAACTCCCATAGGAAAAAAAAAGAATAAAATGGAGGTAAGTAATTTACCTAATAAAGAGTTCAAAGTCATAAAGGTGCTCACTAAACTCTGGAGAAGAATGGAGGAACACAGTGAGAATTTCAACAGTTAGAAAAAATAATCAGAGCTGGAGAACACAACAACTGAAATGAAAAATACACTAGAGGGAATCAACAGCAAATTAGATGATAACAGAAGAACATATAAGCAACCTGGAAAACAGAATAGTGGAAAACAGCCAACCAGAACAGCAAAAAGAAAAAATAAAATAAAATGGGATATTTTAAAGAACTTCTGGGACATCATCAAGCTTACTAACATTTTCATTACAGGGCTCCCAAAAAGAGAAGAGAGAGAGAAAGGAATATAAAACTTATGTAAAGAAATAATGGCTGAAACCTTCCCTAACCTGGGGAATGAAACAAGTATCCAGGCCCAGTAAGCATCAAAAATAATAAAATACCTAGAAATAAATTTAACCAAGGAAGTAAAAAACTTGTACACTGAAAACTATAAGACATCGATAAAAGAAACTGAAGATGACACAAATAAATGGAAAGATATACAGTGCTCATAGATTGAAAGAATTAATATTGTTAAAATGCCCATACTGCCCAAAGCAATCTATAGGTTTAATGGAATAATAGCCATAAAAATGAATGAAATCTTGCCATTTGTGACAACACACATGGACATATAGAGTATTATGCTAAGTGAAGTAACTAAGACAAAGAAAGATAAATACTATGCAATTTCACTTATGTGTGAAATCTAAAAAATAAAACAAAAAGAATAAACATAGCAAAACAGAAACAGATTCATAGATACAGAGAACAAACTAGTGGTTGCCAGAGGGGAAGGCAGTGGGAGAATGGGTGAAATAGGTGAAAGGTATTAAGAAGTACAAACTTCCAGTTTTAAAATAGATAAGTATTGAGGATGTATTGTGCATCATAGAGAATATAATCAATAATATTGTAATAACTTTTGTGACAGATGGTAAGTAGGCTTATCATGGTGATCATTTCAAAATGTATAAAAATATCAAATCACTATGTTGTACACCTGAAATTAATATAATATCATAAGTCAACTATACTTCAATTTAAAAAGTAATCATTTTTAATGAATGTACAATAATCTAGGAATAATAGTCAATAACTACATATCCTGCTTTTAAACACTTGGAAATGTGAGTGAACACTGCGATTTTAACCATTTCACCTCTTGATATCATTAACCTATTTTATTCATTCTCAATTAGAAGTCAGATCCCAATGTAAGAACCATGCCAGTTTTGTTTAGATTTCCAACCATGCCCAGCTCCATAGTGGAATCAAATTAGTCCAAGCTAACCTGCTCAAGCTATTTTCTTACTAACTATTATGGGTCTAAAAGTAGACATATAACCTAAAATGTGGTCATATAACCTAAAATGGTCATATAACCTAAAAGTGGTCATATAACCTAAAATGATCCAGTACTATTGAGAGGAAGAACTTACATTTGATGTTTCTGACAAGGTTTTTCTTTCCTTTTTTTAACCAATGTTCACAAAGAATTATGCTCTATTTGTATTTTCCATCTCCAGACCACTAGATTGACCAGGCTTAAGATGAAGTCAGGGATGACATAGTAAAGAAACAATAATAATGTAGTTAACAATGAATGACATCATTAGGAAACAAGATTTATGAAAATAAGTATCAGAGTTTGGGAGAATTTAAAGAGAATAATGATGAATTATTAGAAGGATATATGTTGTTAATTTTATTTTTCTGAAAAATTGAAGCAAAATAGACCAAAGTCTTAGTCTTAAGAATCAATTCCTTGTTGTTTACCCAGTCTATATATAACAGTTTGCATCTGCTAGTCCTACTGTACAGCACAGGGAACTATATTCAATATCCTGTGATAAACAATAATGGAAAAGAATATGAAAAATAATGTATATATATATATATATATGTGTATAACTGAATCACTTTGCTATACAGCAGAAATTAACACAACATTGTAACTCAACTATACTTCAATAAAATACATTTTAAAAAAGAATCAATTATTACATTTATTAGATAAAGGAATTGAGAAATATGTAGGGGTAATTATTGAGGTGTGTCAAACTGTTAATGGTGCATTCTATCCTGCCACAACTCATGAGATCATTAAACAAACACCACAGGGTACAAATAGAGAATTTTCCCTTAATTATGTTGAATAATGCAGCTTAAGTAAATATTATTCAGAACTTTACATATCTGGAGACTACAAGTTGATTTTCATTTCTTGAGCCAAAGAGATAGTTTAATTAATCTCTCTCTTTGAGTCAACAGGAACACAAACCTCTGTTAGATTATAATATTTTAGAAGTATCTATTAAAGAATGGAATAGTAGATTCCCTTATTTTCTATCTCTGCGCTCCATCATACTCAAAGCCAAAATAAGATAATATCTCTATGCATTTGCCCTCTGATCATCTGTTATTATCTTTGATTTTTGTAGTTTAGAAATGTGATTTATATTTGTCTTTGAAGTTCATATCTCATTGGGCTATATTGCCATATGTTTCTTTCTGCCTTCCCAAATCAATTTCAAATTTTTATCATAAAATATGCCTCTGACTTTGGTAACAGCTGAGCACATGGTGCAAGACTTCCCATAAAAGAGATTCCTAATAACAATGCATCATGACAACTAGGCACAAACTAGGTTCCCTCTTGCATCTCCCTCTCTCCCACCCTCCCTATCCCACCCCTCTAGGTGGTCACAAAGCACCGAGCTGATCTCCCTGTGCTATGCGGCTGCTTCCCACTAGCTATCTATTTTACATTTGGTAGTGTATATATGTCCATGCCACTCTCTCACTTTGTCAGAGCTTACCCTTCCCCCTCCCAATATCCTCAAGTCCATTCTCTAGTAGGTCTGTGTCTTTATTCCTGTCTTGCCCCTAGGTTCTTCATAAGGTATTTTTTTCTTAGATTCCATATATATGTGTTAGCATACAGTATTTCTTTTTCTCTTTCTGACTTACTTCACTCTGTATGACAGACTCTATGTCCATCCACCTCACTACAAATAACTCAATTTCATTTCATTTTATGGCTGAGTAATATTCCATTGTATATATGTGCCACATCTTCTTTATCCATTCATCTGATGATGGGCACTTAGGTTGCTTCCATGTCCTGGCTATTGTAAATAGAGCTGCAATGAACATTTTGGTACATGACTCTTTTAGAATTATGGTTTTCTCAGGGTATATGCCCAGTAGTGGGATTGCTGGGTCATATGGTAGTTCTATTTTTAGTTTTTTAAGGAACTTCCATACTGTTTTCCATAGTGGTTGTATCAATTTACATTCCCACCAACAGTGCAAGAAGGTTCCCTTTTCTCCACACCCTCTTCAGCATTTATTGTTTCTAGATATTTTGATGATGGCCATTCTGACCAGTGTAAGAAGATATCTCATTGTAGTTTTGATTTGCATTTCTCTAATGATTAATGATGTTGAGTATTCTTTCATGTGTTTGTTGGCAATCTGTATATTTTCTTTGGAGAAATGTCTATTTAGGTCTTCAGCCTATTTTTGGATTGGGTTGTTTGTTTTTTTGATACTGAGCTGCATGAGCTGCTTGTAAATTTTGGAGATTACTCCTTTGTCAGTTGCTTCATTTGCAAATATTTTCCCCCATTCTGAGGGCTGTCTTTTGGTCTTGTTTATGGTTTCCTTTGCTGTGCAAAATCTTTTAAGTTTCATTAGGTCCCATTTGTTTATTTTTGTTTTGAGTTCCATTTCTCTAGGAGGTGGGTCAAAAAGGATCTTGATGTGATTTATGTCATAGAGTGTTCTGCCTATGTTTTCCTCTAAGAGTTTGATAGTGTCTGGCCTTACATTTAGATCTTTAATCCATTTTGAGTTTATTTTTGTGTATGGTGTTAGGGAGTGTTCTAATTTCATACTTTTACATGTACCTGTCCAATTTTCCCAACACCACTTATTGAAGAGGCTGTGTTTTCTCCACTGTATATTCCTGTCTCCTTTATCAAAGATAAGGTGACCATATGTGCATGGGTTTATGTCTGGGCTTTCTATCCTGTTCCATTGATCTATATTTCTGTTATTGTGCCAGTACCATACTGTCTTGATTACTGTAGCTTTGTAGTATAGTCTGAAGTCAGGGAGCCTGAATCCTCCAGCTCCATTTTTCGTTCTCAAGAATGCTTTACCTATACGGGGTCTTTTGTGTTTCCATACAAATTCTGAAATTTTTTGTTCTAGTTCTGTGAAAAATTCCAGTGGTAGTTTGACAGGGATTGCATTGAATCTGTCGATTGCTTTGAGTAGTAGAGTCATTTTCAAAATGTTGATTCTTCCAGTTGAAGACCATGGTATATCTCTCCATCTATTTGTATCATCTTTAATTTCTTTCATCAGTGTCTTATAATTTTCTGCATACAGGTCTTTTGTCTCCTTAGGTAGGTTTATTCCTAGATATTTTATTCTTTTTGTTGCAATGCTAAACGAGAGTGTTTTCTTAATTTCACTTTCAGATTTTTCATCATTAGTGTATAGGCATGTCAGAGATTTCTGTGCACTAATTTGGTATCCTGCTACTTTACCAAATTCATTGATTAGCTCTAGTAGTTTTCTGGTAACATCTTTAGGATTCTCTATGTATAGTATCATGTCATCTGCAAACAGTGACAGCTTTACTTCCTTTTTTCCAAGTTGGATTCCTTTTATTTCTTTTTCTTCTCTGATTGCTGTGGCTAAAACTTCCAAAACTATGTTGAATAATAGTGGTGAGAGTGGGTAACCTTGTCTTGCTCCTAATCTTAGTGGAAATGGTTTCAATTTTTCACCATTGAGGACGATGTTGGCTGTGCGTTTTTCATATATGGCCTTTATTATGTTGAGGAAAGTTCCCTCTATGCCTACTTTCTGCAGGGTTTTTTATCATAAATGGGTGTTGAATTTTGTCAAAAGCTTTCTCTGTATCTATTGAGATGATCGTATGTTTTTTCTCCTTCAATTTGTTAATGTGGTGTATCACATTGCTTGATTTGCATATATTGAAGAATCCTTGCATTCCTGGAATAAAACTCACTTGATCTTGGTGTATGATCCTTTTAATGTGCTGTTGAATTCTGTTTGGTAGTATTTTGTTGAGGATTTTTGCGTCTATGTTCATCAGTGATATTGGCCTGTAGTTTTCTTTCTTTGTGACATCTTTGTCTGGTTTTGGTGTCAGGGTGATGGTGGCCTTGTAGAATGAGTTTGGGAGTGTTCCTCCCTCTGCTATATTTTGGAAGACTTTGAGAAGGATAGGTGTTAGCTCTTCTCTAAATGTTTGATAGAATTCACCTGTGAAGCCATCTGGTCCTGGGCTTTTGTTTGTTGTAAGATATTTAATCACAGTTTCAATTTCAGTGCTTGTGATTGTTCTGTTCATATTTTCTATTTCTTCCTGGTTCAGTCTCGGCAGGTTGTGCCATTCTAAGAATTTGTCCATTTCTTCCAGGTTGTCCATTTTATTGGCATAGAGTTGCTTGTAGTAGTCTCTCATGATCGTTTGTATTTCTGCAGTGTCAGTGGTTACTTCTCTTTTTCATTTCTAATTCTATTGATTTGAGTCTTCTCCCTTTTTTTCTTGATGAGTCTGGCTAACGGTTTATCAATTTTGTTTATCTTCTCAAAGAACCAGCTTTTAGTTTCATTGATTTTTGCTATTGTTTCTTTCATTTCTTTTTCATTTATTTCTGATCTGATCTTTATGATTTCTTTCCTTCTGCTAATTTTGGGGTTTTTTTGTTCTTCTCTCTCTAATTGCTTTAGGTGCAAGGTTAGATTGTTTATTTGAGATGTTTCCTGTTTCTTAAGGTGGGATTGTTTTGCTGTAAACTTCCCTCTTAGAACTGCTTTTGCTGCATCCCATAGGATTTGCTCATCGTGTTTCCATTGTCATTTGTTTCTAGGTATTTTTTTATTTCCTCTTTGATTACTTCAGTGATCACTTGGTTATTAAGTAGTGTATTGTTTAGCCACCATGTGTTTGTATTTTTTACACATGGTTTCCTGTAATTGATATGTAGTCTCATTGCATTGTGGTTGGAAAAGATACTTGATATGATTTCAATTTTCTTAAATTTACCAAGGCTTGATTTGTGACCCAAGAGATGATCTATCCTGGAGAATGTTCCATGAGCACCTGAGAAGAATGTGTATTCTGTTGTTTTTGGATGTAATGTCCTATAAATATCAATTAAGTCCATCTTTTTTAATGTATCAGTTAAAGCTTGTGTTTCCTTATTTATTTTCATTTTGGATGATCTGTCCATTCGTGAAAGTGGGGTGTTAAAGTCCCCTACTATGATTGTGTTACTGTCATTTCCCCTTTTATGGCTGTTAGCATTGGCCTTATGTATTGAGGTGCTCCTATGTTGGGTGCATAAATATTTACAATTGTTATATCTTCTTCTTGGATCAATCCCTGGATCATTATGTAGTGTCCTTCTTTTTCTCTTGTAATAGTCTTTATTTTAAAGTCTATTTTGTCTGATATGAGAATTGCTACTCCAGCTTTCTTTTGATTTCGATTTGCATGGAATATCTTTTTCCATCCCCTCATTTTCAGTCTCTATGTGTCCCTAGGTCTGAAGTGGGTCTCTTGTAGACAGCATATATATGGGTTTTGTTTTTGTATCCATTCATCTTGTCTGTTTCTTTTGGTGGGAGCATTTAATCCATTTACATTTAAGGTAATTATCGATATGTATGTTCCTATTCCCATTTTCTTAAGTGTTTTGGGCTGCTTATTGTAGGTCTTTTCCTTCTCTTGTGTTTACTGCCTAGAGACGTCCCTTTAGCGTTTGTTGTAAAGCTGGTTTGGTGGTGCTGAACTCTCTCAGCTTTTGCTTGTCTGTAAAGTTTTTAACTTCTCCATCAAATCTAAATGAGATCCTTGCTGGGTAGAGTAATCTTGTTTGTAGGCTTTTCTCCTTCCTCACTTTAAATATGTCCTACCACTCCCTTCTGGCTTGCAGAGTTTCTGCTGAACGATAAGCGGTTAACCTTATCGGGATTCCCTTGTGTGTTATTTGCTGTTTTTCCCTTGCTGCCTTTAATATGTTTTCTTTTTATTTAATTTTTGATAGTTTGATTAATATGTGTCTTAGTGTGTTTCTCCTTGGATTTATCCTGTATGGGACTCTCTGTGCTTCCTGGAGTTGATTAACTATTTCCTTTCCCATATTAGGGAAGTTTTCAACTATAATCTCTTCAAATATTTTCTCAGTCCCTTTCTTTTTCTCTTCTTCTTCTGGGACCCTTATAATTCGAATGTTGGTGAATTTAATGTTGTCCCAGAGGTCTCTGAGACTGTCCTCAGTTCTTTTCATTCTTTTTTCTATATTCTGCTCTGCAGTAGTTATTTCCACTATTTTATCTTCCAGGTCAGCTATCCGTTCTTCTGCCTCAGTTATTCTGCTATTGATCCCTTCTAGAGAATTTTTAATTTCATTTGTTGTGTTGATCATCATTGTTTGTTTGCTCTTTAGTTCTTCTAGGTCCTTGTTAAACGTTTCTTGCATTTTCTCTCTTCTATTTCCAAGATTTTGGATCATCTTTACTATCATTATTTTTAATTCTTTTTCAGGTAGACTGCCTATTTCCTCTTCATTTATTAGGTCTGGTGGGTTTTTACCTTGCTCCTTCATCTGCTGTGTGTTTTTCTGTCTTCTCATTTTGTTTAACTTACTGTGTTTGGGGTCTCCTTTTCACAGGTTCATAGTTCCCGTTGTTTTTGGTGTCTGTCCCCAGTGGCTAAGGTTGGTTCAGTGGGTTGTGTAGGCTTCCTGGTGGAGGAGACTAGTGCCTGTGTTCTGGTGGATGAGGCTAGATCTTGTCTTTCTGATGGGCAGGACCACATCTGGTGGTGTGTTTTGGGTTGTCTGTGTCTTTATTATGATTATAGGCAGCCTCTCTGCTAATGGATGGGGCTGTGTTCCTGTCTTGCTAGTTGTTTGGCATAGGGTGTCCAGCACTGTAGCTTGCTGGTTGTTGAGTGAAGCTGGGTCTTGGCGTTGAGATGGAGATCTCTGGGAGATTTTCACCTTTTGATATTATGTGGAGCTGGGAGGTTTCTTGTGGACCAGTGTCCTAAAGTTGGCTCTCCCTCCTCAGAGGCACAGCACTGACTCTTGGCTGGAGCACCAAATCGTTTCATCCACACGGTGCAGAATAAAAGTTAGAAAAAATAGAAAGAAAGAATGAAAGAGGATAAAATAAAATAAAATAAAATAAAGTAAAATAAAATAAAATAAAGTTATTAAAATAAAAAATAAAAAAAATATTATTAAGAAAAAAAATTTTCAAGTAAAAAAAAGGGCTTCCCTGGTGGCGCAGTGGTTGAGAAGC
Source organism: Balaenoptera ricei (assembly GCF_028023285.1). NCBI lineage: Eukaryota > Metazoa > Chordata > Mammalia > Artiodactyla > Balaenopteridae > Balaenoptera > Balaenoptera ricei. The sequence continues at coordinate 18,613,872 of NC_082651.1, read as the reverse complement.
TGCCTGCCAATGCAGAGGACATGGGTTCGAGCCCTCGTCTGGGAAGATCCCACATTCCATGGAGCAACTGGGCCCGTGAACCACAATTACTGAGCCTGCACGTCTGGAGCCTGTGCTCCGCAATGATAGGCCGCAATAGTGAAAGGCCTGTGCACCGCGATGAAGAGTGGTCCTCGCTTGCCACAACTAGAGAAAGCCCTCGCACAGAAACGAAGACCCAACACAGTCATAAATAAATAAATAAATAAATAAATTTAAAGTAAAGAAAAAAAACAAAAACACGGACGGACAGAACCCTAGGACAAATGGTGAAAGCAAAGCTATACAGACAAAATCACACACAGAAGCATACACATACACACTCACAAAAAGGGAAAAAGGGAAAAAAAAAAAAATCTTTGCTCCCAAAGTCCACATCCTCAATTTGGGATGATTCATTGTCTATTCAGGTATTCCAAAGATGCAGGGTACATCAAGTTGATTGTGGAGCTTTAATCCACTGCTCCTGAGGCTGCTGGGAGAAATTTCCCTTTCTCTTCTTTGCTCGCACAGCTCCCGGGGTTCAGCTTTGGATTTGGACCCGCCTCTGCATGTAGGTCACCTGAGGGCGTCTGTTCTTCACTCAGACAGGACGGGGTTAAAGGAGCAGCTGATTCGGGGGCTCTGGCTCACTCAGGCCATGGGGAGGGAGGGGTACAGATGCAGGGTGAGCCTGCGGCGGCAGAGGCCAGCATGACGTTGCACCAGCCTGAGGCCTGCTGTGCGTTCTCCCAGGGAAGTTGTCCTTGGATCACGGGACTCTGGCAGTGGCGGGCTGCACAGGCTCCCAGGAGGGGAGGTGTGGATAGTGACCTGTGCTTGCTCACAAGCTTCTTGGTGGCGGCAGCAGCAGCCTTAGCATCTCATGCCCGTCTCTGGGGTCCCCTCTGATAGCCACGGCTCGTGCCCGTCTCTGGAGCTCCTGTAAGCAGTGCTCTTAATCCCCTCTCCTTGTGCACCAGGAAACAAAGAGGGAAGAAAAAGTGTCTTGCCTTGTCGGCAGGTCCAGACTTTTCCTGGACTCCCTCCCAGCTAGCCGTGGCGCACTAGCCCCCTTCAGGTTGTGTTCACTCAGCCAACCCCAGTCCTCTCCATGCAATCTGACCGAAGCCCGAGCCTCAGCTCCCAGCCCTCGCTCACCCCAGTGGGTGAGCAGACAAGCCTCTCCAGCTGGTGAGTGCTGGTCGGCACCGATCCTCTGTGCGGGAATCTCTCCACTTTGTCCTGTGCACTCCTGTTGCCGCGCTCTCCTTCATGGCTCTGAAGCTTCCCGCCCCCCCCGCCACCCTCCATCTCCACCAGTGAAGGGTCTTCCTAGTGTGTGGAAACCTTTCCTCCTTCACAGCTCCCTCCCACTGGTGCGGGTCTCGTCCTTATTCTTTGTCTCTGTTTTTTCTTTTTTCTTTTGCCCTACCCAGGTACGTGGGGAGTTTCTTGCCTTTTGGGAGGTCTGAGGTCTTCTGCCAGCGTTCAGTGCGTGTTTTATAGGAGTAGTTCCACATGTAGATGTATTTCTGATGTATCTGTGGGGAGGAAGGTGATCTCTGCGTCTTACTCTCCCACCATCTTGAAGCTGCCCTCTCTAACATTATTTGTATCAATGCATTGAATCTGAAATAGACTCAAATTCGTTCCATTTCCAATATGAGCTGCTTTTCCTAGTGTTTCTAAATCTTCCAGGTAAACAACCTAATCTCATAGTAAGAACGTTATGAAGATGATGGTAAATTCAATAGACTCTTCATGAGTAGCACTGTCTAATTCTATAAATAAGGTAAATATAAATCTAGTCATTTGCAGTTAAACATCAATAAAATGATATTTAAATATGAATAGCCAAAGTACACAATTCATCTGTTAAAGATGACTAAATTACTAAAGGAAACAGGTATAATACGAAATAATTAGGCTGAATCTTCCCAGTATAGACTTCATTAATTAAATACACAGAGAAGATATTAATCCATGCATTCAATCATATATCTAAATTTATTAACATGAAATATATAAGGCTATCAAAAATGCTTTATGAAATATTTGAACAGGAGGGAAGTCTGTGCAACTGTATGTTTTATATTTGAGCAACTGAGGGAAGAAAACATTTAATTACAGAGAGAGAATACTTTTTTCAAATAGAACACGTATATCTCCTCCCAGCCTTACATTCAGTTCAGAAGCATCTTCTGACATCCCTCCAATATTAGGCTATTAATTCAAATGCCACAGCAAAAAATGTGTAAATTTTAAAATTGAATCTCCAAGTCAAATTTATTCCCTAGCTATCCACTGCACTGTTCTTCATGCATTTGTTTGTGTTTGGTACTTAAATTGTGATTGGTCTCTCTTTTCCCATCCCACACATCAGTTACATTGTCATTAAAGAAGATATCTTAGAATGAAATAATGTCATTTGCAGCAACATAGATGGAACTAGAGATTATCATACTAAGTGAAGTAAGTCAGACAGAGAAAGACAAATATATGATATAGCTCATTTGTGGAATCTAAAAAAATGATACAAATGAACTAATTTACAAAACAGAAACAGACTCATAGACATAGAAAACAATCTTATGGTTACCAAAGGGAAAGACAGAGATAGATAAATTGGGGGTTTGGGATTAACAGATAACACACTGCTCTATATAAAATAAACAACAAGGACCTACTGTATAGCACAGGAGACTATAGTCAACATCTTGTAATAACCTATAATGGAAAATGATCTGAAAAAGAATATATATATACATATATGTAAATAAACATGTATATATATATATGAATCACTTTGCTGTACATCAGAAACTAACACAGCATTGTAAATCAACTATATTTCAATAAAAAAAGAAGATATTCAGATGAATAAAGTAAAAGAAAAATAGTTTAGAAATCCTGTTTACAGTTTATGGATTACATCTAAATGCAAAAATAAGGGTGGGGGTGATCTCGGGTGGCCTCGGCCTGCAGTGGCTTGAAGCAAGTTTTCGGTTCCTGGCCAGTGATTGAGGTTGGGTCATGGCAGTGAGTGAGAGCACCGAATCCTAGCCACTAGACCAGTGGTCAGTGACAAGGCCCTGGCCCTACGGTTTTGCAGAAAAAGAATTCCCACAAAGACAGAAAGTAGTGAAAAAAGTAAAGTATTTATTAAGAAAAAAAAAGAGTATGTGTGGATAGACACATGGGCGGGCTCAGAGAGTTGCACCATCGTGGCAGTTTAAATCACTTTTATGGGGCATTTCTTCCATGTTTCTTTTGACCAATCATTTTGATTTACCTGGTTCAAAGTCCATATTTGGTATAGCTCAGGTTTTTCCCATGTGTGCATGCAAATCTCTTAGCCAAGATGGATTCTACTGAAGAGGCCTATGGGTAAGTGAACATCAGTTGGCCTCACTCCCCTTTTGACCTCCAAGGAGCCTTTCTGCACATGTGTAGTTGGGGAGGTCTCCTGACTTCAAGAATGAGGAATATGTGGTCCCTTGTATTCTATCTGGGCAGGGCCCAGCCTCCTCTCTCAATTGTCCTCTTATTCTCATCTTGGAGTATCAGTCCACAGGAAGGAACTCAAACCGTTTGCCCTGGGGGCACATCTGTCTCCTGTCTCGGGGGGACAAGAAGAGAGAAAAGATGCAATTAACAACTCAGTAAATATAAAAGATATACAGATGTACAATACACATAACAGTTAAGACATTTTCACAAAGGCTTTAACCAATCAGACTCCTGTCACCTCTATGTGCCATTGTCAGTGGAGTGTGGCCTTTGTCCTCATGATCTGAGGTGGACTTTTTATAACAGTAAAATTTACCATACTGGATAGTGGTTTCAATCTTAAGCAAGATTATAAAACAGTTAATCAAAGAGATGGTTTGCAGGTCACCTTTAGCATTGGCAATCACCATGCGAGATGCAAAATGGAAAAAGTGGTAAAAATCAAAGATATTAAAAATGACGTGTTTGTAGATCAAGATCTAGAAAGATATTTATTGTGTTCCAGGAACTAAAAAAAAAAATGTCAATCTAACCCAGAAAATACGTGAATTATTTATATCAGATGTGTGAGAGAGAAGGGACTGACTTACAGGATAAAGTAATGATTCTGTATATTATCTTAAGTACAATGAAAAGCTGAAAAAACTTTTCAGAAAAGAAATGGTAAAATTAGTTCTGAGTTTTTACAAAAACCTTACTTGTCATAGTATGATGAAACTATTAAAACAAATACATTTGTAAAGCAGGAGATCCATTAGAAAGGTATTATAGTAGTTCATCTTGCCTACTAAAAATTTAAATATGCACAACCTAAACGCTGAGAGTTATGTTCTATTTGATGGAAATTTTTAGGACTCCAAGCCCAGGAGGCAGCATCTCCAGTAACCCTGAAAGACCTGCTCCAAGGAGGCTAGGTGGGGAGCCAGGATATATAGGAGTTTTGCAACAAAGGACAGGTAGTCTGAAAGTCAAAAGATTATTGTTAATGAAAGAAAATCAGATATCACAGGTTAAGGAATTTAGTGCTTTTCTATGTATGGGGAGATGCAAGAGTCTGGGCTCACTGAACTCGTTCCTTTGATATGCACCTCAGCTACCTGGAGCCAGTATCCTGTGTTTTCCTATCCTGAGTTTCCTCAGTGCTCACTGTGGGGAGTGGCTGCAGTCTGATGGCTGCTAGGTGGCAGGTATTCTTTTCCTTCCTGAGTTCCCTCAGGGCTCACCAGCTCACCTTTGTGGTGGCTGCAATTGCTGATGACTGTGGCATCCTTTGCTTACTGACATAGCAGTCAATATTCCATTTATCAATCTAAATAATGTAAGTAGTGATGGCAATGTTGGCATTAAGTTGTCAGATTGAAAAGAGATTCCAGCAGTACAATCACAGGTCTTAGTAACTGGATGCATTTCAATGTGAGGGAGGGGATGTCAATCACTTTTCTCAGCTCTAGCAACTGTCTCTCTCCACTGTAACTCTTGACATCACCCTTATTGATTTTAATACCTGAATGAGAAACATATTCAAACACCTAAATCCTGAATAGCTTGACCTTGTTTCCAATGAACTTCTCTTGAATTTAGCAAATAACTCTCAGCTGCACCTAAGACTTTGACATTCACAACATACTAATCAAAATGTAGTTACTTAGTTCCAGAATCCTACTCTATGAAGACCACCTTTCATAGTTATCCTCCTGATAAAGAGTTCTAGTTTATTTACATGCATAGTTATCCTTTATACATTAACTTCTTCTGTCTTCCATTTTTCATACTTTGTCCATCTGATTCACCATTTCAATAATTCTTTAATCAATATTAAAAACTCACATGGCATTCTGTTAATTCCTTGCCCTCTCCTGGCATTCTGGTTGCACTCAACTATTGCTTTATCCATATTGTGCTTGAGCTTTGATGTTTCCCTGGGTCATTATGAGTTTGTTACCACTTCAGACTTGGTTTCCTATGTTAAGTAGGCGTTAACATTGTCCAGGAAACATTTCATCTTTTAAAGTTATCTTTTTCATTACCTCCAACGTTTATTTCAGAATGTCTCTACCTTCTTAAAGTCTCCTACCCATATGTCCTTCAAACATATTAGTGGAAAACTTCACAAAAGAAATAGAAGGTGTGAAATTGAAACTGGTGGCTTCCAGTTTCCAATCCATCATGCAAAGAGATAACATACTAAAAAGCTGAGAAATAAAGACAACAAATAAAAAGCTGAACAAACTAACATATCTAAATTTCCTCTTAGATCCATAAAGGAAGTGAGATTATAGGGCAAACTGCTGCACCCAAATTAGAAACACACACAGGGAGTTACAGATAATCACAACTTAGGGCAGAAACCCAAGAGAAGAAGCCTCTGAAGGAACTAGTTCTGGGGTAGAAAAATACAAACCATAATAGTCAAATTGCTAGAAAGTCAATGTGGACAAGTCTGATAGTTAAAAATTCCCAGGTGGTGGAGGGGAGTCATACAGGGCCCTCAGATCTTTGTAAGCTTTACTTTCAGGGTCTTTACTAGGTTGTCATGGTGAAAAGCAGAGAAAAATTCCCTAGTGCTTCTGACAGGCAAAGGGGAAAAGAAACCATTTTGAAATATGCCAGAGCATTCTGTTCTTCATAACATGCTTGCCCACAAGAGAAATTATTTTAATGGAGTCTAACCTATTAGTTCTTTCTTAGAGTCTAATCAACCTGGGGGGAGATAAATACCCAACTCTGTCCTCACCACAGACAAGTATTCCACTGATAATAGAAGGGAAATTGAAAAGTATTCTTGAAGTTCACAACCCAGGGGCACAGTCTCAAAAAAAAAAAAAAAAAATGAGACCTAATCACAGGATTGTAGAATGCTTCTGGTTCTCCCACACCTAACCAAGTTACCACAATACCAATACAAATAAAAGGTCTATATACTAGATTTCCTTTGAACCAGTACCTCATGTTTGGTTTTCACCAACAAAAAAAGACATACTAAAAAACACTGATGAGACAGATCAAGCATCAGAACCAGACTGAGAAATGGCATAAATGTTGGAACCATCAGAAAAGGAGTTTAAAACAACCATAATTAATATGCTAAGGGCTGTAATGGATAAAACAGACCAGAAAAATCAAATTGGCAATGTAAGCAGAGAGATGGAAATTCTAAGAAAACTCAAAACAAATGCTAGCTAATCAAACACACTAAAACATAAATGAAGAATGACTTCATTAATGCACTGGACTTGGCTAGGGAAAGACTCTCTGATTACATATATATATATATATATATATATATATATATATATATATACACATATACATACACATACACACACCATAAATGGAAAATCAAAGAAGAAAGAAGAGAGAAAAAAAGAAAAAAGAGCAGAATATTCATGAAATATGGGACAACTACCAAAAAGTGTTACATATGTGTAATGGGACTACCAGAAGGAGAAGAGAGAGAGAGAGAAAGAAACAGAAAAAAATGTACATAATGATAATGTCTGAGATTTTCCCCAAATTAATGTCAAACACAAAACCACAGATTCAGGAATCTCATAAAATACCAATAGGATAAATGCCAAAAAAAACCCCAAAACAAACAAACAAACAAAACCCCAAAAACCCTTCACCTGGGCATACCATTTTTTAACTACAGAAAATCAAAGATTAAAAAAAATCTTGAAACTAGGAAAAAAAAAAAAAAAACAGGCAAAATCTTTACTTCTACAGGAGTAAGATAAGAATTACATCTGACTTTTCAGAAACCAAGTAAGCAAGAAGAGAATAGAAAGAAATATCTACAATATTGAGAGAAAAAAACACCAACTCAGAATTCTTTACCCTATGAAATTATCCTTCAGAAGTGAAGGAGAAATAAAGGCTTTATCACAAAAACAAAAATTGAGGAAATTTGTTTCCAGTTGGTCTGCCTTGCAAGAAATGTTAAAAGAAGTTCTTCAGAAAGAGGGAAAATGATGTGTAAGAAACCCAGATATCCATAAAAAACAAGAAAAGTACTGGAGAAGAAATAAGTGAAGGTAAAATAAAAACATTATTTTTCTTATTCTTAATTAATCTAACAGATAAATTTTGTTCATAATGACAACAATATATTTATGCATACTTACATATACATATGTGTATACTTACATATGCTTATGTGTAATTGAAAGGAGTGACAGCAATAGTACAAGGGACAGGAGGAGGGAATTCTTTTTTTATTATCAGGTACTTGCACTAACTGTGAAGCAGTGTAGTGTTTTTTGAAAGTGGACTTCAATTAGTTTTAAATGTGTATTTTTCATTCTAGGACAACAATTCAAAAAACCAAAAAAGAAAGAATAATTGATATACTAAGAAAGAAGAGAAAAACAGAATCATAAAAAGACTCAATTAAAAACATAAAAGGCAGAAAAAGAGTGGAGGACAAAAAGAGGAACAAAAAACAAGGGTGAGGAATAGCAAACAGTAACAAATATGGTATCTATTAATCTAATTACATCAGTAATCAAATTAGATGTCAATGGTCTTAATACACTAATTTAACACAAAGATTGTTAGAGTAAGAACAAAAAACAACACCCATCTAAATGTCGTCTAAACAAAACCAACTTATATATAAAACCACATATAAATTGAAAGTAAATGCATAGATAACTATATACCATGCTAGTAATAATCAAAAAAAAAGAAAGAAAGAAAGAAAGAAAAACCAGAATAGGAATATTGATTTCAAATAAATCAGAATTCAGAGTTAAAATGTTATCAGAGATAAAGAGGGGATATTGCATAATGAAAAAGGGATTTATTATCCAAGAAGATATAACAATCCTTATACACCTAACAATACAGCATCAAAATACATGAGAAAAAAACTAATAGAACTGCAGAGAAAGAGATGAATCCACTATCTAAGTTGGAGACTTCAATATCTTTCTATCACAAGTGGACAGATCTAGGAGGCAGAAAGCCAGTAAGGACATAGTTGAACTCAATAACATCATCTATGAACTGGATATAATTGACATCTGTAAAGTACTTCATTCAACAACAGAAGAATAATAATTATTCTCAAGCTCACATAGAACATTCGCCAAATTTGGCCAAATTCTGGGCCATCAAAAACACCTCAGTAAATGTAAAAGAAAAGAAATCATATGATGTCTTCTGCTATCAGTCCACAAATCAATTAAACTAGAAATCATTAATAGAAATATAGCTGAAAAATCCCAAAATACCTGGAGATTAAATAATACACTTCAAAACAACACATGGGATAAAGAAGAAATAGTAAAATAAATTGAAATATTTTGAACAAAACAAAAATGAAAATACAATTGACCAAAATTTTGGTATGCAGCAAAAAAAAAGTCTTAGATGGAAATTTACATAATTGAATGCATATATTAGAAAAGAAGAAAAAATCTAAAACCAATAATCTAAGATTCCACTTTAGGAAACAAGAAAAAGAAGAGCAAATTAAATTCCAAAGTAAGAAGAAAAAAGGAAATAATAAATATATGAGCCAAAATCAATTAAAGATTAAAAAATCAGCAAAACAAAGTGTATTCTTAGAAATGATCCATAAAATTGATATACTTTAACCATGCTAACTAAGAAAATAATGGAGAAGATACAAATTACTAACTTGAGAAATGAAGACGGGACATCATTATAGATCCCATGGACACAAAAATGAAAATAATATGAAATATTCCATGTCCACAAATTTGATAACTTAAAGTGAACCAATGCCTTGAAAACCACAATGCAAAAATTCACAAAAGAAGTAATAGACAATTTGAATAGAGATATAACTACTAACATATAAAATCAGTAATCAATAACCTTCTAAAACAGAAAGCACCAGGTGCAGGAGAAATTTTACCAGTTCTCCACAATCACGTTCAGAATACAGAAACAGAGGGAATAATTCATTCTAGGAAGCCAGCATTACCTTAATTATAAACCTGACAAAACACTACAAGAAAAAAAAAAAATATATATATATAGACCAGTATCTCACATGAACATAGGTGAAAAGAATCCTCAAAAAAATATCAGCAAATCAAATCCAACAATGTTTAAATCCAACAATGTATAAAAAGAAATATACACCATGACCAAGTAGGATTTCTCCCATGTATGCAGGGTAATTTGAACATAGAAAGTCAATGAATTTAATCCATCACATAAGGAGGCTAAAGAAGAATAATTACATGATTATATCAATACATGCATAAAAATTGATAAAATTCAACACACATTCATGATAAAAAAAATCCCAGCAAACTAAGAATACAGTTGAAATTTCTTCAACTTGAAGAAAACATCTGGCAAAAACATCTATTGATACAAAAAAATCTACAGCTGACATCATACTTAAATCATGAGAAAATCAAAGCATTCCCACTAAGATCAGAAGCAAGGAAAAATATCCCCTTTCACCACTTCTTTTCAACGTCGTACTGGAAGTCCTATCTAATGCAATAAGACATGATAAGAAAATATATACAGACTGGGAGGAAATAAAACTGTTTTGTTCTTAGATTTCATAATTGTCTATGTCGGAAATCCAAAAGAATAAATGACAACAAGAACAAAAAATGCTTCAGGAACTAATATGTAATTACTGCAATGTTGCAGGATACAACAGTAACATACAAAATTCAATTATGGTTCAACACCAAGGCACAATTCATGAAAGAAATAATTAATAAGCTCGACTTTATTAAAATGAACATTTCTGTTGTGTAAGTGACAGTCAAGAGAATGAGAAGAAACCACACACCAGGAGAAAATATTTTTAAAACACATGTATGATAAAGGAGTGTTACACAAAATAAAAAATAAACTCAAAATTTAACAATAAGAAAACAAATAGCCCAAATAAAAAATGTGCTTCATCCTGCATCAGGACCTGCTTCCATTTTCTCTCTTCCATTCCCATTAACATGCTGGGTGAGACTTCCCAGATATGAAATGAGACTTTGTTAGAAAAGGCATCATATACTGATTGGTACCTGTATGGATTTTAGTACTTCCCGTTAAAACCTACATACTAGTGTTACTTGTATTTATTTTTATTACTTGTATTTATTATTTCTTACTTGTATTTATTATAATGGTTCTCAATATAAAATAAATACTTGAATTGTTTTAAACTTTAAGCTCCATAAGCACAATATCCAAAAATGTTTTAAACTGTACCCTCAATCGTATTTTATTACTCATAAATATTTCTGAAATAAATGAGGGACAGTCAATTAATGTTTCAGCTATAAGCATCAAAAGAAATGGTGGTGTTACATTTGATGGGAAGTAAATTTGGGGGAGGTAAAAAAATTGTAACAAGATTTTTTTTAATAGAATTATATGTAATTTAGAAAAACAAGTAGGAGGTGGCTAGTGTTTTGGAAAATATTGATCAGAAAATAAATCTATACTGGAAGGAGGAAATATATATTTAAAGAATGGATATAAAGTCAGTCAGTAAACTCAGGAAAAAAATTAAGTGGAAAGATATAGAAAAAAAGTCCATAACTGGCTAACAAAATTGATATGAATGATAACAGTTAATTTATTGTTTTATACTGAATAACCTGAAAGCAAGACAGGTAAGAACCAGTAGGAAATCTGCCACATGGCAAAACAGTCTGGCTTAGCAAGTGCTGCTCCAAGGTGTCTTGCTTACAGAGATTTCTTATTTAATAACATTATATTAAGAAAAAGCAAAGACAAAATTTGTAGTAAGTAAAAGTGAAGTTAGTATTTCCATCTTTGAGGAAGATATCATCAAGTTTGGGTCCAATATAATGGAAAATAAATAACATTGAAAGGATATAGTCTTGGGTTAGAAATTAAGATGAATAAAAATGAGCCTACAAGTTAGGGACATATTAGGGATACCCACTTGCTAGTGACTACTATATTGGACAACAGAGATTGTATAACGTTCTATTACCTCAAAGTATTCTATTGCATATCGGTTTTGTTCTCAAAGTGTGGCTTTGGTCAGCAATATCAGCATTTCCTGCAAACTCCTTTAAAAGCAAATTCCCAGGCCCCATCCCAAATCAGAAATTTAGGGTTGGAAGAAGAGGCAATCTGTTATAACAAGTCCTCAATGTAATTGACATGTATACTAAAGTTTTAGAAGCACTGTGTTAGATCTTTTCTCTCTTTCTCTCTCCCTCCTGCTCTCCTCTCTCTCTCTCTCTCACACACACATACACCTCACACCATACCCCCCACATAACCCACGGCTCTTATAAATTACCCAAATATATGTGTCTCCATATCACCACATCTGTTCTACTGAGAAGGCACTATTACACCAAAGCAGAACCCAGGAATGGAAAATTACGGAATTCATCCTGTTAATCTGGAAGTTTTTGTGATTTGATTTAGTGTTAAATTTCACGTTACTGCCCTGATGTGTCTTTTTATATGTTGTTGCCACACAAAAGGGGCAAGTGAGCTCATAGTGTTAGCTATGCATAAGCTGAAGCCTGCCCCACTGGGTAAGATATATGTCTTAAGTCACATTTCTAAGAAGCATAAGATGACACAGGGGTTCTTTTGTGGGTGGTTTGTTGAGGAAGAACTTTTTGATGAGGGCTGTAAGAGAGTAAAGGAATCAAAACAGGACAAGGGAGAAAGCAAGCAAAGAACTGTGTTTAGGTGAAATTGAGGCTCAAGTCTGATCCCACAGGAAGCTCTGAATCATTAATGGCAATAGTGAAACACCAACTTGAAGCAGGAGAGCCAGAATACTGTAAGCCCCCCACGTACAAACCTTCAAGTTGCAAAATTTCAAAGATGTGAACATGTGATCCATCAACGTCAGGCGTGAGTGAAATTGCAACTTGCCCTCTGTCTCCTGTTGCTGATGATCTTCAGCTCTACCATCTCCCACCTCCTTTCCCTCCTCCAGTCAGTAACTCTTCTTGCCTGTTCACTTGATATCAGCACCTGTATGCCAACTATTGTACTGTAGTACTATACTTTTCAAGGTACTGTACTGTGAGATTAAAAGTATTTTCTGTATTTTTTGTGTTTGTTTTATTAATGTATTAATTTGTGTGAAAAAGTATTATAAACCTATTACAGTAGAGTACTATATAGCCGATTGTGTTAGTTGGGTTACCTAGGCTAACTTTGTTGGACTTAGATGAACTTGCTCTCAGAACTCAATGATATGTAGGGACTTACTGTATTATACACTTTATGAGTCTGTTATTGGCTGTGGGTTACCCCCAAGGTGAGGACATTACCTCCCAAGCATCTCCGGATAATTTGTCTTGTGCAGGCTGAGGGCAATTCTCAGAAGAGGGGTATAGCTCACAGCAGTTAAGGAATGATAGACTGGTGGGTGATAGACTGGCTCTGGACAGAGAACCAGCAATGTCTACTACAGATTCCAACATTGCAGAAAGGTGGTTGGAGAGAAAGGTCAGAGTTCAATGTTATTAATGTTGATTCCATTGGAAATCTCCCCATGCTAGATTTTATCTTCTTTGTGCCTTGCAAGGTGGCAATTAGAAGTAATAATGTACTAGAGTAACAGATCTGCAATGAATATTTGGGGAGAATTAAGCCATTCTTCTGAATAAGCCATTGGAAACAATTGGTCAACCTTCCTTATTTTGTATTTGATGAAAATGAGGCTTAGAAAGGAGTGATAAATATAAGATTAGGGATTTAGAGAGGCACTGTATATGCACCAGGATCAAAGTGATGTCATTTTCCAGTATTAAACTACTCAATCAAACTAAAATAAGGAGCTCCTGAAGATGGAAAAAAAAAATAGGACCTCTTTCAGTTAAAGTATGTGATCTTGTTAGCAACATTCTGGAAGCAGTCTTTCTTACTTGTTCCACTAGTGAGTCTAAAGAAAAGAATCTAATTTGACTGAGTGCAGACTCTTGCTACTTCTCAGTTCTTACTAAAGCTGCAGCAGCTGAATCCATCTATTTATGAGGCTGGCCCTGAGGAACCATGTGGGGAGTAGTGAGGGAAGTAATTTGTCACCTACTACGTCAAGTCACCATGGAATATTGACTCCCTCATTATCACTGCACGCAAGTCATCCTGGTGCCCAAATGAACACATTTGTCATAGAGCCCTGTAGGGAAAGCAACATTTTTGCTGTGGAATTTTGAAATTTCTTAGATCCTTAATTACACTTAAAACCATCTACAGATATTAATGTATTTCCCAATTTCCTAAAGTTTCAACCTGCTGTGAAATAGTGGTTTCTCTGGGAAGTCTGCATTTTTGTGAACAAAAACAAAATGTTATGTTTGATAACCCAAATGGAGAATCTCAGTGAAGTTGTAAGAACAGGTAAGCAAAAGGGCCTAGAAACTTAATCTTGTTCATTCTCTTCCCTCCATTTGCTCTGATTATTTTATTTAATTATGTACACCATTTTAATTATTTTTTAACAATAAGGAAAAACATAAATATAAGTTAATATAGTTATTGGTGAAGAGATTTATTTGTTCTCCTTATCCGATGATTGTTGTTGTAGATAATGATAAAATACAGAAGAAATTTTTCAGTTATTCAGAAGGTGGTAAAATGAGCTGTTTTTCTGTTTGCCTGAATAAAGTGGATATTGGCTTCCTTCGGTTTATAAGTTCTTTGAGGGCACAGATAGATGAATTTGTAAGACAGAAGAACCGGAAACATGAAGTTTTAGATAGACTTGCAGCCATTCAGGACTATCCACTGCCTCTGAAACTTTACAACTTTCAAGGCCCCTTATGAAAGTTTCCAAATATGTAAAGGTTGAGTCCAGTTACAGAGTAAACTCTGATATTGATAAACATGATAATGTGGCAGTTGGGAAAAGAGGCTTAGGTCCAGTATAAGCCCTTTGAAGCTAGTTGTGAAAGCTAAAACACAGGCAAATATTCCTGTTTCCAAGGGCATGATTTGTTTCCTTATCATATAACAGATAACCAGATACTGCTCACCCCTTTAACTTACCACCAGTTTAAACTCATTTTGGTTAGTATAACTTTGATTACTTATTTATTTAGTCATAAAAAGACAGCAGAATAACCTATATTCTGTCATCAACAGTGAGCTGACAAAAGTGAAATAGTCCAAGTGCTCTGTGAAACACGGTAAAAAGTTGAAATTCAGGGGTATGTTCCCAGGCAGATGAATTTCTGTGGCAGGATGTTGTTTGACTGTGTATAGATAATTCAGCAAGCATATAGACATTTCTGTGATTGATTGATAGATGAGGAGTAGAGGAATGGAAAAGGGACTGAAGAAGTTACAGAAATTCATTCCCTCTCCTAACCTTCTTCTCTTCCTTCTTCTAGCAGTCCTTATGGGAGACTATGGAGAAATGCATTCACTCTAAAGGCTTCACATGCTATATTTGTATGTATTATAATGTATGCATTACAATGAACACACTAGGCAAGAGCATTGCTATTGCTCTCTACTTGTTTGAAGTCTATCTAGAGCAGTAAGAGGATACATAAATAAATAGAGGAAACAGGTGGAGGACTGTGTAAATGGTGGAAATAAGTAGCACATAGATTTAAGTGGTAGAATAAGGCTCTACCCTTACAGGTTTACACTAGACATATCAATCCTACTCCTTTGCATACAGAGAGATACTATCTGTGAAAAATGCTCACCTGGTCTTTTGATCTATTCTAGACTAGATTAAAAAATATGTGTCAGATATCATGCTAGACTTGAACAGCTGAATTGTCAATCAGTGGTAAAAGACAGGCCTTTTAAAAGACTATAATGGTGTTATGGACTGAATATTTGTGTCCTTCTCCCCTCTTCCCAATTCATTATGTTCAAGCCCTAATGTCCAATGTAATGGTATTTGGAGGTGGAGCCTTTGGGAGGTAATTAGAGTTACATTAGGGTGGGGTCCTCACGATGAGATTAATACCCTTGTAAGAAGAGAAAGAGACAGGAGAGAGCACTTTGTCTACAGGAACAGGCAAGAAGGAAAGGCCATGTGAGCACACAGCAAGAAGGCCACAATCTACGAGCCAGGAAACTGGCTCTCACCAAACACTGAATCTGCCTGCAACCTGAGGGTAACCTCTCAGCCTCCAGAACCATAAGAAATAAGTGTTTGTTGTTTAAACATCCCAGTCTATGGTATTTTGTTTTAGCCACCCAAACTGACTGAAAACAAATGGACTTTGGGAAACAGAAATAATTGGCATGCAGCTTTGGGTTTGTTCCACTACCTCCACATTATCCTAGACTTTAACACCCCGTCCCTCCTTGATGTTTAATATGGACCCATATAAAGAAAATTTTGTGCCAGTGATATTGTGTAAGGAAATGGTGAGGTAGCATTAAGGCAAACTTTGAAGCATGTGTGGAATTACAATTAAAGCAGAAAGATAGGACTTCCCTGGTGGTGCAGTGGTTAAGAATCCGCCTGCCAATGAGAGGACACGGGTTCGAGCCCTGGTCTGGGGAGATCTCACATGCCACGGAGCAACTAAGCCCATGTGTCACAACTACTGAGCCTGCGCTCTAGAGCCCGCGTGCCACATCTACTGAAGCCTGTGTGCCTAGAGCCCGTGCTCCACAACAAGAGAAGCCACTGCTATAAGCCCGCACACCGCAATGAAGAGTAACCCCTGCTCGTGGCAACTAGAGAAAGCCCACGCGCAACGAAGACCCAACACAGCCAAAAATAAATAATAAATAAATAAATAAATAAAAAGCAGAAAGATAGAAAGGTAATTAAAATAATGTACATTAAAAAATTGGGTTCTGAATATTTATACATAGGAATTAATGTATGTATTGTGAATATTGAGTACATTTAAAACATAAAGAAAAATTAGGAATAATAAAAACCCTCATTCTGGATGGTGATTACCGTTTTTTTTTTTGAGTGTAAAGAAGATAGAATTTGATTACCATTTTTTATCTAAACTCTTTCTTGATAATTGTTTTAAAGGTAAAACAATCCACAGAAATAAAAATAGTTATTAGGTAATAAAATACGAAGTGTATTTTAGTCTTCTATTTATATTCTTCCATGTTAAAAAAAAATCTAAAATGTGTCTATATTTCTTCTCATATTTTTATAATTAGAAATGAACAAATCACTTAACCAGGCTTTTAGGCTGCTCACATATCTGGATTTTCTGCTTTCAGGATCACTTCTCATCCTATTCCTCAAAGTAATATTAGGTTTGAATAGTTCTTAGATATCTGTAACTTGTTTCATTGGTTCCTTGGAGGTAGAGCCTATGACCATGCCTTTCTTACTCTTGTTTGTATTTTCAGTGGTTAATTTTCAATAATTGATGAATAAAGGAATAAATAATTCCAAACACTTATGTTTTTATTTTTCCAGTCTAAAACCCAGCATTCGTTTCTTGTTGCCCACAGGCTATAAAGTCCATCTTTTCCAAACAGCCTGGACTTCCTTGCTAGATTTCCACTCCATGGTTAAAACTAAATTTTACTCAGACTGTGGTGATTAATTTATGCTCTGGTACATTTGTATTTTACTACTTTGGGAAACATCCTATGTGAGAGTAATGCTAGTGTGTCTCAATAGAGTACTATGGAATTCTCTCAAAATACCAATTCATAGAAACAAAAATCTCATCTCAGTACAGAGACTCTAAATATAGTCCCCCAAAGAAAACTTCTTTCCCGGTGAAGAAAAATGTTACGTATATATTTCCAACTGTTCCTAGTCAGTACGACTTAAGACGAAGTATAGAAATTTTTAGATTAAGCATGTATCCTGAAGATGCAGAGAAGTTAAAATCTAGCAATAGTGCAGGAATTTATATGTGGTCTTTCTGTCTTTCACCGTGAACAAAACTGGCTGTTTTCCTTCCAAAAGTGTTCAAGACACTGGGCAGGAAACCTCAACAGGCAGCCTTCAATCTCTTAGTGGAAACTCAATATTCACATCCAGTCCTGTCTGAGACAGATATCCTCAACCACGGTGTAAGTAGCAGCCCAAATCTGACAGCTGCTTGTTTCCATAATTTGCTCAAAAAAGGCAATTTACAGTTGATTTCCAACTTTGTAAGAATATTAAACCTCACTGAATATCATTTTTTCTTTCTTTTACTTCTTCCTACATCTATCTGTAAAAGAGGTAAACAGCAGGATTCAATTGCTCAATATGGAAACAATAGGTGTGTACAAGTTGGTAAGGGCCAGGAAAAGTAGTCAAGATTACTTATCATACATATTCATTTCCTTCTTTTATGCTTTTCTCAACCTCAGGATTCCTTGTTTTTTCCTAAAAATTATCCACTGTCTTTCAGTGTCTGCCTAATGAGACCACCTAACTCTGTGTCCTACCCTCCATAAGAAAATTCCCATTCCTAAAATTAGTCTTCTTTCCAAAATTATCATGTTTTAAATTAAGGCTTTAGCCATTTATTTAGAGAACAGTATTGATATAATCAATACTAAACTGCTAACATCTCTACAATTAATCTGTGACCTGTTTTAAGAACATCAAAATTTCTAAAGAAAAAAACTTTGCAGTATATACAAAGATCCATTAAAAAGTTAGGCATTTTCACACAGCAATACCATTCTACAAATCTGTTAAAAGAAACAATACTTATATAGTTAAAAACTCATGCAAATACATATAAATATGTAATCCTTAGGATGTTAAAATTTATTAATTAATAAAGCTATTATAAATATAAACCTTCATACATATGATTATGTAAAATTTAGAAAATTTATAATTTCCTAAGTAGTAATGTATTCTGTGAGGGTATGGATTATTTTTTGTACTGATACCAAACTCACTTTTCAACTTTTCTATGAGGAAAATGTATATTTTCATTATATCTTAGGATAGAACTTCATTTTGCAAAACAGGAGTATATATTATAATAGAAAGTGAGTACAGTGTAGAAAATGATACACATACATAAAAATATCCATCAGATTTTAGCAGATATGCTTCTGTATATTTTATACATAGATGCAAATGTAACTAACAAAATTAGAACATACTGAATGCTATTTTATAATCAGCTTTATTAGCCTAGGTTTATTAAAATTTACCACATATCATTAAAAATTATACCCCAAAGACTTAGGTACTTTACATAGTAAAGTTTGAACACCAAAGGACTAGTAGGTTTCCAATAAACATTTGTTGATTAAAAAAAAAATGTTTCTCAAGTTCCCAAGTGGTATTGATGAAGTAAAGGACATGTTAACTTTCAGGGCTCTTGTTTTCTGTTATGCTCTTAACCCTAGGAAATATTAAATAATTTTGGGTTTAACTAGTCACGCCTGAAATTTCC
Organism: Balaenoptera ricei; assembly: GCF_028023285.1. Taxonomy (NCBI): domain Eukaryota; kingdom Metazoa; phylum Chordata; class Mammalia; order Artiodactyla; family Balaenopteridae; genus Balaenoptera; species Balaenoptera ricei. The sequence continues at coordinate 18,595,033 of NC_082651.1, read as the reverse complement.
TGCTTGTCTAGCCAAGTGTCAACACAGATAGTACCATAAAAACAGCTACACTAACAAAAGGAACATATAGTAACATTTTGTTTTTAATTTGACAGATAAAAGGCTAGTTACTTATGGTTTTAAGTTATATTTATTTCATTAGATGTAAATTTGGATATTTTTTCACTTGTGTATTAACCCTCTATTTTTTATTTGGTGAATTTCCTTCTCATATGTCTTACTAATTTTATATTAGAGTTTACAATTTTTATATTAATTTTAAAGATTCTTTAGTGTGTGAAAACTAGTTTGGAGATATATTTTTGTAAATGGTTTATTGAAAGACAGCCATGCTCATTTGTTTATGTATTGTCTAAATTCCTCTGTGTTCTGCCTATTCATGCCTTTCTCCCCTGCAAACCTGCTCTTTTAAATGTCCCCATAGTCATGCCTTTTACAGAATGTCCTAAATTTGGGATCATACAGTATGTGTACTTTTTCAGATTGGCTATTTTTTTCACTTAGAAATATGCTTTTAAGTTTCCTCCATATTGTTTCATGGGCTTGATAACTCATTTCTTTTAAGTGCTGAAAATGTTCCATTGTCTGGATGAGCCACATTTTATTTACCCATTCCTCTACTGAAGAACTTCTTGGCTTCTTTCAAGTTTTGACAGTTATGAAGAAAATAGCTTAAACATCCATGTGTAGGTTTTGTGTGGACATAATTTTGCCACTCTTTTGGCTAAATACCTAGGAATTCTATTGCTGGATCATATGGTAAAAGTATGTTTAGTTTTGTAACAAACTGCCAGACTGTCTTCCAAAGTGGCTGTACAATTTTCTATTCCCTCCCAGCAACAAATGAGATTTCCAATTGTTCCATATCCTTGCCAGAATTTGTGGTTGTCAGTATTATGGATTTTTGCTACTCTGGTAAGTATGTACTGGCATCTCATTGTTATTTAAATTTGCATTTCCCTGATACAGTATGTTGTGGAACATCTTCTCAAATGCTTTTTTGCCCTGCATATATCTTTCTTGGTGGGATGTCTGTTAAGGTCTTTGGTCCATTTTTTAATTGCTTTTTGTTGTTGTTTGTTTTCTTACTGTTGAGTTTTAAGAGTTCTTTGTACATATTTGATAACAGTCCTTTATTAGATATGCCTTTAGCAAATATTTTCTCCCCATCTGAGGCTTGTCTTATTCTCTTTCACAGAGTGTTAGTTTTAAATTTTAATGAATTCCAGTTTATCAATTATTTCTTTCATGGATCATGCCTTTGTTGTTTTATCTAAAAAGTGATCATCATACCAAAGCTTATTTAGGTTTTCTCCTATGTTACCTTCAAAGTGTTTTATAGATTTGTGTCTTATATGTCAGTCTGTGATCCATTTTGAGTTAAGTTTTGTGAAGGGTGTAAGATCTGGGTCTAGATTCTTTTTTATTTTTTTTAATGTAGATGTCCAGTTGTTCCAACACCATTTGTTTAAAAGACTATCTTTGCTCCATTTTATTACCTTTGCTCATTTGTCAAAGACCAGTTGACTTAAATATTTACTGGGTTTATTTCTGGGTCTCCTATTCTGTTCCATTCATCTGTCTATTCATTCACCAATACCATACTGTCTTTATTACTGCAGCACTATAGAACTCTTGAAGTAGGGTAGTGTCTGTTCTCCAACTTCATTCTTCTCCTTCATCATTGTCAGGCTCTTTTGCCTCTCCATATAAACTCTATCAGTTAGTTGATATCAACAATATAACTTGCAGAATCTTGATTAAAATTATGTCAAATCTATAGATCAGGTTGGGAAGAACTGACATCTTGACAATATTGATTTTTCCTATCCATGAACATGGAATATCTATCCATTTATTTAGTTTTTCTCTGATTTCATTTATCAGAGTTTTTCAGTTTTCATCACACAGATCTTGTGCATGTTTTGCTGATTTATACCTAGGTATTACATATTTTTGTGTGCTAATATAAATGGTGTTGTGTATTTCATTTCAAATTTCACTTGTTTATTCATTGGATATAGGACAGCCATTGACTTGTATATATTAACCTGGTATAAATATATTTTTAAAATTTGTCTTGAAATTTCTACTTTGATCCATGTCTTATTTAGAAGTATGATGTTTAGTCTCTATGTGTTTTAGTTGGGATTTTCTAGTTATCTTTCTGTTATTTGATCTCTAGTTTAATTCCTTTGTAGTCTGAGAGCAGTTGTATGATATCTACTCTTTTATATTTGTTAGAGTGTTTTATGGTCCAGTATGTGGTCTGTCGTGGTGAATGTGCCATGTGAGCTTGAAAAGAGTTATGTATTTCACTGTTGTTGAGTGAAATACTTTACAGACATCAATTATATCCAGTTGATAGTGTTATTTAGTTCAACTAGGTCCTTACTGACTTTCTGCCTCCTACATCTTCTCATTGGTGAAAGAGGGGTGTTGAAAGCTCTAACTTAAATAGTGGATTTATTTATTTCTCTTTGCTGTTCTAATAGTTTTTCTTCATGTATTTTGATGCTGTATTGTTAGATGTATAAGAATTGTTATGTCTTCTTGGAGAATAAACCCCTTTTCAGTATGTAATACCCCCTCTTTTCCCTGATAACATTTTGAGCTTTGACTTCTGCTTTATTCTGAAATTAAGATAGCTACTCTAGTTTTCTCTTTTTCTGATTAGTGTTATCATGGTATATCTATATTCATGTATTTACTTTTAATTAATATGTGCCTTTATATTTAAATTGGGTTTGTTGTAGACAACATATAGATGGGTTTTGTTTTTTGATCCAAGCTAACAATTTGTGTCATTTAATTGGTCCATTTAGACCACTGACATTCTGAGTGATTTTGATGTAATTAGCATTGATTATATCTGTTCCTGTTCTCTATTTTTGCCCTTATTTTTGCTACTATTTTTGACTTCCATTCTTTTTCTGCCTTTTGTGGGTTTAAATGAGCATTAAATATGATTACATTTTTTCTCTTTAACATATCAGTTATGCTTGTTTTCTGTTTTTTTTTTTTTTTCTTTTCTCTTTTTGGACAGGAAGTAGGATTTATTGGTAAGTAAACACAAGGTAGTGCTGAAGCTCTTACGAGTGCAAGTCTCACCATTTGTCCAGGGGTTATTGTTAGAAATGTATTTTATCCCACAGCCATCTGGGATGAGCTGCTTTTCAGCTACCATGTCTTCAAAATCATCTGCATTAAACTTGGTAAAGTCCTACTTCTTGGAGATGTAGAATTCTAGCAGCCAGCTAACTTGAACTTGTCCCTGAATAGGGCCTCAGTCACATGCTTCTTGTTCTGCAGTTTGGTGCAGATGGACATTATGATTTAGCCAATGTGGACCTTGGCTCATCTGGCTCAGGCTTTTTGAAGCCACCACTCCATACCCATCTGGAGCCTATGCTGGGGACAGTATGAGGTCATACATGAATGTCTACTAGAATGGGCTGTCTCCATGTCACTTTGGGCAACCCATATGAGCAACAGTTTACATACATTACCAAATAGGCTACTATTTGCAGCCATTAGACACCAGGACCCCCATGAGGAAAAAAAGCATGGTCCGCTTAACTGGCTGCAGGTTTTGTTGTTGTTGTTGTTGTTGTTGTTGTTGTTGTTTTGTTTTTTAACTTTTTTTTAGTGTTTGTCCTAGAGTTTGCAATATACATATTCAGTTAATCCAAGTCCACTTTCAAATAATACTATACACATCACAGACAGTGTACCTTATGATGACAAAATAATCCCAGTTTCTCCCTCCTGTCCCTTGCATCATTGCTGTCATTCATTTCATATATATTTACATAGGCATACATATATATAATATATGTATAAAATATAAACATGTATAATCAAATACATTCTTGATAATATTATACTTAACAAAGTCTTGTATAATCAATTAATAATATGAAAAATAACTGTTTTTATTTTAACTTTACTTATTCATTCTTTGGTGCTATTCCTTTACACTGATCCAAGTTTCTGACCCATGTTATTTTCTTTCTCTCTAAAAAAACCTTTTATAACATTTCTTGCAGGTTAAGTCTACTGGCAATAAATTCCCTCGATTTTGTTTGTCTGCAAAAGTCTTTATTTCTCCTGCACTTTTGAAGGAAAATTTCACAGGGTACAACATTGTACGTTGATGGGGTTTTTTTCTTCTAATACTTTATTTCAGTACAGTCTCTTCTTGTTCACAGTTTCTGAGGAAATGTCAAATGTAATTCTTGTAATTGTTCCTTTGTAGATAAGGTGTTTATTTTTCCCATCTGGTGTCTTTTGGTAATTTTTTTTTTTTTTTTTTTTTGGCATTTATCATGCTTGATGTTCTATAAGATTTCTGGATCTGTGGTTTTATGTTTGATCTTAATTTGGGAAAAGTCTTGGTCATTATCATTTGCCATATTTCTTCTGTTCTTTTCTTTCTTCTCCTTCTGATAGTCCCATTATGCATTTTGTACCTGTTCCACAGTCCTTGGATAGTCTGCTCTGTTTTTATCAGTCTCTGTTCTCTTTGCTTTCTGGTTTTCAAGGTTTTGTGATATAGCCTCTAGCTCAGAAATTCTTTCCTCAGCCATGTCCTGTGTACTAAGAAGCCCATCAAAGGTTTTCTCATAGTTGTTTTAAATTATCAGTCTGAAAATTCCAATATTCCTGCTGTGTCTGTTCTGATGTTTGCTCTATCTCTTCAAGTGTGTGTTTTTTTGTTGTTTTTTTGGTTTTTTTTTTTTTTTTTGGTTTGTTATTTTACCTTTTGGTATACCTTGTAATTTTTTTTTTTTTTCCCTTGGAAGTAGGACATAATGTACTAGGTAAAGGGACTGCTGTAAATAGGCTTTTAGTAATGTGGTGGTGAGGTGTGGTGGGAGGGAAGTGTTCTATAATCTTATAACTAGGTCTCAGTCTTTTAGTAAGAGTATGCCTCTGTACTGTGAACTCCATAAGCATTTCTCAGTTATTTTGTTTTTGTTTTTTGTCTTGGCTGAATTGGATATTTCCTTTCTGCCAAGTTAATTAGGCTGTGCTAATATCCCAGCAGGTTAGGCTCTAGTTAATTAGTTTACCTGAGGGCAGGGCTTGCTAAAAAGAACCCAGAGCTCTGTGGTATTTCAAAATGGTTCCTTTCCCCTTCTCCCTACCAGAAGCCAATGGGGATTTTTCTCAGATATTTACTATGAGAACTTGGTTGAGCTTCTGGAGGTAAATCTCACAAAATTGTGGGTATCCCCTTATGACTGAGGTCCCTGAAGGATTTAACTCTCAGAGTTGCCCACACTGAGCCTTCAGCAATTCCTCAATTTCAGGATTTCTAACCCTGGCACTGGTATTTGCAAAGGTTTCTGGTTTTTTTGGTCAAACTATTCCAGCTTTGTCCAGTGGGAGCTCTTTTAGTTGACACCTAAGTGTCCACTTATATATCCTACACCTCCATTTATGTATGTGTATGTGTGTGTGTGTGTGTAGTACATTCTTATTTTCTGGCATTATAACACTCATCTTATATATTTCTGCCCTGGTCCTAGAATCTGGGTTTTATCCAAGGAACTCTAGTTCCTTTTAATGAAGAAACTAAGATCTGGGCATTAGGTGTGTTCTTATTTCATTTTCCTTTCTTTTCTCTCTTCCTTCCTTCCTTTCTTCCTTCATTCCTCCCTCCCTCCCTTCCTTTGTTCATTTGTTCCTTCCTTATTCCTCTTTCTTGAATCTCAAACTTTCATTCTTGGATCATTTTCTTCATTTTCAAATACATTTTTCAGAAGTAGCTTAAGTTTGTTGGTGCTGAATTTTAACATGCATAGCTTTTTTTAATTTTTAAATTATTTTATTTTTTATCAGTCTTGAAAACTTATTTACAGATTTTTCTTGTCTCATTGCACAATAATATTATATATAAAGTTTTCCTCATTTTTTACACTTATGTATTTCTAAATTGAACACCAAATTAAGTAATTTTATAGCTCACATTATTTTGTAGTGTATCTGAAAGATTTGATTTAAAGTTTTTTTTCATATCATAGTATAAATCACATCATGAAAGAAATAATTTCTCCATCATCCTGGGACTAAAAATCAAGGTACCTAGAAAGGAATAAACTTAGAAGAGCATCATATTCCTCCTCCTTCATAATTTAATGCCATAGACATAGATAATAATGACCATGATAATTTGAGAGGAACATATGTTGACTTATGAATTCTCTACCCAACCGTAAAGCCAGCTCAGTGAGTTAGGATCCATGCTCTCCCCCTTCCTCTTCTCATCCCTTATTTACTCCAACACTCCAATTGCTGTAGACTATATCTTTGTTAAAGTGTTTTAAAGTATTTAAGGACTTTTAAAAAGACAAATCTCTTTATTTGTTGGGCAGAGTTTTATGTATGACTGTGATTTAAATTGACCGACTTATTAACAGATAATGTTTTAAATTAAGAATGATGTTTAGATTTATATATTATGTAATTCTGCTTCTTGGGTAAAAGAAAAGTAGAATTGGGGTGATTATAGAAGCAGGAAATCAGTTCAGATAAAATATGATGAACCCCTGAAAAGGGAAACTGAAGATTATTGTACCATATTTTAAATTTATATTCAAAAAGAATCATTAGAACTTATACCAGTCCAGGTAACTTGAGTGATATGATAAAGAAGGGAAAGCAGAGAAAAAGTCTAAATTAATCATTTGACAACTGAGAGAGACTACATACTACATATTGGAATAATGTTATCGGGGTCTTTTTAAGCATATAGGTTTGCAACATGTTTCTGTTCAGCAGGTATCCAAAGACATTAATCTGCCCCCTTGTAGGACATAGGAACTGAAGATAGATTTAGGAGTAATCAACATAGTGTTGGTTCTTGATGAGATTGCCTATGAATAGTAGGTATGAATCTTCTACTTTATCAGAAATGACAACTTGATAGGCTCCCCAGTTAGACTAATTTTTGATATGCATTTGACTATCTGAAACATTTCTCTATTTATTTTTCAGCTACCAATTTATTTATCTATAAGTCCTTCCTATGTGGAACTTATGGATAGAAGTAATCATCAAAGTAAAATCTAAATTGAAGAGAACAGCTTCATTTTTTTCTTAAACAGTGTTAGGCTGTTTGTCAATAATCTGTTGACATGAGAAACTTATCTGACATGAGAAACTTATCTGACATCTTTGTGATTTAGAAAACTATTGGAGGAGATTATTAAAATTTTCAATACAAATCAGTTGTAAACAGATTTTGCTCTTTAGAAAACAAAACCTTATCACACTGTCAGTGAATGCAGATTTTAAAAGAATCTGAATTTCATTGGAATATGTACATGCTGGATGTTTGAGTCTACCTCTCTCAATTGAAGTGGATTTTCATTAGAAGACTTGGCCCAGATCAGTCTGGCAAGAAAGTCTCTTGTTCAGTAAACCTCCTTTCTCCACTGAGATCTATAAATATTCTATTCATTAAAATTTATGAAAAGACTCATCTGTCTTAAATATTTGCTAATATTAGTCATGGTTAAATCTTTGCATTTCAAAATTTCCTCCCTCTCTCTCTGTCTTATGCTCTCTCTCATAAAAGAAAGGGAAAAAAAGCAAAAGCTTGAGTTCTACTTAAGTTCTGTGGTACTGCAAAAATACTGAAATACAATAGAAATGGACAGAATAGTATCATCATCGAATAATAAAGATGGAGCTGGAATTTCCTCTGTTTTTAACCTAATAACCCAAGGGTCTATTGTGATGAAACAGACCACAGAGTTACTCCTGGTGTTAAACATGATCTCGTAGTCATACAAATCAGAGTAAAATTAGATTTGTGGACTCTTATAAGATTAACATTGTGTATTGAGACAATCAAATATATATCTATCAAATCTAATTTCATAGTTATATGAAGACATGTAGCCCAGGAAATTAATTCATTTCACTAGTTAGGGGATAAATGTTGATATTAGAGTTAAGAGAAATTATTTAACCTCACATAATATTATGTGGTATCTGGGAACATGACCTGATGGAAATAACTTTCTTGTTGTTTATATAGCTTTATGCAATCATAAACATGAAAAACCAAACCCTCAAAACAGTCCAATAGGTTGTTTTCTGCTTTATCATTATCATTATTATTATTATTAGTTTGCTTGTTTTTTCTTTTTAGGAAACTGAAAGAGGTATAGCTGTCATTTATCTTACTGGTTACCTAAACCTTTAAATTGAAAAGATATAACATTTAAAAAAATATTTAATTAAGTTATAATGCTTTATAAGTCATACAACCTAGATACTTTATTTGAGGTTGCAATCGGGGATAAGACTCTTGTCCAGTTATCCACTCATTCTACCTCTGTTGTCCCCTTATCACTAGAACGTCATGGAACAATGTTTGAAAACTTTAACATATCATAGTTTTCTTATTTTCTATATAAAGAAAGTGAGAATCAGCATGAGTGATAAAACTAGAGTGTATCTCAGGTACATTTACAAATACCTTTGCTTATGCTGCTCTTATGGAAAGAACACTTTCATTCTGTCTATTTGCATCAATATTCAACTATCAACAGACCTTCTGATAGTGAAAGTAGGATATCCTGCTATTTCTCTTACATGGTATAAAGAACAGTTCTACCACTCAAAAAAGTGTTTTAAATATAGATTTTGTGCAATACCATCTTATTTAAACACAAGCTGATTCAATAAATGGTTGCTGTATCAGAAGTAACACTGAAATACTCACAGGATCATGCCAGTTCGTCTTTCGGAGGTAAAGCCTAAAGAGTGATAGGCTTTTCACCTTTTAAAGAGATATGTCCCTGCCCATTTTTCAAAACATTCAACTCTCTCTTTGTTCATTAGTTGTTTCTTCCAATTTTGATAGGCATACCCTAAATACAATAATAAATGACTGGTTAGCCTCAGAGTAAGCAGACAGCAACAAGTTGTTGGAGAGTTTGTGCCCCATCAAAAGACAGTGGCAGCTACGTATTTCACCTGGTTGTTATCAAGTTGGAATTGAGACCAAATTTTGGCCAACTCCTCATATATTTTCAAATCATACCAGAAATTTAGATTTTAATAAGAAATCTAAATTTTTTTGATAGTAGCCAATGTATATGTGTTTAACATTTTACAGTCTAACACTACATATATCATATATTATATCTCAATGAACCAAATATAGCCTGTGAAGCACTACTTTGGAACATCTTCAAATTATATTTATTTAATCACATGCACTAAAACAATTAATCCATTCAACAAATAGTGAACATACTGTCAGCATTTGTTATAATTGATTTACACATATTTTTTCAATCAGTTGTTTCTAAAATTCTGTGATTTAGTGTTTTCCTTATTCCTATAAGAAATGGGAGAAATTAGAATCACAGAGAGGTTAAGAGTTATTCAGTTAGTACAAGAATAAGTGTTACAAGAAACAAACCAAACATGTATAATGGGTACAATATATTGTACCCAGTAGAAGTTAATATCTCACATAAGTAAACTCCAAATGACTGCTTCAGTTAGATGAGCAGCTCCCTCAAACAATGATTCAGGGACACAGGTTTCTTCTTTCTTGTAGCTTATCTTCAAATCTTGAGTTCCAAGTTCATTTCACTTATCATAAGCAAACTGGTGGACAAAGAAAGGCCATAGAAGACCATAAGCAATATGTTTCTATGATTCAGCCAAGAACTGGAACTGGTGTCAAGCAAAGAGAGAAAATGAACTAGATGAAAATAAAGTCATTCTCTATCACAGTCAGTCAATATCAGAATCAAGAGATGGATCCAAACAAGCTATATCCAGATCCTGCATTCTTACTGTATGCTGGTTTTTAAAATAGGTTATATAGTACAAAACATAGGGCTTTCAATCTTGTAGAGAAGGCAGTTAGGAACATGTGGACATGGTGGGTGTGTATATATGTTTATATGTCTGTAGATATAGATACGGATATAGATATATATATATTCCCATTTGTATCTCATGAATCAGGGACCCTGATCCTGAAACTGAAGCATAAGGTAAATTCTGGGAAGAATGCAGTTTCCTTTGTAAAAAAGGAAAAATTACAGGCACAAGAAACAACATTTGTGAAAAATAAAATAGTACATAAAAGACATTTAAGTTTAAAAGGCTAATATAACTGGATTAGAAAGCAAAAAACAACAAACAAACAAACAAACAAAAACAAAGGGAGAGCAATGAGAAACAAGGCTGTATAGAAAATCAAATGATATGGTGCTCAACATATCTTATACTAAGGAAGTCAATTTTCACCCTAAGATCAATTAAATCCATTAAATAATTCAAAAAGAGAAATAAAGTAACAGATTTGGTTATGAAAATATTTATTCTGACAATTGGAGCCTCCTCATTCCTCTATTCAGTGCAGGATAAATTTTCTTCTGGAGAAGAAACAAAATTCTCCTACAGCTCCAATTTCAACAAGAAATTTTATCACTGCTTCAAGCCTTCTCTTTTCTTAAGAACTTTAAATGTCAAAAAATGTTTTTTCAGTCGATAATAGTATTTATGCTGCCAATCTACAATGAGATACAGAAATGACTAATTTTTTAAATAGAATGGGAGAGTAAACATTTAATAAATGTAGTGGATATATAGAAAATGCCTAATGATTCTTTTTTTTTTTTTTTTTAAACATCTTTATTGAAGTATAATTGCTTTACAATGGTGTGTTAGCTTCTGTTTATAACAAAGTTAATCAGTTATACATATACAATATGTTCCCATATCTCTTCCCTCTTGCATCTCCCTCCCTCCCACCCTCCCCATCCCACCCCTCTAGGTGGTCACAAAGCACCGAGCTGATATCCCTGTGCTATGCGGCTGCTTCCCACTAGCTATCTATTTTACATTTGGTAGTGGATATATGTCCATGACACTCACACACCCTGTCACATCTCACCCCACCCCCTCCCCATATCCTCAAGTCCATTCTCTAGTAGGTCTGTGTCTTTATTCCCGTCTTGCCACTAGGTTCTTCATGGCTTTTTTTTCCCTTAGATATGTGTTAGCGTACTGTATTTGTTTTTCTCTTTCTGACTTACTTCACTCTGTATGACAGACTCTAACTCCATCCACCTCATTACAAATACCTCCATTTCATTTCTTTTTATGGCTGAGTAATATTCCATTGTATATATGTGCCACATCTTCTTTATCCATTCATCTGTCGATGGACATTTAGGTTGCTTCCATGTCCTGGCTATTGTAAATAGAGCTGCAATGAACATTTTGGTACATGACTCTTTTTGAACTATGGTTTTCTCAGGGTATATGCCCAGTAGTGGGATTGCTGGATCGTATGGTAGTTCTATTTGTAGTTTTTTAAGGAACCTCCATACTGTTCTCCATAGTGGCTGTATCAATTTACATTCCCACCAACAGTGCAAGAGAGTTCCCTTTCCTCCACACCCTCTCCAGCATTTATTGTTTCTAGATTTTTTGATGATGGCCATTCTGACCGGTGTGAGATGATATCTCATTGTAGTTTTGATTTGCATTTCTCTAATGATTAATGATGTTGAGCATTCTTTCATGTGTCTGTAGGCCATCTGTATCTCTTCTTTGGAGAAATGTCTATTTAGGTCTTCTGCCCATTTTTGGATTGGGTTGTTCATTTTTTTGTTATTGAGCTGCATGAGCTGCTTGTAAATCTTGGAGATTAATTCTTTGTCAGTTGCTTCATTTGCAAATATTTTCTCCCATTCTGAGGGTTGTCTTTTGGTCTTGTTTATGGTTTCCTTTGCTGTGCAAAAGCTTTTAAGTTTCATTAGGTCCCATTTGTTTATTTGTGTTCTTATTTCCATTTCTCTGGGAGCTGGGTCAAAAAGAATCTTGCTGTGATGTATGTCATAGAGTGTTCTGCCTATGTTTTCCTCTAAGAGTTTGATAGTGTCTGGTCTTACACTTAGGTCTTTAATCCATTTTGAGTTTATTTTTGTGCATGGTGTGAGGGAGTGTTCTAATTTCATACTTTTACATGTACCTCTCCAGTTTTCCCAGCACCACTTATTGAAGAGGCTGTCTTTTCTCCACTGTATATGCTTGCCTCCTTTATCAAAGATAAGGTGACCATATGTGTGTGGGTTTATCTCTGGGCTTTCTATCCTGTTCCATTGATCTATATTTCTGTTTTTGTGCCAGTACCAAACTGTCTTGATCACTGTAGCTTTGTAATATAGTCTGAAGTCAGGGAGCCTGATTCCCCCAGCTCCATTTTTCCTTCTCAAGATTGCTTTGGCTATTCGGGGTCTTTTGTGTTTCCATACAAATTGTGAAATTTTTTGTTCTAGTTCTGTGAAAAATGCCAGTGGTAGTTTGATAGGGATTGCATTGAATCTGTAGATTGCTTTGGGTAATAGAGTCATTTTCACAATGTTGATTCTTCCAATCCAGGAACATGGTATATCTTTCCATCTATTTGTATCATCTTTAATTTCTTTCATCAGTGTCTTATAATTTTCTGCATACAGGTCTTTTGTCTCCTTAGGTAGGTTCATTCCTAGATATTTTATTCTTTTTGTTGCAATGGTAAACGGCAGTGTTTTCTTAATTTCACTTTCAGATTTTTCGTCATTAGTGTATAGAAATGCAAGAGATTTCTGTGCATTAATTTTGTATCCTGCTACTTTACCAAATTCATTGATTAGCTCTAGTAGTTTTCTGGTAGCATCTTTAGGATTCTCTATGTATAGTATCATGTCATCTGCAAACAGTGACAGCTTTACTTCTTCTTTTCCGATTTGGATTCGTTTTATTTCTTTTTCTTCTCTGATTGCTGTGGCTAACACTTCCAAAACTATGTTGAATAATAGTGGTGAGAGTGGGCAACCTTGTCTTGTTCCTGATCTTAGTGGAAAAGGTTTCAGTTTTTCACCATTGAGGACAAGGTTGGCTGTGGGTTTGTCATATATGGCCTTTATTATGTTGAGGAAAGTTCCCTCTATGCCTACTTTCTGCAGGGCTTTTATCATAAATGTGTGTTGAATTTTGTTGAAAGCTTTCTCTGCATCTATTGAGATGATCATATGGTTTTTCTCCTTCAATTTGTTAATATGGTGTATCACATTGATTGATTTACGTATATTGAAGAATCCTTGCATTCCTGGGATAAACCCCACTTGATCATGGTGTATGATCCTTTTAATGTGCTGTTGGAGTCTGTTTGCGAGTATTTTGTTGAGGATTTTTGCATCTATGTTCATCAGTGATATTGGCCTGTAGTTTTCTTTCTTTGTGACATCTTTGTCTGGTTTTGGTATCAGGGTGATGGTGGCCTCGTAGAATGAGTTTGGGAGTGTTCCTCCCTCTGCAATATTTTGGAAGAGTTTGAGAAGGATAGGTGTTAGCTCTTCTCTAAATGTTTGATACAATTCACCTGTGAAGCCATCTGGTCCTGGGCTTTTCTTTGTTGCAAGGTTTTTAATCACAGTTTCAATTTTAGTGCTTGTGATTGGTCTGTTCATATTTTCTATTTCTTCCTGGTTCAGTCTCGGCAGTTTGTGCATTTCTAAGAATCTGTCCATTTCTTCCAGGTTGTCAATTTTATTGCCGTAGAGTTGCTTGTAGTAATCTCTCATGATCTTTTGTATTTCTGCAGTGTCAGTGGTTACTTCTCCTTTTTCATTTCTAATTCTATTGATTTGAGTCTTCTCCCTTTTTCTCTTGATGAGTCTGGCTAATGGTTTATCAATTTTGTTTATCTTCTCAAAGAACCAGCTTTTACTTTCATTGATTTTTGCTATTGTTTCCTTCATTTCTTTTTCATTTATTTCTGATCTGATCTTTATGATTTCTTTCCTTCTGCTAGCTTTGGGGTTTTTTTGTTCTTATTTCTCTAATTGCTTTAGGTGCAAGGTTAGGTTGTTTATTCGAGATGTTTCCTGTTTCTTGAGGTAGGCTTGTATTGCTATAAACTTCCCTCTTAGCACTGCTTTTGCTGCGTCCCATAGGTTTTGGGTCGTCGTATCTCCATTGTCATTTGTTTCTAGGTATTTTTTGATTTCCCCTTTGATTTCTTCAATGATCACTTCGTTATTAAGTAGTGTATTGTGTAGCCTCCATGTGTTTGTATTTTTTACAGATCTTTTCCTGTAATTGATATCTAGTCTCAGAGCATTGTGGTCGGAAAAGATACTTGATACGATTTCAATTTTCTTAAATTTACCAAGGCTTGATTTGTGACCCAAGAGATGATCTATCCTGGAGAATGTTCCATGCGCACTTGAGAAAAATGTGTATTCTGTTGTTTTTGGGTGGAATGTCCTATAAATATCAATTAAGTCCATCTTGTTTAATGTATCATTTAAAGCTTGTGTTTCCTTATTTATTTTCATTTTGGATGATCTGTCCATTGGTGAAAGTGGGGTGTTAAAGCCCCCTACTATGATTGTGTTGCTGTCGATTTCCCCTTTTATGGCTGTTAGTATTTGCCTTATGTATTGAGGTGCTCCTATGTTGGGTGCATAAATATTTACAATTGTTATACCTTCCTCTTGGATCAATCCCTTGATCATTATATAGTGTCCTTCTTTGTCTCTTGTAATAGTCTTTATTTTAAAGTCTATTTTGTCTGATATGAGAATTGCTACTCCAGCTTTCTTTTGATTTCCATTTGCATGGAATATCTTTTTCCATCCCCTCACTTTCAGTCTGTATGTGTCTCTAGGTCTGAAGTGGGTCTCTTGTAGACAGCATATATATGGGTCTTGTTTTTGTATCCATTCAGCCAGTCTGTGTCTTTTGGTGGGAGCATTTAATCCATTTACATTTAAGGTAATTATCGATATGTATGTTCCCATTCCCATTTTCTTAAATGTTTTGGGCTTCTTATTGTAGGTGTTTTCCTTCTCTTGTGTTTCTTGCCTAGAGAAGTTCCTTTAGCATTTGTTGTAAAGCTGGTTTGGTGGTACTGAACTCTCTCAGCTTTTGCTTGTCTTTAAAGGTTTTAATTTCTCCATCACATCTGAATGAGATCCTTGCTGGGTAGAGTAACCTTGGTTGTAGGTTTTTCTCCTTCATCACTTTAAGTATATCCTGCCACTCCCTTCTGGCTTGCAGAGTTTCTGCTGAAAGATCAGATGTTAACCTTATGGGGATTCCCTTGTGTGTTATTTGTTGTTTTTCCCTTGCTGCTTTTAATATGCTTTCTTTACATTTAATTTTTGACAGTTTGATTAATATGTGTCTTGGCGTGTTTCTCCTTGGGTTTATCCTGTATGGGACTCTCTGTGCTTCCAGGAGTTGATTAACTACTTCCTTTCCCATATTAGGGAAGTTTTCAACTATAATCTCTTCAAATATTTTCTCAGTCCCTTTCTTTTTCTCTTCTTCTTCTGGGACCCCTATACTTCGAATGTTGGTGCATTTAATGTTGTCCCAGATGTCTCTGAGACTGTCCTCAGTTCTTTTCATTCTTTTTTCTTTATCCTGCTCTGCAGTAGTTATTTCCACCATTTTATCTTCCAGGTCACTTATCCTTTCTTCTGCCTCAGTTATTCTGCTATTGATCCCATCTAGAGTATTTTTAATTTCATTTATTGTGTTTTTCATCATTGCTTGGTTCTTCTTTAGTTCTTCTACATCCTTGTTAAATGTTTCTTGCATTTTGTCTATTCTATTTCCAAGATTTTGGATCATCCTTACTATCATTATTCTGAATTCTTTTTCAGGTAGACTACCTATTTCCTCTTCATTTGTTAGGTCTGGTGTGTTTTGACCCTGCTCCTTCATCTGCTGTGTGTTTTTCTGTCATCTCATTTTGCTTATCTTACTGTGTTTGGGGTCTCCTTTTCACAGGCTGCAAGTTCATAGTTCCCGTTGTTTTTGGTATCTGTCCCCAGTTGGTAAGGTTGGTTCAGTGGGTTGTGTAGGCTTCCTGGTGGAGGGGACTATTGCCTGTGTTCTGGTGGATGAGGTTGAATCTTGTCTTTCTGGTGGGCACGTCCACGTCTGGTGGTGTGTTTTGGGGTGTCTGTGGCCTTATGATTTTAGGCAGCCTCCCTGCTAATGGATGGGGCTGTGTTCCTGTCTTGCTAGTTGTTTGGCATAGGGTGTCCAGCCCTGTAGCTTGCTGGTCGTTGAGTGAAGCTGGGTCTTGATGTTGAGATGGAGATCTCTCAGAGATTTTTGCCGTTTGGTATTACGTGGAGCTGGTAGGTCTCTTGTGGACCAGTGTCCTGAAGTTGTCTCTCCCACCTCAGAGGCACAGCCCTGATGCCTGGCTGGAGCACCAAGAGCCTTTCATCCACACAGCTCAGAATATAATGGAGAAAAAAATAGAAAGATAAAAAGAGGATAAAATAAAATAAAATAAAGCTATTATAATAAAAAATAAGAAAAAAATTATTAAAAGTAAATGTATTCAGAAAATTTTTTTTTTAATTTTTAAAAATAGATTTATTAATTTTTTATAGTGAAAAATAAGAAAAAAAAATTTTAAGAAAAAAATTTATTAAGAAAAAAAAATTTTAATTTTTTAATATAAAAAATATGAAAAAACATTAAAATTTTTTTAATTTCTAAAAATAGAAAATATGGAAAAAATTATTAAGAAAGCATATATTAGGAAAAAAAATTTTTTTAAGTAAAAAGAAAAAAAAAAAAAAAATGAATGGACCTAACCCTAGGACTGATGGTGAAAGCAAAGCTATACAGACAAAATCTCACCTAGAAGCATACACATATACACTCACAAAAAAAGGAAAAGGGGAAATTAATATATACTGCTCCTAAAGTCCACCTTTTGAATTTGGGATGATTCGTTGTCTATTCAGGTATTCAACAGATGCAGGCACATCAAGTTGTTTGTGGAGCTTTAATCCGCTGCTTCTGAGGCTGCTGGGGGAGATTTCCCTTTCTCTTCTTTGTTGGTACAGCTCCCAGCGTTCAGCTTTGGATTTGGACCCGCCTCTGAATGTACGTCGCCTGAGGGCATCCGTTCCCCGCCCAGACAGAACGGGGTTAAAGGAGCAGCTGCTTCGGGGGCTCTGGCTCACTCAGGCCAGGGGAGGGAGCAGTATGGAGGAGGCGGGGCGAGCCTGCGGCGTCAGAGGCGTCGTGATGTTGCAGCAGCCTGAGGCGCGCTGTGTGTTCTCCCCGGGAAGTTGTCCCCGGATCACGGGAGCCTGGCAGTGGCGAGCTGCACTGGCTCCCGGGAGGGGCAGTGTGGAGAGTGACCTGTGCTCGCACACAGGCTTCTTGGTGGCGGCAGCAGCAGCCTTAGCGTTTCCTACCAGTCTCTGGGGTCCGCGCTGATGGCCGCGGCTCGCGCCCATCTCTGGGGTCTGCGCTGTTAGCCATGGCTCGCGCCTGCCTCTGGAGTTCGTCTAGGCGGAGCTCTGAATCCCCTCTCCTTGCGCACTGTGAAACAAAGAGGCAAGAAAAAGTCTCTTGCCTCTTCGGCAGCTGCAGACTTTTTCCCGGACTCCCTCCCGGCTAGCACCAAAGCCCGAGCCTCAGCTCCCAGCCCCCGCCCGCACCGGCGGGTGAGCAGACAAGCCTCTCGGGCTGGTGAGTGCTGGTTGGCACCGAGCCTCTGTGCGGGAGTCTCTCTGCTTTGCCCTCCGTACCCCTGTGGCTGCGCTCTCCTCCGCGGCTCCGAAGCTTCCCCCCTCTGCCACCCGCAGTCTCTGCCCGCAAAGGGCCTTCCTAGTGCCTGGAAACCTTTCCTCCTTCACGGCTCCCTTCCACTGGCGCAGGTCCCGTCCCTATTCTTTTGTCTCTGTTATTTCTTTTTTCTTTTACCCTACCCAAGTACGTGGGGATTTTCTTGCCTTTTGGGAGGTCTGACGTCTTCTGCCAGCGTTCAGTGGGTGTTCTGTAGGAGCAGTTCCACGTGTAGATGTATTTCTACTGTATCTGTGGGAAGGAAGGTGATCTCCGTGTCTTACTCTTCCGCCATCTTGCCCCTACTCCTCTGATTCTTAGATATTATAATTATTTCACTCAATTGAAAATGTAAAGTAACAACTGGATAATTTTTCTGAGAGATCTGAAGAGAGTCCTGGGCTAAATACACAAACATAGATATTCTGAACATATAGATGGCTCCCTGGACTTTATAAGTTGTCTAACCATCATCAGCCTCCCTATTCAGACCGTACCATAGCAACAATCTAGTTCAAGAATCCATTTTTCCCCAAAGAACCCATGGAACTCAGTGGAAGTTGACACATCTCTAGTTCCTGGGAAAGGTATCAGTTAATCCAAACTTCTAAAGTAATCATAATAATCTCAACCATTTTGCCCCAGATAGATGCCAGAGCTCAGAATTAAGGAAATCAGCTAATAATATTACCTCGGAAAGATAATTGGTGCTAGGATACAGAGAAATCTAAATTGACTCAGTTACATTGATTAGAAGAGGTTTTATTCCTTATTTAATGGAGATACCCTGTCTCTTCCCCCTCTGCACATGAACAGGGTAGCAAATTTTCACAACTGTTATTTGTCATATTTGTAACCATGAGGAAATCTAGCCTGAAAGACAAGAGATGAGAGAATAACAGAAACAGGGATGCAGCCTTGGTCATGGACCTGGAAATATCACCATTTGAAGGCTTTTGAGTCTGGATTTCTCTTAAAATAGGTAATAAATGAAGCCATCAATGTATGTGGCACTACATAGGAAGAACATGAAGAATAAAACAATAAAATACAGAAGAATCTAGGGTGTTAGGTGCATAGAATTATACTCACTTTTGATCTAACTCTGAGGATATATGACTCATTATAGAAGCATATGTACAATTGAAATTATAAAATTAGGACTTCCCTGGTGGCACAGTGGTTAAGAATCCGCCTGCCAATGCAGGGGACATGGGTTCGAGCCCTGGTCCGGGAAGATCCCACATGCCGCGGAGCAACTAAGCCCGTGCACCACAACTACTGAGCCTGCATGCCACAACTACTGAAGCCCACGCACCTAGAGCCCATGCTTCGCAACAAGAGAAGCCACTGCAATGAGAAGCCCACGCACCGCAACGAAGAGTAACCCCTGCTCACCGTAACTAGAGAAAGCCCACGCACAGCAATGAAGACCCAATGCAGCCAAAAATAAATAAATTAAATAAATAAAATTTAAAAAAAAAGAAATTATAAAATTATAGGTGAGATGTAAGCCAAAACATCTATATCTGAAAATCTACTCATTTCTCCCTAAACATTAGCTAAGATGACAATGACCCTGGAATTTTGGTAGCATCTATGTTTATTACAGCAGTAATGCCTAAGTGCTCTGGTACAGAAAACAGAAATAACTTTGGGGTAACTGCATAGTGTATCACTTCCCCTACTTGTGCTGTCAAATGTTACGACAGCAGTGTAATATTATTCTCAGAAAGGCAAAACAAAATAAAACATGACACTAGTAATGTTATGTTTAATTCATGGTAATTTGATGTTCTTATTTTTTATGATCAGAATAAAATAGCTTGTGTAAGATAATACATTTGATTCATTTTGTACCAAGTCTTCTTTATTATGAGGCCTATAAAAGCATCAAATAATCACAACAAACAATTTAGTTGGAACTTACTACTACAAATAACTTCTAAATTGAAATGTTAGCTTCAATAATTTCAGAAAATAGCAACAACAAAGAATGCCTAGTACTTTAAACGTCCTGTGGGAAGAGTTACCATGCTGTTATGCCCACATTTTAAAAAATCCCTTCAAGATGTCCAGTTAGGACTGAAAGGGTAGCGATCCATTTCATCACTATAGTTATTTTTCTCCCCTTTGACAATTGCCTGTGCAGTTGTCATCATATTGCCTACTCCAGAATGTGTAGTATATTTTACTAAAATATATACAACATTGAGTTTTTCTTTTAGGTGTTCTGGGAGCAGAACCTTTATATAAGTCCTAGATAGAGGTTTTTGCCTTGAGGGGTCAAAGGGGTAAGAGAATTCATGAGATGTGAGAGGTTCAGTAATGCAAATTTTAAGTACCCAGGAAGACATGAGGAAAACCTTCCTAAAACATGGAGTATTCTCTGCCATTACTGAGACGCAGTTATTATTTAATCATGATCACATTGCAATGGTGCCTGGAAAAATATTTTGAAGTGGTGAAAATCGTTGTGAAGGAAACGGTTTGTATGCTTAGAATAATTTACTAAATCAAATGGACTTTGGTAGAAACTGAGTTCTATTTATCTTAGAATCACGAAGTGAGGCCAAAAATATGAAATTCTATGAATTGCTTGTATTCTTTAAACATGTCTTCAAGTATTTTTTTTTAAAAACTTTATTTTCCTCTGCCTCAATGATTAAATCTGTGCGTAGTTAATCTTGGCAGAATCAATAAATAAAGTATATCTCTGTAAAGAATGAATACTCACCAACTTCTATATTCTGGGCTTCTATATTGTGGGCTCAGTGAAACTCTTAGTGGAAGGAAAACAACATGAAGGGATTGTTTGGCTATTATAGAAAAAAAATAAATAAATGTTGGTGAGAATGTACAGAAAAGGAAACCCTGTGTACTGTTCATGGATGTAAAATGGTACAGCACCTATGGAAAACAATATGGAGGTTCCTCAAAAAATTAAAAATAGAACTACCGTGTGATCCAGGAATCCTTCTCTGGGTACATATACAAAAAAATAAATCAGTACTTTGAAGAGATACCTGCATTCCTGTGTTCATTGCAACATTATTCACAATAGCCAAGATATGGAAACAACCAAGGTGTCCACCTATGCATGAATGGATGAAGAAAATGTGATGTGAGATATATATGTATATGTGTGTATATATATATATATATATATATATATATATATATATATATATGTATAAAAATCTACCTTTAAAAAAAAGGAGATCCGGTCATTTACAACATCGATGAAATTGGAAGACATCATGTTAAATGAAATAAGCCAGACACCGAAAGAAAAATACTTATTATCTCACTTATGTGTGGAATCTAAGAAAACTGACTACATAGGAGCCAAGCAGAATGGTGGTTACCAGGGGCAGGGAGGTGGGGGAAATGGGGAGATGTTGGTCAAAGGGTACAAAGTTGCAGTTATGTAAAATGAATAAGTTCTAGAGTATAGCATGGTGACTATAGTTAATAATGCTGTATTGTATACTGGAAATTTGCTGAGAGTAGATTTGAGGTGTCTTTACCAATAAATGAATGAATGAGTGAATGAATGAATAATAAAGATACTACGTGAGCACATGCATATGTTAATTAGCTAGACTAGTAATAATTTCACTGTGTGTATGTGCATCAAAACATAATGTTGTACACTTAAAATATTATAATTTTTATTAAAAAAATAACAGAACAGAATAAAATGGAATGGCAAGTATTAATACTTAACACAGCAATTCCTAATTTAAACTGAGGTAGCTCTGGGTATTATTATTATTATTATTTTTTAATGATTAATATGATATAAGCTAATTCTAGTGTATACATTGGAAGAACATTCTTATTAAAATTCCTTTCTTTTCTGTGACCTCCAATGACTTCTTTTTAACCTGGCATAGCAAATTGCTTCTGAAGGTCTTAAGATAAATAGACTACACATTTAAAATTAAAATACCATCATTTGTAATTACCTAGTCACATATTATGTTCTTTCAGAATCACTTATTTATAATACAATTGAGATGATGAGCCTCCAACATTTACCCAGCATTACTATTTGACCTTTGTCTTACTCTAATTAATATTTATGAGATTGTAATGAACAGTTTTGATTATTCAGATTATATTTTCAAATTTTATACACATTACTAGTTCTAGTCTCTATAATTGGGAGGCTATAAGCCTGAACTCTTCTAGACACATTAGAGGAAAACAGTCAATTTTCAATACTGCCTTTCTTTGTTGTTGTAATCATTACCCCCTGTGACACGTACTTATATTTAGCCTCAAATGTAATTTTAAAAATCACTTACAATTGATTTACTTAAGTAAAATTTGAACGAGAAAAGGACAATGGGAATTGGGCTCCTTCAAGTCGTTTACATATATTATCTCCTCTCCTTCATAGCACTATGGAATACGGTACTATTATAAGGGTACTATTATCTTCTTCGTTATAGATAATGAAGTGAGCCACAGCAATATTAAAGGAATAACTTCAAATAACACTGTATATGGTAGAGTCAGGTTTCATAATGTATGATCTTAACCATCATGGCACATTGAATTTCATTGATAAACTAAAAATGTGTGTGTGCATTTATATAAAAATAATCACAAAAAAAAGGCAATGTGAAAAAATTCCTTCTTCATTCTTCTATTCCTACTATTCCTCCTGAGTTTACATCACAGATACAAATATTTAGCCCTCTAAATATTTTATGGTGTAATATTGTGCAAAATATACACAGATTAGAATATTTTATGCATGTTCCCTTTTACATAAGCTGAATCATGAAAACACATTTATCTTTTATCACATAAATAGTATAAAGATCACAGAGGTCTTTTTCATATTTTGAACTAACACATTGGTTTCCATTGTGTAGATTCATTGCAATTTATCAATGGATATAGACTTAAACCTCTCAAAATTCTAAAATGCACCTACTGCTGTAAAACATCTAGAAATCATTTTTATAGCTCTGGTAATATCACTTTTTGATGTGTAGCTAATATCCCAAAACAATAAGAGCAATCTTAGGATATAGATTTTATAAGGAGGCTATAAATAAAATTTCCTGAGGGATTAAAAAAAAGCTCTTAAAGTATTACTGAAAAGAGTGGGTTCTAAAATCTGGAAAAATGGTGTCTTGGGTTTTAATGATTGCATAAGTATGGATACTTGGGCCCATTTCTGATGGCTTCATTGTAAAAGAATCATGTATGAAGCCTACAGCCTGTGAGAAATAGAGAATTAGAAAATGTATGCTCATCAAGAAAAGAAGAGGGCACAGAGATTTGACTAAGTCATTCTTGACACTTGGTGGGAAGAATACCAAAATAATATTTTCTGGAGATTTTTTTGTAACTGTAACCTGATCCTTATAAAAAATTGAGGTATGAATGTATGCATCCCTGTTTTCCAGGACTCTTCAAGCTAAATATTTAGGTAACATTAACTTAAAATAATGTCAAGTATATAGTAACTGCTGCTGAAAACTTTATACATATAATTCATTAGTTCTGAGAGAAGGAAACATCATTTTCAGAGAACATAACTTTCTCTCATTTAGACCCTTATGAAATCAGTTAACTAAAAACAAGAGGAAAGGGGTAAAAAAAAAAAAAGGACTCAACATGAAATAATCAAACATCATAATGTTAGTATTGTCTAATACGTAATATAAAAGTTTATATATAAAATATTTTAAATAGCAAATGCAAAATTTAAAAGACAGTAAAAATTATTATCAAGACAATTTATAAACCAAACTAAACTTTCACCCAATAGTGGGATAATAAACAATAAATAATTCTAAATGAGATAATACAAATGAAGAAAAATGTTATCATATGAAAGAATAAGCTGCCCAGAAAATGGTGGAAAAATATAAGGAGGTAAGAAAGTGGTTGAAGCAAAACATATACTGGCTGTTACAAAACAATAACAACAATGATGAAGTATATTGCATTATTTATTAATATATGTTCTTCCACATGTACAATAAAATTATAAAGAAAATATAGAAATTTAAGTAAGTTTTATAAATACTAGCGAAGAGGAAAAAGAGAAAAAAGCAATTAAAAAATCTAAATGGGAAAAAAAGTTTAAAAAATAAGTAAAAATAATTGATATAAAAATGCAAAAATTAAGGTGATAGATATAATTCAAAATATATCAGCAACCGTAATACATAAATATGTACTAAAATATATAACTAAAGGGTTTGATTAAAATCTTCATAGTATTTATGAAAAGATAAGGACATAGAAGTTTTGATAAAAAGGTATTTTAATTCTAACCAAACACTAATGTTGTAGCTCTAACAGAGAAATACAGACTTTATGTTAAAAAGTATTATTAGAGTTAAGAGCATCATTTGGTAATAGCAAAGTTTCAGTTCATCAAAATGCAACATAAATTTGCATACATCTGCTTAAAAAAAGAGCAAAATGACATCATTTTAATTAATTAATGATAAATTTGTCTTTATAATGGAAAGTATTTTAACAACATTTCTTGTTAATTCATGGATTTAATAAATTAGTAAAGATATAGGAAATTTGAAGAACACAGTAAACAAACTTAATAAACAAATAGTGAATACACAGTCTTCAAAATAATAAAATAGCATGTTAAAAACAAACTGTATAATAGGACATAAATCAATTCTTGACAAATTTCTAAAAATCAGCATTATATAGGCAATTTTTCTAACCAAAATTCAATGAGCAGAGAGATTGAAAGAGAGAATAAACTTTAAAACTCTATTGACCTTAAAAATTTTTTAAATATATGTTTCTAGGTAAACTGCCGGAATATAAATTGTAGCAGAGATGTAATGGAAAATAATAATTGAAAAAATCATATAACAGCAATATTTTATTAGAATATGTATATTTATTTGATAACAATAAAATCCATAGAACAAGTACAAATCTTAAGTATAATTCTCTTGGATAAAAATTATAAATCATTATTGAAAATTAGTTGAAAAAATCTAAATAAACAAAAATTAAAGTTCATAGATATGAAGATTCAATAAAAATAAAATATCACAATATTCAATAATAATATATAAATCCAATACATGTCCTTTCAAAATTCAGGTGGGAATTTGTTGCAAAACTGATATAACTATTTCAAAACATACAGGAGGTTGCAGTTCCCAATTTTAAAACAAGGTAAAGGATTTTTTCTTGTACATATCAAAATTAGTTATTAGTATTATGATACTGGGGCACAGATAAATAGACAAGGCATTAAAAATAAAGAACCCTGTGTACAGATAAGTGGACACATCATATATAACAGCTGTATTATTATTTATCAAGAGGAAAAAGATATACTGTTCAATAAACTGTTTTGGTAAAACCAACATCCATTTCAAAAAAAGCATTAAATTAAATATAATCTTTACAACACAACAAAAAAATCAGCAGTATTAAAAACCTGAATATGAAAGGAATATTTAAAATTTGTATGAAAATATAAGAAATATTTGTGAAATTTGAGAATATGAAAAATTTAAACAAAAATTAGCAAAAAATATTATACATAAATACATGCATACATATACATATATAATTAAACTAGGTTAAATTTTTTTTTCAAAAAACAGTGTATAAGTATGTAAAAATTAACACTGGGAGACAGTAGGCAAAGATATTTAAAACACTTATAATTGACAAAGCATGAGTGTTTAATTGTGGATAAATGACAGATGATAGATAACAGATAGACAGATAGATAGGAGCTCTACAAATCAATGACTGCAATATAAACAGGCTAATTGTAAAAGAGACAGAGTCTATCAACAGGCAAATCATCCAAGAAGAAATACCAATGATGTTTAACAAACTTTCAAAAGATGTTCCACATTACTAGTAGTAAGCAAAATGCTAAATAAAGCCAAGCATAAACTTTCAAATGCATAAGATTTGCAAAAGCATTATAAACTCTGACAGTCAGCAATTCTTTTAATATGTGCAGAAAAAGTAACTCATACACTGGCATTGAGTGTATAAACTTTGGAAAATACAATTTGGCAGTATATAATAATGTTGATGATGAGTGTGCTATGGTTAGCATCTTACACTCAATACAAAGGAGGGAAAGTCTTGTGCATGTAAATGAGAAAATATATAAAATTTTAATCTATAATTCAAATTAAAAGAATTATTGTGGTACACTGCTAAGGAGTGTGACTCTGTACACTTCACAACCCCTCATTGCTCTACAGGATATAAACTGTTTTAAGTTGACATTAAAGGAAGGAGAGCAATTAGAAAGTATGACAGTGATTACGATTATTGACTATGAAATGTAAATTGCATGTGGTTGGAAATAAAGGCATGAAAGCAATGATAGAAAGCTAAAATTTCCTCAGACTAATTCATTGTGGTCATTTTAAAGGTCATTAGAGTCAGAACATCAGTGAGAGAAAGAAAAATTGTGATGGTCACAAATCGGGATACTTGAGATAAAGATAATGTAGTGTTGAAGCTGTTGGTAATGCCATATTCTAGGGCTTATCTATTGTGGAGTATGTGAACTAGAGTGAAGGGCATCATCATTGGAGGAGAAGAGGTTAATGAATGAAGAAAGCAGGTTACTGAAAAGATTATCTACATAGAGACTAAAATCATCAATAATTACAATAGAAATGTTGGGAAGAAGAAGGATGAGATATGAGATAATTTTTTTAAAAGATGAAGGGAAGTGACTCTGGAGCCACTAGATGATTATGAGTTCAAATTCTTCTGAGTTAAATTATATATATTTTATTATGTAAACAAATGCGAATTAAAATTATAGTAATTTATTAATAAGTTCAATTAAAAAGTGAATTATGCCATCTGCCATCTTTCATAACTAAACTAGTTGAAGGGATGTAATACAATCCACATTCTCTTGTCTATCCACATTTTGCAAAAATTATGGTCTTGATTTTTAATACCTTCTATAGTAATAACATTTACTTCAGCAGAAAAATACATTGAGTACTAGATAATGTAAGTAAATAAGAATAAAGAAGCAAGATAAAGACAATGCAAGTAGTGCTAATAGACACACATAATCCAATATTATAAGCACCATCTTAAGCCTTTTATAGATATTGTCTCATTTAATCCTTATAGCAAATATATTATTGTACCTCCATATATGCCATAAGTAAAACTTTCTGAGCTAAAATCACAAAGTACATATATTTTCATTCTTATTAACTCGAGGATATTTAAGACTATGGATATGAGATTTTTCATATAATAGTTTTAAAATGTAAAAGCTTAAGTCTTCCTACACTGGGTCAAAAAAGTATCTTTAAGCTTCAATCAGATTTAAAACATTGACTCTGTAATTGAGGCAAATGAAGGCAGAGTGTTTTTGTCAGGAAAGATGAAAGTAAGCTATTGGGGAAGTTTTACATTGCTCCATTGTTTTCAGTTATCAGTAATGATGACAGTTGTTCATATTTTTTTCACCAGGAAAGTACAAATTAAAACTAGATGGTGCTAGATATAGAAAACTTGCCACCTCATTTAATTTGGTAATCCATTTGTAATGAAAGATCTAAAAGCAAAATGCAAAATGTTAATTGGAATACAAATGAAACTGTGTAATATTATTACTCCAGCTATATTTTAATTTTACATGGATTGATGACATAGGACACTGAAATGAAGCTCTGTGTTATTGAAATATAATTCAATTGATGAACTCCCCCAAGCTACATTTCCCACCAATTCTAAAAATGCATTTCCAGTGAAAACTAAGTGATGAAATTGAATTAATTGGGAGCATGATTGTTCTTTGTACACAAGTGGGCCATTTTATTTATCCCCAAAGTAAAAATGTATGTTTCCTGCATCATTAATTGTCTTTTAGTTGGGGAAAAATATCATTTTTATAAATTCTACATGTTTGCCTTATTGAACCCTCTATAAATTATGGCTTTGAAGTTTTGTTCTTGCATTTTTTATTTAACCTTGTGATTAGTCCTTTATTTTTTTGTTTTTTCTTAACTTGTTCCTCTTCAGTGTCACTCTGACTGCTCACACTAAGAAGACAATGAAATATCAGGAATTTGGTTTAAATTTATCAGGATTTGGACATATAAACCATTTATTTACAAATGGTCCCCAAAATTAAAAAAAAAATTAAATTGTCCCGTCTAAAAATCTGCCTAATTTCCACTACTGAAAAATAAATGGATGGGGTATAGAATAACTTAGGTCAGTTGTATTTGGCTCACACACTGTGACAGGTAGTAACCTAAACCCATTAAATGAATTAATTTTTGCAGTCTTTACAATAGCCTTAGGTAGTAAATACTGTTGGAGTTCCCATAAAGTGGCTGAAAAAAATGATGTTTAGATAAATTAAATACTTTGCCTCAGGTCACATAATAAGTAGATGGAGAAGATAAATTTCAAACCCAAGTCTATCTGATATTTTAAACTATAGCATTGGAGAAAAATGAACCTATCAATAGTGATATTGCCGGGGAATTAAAAATCTCACTTCCAATGCATGCTTTAATCGTGGCCAAAAATAAACAAAAAACGATGTAACTGATAAAAATTTGACAAGAGACAAAATAAAGACAAATGTTAATGGTTACATAAAACAGAAAACAATGCAGTAAATTCCCAGAGAAATTGGTGTGAACTAATCCCAGCACTTTGTATTTGGTATGAAATCACAAAGTGACAGTTAGAAGCGTCCCTCAACAGATCGAGAGTTCAAGCCTGTCTAAGAACCATTCCTGCACTGTTTAAAACTTAGTTACCTTGAGTCTTTGACAGACATATTCTTCAAGATTGTAAGATACATAATGCATAAATTTGGGGAAAGGAATATCTTTGTATTTTTCTCACAAGGTTCAACCCAGTGAGGATGAAATGAATTACTGTTTGCCAAGTATGTTTTGAGTCGTAAGAAAATACATGCATGAACACACATAGAGAGATATTCCACAGCACTAATGCGCCCATTTTATCCCTTCATATTCTATCTACCACTCTCCAAAATATGTTCTTTTACTACCCAGTAACATACTTTATGTAAACACTACTCCTGGTCAGCAACCTGATATTCAAAACTAATCACGGAATGAGAATTTTACAAAATGATAGCTCCAAGATTTCATTTGTTCTCTTTTAACAAAGTGGATTCAAGAGAATAGCAATTATGAAAAGCAATTATGAGGTTTTCCACCCTTAACGTCATTCTGCTATTGCATAGACCAAACTATGATTATCCAAATGGCATGTTTAGGACCTTCACGGACATACACTTCCTATGTTGCAGGAAGTAGATAATGAGTGTAAAATGGGCAATTGGTACAGTGGGATATCCAACTGAGGTATAATTATATCAGAACA
Source organism: Balaenoptera ricei (assembly GCF_028023285.1). Taxonomy (NCBI): domain Eukaryota; kingdom Metazoa; phylum Chordata; class Mammalia; order Artiodactyla; family Balaenopteridae; genus Balaenoptera; species Balaenoptera ricei. The sequence goes on along the minus strand of NC_082651.1, from coordinate 18,566,002 downwards.
GACCAACTATCCAAACATCAGTGTTGATGTTTAGTTTCAGTTTTGACATGTGAATTGCTTGGAAGTTATCATTTCCGTCCTCACAACAAGAAAGACAAGTTAAAAGTAAATAACTTTCATGCATCTTAAAACTGAGTTTACAGAGTAAATTGCCTCCTCAAGCTCTGGATAGACTGGTGCATTCTGAGAGTCACAACCAAGATATGCTTACTTGGAGCAGAAACTGCTGGAGCCATCAACTGGTCGACACACCTAAATGATAATTTTGATAAACTGATGAAGCTTAAATAAAGAATAGATTGAGATTGAGAAACTCCTGGAAACTACAGTTTTAGGGATGCCTTCACACTTTCATGGGCGTTACCTCTATGATTCTTGGAGTTTCTTGTGGTGAAGAGCCAAGAAAAATCAGATTATGGCAGCGGGGTGAAGGGAGTATTCTCCATCACAAAGATCTAATCTCCAAGTAAACACATAATGAGCCCTTGTCCAAGAGCTATGGGAGAAGGGCATTCCTCTCACTCTAGCAACTTCTAGATTACCTTTCTCATCAGTGGAGAAGGAGGAAACTATAAAATAAGAAATAATTGTGAAAATCATAGGGCAGAGGCTGGTGCTCGCTAAAAGCTTGAGATTTAATTAGAACATTATAGAATGCTTTCCTTCATCATACCTTACCACCATATTCCAGTATAATAATAGTGGATCGCAGATGAAAGAATTTCAAGACACAGACTCTCTCTGAGGAGTACTGAGAAAACTCAAATCAAGAGAGGAGACAAAAACAAGGACACTAGAGGATTTTGTGTGCTCTGACAACTATAGCTAAAACAAATACAAAACAAAGTCAAAGTACTAGCCTAAATAGAAGGTCCTATTACTTGATACAACATGTCTGGTTTTCAAGAACAACAACAACAAAATTACAAAGCACACCAATTCAAGAATAAAACAGAATCTGAAAGGCAAAACAAACATCAGAACCAACTGAGGTATGACACAGATGATGACATTAACAGACAATGAAATTGAAATAATAATGGTATGTATGTTCAGGACTCTAATAGAAAAGGTAGACAAAATGCACAAGCAGAAAGATTGGGCACTGGGCAGTAACTGTAGCCAGATCAGCTTTGATGAGTGGAAGTTCATGTTACTGAGCTCATCATTGAAACCATGAGTATATTGGAAAATGAAAGGAATGGCTCTGGAAGGAGACTGACTGAATTTCATAGGACAGCTCATTTAATCCACTTGACTATTAAAATCCTGCTCTGCTGAGGTCACACATTGGTTATCATTCACATGGGACACAGATATCTTTACAATTTGGCCCGTTCAGAGATGTCAATTAATATACCTCTTTCACAAATATCCTTGTTGGCACTTTACTAATTATATTCCTTCCAAGACCTTGACCTTCTAGCCAAACTTTTGGTCACAACCATGAATCTGTGTAAACTCATACTTTTGGTCATTTCACCTTCCAGGCAAAATAAATGAACAGCTGCACTGCTCAAATTATGCTCATTAGAAGGATTTTGTTTCACCCATGTCCTTTAAGGATGTCACAGAAAGAGGCTGTAGTAATACCACTGGCAACTTTTGGGTGGTACCTGCATATCATGCAGAACTACCTGTAAATCAGGTCCAAATTTCCTCTTCCTCAACTGGTCATAGGGAACTCTAAATGAGGACATAGGTATTGGCTGGGAGAGAGAAGATAATGTAGCAGGTGTAGGGGCCCTAGGCATTCAGGGCACTTCCTCACGTATCTTGCTGTGCCTCAGGACCTACTTAAGTCTGATCTTTTATATACTACTTCCATTTGAAAATGGAGTGCTACTGTACATGCCCAAATTTATGATTTAATGGGTCAGAAAACACCAAGCTCAGGTCACATGGTAATATGGAGACTCGTGGTAAAGCTTTTAGTCTCTACTAAAGCCAGTAACAAGCCAAAGGCTGTTTCTCAAAAGGAAAGTAGTTTTTACACATAAAATGGTAGGGCTTTGCTACAAAATCCTAAGAAGCCTGTGCTGTAACTCATTTATAGGGGCAGCCAAAGGATCCAAATAAAGTCTCTATGTACCACCGACATTTCAAGTACTATAGAATCTTCTGGATCAAAGGGCCCAATTGGCAGATCAGCTTGCATAGCAGTTTGAACTGGTTGCAGAGCCTTCCCATCTTCTGGGCCCCACTCTAAACTAGCGGCTTTTTGGACCACTATGGCAGGAGTAGCACACCTGAATGAGAATTATGTTATTTCCAAAATCCAAAGAGGTCCACTAGGTACTGAGTGAGTTTTTTTGGTTACAGGAAGGGCCAGTGCAGTGACTTATCCTTTATATTCTTCACTTTAGAAGAAATATCTGAAGATACTCCACTCCACTTGGTCCCCAGAAATTCCACTGAGGTGAAAGTTCTCTGAATTTTTCTAGAATTTATTTCCCATTTTCTGACATGCAATTGTTTTCCCCTTATGTCTAGAATAGTTGTTACTTCTTGCTAACTAATTCCAATCAGCATAACGCCATCAATGCAACATATCAGTGTGATGTCATTTGGAAGGGATAGGTGATGAAGTTCCTTGTAGACTAAATTGTGGTATAGGGATGGAGAGTGATATACCTCTGAAGTAGAACACTACACTAAAAGTATATTGTTAGTCATCTGAAAGAAAACTGTTTCTGGAGATTTTTACTAACAAGTATTGAGAAAAAAGTTTCAGATCAATAGCGGCAAACTAGGTACCAGGGGATATGCTAATTTGCTCAAGCAATGTATCCATATCTGGGAAAGCAGCTGCAATTTCAGTCACTCCTGGTTAAGTGTATGATAATCTATTCTCATTCTCCAAGATCCATCTGTTTTCTGCACAGGCCAAATAGGCAAATTGGATGGGGAAGTTGGGTGAATCACTACCTGTGTCTCTCAAGTCATTTATGCTGGCACTAATCTCTGCAATCCCTTCAGGAATGTGTCATTGCCTTTGGTTTACTATTTTTTTTATTTAGGTAGAGGCAGTTCTAGTTGTTTCCATTTATCCTTTCCAAAAATAAGTGTTCACTCCACAGGCCAGACAAACAAGGTAAACATTCTACCAGTTGAGGTATGTATCTATTACATTTATGCTACTTGGAATTGGGAAGGTAACCACAGGATGGGTTTGGCAATATACGATATACACTGGGAGATGGACCAGAGCTAAAAGTCTGAGTATTTGGCTTCTATAAGGCTCTTCTTTTACTGTTGGACCACAGAGATGTTTTGGGTCTCTTTGAATTAGTGTCAATTCAGAGTCAGTGTCTAGTAATCTCCCCCAAAACTTGAAAATATGAATATTTCCCTTTTCAGAGTAAACAATCACCCTGATAAATGGTGACAGTTCTCTCTGGAAAATTTTAATAATTTTAACATATAAATTATAGCAGAGTGCTTCCTGAATGGGACGCATCCTCTCCTTCATTCAAGGGGTTTTGGGTCTATAAACTTCCTAAAGCCTGGGAATTGATAAAAGAGCCATGGTTGTTTTGTTATTTCAATTTAGATTTCTTATATCCAGCCTAGATTCATATACTTATACATATAAGTAGCAATTATTAGATTTTCCATCTATTTCTTTTATAGGAACACCACAATCACAAGCCAACAGCATAGGTCATTGTAAATTGGACTATTCTGACAACTACCTTGACTTAGCTATCCATTACAGAATGCTAAGCACGATCATCTTGGCTTTGATGATTCAGTGCTACCAGTTGGACCCTTGACAATTGCTATCCAATTTTCTCCACTGAATTTGGGGATGTCAGCTGAATTACAGAAGTTTCCACTGTAGTTTCTGACCAAAAAGAAGAGTGGCAACAGATCTCTTCAAGGATGATGGTGGCTCCTGTCACAAATTTATTTCTCACAGCCATGTTGGAAAGCATGTCCTTGGGAATTTCCAGAAGTGTGTAAGCAGGTCTTACATAATAAATCTGCTGTACTATTCCAATCTCCCTAAGACTTTGGATACTTTCCTGTAAAGGATACCAAGGCAGTTCTGGCATTTCAACCTTATTTAGTGTAGACAAATTTTAGGTCCATGTTTCAGCCAACCAACCAAATAAGTAGTTAAACCGTTTCTAATTGTCTCTCTAAAACTTTGAATATAGAATTCCTGCTTAGTGTCCCTACATAAATAGAATTGACCTGATCCAACTTTATTATCCTTTCACCATTATGCCACATCCTTAATATCTATTCCAATATATATTACCCAGATTTCTTTCTGTATAAATTGGAAACATCATGCAGTTGTTTTCATGTGTAGCAACCCTTCTTGTAGCTTTTACTTCCTATCTCACCCTTTGGGTCCTGCTGGTACTTCAGTTTAGACATAAGTCTAGAAGCAAAGAAAGGTGATGAGATTGGGTCCTGAAGAGAATCAGCAGTGTCTGGAAAGTTCAAGGGAAGCAATTACAGGCTCTTCAGACAAAATAGAGTCGACCTCTTCAAACAGAGTTGGAAAGGCTACATCTATAGGGAAAGAGGACTCAGCAGAATTTAGGAGTTCTCTATTCCCAGCTTCATTGGGATCTTCACATATGTCCTCATTCTACTTTCCAGGAAACCTTTCTGTCCCAATCAATGTCTTTACTTTAACAGTACACATTCTACAAGGTTGGTCAATTTGTTTTTTGTTTTAAATTTTTCCTCATTTTATTTATTTATTTATTCATTTTGGCCACACCGCACGGCTTGTGGGATCTTAGTTCCCCAACCAGGGATCAAATCCGGGCCCTAGGCAGTGAGAGCATGGAGTTCCCTGCACTGGACTACCAGGGAATTCCCAGTCAACTTGTATTATATTTCAACCACATGCAGGTTGAGACACTGGGTTTGGCCTTCAGAAAAATTCTAGCCTTTTATCTACAAGATATAGTTTCTTTCAGGGAAGACTTACAGATAATTTATGCCTTGAGTGGGGAATTTGAAGTCCTGGACTCATCATTTTTATTTCCCAATTTCTTCCACACAAATAGAAATAACCAGCTAACCTCAGTTTATACATCTTAGTTTGACTAATATCAATATGTTCTAAGGTATCAAATACTTGATTTCCTGGAAACTTAGTCTTTACAAATATTTGATATGGAGTATCCAGTGGTGATATTTTGTATATTTTTCTTGCCACATAATGACATGGATAAACCAGTGCCTTATTTACCACTGGAAATAGAATCATCAGTGCCTTTACATCTAATCATATTAGATAACCAATGTCAGAAACCAAGATCAATTCATAAAACTTTCCCTCATCAAGATTTTCTTGAACGACTCTACCAAAATTAGCATCAGTAAGGGTTCCACTAGGTAAACAGAACCAGTAGGATTACATAAAACACGCACACACACATACAAGAACGAACTTACTCAATTCATGATAGATAGATGATAGATAGATCTGCAATGATAATGTAAATGAGGTCAAAATAGAAAAAGAAATTAGTAAGAGAAAACCAAAAAAAAAAAAAAGATTAAGGCACACTTTCTGGTAAGAAAAAGAAAATTAAAAGAAAAAAATGATAGAGATGGTGATGATGTTACTGATGAACATAGTGAGAGAAAGAAATTTTGTAGGGTAATTTACTATATCAATGACACTCCTGACAACAGGTGAGGTAGCTACTATGCAGCTAAGGTATCAGTGAGGATAAAAAGAAAAGAGTCTCAGTGTAGACAAAATTAAAAGAGATAGACCTGGAAAAAATACAACCAGAAACACTACCCTTAGTAGGAATGATTAAATTTAATGTGAAATCATCTACAAAAGCAGAATAATTAGGCGGAACTTCAAGATGGTGGAAGAGTAAGACGTAGAGGTCATCTTCCTCCCCACAAATACATCAGAAATACATCTACATGTGGAACAACTCCTACAGAACACCCACTGAACGCTGGCAGAAGACCTCAGACCTCCCAAAGGCAAGAAACTCCTCACATACCAGGGTAAGGCAAAAGAAAAAAGAAAAAAACAGAGACAAAAGAGTAAGGATGGGACCTGCACCAATGGGAGGGAGCTGTGAAGGAAGAAATGTTTCCGCACACTAGGAAGGCCCTTCATGGGTGGAGACTGTGGGTGGCAGAGCTGGAAAGCTTTGGAGCCACTGAGGAGAGCAGAGCAACAGGGGCGTGGAGGGCAAAGCGGAGAGATTCCCACACAGAGGATCGGTGTCGACCAGCACTCACTAGTCCGAGAGGCTTGTCTGCTCACCCTCCAGGGCGGGTGGGGGCTGGGATCTCAGGCTCGGGCTTCGGAGGTTGGATCCCAGGGAGAGGACTGGGGTTGGCTGTGTGATTACAGCCTGAAGGGGGCTAGTGAACCACAGCTACCCAGGAGGGAGTCCAGGAAAAAGTTTGGAGCTGCCGAAGAGGCAAGAGACTTTTTCTTGCCTTGTTGTTTCCTGGTGCAAGAGGAGAGGGGATTAAGAGCACCACTTAAAGGAGCTCCAGAGACAGGCATGAGCCACGGCTCTCAGCATGGACCCCAGAGAGGGGCATGAGATGCTAAGGCTGCTGCTGCACCACCAAGAAGCTCGTGTGTGAATAGCCAAAGCAATCTTGAGAACGAAAAATGGAGCTGGGGGAATCAGGCTCCCTGACTTCAGACTATATTACAAAGCTTCAGTAATCAAGACAGTTTGGTACTGGCACAAAAACAGAAATATAGATCAATGGAACAGGATAGAAAGCCCAGAGATAAACCCACACACATATGGTCACCTTATCTTTGATAAAGGAGGCAAGCATATACAGTGGAGAAAAGACAGCCTCTTCAATAAGTGGTGCTGGGAAAACTGGAGAGGTACATGTAAAAGTATGAAATTAGAACACTCCCTCACACCATGCACAAAAATAAACTCAAAATGGATTAAAGACCTAAGTGTAAGGGCAGACACTATCAAACTCTTAGAGGAAAACATAGGCAGAACACTCTATGACATACATCACAGCAAGATTCTTTTTGACCCAGCTCCCAGAGAAATGGAAATAAGAACACAAATAAACAAATGGGACCTAATGAAACTTCAAAGCTTTTGCACAGCAAAGGAAACCATAAACAAGACCAAAAGACAACCCTCAGAATGGGAGAAAATATTTGCAAATGAAGCAACTGACAAAGGATTAATCTCCAAGATTTACAAGCAGCTCATGCAGCTCAATAACAAAAAAACGAACAACCCAATCCAAAAATGGGCAGAAGACCTAAATAGACATTTCTCCAAAGAAGATATACAGATGGCTTACAGACACATGAAAGAATGCTCAACATCATTAATCATTAGAGAAATGCAAATCAAAACTACAATGAGATATCATCTCACACTGGTCAGAATGGCCATCATCAAAAAATCTAGAAACAATAAATGCTGGAGAGGGTGTGGAGGAAAGGGAACACTCTTGCACTGTTGGTGGGAATGTAAATTGATACAGCCACTATGGAGAACAGTATGGAGGTTCCTTAAAAAACTACAAATAGAACTACCATATGACCCAGCAATCCCACTACTGGGCATATACCCTGAGAAAACCATAGGTCAAAAAGTGTCATGTACCAAAATGTTCATTGCAGCTCTATTTACAATAGCCAGGACATGGAAGCAACCTAAATGTCCATCGACAGATGAATGGATAAAGAAGATGTGGCACATATATACAATGGAATATTACTCAGCCATAAAAAAAAAATGAAATGGAGGTATTCATAATGAGGTGGATGGAGTTAGAGTCTGTCATACAGAGTGAAGTAAGTCAGAAAGAGAAAAACAAATACAGTATGCTAACACATATATACGGAATCTAAGGGGAAAAAAAAAAGGCCATGAAGAACCTAGTGGCAAGAAGGGAATAGAGACACAGACCTACTAGAGAATGGACTTGAGGATATGGGGAGGGGGTGGGGTGAGATGTGACCGGGTAAGAGAGTGTCATGGACATATATCCACTACCAAATGTAAAATAGATAGCTAGTGGGAAGCAGCCGCATAGCACAGGGATATCAGCTCGGTGCTTTGTGACCACCTAGAGGGTTGGGATGGGGAGGGTGGGAGGGAGGGAGATGCAAGAGGGAAGAGATATGGGAACATATTGTATATGTATAACTTATTCACTTTGTTATAAAGCAGAAGCTAACACACCATTGTAAGGCAATTATACTTCAATAAAGATGTTTAAAAAAAAAAAAAAAAAAAAAAGAAGCCCGTGTGCAATCACAGGTCACTATCCACACCTCCCCTCCCAGGAGCCTGTGCAGCCCACCACTATCAGGGTCCCATGATCCAGGGACAACTTCCCAGGGAGAACACATGGCATACCTCAGGCTGGTGCAACATAACACTGGCCTCTGACGCTGCAGGCTCACCCCACACTCTGTACCCTCCCTCCCTGCTGGCCTGAGTGAGCCAGAGCCCCCGAATCAGCTGCTACTGTGACCCTGTCCTGTCTGAGCGAAGGACAGATGTCGTCAGGCGACCTACACACAGAGGCGGGTCCAAATCCAAAGTTGAATCCCAGGAACTGTGCGAACAGAGAGGAGAAAGGGAAATCACTCCCAGCAGTGTCAGGAGCAGCGGATTAAATATCCACAGTAAACTTGATGTACCTGCATCTGTGGAATACCTGAATAGACAACGAATCATCCCAAATTGAGGAGGTGGACTTTGGGAGCAATGATATATATATTTTTGTCCCTTTTTCTCTTTCTGTGAGTGTGTATGTACATGGTTCTGTGTATGATTTTGTCTGTATAGCTTTGCTTTTACCATTTGTCCTAAGGTTCTGAATGTCCGGGTTTTTTTTGTTTTTTTTTTTTTTAGTATAGTTTTTAACACTTGTTATCATTGATGGATATGTTTTATGGTTTGGTTGCTCCCTTCTTTCTTTCTTTTTTTTTTATTACTACTTTACAATTTCTTTAATAATTATTTATTTTTTATTTTAAAAACTTTATTTTATTTTATCTTCTTCATTCTTTCTTCCTTTTCTCCCTTTTATTCTGAGCTGTGTGGATGAGAGGCTCTTGGTGCTCCAACCAGGTGTCAGGGCTGTGCATCTGACAGGGGAGAGCCAAGTTCAGGACACTGGGATACAAGAGACCTCCCAGTTTCACGTAATATCAAATGGTGAAAATCTCCCAGAGATCTCCATCTCAACACCGAGACCCAGCTCCACTCAATGACCAGCAAGCTACAGTGCTGGACACCCTATGCCAAACAACTAGCAAGACAGGAACACACACCATCCATTAGTAGAGAGGCAACCTAAAATCATAATAAGAACACAGAGACCCCAAAACACACCACCAGACGTGGACCTGCCCACCAGAAAGACAAGATCCAGTCTCATCCACCAGAACACAGGTATTAGGCCCCTCCACCAGGCAGCCTACACAACCCACTAAACCAGCCTTACCCACTAGGGATAGACACCAAATAAAATGGGAACTACAAACCTGCAGCCTGAGAAAAGGAGACCCCAAACACAGTAAGTTAAGCAAAATGAGAAGACAGAGAAACACACAGCAGATGAAGAAGCAAGGCAAAAACCCACCAGACCTAACAAATGAAGAGGAAATAGGCAGTCTACCTGAAAAATAATTCAGAATAATGATAGTAAAGAGGATCCAAAAACTTGGAATTAGAATGGAGAAAATACAAGAAACGTTTAACAAGGAACTAGAAGAACTAAAGTGCAAACAAACAGTGATGAACAACACAATAAATGAAAATTCTCTAGAAGTGATCAATAGTGGAATAACTGAGGGAGAAGAACGGATAAGTGACCTGGAAGATAAAATGGTGGAAATAACTACTGCAGAGGAGAATAGAGAAAAAAGAATGAAAAGGATTGAGGACAGTCTCAGAGACTTCTGGGACAACATTAAACACACCAACATTTGAATTATAGGGGTGCCAGAGGAAGAAGAGGAAAAGAAAGGGACTGAGAAAATATTTGAAGAGATTATAGTTGAAAATTTCCCTAATATGGGAAAGGAAATAGTTAATCAACTCCAGGAAGCAGAGAGAGTCCCATACAGGATAAATCCAAGGAGAAACATGCTAAGACACATATTAATCAAACTATCAAAAATTAAATACAAAGAAAAAACATTAAAAGCAGTGAGGGAAAAACAACAAATAACACACAAGGGAATCCCCATAAGGTTAACAGCTGATCTTTCAGCAGAAACTCTGCAAGCCAGAAGGGAGTGACAGGACATATTTAAAGTGATGAAGGAGAAAAACCTACAACCAAGATTACTCTACCCAACAGGAATCTCATTCAGATTTGATGGATAAATTAAAACCTTTACAGACAATCAAAAGCTAAGAGAATTCCGCACCACGAAACCAGCTTTACAGCAAATGCTAAAGGAACTTCCCTGGCAGGAAACACAAGAGAAGGAGAAGACCTACAATAACAAACCCTAAACAATTATGAAGATGGGAATAGGAACATACATATTGATAATTACCTAAAATGTAAATGGAGCGAATACTCCAACCAAAAGACATACACTGGCTGAATGCATACAAAAACAAGACCTGTATATATGTTGTCTACAAGAGACCCACTTCAGACCCATACACACTGAAAGTGAGGGGATAGAAAAAGATATTCCATGCAAATGGAAATGAAAAGAAAGTTGGAGTAGCAATTCTCATATCAGACAAAATAGACTTTAAAATAAAGACTATTACAAGAGACAGAGAAGGACACTACATAATGATCAAGAGATCAATCCAAGAAGAAGACATAACAATTGTAAATATTTATGCACCTAACATAGGAGCAACTCAATACATAAGGCAAACACGAACAGCCATAAAATGGGAAATCGAGAATAACACAATCATAGTAGGGGACTTTAACACCCTACTTTCACCAATGGACAGATCATCCAAAATGAAAATAAACAAGGAAACACAAGCCTTAAATGATACATTAAACAAGATGGACTCAATTGATATTTACAGGACATTCCATCCAAAAACAACAGAATACACTTTCTCCTCAAGTGCTCATGGAACATTCTCCAGGATAGATCATATCTTGGGTCACAAGTCAAGCCTTGGTAAATTTAAGAAAATTGAAATTGTATCAAGTATCTTTTCCCACCACAACACTTTGAGACTAGATATCAATTACAGAAAAAAATCTGTAAAAAATACAAAGACATGGAGTCTAAACAATTCACTACATAATAACCAAGAGATCACTGAAGAAATCAAAGAGGAAATCAGAAACTACCTAGAAACAAATGACAATGAAAACACGATGACCCAAAATCTATGGGATGCAGCAAAAGCAGTTCTAAGAAGGAAGTTCATAGCAATACAATCCTACATTAAGAAACAAGAAACATCTCAAATAAACAACCTACCCTTACACCTAAAGCAATTAGAGAAAGAAGAACAAAAAAAACTCCAAAGTTAGCAAAAGGAAAGAAATCAAAATGATCAGATTAGAAATAAATGAAAGGGCTTCCCTGGTGGCGCAGTGGTTGAGAATCCGCCTGCCAATGCGGTGGACACGGGTTCGAGCCCTGGTCTGGGGGGATCCCACGTGCCGCGGAGCAACTAGGCCCGTGAGCCACAACTACTGAGCCCACGCATCTGGAGCCTGTGCTCTGCAACAAGAGAGGCTGCGACAGTGAGAGGCCCGCGCACCGCGATGAAGAGTGGCTCCCGCTTGCCACAACTGGAGAAGGCCCTCGCACAGAAACGAAGACCCAACACAGTCAAAAATAAAAATAAATAAATAAATAAATATTAAAAAAAAAAAGAAAGAAATGAAAAAGAAATGAAGGAAACGAAAGCAAACATCAATAAAACTAAAAGCTGATTCTTTGAGAAGATAAACAAAATTGATAAACCATTAGCCAGAGTCATCAAGAAAAAAGGGAAAAGACTCACATCAATAGAATTAGAAATGAAAAAGGAGAAGTAACAACTGACACTGCAGAAATACAAAGGATCATGAGAGATTACTTCAAGCAATTATATGCCAATACAATGGACAACCCGGAAGAAATGGACAAATTCTTAGAAATGCACAACCCTCAGAGACTGAACCAGGAAGAAATAGAAAATATGAACAGACCAATCACAAGCACTGAGATTGAAACTGTGATTAAAAATCTTCCAACAAACAAAAGCCCAGACCAGATCATGTCACAGGCCAATTCTATCAAACATTTAGAGAAGAACGAACACCTATCCCTCTCAAACTCTTCCAAAATGTATCAGAGGGAGGAACTCTCCCAAACTCATTCTACGAGGCCACCATCACTCTGATACCAAAACCAGACAAAGATGTCAAAAATAAAGAAAACTACAGGCCAATATCACTGATGAACATAGATGCAAAAGTCCTCAACAAGATACTAGCAAACAGAATCCAGCAGCACATTAAAAGAATCATGCACCATGATCAAGTGGGGTTTATACCAGGAATGCAAGGATCCTTCAATATATGCAAATCAATCAACGTGATACACCAAATCAACAAATTAATTAGAAAAACCATATGATCATCTCAATACATGGAGAGAAAGCTTTTGACAAAATTCAACAACCATTTATGATAAAAACCCTCCAGAAAGTAGGCATAGAGGGACTTTCCTCAACATAACAAAGGCCATATATGACCAACGCACAGCCAGCATCGTTCTCAATGGTGAAAAACTGAAACCATTTCCAATAAGATCAGGAACAAAACAAGGTTGCCCACTCTCACCACTATTATTCAATATAGTTTTGGAAGTTCTAGCCACAGCAATCAGAGAATAAAAAGAAATAAAATGAATCCAAATCAGAAAAGAAGACTGTCACTGTGCAGATGACATAAAACTATACATAGAGAATCCTAAAGATGCTACCAGAAAACTACAAGAGCTAATCAATGAATTTGGTAAAGTAGCAGGATACAAAATTAATGCACAGAAATCTCTTGCATTCCTATACACTAATGATGAAAATCTGAAAGTGAAATTAAAAAAAACACTCCCATTTACCATTGCAACAAAAAGAATAAAATACCTAGGAATAAACCTACCTAAGGAGACAAAAGACCTGTATGCAGAAAATTATAAGGCACTGATGAAAGAAATTGAAGAAGATACCATGTTCTTGGATTGGAATAATCAACATTCTGAAATTTACTACACTATGCAAAGTAATCTACAGATTCACTGCAATCCCTATCAAACTACCAACGGCATTTTTCACAGAACTAGAACAAAAAATTTCACAATTTGTATGGAAACACAAAAGACCCTGAATAGCCAAAGCAATCTTGAGAAAGATAAACAGAGATGGAGGAATCAGGCTCCCTGACTTCAGACTATACTACAAAGGTACAGTAATCAAGGCAGTATGGTACTGGCACAAAAACAGAAAAATAGATAAATGGAACAGGATAGAAAGCCCAGAGATAAAAAGCCCATGCCTATTTGGTCACATTATCTTTGATAAAGGAGGCAAGAATATACAGTGGAGAAAAGACAGCCTCTTCAATAAGTGGTGCTGGGAAAACTGGATACCTACATGTAAAAGAATGAAATTAGAATACTCCCTAACACCATACACAAAAATAAACTCAAAATGGATTAAAGACCTAAATATAAGACCAGACACTATAAAACTTTTAGAGGAAAACATAGGCAGAACACTCTATGACCTAAATCGCAGCAAGATTCTTTTTGACCCACCTCCTAGAGAAATGGAAATCAAAACAAAAATAAACAAATGTGACCTAATGAAACTTAAATGCTTTTGCACAGCAAAGGAAACCATAAACATGATGAAAAGACAACACTCAGAATGGGAGAGAATATTTGCAAATGAAGCAACTGACAAAGGATTAATCTTCAAAATTTACAAGCAGATCATTCAGCTCAATATCAAAAAACAAACAACCTAACCCAAAACTGGTCAGAAGATCTAAATAGACATTTCTCCAAAGAAGATATACAGATTGCCAACAAACACATGAAAGAATGCTCAACATCATTAATCATTAGAGAAATGCAAATCAAAACTACAGTGAGGTATCATCTCACACCAGTCAGAATGGCCATCATCAAAAAATCTACAAACAATAAATGCTGGAGAGGGAGTGGAGAAAAGGGAACCCTCTTGCACTGTTGGTGGGAATGTAAATTGATACAGCCACTATGGAGAACAGTATGGAGGTTCCTTAAAAAACTAAAAATAGAACTAACATACGACCCAGCAATCCCACTACTTGGCATATACCCTGAGAAAACCATAATTCAAAAAGAGTCATGTACCCCAATGTTCATTGCATCACTACTTACAATAACCAGGACATGGAAACAACCTAAGTGTCCATCAACAGATGAATGGATAAAGAAGATGTGGCACATATATACGATGGAATATTACTCAGCCATAAAAAGACATGAAATGGAGTTATTTGTAGTGGGGTGGATGCACCTAGAGTCTGTCATACTGAGTGAAGTAAGTCAGAAAGAGAAAAGCAAATACCGTATGTTAACACATGTATATGGAGTCTGAGAAAAAATGGTCATGAAGAACCTAGTGGCAAGACAGGAATAACGACACAGACCTACTATAGAATGGACTTGAGGATACGGGGAAGGGGAGGGTAAGCTGGGACAAAGTGAGAGAGTGGCATTGACATATATACAATACCAAATGTAAAATAGATAGCTAGTGGGAAGCAGTCACATAGCACAGGGAGATCAACTCTGTGCTTTGTGATGACCCAGGTGGGTAGGATAGGGAGGGTGGGAGGGAGGGAGAAGCAAGAGGAAAGAGATATGGGGACATATGTATATGTATAACTTATTCACTTTGTTATAAAGCAGAAACGAACACACCATTGTAAAGCAATTATACTCCAATGAAGATGTTAAAAAAAAGCAGAAGTATTGCTGAGCAGAAGAGAACAAAAAAGAATGTTTGCAATAAATATTGGTGTAGTGCCTGATTTCCAGCATGAAATACATTAAGTACAATGAGATAGTAACATCTTTTTCATTTTTAAAAATTTTATGGAGTATAGTTGATTTACAGTGTTGTGTTAGTTTCAGGTGTATAGCAAAGTGAATCAGTTATACATATACATATATCCACTGTTTTTTAGAATCTTTTCCCATCTAGGTCTTTACAGAGTATTGAATAGAGTTTGGTCTCCGAGTTACATGTGTAAAGCAACATACGTAATGGCATGAACCTACAAATATAAATCAACATACATAACATACACAGCAGACATTAGTTCCTCTGTCTCTTTCCCTTTGGCATGCATTCTTCAATACACCTTTGTTGATAACTATAGTATTTTAAGTCAATTGCATTATTTATGCATTATCATAGCCTGTCCCTTATGCTGATATAATTGTGTTCATGAGTATTTTTGTGCCCTATCGTTAATACTTTGAAGGTAGAGAAATGGTGCTTTCCTACTACATTCTAATCTAGCAGAATTTGTGTATGTAATAGGGATCAAAACAACATATTTTGAGGTATTTGATTTTTATGTTGATTCCGGAGATACCTGGGATTCACAATTTTCAAATGTTTTCTTGGTATGAGCGCTGTATGATGTTTTTCTACTTAACCAGATGTAGTGCCACTCTGAAAACATCCCTGAATTTATAGTACAAATTAAGAATAAAATAAACATATGTCCTCATCCCCAGCATTAAAATGAATCAACTACTGCATAATGTAATTAAGCAGTGGCATGACAAGGAATTTATTTCACTCTGCTTTTCTCTCCTGTTTCTTTGTTTTAGTTTCAATGCTTCAGAATAAAATTCTACTTTAGTTATGGTAGAATTTGTGTGTGTGTGTGTGTGTGTGTGTGTGATATAATAGAAATTTATTTTATACTGCACATCCTATAGGTTAACAAATATTTGGCATGCTTGTAAATCTCTTTTTTTTTAAACGTTTTTATTGAAGTATAATTGCTTTACAATGGTGTGTTACTTTCTGCTTTATAACAAAGTGAATCAGTTATACATATACATATATCCCCGTATCTCTTGCTTCTTGCGTCTCCCTCCCTCCCACCCCCTATCCCACCCTTCTAGCTGGTCACAAAGCACTGAGCCGATCTCCCTGTGCTATGCGACTGCTTCCCACTAGCTATCTATTTTACATTTGGTAGTGTATATATGTCCATACATACACTACCATTCTCTCACTTTGTCCCAGCTTACCCTTCCCCCTCACTGTGTCCTCAAGTCCATTCTATAGTAGGTCTGCGTCTTTGTGTCTTTATTCCCGTTTTGCCCCAAGGTCCTTCATGAACATTTTTTCTTTCTTTCTTTTTTTTTTGATTCCATATATATGTGTTTGTTTTTCTCTTTCTGACTTCACTCAATATGACAGACTCTAGGTCCATCCACCTCAATACAAATAACTCAATTTCGTTTCTTTTTATAGCTGATTAATATTCCATTGTATATATGTGCCACATCTTTATCCATTCATCTGTTGATGGACACTTAGGTTGATTCCATGTCCTGCTTATTGTAAATAGAGCTGCAATGAACATTGTGGTATATGACTCTTTGAATTATGGTTTTCTCAGGGTATAGTCCCAGTAGTGGGATTGCTGGGTTGTATGGTAGTACTATTTTTAGTTTTTTAAGGAACCTCCATACTGTCCTCCATAGTGGCTGTATCAATTTACATTCACACCAACAGCATATGAGGGTTCCCTTTTCTCCACAACCTCTCCAGCATTTATTGTTTGTAGATTTTTTGATGATGGCCATGATGACCGGTGTGAGAAGATATCTCATTGTAGTTTTGATTTGAATTTCTCTAGTGATTAATGACATTCAGCATTCTTTCATGTGTTTGTTGGCAATCTGTATATCTTCTTTGGAGAAATGTCTATTTAGGTCTTCTTCCCCTTTTTGGATTGGGTTGTTTGTTTTTTGATATTGAGCTTCATGATCTGCTTGTAAATTTTGGAGATTAATCCTTTGTCAGTTGCTTCATTTGCATATATTTTCTCCCATTCTGAGGGTTGTCTTTTCATCTTGGGTATGGTTTCCTTTGCTGTGCAAAATCTTTTAAGTTTCAATAGGTTCCATTTGTTTATTTTTGTTTTGATTTCCATTTCTCTAGGAGGTGGGTCAAAAAGCATCTGTTTGTGAGTTATGACATAAGAGTGTTCTGCCTATGTTTTCCTCTAAGAGATTGATAGTGTCTGACCTTACATTTATGTTTTTAATCCATTTTGAGTTTATTTTTGTGTATGGTGTTAGGGAGTGTTCTAATTTCATACTTTTACATGTAGCTGTCCAGTTTTCCCAGCACCACTTATTGAAGAGGCTGCCTTTTCTCCATTGTATATTCTTTCCTCCTTTATCACAAATAAGCTGGCTATACATGTGAGGGTTTATCTCTGGGCTTCCTATCCTTTTCCATTGATCTATATTTCTGTTTTTGTGCCAGTACCATACTGTCTTGATTACTGTACCTTTGTAGTATAGTCTGAAGTCTGGTAGCCTGATTCCTCCAGGTCCGTTTTTCTTTCTCAAGATTGCTTTAGCTATTCGGGGTCTTTTGTGTTTCCATACAAATTGTGAAATTTTTTATTCTAGTTCTGTGAAAAATGCCATTGGTAGTTTGATAGAGATTGCATTGAATCTGTAGATTGCTTTGTGTAGTAGAGTCATTTTCAGAATGTTGATTCTTCCAATCCAAGAACATGGTATATCTCTCCATCTATTTGTATCATCTTTAATTTCTTTCATCAGTGTCTTATAATTTTCTGCATACACGTCTTTTGTCTCCTTAGGTAGGTTTATTCCTAGGTATTTTATTCTTGTTTTTCCAATGGTAAATGGGAGTGTTTTCTTAATTTCACTTCCAGATTTTTCATCATTAGTGTATAGGAATGCAAGAGAATTCTGTGCATTAATTTTGTGTCCTGCAACTTTACCAAATTCATTGATTAGCTCTAGTAGTTTTCTGGTACCATCTTTAGGATTCTCTAGGTACAGTATCATGTCATCTGTAAACAGTGACAGCTTTACTTCTTCTTTTCTGATTTGGATTCCTTTTCTTTCTTTTTCTTCTCTGATGGCTGGGGCTAAAACTTCCAAAACTATGTTGAATAACAGTGGTGAGAGTGAGCAACCTTTTCTTGTTCCTAATCTTAGAGGAAATGGTTTCAGTTTTAACATATTGAGGACGAGGTTGGCTGTGTTTTTTTTATATATGGCCTTTATTATGTTGAGGTAAGTTCCCTCTATGCCAACTTTCTGGCTGATTTTTATCATAAACGGGTGTTGAATTTTGTTGAAAGCTTTCTCTGCATCTATTGAGATGGTCATATGGTTTTTCTCCTTCAGTTTGTTAATATGGTGTATCACATTGATTGATTTGTGTATATTGAAGAATCCTTGCATTCCTGGGATAAACCCCACTTGATCATGGTTTATGATCCTTTTAATATGCTGTTGGATTCTGTTTGCTAGTACTTTGTTGAGGATTTTTGCATCTATGCTCATAAGTGATATTGGTCTGTAGTTTTCTTTTTTTGTGATATCTTTGTCTGGTTTTGGTATCAAGGTGATGTTGGCCTCGTAGAATGAGTTTGGGAGAGTTCCTCCCTCTGCTATATTTTGGAAGAGTTTGAGAAGGATAGGTGTTAGCTCTTCTCTAAATGTCTGATAGAATTAACCTGTGAAGCCATCTGGTCCTGGGCTTTTGTTTGTTGGAAGATTTTTGATCACAGTTTCAATTTCAGTGCTTGTGATTGGTCTGTTTACATTTTCTATTTCTTCCTGGTTCAGTCTCGGAAGGTTTTGCATTTCTAAGAATTTGTCCATTTCTTCCACGTTGTCCATTGTATTGGCATATAGTTGCTTGTAGTAATCTCTCATGATCCTTTTTGTTTCTGCAGTGTCAGTTTTTATTCCCTTTTTTTATTTCTAATTCTACTGATTTTTGTCCTCTCCCTTTTTCTCTTGATGAGTCTAGATAATGGTTTATCAATTTTATCTTCTCAAAATATCCAGCTTTTAGTTTTATTGATCTTTGCTATCGTTTCCTTCATTTCGTTTTCATTTATTTCTGATCTGATCTTTATGATTTCTTTCCTTCTGCTAACTTTGGAGTGTTTGGTTCTTCTTTCTCTAATTGTTTTAGGTGTAAGCTTACTGTCTTCATTTCATATGTTTCTTCTTTCTTAAGGTAGGATTGTATTGCTATAAACTTACCTCTTGGAACTGCTTTTAGTGCATCCCATAGGTTTTGTGTCATCGTGTTTTCATTGTCATTTGTTTCTTGATACTTTTTGATTTCCTCTTTGATTTCTTCCGTGATCTCTTGGTTATTAAGTTGTGTATCATTTAGCCTCCGTGTGTTAGTATTTTTTACAGATTTTTTTTTCCTGTCATTGATATCTAGTCTCATAACGTTGTGGTCAGAAAAGATACTTGATACAATTTCAATTTTCTTAAATTTACCAAGGCTTGCCTTGTGACCCAAGATATGATCTATCCTGGAGAATGTTCCATGAGCACTTGAGAAGAAAGTGTATTCTGTTGTTTTTGGATGGAATGTCCTGTAAATATCAATTGAGTCCATCTTGTGTAATGTATCATTTAAGGCTTGTGTTTCCTTATTTATTTTCATTTTGGATGATCTGTCCATTGGTGAAAGTAGGGTGTTAAAGTCCCCTACTATGATTGTGTTATTCTCGATTTCCCATTTTATGGCTGTTCGTGTTTGCCTTATGTATTGAGTTGCTCCTATGTTAGGTGCATAAATATTTACAATTGTTATATCTTCTTCTTGGATTGATCTCTTGATCATTATGTAGTGTCCTTCTTTGTCTCTTGTAATAGTCTTTGTTTTAAAGTCAATTTTGTCTGATATGAGAATTGCTACTCCAGCTTTTTTTTTTTATTTCCTTTTGCATGGAATATCTTTTTCTATCCCCTCACTTTCAGTCTGTATGTGTCCCTAGGTCTGAAGTGTATCTCTTGTAGAAAGCATATATACTGGTCTTTTTTTTTGTATCCATTCTGCCAGTCTATGACTTTTGATTGGAGCATTTAATCCATTTACATTTACGGTAATTATCGATATGTATGTTCCTAAAACCATTTTCTTAATTGGTTACAGCTGTTATTGTAGGTGTTTTCTTGTCTTGTGTTTCCTGCCTAGAGAAGTTCCTTTGTCATTTGTTGTAAAGGTGGTTTGGTGGTGCTGAATTCTCTTAGCTTTTGCTTGTCTGTAAAGGTTTTAACTTCTCCATCAAATCTGAATGAGATCCTTGCTGGATAGAGTAATCTTGCTTGTAGGTTTTTCCCTTTTCATCAGTTTAAATATGTCCTGCCACTCTCTTCTGTCGCAGACTTTCTGCTGAAAGATCAGCTGTTAACCTTATGGGGATTCCCTTGGATGTAATTTGTTGTTTTTCCTTTGCTGCTTTCAATTTTTCTTTGTATTTAATTTTTGATAGTTTGATTAATATGTGTCTTGACATGTTTCTCCTTGGATTTATCCTATATTACACTCTCTGTGTTCCTGGACTTGATTAACTATTTCCTTACCCATATTAAGGAAGTTTTCAACTATAATCTCTTCAAATATTTTCTCAGTCCCTTTCTTTTTCTCTTCTTCTTCTGGGACCTCTATAATTCGAATGTTGGTGCGTTTAATGTTCTCCCAGAGGTCTCTGAGACTGTCCTCAATTCTATTCATTCTTTTTTCTTTATTCTGCTCTGCAGTAGTTTTTTCCACTATTTAATCTTCCAGGTCACTTATCAGTTCTTCTGTCTCAGTTATTCTGCTCTTGTCCCTTCTAGAGAATTTTTCATTTCATTTATTGTGTTTTTCATGATTGTTTGTTTGCTCTTTAGTTCTTCTAGGTCCTTGTTAAACGTTTCTTGTGTTCTGTCCATTCTGTTTCCAAGATTTTGGATCATCTTTACTATCATTATTCTGAATTCTTTTTCAGGTAGACTGCCTATTTCCTCTTCATTTGTTAGGTCTGGTGGGTTTTTTACTTGCTCCTTCATCTGTTGTGTGTTTCTTTGTCTTTTCATTTTGTTTAACTTACTGTGTTTGGTGTCTCCTTTTCACAGGCTGCATGTTCATAGTTCCCATTGTTTTGTTGTCTGCCCACAGTGGCTAAGGTTCGTTCAGTGGGTTGTGTAGGCTTCCTGGTAGAGGGGACTAGTGCCTGTGTTCTGGTGAATGAGTCTGTGACCTTGTTATGATTTTAAGCAGCATCTCTGCTAATGGGTGGGGTTGTGTTCGTGTCTTGCTAGTTGTTTGGCATAGGTTGTCTAGCACTGTAGCTTGCTGGTCGTTGAGTGGAGCTGGGTCTTTACGTTGAGATGGATATCTCTGGGAACTTTTCACTGTTTGATATTACGTGAAGCTGTGAGGTCTCTTGTGGACCAGTGTCCTGAACTTGGCTCTCCCACGTCAGAGGCACACCCTTACACCTGGCTGCAGCACCAAGAGCCTGTCATCCTCATGGCTCAGAATAAATGGGAGAAAAATAGAAAGAAAGAAAGAAAAAGATAAAATAAAGTAAAATAAAATAGAAATTTTATTAAAATAAAAAACAAAAAATAAGTATAAATTTTTTTAAGGTAATAAAAAAAGAAAGGAGAGAACAACTAAACCAAAAAACAAATCCACCAATGATAACAAGCACTGACAAATATACTAAAAAAAAAGAAAAGAAAAAAGAAAAAAAAAGGACTGAGAGAACCCTAGGACAAATGGTAAAAACAAAACTATACAGACAAAATCACACACAGAAGCATATGCATACACACTCACAAAAAGAGAAAAAGGGGAATAAATATATATATTGTTGCTCCCAAAGTCCACCTCCTCAATTTGGGATGATTCGTTGTCTATTCATGTATTCCACAGATGCAGGGTACATCAAGTTGACTGTGGAGATTTAATCCACTGCTCCTGAGGCTGCTGGGAAAGATTTCCCTTTCTCTTCTTTGTTTGCACAGCTCCTGGGATTCAGCTTTGGATCTGGGCCTGCCTCTGCGTGTAGGTTACCTGAGGGTATGTGTTCTTCGCTCAGACAGAATGGGGTTAAATGAGCAGCTGCTTCGGAGGCTCAGGCTCACTCAGGCCAGGGGGAGTGAGGGGTACGGAGTGTGGAACGAGCCTGCAGCGGCAGAGGCCAACATGACGTTGCACCAGCCTGAGGCATGCCGTGTGTTCTCCCGGGGAAGTTGTCCCTGGATCACGGGACCCTGGCAGTGGCAGGCTTCACAGGCTCCTGGGAGGGGAGGGGTGGATAGTGACCTGTGCTTGCACACAGGATTCTTGGTGGCTGCAGCAGCAGCCTTAGC
Organism: Balaenoptera ricei; assembly: GCF_028023285.1. Taxonomy (NCBI): domain Eukaryota; kingdom Metazoa; phylum Chordata; class Mammalia; order Artiodactyla; family Balaenopteridae; genus Balaenoptera; species Balaenoptera ricei. The sequence continues at coordinate 18,543,594 of NC_082651.1, read as the reverse complement.
GTCTCACGTCCGTCTCTGCAGTCTGCCATGGCTCGTGCCTGTCTCTGGAGCTCCTTTAAGCAGTGCTCTTAATCCCTTCTCCTCGCACACCAGGAAACAAAGAGGCAAGAAAATGACCCTTGCCTCTTCAGCAGTTCCAGACCTTTTCCCAGAGTCCCTCCCAGCTAACCTTGGCACAGTAGCCCCCTTCAGGCTGTGTTCATGCAGCCAACCCCAGTCTTCTCCCTGGGATAAGACCAAAGCCGGATCCTCAGCTCCCAGGATCCACCCGTCCCGGCGAGTGAGCACACAAGCCTCTCAGACTGGTTAGTGCAGGTCGGCACCAATCCTCTGTGCAGGAATCTCTCCGCTTTGCCCTCTGCACCCCTGTTGCTCTGCTCTCCTCCGTGGCTCCAAAGCTTCCCTGCTCTGCCACCCGCAGTCTCCACCCGTGAATGGGTTTCCTAGTGTGTGGAAACCTTTCCTCCTTCACAGCTCCTTCCCACTGGTGCAGGTCCCATCCCTATTCTTTTGTCTCTATTTTTTCTTTTTTCTTTTGCCCTACCAAGGTCCGTGGGGAGTTTCTTACCTTTTGGGGGGTCTGAAGTCTTCTGCCAGCGTTCAATAGGTGTTCTGTAGGATTTGTTCCACATGTAGATGTATTTCTGATGTATTTGTGGGGAGGAAAGTGATCTCTGTGTCTTACTCTTCTGCCATCTTGAAGCTCCTGATAATCTTTGATAATTACTCACTGCTCAGAAATTCAAAGCCCAGGTATTACTTCACCTTTTTTGAAGTAAGTTTTTCTTTGAGAAATACCTCTGTCTATCTAGGGAGAATCAAACCAAAAAAAGACTCACAAATAAAACAAAACAAAAACAAACAACTTAAAAAACAAAACAAAACAAAACAAAACACCTGCATGACAGAGAGATTTTGCTTCATCTCCACCAAACTAATGTAATTATATTTGGTAAACACCTTAGGCAGAAAACTTGGCAAGCTCTGCTGAATCAGAAATAAACTCCATCATGCCTCACTTGTCTTGGTTAGCATCCAGGTTCCCACGGAAACTGAATTATGTCACAGTTTAAATAAAATTAATCTAATGTTTCCAACATAAACAGGACTTTGCTCTAAATTAAGCATCAATATGCCTATTTTAAATATGCTTATTTAAAAAGATAGCTTTATGTTAGCTTGCAAAATATATTAGTACATAGCCACTTCAAAAGAAAATACAAAGTCAAAATCAAAATGGATAAAAAAGCAAAGTGGATTTTGAAAGAACCTTATTTAATGAATGTGAGGCAAATTGGCCAGTAGAAGTACAGGATAATTTTAGATTGTTGCTTAGCTACAAATATGTGTGTACAGTAATGATTTTCAATTAACTATTCTTTAGCCCAAAATTCCTTTTCAGACTTGTGGAGTATGTGGCTGGAGTATCTATTCATTCTATACTCAGTTTCTCACAATTTATTTTTTATGATTTGTATTGTAGAAATAAGAAGAAATTTTGGGCTTAGGAACACTCCACAAATTCATCACCATCATCATAACTTGTCCAATTTTTTGCAATGTTTCAAATGGTTTTCAAAGATACCATCTCATAGCATTTGCCTCACAACACAGTGAGGAAGACACAATTATATTTTCTTGCATTTTATGAGAAATGACATTGAAATAAATTAATTACCTACCTAAGTTAACAAAAATAAAAGAAATTAGTGGTACCTGAAATGGAAGGAAGTTTAGTCTGACTCCGAATCAGTAGTACTTTCCATTTTCTGGCTGTGGGAACTTAGATCACCTACAAAGTTGTTTAGTGGCACCATGGAAGTGAGATATGAGGAACAATTTTGTGAACTACAAAGTGTAATATATATGTAAAATATTAAGAAAGGACATAAACAAGTCAGTAGAATTAAAAAACAAGGAATTATTTTTAAAAACCCAAATTACTATCTTCTAAATCTCATAAGAATGCAAAGAAATTTCAAGTCTATAAATGGTATAAATAATTGTCGATTTAGCATTATTGAAATGATTAACTAATGCAAATTAAATAGCTTAAGTTTACCTGCTGCCTTGTGTCTTTTTATGGAATTTAATCTATCTAAACTTCGTTCTTTTTGATTTCTAATTGTCCTTGAAAGTAAGCTGTGTTCTATTCAGTGTTTGTGGTTTTCATGACAGTGACTTGGTAACACATAATTTGTCTTGCCCTTATCAGTGAAGTTGCACAAAATTTCATATATTTATTGACCATTTGATACTTTCTTTTGTGCAGTGGCCTTTCAAACCTTTTATCCATTTTCTTTGACTTTTTTTTTTATTTTGAGGAGTTTTTTTGTTCTATTGTTTGTTTAACACATTCTGGTCACAAGTTTTACATCTTATAGGATTACATGTGTTGCCAGTATCTTCTTTGAACTGGTAGCTTGCTTTTCTTTTATCTAATTGGTTATTGCTTTTCTTTTCTCTTTTTTATTTAATTGGATCTTGGATAAACAGAAACTCTTACTTTTAACATATAACAATTTATTTTTTGTAGTTAGTCCTTTAGTTTTCTTGTTTACTGAATTCACACTTTGTCACAAGTCAACTGGCTATTTTTGAAAGGGTCTTTTTCTGAAAAGTTCTGCTTTATAACACTGGTCTTTTCTATTCTGTGCCAGTACCAATACCATACCATCTTCCTTAGTGAAGCTATAAAATATGACTTGTAAACTAATAGAATAAGTTGCAACATATAACATTCTGTTTTATATGCATGTGTGTGTTTATGTGTGTTTGCTGTTTCTTATGTTTTTCTTTTTTTTCATTAAAAAATCAGATTTATTTGCCAAGAACAACAATAACAACCAAACTGATATTTTGATTGAACCCACTGAGATAGGGAGAAGATTGACATCTTCACAATACTTGGCTTTTAAATTCAATAACATGAGTTATTCTTTCTTTTATTCAAGTCTTTCTTAATTCCTCTTAATAGTGTTTTACAGTTTTCAATATGGAGAATTCTACTCTTCTTATTAGATTTATTGTTACATTTAAAATATTTTCATGCTATTTGAAATGCTCTCTTGAAATAATCACTTTTTAAAGCTATGTTATGATAGGTTCTTAAAAACGTACATACATGATCATGCCTTCCGCAAATAATGATTTCATAAATTTTTTCTTTGAAATCTCCTAATGCTATTTATTTTCTTACTTTATAGCACTGGGTAGGACCTGTAGTACAATTTTTAATATGTGAGAGACCATCATGTTTTATTCCTAGGTTTGGAGGAAATACTTTCAACATTTTATTATCAAGTACAAGGAGTGTTGAAGGTCTTCTTTGTTGCTACTGAGGTTGACACCTTGTGGTACACAGCCTCTGAGATGGATCCCAGTGGTTCTTGCCTTCTGGCATCCAAACCCTTGTGTCATCTGCAGCCCATGGGTGCCACACATTTCTAAAGAATAGACTGTCCCTGAGGTGATGTGTGTGATGTCACTTCTGATATTAGGTTACCTGCTTTTACTTTCTTGCTTTTGAAGCTCTTGCTCTGCAGGAAGCAATCTGCCATGTTTTGAGTAGTCCTTCGAGAAGGCTTATGTGGTGAGGAACTGATGTCTCTGGTCATTAGCCAGTAAGAACCTGAGGCCAATAACCATGTGAGTGAACTTGGAAATGGATTCTCTCCCAGTCAAACCTGTAGTTGACTGAGAACCAGTGGCTATTTTGATGGCAGCCTGGTTAGGGACACTGAGTCAGAGGCATTCAGCTAAGCTATACCCAGATTCATGGACCACAGAACCTATGAGATAATGTGTGTTCTGTTTTAAAGTCACTAGTTTGGGGGTAATTTGTTAAGCAGAAAGAGATATCTAATACATGTACTTTATCAGATTAATGAAGTTTGCTATCTTTCCTAATTTACTGAATACTTGAAAGTAAAAATCAATCTTGAAATTTATTGCCAAATATTTTCTCTGAATCAACTAAAATATTAGTATGTTTTTCTTTTTATCCCATTAATATAATGTTTTACAATGATTAATTTTCAATGTTCAACTTAACTTGGAATCCTTATAATAAACTCAAATTAGTCACAACATATTATACTTTTTATATATTTTATTATTCTATATATTTTTACTTTTTATTTTATTTATTAATTTAATTTTTAATTTTATTTTTATATCTTATTATTTTATATATTCTGCTTATTAATATTTTGTTTAGGGTTTTTACAACTGTGTTTATGTGAGATTGGGCTATAATTTTCCTTTTAAGTACAGAGATGTGCTGGTATCATAAAATCATTTAGGATTTTTATCTTTATGTTGTTATAGGAAAAATTCAGTATATATTTGGCATTATTTCCTTGTATTTGGCTTCACTGTTGAAGTCATTAGAATCTAAAGATTCCTTTGCAGTTATGTTTTTAATTGTAGAATCAATTTATTATTCCCTGTTTACTCTTTTTAAAAATATTTTTAGTTAGTTTTGATAAGTTTGGGGTGTGAATTGGTATGCTTCTCCTAAATATTAACGTATTTTGGCATAGAGGTTGTCTATGATTTTTATTGTCTCTTTAATGTTATTAGACCCATATGGTAATGAATCCTTTTCACAACTGATGTTTTCTTTGAGTTTTTTTCATCATTTCTAACACTTTCATGAACTAAGTTATTATTTATCAGCATGTCTTGATTCTATTTTATGTTTTTATTCTGCTTTTTTCCTTATTTTTTTCTTCATTCATTCCTTCTATTTTGTTTAAGTCAGTGATCTTCCACTTACTACCAGACAAAAATGCTCAATTTATTGATTTTTTCCACCTATTATTTCATAATGAATTCATTTAAATCTATTTCCTGGAAGGCATAACTTTAACAACATTCCACAAGTTTTAATTTAGTACATCTAATTTCCTTATTGAGTTCATCCTTACCCATAGGTTATTTAGAGATACATTTTGAAATTTCCAAAAATTTCAGATGTTTGCATTTTTGTTGCTGTTTTATTGATTTCTGGTTCAACTGCATTTATATTATTTCAGTACTTCGAAATTTCTCAGTTTTGCTTTGTAGAGCAGCATATGAAAATGGTTTAAACGTTTGATGTGGAAATTAAAATAATACAGTTGCTAATCTGCAGTTGTTTAATGCAAAGTTCCTTAGGATAGGTAATACAAGTTGCCAATTGCATTGTTCCAATTTTTTATAACTTTATGAATTCATGGTCTATTTTTTTCCTGTCCTTTACAGAAATAACTATAGCTCTATCATTTTAAATTTTATCCTTTAAATTTTATCAGTGATATATCCTGAGCCTTATTATCAGGTATATTCTTCTTTAAAATTATATCTTACTTGTGAATTAGAGTCTTTATCAACATGAAGTGAACATCTTTACTTCCAGTAGTATTTTTTAATCTTAAAGATTACTCTGTTCTATAGTAATACAGACTTATCATCTGGCTTTTATTAGTATTTGAGTGGAATAATTTTCCAACCTTTTATATTCATTATTCCTGTATCTTGATGTTATACATATAACATATAAGGGTCATGTGAAACGTATATTAGCACCCTATATCCAATCTGCAATTTGCTTCTTTTACTTGAAGCCTTTACTCCATTTATACTTTTTAAAAATCTCTGTCAAACTGCAAGCAGTGAGATAATTCAAGCCTAAGTATCAGTCCATGTGAGGTTCTGTATGTTATTCTAATGGTTGCATTCCTGTATACCCATATAATCAGGTACACTTTGCTTCAGTTCCTCTAAACATTCTCTCATATTAAAAATGTTTGCCTGCCTGGAAGCTGTTGCCTCCTGTTGTTTGTTTGTTTGTTCATTTGTTTTATATTTGCAAATGGCTACTTTTCAAACTAAACAGACAAAAGGTAGTGCTATAGATGGAATGTTTATGCCCCTCCTCATGAATGGGATGAATGCTTTCATAAAAGAGGTCCTCATGAATGGGATTGTTGGATGACAAAGAGAACAAAAATGCCCACTGAACTGAGAAGGTATTTTGAGACTGAAGAATGAGGCAGGCAGTTTCATATAATCAATGGATCGGTATATTATTGGATAATTTACATCCAGGGTAGGGTCAGTCAGACCGTGATCCAGAAGCATTAGCAACTGCACTCTGCACCTCTGAGGGGCCATTGGGAAAATGTTATAATTAACCTAGGGTATAGGGGTACACACTTGCAGACAGAGATTGCATTCCTAAGTCAAGATTTGTGATGGGCAACTAGTCTCATGGGCGCTGAGAATACTTCAGATAAGGTCTTCGTCATTGCTTATAGACTAACAGAGCATGGAGGTCACCTGGGCCTAATGGTCATTAAACAATATCTATTAACTACAAAGCCCTTGATGACTGAAGAGATCTACTATACATTACAGTACTAGGTAGGGTCAGTGGAAGGACAGGAGGAACTGAACAGGCCCAAGATGGTGTTAGTTATGCTAATAGCCATAGAGTGATTAATGATTTCATAAAAGAGGCCCAAGAGAGTTCCCTAGTCCCTTGCACCACATGAAGACACAGAGAGAAGTCTGCAGTCTGCAATCTGGAATAGGGATTTCACTAGACCCCAAGATTGTTTGCAGTCTAATTTCTTACTTCCAGCCTCCAGAACTATGAGAAATAAATATCTGTTGTTTATAACCTACCCAGTTTATGGAATTTTGCAGCCTGAAAGGACTAAGGCAACTAGCTTCATAACAAAGTTACTATGATTGGTTGGTGACTATATTTTAAATCTTGGTTACAACACTGATTTGTCTTCTGCATGCATTTTGCATCCCTTTATAATTATGTCACAGCACTCAGCATATCCTTTTAACAAACTGCAGAGTCTAGTATGGGTGGTTTGAACTTCTAGCCAGGCAGTGATAGCATTTTGCAGATAATGGAACATGGAGGCTTTTACAGTGGGTAGTAGAAATCACTTTAATACAATATTCCTGTGCTTATTCTGATTTAGAATATAAAACAAGACTATATTAGTAATACATGAATGGTAACACCACTTTAGAAGAGGGATTCAAAGTAAAAGAGGGTAGTAAAAAGGGTTGTTCCCTTATTTTTTAAAAATACTTCTTCAATATATATTTTTTAAGCTCAGTATGATGGAGAAATGGGAGAGAAAAATGAGCAAGATTATACTTTAGGCAAAAATCCAAAACCTTTTTAAGTGTGTGGATCGGACCAGCTGTCTTGTGCAATATGAGGACTCTAGGGGAAAAAAAGGAAAAAAGTTATTCTCAAAATTAGGTAGAGTCTCTGTTGATCACCAAAAGAAAATTTCTCCCAAGAGAGTGGATTCTCCTTTGTATTTACTTGATCTGTTTGAATATTAGACATTCCTTATTCAACTCAAATGTAACATTAATACACATTCTTTTCCTTCCTGGTTGTGGCAGAGATAGCAGATTGGTTTATTAACTGCATGCCAACTGTCCTTTTACATTTCTTAGGATATGCTAGAAGCTGAAAAGTTAAAGATAACCTTTCTCAAATAATCTTACAAGCCCAGGTTTTGCACATATGTGAATTATGCCAAGTAGATGCATTCATGAGCTATTGAAAAGGTAGGAATGAGGTTGTGTTGGTGCTTTTGCTATTTCTGCTGATTCTGTTGATTCTAGTGTAAGGGTTTGTGTGGGGGGAGGAGTGGGATTGGGGTGGGTGTTTATAGCAAGTATTTCAATGCTCAAGACTTGTGAATGTCAAAAATCAGAGCAGAGGGCATCTGTTTTTCTGGCATTGGATCACAGCTGAGATAAGGTGGTCTTGCAGCAAGTAGCTCATAAGACCTAGCTCTCTGGCCATTGTTTTCTCTTCCTGACTGTGGCAAACACTGCTGTGTCCTTAGGGGGAGAGTTTTGAACACCATAAGAGTATTTCTGGAATTTTGGCCTATAAGTCTACTCCTCCAATGCCCCCAATGTTCTAAACATCTACTTAGGTGAACTGCATGTTTTTCTGCATGAGGTAGATAGAGTGGCTTAAGTTATCTGAAATCTAACTAACATTCCTTTTTACCCTTCTTTCAAAAGTTTTATTCTAAAAATGGCTATATTTTAAAAAATGACTAGTCTCCTAAAGGACTGTATTCATGATGTTAGAAGTCTCTACTCTCTCTTCTCTAACTTCAGTGAAAACTCTCAAATCTTTCCAGCGGCTTTTTTGTGTGTGTGTGGTTCTTTTTTTTTAAAATTTTTTTATTGGGGTATAGTTGCTTTACAATATTGTGTTACTTTCTGCTGTACAGTGAAGTAAATCAGCTATATGTATACCTATATCCCCCACCTCTTGGACCTCCCCCCCCAATTCCACCAATCTAGGTCATCACAAAGCACCGAGCTGAGCTTCCTGTGCTTTATAGCAGGTTCCCACTATCTATCAATTTTACACATGGTAGTGTATTTATGTCAAACCTAATCTCCCAATTCATCCCGCCCTCCCCTTCCTGCCCTGCCCCGTGTTCACACGTCCATTCTCTACATCTGCATTTCTATTCCTGCCCTCCGAATAGGTTCACCTGTACCATTTTTCTAGATTCCACATATATGCATTAATATACGATGTTTGTTTTTCTCTTTCTGACTTACTTCTATATGACAGACACTAGGTTGTTCCATATCTCTCCAAATGACCAATTTCATTTCTTTTTATGGCTGAGAAATATTCCATTATATATATATACCACATTTTCTTTATCCATTCCTCTGTCAATGGAAATTTAGGTTGTTTCCATGTTCTGGCTATTGCAAATAGTGCTGCAATGAACATTGGGATACATACGTCTTTTTGAATTATGGTTTTCTCAGGGCATATGCCCAGGAGTAGGATTGCTGGGGCATATGGTAGTACTAGTTTTTAGTTTTTTAAGGAACTTCCATACCATTCTCCACAGTGGCTGTATCAATTTACATTCCCACCAAGAGTGCAAGAGGGCTCCCTTTTCTCCACATCCTCTCCAGCATTAATTGTTTGTAGATTTTTTGATGATGGCCATTCTGACTGGTGTGAGGTGATACCTCATTGTAGTTTTGATTTGCATTTCTCTAATAATAAGTGATGCTGAGAATCTTTTCATGTACCTCTTGGCCATCTGTATGTCTTATTTGGAGAAATGTCTATTTAGATCTTCCACCTATTTGTTGATTTGGTTGTTTGTTTTTTTGATATTGAGCTGCATGAGCTCTTTGTATATTTTAGAGTTTAATCCTTTGTCCATTGCTTCATTTGTAAATATTTTCTCCCATTCTGTAGATTGTCTTTTCATCTTGTTTATGGTTTCCTTTGCTGTGCAAAAGCTTTTAAGTTTCATTAGGTCCTATTTCTTATGTTTGTTTTTATTTTCATTACTCTAGGAGGTGGGTCATAAAAGATTTTGCTGTGATTTATGTCAAAGAGTGTTTTTCCTATGTTTTCCTCTAAGAGTTTTATACTGTCCAGTCTTATATTTAGGTCTTTAATCCATTTTGAGTTTATTATTATGTTTGGTGTTAGGGAGTGTCCTAATTTCATTCTTTTACATGTAGTTGTCCAGTAGTCCCAGCACCATTTATTGAAGAGACTGTATTTTCTACATTGTATATTTTTGCCTCCTTTGTCAGAGATAGGGTGACCATATGTGTGTGGGTTGATCTCTGGGCTTTCTGTCCTCTTCCATTGATCTATATTTCTGTTTTTGTTCCAGTACCATATTGTCTTGATTACTGTAGCTTTGTAGTATACTCTGAAATCAGAGAGTGTGATTCCTCCAGCTCTGTTTTTTGTGTTTGTTTGTTTTTTACTCAAGATTGCTTTGGTTATACAGAGTCTTTTGTGTCACCAGAAAAATTTTAAGATTTTTTTGTTCTAGTTCTGTAAAAAATGCCATTGGTAATTTGATAGGGATTGCATTGAATCTGTATATTACTTGGGTTGTATAGCCATTTTCACAATATTGATTCTTCCAATCCAAGAACATGGCATATCTCTCCATCTTTTTGTGTCATCTTTGATTTCTTTCATCAGTGTCTTATAGTTTTCTGAGTACAGATCTTTTACCAACTTAAGTAGGTTTATTCCTAGGTATTTTATTCTTTTTTGGCAATGGTGAATGGGATTGTTTCCTTAATTTCTCTTTCTGATTTTTCATTGTTAGTGTAGAGGAATGCAAGAGATTTCTGTGCATTAATTTTGTATCCTGCAACTTTACCAAAATCATTGATTAGGTCTAGTAGTTTTCTGGTAGCATCTTTAGGATTTTCTACGTATAGTATCATGTCATTTACAAACAGTGACAGTTTTACTTCTTCTTTTCCAATTTGGATTCCTTTTATTTGTTCTTCTTCTCTCATTGCCATGGCTAGCACTTCCAATACTATGTTGAATAATAGTGGTGACAGTGGACACCCTTGTCTTTTCCCTGATCTTAGAGGAAATGCTTTAGTTTTTCACCACTGAGAATGATGTTTTCTGTGGATCTGTCATATCTGGCTTTTATTATGTTGAGGTAGGTTCCCTCTATGCCCACTTTCTGGAGAGTTTTTAATCATAAATTGTGTTGAATTTTGTCAAAAGCTTTTTCTGCATCTATTGAGATGATCATATGGTTTTTACCCTTCAGTTTGTTTATATGGTGTATCACATTGATTGAGTTGCATACATTGAAGAATCCTTGCATGCCTGGGATAAATCTCACTTGATCATGGTGTATGATCTTTTTAATGTGTTGTTGGATTCTGTTTGTTAGTATTTTGTTGAGGATTTTTGCATATATATTCATCAGAGATATTGGTCTGTAATTTTCTCTTTTTGTAACATCTTTGTTTGATTTTGGTATCAGGGTGATTGTGGCCTCATAGAACAAGTTTGAGTGTGTTCCTCCCTCTGCAAATTTTTGGAAGAGTTTGAGAAGGATAGGTGTTACCTCTTCTCTAAATGTTTGATAGAACTCGCCTGTGAAGACATCTGGTCCTGGACTTTTTTTTTTGGAAAATTTTTAACTACAGTTTAAATTTCATTACTTGTGATTGGTCTGTTTATATTTTTAAATTCTTCCTGGTTCAGTCTTTTGCAGTTGTCCCTTTCCAAGAATTTGTTGATTTCATCAAGGTTGTCCATTTTATTGGCATATAGTTGCTTGTAGTAGTCTCTTATCATCCTTTGTATTTCTGTGGTGTCAGTTGTAACTTCTCCTTTTTCATTTTCTAATTTTATTGATTTGAGCCCTCTCCCTTTTTTTCTTGATGAGTCTGACTAAACTTTATCAATTTTGTTTATCTTCTCAAAGAACCAATTTTTAGTTTTATTGATCTTTGCTATTTGTTTTCTTCATTTCTATTTCATTTATTTCTGCTCTGATATTTATGATTTCTCTCCTTCTACTAACTTTGGGTTTTCTTTGTTCTACTTTTTCTAGCTGCTTTAGGTGTAAGACTAGATTGTTTATTTGAGATTTAAAGGGATTTCTCTTGGTGGGAAATACAAGACAAGAAAAAGACCCACGGAAACAAACCCAAATCGATTAAGAAAACGGTAATTACAACATACATATCAATAATCACCTTGAATGTAAATGGATTAAGTGTTCCCACCAAAAGACACAGGCTCACTGAATGGATACAAATAAAAGACCTGTATATATGCTGTCTACAAGAGACCCACTTCAGACCTAGGGATACATACAAACTGAAAGTGAGGAAATGGAAAAAGATATCCCATGCAAACGGAAATCACAAGAAAGCTGGAGTAGCAATACTCATATCAGATAAAATAGACTTTAAAATATAGACTGTTACAAGAGATAAGGAAGGACACAACATAATGATCAAGGGATCAATCCAAGAAGAAAACATAACAATTACAAATTTTTGTGCACCCAACATAGGAGCACCTCAATACATAAGGCAAATCCTAACAGCTATAAAATGGGTAACCAACAGTAACAGAATAATAGTGGGGGACTTTAACACCTCACCTACACCAATGGGCAGATCATCCAGACAGAAAATAAATAAGTAAACACAAGCTTTAAATGACACAACAGACCAGATAGACTTATTTGATATTTATAGGACATTCCACCTGAAAGCGGAAGAATACACTTTCTTCTCAAGTGCACATGGAACGTTCTCCAGGATACATCACATCTGGGACACAAATCAAGCCTTGGAATATTTAAGAAAATTGAAATCATATCAAGCATCTTTTCTGACCACAATGCTATGAGATTAGAAATCAATTACAGGAAAAAACTGTAAAAAACCCAACACATGGAGGTTAAACTGTGAGCTGCTAAATAACCAAGAGATCCCTGAAGAAATAAAAGAAGATCACCTCCAGTGGCTTTTAAGGCCTTTCATTACCTGGCTCATCAACTGTTCCCTCTCACATTTTCTTCCATCTCACTAACAATGAATGTTGTCAACCATTAGGGAGACATGCTTAAAGATAAGGAATTCATAAGCAATACACAGGTATGTTTGTACACTATAGTTTTGTGGATCAATCAGGGAGATTAAGTGTAAGAGAGACAGCTGGTTTCTATGTGTAAGAGACTTCTTTATTAGAAGAGACAAGGAAATGGGAACATTTTTGAAACTGGGCACAGAGCATTAAGAATCAGCGAAGGAGTTGAACTGTAATTTTTAATATTTTTTACATCATGGTTTTACAATGTACCAGCATTGTTTTTTCCAGTAATAGAATTACTTAAATTTAGTTTGATGAAAGTGATATTTATGACAAATACATTAAAAGCATTTTATTAATTACTTTTCTATAGCTCTGCATGATAATTCAAAGTATTTCATGTACATTCTTAACAAAGTATTTCTTCTCATTTACATTCTTAACATTTTTTGTTTTCTTAGTAACTAAACTATCACTTTCAATAAACTCTAGAACTTAATAATGTTTCTATTATAATAATCCACATCCTTAATTTCCTCTTCTCTCTTTAGACTGATATATTTTTTTTTCATATTTGCACATAAAATACACAAAAAGAACTTGCCTACAGTGCCATAAATAGATTTTATTTGATTTTCTCCCCCACTTCCCTCTTTAATTTTTAACAACACAAAATAAGTTTAAATGGGAACTCTTTTTGAGGTGCATTTTGTTAATTAATTAGCTAGTATCACATTGTTTTTGTTCTCCCTCCCTCTGATTTTTCTCCTTTGGTAGGACTTAGAAAAGAGAACACCATCTCATCTATCTGAAGAGGAAAGTCAGAGAGCTGGGCAAGAACCAAAAATGGTGTGCACCTGGAACTTTAGCTAACATATGTGCTGCAAGTTTTTTTCTTGGTGCACCTAGGAAATGTAGCTGTTCTTTGGAATAAAACTGTTAAAGTGAGAACATTTTAAATATTAAGGCATTTTCCTTCAACAATGGATATATTATTATTCCTTTCTCTTTTGCATCCAATGATGTTGATAAGTATAATATTAATTAGCTTCTATCCTTTGACCATTTCCTGATTTTCCTTTACATAAGCTTTCAGCATTCTCTCTTGGTCTTTAATGTTCTTAAATTTCAAAATAATATATATTTGCCTTTTTCTCATTTATATTATTACTCTATTCTTTATGAGACCTTTTAATGTGAAGTCTTGGTGATTAATCTTTACCTTTGTTCTATTTCTGAATTACCGTTTTTATGGAAGCACTGCTATATTTATGTGGAAACTTTTATTACTCTTAATCTCTCTCAGGTGTTCTGTATAGAAAAAATGGGGAAAAGAAAAGGCCATTGCTACTACCAAAGGGTATTGTAAAGAAAAGTGAGAGGAAAGAATAGCAGAAAAGTCAGATACCAGTGCCCTGATTAGTCTTCTTTCATGGTCAACCCCAGAATTGAGGAGCCAGGTAAGAATGAGAAATCCGGAAAATTACCAAAAATCTTACATCTAATATTTGTGTATCTGAATCCCTGAGATGAGGAAGGCATGAGGTACAGAAGACTCCAGGCCTGTACGTATCCACTTTGATGCTCTGGAAAACATTAGAATAAGAGGAGGCCTGTAGGTGCTATGGAGGAAGCTAGAAAAGTAAAATACTAGAAGTATACCTGGACCCCATAGCCTACAGAGTTGTGTGGAAAAATCCAGAAATTCTGGCATGTCCTAGAGAAAGGTTGCAGTGGTAATAAGCAGCCCAGTTCAATAACAAACCTGCTTTAAAGGAAAACAAAAATAAAAATCAAAACCCCCAAAACTGTGTAGTTAATACACGTCTGAGAGGAAAAGTCCTGTGACCACAAACTGATTGTGATTTAGATAATCTGTAGCCCCTAAATTGTTAATGGACCTCCATGGTTACTGTTCAAAGACAATATAAACAACTACACTGAATATAGCAGCTAAGATGCACAGGAAATCATGTAGACTGAGCAACTCCTTTTCTCATTGTGATCCCAAAGTACAAAGAGGCCCCTCTTTCTTTTAACCAAGCCACCATCTTGGAAAAAGAAGGAAGAAAAAAATGCATAAAATATTTCAAGCTGCTGAAAATCTCACCCAACCGCAACCAACCACACATTAGTTTCATACTGCTTAGACTTGCCAATGTGAACATAAATACATAAATGGAATACAATAAAGTATAATTTGCACACTATGTGTAGTTTGAGTACTTATAACACTGCTGCAGTAGTGTATATCACACTTTTATTATCACAATATTAAAATAGCTAATTTAATTTTGTTCTCAAATGTGATTTTAAATTTCTTTAACGTACAAACCTTTTCTTATTCATCATTTATATTCTCCAAAGCTAACACTATAACTAGGAGATAGGAATCACTCAATAACTACTTTTTGGCTACATTTAATAAATGGTGTGAAAAAAATCAGGCAGGGATTTCAGTAAAATTCCAGGTGTTTTCTTTGACTTTCCACACACAGCCAGTTTGGAGTGTGATATTTCAACTAGCCTATATTTATTAATATCCTTGCTAGAGAAACAATGATATAAAGGGTAGTAATAATTCCATGAAGATGAATCTTATACCAGATAATAAAATAGAAAAGTAAGAATCTCTCTCTCCTTTCTCTCTCTCTCTCCCTCACTCTGTCTCTTTGTCTCTCTGTCTCTCTGTCTCACTGTCTCTCTCTGTCTCTCTCTCTCTCTCTGTCTCTCTCTCTCTCTCTCTCTCTCTCTCTATATATATATATATGCTGTAAATTTGAGTGGCTTATGTGTTGGCAGACAGATGTTTTGATCCTATCAAATAAATTGTTCTATGTAGAAACACTATTGTATTTGATCTTGAACACTAATCTCAGAAAGAGGCACAAAAAGCCCTACCAGCAAGTATCATAATGCCCTCCAAATCTGTGGATTAATATAGGTGTAAGAACCTTACAGTTATTATGATATAGTGAATTAGAGAATTTATTTTTCAAATGAAAATTTCTTAACTTTTTCCACCTATGGATAGAACATCAATTATAAGCCAATGATATTGATATAATTAATTCCTCATTAGTCTATTACTATCATTATTTAGATCCTGCTTTAAAGATGAATGTCCATCTGATAAGGCCCTTGATGTCTCAGAACACATGTGAGTTATAGCTCAGTATATGTACGATTTAAATAATAAAAATATATAGAAAACTAAATAATATACATCAATAAGTGTGCATGCAATTATTATTAAAAGTTCAAATTAAATTTTCTCCTTGGCTTTAAGATAGATTGATATGTTATTTAAATCTAAAGTTGGAAAAACTTTAAGAGCAACTCAAGTTTTAGGATTTCAGATTCTGTGTAGAAGTTGATGTCTATTATAACTGACCTTTAGGGCAAATACATTACAGTTATATCCTTATCTGTGCATCTAAGTAATAAAACTAGTTTTGCCATAAAACCAAATGAATTGATTAAATTCACTAGAAAACTTCCTTATGGAAATGTTTCATAAACATTATTGTTGAAAACATATTCAGCAAAAAAACAAGCCACTTATGCATACCTAAACCTAAAGAGGTGATTCTGGTAGTTATTACCATTGAATTTAAGAATATATTAACAGATAAATATAGATATTGTGCTTTCAGTCATTTCTTCATAGTTATAAAATTGGACTTGGCAAATTCTGAATATTTTTTCAGCATATATATTCTGATGTAAATTTTAATAATATAAGAAAGTAATAGTGAGCGACGTTCTTTGCAAGCTGGTCAGAGAACGGGCATGCAGATATATGCTGCTTGATCCAAGCATGTTAGCTTTCATTCCTTGCACAGAACCAGAGCAGGTCTTCTACATACTCATCGTGTTTTAAATATCTCAAGCTAGGACAGCCTTGGGCCAAGAAATGTTAGATGATCAGCAGTATGGAATGGTTAGGGAATCTCTTATCCAAAGTATGACTCCCACACAATGTAGTTGCGGTCAGGAATCCCCATTCCTTTTAGAAAATAATATTTGTTTTAAAACATAAATATTCCAGGGGAACATTTACTAGATAAATATTTTTTCATTCAATTGAGTTGCAAAATGTTTTTGTATCAGATCATTTCCCAGTAACAGAATTTTTTTGAGAAAATAACATCATTCAGGAAAAAAATATAAGTTGTTTCCTAAAGTTGAAGAAAAATAGGATTATGAGAAAAACTATACAAGAGTGGTAAAGTACTTCTATATGCAAGTTCTCTTAGGACTAACTTATTTCAAGAACACAGAATCATTTATTAAGCATATTCATTTTGTTTATTAAATGTTTTTCATATATGTTATTATCCTCAATTACTGAGCACTTATGCTACAGGTGACTGCTAGATATGTGTTATATGATCGAATCCTTCAATCCTAAAAAGAACAGATTATAATTCCATGATAAAGATAAAGAAATTAAACTTCATTTAATTTGAATAACTGTCCCAAGGCCCCAGTAAGCAATGGAAAGAGATTTTAAACAAGTTAGCCTGACTCCTGAGCTCATGTTCCTAACCACTGCATTATCCTGTTTCTTTTTGCCTCCTCAAACTCTCAGTTACCTGTGGAATGAGTATTACCATCTCCTCTTGACAGATGAAATAACTGAGACTTAGGAATTAAAAATAACTTGCTCAAGTTCGTGTGGATAATTATTACTGGCCTCATTTCATTGGAATTTCTACTTTGGATGTCAAACTTAGTGAACTCCCCTTGCTTCTCTATCCACATAAGAACTGTTCATTGATATGGGGTGGGTGGGGGAGGGCGAGGAATGTCCCTGAGGTGATGTAACATTGTTTAAGGATGCATTCCATACCTGAGAGATACATAGGGACATGCCCACATCACCGATGTCTTTGGATTGCTAACCTGCGTCAATAATTTTTTGTTGCCATCAAAAGAATAATAATTTAAAAAATTAAGTAGAAAAGAAATCACTCTTTTTTGCCTTGTGGTTTTGCTGGATTTTTTTTTACCGTAAAAGATAACTAGGTGAATCGACTTTGAATTCCTGACTTCCAAGCTATAAAAACACAATACCTAATTCTAAGGCATCAAGGCCAAGGATATTACCTGAGTCAAATACCTGTTTGCAGTAATACTGATGTCCCATATGACCCAAGTCATATCTGGTAGTGCGGGGAGACCAAATACACCTTACCAAGTACCCAGTACTGTGGAGAGTGAAAAATACGAGAACTTGAATAATTTGGCAACAGCATTAAATCTCTGATGTCAGAGGTGACAATCAATCCCAAATGAAGGCTAAATGACGAGACAACCAATATACACTTACTTGCAAGCAAGGCGTAAGAGTTCTTTATTTGTTGGACACAGCAAGGACATTCAGGAGGATAATGGTTCTACTGCAGGCATTGGATGCTCACATGTCTAAAGAGGTCAGTGCAGATAAGTAAATGCATGAAGAAATTGTTCTTTGGAAGCAAACACAATTCATTCAGTAAATGTCTAAGAATAGTCCACTTTAACAATAATTATACTATACCCCACTTTCTAAAAAAAATGCATCCCTCTCTTTCATTTTTTGGAGTTTGAGTAATATTTCACTGACCCCTAGTTTTACTAAATGGAAAACTATAGTGCAAGGGGAAGGATGAATGCCAACCAAGAGTAGCTTTCTGTGACAGGAAAAAGAGAGAAAATGGGAACTACAGCAAATCAGAGTGTGCAGGCTCCTTCAAAACAGCAATTTCGAGAAAAAGCTAAATTTTGCCATACAGGAATGTTGACACTGGTTGTTGACAATCTGATTTTCTAAAAGAAGCAGGTGATCTTGGTTTTGTAAAATCAATTCATTTTTATTTGGCAATTAAGTGATATTAGACAACTTCTGTATTGGTAAACATTATGTAGACCATGGCAAATCATTCGAATCTGGTCCAGAGATCCCAATTTTCAACTTCTGCTGGAATGTACAAGATCATCATGATCCTAGAGTATTTAAGGATTTTAGTTGGATTATGGGAGAAATCATGAAGCCCAGATTAGCATCAATGTCCAGGATACATATAATTATTTATTTAAAACTCCTGCTATTCTTTGTACTTCATTTTATTGGCTGCCATACTCAGGCAAGTTTGCCACTCCTCTAGATATGTATCAATAAACTCCCTACTCCAGATGGGCTCCAATCCAAACACTAACTTGAAAAATGTTTGTTTTAAAAGTCAAGCACTGATGAAGGTTTATTAAATCATAGTTGATACCCAATAAGGTATCCAGTCTGTTAAATAACTAGTGAACCATGACCTCCATACATCTAAGTGCACTCTCATCCCCGATTTACCATTTTCAACCCTTTTGAGCTGCATAAATGTCTAGCACAAAGGAAAGAATAAGTCTAAACAAGATTGTAGAGAAAAGACAATCTCAGAATTACTCCAATATCATTAGAAATCCAAATTCCCCTATAAATCTGCATTTCCTTTACCACTTCCCTATCTCAGACTATTTTCATTGGGACAGTTGCCCCAAACATTCAATCTGTTTACTCCAAAAGCTATGTAAAATTTTAAGCATGGAAATGGTTTTGTTCTTCCTGCCTCAGGCTACTTCTTATTAAAAATCAAGGAATAAACCAGGAAGGAAAATTTTTCTTCTCAGATTATAAAATAATTTTCATATGAAAAAGAAAAAATAGTGAGATGTCAGGTTTCTTTTTCCAAATCAGAAAGCAAAGCAAGGAAGAAGGTGACAACATGTTTGACAAGAATTAAATGGTATAAAATAAGATGATTTGAAAGTATTTACTTATATTTTATGATGAATTTTGCTGTGAGGGCTACATTACTCCTTCTAATTTCTAGAAACTTTAATATTTCTGCTGTCTACATTTGTATCATGAACAGTGTTAACTGGTTATATTTCTCCTAGAATGCCTTTCAATCGATTATGTGCATCAGATGAAGGAAACAATAGTACCCAGCAATTCGGTCCTATTCCACTGGAATTATGCCTCTCAGCGTGGGCTAAGGGTGAAAGGGTGCTAAATTTTAAACGGTTCCCATTGTCAGTGAATAATAAACCGCTTTTTTCAAAATTAAACATCCTCTCTATTCACCAATTTACATATCTATATTCATTAAGGACCAATCACAAAATTCCTTTCAAATAGCAGTTTTCTGGATGACTCCTACTCTATTCTGATCATTTGCCTTAATTGACAGTACTGCAATTCTTAGATATTGACTTATGACATGCCTAGTTACTACTGCACTACCGACATACTTTCTTTAAAAAATTTGAAATTAAAATGCACAAAACTACATATTTTAATATAATGCACAATAAAGATCATAATATAATCTCCATAAGTATATATAAAAGTAAGTCACACCAGGGTTTTTTTTTTACCCAGTGTGGGTTCTTTTTGGCTTAGAGTGGCATTGTGCCAGACAAAGTATCTTTTGTAATTGAAGAGTTTCTTAGCAAGGCTTAGAAAATTAAAGGATTAAACAAGGGTTTGAACTGTTCAAAAAATGTGGATGATTTCTTGAGATATGTTTCTCAAAAAAACTTTCTCACATTCTATTTTGTCTAACCCACAAACTGGCCTGACCTCTACCTCCTCCATGACCATTTCTTCTGATTTTAACCCTATGCATTTCTTTATAACAAACAAAAATCACTTTCTTTGTAGATTTGACAGCATATTTCTGCATCTTTTATTAAAATATAATTACTAGAATTGCAGAGACTTTATCTGTCTCTTATCCACATCAGGGGATACTTTAGGCATTAAATTACTATCTACATCATCTAGCTATCCATTCTGTGTTTGTTCCTCTCTGAAAGAGAAGGTGAAAAATTATTTGTGCTTAGTCACTTTTTGTATTGGAAGGTTCAAGTATTCTATCCAATTTTTCCTATACATCCCCTGGCAGTGAAGCTTTATCATCTCCCTGATCAGAGTTGGTTCTCACTGTAGGCAGCTTGCCAAAAAATGTTCTTTTCTGTTATGATAGCAAAAGTGTAGGCATTTCCGCTTTGCCAAGCCCTGAATTCCTGTAAAAGCTTTGACAAACACCACTTTCACAACTAAAAACATCCCTTACCAACTCTAAGAAAATGTTTCAAGGTGAAGGAACACTGACAAGCTACAGGCTAGTGGGTTTTCCCCCCTGAATTTTTAGCCAAGCATAGCTACCAATCTTCTAGGCAAACTCTGTTATAGGACCTCGCTTTCCCAAAGCGGGAGCAATGACAAATACCTATATATCCTGGGTTGAGAGGAACTCATTTGGGATAAAAGAATCCCAGTTTGGGGAAAGTAAAAGGGAAAACGTCCCTTATCTACTAAAAGCTTTTACTCTTCCTGGAATGGAAGATGAAATTCTAAGTACTTCATCTAAATCCTATTATATTTCATCTCTTCCTCTGCCTCATCTCTCAGGGAGAAAATGTGTGAGATTGCAAAGGAAGAGCATTCAAGATATTATGAGAAGAGGCTACTATTATCGAGACTTAAAAGAGCATTGGAAAGCAGTTCCATTCATTGGAGGCTTGTTTGTCCAACTGTAAAATGAAAAGTTTTCATTAGAAATATAAGGTGTGCTTCAATCATCACAGTTGAAATAGTGTGAATATTTCAGTGATAAATATAATTTAACTGAGTTAAATTCCTTTTACCTTAGTTGCTGTGGACAATTATGCTTTCCAAAAATCCTTCCATTCTTTAGAAAATATTGCCAAAAAATGATATTTGAGATGTAATGTTTGGAAGGTTGCTGATACAGTTATTATTTTGGTTACCCTTTTTGAGAGCGATATGATAAACTAATTAAGTTTCACATTCAAATAATTGACCTTGCTTGAATGGTTTTGGCAACACTTCCTTGTGCCCAAAAAGGTCCCAAGAGCTATACAACTGAGAAAAAAAAAAGGACTGCATAGGAAAATTATGTAATCTAGGTGATTCATTTAGTGAATATGTAAATGCTCATCTCTAAGTAGAAGGACTCTAGGTAAGGGGATCTGTTGACCTACAGGCATGTTGGGAAAATCTTGAAATGCTGATGGAAGAGTATGTGTCTATTCCATTAGAGAGAAGATAAGTAAGATTCAGGTGATGAATTAGTGGATAAAGTAAGCCATAAAATTTAGGCTTGACAAGACCGCATTCAGGGAATAGACAAAAATCATCATAGGTTACAACATCAAATATCAGATCGCATTTTATCAACAGGGCAGGAGGATACCTTACCTATTTTTGAAATGGAAGTTCTGCATCCCACGTCTCATATGTTGAGTGAGGCAAAAAGTTTCTAAGGCAAGGAAGCAGCAAGAGGTCCAACAACTTCATCAATATTCAGACTAAAATCCACTTACCACTGACAGATGGAAAGTTATCCCATTTCATCCTATGTTTAGAGAATATCCAGTGACATAGTTCCAAATACAAATTCATGAGCACAAAACTTTTTGTTTAAAGTGTTGAGCTCAAATCCCTATATTACAGTTTTACATTCTATTGCAGCCCTAGTGCAAATGCAAAAGAACTTAGCACAGTTCTGTCTGTAAATTCACCCCTTTTTGCCCAGATTTCTTCCTCAAATTAAATAATGATAGTTCATTTCACTTTAATTGAATTAATTTTCTCCACCTCTTTAACCAGTACTATAGATCCCTCATTAACGTTTTCCCACATTTGTGTTTACTTACAGGAAACATACATTAACACCAAAGCAGTATGCCACCATTTTAAGCCCTTCTATCAAAGCAAACAAATGCAAGAAAAGCTCTTCAAATCAGCCTGAGTTCCCAAGATTATATTAAAGGAAACATAATCCTTTAATAGAAACCAAATATTATCAGATTTAATACATAAAATTAAATTCAGTATCAAATTTCCTACATCTTGAGGAAAACCTACTGGCAAAGAAAATTATGGTTTAAATGCTAACAAACCAAACTTTCTTTTTTTGTATTGCACCTATGATAAATTTCAAAAACATAGTGCTGCTTAACTAACAGAGTGTTATTAATGAAATACTGAAATAATTTTTTTATGCTGGGACTCCACACTTTCAGAGAATATCTCGTATTTACTGTAAACTCTCTGAAAGATTAAAAAAATTAAATACAAGCATTGATTCCATGTATTTCTTTTGAATTTAAACATGATGATTAACGTTACTGTTATTTAAAATCAAGTCAAATAATCAGAAGATATTCAGAAGGATTTTAAAACAATAAAGTGGAGGCTTATACGCATGTTGAGAGAACAGGAGGAGTGAAGGTCAGAAGAGGTTCCACTAAGGGCTTCAGCCTGCAATACAGGAAGGGGTGAATTTTAAGAGCTTGCCTGGAAGCTGCTGAGATTCTTAGGAACTGGGAAGATTCAAACAACTACCTGTTTATACTGTAGCTTCTCTATAGCTTGACCCTGACGCCACTATGAAGCATAAGCTTGGAATTTCCACCAACTCTCTCAGGCTGCTTCATCTCTATAACTAGAAGCTACTTTGAACTTCACATCTTCCCCTTAATCTTTTGTAGCTGCCTCTGAAGAACTGTGCCCTCTCTTCCCTTTCTGCCCTCAGATCTCCCTGAGCACTTTGCACTGACAAGTTCTAATCTGGAACCACACTGAAATCAGGAATTTGAACCTAAATTTCTGGATCTCTTCTTCTTCCATTCTTTCCCCACTACAACCATGGGAACAGATTTCCAAGGGAGCTCCTAGAAACAAAATTAAGAAGGAATTGTCAATTCAGTCCATATTTTTTCATACTGTGCACCATAAAAACATATTCTAAGTTTATGCAAATACATTTTAGGTCAAATTCCAATACTTAAAACTTTCTCAAGATTGATTCTCAAACTTTTGAAAAGCAAAACTACATTTTTAAATGATACACTTATCCTTATTTGGTGTTGTTATTTTCTGTTTCTCCCCCCACCCCTCAATTTGGAATGTGTTAGTCTTTAATGTGCTTTGATGGGGAGATCTGAAGACCCCACTGTCCAAGGTGATATGCATCTTCCATAGGAAGCTGCAATTCCTTGGGAATTGGCAGATTTGACTAGATTCCAATATAATAGGTCTGTTTTATTTTACATAGTAACTGGTAGGGAAAACAAGAAAAATGGGCCAAAGACCATAAGTATTATTCACCTGTGTTTCCATAGACCATCTGAAACTACTTCAAAAGCTATGAAAAAATTAGTTGAAATAGAAATAGAAGCAACCCAAGTGAGAAATTGTCTAGCTCTGAAATCTTTTAAAGATGTTCTCTCAAATAAATGTTACTTAAAGTGTTCAGAATCAGATACTACTTCAGGTTCGAATTCTTTTGAGATGAAAAAAAAAAATGCCCACCTCATCACAAAATTCTAACTGCCAAGCCAGTGCATTATTTAACTGGCAAAGAATGCAATAAATGAGGGACATATTCACACAGGGAGGCTGCTAGTGGCCAGGATACTGAGCTCATAGCTGAATTCAGTCCAAGTTTGTATGGCTAAATATTATTAACATCAAAGTTTCTGTGTGAGGGTTCTGTGCTTCATGAGTTATTGATTTCAGACTCTTCCCTGAGGGAGACATAATAAAGGCACTACAGCACTGATGACCTCTGTGCTCTTCCTAAGGCAAATCTCAAATATCTGGAGATAATATCCTTTCTTTTCTGGGTTGATTGGTGTGGTCTAGTGTCCAACAATTGCTGTTTGTCCAAAATAAGAACAAAATAACTCGTGTACATAACTGCTTTCAACACAGCACCACCAACAGAAGAGTTTATGCGGGAAAGGGGACTCCACATGCTTTGGTAGAGCGAATCTCACCAGTATAAGTGCTTCTAAGTTCAGAAATTGAGTCTTGAAATTCTTCCGCTGAAGGCTGTTCACCCAGATTTGATTGTTGTATGCTTCACTTTGCCTTTTGCCTTTTGGAACCAATTTAAGCACAAGGAAGAAAAAAAATAAAAATAAAAAAAGGAAACAGAAACATAATGGTCTTTTTAGGCAGCATATTTTCCCTAAATGTTGGACTAGTGAAGTCGTGGTGAGAAGCAGTCTGGTTACCAGTAGTAACTTGTCACTTCAGCAGGTTTTAAACTTTCTGGAAGACCAGAGTCCATCTCAATAATATTAAAATGGAGGAAATATAGAAAAAATATTTATGAGAAGATTATTTTACAAAATTTGAGAGCATTAAGCAAGATTCATATCTGTACTTTTGGATGGTGCAATTTTCCATGTTCGGATACTGATAATTATTTTTCCTTACTATTTCATATGCAAAATGAAATGAAGAGTCAATTAAGAATGTACCTACCAACATGCCAAAAAAGGGCCAGATAGAAACAGTATGATTAACTGCCTGAAAGTTATCAGAAAACCAAAATGCATCAGGTAAACGCTTCATCTTTTGTCTCTGAGAGAGTGACACTAGCCTTTGAGAAAGATTCTATAAAGGGATGCTCAAGAATTTTGGAAAATAGATGTAAGGTAAACTCCAGTTTATCTAAAGATCTTAGTGTTTTACTATACATATGGAAAGTTAGCTTTCATAACAATTGTTAGAACTGTCTGTCCTATTAAATTGAAACACTGACCTTAATAAGTTTTGAAAATAAATGCAGGAGTTGGACTCTATTTTTTTGATATTTGACCGCTGACAGATTTTAAAACTCAACGTTTCCTCTCCCCCTGTCCTCCATATCTGGGTAAGATGACAAGAAGGCCCAATGTTCCCTCTTTTGGCTCCAGAGGGAGACTTAAACCCTGCCAGCCCCTGCCTGTGCCTGGGAAGTCTCACTCAACCCCACATACTAATCACAATTCAAAACCAGGCCTGTCTCCTTTCCCTGCTCCTCCAGCCATTTCAGACTTGTTTGATAGGCCTGTCCTGCTCTCCCCAGAGATCTCAAACGTGTCAGTAATAAAACTTTTCATTCCTCCTTGTTGTGTGTGGTGTCTTCAGGCTCAATATTCAAAGCAAATTTGGAGTAAGGACCCATCTGCCTCTGCAGGTAACAATAACAATAAACTGTCTGCTATAACTTACTTTGGGAGATTTTCCTTCACACATAATTGGCAGCATTTTTAAAAAGAGGGGCAGTTAGTTAATTAACAAAGCATAACAGTAGTAAGAGAAAACTAAAAGGTGGTGAAAATTCAAGGAACTTATGATATTTCATTGATTCCAAGATACAATTTTTTTTTCACCTTTAAGAACTCTGAAATCTCAGTCTTATATAATTGATGAAATTAAACAATTTGTAAATTTTTCCTTCCTAATGATACATAAATTGATGGTGCATTTTAAAAATTAATGACAGTTCAGTTGTGATAAAATAAAGTAGTCGAATGCCATTTGAATACCTGCATTTTCAGCAGAGAGGGTGTATATCTGAGTAGAGTTTATGTCTAAATCAAGAAGCAGACAAGTGCCTAAGGGCCAAGACGAAATAAAAGCGCGGGCTCCCTTCTGCGCCTTTAAAATACGGTGTGGTGAAGCTGAAAAGCTGCCTTAAGGAGACTCCCTCTCCGTTTCTTTCACGTCTGCTCTCCCTGCTGTTAGCGTGATCGCCGTATTCTCCGTGGCGGTTACGGTGATCGATTTGGCCGGGTTAGCCGACTTCCGCCCGCGTCCAAGATGGCGATTAAGCGGCCTTCATAACCTTTACGGGGCTGGGCAGTAATGACGCCGTAGCTGGCAGTGGGTGGAGCGGCTAGTAAACAGCAAGTGCGGGAACTGCTGGGCCGGAGTCAGCCATGGACTGGAAAGAAATTCTTCGCCGGCGGATAGCGGCGCCCAACACCAGTCCAAACACTGCCAGCCGAAGATGAAGTCTTACTACAGAAATTAAGAGAAGAATCCAGAGCCGTCTTTCTGCAAAGGAAAAGCAGGGAACTGTTAGATAATGAAGAATTACAGAACTTATGGTTTTTGCTGGACAAGCACCAGACACCACCCATGATTGGAGAGGAAGCAATGATTAATTATGAAAATTTTTTAAAGGCTGGTGAAAAAGCTGGACCAAAGTGCAAGCAATATTTCGCAGCAAAAGTCTTTGCTAAACTCCTTCATACAGATTCTTATGGAAGAATTTCCATCATTCAGTTCTTTAATTATGTCATGAGAAAAGTTTGGCTTCATCAAACAAGAATAGGCCTCAGTTTATATGATGTTACTGGACAAGGGTATCTTCGGGAATCTGATTTAGAAAACTACATGTTGGAACTTATCCCTACATTGCCACAATTAGATGGGCTGGAAAAATCTTTTTACTCCTTTTATGTTTGTACAGCAGTTAGGAAGTTCTTCTTTTTAGACCCTCTAAGAACAGGGAAGATAAAAATTCAAGATATTTTAGCATGCAGCTTCCTAGATGATTTATTGGAGTTAAGGGATGAGGAACTGTCCAAGGAGAGTCAAGAAACAAATTGGTTTTCTGCTCCTTCTGCCCTACGGGTGTATGGCCAGTATTTGAATCTTGATAAGGACCACAATGGCATGCTCAGTAAAGAACTCTCCCGCTATGGAACGGCAACCATGACCAACGTCTTCTTAGACCGTGTTTTCCAGGAGTGTCTCATTACGATGGAGAAATGTGATGTTGAGCATCTTTTCATCTGCCTGTTGGCCATCTGATGTCTTCTTCAGAAGAATGACTCTTGGGCTTCCCTGGTGGCTCAGTGGTTAAGAATCTGCCTGCCAATGCAGGGGACACGGGTTCGAGCCCTGGCCCAGGAAGATCCCACATGCCATGGAGCAACTAAGCCCATGTGCCACAACTACTGAGCCTGTGCTTTAGCGCCCTAGAGCCACAACTATTGAGCCCACGTGCCGCAACTACTGAAGCCCGTGTGCCTAGAGCCCATGCTCCGCAACAAGAGAAGCCACCAAAATGAGAAGCCCACGCACTGCAACGAAGAGTAGCCCCCGCTCGCTGCAACTAGAGAAAAGCAACAAAGCAGCAACAAAGACCCAGCACAGCCAGAAACAATAAATAAATAAAATAAAATAATAAAATAAATAAATTTATAAAAAAAAAGAAACAATATTATATCTTCGTGATTGCATATTTTTAAGGCCATTGTTTGTCTAGACTCAGATGCCTAGAAAAACATGAATGTGATGAAACTTGCCTTAGAAAGACTGAAGTTCTGATATTAAACATTAAGGGTAGCAACAAGAAGCAAATGGAAGCAATAAAGTTAAAACCTCTTCCAGGTACTATGAATCCAACACAAGGGTTAGGAAACCTAGTCTAGACATACAGATAACATCAAAATGTGTAGTTAGGAGGTCAAGGTAGAGCTTCCAAAGGATAAAACAAGTTGAGATAATGAATCTGATCAATTGACAGAATGGATCCCAGATTGAGATAATCAGGTGAAGTTCAGGAGGACTTCTGGACCTCCATTTTATTTGATCTTGTTTGCTTAGTTATATAATCTAAATGTCAAGACTCCTAATAAAGTAGTAGTGTAATAATCAAAATAATATCTAAGATAAAGTTCCTGTGAGTATTAATATTTTGAATGTAATATGTTTAGCACAGGGTGGCCATTCTAAAGATTAAATATTATTATTATTATTGTTGTTATTATTATTAGCAAAATCTAAAAGTTAGATGAGGGATTATGCCACATGTTTGCAGACAATGAATTCTGGATTTATTTGAAGATAACGATGAAGGATGGTGACTAATGGTGAAACCCAACACTTGTGTCTCAGGCTTTTAATTCAGGTCCAAGTAACTGACAATTTTTAAGACCCATTATGTGGCAGCTTCAACCCAGTTGATATGCCTGCTGTTCAGATGAGAATTTTATCACAACTTGAAACAGAATGAAATATACAGCAGTAGAAAATGAGTGCCATGTTGTACACTCATTGGACAGATCTCCTCTTGTTGCTTGGGAGGATAAGCCAATCAATTTAAATTTCAATAATTGAAACGTAAAGATTTTTGTAACCTATGTTATGTTCTCATTCAGCTTAAGTAGCAACAAAGCTAATAGTTTGGAACTATATGAATTTTGTGCTTGTTTCTATATGAGCTCAGAACTCAAATAGAGAAGGGATATATTTGACCCATATAAACTCCAAGGCATCTATTTTCTACAGTGGCTAAATAACTCTACACTGATAGATTTACAGCTTTTCAAATTCAACATGTGTGAAAACAGACTCCTCTGTTCTTTGGAAATTGCTTCGTCCTCTTGGATGCCTGTCACCATCTATTGTAGTGATATTTTTTACTCAATATCTTTCTCTTACCATCACTCAGGAAAAAACAAACATTAAATGCATAGTTATAACTGCAATAATCCCTGAAATATATTCCTTCCTTTCTTTTCAATTAACACATGATCTAAGTCCTAATTGTCTGACGCTTAAGATTTTGCATTTTCATTCTAGCTGGTCTCTGTGCGCCTAGATTTTTCCCTTTTCTCTTCAGTTCTACCCTCCACCACTACTTATCTTTCTCAAAGCTCTGATCATACTTTTCCCTCACCAGTGAATACACATCCAGATCCAAGCTCTCCATCTCATTTTTAAAAGCCTTTCACAATATGACCCTGACTGTTCCCAGACTTATTTCCACCAGCACTCCTTGACCTTCCTTCCAAACATTAACATCAATTTTTGACTGCCATGTTATTCAACTTTTCATGCCTTGATCGTGCTTTCTCTTCCCTAAATTCCTTCATTGACTTATTATTTGTACATTTCTTTTCCTGTTACACTGTGATCTCTCAAAAACAGAGACCAAGATTTTAGCAGAGTAGATGCTCAATAAATGTCTATTGAATTGAAATAAGTATCAGACACTTATGTAATGAAGTTCACAGCTTTGTCTAAAACTATGCACAAACTAAGCTATGTTATCTAATTTAGGGTCAGGAAACAGGTTCCAGCTCATAGCTGGTGCTCTTTGAATAGTAGCCAAGTTGAGTATTGCGATGAGAAGGATCTCAGGCTATATTAAAAATCAATTGGAAAATGTGCCATTCCCAGTTATTCATACGGGTTAGGTGTGCAGAACTGTGGGTAGATGTTCTTGCTGTATATTTTCCATCCTTGCTGAAAAAGAAAAACTATCTTCTATAATGTATTGTTGATTATAGCATTTTATTATTTCTTCCAACATATGTGCATTGAATGTTCATTCTCTGCCAGACATGTATTTTCTAGCTGTGGTGAGTAAAGCAGTTGATGAAACAGCTCAGAGTGAGCTTTTAATTTAAAGGTGACAGAGACAAATAACAAAAAATGAAGAAATATTTGAGATACATAATTTCAGACAGTGATAAACACTACAAAGAATTAAAACAAGGTGATATAATAGAGTCATCCAAAGTTTTGGTATTCAATTGATTGGGTAAACAGGGATAATCTGAAGAAATACATTTAAAACTAGAAAGACCCAAAATATGAATATCTGGTGTCAGTGGCTCCAGGGGAAAGAATAGTAAGTAGAAAGGCCTGAAAGTCAGAACAAAATTAATTTTTTGAAGAATATTAAGAAAGCTACTTATCTAGAGAGGATGCAACTTGTGGAATATGAGGGATCTTGGTAAAAGAGAATAATGGAGAAGCTTTCAATTAGGCAAGGCCTTGAAAGTCATGATAACAATTTTGGATTTCATTGTTTAAGTGTGAAAAAATAGGGGATGTTTAAGATGTTGTAGGTGAGAAATAAAATGGTCTGGATTAGAATGCTAAGAGCATAATTTAAAAACTGTGGATCCATACGGGGCATATCAACTTGTTGATGGATTGCCTGAGTTTGTGTAGTGTGTGGTGTGTGGTGTGTGGGTGTGGGTGTAGGGGATGATTATTGAGGACTGGAGTAAGAGACATTGGCATATTAAAGATAATTCTAGATTTTTGTTTTAACGGATAGATGATGGGAAGGGCAATTTTGGAGAGGAAAATCAATAATTCTGTTATGCCTAGCAAACATTTAACTGGAAATCTAATAGAGGCCTTTAGAGATGGTGACCTGGAGCACAGGGGAGAAGTCTGAAGTTATGGATTTGAAGTCATCTGTGTATAGATGTTATTTAAAGCTATAAAATATTTTGTTTGATAGATAAGAAGTGACTTATTAGAATAGGATGCTTGTGAGACTTACAAGTGGGTGGGCAAGGGAGTGCTGCACCGAGAACTCAGTGGGCTAAAGTTTTATAATCAAAGGAAAAATTAGGAGGAGGAAAAGACCACCTTCTTCCTCATTCTTGAGTAGACATCAAGCTTCCATCCTCAGCTCCTCCTTCACATCAGGCAGGGGAGTTTTCTTGTCCCTACATGGTCAAGCCAGGACTGTCATGGTGCAATGGAAATGAGCAAAAAGTTGGTGTAAAGCTGTAAAATTTAATTCTCACTTCCTCTAAGGCCTCCAGGCTCCATTTTAGAGAGTTCTTTTAGCAATCCTTATAATTAATATGTTTTTGAATTTAACTTGAATTTAACATCAGAAAAGTGCATAAATATTACGTTTACAGTGGTGAATTTTAACTATTTCTCAGATCAGTCAGGTTATGTTTAAT
The DNA here is from genome assembly GCF_028023285.1 of Balaenoptera ricei. Lineage (NCBI taxonomy): Eukaryota > Metazoa > Chordata > Mammalia > Artiodactyla > Balaenopteridae > Balaenoptera > Balaenoptera ricei. The sequence goes on along the minus strand of NC_082651.1, from coordinate 18,512,609 downwards.
TATATCTTTATTTATCTCCAGTTTTCAAAGTCCACTCTTCTTGAAATTTCACTAAACCACCTATATTTTCTCTCATATTTTCTTTGTTTTAAGAAGTGCTTAGTTTTTTGGTTTGTTTAAAAAATTTTTTGGCTGTACCGCCCAACTTGTGGGATCTTAGTTCACTGACCAGGGATAGAACCTGGGCCCTCGGCAATGAGAACATGGTGTCCTAACCACTGGATCGCCAGGCAATTCCCTTTTCTCTCATATTTTCTTTCAATGTTTATGCTTCTATAAATTTGGAGAGATTCCTGTCTTCTAGCACCCATACTTTGTATTGCTTTTATGTCAGCCACTACAATTTTACAATTTTTAATTTCCAGAAATGCTTTCATGATCTCCATAGACTCCTTTGCATGAAGCTCTTTTTATAAAGTCAATAATTTATGTATTTTAATATATTATAGAACCTTCTATTTTTTATTTGGTTTATTATATTATTTCTATTTCCTCTGAAATTAATTTTTATATTGGCCTTTTGTTTTTGTGACAGATGGCAAAACTGAATGAATTTAGAATCATATGCCAAAATTCAGAAACTGATTACTTAAAGCTCACTTAATTTTATAGACCCAAAGTTTGCATTCATTAGATGTCTTGGATAATGGATAAACTATATCCCAGACAAATTCCTCAGACTGAAACATAACATATTTAACTCTGATTCTATGGAAGTGGAAGTTTATTGAATAAGAATATAAGCTTGTGGCAATTATAAATCACACAACTTTTGAAATTCTATATTGCTAAATATTTTAACAAAAATTTCGTATTTCTTACTTTCATTTGCATTTCTAAGTTTTACCTTCTTACTGCTGACACAACCTGATATTTCAGGCTCATCCTATACTTGCCCCAGCTCTGGAATCAGCCCTGGTTGCTTTTGTTGGACAATCTTATTTAGGAACCAAAATTTGGGTGTTAAGTGTGCTATTTGCTCTTGGAATGCAGTGATCAGGGCTAGAATATGTACATATGTATATATATTCACCACAGAAACACACACATATATTTCTATTGATCTTTACCTCTAGCTCTTGAGAGATAAATATATATATAAGACTTTATTCATATAACTACCTTTATTTATATATTAAAAACCATGAGTTCACACTGATACCTCTAATACAGGATTTATTTCAGTTTCCCCCCTTTCCATATTTTTAACCTTCTCTTTGACAATGAGAAACCTAACTCACATTATCTTATCGCTCTGTATTTACTAATTTGTTCACTCTCTCGGAATGTAATCAATCTTTCAAATTCATAGGCTGCTTCTTGGGCTTTAGCTCTGCAAACATGCTGGCTAAGTGGTTGCCTCATGGGTCATAGCCTTACTGAACACAGCAAATGTGCCAGGAAAATCCATGACTATGGGCCCACAGAACACACCAGTCACACCAGACCATTTGTTAGGCCAAGTATACCTATCATTCCAGTTGCCTGGGCCAAATCTTTAGTCTCAGTACAACAATAGACAAATCCTCATCCCTAGCTCTACCACAGCCAAAATTTTGCCAGCTAGGACTTAGCCCAGGCAAAGGAGAAAAGGAAACAAAGGAGAAAAGTTGCCTCATAAGTATCTTATTTCCCCTTTTGCTACCGAACATATGCTCCATAAGACAAGAGAGTGTATGATATTTTTACCCCTGTAACGTGTATGTGTCTGACACATTTATATAATAAATATAATCAGAGTTTCATTGTTGAATAGATAAATGAATGAATAAATGAATGAACTACTTGTTAACTGCAGGTAGGGTAGGACATTGATTTCCTAATTCCTGACACTATTTTTTTTTAATGAAATATAGTTGATTTACAACATTGGATTAGTTTCAGGGGTACAGCAAAGTGATTCATTTATATTTTTTCAGGTTGTATTTCATTGTAGGTTATTCAAGATATTGAATATAATTCCCTGTGCTATACAGTAAAACCTTGTTGCTTATCTATTTTATGTGTAGCAGTTTGTATCTGTTAATCCCATACTTCTAATTTGTCCCTCCTTCCCTCCCTCTCCCCTTTGGTAACCATAAGTTTGTTTTCTCTGTCTGTGAGTCTGTTTCTGTTTTGTATATAGATTCATTTGTATTCTTTTTTAGATTCTACATATAAGTGATATCATATGATATTTGTCTTTCTCTGACTGACTTCACTAAATATAATATTCTCTAGGTCCACCCATGTTGCTGCAAACGACACAAATTTTTAAGGCTGAGTTTTATATATATATATATATATATATATATATATATATATATATGAATATATACATATATGTATATATATATATACACACACACACACTCAGTCTGAGGAGTTTGTCAGGGAAATAGTTTATACATTATCCAAGACATTTAATGAATGTAAATATTGAGTCTATAAAATTAAGTGAGCTTAAAATAACCAGTTTCTGGATTTTGGCATATGATCCTAAATTCATTCAATTTTGCCATCTGTTACAAAAAATAAAGGTCAATATAAAAATTAATTTCAGAAGAAACAGAAATAATATAATAAACCATATATATATATATATATCACATCTTCTTAAGCCAATTGTCTGTTGATGGGCACTTGGGTTATTTCAATGTCTTGGCTATTTAAAACAGTGTTGTCATGAACACTGGGTTGTATGTATCCTATTGATTTAGAGTTTTTGCTTTCCAGATATATAACCAGGAGTGGGATTGCTGGATCCTATGGTAGCTCTATTTTTAGTTTTTTAAGAAACCTCCATACTGTTTTCCATAGTGGCTGCACGAATTTACATTCCCACCAACAGTGTAGGAGGGTTCCCTTTTTCCCACACCCTCTCCAGCATTTATTATTTGTAGACATTTTGGTGATAGCCATTCTGTGAGGTGATACCTCATTGTGGTTTTGATTTGCACTTATCTAATAATTACACTATTTTTATACATTAATTTTTTTAACTTTTTATTTTACATTGGAGTATAGTTGATTAACAATGTGATAGTTTCAGGTATACAGCAAAGTGATTCAATTATACATATACATGTATCTATTCTTTTTCAAATTCTTTTCCCATTTAGGTTGTTACATAATATTGAGCAGAGTTCCCTGTGCTATACAGTAGGTTCTTTTGGTTATTCATTTTAAATATAGCAGTCATATGCACAATAGAATATTACTCAGCCATTATAAAGAATGAAATAATGCAATTTGTAGCAACATGGACGGATCTAGAGATTGTCATACTGAGTGAAGTAAGACAGAGAAAGAGAAATATTATATGATATTGCTTATAAGTGGAATCTAAAAAGAAATTATACAAATGAACTTACTTACAAAACAGAAACAGACTCACAGACTCACAGAAGGAGCTTATGGTTACCAGGGGGGAAGGTGGGAGGAGGGATAGTTAGGGAGTTTGGGATTAATATATACATTACTTTTTGCAACTTCTCTTTTCTTCTTTATTTATGTATGCATGTATATACACATTGAAGTGTGTATGTAGAAAGATAATACTTACCTATAAGATGATACAAATTAGCTTTCTAATTTGTCTATAGCTCACAAATAAATATTCCAAAATTCTATGAAATATGTGAAGTAAGTGAATAAATTTTTTTATGTTTGCATTTTATGTTCATTCTCATGTAGGAAAATCCACTGTATTTGTCATGATTTTACCCATTTCCAAATAATATTGAAAGAAAATCAAAATACATAGGTGATCCATTAAAACTTTGCCCTCCATGAAAAGTTAGTTACCATGTTCATATCTGACACTTAAAAAAGATTAAAATGATGATTCTACTTAGGATGCAATCAACGAGGATTTAATTTTAGGAGTCAAAAATGGCATGAATCATCATCTCTAAATCCGGTGGCAGTATCACTTACAATAGCAATAATAATTGCAGAAATAATGATATATTATATCTACTTAAAAGATTATTCAATGTAACATCATTACATTTTTATCCTCTCAAAATACCCACAGGTTTGTAATTACAGCCCTTTAATGATCAGGATACTGAGGATGAGAATGACAAAGCTGTTAGCCTAAATCCAAAATGATTCTAAGTATTTCACCCAAATGAGGATGTTGTCTTCTACACAATAAGATGAATGTAAATTTCCACCTTTGTCCTACTGAGAATTGAACTCTGTTGATCTGCTTGACAATATTATTTTATCTTTATACCTATCATCATTAAGATACTTGTCATCAGTTAGGCTAGTTTGTGCTTGCTGGTGTGCCCTAATTGGAAATTCTCTAATGGCACATTTCAAAGGAAACAAGACTGTTGATGATTGACTAACATCTCAATAGGTAAAACAGACAAAAACTATCAACTTATTCCAATGTTATGGTTCAATGATGATGAATTTTCTTAGCATCTGTTTGTGTGTTTGACTAAACTATCCATCAGCCCATCTGTTTCTAGCTGATAGGGAGTTGTCTGCAAAGAAGTAATTTTGAAAAGTTTGCACACTTCATTTAACAGGGTAGACACAGAATTAAAGCCCTGAGTTGTTGAATTTTCTGGGTAATCCCATTGATTGATTGATTTACAGCATTAATCAATTTACTAGCAATTCCTTGTGTAAATCTAAATGCTTACGTGACTACCATAGACTCAGGCCAAAGTTAGGCAAATTGTGAAAGTCACAATTAAGAGATGGTATTAAGTTAATAGGCCACAATGCCATCTTGTTCAGGACATTTTGAATTGAAAGCACACGAAGGAAAATTGCCTCTCTGTGCCTCTGCATTTTTACCTTTATGTGTGCTTTCCTAGAATAAGATATTACAGTTCATTGCATAGTAGTTTCCCAATAGTTTTGTTTCCTTCCTCACATTTTAGTCTTCTCTAATCCATCTGTAATGTTGATTTAATACATATAGATTATTTTCACTCTCTTCCTCAGAGAATTTAAGTAAGCAGGTCTAAATCTATAGTTTCTCTTAATTTCCCACTAAGTAGTTGATATTGGGCAGATTATTTAATATCTTTATATTTAATTTTTTTTTTACATATAAAATGATGATAATTATAATAACTTCACAAAAATTATAAGGATTAAGTGAGATAGCCCAGACGAATTTTTCTCAGGAATGTAAGTTTGATTTAACATTGAAATATGAACCAATGTGCTTCAAAACAATGATGAAATAAAGAGAAATATGTAGAACTTCTCAAAAGATACTGAAAAAAGTACTTGATAAACCTTAACTACTCATGAAGAAAATACTCAGAAAAAGGATTACTAGGTATCTTTCTCATTCGGTAAACAGGAATCTATAAATAACATATAGCCCATATTTTACATTTTACTTAGTAGTGAAATATTGAACATCTGCCCTCCACCCACTCAAAAAACAAACAAACAACCACAAAAACAAAAAAAAAGCATTGGATACAAGACAAGGCTTCTGTTCTCTCTAAGTTAGGATTATAGCAGAAGTCTTAGCAATTATATTATAAGAGAAAGTGAAATAAAAACCATAAATATTGGAAAGGAAGAAGTAAAATCTGCCTTTATTTATAGATGTCACTGTGGTATATGTAGAAAATCCTAAGAATTCTGTTTAAAAAATACTAGATGTAATAAGTGAATTTTAAAATTATTCAGGATAAATAAATTATTCATATTTTAAAAATTATTCATGGTAAACAAATGTGTTTCTATCTACTATTAGTGTCAAACAAATGGAAAATGAAATTTAAAAAAATACAGTAGCAACAAAACCATAAAATAATTAAGAATAAATTTATGAGTCTTTTTTTTTTTCTTTTTTCCTTTAACATTTTTATTGGAGTATAATTGCTTTACAATATTGTGTTAGTTTCTGCTGCATAACAAAGTGAATCAGCTATATGCATATGTATATCCCCAAATCCCCTCCCTTTTGTGTCTCCCTCCCACCCTCCCTATCCTGCCCCTCTAGGTGGACACAAAGCACTGAGCTGATCTCCCTGTGCTATGCAGCTGCTTCCCACTAGCTATCTATTTTACATTTGGTAGTGTATATATGTCACTGTTACTCTCTCACTTCATCCTAGCTTACCCTTCCCCCTCCCCATGTCCTCAACTCCATTCTCTACTTCTGTGTCTTTATTGTAATACATGTACACTGAAATTTAAAGAACATTGGTGACAAAATATAAAAGACATGAAAAAGTAGAGATAGTCTGCATTAATTAGAGGGAAAACAGCATGTAAATCCTCCCCAAATTTCGGTCCATCCTCTTCAATTTGGTCTATAAAATTCCAGCAGGCTTTAGAAGAATTGACAAGAGAAATGGATGGACCTAAAATAGCCAACACTATCTTGATTAAAAAAAAAAAAAATCATATTATCTGATTTCAAGCAATTCCTATAAATTTGTAGTATTTAAGACCATGCAGGTTGATAGAAATTCTCAATTGAATAAATTTAACTCAAAACACCTACGTAACATATTTTACTTGGATTTAGCTACATTAGGCTTTCTGTATTTAGCATGATAAGGGATATAAGGTGGAACTTAAGTTTACTTAAATAATAGCTTAGTTTTTGGCACACCTGTGTTTTTTTGACATTGTATCTATTTCCTTCAATACTCATAGTTTATCCCTTTGAGCATTTGGAACTCTCATGAACACTTTGAGCTTCAGTTTCCTTTCCTGTAAAATGAGATAACAAAACCTGGTTCAAATTGCGCAAAATATTATATTAGACAGAATAGGCAAGATTTCACTTTGGTGAAAAGCAACATCTAAATCTCAGTGACCTGATTTTAAAAAAAATGTGCATCTCTTGTTCACTCCACATGTTTCCCATTGGTTGGCAAGCATATGGGGGTGAATGTGGGTTCTGTTATCTTTCAGATTCACCATATAAAATACATGTATAGAGATTTCTCATCCTTTATTCTATGCTCCAGCCTGACATGGCACGTTATTTCTGTTTACGGCATATTGGCTAGAATTGGTCATATGGTTCTAACTGCAAGGGGCCTGGGACATGTAAGCTATGTGCCCAGAATGAGAATGATCCAAATATAAGGAGCACAAATAATTATTGCCATAAGCATTATGTGAAATAAAGCACAAACACAGACATAGTACACTGCCTGTCACAGATACCCTCAGAAAAGTATAGCTACTTATTTATTTTTAATTCAGAATTTTGTAAATTGATTAATATCCTTCATTCTTTTTAAGACATTTTAGTCATTGAAAAGAAGCATGGTGTAAGCAAAAATTCTGGATTCAAGGGTAGGTCTGGATAGTACTCATGGGTGTGCAATGACATTTTTGACTCTAGAAAAGTTACATAACGTCCCTGCATTATATTTTTAATTAATTAGATTTTATTAAACATTCTCCTACAAAGTTTCTGCTGGTTTAAGATTATCTGAAGATTATCTTTGTCTAGGTATTTTTATAGACTGACTAGATCTAACCATTTTGTAGCCCAAAGTTTAGCAAGTGAATTTTGTTTTTTAACTTACCCTCTGTAGACAGCATTACACTTACCATCTGAATCTTGGCCAAAATGTGTACAAAGAAAATGTTAAAATATTATTCAGTTGGTTATGAACACTGGAATCTGTAAGAGAAGGACAGGTTTTTAAAGTGGTCATTGTTAGCTGGAAGGCATGCAATGCACATTTATAATTTTAAAGAAGAGTTTCAGTTATCCCAGAAGATTTAAAATGTTCTTTCAGACAAATAAAGAAGGTAGCTTTATTTTTAACCTTGCTTCAAACCACTTTCACCTCTAACTTAAAACTCAAATTCAGTGGATTGTCTACTTTTACCTTTAAGCAAGGGATGGTATTCAGAGCACAATCCAGATAAAGGAGGCCATCTTCCTTTCTGAAGAATTTATGTTGCTTAACTTCAGCCTAGAAATCTCTTTAGGGAAGAACCTTCTGGAAGAAACCATTGTCCTATAGCAGGCAAGATAAAGTCAAGGTCTTTGATTAGATTCGGCCTTTATTTATAGGTTGGAGAAATTATTTAATAGTTTAAGTTTTCATGGCAGACCAAATTGGATGGATCCCTGAATCACAGCTAGGTAATGAAAAGTGATATTGGAATGAGAAAATTCATATTCAATTTTATTTATGCTTGATGTCCAGCAAGTATTTAAAGTCCCTTAGTCTGTTTCTACATTAAGTAAAATGGCTTGATAAAGTTCCACTATGGTTGAAAATATTAAAATGCAAAGACATTGTATAAACTATAAACTGTTGCACAATTTAAGATTTTATTTTTCCTCTTTGCATTCAGTGTATGGTCTGGTACAAAATAGGTAACCAGTAGATGTTGTCTGAGTGAATGGACATATAAGACACGAAGATTAATGCTTTAGGAAGTAAATTATGTATTTGAGCATAATAGGAGAGCCAGGGTCTACTCTGAATTCAGGCCCCTGTATGGAAAACCTGCTTTACCACACCAGGGGTAAATTTACATGAGAAAATTTTGTTTGTGCTCAATGATGTTTCCAATAAAGTTACTGGATAATATTTAATGTGATTAATTGTATTTTTAAATGTATAAGTTTAGACCAAGTCCAAGTACATTTAACCTTCTATAGAATTGTGTTCAGATTAAAACTCACACTAATATTTCCATGATGTTCCTTAAGTGATAGGTAAATACAGGCTGTATTCTGCTTATTCTGGGCTTTAAACTATGTTTAAGTTATTCATTAGTTTCTGTTAGAGTGAAAGAAAAAAAGGATGGCAAATAAAGTAAAAACTGATAGAAAATGTAAAAGAACAAAATTTCATGTGATTTTTGTCTGATTTTTCACTCCTGCTTCCCTAGTGACTTGATTGTCAGACACATAGAATTGGCCCAATAAAATTCAATGATTAAATAAATGAAGGATGAGGAAAATAATTGGTTAAGAGTGTATAGAAAAAATGGATTGTGATGATGAAGAAAATAAAGAAAAAAACTGAAGGAAATGACTAAGAAATATAAAATGAAGTGAGGCAACCAGTGGGGTGTTGGGAGAAAAATCATGAGGGGAGAAATTCAGATATTTTCTCTGCAGTCCAGAGGGGAAAATAAGAGAATAAATGGAACCAAAGCATGACCAATTTTGACTGCATGACGGTCACTGAAACATCTAAAGACTTCCAAGATTGAAACTACCTCAGGACGGGAAGAGTTCTCAGTCACCTGAGGTGTGTGTTGTAAAAGGAGTTCATGCACTACATCAGTGCCCTTGAACTGGAGTATAACTGGAGAGTCAGAACTTGCTCTGAATTCAGGTTCCCTACATAAAAAAAAAATAATAAAATGATATTAACATTTTTATACTATGAAATTAAAATATTCTGTGATAATAGAATTTGGAAGATTTACAGTGTATTGTGAAAGAATCAGAGAAAAATGAAGGATTGACTCAGTTATAATTTCCTTTTTCACTAATCTATCAGGAGGAAGAGGGAGACTAGAGAATGCAATGGAAGGACCAGTTTCTTCTATCCTCTAACATCCATGAAGGAATTTGCCCTCCTCTGGCTTGTTTGAACCAAAATGAAGCATTTGAAATAAAACATCAGGCAGACCTTTGTCACTAATAATATTTTGATTGCAATTAATTTATCCACTATTATATCATTTCCCTGTGTTATTTTGTAAACTACATGAATTATTTGAAAATCATGTATTTTAATTATAGAATAACAAATGACAACAACATTCATTTTGTGTTAAAGGGATAAATATGTTGGTTCTTCAATTCAAGAATATAAATACTCAACCTAAAGGCAGTCTTATATAGTTTCATTATTTTCAAAGATGAAAAAATGAAATATTAATCAAAACTTTCACCATCTTCTTTTATTACAGTTTAAAAAATATAGCCACATTTCTGCCCTTGCCTAGAGGAAGTATGTTAATAAGAGCAACCTGCTTCAATTATAAATCAAGAGGCAAATATCATCCTGCACTGCAAAGCATAATGCAATTTTAGATTTAAGAAAGCAACATAGATTAAAATTTACATATTAATTAGCACACAAAGCATAGATGACACTGGGATGGTAGCTTTTTCTAGAAAGTAATTTTGAACAGCAATAAAAAAATAATATACACAAATAAAATAGTCAGCTTCAAAATAAAATACCTATGAGGATATATAGACTATAGCACAAAATATTACAAATTAAGATTTTTGAAATTTGGAGCATTTTTTGTACCTAAATATTTGTTTAATAGAGCAAAATAAATAAAATAAAAATAACAAATTAAAAAAAGGTCCTGTTTCAATGTATTTCTTCATATGAAAGAAATAATAAATATGTTTTTGCTTTAGGTATTGTCTTTGCCCTAGCTCACTAGCCCAGTATCTCTACTAGGGAGAAAAAAATGGAAAACTTTCACAGGAAGATAGTATATATTTAGGTAACATCACCTAAGTTTTAGGTTGAATCTGTGTTCTGCATGATTTAGTCACTTCTCTTCTCTGTAACATAGTCATAAAAGTTACCTCTTTCTCCCTTTATCATGTCTGCCTTTCAGGCTCTGTGTTTTAGTTTGGGCCATGCAAGAGAGTGAAATATACAAACATGAGTTGTAATTTTAGAAACCCAGGAGTATTGTCTGTATGTATTTACATCATATCAAACCATTTCTCTGTATAGATTCAAATACCACAAAAACTAAAAGCCATAGTCAGGAAGTAAGAAGGAAGTAGAGACCACTGTCTATGACAGAGATCTTGAAGAAGAACAGAGTCTGCAAGAATCCTTGCAGTTTGGAAATTGGACTCTGGAAATGGAAGATTTTTGTGTTATCTACCCACTAAGTTTTTTATAAAATCAGGAAATTAAGTAGGAGAGAATCTAGAAGTTCAGCAGATCAACCTATAGGTTAGATGAATGGCTGGTAAACAAAAGGAAACAGATAAGATTCCCTGAAGAGTAATTTTCCCTTAGGTTTTGAGGGATATTATTCAATGCCCAAATAAAAAGATAGCAGAGCCATAGCCAACCAACATGCTCTTTCGTTTCATTTAAAGATTAGCACAGAAGAAAAGAAATCAAACAGGATAAATGTTTCAGCAGAAGAGAAAAAAAAACAAAAACAAAACCAAACATACCTCAGACAACCCTGAGGGAGAACATACTTCTGAATACCTCTGAAGAATGATTAACAGTGGGAAACAGAAGACATGTTTACACATGGTTTGACATTCTTAATGGGATGCAACAAACACACACCTCTGGAAAAGAAAGATGAAAGACATAAGACAAAACATCAAGAGATAAAAGGAAAATAGCATAAAATGTCAGAAATAGTTGAGGTGAAATGGAACCAGGTGATATTAAAATATTTTAAGAAAATAAAATTGCAGTAGAAAAATTAAAATATAGTATTGAAGTATTTTGACAGAAACAAATATCAAATGTCATGTGCAAGATAATTTGTAAATCTCTTTCTACTCTAATTGAAAATAAAGATGAACACAGTGATGTTAAAATATATGAATAACAGAGACGGAGATGCTATCCAAATTTTTTCAGCAATTGTGCTATAACCTGGAGATAAAAAAGTGAAAAAGAACAGGTTCCATTTTTACTATCAAAAGGTAATATTGCTTTATGTACGATTATAGGACAAATAAGTTTACTGTAAAAGTTTCAATAATATATAAAAAGTTAATTTCATCCAAGATATTTTCAATTAATGAGAAAGATTTTTTTTTTTACACTGTGGTCTACAAAGATAGATGATTATGATATATAGATTAATACATTATCAGATCAACATAAATTTGGTATGAATGTAAGTATTTTTCGTATTTTGACGCATCCGGCTCCCTAACTATATTTGGGACATTCTTTTTTTTTTTTTTTAAACATCTCTATTGGGGTATAATTGCTTTACAGTGCTGTGGTAGGTTCTGCTGTATAACAAAATGAATCAGCTATATGCATACGTATATCCCCATAACCCCTCCCTCTTGCATCTCCTGCCTACACTCCTTATCCCACCTCTCTAGGTGGTCACAAAGCACTGACGTGATCTCCCTGTGTCATGCAGCTGCTTCCCACTAGCTATCTATTTTACATTTGGTAGTGTATATATGTCAATGCTACTCTCTTACTTCATCCCAGCTTGTGCTTCCCCCTCCCCGTGTCCTCAAGTCCATTATCTACATCTGTGTCTTTATTCCTATCCTGACCTTGGTTCATCAGAACCTTTTTTTTTTTTTTTTTTTTTACATTCCATATATATGCGTTAGCATACATATTTGTTTTTCTCTTTCTGGCTTACTTCACTCTATATGACAGACTCTAGGTCCATCCACCTCATTACAAATAACTCAATTTCATTTATTTTTATGGCTGAGTAACATTCCATTGTATATATGTGCCACATCTTCTTTATCCATTCATCTGTTGATGGACACTTAGCTTGTTTCCATGTCCTGCTTATTGTAAGTAGTGCTGCAATGAACATTGGGGTGCATGACTCTTTTTGAATTACGGTTTTCTCAGAGTATATGCCCAGTACTGGGTTTGCTCGGTCATATGGTAGTTCGTTTTTAGTTTTTTAAGAAACCTCCATACTGTTCTCCATAGTGGCTGTATCAATTGACATTCCCACCAACAGTGCAAAAGGGTTTCCTTTTCTCCACATCCTCTCCAGCATTTATTGTTTGTAGATTTTTTGATGATGGCCATTCTGACTGGTGTGAAGTGATACCTCATTGTAGTTTTGATTTGCTTTTCTCTAATGATTAGTGATGATGAGCATCTGTTCATGAGTTTGGTGGCAATCTGTATATCTTTTTTGGAGAAATGTCTATTCAGGTCTTCTGCCCATTTTGGATTGGGTTGTTTTTTTTTTTTTGATATTGAGCTGCATGAGCTGCTTATATATTTTGGAGATTAATCCTTTGTCAGTTTCTTCATTTGTAAATATTTTCTCTCATTCTGAGGGATGCCTTTCCATCTTGTTTATGGTTTCCTTTGCAGGGCAAAATCTTTTAAGTTTCATTAGGTCCCATTTGTTTATTTTAGTTTTGATTTCCATTTCTCTAGGAGGTGGGTCAAAAAGGTTCTTGCTGTGATTTATGTCATAGAGTTTTCTGCCTATGTTTTCCTCTAAGAGTTTGATAGTGTCTGGCCTTACATTTAGGTCTTTAATGCATTTTGAGTTTATTTTTGTGTATGGTGTTAGGGAGTGTTCTAATTTCATTCTTTTACATGGAGCTGCCCAGTTTTCCCAGCACCACTTGTTGAAGAGGCTGTCTCTTCTCCATTGTATAAACTTGCCACCTTTATCAAAGATAAGGTGACCAGATGTGTATGGGCTTATCTCTGGGCTTTCTATCCTGTTCCATTGATCTATAATTCTGTTTTTGTGTCAGTACCATACTGTCTTGATTACTGTAGCTTTGTAGTATAGTCTGAAGTCAGGAAGACTGGTTCCTCCAGCTCCGTTTTTCTTTCTCAAGATTGCTTTGGCTATTCGGGGACTTTTGTGTTTCCATACACACTGTGAAATTTTTTGTTCTAGTTCTGTGAAAAATGCCATTCGTAGTTTGATAGGGATTGCATTGACTCTGTAGATTACTTTGGGTCCTATAGTCATTTTCACAATGTTGATTCTTCTAATCCAAAAACATAGTATATCTTTCCATCTGTTTGTATCATCTTTAATTTATTTCATCAGTGTCTCATAATTTTCTGCATACAGGTCTTTTGTCTCCTTAGGTAGGTTTATTTCTAGGTATTTTATTCTTTTGTTGCAGTGGTAAATGGGAGTGTTTCCTTAATTTCTCTTTCAGATTTTTCATCATTAGTGTATAGGCATGCAAGAGATTTCTGGGCATTAATTTTGTATCCTGGCACTTTACCAAATTCATTGATTAGCTCTAGTAGTTTTCTGGTAGAGTCTTTAGGATTCTCTATGTATAGTATCATGTCATCTGCAAACAGTGACAGCTTTACTTCTTCTTTTCTGATTTGGATTCCTTTTATTTCTTTTTCTTCTGTGACTGCTGTGGCTAAAACTTCCAAAACTATGTTGAATAATAGTGGTGACGGTGGGCAAACCTGTCTTGTTCCTGATCTTAGAGGAAGTGCTTTCAGTTTTTCACCATTGAGAACGATGTTGGCTGTAGACTCGTCATATATGGCCTTATTATGTTGAGGTAGGTACGTTCTCTCTATACCTACTTTCTGGAGAGTTTTTATCATAAATTGGTGTTGAATTTTGTCAAAAGCTTTTTCTGCATCTATTGAGATGGTCGTATGGTTTTTCGCCTTCATTTTGTTAATATGGTTTATCACATGGATTGATTTGTGTATATTGAAGAATACTTGCATTCCTGGGATAAAGCCCACTTGATCATGGTTTATGAGCCTTTTAATGTGCTGTTGGATTATGTTTGCTAGTATTTTGTTGAGGATTTTTGCATCTATGTTCATCAGAGATATTGGCCTGTAGTGTTCTTTTTTTGTGACATCTTTGGTTTTGGTATCAGGGTGATGGTGGCCTCATATAATGAGTTTGGGAGTGTTCCTCCCTTTGCTCTATTTTGGAAGACTTTGAGAAGGATAGGTGTTAGCTCTTCTCTAAATGTTTGATAGAATTCCCCTTTGAATCCATCTGTTCCTGGGCTTTTGTTTGTTGGAAAATTTTTAATCACAGGTTCAATTTCAGTGTTTGTGATTGGTCTGTTTATATTTTCTGTTCCTTCCTGGTTCAGTCTCAGAAACTTGTACTTTCTAAGAATTTGTCCATTTCTTCCAGGTTTTCCAATTTATTGGCATATAGTTGCTTGTAGTAATCTCTCATGATCCTTTGTATTTCTGCAGTGTCAGTTGTTAGTTCTCCTTTTTCATTTCTAATTCTATTGATTTGAGTCTTCTCCCTTTTTTTCTTGATAAGTCTGGCTAATGGTTTATCAATTTTGTTTATCTTCTCAAAGAACCAGCTTTTAGTTTTATTGATCTTCACTATTGTTTCTTTAATTTCTTTTTTCATTTATTTCTGATCTGATCTTTATGATTTCTTTCCTTCTGCTAACTTTGGGGTTTTTCTGTTTTTCTTTCTCTAATTGCTTTAGGTGTAAGGTTAGATTGTTTATTTGAGATGTTTCTTGTTTCTTGAGGTAGGATTGTATTGCTATAGACTTCCCTCTTGGAACTGCTTTTTCTGCATCCCATAGGTTTTGGGTCATCATATTTTCATTGTCATTTGTTTCTCGGTATTTTTTATTTCCTCTTTCATTTCTTCAGTGATCTCTTGGTTATTTAGTAGTGTATTGTTTATCTTCCATGTGTTTGTACCTTTTACAGATTCTTTTCCTGTAATTGATATCTAGTCTCATAGTATTGTGGTCGGAAAGATACTTGATACAATTTCAATTTTCTTAAATTTACCAAGGCTTGATTTGTGATCCAAGATATGGTCTGTCCTGGAGAATGTTCCATGAGCACTTGTGAAGAAAGTGTATTCTGTTGTTTTTGGATGGAATATCCTATAAATATCAAGTAAGTCCCTCTTGTTTAATGTGTCATTTAAAGCTTGTGTTTCCTTGTTTATTTTCACTTTGGATGATCTGTCCATTGGTGAAAGTGGGGGAGTTAAAATCCCCTACTCTTATTGTGTGACTGTTGATTTCCCCTTTTATGGCTGTTAGCATTTGCCTTATGTATTGTGGTGCTCTTATGTGGGTGCATAAATATTTACAATTGTTATATTTCCGTCTTGGATTGATCCCTTGATCATGATGTAGTGTCCTTCTTTGGCTCTTGTAATAGTTTTTATTTTAAAGTCTATTTTTTCTGATGTGACATTTGCTACTCCAGCTTTCTTTTGATTAGCTTTTGAATGGGATATGTATTTCAATCCCCTCACTTTCAGTCTTTATGTGTCCCTAGGCTTGAAGTGGGTCTCTTGTTGGCACCATATGTGTGGGTCTTGTGTTTGTATCCATTCAGACACTCTGTGTCTTTCGGTTGGAGCATTTAATCCATGTTCATTTAAGGTAGTTATCGATATGTATGTTCTTATGACCATTTTCTTAATTGTTTTGGGTTTGTTTTTGTAGGTCTTTTCCTTCTCTTGTGCTTCCTGCCTAGAGAAGTTCCTTTAACATTTCTTGTAAAACTGTTTGGTGGTGCTGAATTCTCTCAACTTTTTCTAACTTGTAAAGGTTTTAATTTCTCTGTCAAATCTCAGTGAGATCCTTGTTGGGTAGAGTAATCTTGGTTGTAGGTTTTTCCCTTTCATCACTTTAAATATGTCCTGCCACTCCCTTCTGGCTTGCAAAGTTTCTGCTGAGACATCAGCTATTAATCTTATGGGGATTCCCTTGTATGTTATTTATTGCTTTTCCCTTGCTGCTTTTAATATTTTTTCTTTGTATTTAATTTTTGATTGTTTGATTAATATGTGTCTTGGCGTGTTTCTCTTTTGCTTTATCCTGTATGGTACTCTCTGTGCTTCCTGGACTTGATTGACTATTTCATTTCCCATGTTAGTGAAGTTTTCGACTATAATCTCTTCAAATATTTTCTCAGATCTTTTCTTTTTCTCATCTTCTTCTGGGACCTCTATAATTCAAATGTTGGTACGTTTAGTATTGCCTCAGATGTCTCTGAGACTGCCCTCAATTGTTTTAATTCTTTTTTCTTTATTCTCCTCCCTGGTAGTTATTTCACCATTTTATCTTTCAGCTCACTTATCCATTCTTCTGCCTCAGTTATTCTGTTATTGATTCCTTCTAGAGATATTTTTAATTTCAGTAACTGTGCTGTTCATCACAATTTGATTTTAGTTCTTCTAGATCCTTGTTAAATGTGTCTTGTATTTTCTCCATTCTGTTTCCAAGATTTTGAATCATCTTTACTATCATTATTCTCAATTCCTTTTCTGGTAGGTTTCCTATTTCGTCTTCATTTATTTGGTCTTGTAGGTTTTTGCCTTGCTCCTCCGAGTGTAACAAATTTTTTTTGTCATTTCTTTTTTTTTTTTTGGATGGTACTGTATTCCTGTCTTACTTTTTGTTTGTTCTGAGATGTCCAGCAGTGGAGTTTGCAGATAGGTGGATAGAGCTGGGTTTTGGTGCTGAGATGAGGACCTATGGGAGGCCTCACTCTGTTTGATATTCCCTGGGATCTGAGTTTCACTGTTAATCCAGCAGTTTGGACTCAGAGCTCCCACCACAGGAGCTCAGGCATGACCTCTGGACTGGGAACCAAGATCTCACAAGCTTCATGGCATGGTAAAAAAAAAAAAAAAAAAAAGGAGCAGTACAATATCAAAGAATAAAAACCAATATAAAATTAGAACAATAAAAAAATATATGAGGAAAAATAAAACTGTATCTGAAACAACTGTAGCAAGGTAAACTAAAACCACAACTGAAAAAAGAAAAAAATTATATATAAAGAATAAAATAAAATTAGAAAAATAAAAGATTTATTAGGAAATATAAAAATATAAAAGAATCAACCACAATGAATCAACAAGGTAAACAGGACACCAATCTAAAAGAGGAAAAAAGAAAAGAAAAGAAAAAAATGTTTTGGCTATGGGGGCAGAGTTTAGGCGGGGGAAGGAACTTAGGCAGGGGCAGAGTTTAGGGTGGGGTGACATGTGAGCATGCGGCAGGGCCTATATGGGGTGATGTTCATGCATGAGGTGGGGCCTCTAGTTAGGACCTGTGCAGAAGGTGAGAGGCAGCACATGGAAAGGAGGGCCTCTGGATTGTGGAGTTCTGGAGTTTGGAGGTAGAGCCCTGAGTGAGGGTGTGTCAGTGGGGTTTAAGCCCAGCACGTTGCAGGGGGTCTCTGAGTGTAGAGGTGGGACCCTGGGTGGGGGTGTGGGGTGGGGCTTGGACTCTGCACGGCAGGAGGGAGGCTCTGAGGGCAGAGGGTTAGGCCCGGGAAGCCAACAGGCTTCCCAGTGCCTAAGTGGACAGGGAAAGCACTGGCCCTGTTCCCTTCCATTCCTTTGTGGCCCTACACCACCGTCTCCCCCAGGGTCTCCCCCATTGTCACTGGACCCCCTAAACGTGGGTGGGTCCCGCTGGGTGTAGGAACTCCTCCCCTCCCCCAGCCACCCACGAGGGGTGCCATCCTGGAGGTCCAGCCTTTACTTTTGCTCCCCTTCTCTTCCTCCCACTCGCTCAGGACCTGCGTGGCTGGAGGGGGCCTCGGTGGGCAGAGGATCAGGCCCGGGATCTCAACAGGTTCCTTGGGGTACAAGTGGGCAGGGGAAACCTGGCTACACTCTCTTTTGATCCTCTGCTCTCCCAATGGTTTCCCAATTTCCCCTTTCAGGTGTGGGATCCCTTCCCTTCCCACAGCTGCCCCTTAGGGGCACCAGTCTCATCCCACCTCCACTTCTCCTTCCCCTTCACTCCCCCCACACCCCACATCCAACCCAGTCGTTGGAGGTTCCTCCCATCCCCTTAGGTGTCCGTGGTCCCCTACCAGTGCCTCGTTGGTGCCCTAGTTGTGCAGAGATGTGAATTCCGTGTCCTCCTAGTACGCCACCTTGAGTCTCAGGAAATTCTTATTTTGAGTCATATATGTGCAAGACAAATACTTTATCTTAACTTTGCATCCTCCATAATATGTAGGGCATAGGAATATGACTTGGAATCTTATAAGATCCTTGTACTGGAACCTTCAAATTAGAAGTAAATAAGGGAGACGTCTGGTTTTTATTTCCAGTAGAATGAGACTAGATAATCAAGACCAGCCCTTCCAATGAAAATAACTGGGAAAGCTGAACTATCTATTCATGTGCTTGAGGGAATCACACAGCTAAGAACATGATAAAGAATTAGGAGAGAAGGAGAATGACTTGCGTGGTAAACCTGAAATTGGGGACTGTATTTTTGCTGATTCCTAAAGAGGTAGGTGGAAAAACTGAAATTTTTGAGAACTACAGAAAAAGAGAGGTGAAAATTGTACTTCATTGTATATGATAGCCAGAGTAATTGTCTCCTAAAGATGTCCATACCCTGATCTATGAAACCTGTACATATGTTACTTAACATGGCAAAATGAACTTTGAAAATATGATTAAGATTAAGGACCTCAAAATGAGGAGATTATTTTAGATTATCCAGGTTGGCTTAATCCAAGGTGAGTTTTCTCAAATATTTTTTTAAATAAATATTTTAACATATACTTAGATAAATATTCACTAATAGTTGCCTTACTCTTTATATGCTGTTAAATTAGCTTTCTCACATATATTAACAACTAATAAAGTGTTCTCTCTCTATCTTTCATTCTACCTCTTCTCTCTTTGTGTGTAATATATTGATTGGTCTTAATAAATATTGATTATTTTATTGGTCTTTTTCTCTATTTGAATTCACTAATTTTTCTTATCATTTACCTCTGAGTATCTTATTTTGCTGTTCTTTCTCAAGTACCCAGAATTAAGTATTAAGTTTAAGGTTTACTTATGTCTTCTTTAATATTAGAAGTGTTTAGGGCATTAACCTTTACTGTGAGTACAATAGGTCTACTTGCTGTGCTTTGATAATCAATGATCATGTGGTCACTAAGTATAATGTAAAGTGTAGTCTCTTTGACCCTAGAGTTGTTTAGGATTTTTTAAAATGACCTAATGTTCTTGAATCTCTTTCCTTTTATTATTATTAATTTGTCAAAAAATTACTGAGATTTTTTGCAACTCTTGCCATAATTTTATAAACACTTTATGATTTAAAAAAAACAATCTGTTCATAAGATGTCATGAGTTAAAAAAGAATAGTTTTCATATTTGTAATGTATTTATTACAATGCTTAGAGAATTACAGCCATACCATGCATTGTTCATAGAATATTAGACATACATGATAACACTTGCTATAATTTATAATAGTGCTTATTAATGAAGATTAATAGCTTAGCAAACTTTTCATGTGAAGATGGTAGTGAGTAGATCAAAATTTACAGAAAAATTTGTATACTTGGCCCATTATCTATATCTGGGTTGTTTCATCCTAAGGCTTGCTGACGTACTAAATGTTTTAACTCATTTTCTATAGTTACAAATAATATGCATCATTTGAGGTTAAAATTAATTTGTTGATAAGATATATCATTTGCAAAACTCTTGAGTAAGAAATTAGTAAATAACCTTAACGTTGCCATGGACCCTGACCTTTCTTCTAATTCACTCCTACATAATCCTCATCCAACACAATGTTCCCAAAGATGTTATGGAATTCTGGTGCTGAATCTCAGACTATGGCACTCCATCTCCTGGAAAGCATTTCATGAATAGGTGTTTTTCTTCTGACCCATAGCCTGAATTGTATAATTTATTTCATCTATTCTGTGAAAATTTGAGTGCTTCTTATATGGCATGTACTTGGCTGGGCACTGAGTATATAAATATGTCACAACAGAACTGGCTACTGCCAGCATGTCACTAATAATCTAATAGGATACACAAAAAATTGTCAATTATTCAAGAAAATGCAAAGGTAGAACCATCACAATTGACTAAAGAGAAGATGTAGATTGGTATGGAGTCTAGAGAAAAGACATTGAAGCTAGTCAGAGAAGAATTGGAATGCATTCCAACAGAAAATGATGGTTTAGTTAAGTTCTAAAGGATGAGGAGGACTTAACCTAACAAACAAAGGGGGAGGGTGTTCATTCTAAGAAGATAACATTTCACATGCAAAACACTGTAGCAAGGTGAAGCCACTAAGAAACTAACATAGGAAAAATTAAATAATAAAATTACTGGATAAAAAGGACCTGAAAATAGAAAAAAGAAAGTTTTGTAAAACAAGTGGGAAGACTAGAAATAAGTGGCATGATATTAGATAAAAACAAAATATATCACAATTGCAGTAGATGACTATAAAACTTCTTATATAGTAATACACAGAGCAAATAAAGCACAACAAACAAGCAAAACAAAATTCAAAATGTATAAAGATATCATAGAACTGAACAAGATGATTAAGAAAATGAATATATTGGCAAATTGGGATTGGTTTTCCATAGTTTTACAGATAGTTTTCCCTCTTTTGTATTAAATTACATTAACTTGCATTACTTTTGTGTTTCTGGTGTGTCTCTTCTATCCACTAACGGAAAAACTTTGCATTGGCAGGGTTTAAAACATATTGTTTGTTTTATTAAGAAAATACTTAGCATTTAATAAAAATAGTATTTTTGTGAGAAGAAAAAATAAAGAGCAAAGAAGAAGAGGAGAAAGGAAAAGGAGGGAAAGAAGGAAGGAAGGAAGGAAGGAGGGAGAGAAGGAAGGGAAAGAAAGAAAGAAAGAAAGAAAGAAAGAAAGAAAGAAAGAAAGAAAGAAAGAAAGAGAAAGAAAGAAAGAAAAAGAAAGAAAGAAAGAAAGAAAGAAAGAAAGAAAGAAAAAGAAAGAAAGAAACAAAGAAACAAAGGAAGGAAGGAAGGAAAAGAAAGAAAGAAAGGTAGGAAAAAAGGAAGGAAGGAAGGAAGGAGAAAAGAAAGAAAAGGAAAAAAGAAAGAAAGGAGAGGGAGAGGAAGGAGGGAAGGGAGAATGGAAGAAAGAAGGAGGAAAGAAAAGGAAAGAAAAAATGAAAGAAAATGAGCAGTATGGATAATCCTTGATAGTCTAATAAAATTTTAACACAAAATATCTGGTCTGAAAATGGGGCAAAACAAAACATAAATAAAGTTGCTTTTCCATTCTTTGCATTTGCTAACTCTTTTACCATATAGATGTTGTATCATAAAATTCAAAGTTCAGTAAGAACAGATGAGATTTATATGATATAGAAGAAAACTGACCACATACAGTAGATACAGGACACTTTTATGCTCACTCTTTGTATTCTTGTTAGGGATTCCCTTAGTATGTATTCTAGTGACCACAGTTCTTTCCCACCCCATCCGTGTAGGAAGAACCTAGCCTAAACCATCCCATTGATGATACCTAAACAATATGTCTATTCTAGAATTACACCATGAATCTGCAATTGATTTGGGCCATTATTGAAATATATTAAGCTTTCATCATTAAATTAAGTTAGAAGCAGAGGAAATGGTGTTTTAGCATTTCAGATGAAGTATCAGTGTAATTTTTTATATTTCTAAGATAAGTTTTCATCTTGGCTACAACCTCCAATTTATAGTTTCATGAGGTAATACTGACTGTCTTTTTTTACTGAAGTATAATTGGTATAACATGTTATATTAGTTTCAGGTGTATAGTATAGTGATTCAGAATTTTTACAGATTATACTCCATTAAAGTTATTACAAGATAAGGCCTATAATTCCCTGTGCTATGCAATATATCCTTGTTTCTTACCTATTTTATACATAATAGCTTGTATCTCTTAATCTCATTCCCCTAATTTGCCCCTCTCTCTTGCCCTCTCCCTTTTGGTAACCACTGGTTTGTTTTCTTATTGGTGAATCTGTTTCTGTTTTACATAAACACTTGCAGTATTTTCTATATTCCACATATAATAATACCATACAGTATTTGTCTTTCATCTTTCTCTGTCTGAATTATTTAATTAAGCATAATATTCTCTAGGTCCATCCACGTTGTAGCAAATGGCAGAATTTCATTCTTTATGTGGCTGAGTAATATTCCATTCTGTACATATATATATACATATACATATATATATATATATATATATATATATATATATATATGATGGGCATTTGTGTTGCTTCCATATTTTGGCTGTTGTAATTAGTGCTGTTGTGAACATTGGACTACATGTATCTTTTTGAATTAGTGTTTTCCTTTCTTCTGGCTATATATCCAGGAGTGGAATTGCTGGATTATTTGGTAGTTCTATTTTGAGTTTTTTGAAGAATTTCCATACTATTTTCCATAGTGGCTTCACCAATTTACATACCCACCAACAGATTCTTCTTGATTCAGTCTTGGCAGGTTGTATGTTGTCTTTAGTGTTGGCAGGTTTAGTCTTGGGAGAAATTTGTCCGTTTCTTCTAGGTTGTCCAGTTTGTTGGCATATAACTGTTAGTAGTACTGTCATAATTTTTTGTGTCTCTGTTGTATTGATTGCTGTTTCTACTCTTTCATTTCTTATTTCGTTTAATTTGGTCTTCTCTATTTCTCTTGGTGAGTCCAGTTAAAGGTTTTCAATTTTGTTTATCTTTTCAAAACACCAGCTTTTGATTTCATTGATATTTTCTATTATTTTAATCTCTCTTTATTTCCTCTCTGATCTTTATTGTTTGCTTCCTTATTGACTTTGGGATTTGTTTATTCTTCTTTTCCTAATTCTTTGAGGTGGTTGTTTTGGTTGTATAAGAGTCCTTCTGCCAGTTTCCAGTTAGCTTTCAGTGAGAATTCTTCAATGTATAGATGTATTTTTTGATGTGTTTGCTGGGGAAGATGAACTCCATGTCCTCTTACTCCACTATCTTAATGTGTCCACTTAACTATTCTTTCTTTGTATTTCTTGTTCTTGGTGTTCTTTTTGTTTGTTTTTTGTTTGCTTTTTGTTTGTTTGTTTTTTTAACTGAAGGCTTTAATCTTTTTAAACCCTGAAGTAGAAAAACAAAGATATCAAATTATGGACCATTACATTTTAATGTGAACCTGCTGAGTGCCCATACTATCCAGTTTGAATATTTATTGTTTTCATTTTTCTTAAGTACTTGAAGTGGTTTTGTCTCACCTTGCCAGAGCATAATTTGCAACAGAGAAACTGGTTATTTTTTCAACCTATGTTTTATATCACTTTCAGTATTGAGGAAATTCATGTTTTGGTGCTTTTAGTTATAAGAGTAAACTTTCTAAAATAAAAGAAAGTTTTGACTTCTTCAAAAGAAAACAGATTGGTAAAATTTGTTACAGATGGAGTAAACATATATCTCTGTTGAGTTAAAGAATAACATTAGAATCCTTGCCCCCAAAAAGATTTTTGCTTTTTACTATATGCCATTCAAATATGTCTGTAAATTTGGAGGAAAAATACTGCTACTCTGAGAAAGATATTAATAGAATTACATGAAAAAAATAATTGTATATTTGTTGAAGGATAACATATATACAACATAGTTTTCTAGTCTCAAATGTACTACTTGATGAACAGACCTGTGTAACCATTATCTAGATTATGAAATAGAATCTTAATAGCACAACAGAATAGAATAATAGGAATCATTCCTTATCTCAGTCATCGTATTCTACAAATTTTACCGTCATTCTAACATTTAACACATTATATTAGATTTGTCCATTTGTGCACTTCATATTTGTGGAATGATACAGTATGCATTATTTGAATCTGGCTTATTTTCCACAGTACTTTATTTGTATGATTAATCTATATTGTTGTATGCACCATCTACCTAGTCTGTCCTTGCTGGGTGGCCATACAATTTTCAGTTTTTGATTATTGAGAATAACATTGTTATGAATATTTTATACATAATTTTAATGCACACATGTATGCAATTCAATTCATTACAACACAGGATGAAAGTTGCTGTGTGACAGACTGTACATGCATAGTTTTAAGAGAAACTACTCAATGTGATTTTCTATATAATCCACACTATGGTCAAGTTTGGAAGATGTTCTATATGCACTTGGAAAGATGAAAAAACAGAAACTATTAGGCATCAGAGCAAAGGGATTTAGAGATTGCTCACCACAGAAACCATGAACCAGGACATCCTTTTCCCTGGCTGGGACCCTGGCACTGCTGCTAATGTCTAGCTTTTTGTGTTTCCCTAATTTATGCACTAGGACCATATTTATAAACACTTGGGTACATGGATCCCTTTTGAAAATGATAGAAGCCATATAAATTCTTCCTAGAAAATATACTTATAATGACACAGTTTGACATACAAATTTATGGATTATATGCATCCCTTATGACAACAGTATATATAGTGATATATTATTATAAACATTGAAAGTAAGATACTGTGTTTTTTGTTGTTTTTGTTTGTTTTTTACTAAGAGGAACACCAAAGCTTAACAGCTTCTAACACAAAAGCTGTGGTCATCTATAGATAGATTTTTGTGATTCAATAGAGAAGATGGACCAGAGCAGTGAGAGCCTGGTGATGGGGAAATTCAGCTCAGAATTTGTTAAAATGGTCCAGTTAAAAGATAGTTAGGGCCTAATGAGGCACCATAAGAGTGGAGAAAGTAATACATTTGCAGATGTGGCTAGGATGATTTGGCTATTTTGGATAACTGATCAGAAATGGGGAGGAAGTTCATCTCTTGGAAATGTAAACAGATTTTATTAGAGAAAAAAACTTATTGAAGTTTCTTACAATAACTCTTCATCAAAGGACTCTGCATCTTTACTGTGTCAACTCCATATTTGTGAACATTTAAGAAAGAGCTGCCTTATTTCTTTACCTTTAAGAGAGATATTTCTCAACAGAACTCATTTTCCTGGGCATATTTGTAAGACTTTTATTCAGATAATTTATAACTTTCAGAAAACATTACCCTTTCAAGTTTATTAACATATATCAATGATGATAAGTATTCCAAGGTATGCTACTTGTCATTATTTCTCTGTAATGGAATTTTAGGTGATTTATATTGTGATTTCTGACTTTCATTGCCTCAATTCCCCAGGATTCTAAAATGAGCACATTAACTTGCTATAGTTAGTTGAACTTTTTACTTGTTTGTTTGTTTTAATTTAAAAAGTATACTTAAGGTGAAGTGATGGATCCCTAGTGGTAGACTTTAAGGTTTTCAAGGTGCTCTTTGGGATGAAATGATATTACCACCATCCCTTGCTTGTCCTGAATTCACTTCCAAGAGCATGCAGGATTTTCAGCTTGGCCCCCAGTGGCAGACATACTCAAATATGGACTTTGAAATTGACCTCATAATTTTAAAAATAATTTCAAAATCAATCTTTAGTCATCACCTGATTACTTTTCTTTTCTTTGTATCTATTGGCATGATTGATCATCCCCATCTTCCAGTTTTTGAAATGTTTTTTAATTTTTCAAGACGTCATTTTTTCTTTATTCTCAACCTACTGTTCCACACTCCCTCATTATTTTTTATTGACATTTTCCCCTGTCTCTTTTGATTAAAAGTTATTGTTTCCAGGCTCTTGAATTTAGACTTTTCTATTTAATTGCCCCCATGGTCACAACTTCCCCTTGAGGTCTTCTATCTATACTAGTTGAGTTAATGCCTCTCATGTGATAAGGTCTAAAAGGTCTAAAATTAAGCCCTAATTTTAAGTCCTGCCTTGGCACCCAGTGAGAACAGGAAGGCCTCAGATGGCCTAACAACAAGTTTCACCCTCCACTGTGCTCCCAGAGAAATGGTCCCTTAGCTAAACAACTTTCCTTATCAAAATGACCAGACCCAGTTCTTGCTTGTCTCTGAATAGCAGAGTCAGTTCCCTGCCAGCCCATGGAATTATTCCAACAGACAAATCACATTCTCCCATGGTGACCAAGGGCACCCCATCCTCTTGATACAACAGAGCCTGCCTTCCATAGCCCTTGATCCTTCAGTCTGTTCCCGAGTACAGCACTCATGTGACCGTGCATGACTGGCATGCTCTCTCCTCCTCCATGGGCTGTGAGCATATATGACTAATAAAGGGTTGTGGTTTCAGCTCTCCTTCGTTGGGTGTTGTGTGATTGGCCATGCCCATAAACCTGGATCAGGGCTTCCTCCCTCACCAATGTGTAAATGGGAGGTGATCAAAACACATCTCTAAGCTTTTTCCTGTTGAAATTGAAAATCCATTTTCCCAATTTTATGGTTTGATAGAATTGTTAGTAAGAAGAGTAGGTTCTAATTTTGACTGTATAACGAACGTATTGTGTAATCTTATACTCATTATACCCCTTCTTTTTTCCGTAGCTGATCCATCTGTTTCAATTGCAACCATAATAACAAAGAAAAAGTTAACATTTTAATGGAGTTTTACAGTTTGAAATGTACAGGCACATACATAATTTTACACAATTTTTATAAGCTTTAGTTTTCCTCATTTTTGTCACCCAGCAAGTACAGGGTGATGCCAGGACTTAAGCCAGTGTTTCTTGACCCCTGATTCAGGAATTTTTTCAACATTTTCCCAACTTCCATTGTTAGGGAAATGTGCCAAGGAACAGGCTGTAGATGCATGTTGTCTGCTTTAAAATTTTATTTCTATTGGCCAAGTTATATTATGTCCCTAAACTCTAATGTGTTGCCTTATTTTTTACTGTAATTGCAAAATGAAACTTGTCTTTGCCAGATGCCAATCAGAATAAACAAACTGAGATATGGCTAAAATTCTTCTGTGAATGGCACAATAGCCATTATGATATTCTGCCAGGTAAAAGGAAGATAGTTCAGAATAAATGAGGTATAGGTCAATGAGGTGTAGACACAAACCAGGATGATGGTTTTTAACCTTTCTTTTAGCAAGAGTCCTCTTGTCTTAAATCAACTCTAAACATTGGTGAGGTAAATACCAGTGTGATTGCAGCAGGTACCATTTTCCAATACAAAGTCTGATCTGAGAGGCTTAACGAACCGGTATTTAGACATCCATATAGCAGCATCTGCCATCATATGAAGACTGATTTGACAATCTGTTTGATAATAAGGTTAAAGCTATCAGAGGCAAGTTTCATTCTTGGGAAAATAACTAATTATGAACTAAGTAAACATTGTTAGAGTCTCAAGCAGTGTGCTGAAGTATTAGACTGTTATCCCATGGAAAGAAATTCAAACAAGGGAAATCAGATAAGGTTATAACAGGTAGTCACAGGCACCAGCTTTCTACCTGTGCTCTAGGCATAATTGAGCTTTTAACTTCCAAAGGTGGGAATTAGATAAGAACACACGTGTTAAGAAAATTCAAAAAAGGGCTAGTCAGAAAATCAGTGAACAAGCATTTTTTTCAATATAAATTGCATTATTGTCAGTGTTGCTTAACTTATGCCACATTGGCTTTGAGAGGTAGCGTTAAATAGCAAGCCTACAGCGTAATTTTAAGATCAGTCTCTCTTTCCCTTAGGATTCTTGGACAATGATTTTATACGTTTTGCCTTACAAAGCTAATAATATTTTGCCAGGAAGTGTCTTAGTGGTTCTTTGTTTGAATGAGGTTGGACACACCAATATTTGGTGATAATTATAAATATCAGGGGTGGGATTTAAATAAAAAAGGGTTTAAAAAATCTTTCATGACCTGTATAATCTAGGATTCCAGCAATGTTGAAGGACTTGTTGCCTTGCCTGTAATGTTCTAAAGTCACTATAAAACATTCAAAAAGGACAATATTCTCTATGGTGTTAATATGACTTGATTGAGTCATTCCCAGGGCATGTCCACAATTCTTTTGAGAACCATGGAATCAAGAAGGTCATTCTCTTTGTTTCAGGAGGAAGATAAGTTAATTTTATATTTTTAGCCACATTTATATCTCATAGAGGGACATATGTGAAAGGCAGTTTCATTTTCTTTATTCACACACATATAAATACATACACATGTATATACATACACATAAATATATATGTGTGTATACATATATACATATATATATACATATATATATGTATATACATATATATATGTAGAGAGAGAGAGAGAAAGAACAATAGCTCTCATATACCAGAGGAAGAAGCAATGCAGTTTCTCAATCCAAAAAGTTATCAAATTTAGTTATTATTAGTTTGCCTTCTGTGGCAAAGATGTCCTTCACTCAGTATTTTGCTTCATAGTATTTGAATTTTATTGCAATTCTCCACAGATCAGTTTTCTTAGAAATGAATTGATTTTGCCCTTTTACAAGTAGCCTCTTCATTCTTTGCTTTTAGACAGATAACTTTTTTGACTATATTATTCCCAAGTGTGTGAGATATAATATTATTCCAAATCAGCATTTGCAACAAAAGACTATAGCAGGCTTCGTTCTCAAAGTTAGGTCTCCATAATTTGGCTAATCAAAAAATGTATCACCTTCCCTATTTCAAAATGTATTTCACTGATATGCAATATGCTTTCTCTTCCACAATATACTTTCTCTTCTGCAAGGTAGAATAAAAGATTTGGTATGAAACAAAATAAGTTCTTATATCCAAAAGAGCAACATAATCATGGTTTCAAGTAGAATTTGCACACATGAATTTTGGTAGAAAGTGTACCTGAAAGAGTCAAATGCCATTTATGCAGAAGGGAAGGAAGAGAGATTTCTTAGAAAGAAATATCATTTGATATTAATATTAGTTTCAACCCTGAAAACTGTTACAACATGACTTCCTGATCTTTATTTTAACAGTAGAGAAATTCATTCACTTAACAAATGTATATAAAGTTCTTTCCATATACCTAGCCATGTTCTCAGTACCAGGACATATAGCACTGGACATAACACACAAAAATTATGTGCTTCCTTGAAATTAAAAAAATAATAATTAATTTAAAAATACATAAGAGTAAGAAAAGATAGCTGAATGGATTAAGTTTAAATGTTTTCTCCAAGAAGATACTAAAGCCAGCTTAAGCCCACCTATATGCACAGGGGACAGAAATTCATTCAAAATAGATGAGAACAAAAGGCATTTTATAACATTCAAGCCAAAATTCTGCCTTTTAAAGATAACATTAATTGAGATATTAATAGATTGCCAATTCTCTCTACCCACTGAGTTCTCTCAGAAAATGCCCGCAAATAATTGAGAATAAATTGTTTGTATTCTTTACTAAAGTCCATAAATATAGATTTTTTTTTAATGGAGAGGTAACCTAAGAAACATAAATCTTTATTTTCTCGTATTCAACATTGAGAGCTGAATGTTGAGCCAATTTTAGTCTTAAAACTAGAGGATGAGGAGCCAGAACTGGATCACTAAAATAGAGTAAAAGGGCAGATTCAGAGGGCTAGACATGGCAGAATGCTATATCTTGGGGATCCTGTCTTCAAAATGTAGTATGGAGTTCAAAGAAGAGGAGTTGATTTGAACTGGAATACATTAAGTATTCTGAATAAGAAAAAAGCATTAAGTAGTCAGCAGACCAAAGCCAAAGTGATAAATAATCCAAAAATGAGACACATTAAGCCTGACGAATAAGAAACATAAACACTTTTCCCAATATGTCAGCTCTAACTCAATATATGAGTTCCATATTTTCTGCACTAGTAATTTTTTCAAATATATTTAAAAGTTAAGTTTCTAAAAGGCAACCAATAAGGTAAATGAGCTTGCAGAAGCCTAAAGTTTGCATTTCCTATTATCACTGCCTTTTTGGTGTACAGTTGGTCAATAAGAATCTCTGAGCCCTTCCTCCTGATCTTCCCCTCTCTCCACTATGAAAACTGCCCTGCACTTGACCATAATGAAGAAGTTGATACACAAGAGCTTTGAGGACTTTTACTTCTATATCTGAAGATTCTGACTGGAGTAAGAGCCATGAGTAAGTGGACTGTGCCCACACCAATTCCTAATCACACCTCCACCTCCAACCCAGCCTCAGCCAGCACATATTTGGTGAATGATACTCTTCTCTGGATTGCTTATTTCCACTCCTGGTCTTTCCATGACCTGACATCTGGTCTTCCTGTGACAGAGAGAGAGTCCTGAAGGTTTGAAGATGGAAATAGATGTGTAACAAAGACTGAAAGAGATTAGAATGTTGAACCACCTGCAACAAACAAAGTGTCATCTGACTGGTTTTTCTTACTTGCTTTATTATGATCAAGAAACAATTACAGTTCTTCATTGAGCCAACATGGCCAGAAGAACGAACCATACATTTTCTTGTTTCAGAGTCCCAAGCGTTTCCCTCTGTAGTCAAAGTTGATAAGCTCTACCATCATACATTAACTTAGAAAGAAAGTCCTGCTAACATTTGTTGGTCTTGTTTGTTTCGCCAGTGTCCCTTCCTTCAGGGAATCGCTTTCTCTGCTGGACGCCGTGTGGTTCCGGTGGGAATGTCAATGACAATCTCTTGAAAATCTAGTCACAATACAGCAAAAGCCAGTCAGTGTTTTTCTCTGATATCTGATAAGCAGGTACTGTGTGACAGAATCCTGTTGTTTCCTCTGTAATCAACTAAGCTTAGAACTGTCGGGGGCTATGCAAAATTTCATCAGAAATTTGAGAAAATGAGGTCAATACACAATAATAAGTTTGAAAAATTAAAGAGAGTAATGATAGACTCTGGAAACCTCAAGGCCAGGTTGACAATGCTATTATATTTGATTTTTAAAAAAATGTTGCCGCTAAAGTAGTTTGAATTGAGCTTAATTGTTCACTATCTACATAAAATATGTTGTCTAATGTATTCTGTTGACTTCTAAAAGACTTAATTTGAAATATGAAAGTCTATTCAAGAGTGCCACTGATTTATGATGTGGAAAGCTGCAGATGGTAAGAACGTTAGAGAACTAGGGTGGGGGGATCAATCACAGCCACATTCTCTGTTATAAAATATACAAATTTTCAAGTGAGGCTCATCTTGAATCTATGGAACATGAAGTGGGAGAGTACCTGCTTGATAAGAGTTGTGCATTTTGACATTAGGTCAGCAGCAAAACCAGGATTACCCATAAAGCTTTCCAAGTCGGCCTGTGTTTCTATGATCCAAGTCACTGGACCATAACATGCTGATTCTACTCATTGCAACTATTTACAATCTGCCCACCTGCGTGGAAACATTTCATAATGCTTTAAAACAAGCACATCAATGGCAAAATTCTGATTTGTTGGCTGCATACAGGTGAGGATTAATCTTTAAAGGCCAGGCACAATGTTTCAGATATACACAAGAGAAAATCTATTCTGTGGAAATCCCTGTATTGCCAACAAATTTAACATTAATTTTACATCTAATGTTACAGGTTCACCAAACAAGATTTGCACTTGGATTTCTATTAGACTGTTAGTGTTATGTATGGAAAACAGTGAATATCTTGTATTTCTTTTTTTTTTTTTTAAACATCTTTATTGAAGTATAATTGCCTTACAATGGTGTGTTAGCTTCTGCTTTATAACAAAGTGAATCAGTTATACACATACAATATGTTCCCATATCTCTTCCCTCTTGCATCTCCCTCCCTCCCACCCTCCCCATCCCACCCCTCTAGGTGGTCACAAAGCACCGAGATGATCTCCCTGTGCTATGTGGCTGCTTCCCACTAGCTATTTATTTTACATTTGGTAGTGTATATATGTCCATGACACTCTCTTACCCTGTCACATCTCACCCCACCCCCTCCCCATATCCTCAAGTCCATTCTCTAGTAGGTCTGTGTCTTTATTCCCGTCTTGCCACTAGGTTCTTCATGGCTTTTTTTTTTTTTTTTTTCTTATATTCCGTATATATGTGTTAGCATACTGTATTTGTTTTTCTCTTTCTGACTTACTTCACTCTGTATGACAGACTCTAACTCCATCCACCTCATTACAAATACCTCCATTTCATTTCTTTTTATGGCTGAGTAATATTCCATTGTATATATGTGCCACATCTTCTTTATCCATTCATCTGTCGATGGACATTTAGGTTGCTTCCATGTCCTGGCTATTGTAAATAGAGCTGCAATGAACATTTTGGTACATGACACTTTTTGACCTATGGTTTTCTCAGGGTATATGCCCAGTAGTGGGATTGCTGGGTCGTATGGTAGTTCTATTTGTAGTTTTTTAAGGAACCTCCATACTGTTCTCCATAGTGGCTGTATCAATTTACATTCCCACCAACAGTGCAAGAGTGTTCCCTTTCCTCCACACCCTCTCCAGCATTTATTGTTTCTAGATTTTTTGATGATGGCCATTCTGATCGGTGTGAGATGATATCTCATTGTAGTTTTGATTTGCATTTCTCTAATGATTAATGATGTTGAGCATTCTTTCATGTGTCTGTAAGCCATCTGTATATTTTCTTTGGAGAAATGTCTATTTAGGTCTTCTGCCCATTTTTGGATTGGGTTGTTCGTTTTTTTGTTATTGAGCCGCATGAGCTGCTTGTAAATCTTGGAGATTAATCCTTTGTCAGTTGCTTCATTTGCAAATATTTTCTCCCATTCTGAGGGTTGTCTTTTGGTCTTGTTTATGGTTTCCTTTGCTGTGCAAAAGCTTTTAAGTTTCATTAGGTCCCATTTGTTTATTTGTGTTCTTATTTCCATTTCTCTAGGTCAAAAAGAATCTTGCTGTGATGTATGTCATAGAGTGTTCTGCTTATGTTTTCCTCTAAGAGTTTGATAGTGTCTGGCCTTACATTTAGGTCTTTAATCCATTTTGAGTTTATTTTTGTGCATGGTGTCAGGGAGTGTTCTAAATTCATACTTTTACATGTATCTGTCCAATTTTCCCAGCCACTTATTGAAGAGGCTGTCTTTTCTCCGCTGTATATGCTTGCCTCCTTTATCAAAGATAAGGTGACCATATGTGTGTGGGTTTATCTCTGGGCTTTCTATCCTGTTCCATTGATCTATATTTCTGTTTTTGTGCCAGTACCAAACTGTCTTGATTACTGTAGCTTTGTAATATAGTCTGAAGTCAGGGAGCCTGATTCCCCCAGCTCCATTTTTTGTTCTCAAGATTGCTTTGGCTATTCGGGGTCTTTTGTGTTTCCATACAAATTGTGAAATTTTCTGTTCTAGTTCTGTGAAAAATGCCAGTGGTAGTTTGATAGGGATTGCATTGAATCTGTAGATTGCTTTGGGTAGTAGAGTCATTTTCACAATGTTGATTCTTCTAATCCAGGAACATGGTATATCTCTCCATCTATTTGTATCATCTTTAATTTCTTTCATCAGTGTCCTATAATTTTCTGCATACAGGTCTTTTGTCTCCTTAGGTAGGTTTATTCCTAGATATTTTATTATTTTTGTTGCAGTGGTAAACGGGAGTGTTTTCTTAATTTCACTTTCAGATTTTTCATCATTAGTGTATAGAAATGCAAGAGATTTCTGTGCATTAATTTTGTATCCTGCTACTTTACCAAATTCATTGATTAGCTCTAATTTTCTGGTAGCATCTTTAGGATTCTCTATGTATAGTATCATGTCATCTGCAAACAGTGACAGCTTTACTTCTTCATTTCCGATTTGGATTCCTTTTATTTCTTTTTCTTCTCTGATTGCTGTGGCTAACACTTCCAAAACTATGTTGAATAATAGTGGTGAGAATGGGCAGCCTTGTCTTGTTCCGGATCTTAGTGGAAATGGTTTCAGTTTTTCACTATTGAGGACAATGTTGGCTGTGGGTTTGTCATATATGGCCTTTATTATGTTGAGGAAAGTTCCCTCTATGCCTACTTTCTGCAGGGCTTTTATCATAAATGGGTGTTGAATTTTGTCGAAAGCTTTCTCTGCATCTATTGAGATGATCATATGGTTTTTCTCCTTCAATTTGTTAATATCGTGTGTCACATTGATTGATTTGCGTATATTGAAGAATCCTTGCATTCCTGGGATAAACCCCACTTGATCATGGTGTATGATCCTTTTAATGTGCTGTTGGATTCTGTTTGGTAGTATTTTGTTGAGGATTTTTGCATCTATGTTCATCAGTGCTATTGGCCTGTAGTTTTCTTTCTTTATGACATCTTTGTCTGGTTTTGGTATCAGGGTGATGGTGGCCTCGTAGAATGAGTTTGGGAGTGTTCCTCCCTCTGCAATATTTTGGAAGAGTTTGAGAAGGATAGGTGTTAGCTCTTCTCTAAATGTTTGATAGAATTCACCTGTGAAGCCATCTGGTCCTGGGCTTTTGTTTGTTGGGAGGTTTTTAATCACAGTTTCAATTTCAGTGCTTGTGATTGGTCTGTTCATATTTTCTATTTCTTCCTGGTTCAGTCTTGGCAGTTTGTGCATTTCTAAGAATCTGTCCATTTCTTCCAGGTTGTCCATTTTACTGGCATAGAGTTGCTTGTAGTACTCTCTCATGATCTTTTGTATTTCTGCAGTGTCAGTGGTTACTTCTCCTTTTTCATTTCTAATTCTATTGATTTGAGTCTTCTCCCTTTTTCTCTTGATGAGTCTGGCTAATGGTTTATCAATTTTGTTTATCTTCTCAAAGAACCAGCTTTTAGTTTCATTGATTTTTGCTATTGTTTCCTTCATTTCTTTTCGTTTATTTCTGACCTGATCTTTATAATTTCTTTCCTTCTGCTGGCTTTGGGGTTTTTTTGTTCTTCTTTCTCTAATTGCTTTAGGTGCAAGGTTAGGTTGTTTATTCGAGATGTTTCCTGTTTCTTGAGGTAGGCTTGTATTGCTATAAACTTCCCTCTTAGCACTGCTTTTGCTGCGTCCCATAGGTTTTGGTTCGTCGTATCTCCATTGTCATTTGTTTCTAGGTATTTTTTGATTTCCCCTTTGATTTCTTCAGTGATCACTTCGTTATTAAGCAGTGTATTGTGTAGCCTCCATGTGTTTGTATTTTTTACAGATCTTTTCCTGTAATTGATATCTAGTCTCATAGCGTTGTGGTCGGAAAAGATACTTGATAGTATTTCAATTTTCTTAAATTTACCAAGGCTTGATTTGTGACCCAAGAGATGATCTATCCTGGAGAATGTTCCATGAGCACTTGAGAAAAATGTGTATTCTGTTGTTTTTGGGTGGAATGTCCTATAAATATCAATTAAGTCCATCTTGTTTAATGTATCATTTAAAGCTTGTGTTTCCTTATTTATTTTCATTTTGGATGATCTGTCCATTGGTGAAAGTGGGGTGTTAATGTCCCCTACTATGATTGTGTTGCTGTCGATTTCCCCTTTTATGGCTGTTAGTATTTGCCTTATGTATTGAGGTGCTCCTATGTTGGGTGCATAAATATTTACAATTGTTATACCTTCCTCTTGGATCAATCCCTTGATCATTATATAGTGTCCTTCTTTGTCTCTTGTAATAGTCTTTGTTTTAAAGTCTATTTTGTCTGATATGAGAATTGCTACTCCAGCTTTCTTTTGATTTCCATTTGCATGGAATATCTTTTTCCATCCCCTCACTTTCAGTCTGTATGTGTCCCTAGGTCTGAAGTGGGTCTCTTGTAGACAGCATATATATGGGTCTTGTTTTTGTATCCATTCAGCCAGCCTGTGTCTTTTGGTGGGAGCATTTAATCCATTTACATTCAAGGTAATTTTCGATATGTATGTTCCTATTCCCATTTTCTTAAATGTTTTGGGTTTGTTATTGTAGGTGTTTTCCTTCTCTTGTGTTTCTTGCCTAGAGAAGTTCCTTTAGCATTTGTTGTAAAGCTGGTTTGGTGGTGCTGAACTCTCTCAGCTTTTGCTTGTCTGTAAAGGTTTTAATTTCTCCATCGAATCTGAATGAGATCCTTGCTGGGTAGAGTAATCTTGGTTGTAGGTTTTTCTCCTTCATCACTTTAAGTATATCCTGCCACTCCCTTCTGGCTTGCAGAGTTTCTGCTGAAAGATCAGATGTTAACCTTATGGGGATTCCCTTGTGTGTTATTTGCTGTTTTTCCCTTGCTGCCTTTAATATGTTTTCCTTATATTTAATTTTTGACAGTTTGATTAATATGTGTCTTGGCGTGTTTCTCCTTGGGTTTATCCTGTATGGGACTCTCTGTGCTTCCAGGACTTGATTAACTATTTCCTTTCCCATATTAGGGAAGTTTTCAACTATAATCTCTTCAAATATTTTCTCAGTCCCTTTCTTTTTCTCTTCTTCTTCTGGGACCCCTATAATTCGAATGTTGGTGCATTTAATGTTGTCCCAGAGGTCTCTGAGACTGTCCTCAGTTCTTTTCATTCTTTTTTCTTTATCCTGCTCTGCAGTAGTTATTTCTACCATTTTATCTTCCAGGTCACTTATCCTTTCTTCTGCCTCAGTTATTCTGCTATTGATCCCATCTAGATTATTTTTAATTTCATTTATTGTGTTTTTCATCATTGCTTGGTTCCTCTTTAGTTCTTCTACGTCCTTGTTAAATGTTTCTTGCATTTTGTCTATTCTATTTCCAAGATTTTGGATCATCCTTACTATCATTATTCTGAATTCTTTTTCAGGTAGACTACCTATTTCCTCTTCATTTATTAAGTCTGGTGTGTTTTGACCCTGCTCCTTCATATGCTGTGTGTTTTTCTGTCGTCTCATTTTGCTTATCTTACTGTGTTTGGGGTCTCCTTTTCACAGGCTGCAGGTTCGTAGTTCCCGTTGTTTTTGGTATCTGTCCCCAGTGGCTAAGGTTGGTTCAGTGGGTTGTGTAGGCTTCCTGGTGGAGGGAACTAGTGCCTGAGTTCTGGTGGATGAGGCTGGATCTTGTCTTTCTGGTGTGCACGTCCACGTCTGGTGGTGTATTTTGGGGTGTCTGTGGCCTTATTATGATTTTAGGCAGCCTCTCTGCTAATGGATGGGGCTGTGTTCCTGTCTTGCTAGTTGTTTGGCATAGGGTGTCCAGCACTGTAGCTTGCTGGTCATTGAGTGAAGCTGGGTCTTGATGTTTAGATGGAGATCTCTGAGAGATTTTCGCCGTTTGGTATTACGTGGAGCTGGGAGGTCTCTTTTGGACCAGTGTCCTGAAGTTGGCTCTCCCACCTCAGAGGCACAGCCCTGATGCCTGGCTGGAGCACCAAGAGCCTTTCGTCCACACGGCTCAGAGTAAAGGGGAGAAAAAATAGAAAGAAAGAAAGAAAGAGGCTATAATACAGTGAAGTAAAATAAAGCTATTATAAAGCAGAGCTATACAGACAAAATCTCACCCAGAAGCATATACATATACACTCACAAAAAAAAGGAAAAGGGGAAAAATTAATATATCCTGCTCCGAAAGTCCACCTCCTGAATTTGGGATGATTCGTTGTCTATTCAGGTATTCAACAGATGCAGGCACATCAAGTTGTTTGTGGAGTTTTAATCCGCTGCTTCTGAGGCTGCTGGGAGAGATTTCCCCTTCTCTTCTCTGTTCGCACAGCTCCTGGGGATCAGCTTTGGATTTGGACCCGCCTCTGCGTGTAGGTCACCTGAGGGTATGTGTTCTTCGCCCAGACAGGACGGGGTTAAAGGACCAGCTGCTTCGGGGGCTCTGGCTCACTCAGGCCGGGGGGAGGGAGCAGTACGGAGGAGGCGGGGCGAGCCTGCGGCGGCAGAGGCCGGCGTGACAATGCACCAGCCTGAGGCGCACAGTGCGTTCTCCCGGGAAAGTTGTCCCCGGATCACAGGACCCTGGCAGTGGCGGGCTGCACAGGCTCCCGGGAGGGGCGGTGTGGAGAGTGACCTGTGCTCACACATAGGCTTTTTGGAGGTGGCAGCAGCAGCCCCAGCGTCTCACGCCTGTCTCTGGGGCCTGCGCTGATCGCTGCGGCTCACGCCCGTCTGTGGAGCTTGTTTAGGCGGTGCTCTGAATCCACTCTCCTTGCGCGCTGTGAAACAAAGAGGCAAGAAAAAGTCTCTTGCCTCTTCAGCAGCTGCAGACTTTTTCCCGGTCTTCTTCCCAGCCAGCTGTGGTGCACTAACCCCTTCAGGCTGTGTTCACGCCGCCAACCCCAGTCCTCTCCCTGTGATCCTACTGAAGCCCGAGCCTCAGCTCCCAGCCCCGCCCGCCCTGGCGGGTGAGCAGACAAGCGTCTCGGGCTGGTGAGTGCTGCTCAGAGCCGAGCCTCTGTGCGGGAATCTCTCCGCTTTGCCCTCCGCACCCCTGTGGCTGTGCTCTCCTCCGTGGCTCCAAAGCTTCCCCCCTCTGCCACCCGCAGTCTCCACCCGCGAAGGTGCTTCCTAGTGTGTGGAAATCTTTCCTCCTTCACGGCTCCCTCCCACTGGTGCAGGTCCCGTCCCTATTCTTTTGTCTCTGTTATTTCTTTTATCTTTTGCCCTACCCAAGTACGGGGGGAGTTTCTTGCCTTTTTGGAGGTCGGACGTTTTCTGCCAGCGTTCAGTGGGTGTTCTGTAGGAGCAGTTCCACGTGTAGATGTATTTCTACTGTATCTGTGGGAAGGAAGGTGATCTCCGCGTCTTACTCTTCCACCATCTTCTCTCCTCCCCACACACCCTGTCTTATGCCATGCCCTAAAGATAAGATACTATTGCTGGTTTAAATGTTTTCAAATTCAGTGAAAAACATGGTATCTAGTTCTTTTTCAAAATGTATATTTTTCTCAACATTATAAAAGTTTAAGCATATTTTCAAGAGCATAGTAGTCTTTTACATTTGTTCTTCTCTGAAATACAGAGTTATACTCTATGTATATAGTTCTATTTAGTTGCCCTTTTGTAAGTTACGTGAAGGAACTTACTATATGTTATGGATATTTATCATTTTCAAAATACAAATTGCAAGTACTTTTTTTTTTTAAAGATTTTTTGATGTAGACCAATTTTAAAGTCTTTATTGAATTTGTTACAATATTGTTTCTGTTTTATGTTTTGGTTTTTTGGCCACGAGGCATGTGGGATATTAGCTCCCCAACTAGGGATCTAACCTGCACCCCCTTGCATTGGAAGGTGAAGTCTCAACCACTGAACCACCAGGGAAATCCCTGCAAGTACTTTCTTCTAGGTCATGTCTTGATTAAAAATTATATTGATTTTGAATGTAAAGGTACTTTTGTTTTACTTTTTATTGTTGAAATGTGTCATTTTCTATATTTTTAAATTTTCTGTGTCTTTATATATAATGCCTAATTTTAAAATCTCAGATCACTAATATATTTATCAAAAATGTAACATAAAATTTTATTTATAATATATATTATTGCAGTATTATTTATGGATCTTTTTCATATAAAATGCCAATCATTCCAGAAGACTTAAATGCAGTTATTTTTTAACAAGTGATTGTATATGAATTCATATACAAGGCAATGTTCCTATTTATGCTTACTAAAGTTCCTGGACTCTGTTCCATAGCATTGTAAAATTTATTTCCTATTAGGAAAAATAAAAACACTTCATGTTGCAAATTTTGATATGACTCCACCTTTTTTTTAAATAGGTGAAGATATGTTCTCAGTTAGAAATAAAACAAGTTGGCAATCAGCAAGAAACTGGGTACTGTCATACCTCAAGTTTTCCCAGATTTTTAAAAAAAATAATTAAATGTAATCCAAGATACACCACCTCAGTCATTTGGGGGGATTTGCATTACATTCATTCACAGGGAAGGGAGAGACTTAATCTCATATACATTAGAATAATGAATAGTCACAAAATTAATTCAAAGTAAAAAAGAGATAATGACTTTGAATGTCTCTAATGGGGTCCTGATGGGTTTTTAAGTGAGTATATTAGGATGTTTCTCTTTCTGTTTCTCCCTGTCTCTGCCTCTGCCTCTATCTGTCTCTCTACCTCTGTGAGATGATTTTTTGATTTTGTTTGGTATTTTCCTTTTTTTTTTTTTTGGAACTAAAGAATGATTTTTCTTTTTTTTTAAAGAACGATTTTTATTTATTTATTTATTTTATTTCAAATGAAGCAGCTGACAAGGGATTAATCTCCAAAATATACAAACAGCTCATGCAGCTCAATATAAAAAAAACCAAAAACCCAATCAAAAAATAGGCAGAAGACTTAAATAGACATTTCTCCAAAGAAAACATACAGATGATCAAGAAGCACATGAAAAGATGCTCAAGGTCACTAATTATTAAAGAAATGCAAATCAAAACTACAATGAGTTATCACTGCACACCAGTCAGAATGGCCATCCACAAAAAATCTACAAATAATAAATGTTAGAGAAGATGTGGAGAAAAGGGAACCCTCTTGCACTGTTTGTGGGAATGTAAATTGATACAACCACTATAGAGAACAGTATGGAGGTTCCTTAAAAAAATTAAAAATAGAACTACCATATGACCCAGGAATCCCACTATGGGTCATACACCCTGAGAAAACCATAATTCAAAAAGACACATGCACCCCAATGTTCATTGCAGCACTATTTACAATAGCCAGGATGTGGAAGCAACATAAGTGTCCATGGACAGATGAATGAATAAAGAAGATGTGGTACATATATACAATGGAATATTACTCAGCTGTAAAAAGTATCAAAACTGGATCACTTGTAGAGACATGGATGGACCTAGAGTTTGTCATACAGAGTGAAGTAAGTCAAAAAGAGAAAAACAACTATCGTGTATTAAGGCATATTGGAATCTAGGTACAGATGAACCTATTTGCAGGGCATGAATAGAGATGTAGATGTAGAGAATGGATGTGTGGACATGGGGGGTTGGAAGGGGGATGGGATGAATTGGGAGATTGGGATTGACGTATATACACTACCATGTGGAAAATAGATAGCTAGTGGGAACCAGCTATAAATCACAGGAAGCTCAGCTTGGTGCTCTGTGGTGACCTAGATGGGTGGAATGGGGCAGGGGAAGGAGGTCCAAGAGGGAGGGAATATATGTATACATATAGCTGATTCACTTCACTGTACAGCAGAAACTAACACAACATTGTAAAGCAATTATACACCAGTAATTAAAAAAAAGAGAACCACACACACACAAAAAAGCCATTGGAAAGATTTGAGAGTTTTCACTGAAGTTAGAGAAGACAGAGTAGAGAATTCAATAGTCTTTTGTACTTAATTTGTTTTTTAATCTCAGATTAATGTTATAGTTTATAAAATTATTTTTAATAATTGAGTTGTGAACTCATAGGGTTATTCAGTTCATTCAATTAATTATGAGAATATTTAGTTGATCTATTGGTTATCACATTCCTAGGACAAGCTCTACTTGCTCATGATACATTATGCTTAATCAATTGTAATTAGACTTTACATGCTAAGACTTTAATTTAAAAGTAAATGATACTTTGTAGTATCATTGGCTACAGATTAGTTTTATGTTTATCCTGTCCAATTGTAGGAATTAGTGATATCCTACACTCAGAGACTGACTTGAAAAGTTATCTTTTGTTATGATTTCAAAAAGTTTATATATCGTAGGACATAATTTTTGAAAGTTTGTTAGAATGCATTATAATACATTTTCCTTATTTGGGGGGTAGATTTTTGATAGCCTTTAAAGTATCTTTGATTTTATGAAATTGTCCCCTGAGTTTCTGTGCCTATTCTTGAGTAACTTTATGCTATGTGATCCTGCCAAATAAAAATATTAACCAAGATTCCTCCCAAATAAAAATAGTAATCAAGATTTCCAAATTTATAAT
This sequence comes from Balaenoptera ricei, assembly GCF_028023285.1. NCBI lineage: Eukaryota > Metazoa > Chordata > Mammalia > Artiodactyla > Balaenopteridae > Balaenoptera > Balaenoptera ricei. The sequence continues at coordinate 18,470,500 of NC_082651.1, read as the reverse complement.
TTAATGTTTTCTATTCATCTGTGGTTATGCCCCTGTCTAATTCTCTATCTTTTATAAGTTGTTATTTTAGTGATTGATGTTACCTTTTCTGAAGACTTATATATGTTTTATCCAATCCAGCATAGACTTTATTAATTTCTGTTTTGATTATTCTCATCTTTATTAATTCCTTTCTTCAATTTTTTTCTGAATATTTATTGCTATGATCGCTTCTTGCTTCTTAAGCTTACTTGTTATTTTCACTTTTTCTTGTACTCTAGTAATTTTTTAAAATGCCTCATTTTCAAAATTATTTCTTAGTCCAATATTCTGTTTTTATTATGCAGTGCTCTCAATGTAGTTTATTTCCAAATAATCCATAAATCATTTATTTTCTCATTAACCTAAGAAATACATTTGAAAATAGGTATGTGGGTGTATAGATGTGGTGTCACTAATCTTGGACTGAAAGCAACATTATATATTTTAAATTGTATAGCTTTAGTAAAACTAGCTCTAAAATTTCAATTTTTAATCAGAAAATAATAATAAAAAACAAATACATTCCAATTTTTAGTTTCATCTCCAGTGTGTTTTTACATTGATAACTCTTGCAAATAAGAGGAGTAAGCTTGGGACTTCCCTAGTGGCACAGCAGTTAAGAATCCGCCTGCTAATGCATGGGAAAGGTTTCAGCCCTGGTCCAGGAAGATCCCACATGCCACGGAGCCACCAAGCCCTTGTGCCACAACTACTGAGCCCACACACCACAACTACTGAAGCCCATGCACCTGGAGCCCATGCTCCACAACAAGAGAAGCCACTGCAATGAGAAGCCAGTGCACCGCAGCGAAGAGTAGCTCCCGCTCGACACAACTAGAGAAAGCCCACAAGCAGCAACTAAGACAGATGCAGCCAAAAAAAAAAAAAAAAAAAGAGGAGCAAGCTTGGAAAATAATCATTCCTAACTGTAATGTCTGAAAACTATAGGGAAACAAGGGTTGCCAAGATATCCACTTATCCGTCAGAAGTAATGGATGTAGAAACACTTACTACTACAATTAAGACCTGTATTGACATGTTGTCTAAGGATGCTTTGCTATTCCATGAAGCTGAATTAGCTCAGACTGATGACTGTTGTCAACAAATAGGGTGCTACTTTCAAATACTAATCCTACCATTCAATTAAGAACAGGAAGAGAGTTTCCTGGTAAAAAAATATAAAATCTTCAATATCTGCCAACATTTTTTTCCCCAAGAGTGTTTGAATTCTTGTATATTGTACTACTGTACAATATATTGTACTACTGTAAAGCCTCTGATATCACTCTAAAAATAATTAAAATGTATATAAAGTCACATTTTATTAGCTTCTCCTACACAATATTCATATAACATTACCTTGTGTTAATAAAAGTATCAAAAGTTGGCATGATTTATATTTTTGCATAAGTTTTTTGGATGTATGTAGTAAGTCACACCATTTATGGGTATTAGTGAGACATCACCTACCTCTCTAATTATTATTTTCAGTTTTTTTTCTCATGTGTACACAAAATCTCTGTTTTTAATAAGAGGCATGTTACTTTTTATCAATTGTTCTGTATTGCAAATTCTCTCAAAACAGTGGTTTTATGGTTTTCCCACTTTTTTAGTAAAAGAAGCAAGGTTTTAAAGCCTTTCTTTCTCTTTCTTTCTTTCTTTCTTTCTTTCTTTCTTTCTTTCTTTCTTTCTTTCTTTCTTCTTTTTCTTTCTTTCTTTCTTTCACATAATTATTAAAGTGTATGTTAAGGAGTCTTCTATATCCACGCTTGATTGAACCAAAGTGTTGTTAATAGAATAACTAAATAAGGCAATCCTCCCTGCCCCTGTAATTACTTACCTCTTGGCTGTAGCTAACTGTTATCACAGCTGATAAGGCAAATTGATCATGGTTAATTAGTTAATTGCTGCAGGCTAGTGGACCTCAAACTTGATTGTATATTTGAATAACCAGGGAAGATTTTTACTTGTTCCCCTCATCCCATGCTGATCAGGAGAAATCTCAGATCAATAAAATAAAAATCCCTGGGGTGGATCCCAGCCATCAGTGGTTTTTAATGCTCATCAGGTTAATCAATGTGCAGATAAATTTAAGAAACATCTTACTATTTCCTAAATCTTAAGTCTGATTCAGGGATAAATATATTTTTAGAAAAATGTGTGTGTGCTTAATCATTTTATCCCCACATTTTTCAATATTCCCAGCATTGTACCTCACATAGTGTAAGTTTTAAAATTTTGTTTATTAAAGCATCTATATACCTTGTGCCTTTGTTTGGAGGGTAAGTGGGTAAGAAATTGTGGATCCTTTTGAGTATATTACCTTCCAAATCACAATTGGATAAGTAATATCTATGAATAATTAGAAAATTAGGAAGAAATAGAGAAGGGGGAAATGAGAATAACTTTACAATAAAGAAACCCCAAAACACTACCACAGCGAAGTGGTCAAGTTTAACATCAATGATAAAGCCAGATTGATATGATGAGATAAAAATGAAATTTACCTCTGTGTACTTTCTCCCAAAAACATATAACCCAAGTCTAACCATAACAGAAACATTAGAAAACTCCAAATAAAGGGACAGTCTACAAAACATTTGACCAGAACTCCTCAAAACTCTCTAGATCACCACAAACAAGGAAAGTATGAGAAACTCACAATGAAAGGAGTCTAAAGAGACATGATGACTAAATGTAATATCATATCCTGAATGGGATCCTAGGCAAGGAAAATGGACATTAGGTTAAAAAACTAAGGACATCTAAATAAAAGATGGACATTAGTTAATAACACTCTATCATTATTGGTTCATTAATCGTGACAAATGTACCATACTAATATAAGATGCTACTATGGGAAGTCTCTGCATTACCCTTCCAATTTTCAGTAAATCTAAAACCCTTATGAAATAAAAAAGTTTAAGGAGAGATAACAGAATACAGAAAAATCTTTATACCCACTTTATGAAGATAATATTGAGATCAGCTTTACTTGTAAAAAAGAATATGAAATTATGAAATTACTTAAACGCTGTACATCTTTTGAGTGGCACTGGAAATTTCTACTAATTAGAAATATTTCACGAGGTCCACTATGCCAAAGACATTTTCTGGGTTTTATCATTCTTTGGCTTAACTAATACTTCTGATTAACTTCATGTGGATGATTTCCCAATCCATGTTTCTCCAGCCCTGCCTTCTCACATAATATCAAAAATCATATTTCTTTCTCCTGCAAATGCCTTTATAGATTTATTTATTTTATATTTGTACAGCAGTAATATGCTAGGAATTGTATAAATCACTATGCGTCACTATCTTATTCAAAATAAATTTGTTGTTCTTTGCCTTTTCTCCCAGAAAAATTCTGTATCTCTCAAAATTTCCCCAATTTTTCAACTTCAGAGTTAAATTATAGCTATTATTTTTCAAATCTTATAGCCTAGAGAAGTAACAAATCTTATTGATTTGCCCATAAAATATTTGTACATTTATCATTCATATGGATATCCTCCTCAACATCTTATGTGAGTTCTACAGCTACTGACATTTTCTTTAATAATATCTATGACCCCAGTTGTCTCTACCTTTAGTACAATCTCAACTTTCATTATCACATTTGCTCCACAAACAGCCTGCAATTACTCCTTATTTCCTGGCAAAGCAAGAAAGAATTTTGGATCTTGGCATTTAAAGTCTTTCATATTCTAACCCAAACTCTCAATCTTATTTCTTATTTTCCACAACATAAATGTCTTGCACTCAAAGTTAGCATCTTTTCAAATAAACATGTTTGTTTGCATTCCTGCTATTGTGGCTTTTTGCTTTTTAAAAAATTTCACAGCAAATCCTCCCTCATAATAATGGTTCTTTTCCTACCTCTGTGGTTTCTTCACTGGCCATTTTTCATCAAAACTCTAAATATTTTCTACCACAAATAATTTAGCCAAATTAGGTTATACCTTATTTTAGATGTTACTCAAAGTTGAATATAATCTTCTCAAAAACAGCTGTTGTTTTTTTTTTTTTTTTTAGCTGCGTTTTATAGCTACTTTATTTATTTATTTATTTATTTTTGGCTTTGTTGGGTCTTCGGTTCGTGTGAGGGCTTTCTCCAGTTGCGGCAAGCGGGGGCCACTCTTCATCGCGGTGCGGGGACCGCTCTTAATCGCGGTGCGCGGGCCTTTCACTATCGCGGCCCCTCCCGTTGCGGGGCACAGGCTCCAGACACGCAGGCTCAGTAGTTGTGGCTCACGGGCCCAGCCACTCCGTGGCATATGGGATCTTCCCAGACCAGGGCTCGAACCCGTGTCCCCTGCATTAGCAGGCAGATTCTCAACCACTGCGCCACCAGGGAAGCCCAACAGTTGTTGTTTTAAATGATTTTCAAATATCTGCCACCCTCCAAGGAGTTCTTTATGAAAATTTAAATGCCTTGGAGAGACATAAATAATTGTGACTAAGTTAACGTGGATTTATACGCTAAGAGAGACAATTTTTTTTGTTTGTTTCTGGAGTAGGTAATAGATTCTAGAGGGAATGGGAAATTAAATTGGGAAGAAAAATTCCAAAAATTGGGGAAATCAAGGGATAGGCAATGGAAGGCCAGAGTGAGAGATGAAAACAACCAAGTCACTAATTTGACAGCTCAAAACACACAGAAGAAAAGTAGGGAAACTGTAGTTGAGAAGTTAATGTGCACTATTCTAGTGTGTTCTCCTGTGAAAATATGAAATGCTCAGCTTTAGATCCTGTTCATACATTAAAGGAGAAAATACATTGACTCCAATCCTTGCAGGACTCCTGACTAGATGTGTTTCCTTTGTCATCAAATTTTCAGGTTTTCTAACTATCAAAGAGAGGAAAGAAGACAGGTATCTTATCTCTGAAGGATCCAATTGGGATTGCTAAGTTTATTTATCCTGTACTTGAAATACTTCAAAGAGATGTCTGCATAGAATATGTGACCTACTCTTGACTGAGACCTTAACTTTTCAGTTGATGCTTATATAGTTTTTTCTTAGTTACAAATGATACATCTATGCTCAGAGCTCTCTGAAGAAAACACATAGGAATATTATGAGAGAGTAAATAAAATGTAAAAAAAAAATATCTTGAAGAAAAATTCTGCTGTTGTCTAGCATTTGCATTTGATACCCAAAACACATGACCTAAAGGCATTTTCTTATATCAAAATGCAACTTTAGACTCAGCAAAATTTTTCTATAAATCTAGCTGCATTTAACAAAACATTAGAAAGATTTAAAGTCCATGAAGGTTGAGGATGCCATCAAGAAAACAGGCAAGGATAATAGTAAAATACCAAGCACAAATTACTGACACTAGGCTCTTTTCTCTCAATAAAAACAGTAGGTTGTGATGTTCTTATTAGAAGCTGATATATGAAGAAATATTTCTATGGATTAGTATAGTTTTAAAAGGTTTCCATTTAAAGTCTAGTTAATCATTTTTATACTGATACCATAGTGAACGTTTATTATCTTCTGGAAATAGTATTTTGCAAGTATATAGGACTAACTAGGATGAGTGAGCCTGTGGTGGCAGAATCAACCAGTCAGCAATTCTAGGTAGTCAGAAGGTGAATGAGGACACCAGGCATCTGGGAAGTAGTTAAGAACATGCTTGAAGGAAACAGAGTGAGAGATAAAGTATGAGGAAGAAAAGATAGATATGGCTAACCTACTTAGGTCTTGGCAAATTGGTAAGAACTAACTAAACAGATATAACCAAACAGAACTGTAGGAATTTAAGTTGAGGATCAATCTGGTAAACTATTATGAAAGAATGAACAATAAAGGAATATTTTTGGTCATTGATACTAAAGTCCATCATTGATACTAAAGTCCAAAGTCAAATATCCACAGTATTCTCATTTGAAAATCTCCCATTTGGGGATGTATAATAAGGTCCACAAGCAAAGAGAATTTCAATGTAAATAAATGAATTTGTTCTTTTGAATGAAATCCAACATTAAATTTAGCCATTCAGAAGCCACACTCACCATCATGATCCTAAGTACACATATCGATGTACCTTTCAAGGCATGGATTTTTTTTTCAAGAATTTCAAGCAAACAGAAAAAATCAAATGGAAAAAAATATCTTCATTATGCTGAATATTTTCTTTTTGCTCCCTGTATTTTCTGAGAGGATACAGAAAGATCCTCTCAGATCTCTCAAGATCTGTATGGACCACATCAACAGTTGACTTCTCTGTCTTGTTATTGTGTATTGACCAGTGGGAGGCACTGGCAGGAAATATGGAAGTGGGAAGGGAGTGAGGAAGGGTTATTTATTTGCCTGAATTTCCCTGATAACTTTCATGTGTTGTTGCTATACCTAACAAAGACCACAAAATTTCTCCTTATAAAAGCTATCTTCATTGTTTTCTCCCTTTCCTTATCCCTTTAGGCCTAGTGTTAGTAATAGCTCCTTGCTGCTTCTAGTCTTGGGGTAATGCACTATCCTTTTGTTGTTGTTATTGTTGTTGTTTTCCTAAATCCTGCCCACAAGTTTGTAAATAATCCTTTTATTAGACTCTCCTCATTTACCTAAATTGAATGTGACATATCTTACCCATTGGGACCCTAAGTTATACAAGTATAAACCACAAAATCAAAAAGAATCTTATGTTAAATGCAATAATCCCATGTATTTATTATGAAAAATATTGTTATTTAAGTAAAATTATAGTTATTATAATATCAAAAATTCAGATTTATAAAATTAGTACTTGAAAGTTATTGTAACTGTATGTCAGTATGAATTTAGTGATGAAAATGTCAAGTCAGATCAACAGCTAAGAACCTCAGTCACTAGGAATCACACCATCAAATATCTCCAGTTTGGCTGAGAGAAACAATTTCAGCATAGTCTTCACTACCACCCACCCATCCCCCTCATCCCAGGTGACATTAGAGGGAAATTAGAGAAGGAAGAGGAATAATCAAATTTGGCAAGAGCAGTGTTCATAAAGAAAAGTCAGTTTCTTCCCTTCTCCAAAACAGAGGCACAAAGGCTTCAGATGTAATGTATAAATATATAATTCACTAGCCATACAATTTTCTGATGTTCCTCTATTCTACCAAAAAAAATTGGGAAAGATATTTGTGAAGAAATGATATTGAGGCAGGAGACAGATGGGCCCCCAGGGTAAATGGTTTGAGTTCGTTCCTTGTGAACTGATATTCCGAGACAGGAATAACAGGACAATTGAGAGAGGAGGCTGGGCCCTGCCCAGATAGAAGAAAAGAGACCACATATTCTTCATTTTCGAAGTCAGGAAACCTCCCTGACTACACATGCGCAGAAGGGCTCCTTGGAGGTCAAAAGGGGAGTGATGGTAACGGATGCCAACTGATGCTCACTTACCCATAGGCCTCTTCTCTGGAATCCATCTTGGCTAAGAGATGTGTGCGTATACATGGGAAAATCCTGAGCTATACGAAATACGGACTTTGAATGAGGCAAATCAAAATGATTGCCTAAAGGAAACCTGGAAGAAATGCCCCATAAAAGTGACTAAAACTGCCATGAGGGCGTGGATCTGTCTCTGAGCCCTCCCGTGCGTTTATCCACACATACTCTTTTCTTCTCTTAATAAATACTTTATTGTTTCATTACTTTCCATTTTTGTGTGAATTCTTTCTCTGCAAAGCCATAGGGCCAGGGCCTTGTCACTGACCACTGGTCTAGTGGCTAGGATTCAGTGTTCTCACCATCGAGACCCAAACTCAGTCACTGGCCAGGAACTGAAACCCTGCTTGAAGCCTCTGCAGGTGGAGGCCCCCTGAGATCAGTATGATTGAGAAGAGTCAAAGTGAGAGGGAACGGTGATAATTCATCTTGATTTTAAGGTTCATGAGAGATACAGAATTAAGGTTTTATTGGTGCAAATACAGAACAGAATTGCAGAGACCCACAGAGGTATATGACTTAGAGGGCCCATGCTCTTAACCCAGTTGGAGTACTATAAACAAAAATGATTAAAAAGACTAAAAATTATGAATTCAGATGCCTTTAAGAAGATTGTTATCATCCAACAAGAAGTTGGTAATATATGTTAGAATACACAATACACAGACTGTGAACCTCCATTCACATTGTGGAAAGTATTGATACTTATAAGCAGGGAGTATAATATAAGAATCACCCTATTGTGTTAGCTAAGAATGTTATTTATTATAAATCAGTGCTATATTATAAAGTTCCAATCAAAGGATATATATATATATATATACCCCATAACTGTATATTAATACCAATGACCAATATTCTATGGTTATAATCTTATGGAATATGCATACAGACTTCAAGCATATACATGACGCAGAGTTCAAGAGTAAATTTGATATCGATATAAACACACTTAAAATGGAAATGCAATATTTTATGTAAACAAAACCAAGAAAAGTCTCATGCAACATATTTAATTGAATGCTATTCTATGATTCGTTAGTCTAATCAATCTTCCATTCTACCTAGAATTTCCATCTATAACATTGCCTTCCTATATTAATTTAAAATATTCAATTTATGAGTAAGTGGTTGTTTCATAAACTGTTGAAATCCACTATCAGTAGATTTCACTGATAAAAATCTTGTTTTTAAAGAAATGAAGTCTGGTATTATGAAATGACCACATAATTATCCTAAAATTTGGCTGTCTGTAACCACATGGTACACTTGTTCGTGACAGCAGGTCATTATATATAAGAAGATGTATGGCTTATACAATGAACATTTATTTACTGCAGTTCTAGAGTCTACAAGTCAAAGATCAGGATGAAAGCAGTGGTTTCTGTTGAGAGTCCTCTCCCTGACTTGTAAACCACCCCCTTCTGGTTGTGTGTTCACATGCTTTTCCTCTTCTTATAAGGGCACTAATCCCATGGTTAGGGCACCACCCATATAACCTCATCTAACCCTAATTACCTCCCAAAAGTCCCATCTCCAAATGCTTCACATTAGAGGTTAGGACTTGAACATATAAATTTAAGGGAGACACAAACATTTCATTCATAATAATATGACATGATTTTAATTCATACATTTTGTTAAAATTTATGGTTTAAAATGCCGTTGTCATTGTATTTAGAAATCCCAAAAAAACACAGTTGGTTTGTCAGTGTGCCTCTAAAACTGTCATGCTTAGAATTTAAATATGTTTTCAGGGTTTAAAACTTTTTTGAGATCAATTAAATTATTTCTTCTGACAATATGAGCATCATGCTGCATAGCTTTTATAATGTTTACATATTTCCTTTGGTTTACTTTAAATTGTGGCCAAAATGAAATTCCCCAGATGTTGTTCAGCTGCTGCCAAATTAGTTTAGTTTTGGTTTTTTAAGTCAAGTAACTTGTTGAGAAGAAGAACAGCAAAGACCAGAAGAGCTACTTCTTTCTATTTATTCTTTAAATGAGCCTGGCTTGCCCATGTAAATTTGCATTGAGAATTCAATTAAAACCATGGAAGATGTCTGCCCTATGCCTCTGGAATTTTTCTCTGCCACCTCCTGCTTACCCTCTCTGTCCCATTTTTAAAATTCATTTGCTCACTGGCTTAAGTAAAATAGATTTTCCCCCAAACATGTCTTGAATTCTTAATGAGTCATAATACTCCTGTGACTAATCCATGAAGGTTTGATTTTCAATCTTCTTAGTAGATTACTTTATTTAAATAACACAGATTTGATCCCCCCAAAACCAGCAGAACCAGATAATTTCAATCCACTTGATTTTGATAATTTCAAATCTCTTGAGAATGAAAGAAGATATTATGGATAGTCACTAGAGGGCAATAGCATAAACTGGAACTGTCTTTCATAAACCAGCTGGTGTGGTCATACTTCAAAAGCCCAATTCTCACTTGATGATGTAAACAAATGAAAGGTTATTCTAGATTTTCCACTATAAAAATACATCTTTGTAATAAAAAAAAATACACATTTCTGTGATGAGAGTAGAATATTCTGGTTCCTAATAATGTGTTGACTTTAATATGAAATTGATTATTTGATCCTTACTAATATTTACTTTCATATTTTATGTTTGAGAAAATTCACCTGCTGAAAAGGTTAGTTCAATTCTGCCTATAATTTTTATCACATCAAGATAATCATTGTTTAGAAAAACATTTAAAAGTAAATAAAGCTTATTCTCAATCCATAAAGTCTGATTAGAGAACATTCATTTTATTCGCATAAACTGGAATTTGATAGTATATATGTTTAATATAAGCTTTGGTGTATCAAGATTTCTTTACTTCTCAATTTTATTACTGTTAGATGTTCCTCTTCCCCATTTTTTGTTTTACTAATGATTTATATAAGTATTCTCCTATGGTCAAACAATTGAGAAACACAGTATTTTAGTACAAGTATAATATCACTCCTATAATATTGCAAGAAGAAATATAATCAACAAAACTACATGATAAATAAGACATGAAGTTCATTTTTTAGATGGCCACAACTAATTACCACCCTTTTCATTAACATCTATTTCTCACCCAGTTTAGGGTCAACTTCTTCTGTAGACAATAGAAAATGGTACATAGTTCCTTTAATATAGATAAGGGATCCACAAAAATTATATGAAGTGAAGTAGCAGTAGCATTACCTGGGCAGAAAGGCCAATGTCTCTGCTCTTAGACCCTAGGAAAGCATCTGGATCTCAGTGAAAATACATGATGAAAATGAGACTTCTGTCAAGAGTCTTAATCTTCCCATTTTTAGGGGTGGTATCTTCATGTCTTCTTCACATTTTAAGTTTAAGATATAGCGACAGAAAATTTATAAGATAAACACATTTTAAGAGACGCTTGACAGAATTAGACTGAAATCAAATCACTACAGATGTAATTGTACGACTTAATTCTGAATAATGAAATATTAGATAAGCTTTGTGTTTTAGAGCAAAATCCTAAGAATCATCTAAATCCACATACCCTCTTTTATTATTTAAGAAGTTTATTTAAATCATTTTTATTTAGCTAAAAAGAGAACTGAGAAGATATTATATTTCTTTTCCCTATTATTAAGAGATATATGTATATCTCAATTCCTGTGTGAACTCTTCCATTTCAATCCAAATAATCCAAAAACATAAAAATCAAAGTAAAATAAAGCACAAAAACTCCCACAACTACAATTAAACTCTCATTTTACCTGTCAAAAATAAAAAGACACAATTTCGAAGAATTCAGAAGGGAAAAAATAAAATGAACTCTGAATGTGTGTAACTAATTACCTCCCTTATAGACTAGACTAACATTTCTGCTAATTAATTCACTTAGAATTCAGAATCAACTAAGCCCTTTGTTAATAACTAAGGGTCCTTTTAAAGTGCATAAATGCTAAAGCTCTACAGCGCTGTCTATTCTACTGCCCCTAACATCAACATTATGTTGTAATAATCACTGAGGAACCAATGAATACTCATTGCAAATAGTCTCCTCTTACCAAATGATGCATAACAGGCATGCAAAAGGTGTATGAAAATTTAAGCTAAGCTCTGTTTAATTTTTAGCGTGGAGGGGAAGGCAGAGGAGATAAATTTGATATCCTGTATAGATCACCCATTTTTTTCTGAAAGAATTGAGCATAAAGGCCCAATGAAGCCTGATGCCAACAACTATGTATTTAGAGAGACAGTATGTTAGACCAGACATCTTCAGTGCACTATCTCTAGAACAGTGCTATACAAATAAATTATAAAATGAGCCACACATGTGAGCCATGTTTTTAATTTTAAATTTTGTAGTAGACACATTAAAAAGTAAAAAGAAGCATATATTTTATCCAACCCAATATATCCCAAATAATATAATTTCAGTAAAAAATTAATTTTATTAATGGAATATTTTGCATTTTTTCCATGTTAAGTCTTTAAAATGTGATGTGTGGTTCAACAGCACGTATGAATAGACACATTTCAATTGTAGATAGCTACATATAACTAGTGACTATTGTCCTGAATGACTCAAGTCTAGAACTAGCTTTATTTGGCTTGAGGCATATGACAGTATATCTAAGCCCAGCTGCATGAGAAAAGAAAGAGTAATGAGTGAGTGAAAGAGCTGTTTTTCAAGTTATACAGGTACATAGTCCCTAGTTCTTTAGTAAAATGGAAGGGTGATAGTGGAAAAGAATTACAAGAACAAATAATTGGTCAATTTATCACTAACTCTGACAGCTTTGAGAGGGGAAAAAGGAGATGGTGGTGGTGGTCGTGGTAGTGGGGAGACATGGTAGGGTATCTACTCATGCAAAGATGGAATCTGGTTATTCCATTTTTACAATAAGAAAGGTGAAAGAAGCCATAACCTTGTGTGACTTTTTAGCTGGCATGACCTATAGCAACCTATATTGAATTCTGGCTCCTTTTCTCTTCTGGGCCAATCCTATTTAGGAGACTCTCATATTTCTGCACATCATGCAAGTAGGGACAATGATTTCTTTTTTTTAAGTCTCTATTTTTAAGTATGTTTATATGGCAAATTGCAGGGTTGCTTGTGCCCTTGGAAGACAAAAATTGTGTCTGTTGCTGGGTTTGGGACAGGCAAGATTATTGCCCATTATAAAAGATATAGGTATCCTGAACTCAAGATTCTTTTCCTGTAACACAACTCTTTGTATGTACAGGTATCACTTGGCCTCCTTTGTATGTTCTTGTGCAATTTGGGACAAGGTGAACGAATGCAATCATGAAGCTTCTTCTGGTTGTTCTGTATTAAAGGCTTGTGTTTTCTGCCAGCATTCATGAAATTGTGCCCGGTTAACTAGCTAGCTTACAAACATAGTATAATTTCAGACCCTTCATATTCTTTAACACCATTGACTATCTTCTTCACCAAAATTTTCCATTATGAACACAGCAAGAAAGTTGAGCAATGAGTTTTATATTTGCAAAATGTTTAAGTGCTTAACTCATATGACAGGCAATCAGTCAATAAAATTTTCATTTAGATTCTTCTATATTCTTAGCATTTTTTAAGCTCTATGGCTAAATAAAAATATATGACTGTAAAATATGATACAAAATGGCATGGTATACAATAAAATATAGCAGTCATGCTATCTCTTCTCAAGATGACATCTAATTGCAAAATTAATATGCATATTTACAACTAAAACTTCGCAAATTAATAGTAAATACATATGAATACTAGAGCAAATCAGAAGACAAATTAACACTTCAAATTCAGTAAATGTAAGAAAAAAAGCTTTTATTCAGACTTAAGATTTGACAAGATTCTTAAGGCAAAATTATAGGAAAGTGTAAAGGAGAGGATAGGGCTACATACCCAAGAGAAAGTATGGAAGAAATCTTGAAAGCGAGAATTATTATACACAGATGTGGGTGGAAAACAATTGATATTGAGGAGCAGGTGGAGATGAAACAAATTTACAGATTACAAATGACCTTTAATCTTAGTCTAAGGAGTTTTCTTTTCTTCATTCCGTAGTTAATGGGGAGTCATCGGAAATTTTTAAAATTATGAGTAAATGTAGTTTTAGGAAACTGAATCTCATATATTACATAATAAAGCAGTGTGATTTTTTTAATATCCTAGAAAGTACTTGGTAAACTTGAGGTTAACATATATGACATTTTTATAATATTAATTTTAATAGATATATTGATAGTTTTCTGAATTATATTCACACAATAAAAACCACCATTTGGCTCTATTGATTTACAATTGACAATATATTTTTAAAACTCATTAATACACTCATAAAAATAACAAAACATGAAAGCAAAATTATAAGTTGCAGAGGAAAGAGAGTGCTTTTAGCTCAATGTAGTGTGTGGCTAAATCCTTGGCTAGTAAATTAATGTATGAATGGTAAGGAGATGTTTTTATTTTCTCATAAGATTCAATGTATCAGTTCAGGAGATGAAGGAATAAGGAGTAAAAATAGTTCTAAAAAAGAAGAGGTAAGTTAAAGAACATGTGGATTAACTACAGCTCTGTTTGCTTTTGTAAAATGTAATGGGCTGTTCTAGAAAAATATTCTTTCTTTGTCTTTGATTCTCAAAATGGTGTTTAAAGATTATGATTAAATTTCAGTATGGGAGAGGAGATAGAGGGTTTTCAGGCCAATGTCACTTCATAAGCAGAATGTTTGATGATACTTAAAGGGTAGGTCTGTAGGTAATGACCTTTTTCATATGTCCATTTCACTGAGTCTGAACATCTAAGGTTTATACTTATAAAACTTTGTAGGCTTAGGTGAAGGAACATTTTGTCTCATGCTATCTCTGTGAATAATAATTTCATTTAAAACATAGAAAGTATATCATATTTGATTGACGTTAACATAAAATACATTTAATAGCATAAGTACACAAAAAACAGATAAAAAAGATGAGTGTAGATTCAAATTAGAAAAATTATATTTGTAATTGTTTCAGCCAGGAGCAAAAAAATAAGCCATGCGGTATTTTGATCTCTGTAACACAGTAGCTAATTATTATTGGACTAAAAACAACAATTAGAATATTTTGCATTTTTTTGCATACCTACTTACCTCTGTGATAATTGTCAGTGAAGGAATTAAATGGTTCACTAGGTAATGGTTCACTAAGTATTGGAATTCAGCACTGCAATACCACAGAGAACAATTCTTGCTAATTGAAATGTGATGCATTAACTGCTTGGTAAAACAAAAATGTTCTTTGTTTTCCTATGACAAATGTGTACTGGTGAATATACTTAAATATTATGCTTATTTCACATTAGGATCATCAAAGAATTAACATTGGACTATTTTAAATTCTTTCTACCCTGATAGGTGAATTAAATATATAATTACAAGTATGTGTGTGTTTGATATAGAAATATATTATATATAATATAAATAATTAAATATAATGCATATGTCTGTATCTACTCATAACTATATATAAATATTTATATACATATATATTTACATAAGTGTGTACATGTATTTACTCACATAGATATGTATTTATGGACATGGATAAGGATGAAAACAAATCTACAAGAACATATAGGAAATAAAACAGATGATCTCATTTCCACTGTAGTGGCAATTTCACTTCCCAGAGTCCTCAACAAGCTGACTCATGCTCTGGGCCCTACACCTTAGGGGGCCTCCCCTATGGAATGCCTTTTGTAAAATGTTCTAAGTACCACCCTGGCACCTGGACCTATCTGGTTAGTAGAGATAGCCCCTGCATAACGAGGTGTAGATTTGGTCTCCAGAAGCACCTTTTCCAAAACTATCTGTACCCTTCTCGAGTGGCTGGGACCAGTACGGAACAGTGGTGCCATTTGTGTAGGGTATCTGAGAAGAATTGGACCCATGTGATACTATGCTTCTGTTTCTCTATTCAGAGCACTCCACAACCCTCGACTCCATGTCTGTGGTAAACTAGATGCCTCAGGGAGCATTGGATTCATGCCTATGTGGTCTTCCAGGATGGTGGCTGGGTGAGCTGATCACACCCACTGACCAGCCTGGTATTTCTTTCGCAGGATCAGAGGGCTGCCAGAATGCTGCAAAGATGCTGATTTTGATTGACTCTCTAATAGGAAGCTGGACAGGAATTAAATCCAACCATGTGTCCATGGGCTATACATATAGCCACTTCTGGTCACTTATGTTCTCCCTGAGGCAAGATCTGGGTTTCTTCAGTGGTCAGCTGTACAGAGCAGAGTAATAATTTCACAGTGGCCATATTTATTGGGGAGAGCAATATGATAGCAAGATAAAATTTTTAGGACTTCCTCAGAATTTTATGGTGACAATGTATTGGTTTAGGACTAGAGAGGGCAAAGAGAGGCCGATTTCTAAAAAGAAACCCATTCTATAAGGACCATAGAAATTAAGTATTAGTGTCAACTTAGTTTCTGATTCTAGGTTAATATGGGCAGATATATATGACTTATAAATATATGTCAGAGCAAAGTGCAAGAGAGAGGTCTAAGAAGCAAAGGAAAGGTGACTGGTCATGGGGTGATCTTGTTTAATGTATAGCCATGTACAGGTTGGTGAAGTTTAGAAAGAAAATCATAATATTTAAATATTAAATTCTTCTAAGAAGAACTTAGTTTAGTATCCCTGTTTCTGATTAATCTCTTATTAAAATCTGTCAACCCCTTAAGGATTTAGTGAACATTTATTTCCCCTTATATGTGTTTTTGGGAGAGACACTTGAAATGGCAGCCAGAAAAATGTACCTTTCCATTTGCATCAAAATCAAATTTTATTAGAAAACCCAGATTAAAGCATTTCCCATCCCATCTCTATGTACTTCTTACAAAGCTTGATCAGTGGATCTTGGTGAAATAAAGAGGAGCAGTACTCTTCCAATTTCTCTAATGTTCTTTTGTTAAGTTATTTTTTTTAAACCAAAACAAAAGTTTTATTTGAAAGCTATGTATGAATCATTAAAATCTTGGAATGATAAGGCAGGTGAAATACAGACAAAACAGTAACTTTCTTTCTTCAGATTCTTCCTGAGTCTTCCAAAAAACAATCATCTGATTTCTGTAGGGTGTCTTCTGGAGTGATAGTTCTTCCATCAACCCATATGTGATTTACAAATCGTCTCTGCCCACTCCTGCACTCAGGCCCTTATTTCTAGGCCAGCACCTAGGGAGCAGGAAGCAGAGATAACACTTATAACTGAATTCCTGATATGTGCATTTACAATGCTGGGTGATTGGACTACCTCTTACTGAGCTGGAATTTGAAGGAGCAGTTATAGAACTGCAGTTGTGAACAGAGATGGAAAACAGCGCCTTCAATGACCTAATTCATTTTCCAATGAGGAGCTTAAGAAAATACCCAACATTTCTACTCTGGCTTCCAATCCCATGACTGGTTGATATAATAGGGTCACTGCCTTGTTTAGATTGGTTTTCTGGAATGGATTTACTTGCTAAGAATTCAACAGGCTGCAATCTGTCTCCTCTGATTTTACTCAGCCAAAGAGAAGAAAATGAAGAAAGTATATTTAAACAAATGGGAAAATAAAAGATGCAGATCTTTGAGACTGAATATAGATTCTGTGACCTCACAGAGCTCAGTAGCAAACTTGATATAATTTAGCATAAAGGAACATTTTTTTTAGAAAAAAGCATAATTTCCCACAAATGTGTAAATATATGTACACCAACATATATCTTTATAGAGAAATTTATTATACAGTTCTCATTTTACATTAAACTTACTCCACTGGCAAAGGAGGTCACTACATTCTCTCTCTCTCTCTCTCTCTCTCTCTCTCTCTCTCACACACACACACACACACACACACACTCAACACAGAGATGTTTTAGTTCCCACTGCCACTGCTACTCTTAAAGCTTAAAACATGGGAACATACAAGTGGAAAAAGAAATAAATTTAAGATATGAGAGGTGATATATACAGAATAAGACCAAAGAAAATCTCGTTTAATGCAGTCTTTCATACATTCAACATGAATACAGCATTTCATGTTGATGCTTGGAAACAAAAATAGGGCAATCCCTTCATTGTACTTGGTATTACATAAGAAAATACACGAAAGGGCTTAATCCACCATAGTGAGGAGACTTGAGGATGAAGCCACTTTTAATAGAAAATAAGGATTTCTTAAACTTTGTGCTATAACCTATTGGTGATTTTAGTAAGACTGCTAACACTTTCACGGTAAATTTTCATGTATTATATAGACATAGTGATTTTAGTAGGTAGATAATGTGGGAAAGAAATTCCAAATATGGAAATTGCCTACAATAATGCAGAGGGAGGACACCATCAATTTATACAACTTTTCTAAACTTAAAACCTTTATTTTTAATCTCACTTTGATGGCCCCAGGCCCAAGTACTTTAAACAAGTACAGTTTGCTTCATTATATTCTCACATTAAACAAGCACAACCTGCATTTTCTATCTTCATTCACGAAAAGTTCTCACTGTAGTTGATCTCTGTTTCCCACCGCTCTTCCTTCCTCCCTCCTTTCTTCTCTCCCTTTTATCTAATATTAAAGAAGGCCAAATATCCTATTGAACCTTATTCAACTCTGTCATTTCTGTAGCCCCTGCCTTAAATAAGACATTTATCTCCTGCCTATCCTGCCTATAGCAACTTCCTTAGTAACCTTCTTTTACTGCTAACGTGTTAATTTATCTTAAATATACTTATTTGAAAACACTTAAAAGAGCAAATACAAACACCTTTCAGCCTAGCCCATAGAGATAGTCTCAATCAATCTTGCAACTGAGTTATTGTTATAGATCAAGGTCAAAGACAGCTCTTCTGAGGTAGTATTCTGTTACTACAATATAGAATTGGTATATTCTGTATCTCCAAGAGCTTTTTTCTTTTTTTTTTTTTTTTTTTTTTCACTTATTTCCACCTAGATTGTTAATTGTTTTCTTCCCCAAACCCTGGGAACCACATAGCATTGTAACATAGGACCAAATAGGAATAGGCAGAAAGAATATACAAACTAAATGTATATGGGAAATTTTCATACTAAACAACAAAGTGTGCAAACCTAATTTATTCAGACAAAGATCTATCGAATTTTCATTAGGAACAAAAATTTTATGGATAAATTCATAAATATCCTATAGAATTGTTTTATATCTTAATAAATCAATGCTCTTACCATTAGGAAATATGTCTTTTTCTCTGATAATATTTCTTATCTCAAAATGTACTCTGGCTGACATTAACATAGCTCTTCAAGCTTTCTTATAATTAAAGTTCACCTGGAATAACGTTCAAAAATGTACTTTTAACCTATTTTTTATTTTGATATTTAAAGTACATTTCTTGGAAGTGACATATTTGTGGTCCTTGATATTTTACCTAGTCTATCAAACTCAGTCTTTTTTTCATTGAAACAAAGTCTATTTTTATCGTGGAAAGAACATTTAACATAAGGTCCACCCTATTAATAAACATCATGTTTCACAAATCCATTGATCCGGGGTTATTTACTCTAAGTAATCTTTAGTAAGGGACATGCTGATAAGGGTATTCTCTTTGTAAGGACTCTCTCTTTCATCAATTCTGAATATATTTACTTGGAATCCAAGTTAACAAAGAGATTAGAAAAAGTCATCTAGCTTCTTCGTTTCCCTGTGGGCTACCTTCCAATAAAGAGAGAAACCAAAATCCATTTAACTCATTCACCCAAGATTACAATATATACTCAGATTAGTACAATCTTCCTTGAAATAATAGTATAACATTTCATGTATAATGTAAGAACTTCACAAAAATTTTTTTTTCATTTATACCTTTCCTGTTTGTGTGCTCTTTCATATACTTTAGCTCTATTAATGTTACAAAATGAAAATATGATGGCTATTATTTTTGCTTTAAGCAGATAATTGTTATTTAAGTATATTAAAATAAGAAAAAAGAGTCTTTACTATTTATCTACATGTTTCTTATTTTCCTTCAGTGGTCTCTAATGCTTTGTGAAGATCCAAGTGTCCATCATTTGTTATTTCCATAGACTGAAGAACTTCCTGCAGTGTTTCTTCTAGTGCAGGTTGAGTTCTGATAAATTGCTTTGTTGGGCCCCCCAGTGATTACGTCTTACATAATTATAGCACAATATGTATTTACAGTATTCACACTACAGTTCATATAAAAATATTGTGTCATTTTCATCATGATTTCTATTTTCACCTATGAATTATTTAGAATTATATTTTACATTTATTTCCAATAGTAAGATTTATTAGAACTAGTTTTCTCTTAGTGATAACACATTTTCTTTTCATGTGGTCAGGTATTATTATTTCTTTGAGAATGCCCCTGTGATATACCTTGTGGTACATTTTTATGAATAGTTAATGCATGCTTAGAAATTATATATTTTCTTTTGTTGCTGGTGGTAGTGGTCTATATGAATGGTGTTTTTTTTTCTTCCAGTTTTATTGAGATATATCTGACATACAGCACTTATAAGTGTATGGTGTACAGCATAATGATTTGACTTACGTACATCATGAAATGATTACCACAATAAATTTAGTGAACATCCATCATCTCATAGAGATACAAAATAAGAGAAAAAGAAAGAAAATTTTCCTTGTGATAAGAACTCTTAGGATTTACTCTCTTAACAAGTTTCATATATAACATTAGGTAGTGTTAATTATATTAATTATATTGTACATTACATCCTTAGTACTTATTTATCTTATAACTGGAAGTTTTGCATTTTGACCACCTTCATCCAATTCTCCCTTTCCTCATCTCTACCTCTGGTAACCACATATCTGTTTACCAGAAGTTTTAAACATATTCTGAAATTCTATGACATTACTCCTATCAAGAGATAGGGTCTAATTTCCCTCTTTTTGAATACAGGTTAATTTCACAACTTACTTCTAATGAGTAGAAAGTCTGTGACTGTATGACTTTTGAGGTTGGGTGGTAAAAGGAAATATTCCTTCCCTTAGTCTTGTTCGCTTGAGAGCCTTGTTCATGTAATCTGGTCTCTATACTGTGAGGAAGCCCAGGTGAAGCCATATACAGATGTTCCATTTGGCATCCCAAGCCTGTACCAACCATCAGACATGTGAGTAAGGAAAACTAAATAATTCCAGCCCCAGCTACATTAGAGACCACAGTAAACTCCCAGAATAATGAGAAATAATAGCAATAATGATAATAAAAATCATAATAACTGATGCTATTTTATACTTCTAAGTTAATTTATTTGTGTCTACATATAAAGTGTATGCATTGTATCAAATTTGTTCATTGTTGTTAATTTTTTCTGTATTTCCTTCTTTTTTCCCTTCCTACCTTTTCCCTTTCCTTCTTTCTTACCTTCCTTCCTTCCTCCTTTTCTCCCTTTCTCCCTCCCTCCCTCGTTTCTTCCTCACTCCCTTTTTTTCATGCTTACCCATTTCTGAAGGAAGTTCATGAAAATCTCTTGAGGTTTTTGTGCAGTCTTTATTTTAAAAATATTTCTGCATATTTTATTTTCATATATTTGGTGCTATAATTTTCATTAGTATATTTTCATTTTGGTAATTTGTTCCTTATAACATTGTGAAATGAATTTGGTTATTTCAAATAGGGCTTTTTGGCCTTTAGTGTATTTGGTTTGGTTTTAATGCTGCTATAATACCTTGCTTTCGATTAGCATTTTCTTGGTGCACTCTTTCTGTCTCTTAACCTTTAATATTTCTGTGTTTTTCTCTGTTAGTTGTTTCATGTGAACATCAGGCAACTGGATTTTTTATTCTTAGAACAGTTGTGGAAAAAACTTTTAGCTGAATTGTTGAAAGGATTAATATTTATTGTGATTACTAAAAGTATGTTCTGTGAAACAAGGAATTTTTGTCCATTTTTATCATAGAGTTATCTCCCAGACTAGAAAAATTCCTGATGCATGTTAGATCCTCATTAAACATGCATTAAATAAATGGATAAATTACTGTGATTTAAAATTTTCCCCCACTGTATTTTCTGATTTATATATAAAATCATATATTATAATTTATATAACCCATGTTTTATTTCTGCTTTTTCTTTCTTCCTAAGTATTAGCAAACTGATTGTTTCCATATTTTACTAATTTTCTCTAATTTTAAATTACATATCCAATTTCTGTTATTGCATTAGTCACTCATACGTTTTAACATGTACATTTTAATCTGTATCTCTATTCTTTTACCAAAAAGTCTAAGAATGTAAGAACTCAACACCTTTTACCACTTCCCATCTTTAATGTTTTTGGAGAAGCAATAGATTCTAATAGTTAAGTGCAGTATCTTAAGACAAACTTCCAGAGATCAACTCTCATCTCAATTACTTATGACCTTAGAAAAATATAATACTGACATGCTATAGTTCCCTCATGTGTAAAATATGGGAAAATGATAAATATTTATTTTAATGGGTCATTATGAAGATTGAACTAGTGCATGTAAAGGAATTTGAAACACTTTAAGCACTGTGTATATTAGCTACTATTATTTTATGGTATAATATTTCATTTCCTCTTCTTTTGTAATTTTAATCAATAATTATTTAGATTTATGAGAACTTAACCTCAGTTTTTGTGGTTGTTGTTACCCTCTGGTTTTAATATTTTTCAGCTTTATTGAGGTATCAATGACAAAAAAATGTAGGATATTTAGTGTACAATGTACCAGCATTTTTGATTACTCTTACTACCTACATCCCATTTTTTCCTCTCAAGATTTAATTTCTACTTATGTCTTTGGTATTCCTTCTGTTGATATTATTTGAGGGTTAAATTTGGTTAATACTTACAGTGTTTGTTTGAAAACAGTTCTTCACATTGCTTTCACACTTTTATGAACATTTAGCTGGATACAAAATTCTAAATGTAGAGTTACTTTCTTTGGCCTTTTGAAGATATTTTATATAATTATGTATTTTATTACTGGTAATAAGAGGTCAAGGGTCAATTGGACTTTCATTCCTTTAGGACGTTTGTCTTTCTTCAATACTAAATATTTCTCATCCATTACCAATGGGGGGAAATTTTTCCCATTATATTTATTTTCCTTTCCTGGATCTCCTATATTATGTTTTTATATTCTTATTATGTCTTCTATGTTTTCTATTTCGTATACATATATTTCTCTAGCTTAATTTTAGTAATATTTTCAGATCTATCTCACAGTTTATATACTATCTGAATAGCATCTAGCCTGCTAATTAACATGTCCATTGATTTTTTAAAAAATATTTTTCAGTAATTAAATATTTCTTTCTAGAAGTAATTTTTTACTCTTTAATTTTTTTCTATGATTATTTCTTTTTTCCATAGTCTCCAATCTATCATTATTCCTTTAACAACTTTAAATGTTCAATTTTTATGCCTTTCATGTTGTTCTCTTATTTCAATGCTGATATTTTGACATGATAATATTCCACTTTATTATATAAGATGACCCATATTAGACCTTATGCTGTTTTCTTTTTGTGTATGCATTCATCATTATTTTTACCCTGGGGTCTTTTTATTTCCCTTTTGTCAAAGTCCTCCCCCAACCCCCATATTAATGTCTCATATGCTCTGGGTTCAAGAAGTGTCTATATAGCATAGTTATGTATTTCTTCTGTCCTGACTGTCTACACATTTCATTGATCCTGTGAGGTTATTTAGGCTTAGTTTTTTTTTTTTTTTTTTTTTATTCCGGAAATTCACAGTTAAGGTAAAAATCACATGCAGTGTCAATTCAGTGTTTTAGTTTCTCACGGGTTTACTTATCCCCAACATAACCCCAGAACACAAAGTTCTCTTGTCACTTCTGAGGAACATATGAGCCTTTGGTTTGGTTAAAATATGATTGTTTCATGGGAGCCTCAGATTATTTGCCCTTTTCTGATTTTACTGGTATGTCTACGGGAAGAAGGAAGGTTGACAAGAACTGGGGGAAATGGGTAGAGAGGAGACAAATACCTAGTCTGGGGTAAAAGTCCCCCACACACCTTCATCTTAGAAACAGTCTGTCTATAAATATTTCCTAAACCTATACTGTGTCTCATTTCTAAAGGGATGGCTGAACACTCAAAAGTGAAGTGAATTAGGTAAAGGATATTATTTATCACATTGGCATTTGAATAAACTTACTGTGAGTCTGGAATCCCTGAATCTAGAGTGGATGCTCAGTTATTGTAAAAATAATATAGTTTTATTTCACAGATATTATGACCATGTGAATATAAGAGAGTCACTGATAAAAATGAGACATTTTAAATGTGTTCTATTCAGTTTTCTCATTATTTATTTTCTCCCTCTCTTCAAAATATGCAAAACAAAAACGTACATATGAATACAAACAGAAATAGAGCAGGTGAGAAATCTCTACAGATTTATTTTTCACAGGGAAGTCTCCTAATCTTCATCTATGAACATGAGTGGGGGATCCTGAGAAGATTGTGGAAAATAAGATGATGTAATGACTGTTTTACTTTCTTGTTTTTATCTTGTTCATCTTATTTTAATTTTTTTAGTCTATAGAATTCAAAAGCCAAGCATGTTTTGTTGTGCCATACATTCTTCAAGGCTGTCAAATAAAGTTTAGCCTTTCTTAACTGTCAACAAGCCCTTGGAGACATGTTCAAGGAGGAAATGAAAATTGGAAAAAATCGCTCCTATATAGAACAGGACATTCACTAATTTTCCGTGTGACTTAGAGAAATACAAATGAATAGATACATATACATATACACGGCATTCTCAAAATTCTATGAGTTAAGAAAAGTTTTTCAACAGATAATTTAAAACATCTTTCCATTAAATAATAAAAAAATCAATTGAGGCAGATGTTCCTGACAGATTTTTCAAAGGAAGTAGAGAGTGACTCATATATTTTCCACAGTGTGAAACAAAATCAAAGCTAAGTAGAGGGAGTAGAGTAGGCCAAGGTGTTAATCTCCAGTGAATCGTATTCTCAATCTCCCTCCCTCCCTCTCTCTCTCTCTCTATCTCCCCCCCCCCACTGATTGTTTACTCAGCACTTCTTTAAGGTTATAATAGGGAAGAACAAATCTGACTCCACATTGAATCTGTTTCTTTTACTTTAACCTTGTATTCTATTGCTTTTGATACAAGTTAATCACTAAACAGATGTTGCCTATAGCTTAGAGTATACATAATGGTCCATCTCCCTGCCACTCATGCTTGAATGTAAAACTAAAATGCCTTTGTTCACCCCTCAGGAAACATGCTGACCCAACCCACCTGTGAATGGCCACAGGAAAGAAGAAAATAACACATCCCCTTCTGGAGTCTGACTGAAGCCAGGAGATATTTGGAAAAATTTATGGCCTTTTTTACTTTACCTCCTTACCTCCCTCCTCTTTTTTCTATAAAAGAAACTAGCATCCAGACCCCAGTAAGATGGTTCTCTAGGACATAATTCAGCCATCTTCTCTGATTCCCAGCTTTTTGAATAAAGTCATTATTCCTTGCCCCAACACCTTGTCTCCTGATTTATTGGCCTGTCATGTGGTGAGCAGAATGAACTTGGACTTGGTAGCAAGATGCTTCATTAAAGATAATACTGTCTTCAGTTTCATAATTTCATATGTAGGCTTTATTAAAAGAAAGGAAATCACTGCTTTAAAAAATGACTCTCCAGAGAAACATTTATCTGGGTAATGAGAAGACTGCAAAACCTCTCACTCATTGTGGGAGGTTGGTAGTGGAAGGACTGAAAGGCATTGAAGGTGAACATGATCACCTTCATTGATCATGTATGCCTTGATTTGCCTAGGTAATCAAATGCAATTCATTTAAGGAAAAAGCCAATCTTATTACCTCAACATAAGCTAACAGAGGCACTTTACTTACTTTGATCACTGATAATAATGGTTTAGCAAAAAGGTCAAGCAGACTTGATTAGTTTGTTTCTCAGGCTGTTTAATCAGCTATCTCATAATGATATTTCCATTGATCTTCACTGAGAAAATCACATTTATTAAATATTGAATACAAATCAATGTTTATGATACACTGAGAAGAACATGCATAGATGAATTAATATTGAGAACTGAAAAATATGTACTGTCAATAATATAAACACTAAGATTTACACACAAAAGTATATTTATCCTAAAATTGTCAGTGACCACTTGGTGAAGGCTGGCATTGACATAGGTATTTAAAGGTGAAAGTTGATGAAGTTGAAATGGGAAGCTTCTCCTGTTATAGAGCATAGATGGAGTAAAAGATTGCCCTAATAAATGAACATCTATGGAGTTGTGAGTACACAGTTAAGATTAAAATATCTTGGGCTTATGATTTGCCTTGTGGTAAATGTCTTTTTAAATATTCTTAATATGTCAAAGGTTGCAAAATACTCCAATACATAATTGATGAATAAGTGAATAGTGACTGATTAATATTTATAAGCAGGAGCATAACATAATGAAAAATATATTTATGAAAAATATAAAATATACCAAAAGAAACTATAATGAGAATAAACAGGAAACATGGAAACAACTATGAAAATGCTGTGATCTTCACAATTAAATAAAAAAGTGACAAGTTTAAGAGGCATATTGAAATAAGCTAACCAGACTTGACTACTGTTTGGATGTGTTGGATGAAGAAGGAGGAAGAAACTTAATTAACTGCAAAGCTTAGAGCCAAGATTAATGAGACAATGGTTTTATTATTCAAAGACACTCAGAATAAAAAGAGCTAACCCATTTAAATGAAAATTGAGAGTGTAGGTTTATACGTGCTGAAGTGATAACAGAACATGAAAGCTAGGTTAACAGTGTTTTCTCATTCTGGCAATCTAAACAAAATGAAGGAATTTTTTTCCCCTATATATATGTACGTTTTTTGAATGTTCAGAACTCAGAAGAAGCAGAATTCATCTAAAATTTTACCAATGATAACAGAGATGATTTAACCCCCATATTACTTCCAAATGTGTCATTCCAAAAAAAGGGATAGGTAGCACATAACAAAAAGGAAATAAAAATTAGCTTCTATCTCTTTGAGGGACAAATATTCCTATTACCAAAGTAACAAGACTAACAAAAATGTTTCTTTCAGATGCTCCTGAGAACTCCTTAAAGACAAAGTATAATGTACTCTCTTGCCTTAGACATTTGCCTTCTTAACTACAATACTATAAATTGGATCTTCCATATTTTAAGAAAATATGTGAGAGGACATGATTACTTTCCAATTCTTAAGGCCTAGCTGAGATATTTGATACACATTTCTTTGCAAATGCCTATAACTCTCCAAATAACCACTTAGCAATCTGAATATGTTGGTCGTTTACAAACACTGAATCAATCCACACATGTTGAAAGTTATCAAAAGGATTTTTAATATTAAAGTATTTAGCAAATATATTATACTATATATTACAATTTATATTAAATATATATGTATAAAACATATGAGGTTATTGTATTCTATTTTAAGATTTTCCAGAGGTTCTAATGACTGTAGGAGATTGGAAGAATATTCAGCTGATTATAAAGTATAACTTGAGTAATAATAATAATTACAGCCATTTAACCAAATATTGTTATGAGACACATATTGTGCAAACTGTTTCACATGTATTATCTTATTTAATCTCCCCCAAAATAGATTTTTACAGCTGAAAAAATATGTTTCATATGGCTAAGTGAATTTCCCAATATCAGACAGCTAGTAATCCTTAGAGCCGGGAATCAAATTTAGGTCTGGATTATCACTAAAAACTAAGTTGTCTGAACCACTAGGCAATGCTGGCTGTACTATGCTACTATTACATTCTAGTAGAGAGCCCGAATGGAGGTGGGGAATAAAAAAAGTGGGGCTAGAATGGGTGATAACAAATGTACGAATTAAACAATGTTTGTGAACCTAGTAAATACCAAATCTTTAGGTGTATAGCCTCATTGAAATCAAATGCACAGAGGCATTTTGTGGGAAGACAAACTCTTACCATGTCCCAATCTTAATGAAAGAGAAGAATGTGGAAAATGAGAAGAAAAAGAAAAAAAAAAAGAAAATGCATTCTTGGATATTTAGAATCCTCCTTTATTTATCTCTGAATAATACAAAAATAATGGATATCTGTTTTTAAATTTTAGTATATATATACATGTATGTACTAAAATCATGTACTATATATTTTCCTATTATATATTTTGTCCTTCATTTATACATAAGGAATTTATCAAGAGTTCACTGTGTACCTGAGAAGTAAAAACTTTGACACAATAGGAAAAGTATATATATATACAGTTTAAAATATTTCAAGAATATAAAAATGGCATCATGAGATGTTATATTTAATTTTTACAAGTTGGATTACATTAACATATTTATTTTTTGCCTCCAGGCACTTATATTTCTGTGGAAAAGTTTTCTCCAGAGGGATTTGCAGTATGCATTTGGAATGCATACTTATGAGAAATACAGATTTTAAGGCAAGCAGGGGTATCAAGAGATAGTTTGAAAGATAAGGAGCACATATTATGAATCACGTAGTAAGAAGAATAGCAACACCCCTTTACTATCAAGACATAAAGAAGCCTTACAATATGTAACTGGCAAGCTGAACCTGAGAGGAGTCAGTTATTACAGGAGGTGTATGGGTAAGTCGTAGATAAGCCTAGATGAGCAACCTATAAAAGTCTAATGAGAAGGTGTACAGTTATCATAGATGTGAACATGGTAGACAAATACAAATACAAAATTAATTCAGTCATTATTTTTCTGAATTCTATTAATAAGCTTTTACAAATAAAATTTCTTATGGTGAAAATGGACAAAGATGGAAGCCTTACAAGAAGTAAAAAGATGTGGGGGGGAGGAGGGAGGAAGAGAGAAGAAGAGAGGGAAAACAGGGAGAGCAGAAAGGGAAATATAAGAGAAGGAAGGCAAGAGAAATAAAGGAGACAGAGGGGAAGAAACAGAAGCATGGATTATTAAAATTTTTTGATAAAAATTTAATAACAATATGGTATAATTCATTATATATTTTCTATTGAAAAGTGATTTCAAATTCCAAGTGATGAGAAATGTAGTAAAATTAATTTTATTAGTTGTTCTTTATTAAAACAAAAAGTTAATTCACTGAAGAAAAAATTGGTGTTACCATGGTGCATCACTCTATTTTTTTTACTTAATATTTTTTCTCATCTGAGTACCTATAATGGAAAGGGAGTTCTGCTGCTTTCTCAAAAGCTGTGCCTCTTTCTCCTCTTTCTCAAGGAATCTCCATATTCAACTAATGTTGAACAATAAAGTAAATAAGTAGAATTCATTATTTAACTTTTAAAGCAAGTATACATTTTCTTTATTTTTCTTCACTTCAGTGGTTAGTTTTTAAAAATTTCCTCCATATTTAACATTTAGTAGCAAAACAATGGAATATGAAAAAAATCTAGACTGTCCTGAGTGGTGTTATTTCATTCTATATATGCACTTAATAAATATAGTCCAGTAAAAGTATGAAATTCAGTAATACAAAGATTAATATTTTGTGTAATAATGCTGCATTATATATGTAGTATTATTATATTAAAGTATTTTAGACTTTCATTTGTAGCAGTATTCTCATTTTACTCATGTATACAGTAAGAAAAGGAGAATTTAAATAAAGCATACACAAAGTTACATAGACAACTACTGGAATAAACCAGCATTTTCACTTTTATTTATTATTTTTAATTCCAATCAGGAAACTATACTTAAGTACTCTCCACTCCTGACTTTCTTATACACTTAAAATAGACTCCACTTTTTTTTCATAAATATAGAAATACGACTCATTTCCTCTGTGAGGTTTACTTTATTCATCACATAAAATGCATTTGCTTGACAGTAACCAGTAGAAATGTGTGTACAGTAAGTCCCTTACATACGAACCTTCAAGTTGGGAATTTTCAAAGATGCGAAGGTGTGTTCACATGTCTAATCACGTGCTAGTTCACATGTCTGGCATACATTGTCACGTGTGTGCATCCTCTACAAGTGGTTGTGTGTTTGTGTACTTTACTGTACAGTACTGTATGGATTACAGTAGTACAGTATGTTTATTTCAACCCCAGGATGTCCAGAAGCAAGCATAAAAGCAGCTTCATGTATCTGGTACTGCTAAGAAGCGCCAAAGCACTAACGATGGAAACAAAAGTGAAAATAATTGAGAGAGCAGAGCAAGGTGAAAAGAGGGTAGACTTTGCTCGTTCTTATAACATGAATCGTTCAACCATCGGCACGATTCAAAAGAACAAGGACAAGATCATAGAACATGTGAAGTATGCTGTGCTGATAATGTCGACAATAATATCGAAGAAGCATGGAAAAGTGATGGAGGAGATGGAGAAATTTCATAGTGTGTGGGTGCAGGATTAGCATCAATTATATATATAATTGTTTTCCAGTTTCAAACCCTTGTGACCAGAAGAGATGCCTGATGCTTTGATTCTTTTCTGTTTATCCTTTGTATATATTTAGTATAATTTTTTTGCTTTGTGGTTACCATGGGGCTTACATAAAACAACTTATATTTCTATAGTCTATTTTAAGCTGAGAAAAAATTTAACTTTGAATGCACACAAAACCTCTACCCTTTTATTTCCCCTTTCTTTTATGTTTTGGGTGTCATAATTTACATACTTTTACATTTTGTATCCATTAACAACTAATTGTAGTTGTAGTTATTTTTAATACTTTTGTTTTTATAATCTTCATACTATAGTTATAAGTAGTTTACCCACCACCATTACGACATTGGAGTATTCTGAATTTGACATATATTTACTTTTACCAAATTTTTTGGTAAGAAGTTTTATACTTTCATATTTTTTTCTGTTGCTAATAAGCATAATTTCATTTCATCTTGAAGAAGCCCCAGTAACATTTCTTCTAAGACCAGTCTAATAGTGATGAATTACTTCATCTTTTGCTTGTCTGGAAAACTATTTACCTCTTCTTCAATTCTGAAGGACAGCTTTACTGAGTAGATTTTTTTTTTGGTTGGCAGTTTCATTTCTTTGAGTGCTTTGAATATGTCATGTTGCTTCCTTCTGTACCATAGAGTTTCTGCTGAAAATTATGCTTAAAATCTTATGGGGGTTTCCTTTTAAGTAACAAGGTGTTCTTTTCTTCCTGCTTTTAAGATTTCTTCTTGTGTTTAACTTTTAACAATTTAATGTGTCTTGGTGTGGATCTCTTTATATTTATTTTATTTAGAACTCTTGGATTCTGGATCTGGCTGTGTGTTTCTTTCTGAGGTTAGAGAATTTTTCAGCCATTATTTCTTTGAATAAAGTTTTTGACCCTTTCTTTATCTTTTCTTCTTCTTCTAGACACCTACAATGCCCATATTGATCTTCTTGATAGTGTCCCTTAAGCTATTTTCACTCTATTTTTCTTTTTGCTCCTCTAATTGGATGAATGCCACTGCCCTGCCTTTGAGTTTGTTGATCCTTTCTTCTGCTTGATCTGGTCTATTGTTCAACCCTTATATTGAATGTTTCAGTTCAATTATTGTACTCTTTAGCTCTGTGATTTCTGCTTGTTACTTTTTAATATTTTCCATCTCTTTGTTGAAATTCTCACTTTCTTCCTGCATTGTTCTCCCGACTTTGTAAATATCTGCAGGAAAGTTATTTTCAACTCTGTATTAGATAAATCACATCTCTTTTTCAGGAAGTTCTGTTTTACCTTATTCTTTTGTTTGGAACAGAAAATCAGTATAATAGTGTTCTTCAGTTTTATGTATCTGACATGTAAAAAACACTCCACCTAAAAAACAGCACTTTTCGAGTGCATATGAAGCATTTCACCAGGATAGATTACATTTGGTCATAAACATATCTTAAAGACCTTGAAGTATGTTCTATAAACATAAGGAAATTAAATTAGAAATCAATAACTGAAAGGTCTCTGGAAAATACCCAAATATTGGTAACTAAATAATGCAATTAAAGTTACACATATGTTAAATGAGAATTTGATAGGCATATTAAAAACAATTTAGTAGTGAAAAAAAAACATAATTAATTAAAATTGTGGAATACTCCCAAAATTGTACTTACAAGAAAGTTTATAGCACTAGATGGTTATTTTAGAAACAGAGATCTCAAATTTTTTTCCTTCCATTGTCTTCTGAAAGACACAGGAGATTCCAGAGGAAATTATATGCAAAATCAGTACACAAAGGAAAAAATGAAGATCAGATCAGAAATCAATAAAGTAAATGTATGATAAAGAAATAGATTAATGAAATCAAAATCTAATTTTTGGTGTTGCACAATAAAGTTGATAAACCTATAGCAGATTGATCAAGAAAAAGAGAGAGAAGATACAATTTACCAGTGTCAGGAGTATATGTGGTGATATTTTATAGATTTTTTAAATATTTTATGTATATGTTATATATTTTTCTATTGTATACTATATTTTAGATATATTTATATCTTACATATTTTAAAGATATTAAGTGAAAAAATGTTATTAAAATTGTATATCAATAAATTTGACAACTTAAAAAAATGGAAAATATTTCCTGAAAGAGAAGCTACTAAAACTGGCTTTAAGAGAAATATGTATATAAATATAACCAGTATAGCATATATTTATAAATGGAATAAAATTATAGTTAAACTTCTTCCCATAAAGAAAATTTCCATTCCAGATAATTCCATTGAATTCTACCAAGCAATTAAGGAAGAAATTATATCAACTCCATGAGAACATTTCCAGAAGTATGAAATTATGGGAATAATTCCCAAGTTATTGTATGTATATATGTATATGTTTGTATATTCACACATCCTTTCTGTTTCTCTGTAGTACTGACTAAAACAATCACCTTAATGGGCAAAGATTCCTGACATGTGATACTGAAAAAGAAATCATAAAAATATCAACAAATTAGAATTTATTATAAGTAAAGCATCAGTGCTTCTTTCACTGTTAGAATGAAAAGGCAAGCTACAAACTGGAAGGATACATTTTCAAATTACACAGAGAAAATAATTAACTGCTTCATTTATTGTAGAAAAAAATTAGTGTTTGATTCTTCAGACATTTTTATTATTCTTGAGACTACTAGGCATTTTCTCATCTGCATGTCTCTAGCTAAGTCTCTGCATTGCTTTTCAGTGAATCTAATTTGGTTGTAAACCTAGAGCATGATGGTAATGTCTTCTATGACCATGCTTAATAAAGAGATTTTAGGCATTTATATAAGCATTGGTCAATTTCTGTACCTAATGGCTCACTGGCAGAGTAAATATCCGTGCAATATTAATTTAAATATGCCACAATTTATTAAAAAGAGAAAAGAAAAGCTTGTTATAATAAATGACATGAATAATAGAGGAACAGCTGGAAAATCCATTTATGTGATAGAAATGCTCAACTATGATTGCAGCAAATATTTGATCTTTAATATATCATCTCATACCTTCTTAACTTGATTTGGTGAATTCAGGCAGATTATTCAATCTCTCTACAGTAGTTTATACATTTTGGTTGGGGGGAGAGTGATAAAACATCAGTGGCCTAAATAGAACAGCCAAATAGGGCAGAGGAACAACATTTAGACAGAATAGAGTCCATTTGTTCATTTAAATATGAGTTAATGCAAAACAATCACTATTCCTGGAGATATGCAGATCAAAATAATAGATGACAACAATAATTAAATTGCAGCAAAAATTGTCAAATAAGAATAAGCTGCTGCTACAAATGACAATTGTTCTTGGGAACTCTTATGTTATTATTATGACTCATAATATTTACAATAGCTCAAGAAGACAAAAACTTTAAAAATTACATCCCAGATAGATAGAGATGTAAATGGAGATATCTATATTAACATATATATATGTATACACATATATATGGACATACATGTATTACATACACACGTACACATACTCGTATACATGTTTGTATATACATATATAAAAATAACTTGACTTTATTGGAAACGTAAAAGAATTTAAATCTATAGAATAAAAGTGAATAAATGTCATTTCATACACTTTCAGAAAGTCTTCGCAAAAGGCTCCAAACCCCTTTAAAAAGTCACTATGGAAATCATCATATGCTTGGAATTTAGAAAGACTAGAAAACTACTTAGATTAAGGAAACAAAGGTAAAAATATATTTTGTATGGTAAAGTATGGATAACAAGACAACAAAATAATTAAGTATTTATTGAATCCCCATAATGACTGTTATATGCAAGAGAACTTGATCCTAGTTTCTACCGGCTCAGAGATCGAAACATAGGGATGTCTTACTCAAACTTACTTAAGTGATTCTTGGTAGAACTGGATAAACACACCTCAGTTTTGTAACTCTGTACCTTTTAAATTCCCCTGAAAAGGTTGCATTTATTTAAACCAAGACTTTAAGAATGTAAATGTTTGCATAGGAGGAGATGAGCAAGATAATTGAGCTCTAAAGTTCACATAATCCGTCTCATGGAAAAAATTCAGAATCTGTCTCTCTCTCTCTTTCTCATTCTATCTCTTTCACTCAATTGAAAAGCCATTGGAACTTATTGCTATCTAATTTTTGACAGTAAATACATGAACATTAATTAGAATGGAAATTTATAAAGGCCTACATGGTACTTAATATTCTTTTAGGTGATTTATTTTATGAGGATGAGTTGTTTGAAAGTCACTTATAATGAGTTTAATAGTCTGTTTATATTTCTACAATCCATTCACCCAGGAAATCGTAATGAAATAAGATATCTCTCATACTTCAGAGAATCAAGGGCACTCTCTATAGATGTTAGAGAATAATGTTGAGGGTTTTGAAATGTGGAGATCATTTTTTTTTTAATTTATAAACAAGGCTTCAAATGAGAAATTTTAAACTAAGCCTATCATTGTCATAAAAATATGCCTATCATAGACATATCAATGTTGGTTTCCTCATTGCCCTTACATATAAATGCTATACTTATAAATACAGAGGTGAAATTACCTCAGAGTACACTTATGTACCTAGTTTGCAGTTATACAATAGAACGGAGTGAAAAGTGTTAAAAAAAAATTCAGGGTACAACAGATTATGGATAATTACAACATGATTCAGGGTTTTCCATTTGTTATATATACTTTTATTTGTAGCACCCAAGGTCTTCTGTAAACTAGTTTCCAAAATATACCCAACATTATTTAAGACATACTGCCCCCACCTGTACACTCTAACAAACAAACTCCCTTTTTTGTTGAGTTCTGTTAGTGGCATTTGCTCATGCAATTCTGCCTATCTGGAAAGGTTTTTGCTTTTGTCTTTGCTTCTTTCTTTCTTATTTTTTTACTCATTCCATTTGATTAATTCTACCCAGATTTAAAGGGACAATCAACAAGACCTTATCATGATAATGCTTCCCATGAAAATCCCACACTCTCATCACTTGTTCCTCTGAACACTTCTTTTGCTTTCTCTGTTTTTTTTTTGTTTGTTTGTTTGAAAGAATTTCTTTTTTTTTTTTTAAACTGAAGTATAGTTGATTTACAATATTATATAATTTCAGGTGTACAGCATAAGGATTCAGTATTTCTACAGATTATGCTCAATTGAAAGTTATTATAAAATAATGGCTATAATTTCCTGTGCAATACAATATATCCTTGTAGCTTATCTAATTTATATATAGTAGTTTATATCTCTAAATACCATACTCCAAATTTGCCCCTCTTCCCCCCCTTTGATAACCATTAATTTGTTTTTTATATCTGTGACTCTGTTTCTCTTTTGCATATACACTCTTTTGTATTATTTTTTATATTCCACATATAAGCAAAATCATACAGTATTTATATTTCTCTATCTGGCTTATTTCATTAAGCATAATATTATCTAGCTTCCTCCACATTGCTGCAAATGGCAGAATTTCATTCTTTTTTATACTCAAGTAATGTTCCTTTGTGTGTATATGTGTTTATATATATATCCCATATTTCTTTATCCATTTGTCTGTGGATGGACATTTGGATTACTCCCATATCTTGGCTATTGTAAATAGTGCTGCTCTGAACATTGGGGTACATATATCTTTTTGAATTAGAGTTTTTGTTTTTTCCCAGACATATACCCAGGATTGGAATTGCTTGATCATATTTTTAGTTTTTTAAGGAACCTCCATACTGTTTTTCATAGTGGCTGCACCAAATTACATTTTCACCAATAGTGTACAAGGATTCCCTTTTTTCCACATCCTTGACAACATTTGCTATTTGTAGACATTTTGGTGATGGCCATTCTGACAGGTGTGAGGTGGTACCTCATAGTTCTGATGTGCATTTTTCTAATAATTAGTAATGTTGAGCATCTTTTCACGTACCTGCTAGCCATTTATGTCTTGCTGGAAAAACATCTATTCATGTCTTCTGCCCATTTTTGGACTGAGTTGTTTGTTTTTTTGATATTGAATTGTATGAGCTGTTTATATATTTTTAGATATCAGCCCTTTGTTGGTCATATCGTTTGCAAGAATTTTCTCCCATTCTGTATTTTGGTTTTTGTTTTGTCAATGGTTTCATTTGCTGTGCAAAAGCATTTA
Organism: Balaenoptera ricei; assembly: GCF_028023285.1. NCBI lineage: Eukaryota > Metazoa > Chordata > Mammalia > Artiodactyla > Balaenopteridae > Balaenoptera > Balaenoptera ricei. The sequence goes on along the minus strand of NC_082651.1, from coordinate 18,434,407 downwards.
AGATTAATTAAATTCCATTTGTTTATATTTACTTTGATTTATTTTGCTTTAGGAGACAGATCTAAAAAAAATTTTCTACAATTTATGTCAAAGTGTGTTCTGCCTATGTTCTCTGCTAGGAGTTTTACAGTTTCAGGTCTTACATTTAGGTCTTCAATCTCTTTTGAGCTTATTTTTGTATATGGTGTGAAGTAATGTTCTAATTGCATTGATTTACACTTTGCAGTCCAGTTTTTCCTGCGCCAGTTGTTGAAGAACCTGCATTTTCTCCATTGTATATTCTTGGCACCCTGTCATAAATTAATTGACCATAAGTGTGTGGGTTTATTTCTGATCTCTCTATTCGGTTCCATAGATATCTGTATCTGTTTTTGTTCCAGTACCACACTGTTTTGCTTACTGTAGCTTTGTAGTATAGTCTGAAGTATGGGCGGGTGATACCTCCAGTTGTATTCTTTTTCCCAAGATTGTTTTGGCAATGCAGGGTATTTTTTGTTCCATATGAATTTTAGGATTATTTGTTCTAGCTCTGTGAAAAATGCCATTGGTATTTTGACAGGAATGCATTAAACCTATAGATTGTTTTGGTTAGTATGACCATTTTAACAATGTTAATTCTTCCAATCCAAGAACATGGGATACTTTTTTATTTCTTTGTATCATCTTCAATTTCTTTCATCAGTGTTTTATAGTCTTCAGAGTATAGGTGTTTCACCTCCTTGGTTAAGTTTGTTCCTAGGTGTTTTATTCCTTATGATGTCATCTTAAATGGGATTGTATCTTTTACTTTTTGACGGTTCATTATTCAATAGATTTACATATTATATATATATATATATATATATATATATATATATATATATATATATATATAGTCTTATTTCCTGCCACTTTGTTGAATTTATTAGTTCTAATATTTTGGGAGTGGGGAATTTAGTGTTTTTTATATAAAGTATCACATCATCTGCAAATAATGACAGTTTTACCTTTTCCCTTCCAATTTTGGATGGCTTTTCTTTTCTTTTTTTTTCTGGTATGATTGCTGTGGCTAGGACTTCCAACACTATGTTAAATAGAAGTGGTGACAATGGGCATCCTTGTCTTGTTCCTGAATTTAGAGGAAATGTTTTCAGCTTTTCACCATTGAGTAGGATGTTGGCTGTGGGTCTGTCAAAAAAGGCCTTTGGTATGTTTAGATATGTTCCCTCTATAACCACTTTGATGAGAGTTTTTGTCATGAATGGATGTTGAATTTTGTCAAATGCTTTTTCTACATCTATTGAGAGGATCATGTGGTTTTTATCCTTCCTTTTGCTAATATAGTGCATCACGTTGATTGATTTGTGAATGTTGAAACATCCTTGTGACCCTGGAATAAATCTAGCTTGATCATGGTGGATGATGCATTTTATATATTGTTGGATTTGGTTTGTTGGGGATTTTTGCATTAATATTCATCAGAGATATTGGTCTGTAATTTTCTTTTCTGTAGTGGCTTTGTCTGATTTTGGTATCAGACCAAAGAGTAATGGTGGCTTTATAGAATATATTTCACAGTTTTCTGTCTTCTGCAATTTTTTGGAATAATTTGAGAAGGATAGTTATAAGCTCTTATTTATATGTTTGGTTGAATTCCTCTGTGAAGGCAGCTGATACTCATATTTTGTTTGCTGGGAGTTTTTAAATTACAAATTCAACTTCACTACTAGTGATCAGTCTGGTCAAATCATTTGTATCTTCTTCATTCAGTCATGGCAATCTGTATGTTTCTAGAAAGGTGTCCATTTCTTCTAGGTTGTGACTATTTGTAGTATTCTGTGATGATTTTTGTACCTATATGGTGTAGATTGTTATTTCTCCTGTTTTATTTCTTACTTGTTTAATTTGGTTCATTTCTCTTTTCCTCTTGGTGAGCCTGGCTAAAGGTTTACCAACTTTATTTACCCTTTGGAAAAACCAGCTCTTGGTTTCATTGATTTTATTTATTTTCTCTCTGATCTTTATTATTTCCTTTCTTTTGCTGACTTGGGAACTTGTTTGCTTTTCCTTTACTAATTCTTTCAGGTAGTAGGTTAGGTTGTTTATTTGGGATTTTTCTTGTTTTTTGAGGAAGGGCTTAATTGATATAATATTTCTTCTTAGAACTGTTTTTGCTGCAACCCATAGATTTGGAGTGTTGTGTTTTCATTTTCATTTGCCTCAAGGTATTTTCTGATTTCCTCTCTGATTTCTTCAATGACCCACTGGTTTTTAGTAACAAGTTTTTTGGTCTCCAAGTGTTTGTTCTTTTCCCATGATCCTTTCTGTAGTTGATTTCTATTTTTATACCATTTTGTTTGCGAAAAAAATGCTTGATATAATTTCTATCCCCTTAACATTGTTGAGACTTGTTTTGTGGCCTAGCATGTGATTTACACTGGAGAATATTCCATGTGCACTAGGGAGAAGGTATATTATGCTGTTTATGGATATAATGCCTGTAGCTATCCATGAAGTAGAACTGGCTTTTCTGTCATCTAAGACCACTGTAGCCTTATTGACTTTCTCTCTGGATGATCTGTCATTGATGTAAGAGGAGTGTTAAAGTTCCTTGCTCTTATTATATTACTGTCAATATCTCCCTTTATATCTTTTAGTATTTGCTTTATATATTTTGATTCTCCTGTATTGGGTGCATATATGTTAATGAATATAATATTCTCTTCTTGTATTGGTCTGTTTATCATTATGTAATACCATTCTTTGTCTTATGTTAAAGCCTTTGTTTTAAAGTCTATTTTATCTTATATGACATAAAAGAAAACCCTGGCTTTCTTGTCATTTCTGTTTGAAAGAAATATCTTTTTGCATCCCATCACTTTCCGTCTCTGTGTGTCATTCGCCTTGAAATGAGTGTCTCATAGACAGCATATTGTTTTTCATCCAAATAAACACACAACGTCTTTTGACTGGAGCACATAGTCCATTGATATTTAAAATAATTATTTATCGTTATGTACTTATTGCCATTTTATTACATGTTTTTTGGTTGTTTTTGTAGAACACCTCTGTTCATTGCTTCTTTTTGTTTCTGACCTTGTAGTTTGAAGATTTTTTAGTAGTATACTGTGTTCCTTTCTCTTTTTTTTTAACATCTTTATTGGAGTATAATTGCTTTACACTGGTGTGATAGTTCCTGCTGTATAGCAAGGTGAATCAGCTATACATATACAGGTATCACCATATCCCTTCCCTCTTGCATCTTCCTTCCACAGTCCCTATCTCACCCCTCTAGGTGGACACAAAGCACTGAGCTGATCTCCCTGTGCTATTTGGCTGCTTCCCACTAGCTATCTGTTTTACTTTGATAGTGTATATATCTCCATGCCCCTCTCTCACTTCATCCCAGCTTACCCTTCCCCCTCTGCATGTCCTCAAGTCCATTCTCTACGTCTGCGCCTTTATTCCTGTCCTGCCCTTAGGTTCTTCAGAACAATTTATTTATTTTTTTGGTTCCATATATATGTGTTAACATACATTATTTGTTTTTCTCTTTTATGGCTGAGTAATATTCCATTGTATATATGTGCCACAGCTGCTTTATCCATTCATCTCTCAATGGGCAATTAGGTTGCTTTCATGTCCTGGCTATTGTACATAGAGCTGCAATGAACACTGTGGTACATGACTCTATTTGAATTATGGTTTTCTCAGGGTATATGCCCAGGAGTGGGATTGCTGGGTGTATGGTAGTTCTATTTTTAGTTGTAAGGAACTTCCATAGTGTTCTCCATTCTGGCTCTATCAAGTTACATTCTCAACAACAGTGCAAGAGGGTTCCCTTTTCTCCACACCCTCTCCAGCATTTATTATTTCTAGATTTTTTGATGATGGCCATTCTGACTGGTATGAGGTGATACCTCGTTGTAATTTTGATTTGCATTTCTCTAATGATTAGTGATGTTGAGCATCTTTTCATGTGTTTTTTGGCAAACTGTATATCTTCTTTGGAGAAATGTCTATTTAGGTCTTCTGCCCATTTTTGGATTGGGTTGTTTATTTTTCTGATATTGAGCTGCATGAGCTGCTTGTAAATTTTGGATATTAATCCTTTGTCAGTTGCTTTGTTTGTAAATATTTTCTCCTATCCTTAGGGCAGTCTTTTCATCTTTTTTATGGTTTCCTTTGTTGTGCAAAAGCTTTTAGGTTTCATTAAGCCCCATTTGTTAATTTTTGTTTTGATTTCCATTTCTCTAAGAGGTGGGTCAAAAAGAATCTTGTGATTTATGTCATAGAGTGTTCTGCCTATTTTTTCCTCTAAGAGTTTGATAGTGTCTGGCCTTACATTTAGGTCTTTAATGCATTTTGAGTTTATTTTTGTGTATGGTGTTAGGGAGTGTTCTAATTTCATTCTTTTAAATGTAGCTGTCCAGTTTTCCCAGCACCACTTATTGAAGAGGCTGTTTTTTCTCCATTGTATATTCTTGCCTCCTTTATCAAAGATAAGGTGACCATATGTGTGTGGGCTTATCTCTGGGCTTTCTATCTTTTTCCATTGATCTATATTTCTGTTTTTGTGCCAGTACCATACTGCCTTGATTACTGTAGCTTTTTAGTATAGTCTGAAGTCAGGAAGCCTGATTCCTCCAGCTCCGTTTTACTCTCTCAAGATTGCTTTGGCTATTCGGGGTCTTTTGTTTTTCCATACAAATTGTGAAATTTTTTGTTCTAGTTCTGTGAAACATGCCATTGGTAGTTTGATAGGGATTGCACTGAATCAGTAGATTGCTTTGGGTAGTATAGCCATTTTCACAATGTTGATTCTTCCAATGCAAAACCATGGTATATCTCTCCATCTATTTGTATCATCTTTAATTTCTTTCATCAGTGTCTTATAATTTTCTGCATAGAGGTCTTCTATCTCCTTAGGTAGGTTTATTCCTAGGTATTTTATTCTTTTTGTTGCAATGGTAAACGGGAGTGTTTTCTTAATTTCACTTTCAGATTTTCCATCATTAGTGTATAGGAATGCCAGAGATTTCTGTGCATTAATTTTGTATCCTGCTACTTTACCAAAATCATTGATTATCTCCAGTAGTTTTCATGTAGCATCTTTAGGATTCTCTATGTATAGTATCATGTCATCTGAAAAGAGTGACAGTTTTACTTATTCTTTTCTGATTTGGATTCCTTTTATTTCTTTTTCTTCTGTGATTGTTGTGGCTAAAACTTCCACACTATGTTGAAAAATAGTGGTGAGAGTGGGCAAACTAGTTTTTTTCCTGATCTTAGTGGAAATGGTTTCAGTTTTTCCACCATTGAGAATGACGTTGGCTGTGGGTTTGTCATACATGGCCTTTATTATGTTGAAGTAAGTTCCCTCTATGCCTATTTTCTGCAGGGCTTTTATCAAAATGGGTGTTGAATTGTCAAAGATTTTTCTGCATCTATTGAGATGATTGTATGTATATGGTTTTTTTCCTTCAATTTGTTAATATGGTTTATCACATTGATTGATTTGCATATAGTGAAGAACCCATGAATTCCTGGGATAAACCCTACTTGATCATGGTGTATGATCCTTTTAATGTGCTGTTGGAGTCTGTTTGCTAGTGTTTTCTTGAGGATTTTTGCATCTATGTTCATCAGTGATATTGGTCTGTAGCTTTCTTTTTTTGTGACATCTTTGTCTAGTTTTGGTATCAGTGTGATGATGGCCTCATAGAATAAGATTGGGTGTGTTCCTCCCTGTGCTATAGTTTAGAAGAGTTTGAGAAGGCTAGGTGTTAGCTCTTCTCTAAAAGTTTGATAGAATTCGCCTGTGAAGGCATCTGGTCCTGGGCTTTTGTTTGTTGGAAGATTTTTAATCACAGTTTCAATTTCAGTGCTTGTGATTGGTCTGTTTATATTTTCTATTTCTTCCTGGTTCAGTCTCAGAAGGTTGTGCTTTTCTAAGAGTTTGTCCATTTCTTCCAGGTTTCCATTTTATTGGCATATAGTTGCTTCTAGTAATTGCTCATGATCTTTTGTATTTCTGCAGTGTCAGTTGTTACTTCTCCTTTTTCATTTCTAACTCTATTGATTTGATTCTTCTCCCATTTTTTCTTGATGATTCTGGCTAATGGTTTATCAATTTTGTTTATCTCCTCAAAGAACCAGTTTTAGTTTTATTGATCTTTGGTATCATTTCCTTCATTTCTTTTTGATTTATTTCTGATCTGATCTTTATGATTTCTTTCCTTCTGCTAACTTCGTGGTTTTTTTTGTTTTGTTTTTTTTCTTCTTTCTCTAATTGCTTTAGGTAAAAGGTTAGGTTGTCTATTTTAGATGTTTCTTGTTTCTAGAGGTAGCATTGTATTGTTATAAACTTCCATCTTAGAACTTCTTTTCCTGCATCCCATAGGTTTTGGGTCATCATGTTTTCATTGTCATTTGTTTCTATGTATTTTTTTATTTCCTCTTTCATTTCTTCAGTGATCTCTTGGTTATTTAGTAGTGTATTGTTTATCTCCCATGTGTTTGTATTTTTTACAGATTCTTTTCCTGTAGTTGATATCTAGTCTCATAACATTGCGGTCCAAAAAGATACTTGATACGATTTAAAATTTCCTGAATTTACCAAGGCTTGATTTGTGACCCAAGATATGATCTGTCCTGGAGAATGTTCCATGCGCACTTGAGAAGAAAGTGTGTTCTGTTTCTTTGGATGGAATGTCCTATAAATATCAGTTAAATCTATCTTTGTAATGTGCCATTTAAAGCTTGCGTTTCCTTATTTATTTTCATTTTGGATGATATGTCCATTGGTGAAAGTGGGGTGTTAAAGTCCCCTACTATGATTGTGTTACTGCCGATTTACCCTTTTATGGCTGTTAGTATTTACCTATGTATTGAGGTGCTCCTTTTTTGGGTGCATAAATGTTTATAATTTTATATCTTCTTCTTGGATTGATCCCTTGATCATTATGTAGTGTCCTTCTTTGTCTCTTGTAATAGTCTTTATTTTAAAGTCTATTTTGTCTGATATGAGTATTGCTACTCCAGCTTCCTTTTGATTTCCATTTGCATGGAATATCTTTTTCTATCCCCTCACTTTCAGTCTGTATATTTCCCTAGGTCTAAAGTGAGTCTCTTGTAGACAGCATATATACAGGTCTTCTTTTTGTACCCATTCAGCCAGTCTATGTCTTTTGGTTGGAACATTTAATCCATTTACATGTAAGGTCGTTATCGAAATGTATGTTCTTATTGCCACTTTCATAATTGTTTTGGGTTTGTTACTGTAGTTCTTTTCCTTCTTTTGTGTTTCCTGCATAGAGAAGTTCCTTTATCATTTGTTGTAAAGCTGGTTTGATGGTGCTGAATTGGCTTAGCTTTTGCTTGTCTGCTTTCTCAAATCTGAATGAGATCCCGCTGGGTAGAGTAATCTTGGTTGTAGGTTTTTCTCTTTCATCACTTTAAATATGTCCTGCCACTCCCTTCTGTCTTGCAGAGTTTCTGCTGAAAGATCAGATGTTAACCTTTTGGGGATTCTCTTGTATGTTATTTGTTGCTTTTCCCTTGCTGCTTTTAATATATTTTCTTTGTATTTAATTTTTGATAGTTTGATTAATATGTGTCTTGGCATGTTTGTCCTTGGATTTATCATGTATGGGACTCTCTGCACTTCCTGGACTTGATTATCTATTTCCCTTTCCACATTAGGGAAGTTTTCAACTATAATCTCTTCAAATATTTTCTCAGTCCCTTTTCTTTTCTCTTCTTCTCAGACCCCTATAATTTGAATGTTGGTGAACTTAATGTTTTCCCAGAGGTCTCGGAGACTGTCCTCAATTCTTTTCATTCTTTTTTCTTTATTCTGCTCTGTGGTACTTATTTCCAGTATTTTATCTTTCAGGTCACTTATCCGTTCTTCTGCCTCAGTAATTCTGCTATTGATTTCTTCTAGTGAATTTTTAATTTCATTTATTTTGTTGTTCATCACTGTTTGCTTGCTCTTTAGTTCTTTTAGTTTCCAGTTAAACATTTCTTGTATTTTCTCCATTCTATTTCCAAGATTTTGGATGATCTTTACTATCATTATTTTGAAGTGATTTTCAGGTAGAATATCTATTTCATCTTCTTTTGTTTGGTCTGGTGGGTTTTTACCTTGTTCCTTCATGTGCTGTGTATTTCTCTGTCTTCTCATTTTGCTTAAGTTACTGTGTTTGTTGTCTCTTTTTCACATGCTGTAGGTTCATAATTCCCATTGTTTTTAATGTCTGCCCTCAGTAGGTAAGGTTGGTTTAGTGGGTTGTGTCACCTTTCTGGTGGAGGAGGCTGGTGCCTGTGTTCTGGTGGTTGAGGCTGGATCTTATCTCTCTGATGGGTAGGACCGCAACCGGTAGTGTGTTTTGGGGTGTCTGAGAGCATATTATGATTTTAGGCAGCCTCTCTGCTAATGGGTTAGGGTTGTGTTCCTGTCTTGCTAGTTGTTTAGCATAGGGTGTGCAGCACTGGAGCTTGCTGGTCATTGAGTGGAGCTGGGTCTTAGCATTGAGACGGAGATCTCTGGGAGAGCTTTTGCCATTTGATATTACATGGGGCCAGGAGGTCTCTGATGGACCAATGTTCTGAACTCAGCTCTCTCACCTCAGAGGCTCAGGTCTGTCACCTGGCTGAAGCTACAAGGCCCTGCCAGCCACACGGTTCAGAAGAAAAGGGAGAAAAAAAAAGAAGAATGGGGAAAAATAAATAAATAAATAAATTTATTAAAAAAAAATATATTATTAAAAATTTTAAAAAAGTAATTACAAAGAAGAAAGAAAGTAGAGAGCAACCAAATCAAAAAACAAATCCACCAATGATAAGAAGTGCTAAGAACTAAACCAAAAAGACCCCAAAAAGAAACCGGACAGACAGAACCCTTAGACAAATGGTAAAAGCAAAACTATACAGACAAAATCACACAAAGAAGCATACACATACACACTCACAAAATGAGAAAAAGGGGAAAAAAAATATATATATATATTAAAAAAAAAAAAAAGGAGAGCAACCAAATCAATAAACAAATGTACAAATGATAATAGACTCTAAATACTAAATGAAGAAAACATAAAACCAGAAACAAACTAGATGCAGAAAGGTAACCCCAAGTCTACAGTTGCTCCCAAAGTCCACTGTGTCAAGTTTGGGATGATTCGTTGTCTACTCAGGTATTCCACAGATGCAGGGTACATCAAGTTGATTGTGATTTAATCCACTGCTCCTGGGCTGCTGGGAGAAATTTCCCTTTCTCTTCTTTGTTCAGACAGCTCCTGGTGTTCAGCTTTGGATTTGGGCAAGCCTCTGTGTGTATGCCACCTGAGGGCATCTGTTTCCCACTCAGACATGACAGGGTTAAAGTAGCAGCTGATTAGGGAGTTCTGGCTCACTCAGGCCGTGGGGAGGGAGGTGTATGGAATGCAGGGTGAGCCTTGGTGGCAGAGGCCAGTGTGACTTTGCAACCACCTGAGGTGTGCTGTGTGTTCTCCTAGTGAAGTTGTCCCTGCATCATGGGACCCTGGCAGTGGCAGGCTGCACAGGCTCCCAGGAGGGGATTTGTGGATAGTGACCTGTGTTTGCACACAGGATTCTTGGTGGCTGCAGCAGCAACATTAGCGTTTCATGCCCATCTCTGGGGTCTGCGCTGATAGCCACGGCTTGTGCCCTTTCCTGGAGCTCGTTTAATCTGTGCTTTGAATCCCCTCTCCTCGTGCACCTTGAAACAATGGTCTTTTGCCTCTTTGGCAAGTCCAGACTTTTCCCCAGACTCCCTCCAGGCTAGCTGTTGTGCACTAGCCCCCTTCAGGCTGTGTTCATGCAGCCAACTCCAGTCCTCTCCCTGAGATCTGACCTCCGAAGCCAGAGCCTCAGCTCCCAACCCCCACCTGCCCCAGCAGGTGAGCAGACAAGCTTCTCAGGCTAGTGAATGCTGTTCGGCACTGATCCTCTGTGTGGGAATCTCTCTGCTTTGCACTCTACACCCCTGTTCCTGCACTCTCCTCCATGGCTCCGAAGCTTCCCCCTGCCAACCCCTCTCTCTGCCAGTGAAGGGGCTTCCTAGTATATAGAAACGTTTCCTCCTTCACAGCTCCCTCCCAGAGGTGCATGTCCCGTCCCTATTCTTTTATCTCTGTTTTTCCTTTTTTCTTTTGCCCTACCCAGGTACGTGGGGAATTTCTTGCCTTTTGGGAAGTCTGAGGTCTTCTGCCAGTGTTCAGTAGGTGTTCTGCAGGAGTTGTTCCACATGTAGATGTATTTTTGATGTATTTGTGGGGAGGAAGGTGATCTCCACGTCTTACTCCTCTACCATCCTGAAAGTCCCCTCTCTTCCTTTATTTTTGATTTTTGTGTATCTGTTGTAGGTTTTTGATTTGTGGTTACCCTGACGTTCATATGTTAATCCATAATTATATCTACTTGTTTTAAATCGGTAAACATTTATGTTCAAATACATTCTAGAAGATCTAAATTTTTACTACCTTATCCCACAGTTTATGTTTTTGATGTCATATTTTATATCTTCATGCTTATCCCTTAACTGTATATTTTAGTTATAGTTCCTTTTACACTTTTTTATCTTTTAAGCTACATCCTGGCTTATTTAAGTTATCTTTAGCCCTTTGTCCTTTGCTTCCTCTGCCTAGGACCACAAGGCTGGGACACCCAGTCCATGACTCATTTACTCCCCAGATGGGTATTCACCCCTGCAAACTCCTTTTTCCTCTGATGTCCCTCCCAGGCTCACAGGTCCTGACCCAAACACTTCTCTTCCCTCCCTTTCTGAATATGTGTGTATCTTTCTTAACACCAAGTTTGTGCAGGAATCCTCCTGCTAGTTTTCAGTTGGTTTTCAGTGCTTATTTTCCACATGTAGATGTATTTTTGCTGTGTTCATGTGGGAGGTAAGCTCTACATCCTCTTACTCTGCCATCTTGAACTCTTCTCTCTCTGAAGAGAGAGAATAATATAATAATACAGTAATTATTTATTATAATACGTGTCAGTCTTTAAGCAGGTATACTGATTATACTGTCTTGCTACTGTCCCATTGGGGTTTTGTGTTCTTTATTGACATTTTTGTGTTTCTTAATTTTATTAGTTTCACCACTCCATGTATATTACATATGTTTTGCATAAAGAGCACTTCTGAAATATCTTTTCTACCAATTAGAAGTTTCCTAAGTGTATAGTCAAGTCAAAAAAACTTTATTCTCAGTTGGAATCTAAATATCATTCTAATAAAAATTAATTCTTTAGATGGTCTAAGGAAAACATCTGTTACACGATTTTGGACATTACACTTAATGCAGAATAAGGCAATTTTAAAGAAGTTTGAAACATCTTACATTACTCTGGTACATTTGACACAATTAATAAACCTATCTTGCTACACTAGTATTAACTATAGTTTACACTTTATATATTCCTTAGATTTCACATCATGTTCTTTTTCTGTTTCAGGGTCAAACTCCAAAATAGTGTATTACATCTAATTGTTCATGTTTTTTAAGCTCCTTTGGGCTGTTACAGCTTGTCAGACTTGCTTTGTCTTTGATAACATTGACAGTTTTATAGAATATTGGTGAAGAATTTTGTAGGCTGATCCTGTAGTGAAATTTGTCTAATGTTTTTCTCATGGTTAGACAGGGTATATTGGTTTTTGGAAGGAAGACCACAGGGGTAAAGTACAATTTTTATCAGATCACTTCAAGGGTACATGCTATCAATATAACTTAACACTGTTGATGTTGATTTTGGTCACCTCTCTGAAGTAGTATTTTTAAGTTTTTACCATTGTAAAGTTACTCTTTTTTCCACTTTACATATGGTACCCTTTGGAAAGAAGCCACAATATGCAGTCCATATTTACAGAGTGAGTTATATACCAGAGTTGAAAGCAGAGTACCTACATAAGTTATTTGGAATTCTTCTGCACAAGAGAAATGTTCTTTCTCCCTCATTTCTTTGTTCCATCATTTATAAATATTGGTAATAGCTTGTGGATATTTATTTTATATTTTGGTTTATAATATAATATTATGTTTTTCTCCTGTTTTTTGTTTGTCTGTTTGTTTTTTCTAATTTTCAGCTTTGATCATTGGGCACGCTTTCTATTTTCTCCTGTATCCTTTCCTTGGGCATGCTTTATCTTTTTTTTTTTTTTTTTTTGAATATTTCCTTTCTTTTCAGCACTATAAGAAACTTTAGTTTCATCTTCTATATTTTCTCCTGCAGCTCTAGAATTAGCCATTTCTCTAAGGAGAAGTGTCCAATTTAAAACTCCTCAAAGTTTTACAATGACTTAGTGGATATACAAATTTATACCACTCTGATAAAACTAATTATATTTTCAAAAGTCTAGAAACTCTAAATTACCTAACCCTCCATCAATTTAAACTCTTGTTGCAATTTAGGAAAAGAAACCTGTGGATTTACATACATTTACTTTATTCCCTGCCTTTCATTCTTAACAATATTATTTCCTCATCTTCAATTATTTTTTTCTTTGACTCAAGTTTCCTCCTTTTCCCTATGAAATAAAAACGTACAGAAATTGCTTTAAAATCTTTGTATAAATGACATTACTAATTCTACTTTGCTCAAGTGTTCTGCCACAGATATTGGCACAGTTCAGTAATTTTTATACTCTGGAAATACAAATAGTTTGGTTTCAGGCATATTACATTTGCTTTTCAAATAGGTGTCTTCTATTGAAGCGCAATTGTGCTAGAGTGTATTAGAAATCTAAGAACTACAGACCACACTCTTTCTACTGTTTTAATATTAAACATGATTATGGCAAGCAGTGTATCCAGAATGTCATCTAAATTTTCCTCCCAACTATGAAAAAATATTTTTTAACAGTACATTGTGACTTCCTACAATGTTCTATGTCAAAAACAACCTAATTTTATTTCAATTCTTACCAGGTTCTATTCAAATGAAACAACCTCATTTTACCTTATGATAGGAGACAAGGAGAACTTTAAACATAGTTGTTTAAAATTCAAAGATAAATTTAAAGTCACAACTTATGTAAATTCACAAATCTTCCTCATACCAACCGTTTGTTTTTTATCAAAATATTTATCAGAATGGTCATCTACTAGGAGAAATGTGTTAGAAGTAAATGACTCCTTCCTTCCAATTATTAAAAAGTGAAAACAAAGAAAAACAAGGGCCCGGGAAGTCTAGAATTGAACAAGCATCCCTGAAGACTTGGATGTCTTCTCGTGTGGAAGGAAACGTTACAAGAAAGAAGTAATCATTATAACCCTACTATACCTTTCAGAAATTGAAGCCTAGTTCTCAAAGTAACTTAATTGAATGGTGAGGTGGTAATGCCTTCTATTCTTACCATAGTGATTGATGGAGTGTTTTCACCATCATTTCTCTGACGTTTGACAAAACATGAGATTAAAGGAAAGAAAACTACATTCCTGAATAAAAATAAATGATAGGCAGGGACACAAAGACTACAGGACTAAAGCACATAATGTGTCAAGTCACATGTGACTGAATACTAGGTCTATATCTTCACTGCTCTGTATTGATAACAAGCTACAAGTTTTTAAAAATCCTGTCTCCTTAAGTAGACTGTAAAATTCTCAGTTAGGTTTAAGAACTTATGTAAAGATAGGGAAATTAATATATTGTGTGTTTGTTTGATATAACTTTTATGAATAGGTATATTATTTTGAGACTTTTCACATTTATAATCCATTTAAATTGCATATTGCCCTAAAAAATGTCCTGTAGAGATTGCCTACATCAGAGATGTATTCTTTCATGGCCTTTTATGATAGCCATTTGCTATGGAAATAATACAAGGAGAAAAACCCTGTTCTTTTTTGTCTCTCTTTATAACATAAATTTTGAACTTAACACATGAATTTTCCTTTTAAGGTACCCATTTCTCAAACATCCCATCACCCTACTTATTTCCTTCATAGAGCTCATTATTCCCTGAAATCATCTTATTTGTTTAGCTACTTACATTTTTATCGGCCAAACTTTATTAGATCTTTAATTACAAATAAGAATGTAATTGGTCCATTGGTCATAAATATTGTCCTAATATCAAGAACAATGCATTACATAGTAGGTATCCAATAAATAATTTTGAATGAATGTGTGCATAAAGAAAAGACCCTAGAGAGAATGAAAACACTACCACAGATTGTGCCTTCAATACATTTGCTCAGAAAAGTTAATATAATCATTGAAATGGATGCAATTCCACTGTACTATAAAAGAGCTATAGGTCCCAAGAGGAAGTCAATTAATTCAAAAAACAAATAATAACTAAATGCTTTTTGGTGACCTAAATTTAGCCAAGCATTTAAAGTTAAGAAATAGAAACAAATGAATTGCCTTCACTCAGTTAAAAATCTAACCAGAAGAAATAAAAGTTAATAGGTTATTATAAAAAATTGTAATAAGCATTGTATTAACAATAAGCATAGGATATTGTAGGAGCACAAACTTCTGAAAATGGTATGAAGGTTGGATTAAATAGCATTCTCAGAAGGAATCTTTTAAGTATGAATTCCAGCTTGACTTCATTTCTTAATACTCACATGTCCTGTTTTTATCTCCTCAAAATTTGTCTTAGCACTATATTCTTTCTATATTTTTACTTAGAGAACTTATTTCAAGAATATTCTGGATCCTCCTTCTGTAATCCTCATGGCTTTTATTTTCTTTTCTGTATTGTCAACCTTTTATTTTTTTTCTTTCTTTGCTGCATTCTGAGTAGTTTAATATAATCTTCTAGTTCACTGGTTCTTTCTACTTTGAGTCCAATCTGCTATATCAATTCACTTCTAAATATAACCTGTAAGGTTTTTAATTTTGTTATTAAATGTTTAAATTCTAGAATACCTGTTTTATTCTCTTTTACATCAGTTGGCCACTTTTTATAGCTTTCTATTTCCTATAATAAATTCTAGTTTGTTATTTGGTGCTTTAAATATGGTAAGCACATTTGCTTTAAAATCACTGTTAATTCTAACATGTGAAATCTATATCAGCCTGTTTATACAGATTCTCACTGATAAGGTTTTATGTCACTTACCATAATCCTGGTAAACATTGATACTTGGTGGTTACTGACTTAGTTATAAAATTCCAGAAGAAGTCATTTGAGCTCATCTCAAAACACATTTCAAAGGTTGCATGTCCTCTGCTAACACAGGCTATGTGTACACTGGGTCACATTTGTGGGAGGGCATCACTTGAGACCACAATTTCTCAGGGACACCTTCCTCCCCCCCTTTTGTTTCCTCATTCCTTTTTCTCCTTTGCCTTGGCTTAATATCCCCTCCGAAGCACTTTTGAGATAAAGTTAAAGGTTGTATTATTGTTGGTTTGCTCTTTTCATGAGGATTTGGCTTCTTTTCCTTAGAAAAGAAGAGAATAGAAGAGAAAAGAAGAGAAGAAAGGGGAGGAGAAGGGAAGGGAAGGGAAGGGAAAGGGAGGAATGGAGGAGAGGAGAAGGGGAAGGGAGGGAAGGGAAGGGAGGAGAGGAGAGGAGAATGGAAGGGAAGGGGAGGGAAGGGAATAGAAGAGAAGAGAAGAGAAGAGAGACCCTCAGTTATGAATGTAAGATCTCATAGGGAAGTGGTGAAAAATGTGGTTTACTCTAGTTTGAGTAAACTATTTGAGAAACCAATTGAGAAAAAATAACAAATATAAAAATATTTTAATTAGAAACAAGAACCTCACATTTAATATATCATTATCTATTATCAACTTATAAATATTGTATTTATTTCAAATAGATTGTATCTTCCCTCTGCAAAAAAGACAATCATCAGTACAGGTTCAGGTTTATTCCCTAAATAAATAAGTAATTACATATGAAAATAAATGCATCCCTTTTGTTTTGTTTCAGTTAATTGCCAGACTTTCTTTTGCTTTTCTGGGATGTTTTCCAATATAAAACCAATAATGAATGTAAAGCATATGAGGATAAATTTTTTATGCCATCTATACTGAAGAGAAATGAAAATAGATATTGTCAAAATACAAAACTCTTTAGAGAAAAATTAGTCCCATCCCTTATTTTTATCCATTTATTTCTAAGAAATCAAATCTACTCTTGCACAAAGAACACTGTGCTACGTTCCAACAATGAGTTTACTTTACTTTGTGAACAAATTTAAAAAGGCTTTATAAGATGTTTCTGATTCTGTTGATTTGAAAAAAGAGAAGGAAGGTCAAAATACTGCAGAGTAAAAGAAGTGCCCTAATTTGAAACCAAAGTGGAATTGCAAATAGATGTATTCTTTCTTTAAAAATTGTTTAGCTGTGACTACCTGAAAGATGTGTAGAGAATTGTGAATCCGTGTCAGGGGTTACAACAGAGAGAATGAAGGAGTCACTTTGCAAGTCAGAGCATGAGAATGCACTGGGAGTGGCAGTATGAGTGAAAACTTTGACCTTGTGAACTCTGAGCTACTTAAAGCTAGACTCATGCCTTATTAATCTGTTACTCCTCATCTCTAGCAGAGTGCCAGACACATGGTAAAAACCTCAATGGATGTTTGCAGATACTCTGGATGATTGAAGGGAGGAATTAATGCATTTAATGAGCACATTGTAGGCTGTAATAGTCAATCAACATACCTCTTCTCTTTTGTACCTTACCACAATACTAGTGTACATATATTTTATCTCTTTTATTGTTGCTGTTTAAACAGATACAGTAAGGAATGGGTTAGGATGTGCACAAAACAAAGTATGTTCCAAAATGTTCTTTAATTTATTGGAAAAAAGCTGTAGATTTTCATTTGAGATTTCATGTCTTCCTTCAAAGGAGGGTTGAAATGCCATGACACACCCTTTCAAGGGTGTGATACTTGGGAAAGTGGAGAATCTAGTTCAGCAGTAAGAGAAAATGTCCCACCTGTTCCAAGACTGGTGCTCTTAAATAGAGAAGATAGAGATATGAGGGGAATATTTGAGCCAACTTATTTCTTTGGGGGTAGTGGGAAAAGAAATTTAGGGTGGAGTGGAATGCCGGTGACTATGCTCGTAGCTGATGAAATCAGGTTGCCTCAATTTTTAATTCTATGACTACTGAGGAAGAATGATGGAGCAGTGTTTTAAAATAAAACTATAAGTAATTACAGGAGGCAGCTTCAATGACTAATAATCACAAAGTTAAGTCTCAGATGAATTTTTCTCTTCTCCACATCAATTTCATAACTGCTTCAGATAAATCATAGTTTATTGTAAAGTTGGCAAATAACAGTGCACCATGGGAGATAAAGAGGAGATTAGCTTTGCCTTTTTATTAAGTAGTTAGAGGCAAATAAAAGTCATAAAGGTGTTTCAGTAAGTGACGGTCTCAACAGATCTTATTGGAGCAGCATCAAATATGTCCTCCCCCTCCCCCACGACACACATATTCACTAACAGCGTACAATGGAATCTCATTACTGTTCACTTTTTAATACAAAGCCAAGAATTGAAATCCTTGCCTCTGAGAAGCCTCTCCTGAGGGTTCTATTTGTAAGTACTGAGGAGAATTTTCTATAAAATGGATATAAAAATAGGTACTTGTGTATTTTTAGAGGTCATGCTTTAGCTATCGTATCTAAGAAGTCTTGCTTAACCTAATGTGGTGAAGACTTTCTCTTGTGATTTCTTCAATAATTTTTATAGTGTTAAGTTTAGCATTTACATCTGTGATCTATTTTGAGTGAACTTTTGTATATGGTACAAGGTATGGATTGAGGTTCATTTTATTATAGGTGAATATCCACTTTTTTAAAAAAAACTATCCTTTCTCTACTGAATTATTTTCACATTCATGTTAAAATCAGTGTGGGCCTTTTTTTCTGGACTCTATTCTGAGCACTGATTTGTCTATCTTAACAGTACCATACTATCTTGATTACTGTAAATTTACCATGATTCCTGAAATCAAGTAGTGTTAATCATCCAACTTTGTTTTCTTTTTCAAACTTGTTTTGGTAATTGTAGGTCCTTTGCGATGACATATGAATTTTAGTATCAGTTTTTTTGATTTCTACAAAAAAATACATATGTAGCTTGCTGGAATAAAATAGATTTCAAAAATGTGGTTGTAGTGAAGGATAAACACATATAGAATTTTTTTTCCATATTATTCAAATTTCTCTTTTATAGGGGTTTATACTTTCACTAGCATAGGGTGCAAAGGCCATATATACTACATTCATACCCTCCACCATACGGAAGGTATATTTTAATATCTAATTCTGCTGCTGTTTAACAAAATCTGGCATTTCAAAAATATTTCTGATATATATGTGTGTATGTGGGTGTATGTGTGTATGCTGTTTTAAAAAGAAATAGAATATTTTCTGCGATCATATTTGAGAGAATTTGACTAACATTTTCCACCTTATTGTTCATAATATTTGCGCTCTAAATTTTATTTCCTGGGCTCATAAAATTATACTTAAAACCGTATTTTCAAGTATACCTGCTAACAAACATTGTTGATTTGCAGTAATACATTGTAATTTTAGTGTTCTTTGGTTCTGAGATCTACATATGCTTCCAACATTTATCCTCATTTACCTTAATTTGTTCTGCTCTAGGTTCTTGTACTTGTTTTAATGCTAAAATACACATTTTAAAGAAAATTTTGTGTCTGTGTGTGTGTATCTTTAGAGTCACTCTATTATTTTTGTCCCAAATGCAGATTAAGGTACAGACAGTCGCTGACTTACAATTGTTCAAATAATGACTAATGATTTTTCAACTTTACGATGGTGGGTGTGCAAGGGATACAACATTCAGTAAAAATTGTACTTCAAAATTTCAATTTTGATCTTTTCCCAGGCTAGCTATGTGCAGTACCATTCTCTCTCTGGATGTTGAACAAGGGCAGTGATCACAGCTCGCAGTCATCCACAAGATCACCAGAGTAAACAACTGATACTCTTACAACCATTCCGCTTTTCACTTTCAATACAGTATTCAATTAATTACATGAGACTTTCAGCATTTTATTATAAAATAGGCTTTGTGTTAGATGATTTTGCCTAACTCTAGGTTAATGTAAAGGGTTCTGAGCACATTTAAATGTCTCGACTAAGCTATGATGTTTGGTAGTAAACGTGCATTAAATGCATTTTCAACTTACAATATTTTCAACGTATGATGTGTTATCAGGATGTAATCTTGTTGTAAGTTGAGGAAGGTCAGTATATAGGCAAAGGCTGCAGAACGTGGAACATACTTTTCCATAACTTCCAGGATCTACTTAAATTCTATCTGATTTTTGTATTAACTTAATCATTTCAGTAAGATTTGGTTATTGATTAAGTTCATGTGCACCAATCTTTTGCAGAAGTCTTCTATATTAAGCACTAATAAATATTTTTTTAGGAACATCTACTTGGCTTTAGGACCCCAGAACCTGTATAAAATCACATTTAATATATCATTTCATAGATTTCCCAACTGAACTTACTTGCCCTTCTTGGAGTTCCAGAAATTTGCTGCAGGCATTAACTTTATATGCCCAGAATAAATCTTAGATATCAGATATATGACATTGGACAACTCACTTAAGAAATATTTTCTTCCTTTGTAAAATTGGGGCATTATCCATCAAATAGTATGTGTGTGTGTGTGTGTGTGTGTGTGTGTGTGTGTGTGCATTTGAGTGCCTGTTATATGATTAATATACATAATGTTTTTAATGTATTTATTAAGATTTTAAATCTGTTATTATTTGTATAATGGAACTTTCTGTTTTCCTTTTTAGTTACTCTAAAATTTGCCTTTAATATAACAATCTAGCAACCACATTTTCCCAATCACTGTAATTTTATCTCCAGTTGCCTGCCCCTACCATGCCAACATCTACAAGAGACCTATATGATTCAGGAAGAACTTTTTAACCTATCCTCTGGCGTGTTAAGATAAGATATATGGAGTAGGATGACCACTGTTGGACTTTGAGAAATGGCATTCAATTGAGAAATACAAATCTTGTAGTCTTGGGCTGACATACACTCTCATCTGTATCAGAAACTGTAGACTTTCTCTCTGTGACATAATGGAGATCATCAACCCAATGGTTTTTGAGCCCAGACCTCTCCTTCTTTCCCTCCTCTGTGAACTGAAGACTTCCCATCAGTGATGTGGATTCTTAATAACACAAAGTAGTATTTGTTACAACTGAGCAGCGTTATGTGTAACACCGGTATTTCATTCACTAAGGGATATATAAACCAGAAAATTGATTAATCTTTTACCTCAAAAATATGCTGGACGTTAAGAACTGATTACTCGTAAAAGAGAGAAATGATATGATTCTTAATCATTAAACCTGGTAAGTTTGTCTGCCAAAGCTTGGAGAGTTGCTTGTCCCAATATGTATTTTTTTGTTGTTCCCTTTGTGTGTGTGCCCATGTGTGTTTGTTTGTGTATAAGTGTTTTAATGTCAACTCCTTTTGTTGATCATATTATTGCTATTCAATAGGGATAGGATAGATCAGCTCTCCTTAACCCCTCACACCATGACTTACTGTTGTTATCACTCTACAATGTTGTTGGCCTCAAGGTCGGTGTTCCAAATACATAAGGGGAACATGATCTCATACTTAAAGGAAGCATTTAATTTTTGTGTCTGGGAATTGGCATATCCAGAGACATATGTCCATATTTAATAATTTAAAGTGCAGAAATAGGAAATTAGGCTACATTTAAGGTTCAAAATTAATTTCCCCTTTATCTCCTCTTAGAAATATGTGCTTCATTCTTACTTTATGCTGATTCTTTCCAATCAGTGATGTTGCCTGTATTTATTTCACTTAGTTCTCTATAGTCAGCGTCTCTGTATATTTTACAATTTGTCTATCTTTTCCCTTTTCAGTAGTGATGGTTCTATAAAGCATTGGATTTAGCACAAATCCAATTAAAACCAGTGTAATTAGCTATGATTCTTTATGTTCTGTACAAACTGCACTTGTCTTTGTGTGAAAAAATCCACTGCATAAATTTTTTTAAGCCTTCATCCTTTTGGGTCATGCACTTTCTGTGTCTGCTGGAACTTTGGGATTAATATTTTCAGTCTTTCTCAGATTTCCTTTGTTTGCATAAAATCCATGACTCACCACCATGATTTTCGGCCACAGAAAGCAAAGAAGCTGCTCTCTAATGAAAACACAGCCCTTTCAGAAAGCGTTCAAGAAAATGCTTTTTATGACAAATGAATAAATAACCTGTAAAAGTCTTCACAATTGAGCATTATTAAGTTAAACAGGCTTATTAAGATTCATAAAGCAATTAGAAGCATTAGGCTGAATTCTCTTGTCATCTTCTTGTGCTTGTCCAAATATTAAAGTCAATGGGAATTGTATGCTTTTGCCCATGGACAAAATGTGGCCCATTTGAATAAGAATAGCATCTGCAATTATACTACCTGAGATAGAAATTAAAAGGCCCATTGATTCTCATGCTTCAGAGAATAAGATTACAACCAGATGGTGCCAGAAAGTTTCTTCTGGGCATGAGGGCTCACTAATGGACAGGTGCATTTTGACAATTTTCTTTTGGCTCCTTCCTCATAATGACTCACATACACACACAGACGTGCCAAAGATAGGTCACCAAAACAAACGAGACATTTGCATTTTACCAGGATGAAATCCTCCCATGGCCTAACATATTGAGACTTAGAGCTCCTAACATGTGTGGAGAATTTCAATAAAATCATTTTAGAATTTCATCCAACTCAGTGGCAATAAAACTTATCTTCTGCTTCTAAACTGACTGTTTTTGTCTTTACAAGTACCCTGATAATTTACCTTAAACTATATTCACCTCTGGGCATAACAATATAAGAAAACATTTTCTAGGTGAAAAGAAAAAGTCATTGGCGTTTAGAAAACTCAACATCTAGATCTGAATAATCTATTAATTGCTACATATTCATTAAACATCCACTATTTTCTACACACTGTTTGGGTTTGTGAAAACTATAGAAGAAAAATAAGATACCATACATTCCTTCAGGGAGCTGAAAATTATCCTTTTGAGTTATGTAAGATTGGATGGTGTATAAAGTTAATAGGAATTCAGAAAATAAATGTAGACTTAAGCAGTTGGGGAACTTCATGATTTTGTATCTGCAGTTGTTAAGAACTATTAAAATACCAAGAAATGGTTATTTCCTCTTCTAATTTATTGTGAAACTAAAACTAAAGTTATTTATTTTTCTTTTGAAAAGTTCTGTAAACATTCCCAGTGTAATGTTTTGTTAATTTAAGTGTTATTATTATATATTTGCATACTTTTATACTATAAAATTAATTTGAAATGTTGTTCATATTAATTTGCTTTATATCCCAAATACCCTGAGGAGTAGTATATTGCACTTATATTTTGAGAGTTTAATTGAACCCCTTCATATTGAAGAGGTTAGGATAGTTTTAATCTTGTTTTTTTTTTTTTTTAATTAATTAATTAATTTATTATTATTTTTTTGGCTGCGTTGGGTCTTCGTTTCTGTGTGAGGGCCTTCTCCAGTCGTGGCGAGCGGGGGCCACTCTCCATCGCGGTGCGCGGGTCTCTCACCGCCGCGGCCTCTCCCGTTGCGGAGCACAAGCTCCAGACGCGCAGGCTCAGTAGCTGTGGCCCACGGGCCAAGCCGTTCCGCAGCATGTGGGATCCTCCCAGACCAGGGCTCGAAACCGTGTGCCCCGCACTGGCAGGCAGACCCTCAACCACTGCACCACCAGGGAAGTCCTTAATCTTGTTTTAATAAACAAATTGTTTTCTAGGGAAAGCTGATCATATAGTCTTTTCTTTTACCCTCACAAAACCTTGCTTTAGAGCACATGTTCTTAATACTCAGTGCAAAGTTTTAGAATTTATTTCTTAAGGTGATGACCAATTTTGCCATACAGTAATAAATGAATCTGTTCTAAAATGTTGGTTTGTTTGGAAACGTCATACAAATTTAGCGCACATTGATTGTGCAATAATTTAAAAAGAGGGAAAATAGACCTTACACTGAAGGATCACTAATGGGCCCTGCCTTCCCTGGGATATATGATCAAATGGTCATGAATATTTGACCTTGATTACAAGTGTTACATACACTCATCACTCATATAAGGGATGCTCTTGGGTATATGACTTGATAATCCAAAAGTAAAATCAACAATAACCATAAAAGATATTTATATTTTGATTCACCTGTTTTGAAATAACTGAAAAACAGCAGTTATGTAAACATATTCTTCTTGAAGTAACTCATTTCTATCTAGGATACCTGTAATTACTTGAAAAATTTCCCTTGAAAATGAATCTGATTACCAGTGGATTTCAGCTTCTGGTCCTACTGTACATCTTGTAGAAATACTAGAAGGAATAGTCTTCTTGGCTATGGTAGCAGTTCCTCAAATATCAAGAAACCCATTTGAATATCTCAGATTCCTTTAAACATTTCTACATCATTTTATAATCATGGTCAACTTTTCTGGGCAAACATCCCTTTGTTCTTCATAAGTAGGGATCAATTAATTAAAAAAAAAAAGCATTTCAGTTATTCTAAACAACGATTAAAAAATAATTAGAACAAAAATAATTAGAAAATTATTTTCTACCATAAAAACATTGCCATTTTTATTAATGCAGCTTCTGTTTGGGTTTGCATATTAAGAAGTCATTTCATGCCTGTCACATTTCAATATCACAACTCCCACAGATGTTTTTCACCTGAACCATCCTAGGCTTTTTCGCCCCATGATACCATAATTAAAGTTGATTTTTAATTCAAATATTTACTTTTTTTTTAATTAATTAATTAATTTATTTTTGGCTGTGTTGGGTCTTCGTTTCTGTGCGAGGGCTTTCTCTAGTTGTGCCAAGCGGGGGCCACTCTTCATCACGGTGCGCGGGCCTCTCACTATCGTGGCCTCTCTTGTTGCAGAGCACAGGCTCCAGGCGCGCAGGCTCAGTAATTGTGGCTCACGGGCCCAGTTGCTCCGCGGCATGTGGGATCTTCCCAGACCAGCGCTCGAACCTGTGTCCCCTGCATTAGCAGGCAGATTCTCAACCACTGCGCCACCAGGGAAGCCCTACATATATTTTTATAAAATGTATCTCGTTGATTTCATTTTGGTACTAGAGATTGTCAGGTTCATTTTAAATCCTGATTTAGCCATCTGTCATGTAAGCTGTCCCTCTCAGCTTCATTTAACTTCAGGCCTTAAGGCTCAATTCAGTGTATTCTTTTGCGATATATTTTTTAAAAAATACAGTGAAGTAGCTCTCTACTGCATACCTCTCATCTAGATTTTCATAGTTGCTCAACACACTTTAAGAATAATTTTCAATTGAAGATTCAATTACATTTTCTTCAACTCACATTGTTCCATCATTTAAAAGATATCCTGAGGGCTCACTTTTAACTCCTCCACTCATATTTTATGAAAACCAAGTTTTCATGTATTACCCAGATAAAAGAGATCAAATAAAGTCATAGAGAGATTAAAAAACAAAATTTAAGAAATAGGATTCCATCATAGGTCAAAAAATAAATAGAAGGCAGGTTAGAATAAACCAGGTTGTTGACTTTTTTTTTGGCTGTGTTGGGTCTTCGTTGCTGTGCGCAGGCTTTCTCTAGTTGCGGCAAGCGGGGGCTACTCTTCATTGCGGTGTGCGGGCTTCTCATTTCGGTGGCTTCTCTTGTTGCGGAGCACAGGATCTAGGTATGCGGGCTTCAGTAATTGTGGAATGAGGGCTCAGTAGCTGTGGCTTGCGGGTTCTAGAGCACAAGCTCACTAGTTATGGTGCAGGGGCTTAGCTGTTCCGCAGCATGTGGGATCCTCCCAGACCGGGGCTCGAACCTGTATCCTCTGCATTGGCAGGCGGACTCTTAACCTCTGTGCCACCAGGGAAGTCCCAGACATTTATTGACTATTTCCTTTCCTTCTCACTTTTGCCAATTCACTGAACTAAAATATGATGTTTAGTACTAGTATCTTACTAAACCAGTGCAGAGGTATTATCTTATAACTGGAACTAGGATGTATATATTTTGTGTGTAATAACAATAAGGTGACTGAAATAAGAATAAGGAGTGGGGAATAATTAAGTTAGTATCTAAAGCTATCTATCTATCTATCTATCTATCTATCTATCTATCTATCTATCTATCTACCTATCTGCCTTTCTGTTTATCCATTTATCTATTCATCAATAAGAAATCTTAACCTATTGATTTGTCTGTCTTGATTTGCAGTAATATGTCCAATTAATTCTAATTCAATTTAAAAATCCCAGTTTAAATTTTAAAATTCTTTCCTTTTTGTTTAAGAATTTCATGCAATTTAGTGTTGAGATACTCTTTAATATTCTCTATATTATACTATAAGTTGAAAAGTGGTTGGTCACCCATAGGCTTCCTCTGTCTAGAAGGCATACTTTTATGGCCTGATAAATGTTTTGAATATTGAGACTGTTCACATTCTAAAATTGAATTTTTGACATTTTTTGAAAAAATAAAAACTGGAGCATATGAAAATAGTATGCACAATATTCCTCATGAAAGTAACTTTTTGGCACTTAAAAGATGTACCTTTAAATTGGGTGTAAGTTCTCCAGTTTAATTCAGTTGCAAGAATTTCTTATTGTTATACAGTTGGTTTACTTTTCTCATTCAACACATGTGTCTAATTTGTGTCAGAATTTGAACTCTGGTCTAATGCCAATTCCCACTTATTAAAAACAACATCTTCCTTAAAATTGACTGATTGATTGATTCATGTATCCATTCAGTGAAAAAATATTTATTAGATAATTTCTTGCCAGGCACTCTCTAGAGATACTGAAAGAGAAGATTCCATCCTGGTATTTGACAAAGGTGAGAGAGAATGTGGCAAAGGTGTAAGACTTGAGAAAAGGTATAAGTCTGAATTTAGTAAACATCATCTTTACCACACAAGCAGAGGAAGAGATAGTGCTCAAGAGGGAAAGCAACGTAGAGGTTGGTTAAGTGTTAGAAAACAAAAAGTTCTGTCTGAAACTAGGGCAAAGTTTCAAGAATAAAGTCAATAGACTAGAACTGGGCTTTCCTGGTGGTGCAGTGGTTAAGAATCCCCCTGTCAATGCAGGGGACATGGGTTCGAGCCCTGGCCCAGAAATATCACACATGCCACAGGGCAACTAAGCCCGTGCACCACAACTACTGAGCCTGTACTCTAGAGCCTGAGAGCCACAACTACTGAGACTGCGTGCCACAACTACTGAAGCCTGAGTGCCTAGAGCCCACGCTTTGCAACAAAAGAAGCCACCACAAGGAGAAGCCTGTGCACCACAACGAAGAGTAGCCTCCGCTCACCGCAACTAGAGAAAGCCCACGCACAACAACGAAGACCCAACACAGCCAAAAATAAAAACAAACAAATAAATTAATTAAAAAAATAGACTAGAACTGGAAAACATTAAAAAACAATAAGAAATTCAAATATGATTGATTTTTGCATTTTTAGAGTCTTTGATGACTTCCTTGAGAAGAAAGTTTTCAGTGTGTGATGGAGGCAACAGACAGATTGCAGTGCATCATTAAGTAACTGTGAGGTTAGAAGATACAGATGAAGGATATATTCTCCTAGTTCAAGAAGAGTACTAAGGAGACATGAGATGTTGAAGCAGATGTGGCTAGAAACAAAGGGGAGAAATAGAAACTCCTTCATTTGCTAATGGGGAAGAAACAAGAAATTTATCTTTTGGAGGTACAAGAGCAGAATATAATTGATGCAGCAAGGTCAATAAGAAGGGAACATAAGGATATTTACAGTACAAGCAGAGAAATGATATTTTTTCTCCTGAGAAAGAACGTTCTTCACCCCTGAAACTGGATAGAATGTGGTAGGGCTAGAAATAGATACATATAGGATTATTAGTATGAGCAGAGTGCAAGGAGTTGGAGGATTATTTTCAAGGAGATTGTATTATTATTTTATATTTAGAAAGAGCAATTCACTGAAAATGAACAAGATAACAGAAGCTGAACCAGATCTTTTAGAATATGAGATGGAAGTCTCAAAATTTTAAGTTAGAGTTCAAGACAGTAACACAATGGATATGTCAAATCAATCCTGATATATCTTGAACAGTTATGGAACTGAAATACAGTCGGCTTTTGTTTAAGCCACTGTTGTTTGAACTTTTGTTTTAGAAGTTGAAACTATATTAGTCATACTAAAATATTCCATGGAATTACAGATGCATAGTCGATGGACTAGAGAAGCAGTTAGAGTGCTTTTCTAGATTCACTATCAACCACTAGATTCACTATCAACCACTAGAAAAATGGTTGATATTGCCTTATATCATTGCAAGAAAGGGAGTACTATTACCAAAGGGATGTAGGAGTACTAGATACAGCAACAACAAAATAGATTTTCAACTTACAGTGTCCTTACTATGTGCCAAACATTTTCTAAACATTTTATATTAGTTACTTTCATTTCCCTGAAGTAGATACTATTAATATTAATTCCTCATTTTATAGGTGAGAAAATCAAGGCATACAGAGGTAAATAATTTGCTTAAAATAGATTTATAATCAGGAAGTCTGGCTCTAAATTCAATGATTTTAATCACTACCATATTCTTTCCCTCTCTCTCTCTCTCTCTCTCAGTAGCTGTTTTAGGGAATAAAACAATTAGTTCAAATGTAAAATAATTCTGCACTTTATTAATGATTGAAAATGCATACATACATATGTAGTAGAGTGCTTTTTTTCCAGAAGTGTTCAGGAGCTGATTCCTGAATTATGCAGGGTGAATGGCTTCATTATACAGGAATTGGTGTTCTGTTGGTGTATATAGCAGAAAAACAGGGAAAAAATGAATTGGGGTGGGTGAACAACATAATTTTTGGGTTGTTGGAGAACACTATACAGATTGCATAGGAAAGAAAATGCATGCAAGGAAACAGTGATAGTTTTGAAGAAAACTGTGCATCAATGTACTAGAAGACTAAAAGGAGTAGAAACTGAATGAACTATAAAAGTAAGAGGAAAGGATATCAGAGCTTATGGTTTTAAGCATGGAAAATCATGCTAAAATTCATACTGTGGTCATGGATATGGAAGCTGTGGTCATTGAAACAGAAGAGGTAAAGGCACTATAGGGTACTATTGCTGAATTAGTTAGCATAGGTTTTCTTTTTAAAAATATTTTTTGGAGTATAATTGCTTTACAATGTTGTGTTAGTTTCTGCTGTATAGCAAAATGAATCAGCTATATGTATACATATATGTCCATATCCTCTCCCTCTTGCATCTTCTTCCCACCCTCCCTACCCCACACCTCTAGGTGGACACAAAACACCGAGCTGATCTCTCTGTGGGATGCAGCTGCTTCCCACTAGCTATCTATTTTACATTTGGTAGTGTATATATGTCAATGCTACTCTCTCACTTTGTCCCAGCTTACCCTTCCCCCTCCCCGTGTCCTCAAGTCCATTCTCTACATCTGCGTCTTTATTCCTGTCCAGCCCCTAGGTTCGTCAGAACCTTCTTTTCTTTTTTTAGATTCCATATATATGTGTTAGCATACGGTATTTGTTTTTCTCTTTCTGACTTACTTCACTCTGTATGACAGACTCTAAGTCCATTCACCTCACTACAGATAACAATTTTGTTACTTTTTATGGCTGAGTAATATTCCATTGTATATATGTGCCATTTATTTTGAGTTGTTTGAAAAATACAGTTACGTTAAATTTGGTGGCAGTTTGTTTCACTGATAGAGAATTTTATGTATTCATAGGGTAACTTAAAACCTGATTTTGTAAATCTAACTTTTATCAATTGGTACACCTTCTAAAGATTATGATAACAAAGAAAAAGTCTGAATTTTCCCCTTTTGTATAAAAATTTTAAAACTAAATGGAAGATATTTATTTAATTTTTCTTTGCACAAGCTAAATACATACATTTGTCCCTGCCCAGGTTTGATGTTATGATTAACATGATGGAGGGTAACATTGTGATATGTGAAGAGCATAGACTTTGGATCTGGACAAATCTGATTTTTTAAAAAAAATATTATATGATTGATCTTAATCTCCCTCAGCCTCAGTTTCCTCATTGTTATATGAAGGTCGTTATTGTGGCAGTCACTATTGACTGTCTATCCAATAGCAAAACTTGACTCCCTTATTCCTAGCTAACAGAATCAGTTCCCCAAAGTAGAGGTCAAATGTACTAAAAACTCACTTTTTAGGGTCCCTGTACCTACAGTTTGCCTATGTGACCCAATCATGACCAATTATTTTGAGAAATCTGTGTGGTAAAATGTTTCTGGAAAAGATGCTCCTCATGAAAAAACAGAGAAAAAGAAAGGAAAAAGAAAGGTTTTTTGCTTTGGACAGTGCCTAGAGTGGGTTTGATGCTGAATATTTCTGCCATCATTATATGAACAAAAGGAGATATTGTTGATATGTTGAGGATGGAAATTGAAATTAATCTGGAAATACCTACCACCAGTTATAGTGTTAGTGAAACGATTATATGTCTTACTGTAATCCACTTTTAATAAGATGTTTTATTACTTGCAGCTAAGTATTTGGACTGGTGAAATGATTTACATGAAAAAGAAAATGTAAAATACATTGGCGGCACAGCTGATATTGATAATTTTTAAATAGTTTTATCAATTTTATGTAATGCAGATTTAAATGAAAACTACAAATGTCGCCTATGGGCAATGCAATATAATTCATCATTTCATCATGATCTACACTTGTATTAATGCCACCTATAATCAATAAATTGGCTTTTAAAGCAATCATAATGTAATGTTGGCCTGACAGTAAGCTTGTTCAATAGGATAAAAAATTCAAAAAAAAATCTGTATTAAGGTTAAAAGAGAAGGTGAAGTAGAAAAGTGGTTATATTTACATAAATTTAGAAGGACACATTTCAATCAAATAGTAAGAATTTTGGTCAAAAAATAAGATACATAAGTAGATAGATAAATATTAAGTGTTTTTATCACCAAAAAAAGAGGACAGGAGGAAATTTTTGTGACAAAAAAAGGTAAAAATAAATCTGCCTTTAAAAATTACGGCAAAGTGCTTTCTCTCTTCATTAAAAAACTAACATAATCTTACTCTTCTAAAATAATGGCAATATATTTTCATATACTGTTCATTTACAAATGAAGATAAGAGAAATGCATTATTTATCATTATTATTTAATATATGATTGCAAAGTGTACTAGTTGCCCTGAAGAGTAAATCCTTTTCTTTTCAAACATCTCACCCTACATTTTAAACAGAAACTTAAGAAGCAATTAACAGTGACAACTTTTACTCCATAGCTTTGAAGTGGAAAATAAGAATATGATTCGAGGCTCTGTGCTGCATAACAACCTTTTTAATGTTCGAGTTTGAACTATAGATCCTTAAGCAAGCAGAATAAATGTGCTATTTGGGGGCCTCCAGCCCACTTCTAGGAAGATAACGGGCTAATCATTTCACGGAAAATGTCAGAGTGTTTTCCCAGAAGATATTGGTAACAGCACTGCAGCTTCAATTATAAATGCTTCCATTCTTCTAGCTATGAGTTCAATCCTGAGAGTCAGTTTTACTTCCTTCCTCAAAAGCCCTTTGAAATCTGGGGTTGAGACATAGAGATTTCACCATACCTCTATTAAACTGGTAGATTATTATACAATCTAATCAATAAAAGTGAGGATACTATCTCCCTTAAACATTAAGCTCTTGCCAGCAATGAAAAGTAGTAATTGTAAAGTTGCTGATATTGGTAACTAAAATGCCACCTTCTAGGATAACTCTCATGTTCCTCATATCAGTTCCTAGTAAAAGCAGAGAAAGTATGTGCCCAGGGGAAATTTGGAAGACTAAGTTCCCCATATTTGTATAAATATCTCTAAGGGCTTTATTTGTGAGCCCAGGAAAACCTTGGACTCAAAAATGAAATTGGTTATTTAACCTGAATGTTTGAAAGTCTTTAATATAATTTCTCTCAGAGTAAGAAATGACACATTTTTCTGCCTCCATGTGTCATACACATATAGTAATCTCTTTCCATATATGTGAGTTTGCATTGGAGAAAAGCTGGAGGTCATTGAATTGTTTTATTTTAGAATTAAATATTCTAATGCTGAGTGTAATTGTATTTAAGAATGAATAATATAGATTTTTATTAAGGAAAATTTGGTTGACTAATAATCAGTAATATCTTAAAATATCTTAATATCTTACTAATAATCAGTAATATCTTAAAAAGAATTTTTATGTACCCATCCATGTCTTACCTTTCCAGCCAGAGATGCTTCCTAGTGAAATTAGCCTTTGCTTCTTTTTTACATTGACATATGATTTTGAAATGTATTTATTGACTGCTAGATAGAATAAATGAGTTAAGAGACATGTGAGTTACAGAGATTGTTCCTTCAAACCATCACATGGAGATCATGTAAAATCCTCTCTGATTACCCATAAAAAAAATTGTTTATACTCATGTTTTACTTAAACTATATTTTACTTACTTCTCTTTCTAGAGCATTTAAATCCAATCTTATTTCATATCATTTCATACAGTAATTAATATGGTTATGAGCACATAAAAAGTGCTTAATATATTTTTGTTGAACGGAATTAAGAATCTCATAAAGTTGAACAGAGAATTGATCCAAGAGGCAAAGGCCTGGCTGCTATTCCTGGCATTGCCTCTAATAGTATGTTGTTTAATTTCGTTTAATTTATTGTTATTATAACTCTTTTAACTGGCTTTGCCTTTTAAAAGTCCTGATGAATATAGGCTGGGTGGCTAATCTGAGGACATATGTTGGCTACTGTTTTATTAAATAATACATTGATTCTATATTTTCTAATAAAAACTAGTGGAATTCTTAAGAAAGGAATTTTAAGAGTCTTGATATGTTCTTTATGTCATTTAATTTATTTTTATTTGATAATTGTCATTGATTTGGGGGGTGCATTCTCAGATAAATTTTGGTCACCATCTTCCAGGAACTATTTCGTTTTTGTTTCACATGTATCCAACCTGAATAGTTGGGATAATTATTTTCATAATTATCTTTTGTTTGTTGCCAAGAACTCTTATTAACTCTTCATCTAAATTTATTACTTATGGTTCATGTTTGTGGTTTCCACACTTACAAAAATGAGCGTGTTAACATGGAAAGTAATTTTTCCTAGTTACCTTTTAATTGTATTTCCTTTATTGTGTGTGTATGTATTTAACATTTGCTGATTTAATTGCTTTTTCATGGTACTGATATTCGTCTTTTGTTTGTTTGTTTTTGATTTGCATATATTTTGAAACCTTAGATCCCCTGTTAAATTCTTGGCTACCTCTAGTTTTGTAACAATATCTTCAGAAGCTGGAATGCTGCTGCATTTTAAATGCAGTGACAGACCTGCCACTATTTTGTGTAGTCCTGTGGCTACTCTCAGGCACATTGCTCATATGTTTCTCCATGCATTGTCAGCCCCTGAGATACTGTCGTTTCCCTAGTCCAAACTCTCACATTTGCTGCATCTCTTTGGAGATGACAACCCATCATCTTCTTGAGGCCCCGTTAGGAGGTGGTGTTGAGGCGGTCATCTCACCTGATGTTTTCTGTTAAGTTATTCCTTCTTAGTGTTACTGAAAGTGAGGTCTGGCTGTTCATGGCTCTAAAGCCAATTCTCAAGAGGAAAGGTTGGTGGAAAGGAAAGCTTGCTTTATTTCAGAAGCTGGCAACCAGGGGGAGAGGGTGAACTCCTGTCCAAGGGCAGACTCCCCCTACTGACAATCAGTGGGCAAGAGCTTTTAAAGGGGAGTTTCAGGGGTGTATTGACAGAGGGAGGGGACTACATACAGAAACCGCATACTCAGCTCTGATAGTCATCTTGAAATTGGTCATGCAGTGGCCTAATCAGCATCATCTTGATTGTTTTAAGTACAGTTAACCTTCAGTTCCAGGGTCAATTTTTTCACATTTCCTTGAGGTCAGTTCTTGGAATTGTGGCAAATTATGTCATAGCTACAGTCTGGTCATCATGTAGTTAACTTCTTCCATCTGGTGGGGGTTTCAGTATCTACAAAACAGCTCAAAGGATATGGCTCAGAATATTATTTATAGCCCTTGAAGAGGAACTAAAGGTCCTTGACTTTATTTAATGATGAAACTATTATTATTTTGTCCTGTTTGACTGCTTTCCTTGGCTTCTGCATTTTCTCTCTTCTCTGATTAAACTTATTCTTTGGCTAAAGTTTTTCTACAGACAAAAGGCTGCTTGAGGGCAAGGGGTGGGGAAGAAAGATAGGGTTCTGCTCCATTTCATTAGCATGCATCATTCATCCTTGGATAATGGCCTAATGTTGGACTTTACCACCTCTGACCATGAGCTAAAGGAGTGAGAACACTAAGTATAACAAGAGAGGCAGGGTGGTATTCCAAAGAAGTACTAACCTCTTGAAAGAATGAAGAGAATCTACATCCAGAATAAAAGATTTCCTGGTGCACTTGGCACACGTGTTGCAGTCACAGGTATTAGTTACATAAAACTAACAGGCAAAGAAGATTCCCAGATAATATATATAATTCATTATAGTATCATTAGTATATTGCAGAAATCAATGTCAATTTAGGAAATATTTTCAACAAATAGAAGAAATAATTACATGAGAATTCATGGTAACTATAGAAAAAAAGAGGTGCCTTTGCAATAAAGATGATTGACAGACTTAACTACGGAATTAGATGATACAGCAATTTGGGGGGGTTTGAGGAAGAAAACAAAGAACTGAAACAACTAATAAACATCTATATTCTAAAAACCTCAAAATTTTAAATGTTATGAAAATAAAAGAAAGAAGGAAGGAAGGAAGGGAGGGAGGGAGGAAGGAAAGAAAAAAGGAAACAAAAAAACCCAGAAAATTTTAGTTGATGTACAAGAAGCCAAACTGGTTCAGTTCAAGTAGCAGGTAGAAGTATTTTTGGGATCTCACCAGGAAAAAAAAAAAAACAAAAAGAGTACAAAAGGGCAAGAAAGATTAAAGCATAGAGAAAAAGTAGTGAGAAATGGAAGGTAGATCTAAATTTCTGGAGTCACACTAATAAGAGTTTTAGTAGGAAAAAGAGAACAGGTGGGTAAGTTAAAAAAAATTAGAAAATTGTTAGACCTGAAAAAAATAAAGAGAAAATTGATTACATGGGAAGGAATCATTGAGAACTGAGCAAAATGAAGAAAAAATTTGTACTTGCATAGTTTGTTGCAACAAACAAACATAAAAATGCACCAAAAATAATGAGCAAAGTATTTACTAACTAGTTTATATTAACTAAAATAGTTGAAATATTATGGGACACTCTCAATTGCTTCACTTTTAACAGACAAATAATGGTTATTAAAGAGACATTAGTTTGGAAAAAAACATACATTTAAAGATATTTTAGAGGCCTACAGAGGAATCTGTCCAAACTCATTAAAAATAAATAAGTTTGGACATATTCCTCTTTAGGCTGCAGAAATACAGAGGATTATAAGAGACTACTACAAATAACTATATGCCAATAAAATGGACAACCATGAAGAAATGGACAAAGTCTTGGAAAGGTACAATTTTCCAAGACTGAACCAGGAAGAATTAGAAAATATAAATAGACCTATCACAAGTAATGAAATTGAAGCTGTAATTTAAAATCTTCCGAAAAACAAAAGTCCAGGACCAGATGACTTCACAGGTGAATTCTATCAAACATTTAGAGAAGAGCTAACACTGATCCTTCTCAAACTCTTCCTAAAAATTGCAGAGGGAGAAACACTCCCAAATTCATTCTATGAAGCCACCATCACCCTGATACCAAAACCGGAAAAAGATATCACAAAAAAAGAAAATTATAGACCAATATCATTGGTGAGCATAGATGCAAAAATCCTGAAAAAAATATTAGCGAACAGAAACCAACAGCACGTTAAAAGGATCATACACCATGATCAAGTGGGATTTATCCCAGGGAGGCAAGGATTCTTCAATATATGCAAATCAATCAATGTGATATATCACATTAACAAATTAAGGAATAAAAACCATATGATCATCTCAATAGATGCAGAAAAAGCTTTTGACAAAATTCAACACCCATTTATGATAAAAACTCTCCAGAAAATGGGCATAGAGGGAACTTACCTCAACAAAATAAAGGCCATATATGACAAACCCACCGTAAGCATCATACTTAATGGTGAAAAACCGAAAGCATTTCCACTAGGATAAGGAACAAGAAAAGGATATCCACTCTCACCAATCTTATTCAACATAGTTTTTGAAGTCTTAGCCACAGCAATCAGAGAAGAAAAAGAAATAAAAAGAATACAAATTGGAAAAGAAGTAAAACTGTCACTATTTTCCAATAACATGACACTATACATAGAAAATCCTAAAGATGCCACCAGAAAACTACTAAAAATAGTCAGTGAATTTGGTAAGGTTGCAGGATACAAAATTAATGCACAGAAATCTATGACATTCCTATACACCAACAACAAAAAATCAGAAAGAGAAATTAAAGAAACACTCCCATTTACCATTGAAATAAAAAGAATAAAATACCTAGGAAAAAACCTGCCTAAGGAGTCAAAAGACTTGTACTCAGAAAACTATAAAACACTGATGAAAGAAATCAAACATGACATAAACAGATGGAGAAATATACCATGTTCTTGGATTGGAAGAATCAATATTGTGAAAATGACTATATTATTCAAAGCAATCTACAGAGTCAATGCAATCCCTATCAATCAAACTACCAATGGCATTCTTCACAGAATTAGAACAAAAAAATCTTACAATTCGTATAGAAACACAAAAAACCCTGAAGAGCCAAAGCAATCTAGAGAATGAAAAAACGAGTTGGAGGAATCAGGCTCCCTGACTTCAAACTATGCCACAAAGTTACAGTAATGAAGACAGTATGGCACTGGCACAAAAACAGAAATATAGATCAATGGTACAGGATAGAATGCCCAGAGGTAAACCCACACACATATAGGCACCTAATTTATGACAAAGGAGGCAAGAACATACAATGGAGAAGAGACAGCCTCTTCAATAAGTGGTGCTGGGAAAACTGGACAGTTACATGTAAAAGAATGAAATTAGAACACTCCCTAACACCATACACAAAAATAAACTCAAAATTGATTAAAGACTTAAATGTAAGACCAGACACTATAAAACTTTTAGAGGAAAACATAGGAAAAACACACTTTGACATAAACCACAGCAAGATCTTTTTTGACCCACCTCCTAGAGTAACAGAAATAAAAACAAAAATAAACAAATGGGACTTAATTAAACTTAAAAGCTTTTGCACAGCAAAGGAAACCATAAACAAGACAAAAGGACAACCCTCAGAATGGGAGAAAATATTTGCAAATGAAACAACAGACAAAGGACTAATCTCTAAAATATACAAACAGCTCAGGGAGCTCAATATCAAAAAAACAAACAATCCAGTTAAAATATGGGCAGAAGACCTAAATAGACATTTCACCAAGGAAGACATACAGATGGTCAAGAGGCACATGAAAAGATGCTCAACATCACTAATTATTAAAGAAATGCGAATCAAAACTACAATGAGGTATCACCTCACACTGGTCATAATGGCCATTATCAAAAAAGCTAGAAAAAATAAATGCTGAAAGGGTGTAGTGAAAAGGGAACCCTCTTGCACTGTTGGTGGGAATGTAAACTGATACAACCACTATGGAAAACAGTATGGAGGTTCCTTAAAAAACTAAAAATAGAACTACCATGTGACCCAGCAATCCCACTACTGGGCATATACCCTGAGAAAACCATAATTCAAAAAGAGACATGCACCACAATATTCATTGCAGCACTATTTACAGTAGCCAGGACATGGAAGCAACCCAAGTGTCCATCAACAGATGAATGGATAAAGAAGATGTTGCACATATATACAATGAAATATTACTCAGCCATAAAAAGATATGATACTGAGTTATTTGTAGTGAGGTGGATAGACCTAGAGTCTGTCATACAGAGTGAAGTAAGTCAGAAAGAGAAAAAACAATACCATATGCTAACATATATATATGGAAACTAAAAAAAAAAAAGAGGTACAGGAATAAAGAGGTAGACATAGAGAATGGACTTGATGACATGGGCTGGAAGGGCAAAGTGAGAGTAGCATTGACCTATATACACTACCGTATGTAAAATAGTTGGCTGGTGGGAAGGAGCAGCATAGCACAGGGAGATCGACTCGGTGCTTCATGACCACTTAGAGAGGTGTGATAGGGCAGGTGGGAGGGAGGCTCAAGAGGGAGGGCATATGGGGATATATGTATATGCATAGCTGATTCACTTTGTTATACAGCAGAAGCTAACACAACATTGTAAAGCAATTATACTCCAATAAAGATATTTAAAAAAGTAAAATAAAATAAAATAAAATGATCTTACTCAAAAAGAATCTCTAGTAAAGACAAACACTAACTTTAAAGCTACCTTAGAAAATGGAAATCCAAACTATTTAAGAAAACAAGAGTGTAAGAAAGTAGTATTTCAAACTAAAATGTTTTTTGTAATATGTTGTTTAAAATGTTTGTTACAAAATTAGTGATTTTAACATTATAAATATGCATTACCTTTTTTTGTTTCCATGAATAAAATTGTATATTGGGTAGTCTAAAAATTTTAAACTATACTCTTGCTGGATAGATGGATTTTTTTCCTTAAGTTTGATATTGCCATACATTTGTGCATGGCAGTTTTAAACCTAGAAATAAATAGCCATCCAAGTTAATATTTCAATGAAGAGAAAAATAAATATGTTTTTGTACGTGAAATGACTTGCAAATTGGGCCATCCAAAGATCACTACAGCCAAGTGTGAAATATATCCAAGGAAGAGGATGACATAGGGAAACATTAAGTGGTGAGAAAAAAGCTATATATTTAATTAAATCCATTGAATGTATGTGTGTGTGTGCGTGTATGTGTGTGAGTGCACATTAACATCATTCTATAACTATGATTCAGAATGATCTATTTATCCAATGTGGTAGAAGTATAATGAGGGAAAGAACAAAGAGGATTAAGATTCTTATCTTTCATATGAAGTCTATATAGATGCTGACCTCAACTTAAAAATGCTGTTTTATTTGTTATAAAATTATCAAGATAGCCACTAAAACAATGTAAAGCATATATACAAATTTTACACTTCTGGTGGAATAAACAAGAAGAAAACAGCTTAGTAATTTAACAAAAGTAAGAATACTTTAAAAAGGAAAGTAACAAACTTAAAAGGATAGCAAAGAGAAAAGATTAACAACAACAAAAGGAAATTTTAGAAACGTGACTTGTCACAAGAACTTTTAATGGACTGTATTTTCTTATGAAAAATCAGACATTTGAGAATTGGTAAAAACTTCATTCTAGGTATATGCTGCTTAACACACAGATAAATATTAAAAAACAACTTTAAAAAATTGAAAATAAAAGCTGGGAAAAAGGTACAACTGACAGATATTCAAAATTAGTAATTTCAAATATGCTAAATGTTGATTTGTAGAAACCAGTTATATAAATTAAGTAAAATACAGACTATGACCTCTTATACAATTATTAAGTAGAAGGGTTTACAGATTACTCTAACGTGGGGAAACTTCATAAGTATTAAGTATAAACATGCTGCAGAGTGGTATGTAGATTGTGATCTGACATGTCTTATCAAACTATTATGTCATTATCTATATACACATAATACGCCATAAATGTGAAGCCATCAAAACAGGGTAAAGAAGCTATATCCCTTACTCTTTGCCTTTATGGAGTTGATTAGAATTATTTAGAGGAAAAATGGTTAGCGTGTCAAAAAAAACCTAGCAATTTGCCGTATACATGAGATGCTGTTTTTTAATACAAAGTGACTCTGTTTCAAAATACAATAGAAAGATTATACCTAGCAGTAAAAAGGGAAAAAGAACTGGGGTTTGAAATGCCAATATCAGACCATCTTGGGGAAAAATTAGTCTGAAAAAGTGGAACCTTCTACAACACAAACCATAACATCAACAATGGAGATCTTTCATGAAATTTCTTATCATAAGTAATGTATCTGCTGAATATAAAATTGATAAAACATTGAAGGAAACAGGAAAATGGAGAGAAACATCACAGTAATTTAAGACTCAACTGATTCCTCTTCCTCTTGTTGTGAGAAATGCTGAGAGTTTCCTCTAAAATTTTTATTTCAAAAGTTTTCAGTCCCAGTTGCTTGATATTGCAGTATCATAAGTCTCATAGTTTCTGTTTGAGAACGACTCCTTAGAGAACAAGATTGCCCTAGTTTCATTGTATCATGTATTATATCACTCTCTCATCTGGTATCTCCATTGCCATACTTCACAGCTGCTTTCTCCTAAAACTGGAAAATAACTAATCCTATTCAGTCCTCTCTGCTGGGTAGAGGTGAAGTGGAGTTGAATATGATCTATCTTGATCTATGAATTTTCACAGTCCCATTTGTTCTTCTTTTTGTTCCCTGTCATTGTTCAAATAATTGGTTCCTCATCATCTACATTACTTTTATCTTCTCTTCTTGTGACTCTGTCATTTGTATCTGTAACTAAAACCTTGAGCATTGAAAAGCCATCCTCATCTTATTTTCTTGAACTATTCCTCACATTCAGCCTAGTGAGATACTCAGTCATACTAATAAGTGGGTCAGTCTGAGTTCATTCAAAACACCCATTTAGTCAAAAAATTAATTCCAAAGTCAGTCTTCTGAAGAGAGTAATTCCACCCAGGTGTTATCATGTACCCAGTTCAACATCTAACCATTGTGGTCCTGCTTAGCCAGCCTTCAATTGCTGGAAGGGTCACTGTTTGTCTGTTTGTTTTTCTTAGAGCTCTAATTTCATACAGTTCTGGCACCTGTTCTTTTATAATACATTTTATAACTTTCTCATCTACAATAATTGCCACTTCAAAATTATTTTAAAAATATTTTCTTTAAATATCTAATTAAGTCTTTTTTAGTTATTCCACTAATTCAAAATAAATTCCCTACTATATTTTTTAGTATTGCTTCTCTATTGGTAAACTCATAAGAATGTCCTAAGTCAGACTTTCTCTGTAGAAATCCCCCCAATTACTTAAAAAATAAACTAAACAAAAAAGTAAGCTAGTCTCTTAATTTTTGCAACTTGTTTGGAGCTCATTCTTCCTTCCGGATCCTATAATATTTTGTAATGCATAAGATATGTTGCTTTTTATCAATCTCAAAAATATTTAATTACATATTTAAAGTAGTCTATCTTTTGATATTACTCCCGTGGTTCTTTTCATGAATGTTTAGTTTGGACTCTAATACTTCAGAACTCCTCTTGAGGAAGTCCCTCTCTTTTAAAATATACTAACCAGATTTGTTCTTTGTTCTTTCTAATGCTACCACCATCTCCTGAACCGTATTTTTTTTTTAAGTTCATTTGAAACAGACTTTACTTTCTTGTTTGTTTGTTGCTTAACATTTTTGTACTGTTCCCATGCCAACCTGAATCCCACTATTAAGGCATTTCAAGTACAGAAGTACAGACTTTCTTTACTGATTATATGCTTCCTTTACTAATATAATGCCCATTGGATTGTGAAAATATCATTCAAATTTTCCTTCACCTTGGTCAACTTGCGTGATGAAATTCTTTTATAAAAATGCTTTTTGTACATTTTACTCAGTGCTTTATAAAATTCACCATAATCTGGGTTATCAATAGATAGGACCAAATATATACAATGATGATAGCAGTTAGAATTTAGGCTAGATATATAGAGGTCAAAATCTAGGCATAGCTACTGGGATAATTTGTCCTTAGTTTTTAAATTTTTTTTTAAACATCTTTATTGGAATATAATTGCTTTACAATGTTGTGTTAGTGTCTGCCATACAACAAAGTGAATCAGCTAACTAAATGAGGGACAGTTGATTTTGGTATTATGTTTTTTTTGGTTTTTTTTTTTAATTTTTTAATTAATTAATTAATTTATTTAGTTTTGGCTTGTTGGGTCTTTGTTTTTTCTGTGTGAGGGCTTTCTCCAGTTGTGGCAAGCGGGGGCCACTCTTCATCGCGGTGCGCGGGCCTCTCACCATCGCGGCCTCTCCTGTTGCGGAGCACAGGCTCCAGACGCGCAGGCTCAGTAGTTGTGGCTCATGGGCCCAGTTGCTCTGCGGCATGTGGGATCCTCCCAGACCAGGGCTCGAACCCGTGTTCCCTGCATTGGCAGGCAGACTCTCAACCGCTGCGCCACCAGGGAAGCCCGGTATTATGGTTTTGATGACAGAATAACATTCATCTTTAAACGGTACCAAATAATAGAACATGAAAAATTCCTACATTAATAATCCAACTCTTGTGGCACGTAATCCTCTCTCTCTCTCTCTCTCTCTCCATATATATATATATATATATATATATATATATATATATACATGCATATATATATTAATATATACATTCTTATTTATCTTCTAAATCCTACATATATATATTTAATTCTCACTCATTTATGTCCAACAATGTTGATGAGAGTCCTAAAGGAAAACGAAAACGTCTGTTTTTTCAATATAAGCCTTTTTCAATATGCTGCAATCACCATAAACCAAAGAGCCTTAACTTCTCCACATGATGCTTCAATTCAAAATATTGATCCCTATATTTAATCTTAAAGGAAATTTTATTGGAATATTAGCAAAACAATAAATTTCTTCCAA
This sequence comes from Balaenoptera ricei, assembly GCF_028023285.1. Taxonomy (NCBI): domain Eukaryota; kingdom Metazoa; phylum Chordata; class Mammalia; order Artiodactyla; family Balaenopteridae; genus Balaenoptera; species Balaenoptera ricei. The sequence continues at coordinate 18,392,587 of NC_082651.1, read as the reverse complement.
TTTCTAACCAACAAAGAAATGGGTAATAGAGGTTATATGTGTTGCCAAGGGAGTACAATATTTAATATCTAACCTGTACTGAAGAACATAGCTTAAGATTCACATCAAAAATGAAATATTATATTATTCTACCCATCATTCTTCCCAAAATACTTAAACTAGAATTTAGGACCCACAACTAGGTTTATACTTGATATAGCAGTATCCTTACGATCTTATAAGAGAATTGGCGCTCCATTCCCACATTTTTGTGGCCAATGTCAAGATCTCTCTGTTTGCTGTGTATATATGTATATACATGGATGAGAGAGACAGAGACAGAGAGACAGGCAGAGACAAAGAGAGAGACAGAGAGAGACAGATAAAGATTTATTTTGAGGAATAATTTCACACAGTTGTGGAGACAGACAAGTCTGAAACCTTCAGGGCAGACTAGCAGGCCAGAGACCCAGGGAAGATTTGATGTTGTAGCTCAAGTCCTAAAACAGTCTGGAGGCAGAATTCCCTGTAATAGAAGGACCTCAGTCTTTTTATCGTAAGGCCTTCAACGGATTGGATGAGGTCCACTCATGTTGTAGTAGGTAATTTGCTTTATTCAAAGTCCACTGATTTAAATGATGGTTTCATCTAAGAAATACCCTGACAGTGACATCTAGATTGTCATTTGATTCAATATCTGGGTGGCATGCCTAACTATGTTGACCCATAAAATTAACTAACACACTTGAGAATATGATTATTCCCTATTTATTTAGTCTATAACAGGTCAAGTTTATAAACAGTAAATATTTAAATAACATAAAAATAAGATAAATCTATTAGGTATATTACAAACAGTACACTCTTACAACCACACAGGCACACATATGAATGATCTCAAAAAACATAAAAACTATTTTGTAATCTGCTTTACAATAACTTCTTATTTTTGTTTCTTCTTTTTTTGAAAAATATGTCACCTTGGATTTATTATTTACATGATTGTTAAAGTAAATAAAATATAGTGTTAATACAAACAAACAGTTCAGATAGACTGGTTACTAATACACAGGTTGATACAGACATTCTAATTACGTTTCCTACATAATTAGATGTATGAATGATAAAAAGTAAAGTAATGATGAAGAATTAAATATTGGAGAAGCTGTAGAATTCTTCATAATCAAGCATAATCAAGGATACAGGATCTGAGTTCACTTATCAATATTTTTAAATTATCTCCACTGTTCTTGTGGTTTTAATCATTATATTTTAAATTATAGTGGGGCATGAAGAAGTAGCAGAAATAAGTACCTGGATCAGTAGACATATTTAAAGATCAGATATGCTGGTCTTATTTATTTTCTGCCCCTTCTCTAGAAAATGTGGAAAGAAGAGATAAGCCTTGTTGTATCTAAAATATTCAAAAGCACTTGATGTCCAGACAACATGGTATAGACTCTTCTATGCTAAGTGGAATTCTAAATCCTGGAAACATGTCAGGAGACAACCAAAGGAGAACTCTGAAAGGTTCAATGACTAGATGAACTGGTTAGAGATCTCAGGACTAAAGGAACAACACAGCATCAGGTGTCTCACCACTCTCACAGAGCAGAACAAGGTGGCCCAGGCCTCATGTTTTGTCATCTCCAACTTAGCAATTGAAGATGACCCTAAGAATGAACAGGAATTCTACCAACAAATTTGTGAGCCTGGTAGCACTGGCAAGAGGTGTTAATTGGGAGCCTCACTGAAAGGGTAAGCTCTCTTCTTTCTCCCCTACCCCTATACCTGGGTCTGAGACCCAACTTCCCTATACAGAAACACGAAGCAACCAGGCATCATCATCAAGGGGATTTTGCAACAACAGTAGCAAGCTCAGGAGGTGGTCTCTATCCTCCAGACACAGAACAAATCATACCATAACATGTGGCATGCATGGGGAACCTCTCTGTTACTCTTGCATCCCAAATTTCCCTTTCCCATGTGTACAGACCAGGTGACAAGAACAGGAGTGATCCTGCCATGAGAAACAGCCAGGCCTAGGTAGCCTCTTTGTTCCTGTGAGCTGGAGATTCTTTTTCTGTATCCAGGGCTACCAGGTGTGCCAGCCTGGGGAAATTATTTCCATTCCTACAGGCAGGAAGATCAGGGAACAGTGGGAGCCCCAGCAACATCAGATAAATCAAACAGAAATGATAACACTGCAAAGGCTCTGAAAATTTATCATTGGAAGTCCAAAATATTGGCCAAATACTGTATGTTAAACTCAAAATTAAAGATTTAAATAGAATCCAGAATTCCCACTAGAAAAAAAAAAAAAAATCCATGCTGCAAGGAAAATAACACTTTGTGTGCACACACACACACACACAGAGGTAGATTATAACTTTAATGACAACTAGCAATTAACTGATGACAATTCTTATATGAATCAGGTACTGGAATTATCTGACAAGGATTTTAAAGCAGTCATCACAAAAGTGCTTCAACAAATAATTGCAAATTATTTTAAAACAAATGGACAAAAAGGTAATCTGAGGGAAAAAAACTGAAGTTATTCAGAATAGGAAATTATGGAACCAAAAAAACCATAATAACATAAAAGCACGGAACATGGCTTCAATGGTAAGGTTAAAATAATTGAGAATAGAATCAGTAAACTTGAGGACAGATAATAAAATTTAAGCAATCTCAACAACAGAGAGGAAAAGATGGGCAGGAAAAAAGGAGCATCAGGGATCTTTAGAACAATAAATAATAAAAGAGCCAACATTGGTATCATTGATAGAAAAGAACTAGGGCTGCAAGAATATTCAAAGAAATAATGGCTGATTTTTTTCCAAATTTGATTAAAGAAATAAACCTACACATTCAAGATGTTGAGTGATCCAAATACAATAAACTCCCCTAATTCATGACAAAATGCATCATAATTACATTTTTGAGAACAAAAGACAAAGCAAAATTATTGAAAGCAGCCAGATAGAAAGCATGTGTTACCTCTAAGGGCACATTAAAGTGAATGACAGCAGATTTCTCATCTAAAACCACTGAAGGCAGAAGGACATGGAATGTTTTTCAAGTATTGAAAGTAAAGTCAACCACAAATTCTATATTTGGTGAAACTCTCCAGAATAAAGAGGGAATAAAGACGTTCTTAGATTAAAAACTATATATATTTTTTCTATCAGAGCAATCGTTAAAGAATGGCTAAAAAAAGTTTCTTCAAACAGAAAGGCAATGATAAAAGAAGAAATCTTGGAGCATCAGGAAAGATGAAAGAATGACTAAAACAGCAGAAATACACATATGAACAATAGACTATCCTTTTCCTCATGTATCTGATAATCATGTTTGATGCTTGAAACAAAATATAACACCATCTGATACTAAAGACCATGGTATTTGTAAACAAGGACGATAAAAGGACCTAAAGGGGAGTAAGTTTTCCACACTTTACTGTTATCAAATATTTTAATGTTCTAATATTTTATTGTTATAAAATATTGTTACCAGATGACTGTGATAGTTAACTTAGGTATACGCTAATACTGAGTGACCACTAAGAGAAATATACAAAGATATAAACCCTACAAATAAAGCAATATGGAATTCTAAAAAGTTCAAGAATCAGAGAATTGTAACAAGAAAAAGGACTGTGATATATAAAATATAAATGAGGTAATGCAATGGAACTAAAATTCTTAAAACATAATATTAATATCTGAAGGGTAGATGAAGAACAGCTGAAATTTTGTTCTTCTAGGGATGTAATCAGTAAACATAACTTTTATTATAATTAGCATATCACTTCTGTCACAACTGTAGGAGACAATCAAATTGCAATGGTTTATTGGTGAAGTTTCATTCTAGTAATTAAAAAATAAGAAGAAAAGTAAGAAGAAAAGTAAAAAGAAAACACACAAACAAGAAACATAGTTAAGAGCCACTATGTAATTGAAAAATTCTCCAACAAGAAAGAGACCAACACAAATACATGGGAATAAACATAAAGAATAAATTCATAAAAATATGACTCATTGCAGGAAGATTACAACATTTTTAAAAAGAGATCAGCAATTTTTTTATTATTTCAAAAATAGAAAATACTCTAAAAGGAAAATACACACACAAAAAGGATTTCTTTAAAGTGAAAAACATAACATTACTAAATTAAAAAAAAAAAAATTCAGAAAGTTTAGGACTATAAATATAGTTGAAAAATATTCCCTGAAAATATAACCAAAGGACACAGAAATTATATGAGAAAAAGTTAATACAAAATGAGTTAAACAGGCTCTAAGAAATTACAATATCTAAAAAAATGAGGTTCCAGAAGAAAAGGAAAAATAGTAAGAAGGATATCATAAAATAAATATTACAGGAAAATTTTCCTAAACTAGGGTATACAAGTTTGTAGATGAGAGAGGCCCACTGCATTAACATTTATTAAGTGGAGCACAGGGTGCTGGATGGTGAACCACTGTTCAACAACTGACCACAAGAGAAATTGAAATAGAGAAGTGTCCTGGGCTAAGGGCAAATTGGTCAATTTAAATCAAAAGAGCAGAGTTTCAGTAAGCCCCACACGGGTCTTACCTAAGGGGAAGATAAGGCATACAGGCACTGGGAAGGGGAGGAGACTGTTGATCACAAAGGCTGTTGGAAAAATCATATTAGGAGCTTATGTAATTTGCTTGTGACTCTGCGGGCTCTATCTAAGGTTAGACTAAAATACCTTTGTTCAGCTCACAAGAAACATCCTGACCAGGCCCACCTGTGAATGGTTGCAGGGCAGAAGAAATTAGCAATCCCCTCTGGAGTCTGGCCTAAACCAGGAAATATTTGCAACAATTTACCACTTTTTTTTTTTACTTTACCTCTTCACCTCCCTCCTCTTTGTTCTATAAAAGAAACTAGCATCCAAACCCAAGCAAGATGGTTCTTTGGGACCCTAGTCCACCATCTTCTCGGTCTGCTGGCTTTCTGAGTAAAGTTGCTATTCCATGACCCAGCACCTTGTCTCTCAATTTATTTGCTTGTTGTGTGGCAAGCAGTACGAGCTTGGACTCAGCAACAATTATGAACAGGAAATGGACTGGCCTTGTTACAGCTTAAAGAATAAAAATAATCTTTTATTTATTATATTCTGTACAAGAAGGAATTAGAGTGGCCTTAGATTGCACTTATCGTGTTCTGAAGTCAACGTTCTATTGTGAGATATTGGGCATGAATACATTCCTTAAAGTGGTGGTGCCATTCCCTTGAAGGAATTCCCTTATCTTGGATCATCATTACCATCATTCTTGAAATATTGATGAACAATCAGGAAAGAGGACTGTGGAGGTAGGGCTTAAATTAAAGGGAGGGCGAATTTCCCTCTGGGACTTCATTCTCAAAATGTAGTCTGAGGAATAGGCAAGTGCTAAACATTGTTTTGATGGGGATAGGGGATCTTCGCAACAAGTGGAAGCACATTAGTGGCATAAAGAGCCCCAAATTAAATTAAACCTGGGCTTCTGAGCCATAAAATAGCCACATATTTACTGACAGTGTTGTATTTCCATGCTTGTAGTAAAAAGTAGCAATATGGTATCTGCAATCACTGTAGTGATTTAAGGGAAAGATCTGTGACAGTATTTGGAAAAACAGAGTAAAGAAAAGAGCATAAATAAGAAGGATGTAATCAGATGTTTAAATGCACCAATGAGGATCTACCCAAGAATCTCAAAAATTCTAGAAGGAAAACAAAACTTACTTTCCTGTGTAAAGCAGCAAGAAGTTCTGCAGACATTGCAATTTGGTTTATTGAGGGACATGTAATTTCACAATTTGATGAAATTGGAACACAAAATTATGAGAGGATTAAAAAAATTCATAGACAAAATTTTTTTTATAAAAAAGCACATTCAACCACAAGTGAATACGCATTTAAAGTCAAAAGTCTTGCACAGAAGGACTGCATAAAAATTGAAAATTACCTGGAGGTTTTTTTTAGGTAAGAGGGCAGCAAATTTATTTTTCATTATTCTACACCTACAAAACTGGAAAGATGCCTTAGATTTAGCATCATTTCCCATTTTTACTAATAAACCATCATCCAGACTTGTAATTTCACATTACTCTCTTTCACTGGAATGGGTCCTATATTTCATTTTCATTTTGTGCTTAACTACCCTCAGGAATCCACATTTTCTAGTGGTGTTTGGCTTGTGGGTGTTTACTTCAGGGGCAGGAATTCTTCTCACAACCTGATAGCTTTTAGTCCCTTCAATCCTTCTGCTTTGTTCCTTCAGTCTCTACCCTGGTACCCCTTAATGTTTGTGATATTTTGATTGATTGATGCCACTAACAAAAATAAAACCAGGACAGAACCCTTCTTCCTAAGATGATTCAGTCATCCATTTCAGTTTAGTATTTGCTCACTCCCCCATATTTACAAGCTTTCCAATTCTAGAGCATTAACAGTGAACTTCCAGGAAACAAAAAGTGGCTGGTCATTTGACCAGTTCTCAAAAGTATTCCATTGGGATTATTTACCAGGGTATTTTAAGCACTCATTTAGAAAACAGTATAGAGAAACTCATTTGGAATAAATTCCAATTATAGTAGAGCAGTCCACAGTCCAAATATTCTTGAACTCTCAAATACTCAGCATCATTAAATTTACCTCCTTCACCAGCTAAACATTAGTGGAGTCATCTGCTGAGTCATTAAGATAGAACATTAACAAAAACAAACAAAAAATGATAAAATGGTGATGTGTTTTCAAAGTTTCCTAATTTAAACTTTGTGTCTAATTTGTTTCTGTTGATATATATGAGCTCCTGGCCTCCAAATGGCCTTTAGAGTTTGCTCAGTAACAGGCTTCACAAGTTACTACCAACTTGATAGCGTTTTTAATTTAGTGAAGCAAAACTGTAATACAATGGTGTCCCTAAAGAAAAAATACTATCATTATTTAGCGGGTGTTAAATTTCTCTAATGAAATCAATTCCAATTTATGCTCCTTTTGCAATATATAACTTTCTTTAAAGCATGAATGTTTAGCTGCTTGTAATAATGGTATCTCATGCTTCCTCTCACAGTGTTCTGGCTAATGGGATTGATAACTCTAAGAAATAATGCTCAGATTTGCGGGTGGTGTGTGTGGGGTCACAGTATTTGTTCTAATATAGAAACCACTGACAGATAAACCTTCCCTTTTTCCTTCTGAGAAAAGCAGGAAAAACTTATTTTCCACGATGGACATTGATAACAGAAAACCAGAAGTCAGGCAGAGAGCTGATATTACTGAAAACCAGAATAATGGGCAAAACTCTGCTCATGTGTCCCACCATTCACTCTTTTAGAAATTCTGCAGCTGTTTTTTGATGAGCCACTGGTGTTTAATCTGAAAAGAACACACAGTTTAATGTTCTCAATGACTAAAAATACCATAAACAGTGTTGAATGTGAATAAAAGTTACAAATTCTGTCATTTGCAATATGCTTGGGTACTTGGTATCAGGACATAATGATGACAGTGGTGCTAGTGGAGGGAGTAGTTTATTAATATTGAGGAGATTTCTGCTTACCCAGCCAATAATGAAATGTCACAATTATGTACCTAGGTAAATTATTTCTCCAAATTTACCCGAGTCAATGCACAAGATGGAAGATTCTGGCTTTTACCTTCTCTCACACAGAAAGTGGTTAAAAGTAATTTATTTCTCTCATAAATTGTTGTCTATAAAATTTGGTGGTTAGAAACAAGATTACTTTCTTGTAAATGGTGGAAAGCTGGGTTTTAATTCCTTAGTTCATTTTAAAATAACGGTGATAGCCCTCTGCCATATCATGTGTGTTCAATGCCCTTAAATGTATCTTCTTGTTGCTGAGAATAATTTCAGGTGGCAATGCACAAGCTTTTTCTCTTCAGTGTCCACCCACTTCTTTCAAATAAAGACTTTCCATGACATTAATTCAGTGCATCTGAATTAATGTATGCATACACAAGCTGTAAACACTTACCATCCATTATTTTTTGCTAGAGGAGAAAGTCCTCTTCATTACCTTGGTCTCAGCACTCCCTCACCTCATTCCACTCTTTCTCCTTTCTAAGGTCTATCAGAATATGATTTATTGATAAAGTACTGGTTGGTTCTTTTTTCATAAACTTGTCCATCTAAGTGCCATTGCAAGGGATCCCACATGCCCTGAATGAAATGCTCATGGTCTTAGCTTCTTGAAATCAAACCTATCAGCAGTTTACAATCAAGCTACTGTAAATGGTTAACTTTCAAACCATTAAATGAATGTTATCTTTCCTCTGAATTAATGCAATATGTCTTACATATCTATCTTATGTCACTTGAAACATTCTTCAGTGGCAACATAAAAGAAAATAATTGCTAATTGTTAATTAGTCCTGTAGTAGTGAGTACTTACTCTGGGCAAGGATATATACAAATTACCCCAAACCCATATGGGCCCCTTTGTCAAGGACTTCACAACATAGCAGAGATGGAAGTCATGAAATTAATAGTTACAGATTATGATAAATACTGTGAAAAAGTATATGATTACAAATAGTGTTGAGCACTCTGAAGGAAACTACACAGTAACATGAAATAAATTATAAAGAGCAGCTATTGATTTGAGAGTCAAAGATTGACACTGAGGAAGAAAATTTAATTAAGACCCAAGATATGACAGCAGACAAAGATACAGGGTAAAGGGAGTTCAAAGCAGATGTAATAATCCGATTGGAGAAAAAAAATATCACCCTGGCCAGTATGCATAAGATGAATCAGTGTGTGGAGGTGTGTATTGGGGTAAGGAATGAACAGAACATTTTATGAGATACTCAGGTATATGCTGTAATATTTGAAGCACAAAATTGTGGAGGATTGGTTTAAGGTGTGGCAATAACTAAGTAGAAAGGTGGTAAGTTTGAGTAATAATTTGGATCTAGAATCACTGGTACTTTGCGATGGATTAGAGATATGGAAGATTGAAATATCAAGTCTATTTCAAAGTCTGGCTTAAATAATTGTAGTTTGCAGGTGTTCTTGGCCGAAATGTAAAATCACAAGCAGAGATTCCATGAGGTAAGGAATATCCAGAATTAAATCTTAAGCCTGAGATGATTTTGAGCTAGCTGAGAGGAGAAATGAAAACAGGTATGAGAAAGAATTCATGACTAAATTCTTTTAATAATGAATACGTATGATCTGTATGAAGAATCCTATAACAGACTGAAAGAAAAACGTAAATACCTGACTACTTGAAGAAAAATATCTCTAGCTATTTTCAAACGCAACTTCTCCTTTCATTAATTATTGTTATGATTATTGCTCAGCAATGTTATAAATATTTTTAGGTAATTTTACAGCAGAGGTAATTGCATGTTATATTTTCTATCTTCTTATTTTGGAGAATTATCTTTCCACTCCCTTTTCATATAAATTACAGGTTAGTAAGGATATAAAATCTGGAGTCCATACAATTTCCCCTTATGATTTTGTGTATATTTTACTACTAATTGAATGTATTGGTACAAAGCAAAATTTGTAGATTAAATTGAATTTAAAGCTTCTGCAGGCAATTTTTCCTACTTACAAATTTTTAAGACATTTTCTTAATTGTTTAAATATCACTTTACTCAGTATCTTGACATTAATCTCTGATCACTACCTTTGTTTGGAATGGTATGAACCTTCTTAATGTGAAATCTCTAGTTTAATTTTATATATAAGAATTTTTTTCAATTATTGTTTCAGAACCATTTATTCTATATTATTGGACATATTTAATTCATGTTTTAAAAACTTTATATTTTCCATTATATTTTCTATCTCTTTGAAAAATGTTTCTGTAGTACCAAAATATTCTCAAAGTGATGCTCTATATTGCTAATAAAGGTTTCTATTTTTAAGTTTTTCAATTTTTCTAATTGAGCTTTTATTTTGAATAACATCACTTTTATTTTTTATTTTTATTCAATATTTTATATAAGTATTTTTGAGAATATTACTTCTGTTTCATCAAGGAAATATTTTCAGAATAACTACTTCTGAGTCCTGTAATCTTCAAATGTCTTCTACAATACTATAATGAATAATTTTCATTGATCTAAAATTATTTTTCTATGTAATTCAGCCTCATATGCAAAATGTTATCATGTGTGCATTTAAATGTTGACTTCGCATTTCCGATCCAGTTTCTCCTTTTTTCTGGAAAAGGATGTTGGCAGATTCTTAATCTGAGACATAGGCAGTACTCCCCAGCTTCACTGTGTGCCATACCCTGACAGATGGACAGGGTCAGGAAGGTAAATTAGGTTCTATAGTAAGTTACCTTTGGGAGTTTGCTCCCTAAATTTTAAGGATCAGTAAGGAACAGAGCACAGAATTCTGCAAAATTTAAGGGAGTTTAATGTGTTCTATCACATTTAAAGAGCTAAGAAAGAAAAGAGCATGAAGTACAGAACCCCACTGTAAAAAGCAAAAGGAAGAGTGGGTTATTGGTCAATATATTGTGTTTGCTTCAGTTTCTGTTTATTTTCTGTTGGAATAGACCCATGCCTCAACCTCTGCATCTTTCTATTTCAACTTTGTTTAACTTTCAATGGAATAGTGACTACAAACACATACAGAGAGGTGTCAGGTCCCTACTTTATTCTCTCTCTGCCCTTGAGGAAATATTTTAATGTCTCTTACCTCATTTTCTTATCAGCAATATAGAAAAATAGTTCTATTTCCATCCTAGATTAAAGGAAAAGTTTGAATATAATATTTATATAACTAATTAGCTCAGGAAACTCAGTAAGTTACTAATAGTATTATTATTAATTGTAAAATAATAATAGTGATAATATTCTAAAACAAGCATTGTTTAATGAATTTATCAAAATGTAAAACCACATGATCGTGTCAATAGATGCAGAAAAAACATCTGATAAAATTCAACATACATTCATGATAAAAACTCTTAGCAAAGTGGGTATAGAGCGAACATACCAAAACATAATAAAAGCTATTTATGACAAACCCACAGCCAACATAATACTCTATGGTGAAAAGGTGAAAACCTTCCCACTAAAATCTGGAACAAGACAAGGATGCCCAATCTCACCATTTCTGTTCAATGTAGTATTGGAATACCTAGCCACAACAATCAGACAAGAAAACAAAATAAAACTTATCCAGATTGGAAGAGGTAAAATTTATTATATGCAGATAACATGATACTATATATATATATAAAACCCTAAAGACTACAGTTAGAACACACCCTCACACCATACACAAAAATAAACTCAAAATGGCTTAAAGACTTAAGTATAAGACATGACACCATAAAACTAGAAGAGAACATAGGCAAAACATTCTCTGGCATAAATCATAGCAATGTTTTCTTAGGTCAGTCTCCCAAGCCAATAGAAATAAAAGCAAAGATAAACAGATGCGACCTAATCAAACTTAAAAGCTTTTGCACAGCAAAGAAAACCATAAACAAAAGAAAAAAACAACCTATGTACTGAGAGAAAATATTTGCAAATGATGCAACCAACAAGTGATTAATTTCCAAAATATACAAAAAGCTCATACAAACAAACAAACAAAAAAACCCAATCAAAAAGTGGGAGAAGACCTAAATAGACATTTCTCCAAAGAAGATATACAGATGGCCAACAAGCCCATGAAAAGATGCTCAAAATCACTGATTATTAGAGAAATGCAAATCAAAACTACAAAGCGGTATAACGTCACACTAGTCAGAATGGCCATCATTGAAAAGTTTGCAAATAACAAGTGCTGGAGAGGATATGGAGAAAAGGGAACCCTCTTACACTGTTGGTGGGAATGTAAATTAGTGTAGCCACTATGGAGAACAGTATGGAGTTTCCTTAGAAAAGTAAAAATACAGTTGCCATATGATCCAGCAATCTCACCCCTGGGCATATATTTGGAAAAAAAACATAATTCAAAAATATACATGCACCCCAATGTTCATAGCAGCACTATTTACAATAGCTGAGACATGGAAGCAATCTAAATGCCCATCGACAGATAGTGGATAAAGATGATGTGGTATATGTACACAATGGAATACTACTCAGCCATAAAAAATAATGAAATAATGACATTTTCAGCAATATGTATGGACCTAGAGATTACCATACTAAGTGAAGTCAGAAAGAGAAAGACAAATGCCATATGATAGCACGTATATGTGGAATCTAAAATAAAATACAAATGAACCCATTTACAAAACAGAAACAGACTCACAGACATAGAAATCAAACTCATGGTTACCAAGGGGAAAAGGGGTTGCAGAGGGATAAATTGGGAGTTTGGGGTTAGCAGGTACAAACTATTATATATAAAATAGATAAACTACTACATATAAAAATATAAAATACATATTACTATAGATAAAATAGATAAACAAGTCTTACAGTATAGCACCATAGAGCACTGGGAGCTACATCCAACATCCTGTAATAAACCATAATGGGAAAGAATATGAAAAAGAAAAGATATATATATATATATATATATATATATATATATATATATATATAACTGAATCACTTTGTTGTACAGCAAAAACTAACACAACATTGTAAATCAACTATACTTCAAACAAAAAAAATGTCACTGTGATACAAATTGGATGTCTTCACATTATTATGTTTCTATGTCAGAATTTTGAAGTTGGTCTAAAAATGTGAAGACAATATTGTTACTAAATAAATTCATTGATAATTAAAAAAAAAATGTCAGATGTTAGGAGTTCAGTTAAACTTGATTAAATACATTCTTATGATTCCAAAGAGTAGTATTAATCCATATGTTAAGTGAAAATGCTTGCTATAAAATTATCTATATATATTATAATAATTGTGCGAATAAGAAATTAAACCTATGCATATAAAGGAAGACTAAAAAGAACTATACCTTGGAAATCACTGAATAATGAGAATATAAATTATTTGTCTTTTACCTCCTTTTTAGTACTTCCTTAATTTTCTTTCTTAATAATATCAAACAATTCTAATTGAGTTAAACAAGAAAAAAGAAGATCTTGGAAGATTTAGTCACTTTTTGTTATCTTTTCATATGTTTCAGAATCTCTTGATATGATAGTGTATTTATACAAACTGATTCTATTGTTAGACAGGAATATAGTTAATATTGCTCAGTTTTAAGCAGTTTTCAAGCAAATAGGATGAAATATCCATTTTTTATTTTATGGGGGCTTTAAATTTTGCTGAAAATAGATTTTAGAAATTTGTTAGAACAAAGCTTAAATAATGAATAAAGTGCAGCAGACAGTTGGAGCTATCACCATTTAGACTCAGGTAGAAACTAGGTTGCAAAAGAATTCATAGACAAAACAGAGACACAAGAAACAAGGGTAAGTGAAATAATGTTCTGCAGTTAATCTGACCAATTGTCCAATTTTGAGACTCTGGAAAACTGCTCAATTCTTTAAAGTTTATTTGCATAGAGACAATTCCATTTTCTTTCCCATTATTCAAATTGATTATGCAACACACCCACCCACCCACCCCCGTATTGGTGAATATATTAATTTGGACATTATCAGCACACTTATTTACAACATTTTTATTTTTCACCAGAATGACAGGATAGATGGCTATAAATAATGGAGTACGTTTAGAGGGTTTAAGGGAGAAATGTTTAGATTATTTGCAATTGAATTCCATAGTTTGGAGAGTCAGTCTTCCGTAACAACGTTGGTCATTTATCCAGAATAAGATCATGACTTTTTTGCACATCTGGGAAAAACTCAAAACTTATTTCCCCAAGGCCAAATAATATACAATAATGACATTTTCTTCATTCTGTACTAATGCTAAGAAGAACCGGAACCAGTAAATTAATCGCATTGTGAGAGTAATGGAAAAACTTGCAATCTTCATCTGATAAGGAACGTCTCCACACTTTACAACCAACAGAAGGTATACATTAATGAGACTACCAGGAGTTTACAGATCTGTGTTTTGTTTGGTTTTGTTTTTATTTCAGAAAACATAGAATAATCAAATGTGTAAGCTATAAAGGAGTTTAAAGATAATTTGGTCTACCACTCTCATTCTACCTGTTTATGGAAAAGTAGTCCCAAGAGGAAATTATTTGCTATGTCAGAGTATAATTAACTTCTTGATGGTAGGATTACTCAAGTCTTCTGACTGCCAGTTAGTGAGCATTTGGTTCCTCATGTTCCATAAGCTAAGCTCTGATGTGTGTGTGTAGGTGTGTGTTCTTTGGTATGTGCAGTAATTTTCCCCATCTCTTTTGGTAGTTTGGCATTCTGATTGACATCAGTAGTATTAAGTTCCATTCTGTTCTGTTTCAGAACAGCATCACTTAAATTTTATTGCTAAGAAACAAAAACTAATAATTATCCTACCTAAGGACATCTCTTTTCATAATTACAACCTAGAGTAAATTTCCATGGCATTTAGTTATGTAGTTTATATACTGTGAGTTTGTCTAAAAGGTTCTCATTAATATACTGACAGGCTAATTATTTGTGAGTCTAAAATTGGTAGCCCAAGTCAAATGGATCACATATTCAGAAGAATGTAAAGGCTTCTAACTGGAGAGGTCTTAAAAGTTCCAACTCCCTCTGAGACTAGAAGTATTGTGATTTTCTTCAGGTTGCATAGCATGTAATAACTATACCTCTCAATCAGAACTCAAGATAAGCCTGTCTGCCTAAACATTTACTTTCTACTATACAACCTGACCTTTCATATTCCAGGAGAATGCAATATAGGAAATGATTGGGAATTCCTCAAGTACTGATACAAATTAGGGCTGGAAGTGAGATTAATGTGTTCTTGTATTTATTCAATACATATTTATTGAACACTATAATATGTATTATACTACATGTTAGGCTCACTTCTGACCTCTGAGGGCACAAAGATAAAAATACAGGATCCTTAACCTAGAAGCAATAACATGTTTACCATAAAAGGAGCACATGCAAACAAATTTTTAAAGGAAAGTTGTGTAAGTATTCTAAAAAAGATAAGGATAAAAATTTTTTTTTGACACTACAGAGAAAGGAATCATCAATGCAGAGATCACAGAAGAGGAAAATTTTAAGGTTAGTCTTCTAAAGACTTCATATAGATGATATAAGTGAGCCAAAACAGAATGGATAAGGTAATTTTAGGCAAAAAGAAAATCCTAATCAAAGTTGGAAAACCTTGGAAGTGTATGACACATATGAGAACTAATTACAAATTAAATGTAGCTAGAACCTTCCGGAATAAATGTAAATAGATACTTCTGGAATCCTGTGGCATGATATTGACATAATTTGGGACAGATTGTCTAGTGTCCCGCATGCCAGTTTAAAAAAAATAAAATGCTTAAAAAAGTTTTTAATGACAGATAAGTGATAGGATAAGTAAGTCTGCCTAGGTTTATATACTCAGAACCCTTGGTTTAAATATGGTTCATATTAGAATTATGAGGTATTTTCCTAGGACTGAGGCCTTAATCACTTCCACTTCTCCTTGTAGATTTCTTCCTTTTCCTATGAAGTGATTCTTTCATATGCTACACCATATCTGCATACATCTGTGAGACAGCTCTCCTGATAAGATAGCACTGACATTCCTCAGTCTTGATATTTCATTGGTGTATTCAGCTATTCTGGCTCAAAGATGCTCTGCTCAGACCTTTGGTACTCTGATGGTTATATACTGCGAGCCCACACAGTGAATTCAATCGTATTCTTCTCCCTGGTTAGAAAAATTCCACTTCCTTGTTAGAAAAATTACACTCTTTCTCTGGTTCCATCTGATTTCACCACCTTTTGTCACCTGCGATTCATTGCTGACAGATGAAAGACTTCAAATTAAAAAAAATAATAATAATAAAGTAAACGTAATTCTCCCCCTTACTGCATGTCACCCTCAGCATAAGGATCTATGATGTGTCCAATGTAGGTTACAGATTTTAAAATGAGGGACAGATAAGTTGGCATCACAAATACAAAATGCTGATAGTGTGATCCTTCCAAAACAATTGTTTTTTTATATACTGTCATGCTGATTTTGGTTGACATTGCAATAAAGACCTTGAAGATACAATGCTTCTTGGAAAATGCACACGTGTACTTCAGTCATTCATTTTTTTCACATGTCAAAATGATTTGTATAAGGGCACCATGAGGCCAAATCATCTGGATGTTTAGAACAATTGGTTCAATAGTCTGTCTGTGGGTAGAGGTAGTCTTTTGCTTGGGTGAAGATATTTATAAGAACTATATTTTTACCTGGGTGTTAGTGATAGTCCAACTTCAGCAACAAGGAATAATTTAGGCAGCAAGTGATTTCCACTCAATGGCTTATTTTCAGAGCTTATACTAACGTTGACAGCATATCTGAGGAAACCCTTCAAGGGAAGTTGTTTCATGTGTAGCACCAGTTTCTGAACCTGATGTGTGCCAGGGAAAGGCTGTCACTTTTCTAAATAGTTAAGATACAAATGGAACATTTTTAAAAATGAGTGCAGTCATACACATGTTCCAGGCACTACCTTTTCATAATTCTACATGTTAACTATTTCCCGTTTCATCACTCCATTAATTCTACTCTGCTAATAAGGACTTTATATGACTATTTCTGCTCTCAGCCAAGCATTCTGGATAAAATATGTTCACAGTTAGGATTTCAATTCATATTAATCTACTTTAAGACATGCTCTCTGGATATGCTTTGCAAGTAAAAGTGGCAACAGTCATTCCAAAAATGTTAACAACTCATATTAGGTGAGGGAAGTTAGCTTTGAAATCTCAGTTCTTGTTTCCCCTGTTACCTCCCCCTCTTCCCACCTGTAAAAATTACTTTTCTCCTCCCAAAGGATTCTCTTGCCACAATCTTCTCTTCCAACTCTACTGGCTAGTACATGTCTCTTGGTTTAGGACTCACTTGAACAATAATTCATTTCTCTACTAGAGTACAGAGTATCTCTAGATGAAAGGATTATATCTGAGCTCTAATGCACCTCATGGCCAGTTTCTGCAGATAATAACAATAAATGCAGTGTAAGTTCATACACCATGTTCTAAAGAACTTTCAGAAGGTACATTCCTTTAAAATGATCTTTTCTCTTCCTATTATGTGTATGATTTGTATTATTAAACCTCTTGAAGAGTCCTCAATGAAATTTCAAAAGCTTCTATGAAGAAAGCTTAGGTTAAGCAACTGAATGGACATTTTTGGTAAGGTTTCAGATAAAATATTCTGTTCAAAATAGCACACTGTGTAAGGGTGAAGAGATCAGGCCATCTGAGAAGTAATGGGAGGCTGCAAGATGTTAAGGATATACCCAACGCTGCTTAAGCTACTCGACTCTGTTTATCAGATCTGAGATACTGAATTGAAAATAGTTATGTATGTGTCATTAAAAAAGTGACTTTGGTGCTTCATAGAATGATATGGGTGTAAAGCACGGAAATTTTGTTACCAGGTGCATGGCATATAAATATGGTGTCAAACGTTGATTGTCTTAATTTTAGACATTGTCAGTGGTTAAATTATGACCTATTTTAGGCCCAAAAACTTAGGAAAAAAGAGAAAATGAATAAAAAGGAAGAACGAATTAATAACATAATTCAAAATATCAGATAATAGCATATGAAAGACTGTTGATATTCTATTTTCTTATTTCCAGGTCATTTGAGACTTATTCTAGTGATATATCCACAGCCCAGGTAAATGGGAAGTTAACCTGTTGGAGCTAAAAAATCCACCATTTAGATAACATTTCTCAAAACTTCATGTTTACTAACTTTTCTGATAATCATTAAATCTGTCTATAACAAATTTTCACACATGCAAACATTTTATATATATATATATATATATATATATATATATATATATATATATATGTATGTATACACACACACACTCACACACACACACAGCTAAAGACAAAGAAAAAATTCTAGGGGATTACCAAGTCAATTCATGCAGCTAGTAGAGAGAGTGTTGAAGTCAAATATTAGTTTGAGACAATCTCTGACCATTAGAAGCTCAGAGTCTTCTTACAGAGGGATACACATAAAGGAGGCACCTCAGTATGATGGGGAAAAATGCGATCGCCCAAATGAACTAAGGGAATTTTTAAACTACTTGAACTGTAGTGTCATCATTTGTAAGTAGAATATTAATACCCACATTGAAGGACTGTTATGAAAATCAGATAAATTCTATTAAAGTAACTGACACTAAATGATAAATGTTATAAAAGTATCATGAATGGCTGTAGGCAAAGCATACTATAATGGTAGTTTTAATAGAAGCTCAACATATGTTCACATATACAAACAAGTGAGGAAAGTGGTATGGCTCCTTTGGTGCATTGTTCTTGAGAAAAGACTTGAAGAATGTACGAAACTAGTTACCCCCTCTCTGTTGTAACTTCATCTACCCCAGTGTTTCCCAAAGTGGGTTTTGTGAACCATTACTCTCCCTGTATCTATTTGTAGATATTCTCTGATTCAAGGTTTCTTTGAACACAGATGGTTGGATAGCACTGAAATAAACAACACAAACCAGATATCTTCATAGCAGGTCTTTGAGGCTCTAATTTGCACACAAAGACTATGAATGTATCTGTGGTGGTGAGGAAGAAGGCTGGAAGAGACACTATGCAGGTTTAAAAAATTACACCATTTAAAAAAATGGTTCCATAAAGTGATAACCTAATAAACTTGAAGGGTAACACATAATTTTTCAGTTTGGGAAATGCTGGTCTACACTTCTGTTTCTGGAAAATTTGGCTATGTAGCAGAGGACTTTGAGTTCATGAATTTTTTTTCTATATTCATAGATGGCATTTCTTTTCTTCTTTAAATTTTTCTAACATCCTTATTGGAGTATAATTGTTTACAATGGTTACTTTCTGTTGTATAACAAGGTAAATCAGCTGTAGACATACATATACATACATATATCACCATATCTCCTCCCTCTTGTGGCTCACTCCCACCCTCCCTATCCCACCCCTCTAGGTGGAGACAAAGCACTGAGCTATCTCCCTGTGCTATGCAGCTGCTTCCCTCTAGCTATCTATTTCACATATGATAGTGTAAATATGTCCATGCCACTCTCTCACTTCATATCAGCTTACCTTTCCGCCTCCCCATGTCCTCAAGTCCATTCTCTGTCTGCATCTTTATTTCTGTTCTGCCCCTAGGTTCTTCAGAACCATATTTTTCTTTTGATTCCATATATATGTGTTAGCATATGGTATATGTTTTTTCTCTTTATGGCTTACGTCACTCTGTATGACAGTCTCTACATCCATCCACCTCACTCAATTTCGTTTCTTTTTATGGCTGAATAATATTCCATTATATATATGTACCACATCTTCTTTATCCATTCATCTATCGATGGACACTTAGGTTGCTTCCATGTCCTGGTTATTGTAAGTAGAGATGCAATGAATATTGTGGTACATGACTTTTCCTGAATTATTTTCTCAGGGTACATGCCCAGTAGTGGGATTGCTGGGTCAAAAAGTACTCTATTTTTAGTTTTTAAGGAACCTCCATACTGTTCTCCATAGTGGCCCTATCAATTTGCCTTCCCACCAACAGTGCAAGAGGGATCCCTTTTCTCCACAACCTCTCCAGCATTTACTGTTGGTAGATTTTTGATGATGACCATTCTGACCAGTGTGAGGTGATACCTCATTGTAGTTTTGATTTGCATTTCTCTAATGATTAGTGATGTTGAGCATCCTTTCATATGTTTGTTGGCAATCTGTATATCTTCTTTGGAGAAATGATTATTTAGGTCTTCTGTCCATTTTTGGATTGGGTTGTTTGTTTATTTGATATTGAGCTGCATGGGCTGCTTGTAAATTTTGGAGATTAATCCTTTGTCAGTTGTTTCATTTGCAAATATTTTCTCCCATTCTGAGGGTTGTCTTTTGGTCTTGTTTATGGTTTCCTTTGCTGTGCAATAGCTTTTAAGTTTCATTAGTCCCATTTGTTTATTTTTGTTTTTATTTCCATTTCTCTAGGAGGTGGGTCAGAGGACCTTACTGTTATTTATGTTATAGAGTGTTCTGCCAATGTTTTCCTCGAAGAGTTTTACAGTGTCTGGAGTTACATTTAGGTCTTTAATCCATTTTGAGTTTATTTTTGTATATGGTGTTAGGGAGTATTCTAATTTCATTCTTTTACATGGAGCTATCCAGTTTTTCCAGCACCAATTTTTGAAGAGGCTGCCTTTTCTCCATTGTATATTCTTGCCTCCTTTATCAAAGATAAGCTGACCATATGTGCATCAGTTTATCTCTGGGCTTTCTATCCTGTTCCATTGATTTATATTTCTGGTTTTGTGCCAGAACCATACTGTGTTGATTACTGTAGCTTTGTAGTATAGTCTGAATTCAGGGAGACTGATTCCTCCAGCTCCGTTTTTCTTTCTCAAGATTGCTTTGGCTATTCAAGGTCTCTAGTGTTTCCATACAAATTGTGAATTTTTTTGTTCTAGTCCTGTTAAAAATGCCATTGGTAGTTTGATAGGGATTGCACTGAAACTGTAGATTGCTTTGGGTAGTATAGTCATTTTCACACTGCTGATTCTTTTAATCCAAAACGTGGTATATCTCTCCATCTGTTTGTATCATCTTTAATTTCTTTCATCAGTGTCTTATAGTTTTCCTCATACAGGTCTTTTGTCTCCTTAGGCAAATTTATTCCTAGGTATTTTATTCTTTTTGTTGCAGTGGTAAATGGGAGTGTTTCCTTAATTTCTCTTTCAGATTTTTCATCATGAGTATATAGGAATGCAAGAGATTTCTGTGCATTAACTTTGTATCCTGCTACTTTACAAATTCATTGACTAGCTCTTGTAGTTTTCTGGTAGCATCTTTAGGATTTTCTACGTATGGTATCATGTCATCTGCAAACAGTGACAGTTTTACTTCTTCTTTTCCAATTTGGATTCCTTTTATTTCTTTTATTTCTCTGATTGCTGTGGCAAAAATTTACAAAATTATGTTTTGTATTATTGAGCAACCTTGTCTTGTTCCTGATTTTTGTGGAAATGGTTTCAGTTTTCCACCATTGAGAATGATGTTGGCCATTGGTTCATCATATATGGCCTTTATTATGTTACGTTCCCTCTGTGACTACTTTCTGTAGGGTTTTTACCATAAATGGATGTTGAATTTTGTTGAAAGAGTTTTCTGAAACTATTGAGATGATCATATGGTTTTTCTCCTTCAATTTTTTATTATGGTTTATCACATTGATTGATTTGCGTATACTGAAGAACCCTTGCATTCCTGGGATAAACCTCACTTGATCATGCTGTATGATCCTTTTAATGTTCTGTTGGATTCTGTTTGCTAGTATTTTGTTGAGGATTTTTGCATCTATATTCATCAGTGATATTGACCTGTAGTTTTCTTTTTCTGTGACATCTTTGTCTGGTTTTTGTATCAGGGTGATGGTGGCCTCATAGAATCAGTTTGGGAGTGTTCCTCCCTCTGCTATATTTTAGAAGAGTTTGAGAAGGATAGGTGTTAGCTCTTCTCTAAATGTTTGATAGATTTCACCAGTGAAGCCATCTGGTCCTGGGCTTTTTATTTTTTGGAAGGGATTTAATCACAGTTTCAATTTCAGTGTTTGTGATTGGTCTGTTTATATTTTCTATTTCTTCCTGGTTCAGTCTCGGCAGGTTGTGCTTTTCTAAGAATTTGTCCATTTCTTCCAGGTTGTCCATTTTATTGGCATATAGTTGTTTGTAGTAATCTCATGATCCTTTGTATTTCTGCAGTGTTAGTTGTTACTTCTGCTTTTTCATTTCTAATTCTATTGATTTGATTCTTCTCCCTTTTTTTCTTGATGAGTCTGGCTAATGGTTTATCAATTTTGTTTATCTTCTCAAAGAACCAGCTTTTAGTTTTATTGATCTTTGTGATCTTTTCCTTCATTTTTTTTTCATTTATTTCTGATCTGATTTTTATGATTTCTTTCCTTCTGCTAACTTTGGGGTTTTTTTGTTCTTCTTTCTCTAATTGCTTTAGGTGTAAGGTTAGGTTGTTTATTTGAGATGTTTCTTGTTTCTTGAGGTAGGATTGTATTGCTATAAACTTCTCTCTTAGAACTGCTTTTACTACATCCCATAGGTTTTGGGTCATTGTGTTTTCATTGTCATTTGTTTCTAGGTATATTTGATTTCCTCTTTGATTTCTTCAGTGATCTCTTGATAATTTAGTAGCATATTGTTTAGCCTCCATGTGTTTGTATTTTTTACTGATTTTTTCCTGTAATTGATATAGAGTCTCATAGCTTTGTGGTTGGAAAAGATGCTTGATACGATTTCAATTTTCTTAAATTTTCCAAGGCTTGATTTGTGACCCAAGCTATGATCTATCCTGGAGAATGTTCCATGAGCACCTGAGGAGAAAGTGTATTCTGTTGTTTTTTGGATGGAATGTCCTATGAATATCAGTTAAGTCCATCTTGTTTAATGTATCATTTAAAGCTTTTGTTTCCTTATTTATTTTCATTTTGGATGATCTTCCCATTGGTGAAATTGGGGTGTTAAAGTGGCCTACTTTTATTGTGTTGCTGTCAATTTCCCCTTTTATGGCTGTTAACCTTTGCCTTATATATTGAAATGCTCCTATATTGAGTGCATAAATATTTACAATTGTTATATCTTCTTCTTGGATTGATCCCTTGATCATTATGTAGTGTCCTCCTTTGTCTCTTGTAATAGTCTTAATTTTGAAGTCTATATTGTCTGATATGAGAATTGCTATTCCAGCTTTCTTTTGATGTCCATTTGCATGGAATATATATTTTCCATCCTCTCACTTCCAGTCTGTATGTCCCTAGGTGTGAAGTAGGTTTCTTGTAGACAGCATATATATGGGTCTTGTTTTTGTATCCATTCAGCCAGTCTATGTCTTTTGGTTGGAACATTTAATCCATTTACATTTAAGTTAGTTTTCCATGTATATGTTCCTATGACCATTTTCCTGGTCTCCCTCCAGGCTAGCTGTGACGCCCTAGCCTCCTTCAGGCTGTGTTCACACAGCCATCCCCAGTCCTCTCCCTGGGATCTGACCTGTGACGCCCGAGCCTCAGCTTGCAGCCATCACCCACCCCAGCAGGTGAGTGGACAAGCCTCTCAGGTTGGTAAGTGCTGGTCGGCACCAATCCTCTGTGTGGAAATCTTTCCGCTTTGCCCTCTGCACCCCTGTTACTGTGCTCTCCTCCATGGGTCTGAAGCTTCCCCCCGCCTGCTCCCCATCTCCACCAGTGAAGGGGCTTCCTAGTGTATGGAAGCTTTTCCTCCTTCACAGCTTCCTCCCAGAGGTGCAGGTCCCATCCCTATTCTTTTGTCTTTGTTTTTCCTTTTTTTCTTTTGCCCTATCCAGGTATGTGGGGAGTTTCTTGCCTTTTGGGAAGTCTGAGGTCTTCTGCCAATGTTCAGTAGGTGTTCTTTAGGAGTTGTTCCACATGTAGATGTATTTTTGATGTATATGTTGGGAGGAAGGTGATCTCCAAGTCTTAATTCTCCGCCATTTTGAAGGTCCCTCCAAAGTTGGCATTTCTGATACATAACCTGTAGGTAAAGTCAGAGATAAAATGTTGCAATGAGTTATTTAAATGCTCATTCAATTCCCTATGACAAACTGTAAATAAATGCAAATCCTACTTGAGAAGGTAGCAAAAAGGGAACTAAACTACCAGAATCCAAGAATGACATTAGGACTCTAATTTCAAAGCTGAAAAATGGATCATAGAACAATGGTCAGGTCTTGTTATGGCTGTATGACTGAAGGGTGGGGTGGGTAGCTAGTAGTGGCTTATGTGCCACCTAATTGCCAACCTGACAAAGATCTTCCTGAAGGAAACTGCCGGCCATATGCATGACTTAAGGGATACTGATATATTTTTCCTGAAGTCGGTATTTCATTTAATTAAGTCGCCTGTGTATATCTTATACAAATATAGTCTCCACTTCTCTGAGCCAGTAAGTGGTGAAAAGCACTTGAAAGATTGTTCTTATGGGTTTTCTCCCCTCACTTTTAACTTAGATGTTTTCCATACTACCCTGTAGAATTACATTTTTCTTAAAAAATAAATGAATCAGGGTGACATTTAGGTAGTTTTTTTTAAGTTAAATAATTGTTTCCCAGTGTTTTCTGATGCACACACACACATGCACACACATACATGAATGTACACAATGAAACACAAACAAAAATTTTTTTAAAAAACATGAAAATAATGAAGGAAATACATCCAGGGCTAAGGAATGTGTGTTTTATATAGTATTATATTTTGGGTCTTTTTCAGGTTTTTATGATGAAAATGATTTGACAATAAATGTGAAAAATAGGAGCAAAGAGCTCTAAGAGCATTTCAGAAGGTACAAATAGGGAAAGACATACAAAACGGAGAGAGACAATCTTTCTGGCGATGCAAAGGATATATACAATAGTTATATCAATATTGCTGGATTGCCTTGTTTTGATTTTTCTCTTTCATTTTGGTAATCTCTATAGCAATAAGTGTTCACCCATTGCAATTATTTGGCAATAACAATAATATTAATAATAGTAATTAATATTACAGTAACTCAATCAGCTGATGCTCTACATTTCATTCATTAATTGTTTTACTACATCTTCCAAGGATTGAAGTAATTTGGGTACCATGATATTACTTGTACTCTTTAGTTGCTTCATTTAGTTATCATACAGGTAGATATTCACTGCCAGTAACTATATTAACCATATTAAGTATTAGACATAGTAAACAATAGAACAAAGTATTTGTCCTCAAGCATTGCCCAGCATGATGGGAGAAATATTGCCTTGACATATAAACATAGCGTGCCTTTTCAGATTCCAATCACTTCTTTTCTTCTTGCTTGATTGGAATCCAACTTCACCAAGTTGGCCAGCCTTTTTCAGATTTTCATAAACCACACACCACTGCAGTGTGGGACCCAATTTACAGAGTATTCACTAAACAGTCAGATGATGCAACCCAGGTTACCACATGTGGTAAACAAAGACCAATGAGAAAGAGAGGCAGGAAGGATCCAGGCACATAAATCTCCCCTACCATAGAGGACTACCTCAAGCAGTGCTTCTCTCAACCCATCCTAAGTCCTGCACGTTGATCCACCTGCTGTATCTCATCACCGCCCAATTTGAAATGGTAACCAGAATAAGAAGGAATCGCCTTGCACTGCATCATGTCTCTTGTTTCTTCACTACTCCTTTCCCCTCACTTTCACCATTCTGGACTTGCACCTCTCAGATATTAGCATATTAATCCTTCTTTCCTACTTTATTTCTAGTGAGCCTGGGGTAATACACAAACATGGAAGCAAAAGGGTCCATGGGGCTAAAAATTACTATAAAAATAGGAAGATAACAATTAACACGTGGGAAAACTAAACAGTAATGAGATTACCAATTATTGAGTGATGAATACTTTAAACCTAGCATTTATAATTTTTCAAATGACCCTGCAAGAGAACTACTATTTATATTAGACATTTCAGGAAAATGCAGTTCAGGTAAAAAAGGCCCTGACAAGGTCTTGCAGCTAATATTGATAAAAGGATATTCAAAACTAGGGTTTCCTGTGCTCACAGACCGTGTTCTTCCAGCCCAGTGTTTAAGAGATCAGGGCAGACTTCCCTGAGAATGTAGCTTTGTTGTATAGTTAAGGAGTTCATAAGGCAAAGAAGACTTTCTAATCTGAGGGAATAATACTAGCAAAGGGGCATATATTATGTATCACATACCAAGTGCTTAAATCATAAGGCTGGAGCTTTCTTGTTTGCAACTCTATTTGCAGCTTGAGCAGTTCTTCTCCACTACAAGCAACGTCATTCAGGGAAAACAAAATTCATCTAAATTGAGTAGTAAACCTCAATTTTGTCAAGGAAGAAAGAAAGAAGGAAAGAAAGAAAGAAAGAAAGAAAGAAAGAAAGAAAGAAAGAAAGAAAGAAAGAAAGGGAAAGGAAGAAGGGAATGAAGGAAGGAAGGAAGAATAAAGCATGGCTTACTACCTCCTGCTGATTTTGTAAACTTTTGCTCAATGTTTATTTTCATTTTCCTACTAATGCAAGAGAATTTACAAAACTGTAACCCAGAAAGATTATGTAACCTTTAAAATAAGTTTCTGCCTAGATTTAGAATTGCTCTGTAACATGAATATTGACCTGATAGATAGAGATATAAAGAGTATGTTGTTCTGGGAATGCCAAGGTCACTGCTGGGAAGACACATGCTGATGAATGATCTGTAGATTGCTGAGCTGGGAAAGTTTCAGAATTGTCAATGCTTGAATAAATAAATAAATGAATAAATAACAAGAGTCAGAGGCAATGATTCAGAAAAAAATGGAGCTAGGGAGAATGAAGTAGGACAAGAATAGAACTAAACTGAGGAGAAATAGATGAAAAAAGAAAAAAAAAGAACCTCTGGCAAAGTCTTTCTTTGCTTCAAAGTTTACTTACTGTGCTACTTTTTATTTATTTTTACTTATTTTTTCAGTGGCAGAATATCTGTATTTTGGAAAGTGTTTTACATCATAGAATAACTTTATGTTATTATGTTTATATTTATTATGTTTATGTTTTGAAAATACTTTCTGTCCTTTGGTATTTTTTATTTTAATGTCATTATCTTAGTGGACCTTGTTGATATGCAAATGAATTATCTATAAAACATAGTAACAGCTTATTATCATATAACACAAGGGATTGTATGATTTTTATCAGTTAAAATATAGTCACCGATGCACTCTCAGAGTTCAGAGGAAGGTAAACTGTGATTCCTATATGAATGTGGTAGGTAGGAGAAATCTAATGGGAATAGACAAAGATTTACAGATGTACAAGATGCTGATAGGAAAGCAAATCTACAAAATCAGTAAGCTCTACAAATGTTGGGAGTGTCTGGGGATGGGATAGCTGGACTTATGGAAGATGTGTGAGGCATCACTCCTTGGGCTGCTCCAGTGATTTTTGGCAAAAAGCTTTGTAAAAAGAAATAATGAAGGTTAAAAGGAAGAAAGGAGGAAAGGAAGAGGTAGAAAGTATAAAATCCTTCATGTTTCTGCTCCTATGACTTTGGACAAGTCTCTAACACTCATTATCTCTAATTTTCTCACCTGGAAAATGGAAATGTAATATGTTATATAAATTAAAGCAGAGTACAGGAATAGTTGGTTCTCAATTTTCTTAACTCTCTGAAAGTTACTAGAGAGAGGGTGACATATTTGGAAAAGCAGAGAAACGAATTTGAAGTAAAGCAGATATGAGTGTGACTCTTCTCTGAATTTCTGGTTGAATTAACCTGGAAAAGTTATGCCCTAAGATGTTACAAAAGAAATCCAAATGAACTTTTTGGCCAACCCAATATTTAGATGTGTTGGGATATTTTGATTATATTAAGAATTACACCGACTGCTATAGAAGATGAGAGATTAGACATAAAAAGAAAGCCAGAGCTTAAAGCTAATATTTGAAGATACTGTTTTTAAAAACCTTTCAGTAAATAAAACTTTATTTTTTACAACTAACATTAATTTTCTTAATTTTTATCTTTCTAGAACCTCTGTTTTGACAAACAATCTCATAGTCTTCCTGGTCTCCTCTTTTGCCTTTTTTTTTTCCTGGAATTAAGTACTTTTTATTGTCTTCCATTATGCTGGGAATTCAGATGGGTAAACTTGCAATAGAACCTATCCTTTAGCACGATATGATAGAACAAATTTATAACAAGATGCCAGAACTACCAACTGTACATGGCATTTCTGGATAATTCTGAAACCATGCTACTTTGTCCACTGGTTCCTGGCACAGGGAGTCTCATGGGAGCTACTACAGAAGAAGTCCCAGCAGGCTTACAAAGGCAAGTAGACCACAAGGAAATGATCCTAGCCAAAGTTACTAATGCATGATTCTTACCACATTATGACCCAATCCCTTTCTGTTACCACCACGACTAATGACTAATACTCATATAATCTCATTCTTGAAGTTTGAAATTACTATTCCCTTATGGAAAATTTATAGCTGCCTTTGATTTCCTTAACTTCAGCCACCATAATTCTCTATGATTAAACATAATTTTTAGTGATGAATGGTAACCATGAGGCTGATATTGTAAGAAGGTCTAATTATGGATACCTTTGGTAGTTTAGACAAAGTCTTAGAGAATTAATCTTAGAGGAAATGAAGAGTAGTCAAGGATCTAAAGAGGAATGGACAAAAATAAGTTCATATTTTAGGAAGATCTCTCTTGGAACCAAGAAAATTATCAACTGCATGAAAGAGGAGGTAGGTTTTTGAAAGAAGCAAAGATACCAGCTATACAACTTTTGTACTAATACAAGTGAAGGATTAATAGAACACTATGTTAAGGTAGTGATGAGGGAAAGAAACAAGACTAAACAGAACACATTAAAGTCGTATAATCAACATGAACTGGAATTTAATTAAATATGAGAAGTGAGGAGGAAAACAAGCTAAGTACGAGCCCCCAGTTTCTGGATTGAGACACTTGGTAAATAAGGAAAATACAGATTTGAACAAAATGTAAGTTTGGTTTTATATGTAAGGAATGTGACGTTTCTATGAGTAATACAGAAAAAGTTGACAACGTTATGGAAACTAAGAATGGAAAGGGTTGCAGAATGGAGGAATTAATAGTTTCATAGTTTAATAAAGTGTGTACATCTGAAACATTGCAGGGAGGTCAAGTCAAGTGAAGACTGAACATTCTTTATTACATTTCTGTTCATCTTCATGTTTACCCTTCTTTAAATATTTAGGTTAGTAACTTGATACTAGATCAAGGGAACACAATAGGACACTATGAAGTAATGCCATGAGATCTCTTCGCAAATCAGCTTCTTCCCAACAAGAAAAACAACAAGAAGACTCACATTTTCATTTTTCACTGGGCCCCACAAACTATGTAGCCAGTTCTGTCTTCAAGGATATTTGTGTGTGTGTGTGTTTGCTTCATGGAATTTGGTAACATGCTACCTTATAATGGAAAGCCATATAACTAAGATAGTTTTTTCTGACAAATAGACAAAAATGAAGAAGATTTTTAAAACATTTCTGTTGCTTTAAAGAAAATAACACCTTAGGTCAAGGTAATTGAACCTGAATGGTTTGTGTGATTTAAAAGGAACACCCCTGCAGTTACTGAGAACTTAATCACAACTGAGGGGCCATAGGGAGAAACTGAATTTTGGCCCTTGCACATTCTCTTTCATTTTGCAAAACAAATGATGTCCCAAGGGACAAAGTTGGTCACTGGGATTCTTATAAAGTACCATATATTTACTCAGAAATTACTTAGCATTAACTCTTAAGAGGAGTTGTGCTTTTTTCTTGAAAACATTTTTACTTGGGAAGAAAAAATAAGTCAAATGATAAATTTTTAACTACAGTCCAAGTAGCAGCATGAATAAGCACAACTCACAACCATTTAGTTAATTGCCCCAGGATGGTACATATTTAGAAGACAGTATCTGTGCCTCTAGCATCATGTAAAATCAGTGGGTAACAAGGGGATCCAGACTTGGAAAAGTTAACCTTTTATCTAATAATCAGGCAGAAGAGGGTCCACAAGCAGATTAGGTGTTAAAAACCTGCCTTGTATTCATTGTGAACCCTCCTATTTCTAGGTTTGACCTCTCATTAACATATCTTTACTTGATTGGTTTCTATATACCCTTTACTAGGTTTTGCTGCTGCTGCTGTTGTTATTGTTATTATTGTTTTTAAGCTTCAATATTGGTTATGCACTGGTATTTACCTTCTTCCTCCTGTTCTCAGCCATGTATCCTTCCCACACCTCCATTTTGAGGCCAGTAAGGTTCAGTTTCACATGAGATTAAATCTCTTTTTTCTGTAAAAACCTGTGTCATTAGGATTGTTGAGGGAAATTGGGATCTAACATGTTTACATCTTGAATTTTAAACAGAACATCTGCTATCATTTCAGTACTGTTACCAAGTCCAAACTCCTACTGCTAACAGCACAACAGATCAATAAATTGAGAGACCAGTTGCTGAGGCAAAGAATAGTGACTTTTTTTGGAAAGCCAGCAGACTGAGAAGGTGATGGACTAGTGTCCCAAAGAACCATCTTACCCGAGTTAGAACTCAGGCTTCTTTTATACTAAAAGGGGCGGGGATGTGGCTGGTTGTTGCAAACTTGGTGTAGGAATTCTTTGTTCTTACAGCTGTCCAAGTAGGTCTGGCCACGATGTTCCTATAAAACTCCAACAAGACAAATACTATTCTCTGTTCTGCAAATTTTTATCTCTATATGAATGGAAAAGTGTTGTATATTTAAAAGTCAGAGCCCTGAGAATAGCTTAACCTTTATATTTCAGGCTACAGGCAACATTCTTTTGCAAAAGTGCAGAGCCAGCATGACTAAGCACAGGCAACAGAGCACAAGGGTTACAGCTAAAGGAATATATCATATATGGAGTCAGATTTGTTCTTCTCTGTTATAGTACTATGTTTTGTGGTGCCTGGTACCCAAGACTTTTCTCAGTCTGCAATTGCCCACCTAGTTCTATAGGTAACTGAAATGATTTTTCCATTTACAAAAATGGTTACTATTCCTCTATTTACTTTCTAAAAAAATAAAAGTTTGATCTCTTATTCATTGCTACTTCTTGTTTTTATTTGTTTTTGTTTCATGTTTGTTGTTTGTTTTGGATGAGGAGGTTATTTTGTTCCACTTTATCTCCACTGATAACACAGGGAAGTAAATGCATGTAGTATTTTACTGTGTTTAAATTGTCATTGTGGAGCTTCACACTGATCTTGCACATTTTTCACCCTCAGTCAGTAGTCTTGCACTATTTTTGTCATGGGAAAGAAATATATTTCATGCAGTGATCATTCTGACTCTCTCTCTCTCTCTCCCTTTCTGTGTATGTGTGTGTGTGTGTGTGTGTGTGACAGCCCCAGCCTAAAGAATGTCACCTGATCTCAAATTGCTTTTTTGTTTAGTTCTGCTATTCCTGATCTTGTGTTAATTAGTCATACCGATATCATCATTAGTATCACAATTACCACCTTCAGATTCATCACCACCATTTTCACATTATCAATTCTCCAACATATTTAGAACAAAATGGTCTAAGCTTACTGTTTACCATACACTATGCTAAGTGCTGTACATTGGAAACTTAGAAAAACACAATTAGGTACACATAGTTATTACGGTTAATTTACACTTGGGAAAAGTAAGGCAGGAAAGCTAAAATAAAATTCCCAAGTTTACATAATTAGAAAGTGGCAGTGCTGAGGGTGGGGGGAGGGAGGGATTGGGAGTCTGGGATTAGCAGATTCAAGCTATTATATATAGAATGGACAAACAACAAGGTCCTACTGTATAGCACAGGAAACTATATTCAATATCCTGTAATAAACCGTAATGGAAAAGAATATGGAAAAGAACGTATGCATATGTATAACTGAATCACTTTGTTTTATAGTAGAAATTAACACAACATTGTAAATCAACTATACTTCAATAAAATAAATTAAAGAAAAAAGAAAGTGGTAGTGCTTCTACATGAACCTGGGTTTGCTTGGATATTGTATTTAGTTCTTAAAATATATCTTATTTTTGTGATAAGATATCACAAAATGCTTTGTGATAAGAATACATTATTTTGATAGCAATAAAACACATTAATTCATTTTGATAGGAATAAAATACCTCAATTTAACTCTTTAGAGTTTTTGCATCTACTAAAATCCGTATTTCCTTCATAAAAGAGAAGTTGTATAGGTGTTCACTTGGCTCAAAACCATCACATACATTCATTAATCTTATGTAAACGTTACCTTAACAGAGATTTTAAATTAGGATAAGCTTGAAGGTAAGCTTCCCAAATTGGTTCTATTTGGCTTTATGGATACATTTACTTATTTTATAGTGTTTCATGGTTTACACACGAAGGCAGCTAAAATGGCACTTGAATGTCAACGAAGGCAGTCTAATCAGTAGTCTGTTCTTGCAGTGAGTAAAGATAAGTTGAAAAGATGGCAGCATGTAGTGACACTAATAACCATATAACAGACTCTGTAGCTGAAATGTTAGAGAAATCAGTGAGTAGTTTATTCTTCCTCTTTTGATTATTATAGTCTCAACATGTATCTGGGAGTCAGCTTCTTACAACACCACATGTAAATTGATTATCCTTTTAAGGGATCTGAATATGAGTTTTTTTGAAAAGAAGTAGAAAGAAAATGGGCTTTTTAGCATAAAACTCAAAAAAATAAATAGGGTCATGTTTGATTCTTCAACTGTTTAAATATAGTCAGTCATGAGAAAGATTGTGGTTTGCCCTAGACAATGGAGACACAACTAACAGGCTGACTTGGCAGACATATTTGGGGTAAAATCAGAAAGAAGAGACTAACACTGAGAGTACCAATGATCAAATAATTCTCTCTCCTTGACAGAAAATATCAAGAGGAGACTGCATGGTCATTTGTTAGAGATATTTGAGTATGGATTCTTCCTTTGGGTGGATAAATAGAATATAGTCCCTCAGAGGCTTCCACAAACACTAAGATGCTATGATCTTATTATCTCCTTGCTCACACAGTGTTCCAAGGGCAGGATACCATTACAAGGCTGGGACCTTGGCTTCTCTAGCAGCTTTGTGTCTGGGAGCATAGCAAATGGAGACATCATGGGAATCCACAGGGTCAGAAACACAGTATGTTTCAGGGAAAGTCTGAAGGACAGACATGCCCTGAATATGAAATGACCAAAATCAGTTTAAGCCCTTTTTCTATGCTCAATTGCAGTTACTTTTGTGAGCCTAGTGCACTGTCTGTAGGCAGGCTCTTTTGCTCCGCATGTGTTTACTTCTCTGCAAATTGTTTTTTTTCTTTTAAAGCAGCAGCCACTGTTAAGAATCAAAGTCCATTTGCATGGTGCAGTGCCAGTACAATGTACTTTATTGGACAATAAGCCTTCTGACACATCCATTTGAAATCTTAATCCAGGAGCTCTGCTGCATTTCTAACATTATGACAACATGTCTGAAGGAAGGGATTTCATTTGATCATGATTTTACATTTATCACTCATTACTTTGGATAAATGAATGGAGAATTAATTTGAACAAAATAGTAAAACTAATCCCAATGTTATGAAAGTTTTGACAGTGCCGGAACAAAACAATTCTCTTAATGTGCTGACCATTGCTTATGCCATAAAAATACTCCTAACAGTGGTCAAACTAGTTGGAGTACACTATTATTTTCTCCAAAGCTGGATCTGGATCTTTGCCCAGAATATATACCAAATACTCCCATCATTGTAGTGCTTAAGAAAGAATGTTGCTTAGGAGGAAAAAAAGTTGATCACTGGATACAAACAAACAAGAACTACAGTTCACTTCAGCAGGGGGAAATAATAAGTAATAAGTCTGGGCAGCAAAGTAAATAGACTAAAACCTTGAAGAGCATACATTTAAAAGTAAGACAAATATCTGACAATGACACTTAGAATATGACTGACATGCCAATGAGGAATTGAGTATGAATTATGCTATTTAAAGTAAAATATTTTCTAATTAAAGGGTTTAGGGTACAGACCAGGATGAGGTAGAATTAAGGAGTGGATAGAATAAAATATCTTCCCAAAATGTTTGAATATAAAACAAAAAATATAGCTTGAATAGAGCTATTTTTAACCTGAGCTTGTTGAATTGTATTAAAATTACAGACTTCTAGGTATTAAAGAACACAGTAATAAAAGACAGTGGAGTTGGAAAGGCCATTACAATTCACTAAGTTCTAACACTTCATCCTTTAAGTAAGGAACATAACAGCAATATGTGCAAGTAACTTGCTCCAGTTTATATAGATAGTAGATTACCATGATCTGGTGTCTTTCTCTGCCCACACCACTCTGCCATTATGTCTACTACCTCATTGATTCTCATTCCTCCTTACACTTTCAAGACCCAGAAGGCATATAATTCACTCTGCTGGTAATACAAACAGTAACACTTGATGTGTGTGTGTGTGTGTGTGTGTGTGTGTGTGTGCATATGCATGTGGGGAAAGTAGAGCAGGGTGGAAGAGGGGAGAGGTGTACTTTGAAAAATATTTAGAGAAATCCTGATGTTCCTGCAGACAAGCCCATCATGTTCCCTCCTTCTTAGCCACTTTCATCCCCACAGTGAGAATTGCTTTCTAGAATTCAATGCATATTCACATAATATACTAATTACATAGGCGACTCACTAACCTACTAGAAATCAGCTTCACTATGTTGCAGAATCACATATAATTGCTGGATACAGATCTCCCTGTAAGACAATGTAGGAACTTAATTGAAACTTTGGTGCAATGTAACAAAGAGCCCCCTAAACAACTCTTCAGGCTATTCATTTCAGCCATACAGTTAATCTGTCTGTTACTTTCCCCCAGTTTTTAGAGAGCCAAATTGTCATTTGAATAAGTTGACCAAATAATTGGTCATTATATAGACACAGGCTTGGGGTATGACCTTAGTAGTTGGTAAAGCAGAGCCTCAATTCCCCCATAGAAAGAATGCCATGATACAAATACGCCAAATGTCCAGACACCTGAATTTTCTCCAACCTTATTTGTAACTAGGAACATCCATCGTCACTGATTTAGGATAGTTTGACTTATGATTTTCTTTTGACTTTACAGTGGTGTAAAAGTGACATCAGTTCAGTAGAAACTGTACTTCAATTCTGATTTTTGATCTTTTCCCAGGCTATTGGTATGTGTTACATATTCTTTCGTGATGCTGGGCAGCAGCTGTGAGCCACAGCTCCCAGTTAGCCACGCAATCATGAAAGTAAACAACCATATACTTAATTACTATCCTGCTTTTCACTTTCAGTACAGTATTCAATAAATTACATGGAATAGTCAACACTTTATTATAAAATAGGCTTGTGTTAGATGATTGCCCAACTGTGTGTAGGCTAATATAAATGTTCTGAGCATGTTTAAGGTAGGCTAGGCTACGTGGTGATGTTCAGTAGGTTAGGTGTATTAAGTGCAATTTCAACTTATGATATTTTCAACTTTGATGGGTTTATTGGGAAGTAACTCCATTGTAAGTCGAAGAAGATCTATATCACAAAATGTACCCATCATCTTTATTACCTACAAGTTCCAGTTATTAAAATTGAAATGTTTTATCTGATATACAAGTCTGTCTACATTACAATCATTTTAAGGAGTTTGCATTATTAAAAAGAAATTAGAAAAAAGATTTTTCTAAACAAATGAATCTTCAATTATTCACACCACAGTTTTTATAAGATAGAAACATCTGTCCAGGGTATAAGTAAGGTTAATATGATATTTTAAGGAGGAAATTATACTTAAGGTAAAACTACTATAGAACTGTGAATTGCAAAAATTTTATAGATAGAAGAAACAATGTTATGGGAACTCTGGAATCAGAAAGAATTGGAATTTAATTTCTGGATCCATCACTTTAATGATTGTGTGGCTTTAGGCAAAGGTCTCATTCTCATTCTCAATTTCTTCTTCTGTAAAGTAGTAGCAATAACATACCTACATCATAAGGTTCTGAGAACAAAAGGGATTATAATATATGCATTTAAAATATGTGAGTTGTTTATTTTGTTGGTAGCTCTTCATCTAGAGTGCTCTAAGCAATATATATAAGCAAAGTACCAGCAATTATTGTTGATTCTGGTCACAAAGTCAGAATAATTCCAATGAATAAAATGTGTCCACTGTGTTTCCATAAAGACATTCAGTTTCACATCTTCCAAATGGTTATTTGTGTTGAGCTTCTCAGAACCTGGTCTGTGTGTGTGGGCACACAGGCATGTGTGTCTAAGCATGTGCATATTTTAAGCCCCAAATTTCTAACATCTCCATTTAAGTTCCACTATCACTACTTCATTTATTTTATTTTCTCTCAAATCCATTATAAAGATTATTGGAAACCAGACAACATAATGATCACTTTAATATTCACCAGACATATTTTCTCTTATTTATTGAACATGAGTTTTCCATTTTTAGTATAACACTTTTTTCATCTTACTATATGTCTTAAGTAAACCATCCAGTTTCTATCTACTCAGGAATATTGGAACGTGTTGGAAAGCCATTATCTGGTAAATTGGTTCCATGTAAACAACTCACCAGGATCATTCAGGCCAACAAAGTGAGCATTTTGCTCAAAAGATCTGTATAATTGCCTTAACTATTTTATTTTTCCATGTAAATAAATTACGTGCTACTTAGAGAAGTAAAATCTTTTTGAGTTCTCATTTTTAGTCCTAAAAACCAGAAAATTGCAAATACGAGATGAGAGATATGATATAGTTATCCACATAGTTCATACAGTATAATGGACAAAATGATATATTTAGCATTTGCTAAATCAAGAATGAGATTAAGACCCACCATTTAATCGGAATAGATGGTTGTTGAACAATGCCCAGGCACACATGAGATGTGCCTATCCCATTATTGAATCAGAATGAGAAAGCTGCAGTGAACTATATTTTGTCCAGAAATATACATTAGTGGATTGTTTTGTCATTCAATTGCTAAATGCAATAACATTTAAAATAACCTGCTTGTCATAAAGTAAACATCTAAAGCAAGGAAAATAAGATATGTTCCTTCCTCTACTTAGAGGATATATTTAGAGAACATAAAAAAAAAAATGTTCCCAGCATCAAGCATGAGTCTTTCTAAAAAAACAAAAACAAAACAAAACAAAAAATCCTGTAATGTCAATCACCTTCCCCCTACAACCCAAATTAAAGCACTTCAATATCTTTCTGTTGGTCTTAAAAAAGACCAAACATTTTTAAGAGGTTTCATAAATCTCAACATAATCTGGCCCCTGCCTTTCTCTCCAATCTCATTTCTGGTCCTTCCCTCTCAAAACTCCAAATGTTTTCTCAGTTACTTGTATTAAACATCTTCCCTCTTGCTAGGGTCATGCTTTGTTCCTTCTATCTGATCCCTTTTGCTCTTTGCCTAATTAACTCCTATTCTTCCATCCAGTCATATATGAAATGTCCAGAAAAAGCAAATCTATTGAGAAAGTAGCTTAGTGTTTGCCTAGGGCTGAGAGTGGGAATGGGGATTAACTGTAAACTGAAATGAGGGATTTTATTGGAAGAATGAAAATGTTTTAGAATGAGTTTATGGTGGAGGTCGTAAATTTACTAAATTTATAACTCAGTAAATTTACTAAAATAATTGAATTGTAGATTTAAAATGGGTGCATTTTATGGTATGTAAATTATACTCCAATAAAAATGTTTTTAAAAAAAATTCAGTGTAGTCTGGCTTTCCCATTAGCAGTGATGTAATCCCATTTAATAGTTTAATTTGTGTTCACCTCTAAGGAAAACCATGTAAGCATTCTTCACAGATTCACAGCTTTTCCGGGCCTTTTCTTTAACAGCTTGCATCTGAGGCTTTCTCTGGAAGAATGCTCTGGGCTACTGGAACCACTTGGCCCACCTGGAAGAGAGCCTGGAGTGCCTGGAGCTTCAGTCCCCAGGGTGGACATTAGCTGATTACTGACTGGTACAGGAGGATGGAAACTGAGCTGTAACTTATGCTCCCAATAAGGCTGAAGCCAACTTTCCAGGGTCTCTGTCTGGATATGCACCCTTCTTAGCAGGTTTCCCTTTCCTCTCCTACTTCCTGGATATAAGATGTACCAAGTTCTGGGATCTCTTTCTTAAGACTGACAGACTCCTACCCAAGACACTGACCCATCCAGAAACATGTGCTTTGAAGATTTAAAATATCAAAAGTAAAGTGGAACAATTTACAATGAACCTTGTACATCATATTCTAATATGAGTTCCAGAGTTCTTCACGTATTCTTCCATCTGCTAGGGGTACCCTGAACTGCTCTTCCTGCTCCTCTTCTCTTAGATACATTTCAGTCCAAGTTAGGCATTATCTTCACTCAGGGAGTCTTCCCACAGCTTCCAGTATGGAACCAGTGTCTTTTTTGAGACCAGAACACCCTGTTGTTTCATTTTCATAGCATTTAATATTCTTTATAGAAATTTCCTCCTTATTGCTAAACTCTCTTTGTCAACAGTGTAAGTCAAAGTGAAGAGATTTTATCTTTTATATATCACTTCTTACTGCCTAGTACAAGTTCTAACATATAGTAAGTATACAGTTAATAGTGATTCAAAATAACTTAGCAATCTATATTTTGATATGGAATGCTGCTTAATATATAAATATGTTTTCAGAAAGTTGAAAATCCTTTAAAATATCTAAATATATAAATATATTATATAACATTACATTAATTACACATTTATTTAAAAATAAAATGTTAGTGGTTATTTCTGGGTATTGGAGGGCATTTATGATTTATAATTCACAATTTAACTTTATATAATAATTTTTCTCACATTAACAGTTATTACAATGTAGGAAAAAACGAGAAGTTATTACAATGTAAGAAGAAAAACTCAGTGAGTGGGTTTAATTAAGAGCATATATTGGAGCCAGGACATGGAAGCAACCTAAGAGTCCATCGACAGATGAATGGACAAAGAAGATGTGGCACATATATACAATGGAATATTACTCAGCCATAAAAAGAAACGAAATTGAGTTATTTGTAGTGAGGTGGATGGACCTAGAGACTGTCATACAGAGTGAATTAAGTCAGCAAGAGAAAAACAAATACCGTATGCTAACACAAATATATGGAATCTTAAAAAAAAAAAAAAAAAAAAACAGGTTCTGAAGAACGTAGGGGCAGGACAAGAATAAAGACACAGATGTAGAGAATGGACTTGAGGACACAGGGAGGGGGAAGGGTAAGCTGGGACGAAATGAGAGGGTGGCATGGACATGTATACACTACCAAATGTAAAATAGATAGCTAGTGAGAAGCAGATGCATAGCACAGGGAGATCAGCTTGGTGTTTTGTGACCACCTAGAGGGGTGGAATAGGGAGGGTGGGTGGGAGACACAAGAGGGAGGAGATATGGAGATATATGTGCATGTATAGCTGATTCACTTTGTTCTAAAGCAGAAACTAACACACCATTGTAAAACAATTATACTTCAATAAAGTTGTTAAAAAAAAAAAAAAAAAAGAACATGGGCAGTACAGGGCTGAAAGAAAGACAAGTAAAAATTCCTGCAGAACAGGACCAGGGCAGAGGAGAGCTCTGGGAGTTAAGCATAGGATGCTAATACTGATGCTCAGATGGACCTGCTACATCAAAGACAAAGCTCAGAAGATGCCTTGGGTCTAAAGGAATTGATATTGAAGGAAGCAACAGAGCTAGCAAGAATAGTAATTTACCTTCACTTATAAGTTTACATTTTATTTGTATTTTATAATATATACATAAATTTTTGCATTTGAAATGTATTATATATTTAGCTTTGTGGGTTTTTAAAATTTTATGAGTTCTGATCTCATTTTAAAATAAAACTCCTGGATTTGGAAATAGTGAACCAAAAAAAAAAAAAAAAAAGCATATATTGGGAGATTGGGATTGACATATATACACTACTAGGTATAAAATAGATAACTAATAAGAACCTACTATATAGCACAGGGAACTCTATTCAGTGCTCTGTGGTGACCTAAATGGGAGGAAACTCCAAAACAGAGGGGGTATATGTATACATATAGCTGATTAACTTCACTGTACAGCAGAAACTAACACAACATTGCAAAGCAACTATACCCAATTAAAAAAAAAAAAAAAAAAAGAGCGTATAGGCATTACACATTGTCAGAATGTCATTGTTATTATTTATTATTGCTGATATTGTCTATTAGGGGAGAAACAAGGCTATATTCAGGATCATTTATATCCAAATATGCAAGAAACTGCCTTCTCAGCTTAATCATAAGGCTGACTTTACAAGCCACATCTTTTAGTTATTATTAAAAATATAAATGAATAAAATCAGTTTTATTTTAAAAAGTTTCAGACAATTGTTGTAACTCTTTAGTGGCTAGAATCTTATCATGGCTTTAGAATGGCTACGTAAATTTTTATTTTCATTCTCCAGGCTTGGCAGTGGTATAGGATAGGCCATTTAGCATAAGTTGAAAGATATGTGTGCATGTGTGTGTATGTGTCTGTAGGTGTGTTTGTGTGCTATTGCATATGTGTATGTGTGGTAACATCAATTTCTAAATATTTAAAATTATTGGTAATTTGAAGAGTCAAATTAGTTGCCATATGAGTAATCATTGTTTTGCAATATTTCTATTATTTTCAGTAAACACAAGGCTGAAAGAAGCCAACATAAAATCACAAAATGCCATAAAGCTAAGAACTAGAACAACACGACCCCAGAGTGCTGAGAACTGACTTATGGCAAAATCTCCAGGGTCCACTTCAGCAAATTGTGCCTAAAAACCTTATTCTTGTGAAATGTTCTCCTTCAGAACATTTCAGCTGGGACATATATGTTTTCACCAGCTGAACATTTATACTTTACGATTTGGACTGTCAATTCACAAATATCACATTTCCAACATTACTGAACTCCCTGAAAACAATAATAATACAAAAAAGGCAGAGGGAAAGAACTTGTCATTTCTTCCTGGCATAATAACAGATATAGATCTCAGATGGTTGGGGTAGAAGATTTTCCTCTTGAGTATTAACTGAGGCATAAGAGAGTAATGAACAAATCATTGAATGGAAGTTGTAGTTTTCTTCCTTATTCCTCTGTTTTATTTTTCTCTTGCCCTTTTCTATGTTTTTTCTTCTCTTTCATTTTCTCTCCTCCCTCTATTTTTTCTTCATCTGGTTTCTCTTCTTCTTACTTTTTCTTCTTACTCCATCTATTTTTTCAAATCTTCTTCCCTTCTCTGTCTCCCTTCCTTCCTTCCTTCCTTCCTTTTTTTTCTTTTTTCTTCCTTCCACCTCTTCTTTCTTCTTGTCCTTCTCCATCTCCTTCCCTCCT
Source organism: Balaenoptera ricei (assembly GCF_028023285.1). Lineage (NCBI taxonomy): Eukaryota > Metazoa > Chordata > Mammalia > Artiodactyla > Balaenopteridae > Balaenoptera > Balaenoptera ricei. Next base: position 18,351,532 of record NC_082651.1, on the reverse strand, counting down.
CCTCCTCCTCCTTCTTCACTTTGTATTATTAAGACACATTTTCCAGAATAGTATATTAATATTTTAGTAAAGATCTTATTTTATAGGGCAAAAACCATTCCAATTTAGAAAATTTAAGACAGAAGAACATTCAGTTTAAGAGAAAGTGGGAACTACAGAATATTAAACAGCAAGTTACTTATTGCTGATTTGGTAACTTTACTGGAATACCAGTGAATATAAGCCATTGGTCCTCTACTCAAACCTCTTTACACTGAAAAATATATAAACTTTGGTCTTATAATAGATCTTTCAAGTGAAAATACCTAAGATTGAGTCAAGGATATGAGTATCTTTTTAAATCTCCATGGATAATGGTGTTATATCGTCCTTATTTTAGAATGATGGACTTTATACCCTAGGTCAGGTAAACCAAGTAGAAGAACATAACTTTCCCCATGTTTAATTCCAATAAGTAAGTTACCAAGTACACAATCAATGGTCATTCTAAAACTAACTAATTAGACTGAAGGGCTTCCTGATTCTGATTCTCCTTGTCTAACTCATCTGGAAATGAACATCATGCAGCTTAATGAAGGGAAGAACCCTTGGAACAGCTGCACCTTCTCATTTTATTTATTCCACAGTCACTGCTCTAACTTACTCTATTCCACCTTAAGGAAATCATTACTTATCTGGAACACGGTATAACTTGCTGGCAATGGATTAAATGAGCTCTTTCATTGTAGCATGGCTTCATAATATATTTCTCAAACTTTGATAGAAAAACAAATCTCTTGAAGATTTTGTTAAAATGTAGATTAGGAATCAGTAAGTCTGAGGCGGTGTCTCAGATTCTGCTTTACTAATAAGCACCAATCATACCTGGACTCTGTGATTACTTCCCCCACTTACAGTGAACTCTTTGAGAGCAGAGAAAATGCCTGGGCTTTCCAGTGTACACTATTTCCTCTTTGGCATATAGCAGGGGGTGAAGGCAGTGTTATGAACCAAATGGATTCAGAAAGGATAATATAGCTAGAATTATTAGTTAGATGAATGGACAGATTTATATAGAGATAATAAATGATTGAATAGGTACAGAGATGACAAGAATAACATTTTTGAGGGCAAGACTGATTAATATCTCTATATATGTATTTTTAAGTAAGGAATAAAATGGAGTCCAGAAAATTTAGTAAGACCTAAGATTTTTCAAGTGAAGGCTTTGATGCAGCATTATGTTTAAGAACATGTAGTCTACTGACATAAAATATAAATGAAAAAAAATATTGCAATCTGAATATATAAATCAAAATTTTATAGACCAATTGTTTTCACACTGCAGAGTTTCTTCAAGGAGCTCACATCATTAAGATAAAAAGGTATTAAAAACAAAATTAAGTTTAATTAGTTTTAATTAGAAATAAAAATATCGATGCTGGTAATACTTTTCTGATTAAGGTATGAGTACTGGGAAAGGGGTTTCCAAATTTTGGTAAAATCCCTCCCCACCCACACCCCCACACACTATATCTCTCAGTTTAGAAGAATTTGCCTGTATTATAGTATTCATTAAAAATAATTATCTGATATATTTAATAATGGATTTCTAGGCGATTTGGAAGTGACTATTGACCTCTTAGAGACTAGGAAATTCACTTCAAATGGTTAAATTGATTTTCTTATTCAGGGGCAGCTGACTCATTTCATATAACATGGACACATATAACATAAGGTTGGTATTCTGTATACTCTTGCCTTTCAGTAAGTGGCATGTGCCACTGATAAATTGATTCAGCTTTCTCTTATAATAAGGTGAGCCATATTTAGCATCTGTTCACATGTTTTGAGTGCTGATGACTCATTCTGCCCAATATCCAGGAAAATCTCCCATTATATGATGGCAGTGAAATTGGGGAGAACATGCAACTCCAGTTGTGCTGGCTGTTATTTTAAAACATACAGATGATTGCCTGCAAAAAGCCACAGAAAGGCATGGTAAAATAATACGAATTAATTATTTCAGATATATGACAGATAGAGACATATTTTACGGAATGATAATATATCACTTCTTCCATATCGCAGTTCTGGGGTGGAAATTAAAAGGTAAGTGTTAGCAATAACCTTTTATAATAAGCTCTGATTATTTGTTAGGATTTCCATACTATCTTTAATATTTGATTTTAAGATCCACCCCAGACACTTCAGCCACCTCATTTTGAAAATCCAATTCTACATTTTTCATCTAATTTTTAAATTTTCTATAGCTGCTTTTGAGTTACACAAACTCAATTATCAAATAAAAACACTTTTTAAATAAAATCTAAAGAGACTTTCATGACTGTGCACAAATTTCTGGTCTGTAAGCTGGTCCATGATTTTTTTTTACACAAAACTAACTAGTATCATTTGGCTGGTTTAATTTTTGGTGAACTTGGAACACAGATCTCCCAAATAAGTCAAGGCTAATGGTTTGTCAAGTTGATGATTTGGCCTAGGCTTACAAGTTCCATTAACTTCAATAAACAAGACCATAATACACTGGTTATTACTATTTACATGTACTTTTAGGATTTTTGCACAAACACTGCCAGAATGTTCTTCTTTCCATCTAACAGAACACAATTCAACAAAGTTCTCTGCCACTTTATGATGATTCCTCCAGTTTCCAATAGCATGCTCCTAATTTCCATCACATCTTTCACTAATACCACATTTAATGTCCCTAGTCTTACAAACAGTCTCTTCAGTTTAATATAGGCTTTTTCTATCACGCACTTCAAAATTCTTCTAGCCTCTTTCAATTACCCACTTTTAAATCATTTACACATATTGATGTATTTGTTAAAACAACACCATACTTCCTGGTACCAAAATCTGTATTAGTTTCTGCTGCTGTAACAAAGTGACACAGTCCGGTGATATAATAAAAATTTATTCTCTCACTTTATATATTCTCTCTTTATAGGTTTGGAGGCTATAAATCTAAAGTCAAAGTGTCTATAGGGACATGCTCTCACAAAGGCTATAGGGAAGAATCTTGTCCATGTCTTTCTTTTCGCTTCTGATGTCACTGGCAATCTTTGGTGTCCCTTGGCTTATAGCTTCCTAACTCCAAACTCCACCTCCATGGTCACCTGGTATTCTCCCTTGTCTCAATGTCTTCATGTGGCCATCTTTTTTATAAGGATGTCAGCCGTATTGGATTAGGGGCCATTCTATTTTAGTATGACCTCATCTTAATTTAAATAATTGCATCTGCAATTATCCTATTTCCAAATAAGATCACAATCTGAGGTACTGATGTTAGTACTTGGACATATCTTTCTGGAAGGACACAATTCAATCCATAATACAGCATTTGGCCAAAAATAGCATTCAGCCTTAATTTGTAACCACTGTTCTCTGAGTAATATTCTTTACTGTTGAACTATATTTCTTCCATAATTTTTTTTTTTCTTTTTGTGTGGGGGGATGATAGAAAACTCTTATTCAGCCTTGTTGATGATGTAACCAAAACTAGCATATTTTAAATTTCTTTTGTAGGTAAGGATTTTTAATCTTGCTTGAAATCTTACAGATTTTCTTCTTTATTCACAGTTTAAAAAATGGTAAGGTTTAGGTCTTTACTCATTTATTTTAAAGTTAGATATGAAAGATAAAAGGGTATTAAAAAAGAAAGATCACAAAATAAACTAAAAATAGTCTAGACAAATGAATTGATACTGAAGGTGGTGATTTTAAACATTTTTAACTGTTCTATAAGATCTCATAGGGAGAAAGAAAAAGGAAGCTATAATTGAGAAGAAGTGGAAAAATAGAGGCTTTAAAGTAGGTCTTTGCTCATTTATCTTTTTCCTGGGTCCATGAGACTCCTCTTTCTGAGTTTAGGAAAGTTTTCTTTAAGTATATTTTTGATTATTGTTTCTGTTCCATTTCTCTGGGCTCTCCTCTAGAAACATTGATTAACTCTATGTTAACACTACTCTTTATTTTTTCACTCCTTCTCTATCATATTTTCCTTTTTCTTTCTTTTCTTTTTGAATTTTATTTTATTTATTTTTTAATACGGCAGGTTCTTATTAGTTATCCTTAATTACTTAACTACATAAAAGCTGAACAATGTCAACACTTTTACACATACACCAGATCACAAATTAAAAACTGAAGCAAATATTGTGCATAAGATAAAATATCTTAAACAAATGAATACTACCTTAACTCAAAAACATCAAGGGGCTAATGATACTGGATTATTTGTTATAAAGATGTTTAATCTTAAACTACACTTTCACACAGTATATGATGTGACAAAGAAAACGAACCCCATAGATTCTTTTTTTTTAAGAAAGTGAAGTAAACATTTTTAAAAATCAGGCTTGTTTTAACAATGAAATAAAAGGAAAATTCATTAATAAAAGCCTAAATTTATTAAAATAAGTTACTATTCACAATTTAAAAATGAGGATTCATTATGGTGAAAAGACATATGTTAAACTGTATATTATATACCTTATAATTTATAATATAAATTTATAATAAGAAAATTATAATAAGAAAATTTATAGACATTTATAATAAGAAAATATGAAACTATTCCAGTGGTTGCCAATGGGGATGGTAAAAGAGAACTAGGTCTGGAGGTATGTTTGTTTTATACATTTTACCATATTATGATTTTTGTCTATACATGCATGAATTACTATTTCATTGTGTAAGTCAAAAACAAAATATTGGAAAATGACATGAATTCAATGACAGCCAAAAACAATCCCAAATGTACAGAAAATAAACTAGTAACTTTTATTTAGTTGTGCATACTATTTAATGACAATAGTTGAGTTATATTAAGATGATGAGAAGACCAGAGAGTAAGAATCAGGTTTTTTTTTTTTTGGCTGTGTTGGGTCTTCGTTTCTATGCGAGGGCTTTCTCTAGTTGTGGCAAGCGGGGGCCACTCTTCATCGCGGTGCGCGGGCCTTTCACTGTCGTGGCCTCTTGTTGCAGGGCATAGGCTCCAGACGCGCAGGCTCCGTAGTTGTGGCTCACGGGCCTAGTTGCTCCGCGGCATGTGGGATCTTCCCAGACCAGGGCTTGAACCCGTGTCCCCTGCACTGGCAGGCAGATTCTCAACCACTGCGCCACCAGGGAAGCCCAAGAATCAGGTTTTGAAAAAAGAAGAATGAGAAGACAGGAGGGAAAACACTTTTAGACATGTATAATTGCCTTGGTACCCATTTCAGGGGAGCTCTCCAAATACCCTCTGATATATATGATTGCACAAAAAGAAGACATTATGTTTCTACATAAATTTATGTATCAATTGAAAAGAATGTATTCAGATTATAACTGAGCCAACCATCTCTGGTATTCCTCCTTGAGATTACATGGATTGAGTTGGAAAAGCAGTGATATTTATGGCATGTTTTTTTAGATTTAAGCTGTTTTTTTCTCCTTGTGTTATTATTGTGTTATATGTGTTATACTGTGTTATGATAAAATGGTCTGCTGTATATTGAAATGTAGACGAAATTTTCTAAGGTACGTTTAAAAAATAATGTGAGGTTGACGATCCATTAATTTGTACATTTATTTATTCAACAAATATTTATTCATCACTTTAAAAGATAACTTCTAAAGTTTATGGAGTGAATGGCAGTCACTGTGTTAGGGTTGGGAGTCCAAAGGTAAAATATGCCCTCTTTTCACTTAAGAAAATATCAATGTCAGATTAGACATAAGGCAATATGATAAAAGTGATACATGTTCAGGAAGACACTTGGTCTTCACTGGTCTTTAATCACAAATGCAAAGAAAGTAAATATAAAGTTACTGATATTACTCAGTATTTGGGGGAGATAAGCCTAAAGAGTTTGAAATATTTCTGCTCTCATATGAGGTAGAACTAGTCATTCCTTTTTAATATTCCATAGTAATTTTTGTAAAGATCTTATATAGTCATCATATTGGGTTTAACTTATTTTTTAATATTCCTGTCTAGTTGTTTGTTAACACATAGAGGAAATGGAAGCCTTGTCCTATACAATAGTGTATATCACACTCTACAGCAGTGTTGATCAGTGATCAGTTTGGTATTTTTCTTTCCTGTTAAGATTTATTTTAAACTTAGAAGTTTACAAGTAGATAACACATATATTTTAGGTAGCAATTCAATGAAACCCATGATTGTAGTATTCATTATTTTGAAAAAAAATCGGTTAATGGCTATGTATCAATAAGTTTCCAATACCAATAATAGTAATAGAAGATATAATTTCAACTCTGTTACACAAGCTATTGCTTAAGTGGGACATAAATCTCACAGAATTTAAGTTTCAGAAACACTTGATATCTCATTGTGATGTAAGGCTTAAAATTAAAGCTCAATATTATGTGCTGCCTTGAAACCTGGTAAAATCAAGAGGGCTTCAAATGTCCTAGCCAAAAGTTCCCTTCTCCACTCTGCTATCATGGATAAGGGTTTCCAGCCAAACAACTTCTTTATCAAAGGGACTAGGCATAGTCCCTGATTATTCCTAAGTAGCAGTTCTCAGTTCCCTGCTAGCCTATGGAATTACTCAAACCAGCCAATTACACCCTCCCATAGGAACAAGGAGGCACCTTCCAAAGCTTGTTCGCTCTGTCCCAAAGTGCAGCCTTGATGTGGACCTGCGTGGCATGCAGTGTTCTCCTCCCCCAGGCTGTGAGTGTGACAAATAAACTATTGTCAATTTCATTTGTCCAGTGTCAGGTTCCATGTGTTGGGCTGTCCTTCCCTTACTTCCAGGGTAAAACAAAAGAGATGAAAATATTCATAACAAAGTCAAATATTATAGTCAATCAGTGATTTACTGAAGAATAGTGTAGGTGAGGTCCATCTTGGGTATAGACAGCAAGGGGTACAGTGTAAAGAATTTTAAAAAAATAATAGAACTAACTAAAAGCTGACTTTTTATTATCATCATGCACTGGTAGTGTTAGTGATAAAATTGATGGGATGGACCACCCTCTTCCCCACCCCCACCCACCACTGTACACAGAAACAGCTAATGCATTACATGCTTATCATTTAATCACAATAGATCTATGGTAAAGGAAAAGTGCCCATGGCAGTTGTGACAATGTTGGAAAATTTGTTTCTAGCCAAAAATTTTGAAAATCTTCAGGGGTATATACATCATAATGGTGTTCACAGAAATGCCAGGTATTATGTTAAGAATTAAAAGTGCTTAAGTGGCAATTATGCTCTAGGTGAAACAGGGTTACTAAAAGCAAACTACAAGCTCTGTGGCAAATACTGTCAATAAAATCCTCAAAACATTTGAAAAGAAGAGTGTGTATACAAGGACCATACAGCCATCATCCAAAAACTAACAGATAAGCCACACAACAAGTTTGAAAGTAAATATACCTGGAATGAAAGCTACTCAAAAGTATTAAAAAATATAAAGAAGAACAATTTTTCTGACATTCAAATACAAGTATTGACTTTAAAGGCTTAGACTTTAGAATCCCAAATACTGAGCCAACTCCCATCTTCATGACATATCAGTTGATCATTAAGAAAATGAGAAAACTAACACTGAGCAGAATTACTTCAAAAAAGAGAGATGCTTGATATAAAAAAATCTGATACAGTGTCTGGAGCCTGGTAGGGCCTTAGTAAAAGTTAGGTGTTATTAGCGCATTGTGTAAAGGGCAGGTATATATATATATATATATATATATATATATATATATATATATATGCTGGAAAGCATCCACTGTCAAACAATCAAGATTGTTAAGAAATGAAAAAGGCAAAAATTATCATACAAAATACTGTGGGGGGAGGAGTAAAGGGGAAAATGAATTATTTGTGCAAACACCATGGAGACTCTGAAAAGTAGTAAGATGGCAGTCTTTAGACTTCTCAAGGACAGTGATATATAAGAGGGACTTGACTATCCTGCCCTGAATTACTATGCAATATAAAATGTAAAGGGCAAAGTCAAACATAGGTTAGATGTCTATGCCGGTATTCTAACTGATAGATAAAGAGGGCCTGACCTACTCTAAGTGCAGTAGAAATACAATGACGGGACAAATAGAACAAGATAGAAAGCCCAGAAATAAACCCATACACCTATGGTCAATTAATCTATGACAAAGGAGGCAAAAGTATAAAATGGAAAAAAGACAGTCTCTTTGATAAATGGTGCTAGGAAAACTGGACAGCTACATGTAAAAAAAAATGAAATTAGAACATTCTTTAACACCATACACAAAAAGAAACTCAAAATAGATTAAAAACCTAAATGTAAGACTATAAAACTCTTAGAGGAAAACATAGGCAGGACACTCTTTGACATAAATCACAGCAATATTTTTTTCAATCTGTCTCCTAGAGTAATGGAAATAAAAACTAAAATAAACAAATGGGACCGAATAAACTCAAAAGCTTTTGCACAACAAAGGAAACCATAAACGAAACAAAAAGACAGCCCACAGAATGGGAGAAAATGTTTGCAAATAATGTGACTGACAAGGGATTAATCTCCAACATTTACGAACAGCTCATGCAGCTCAATATCTAAAAAACAAATAACCCAATCAAAAAATGAGCAGAAGACCTAAATAGACATTTTGTCAAAGAAGACATACAGATGGGCAAGGAGACACATGAAAAGATGCTCAACATTGCTAATTATTAGAGAAATGCAAATCAAAAGTACAATGAGGTATTACCTCACACCGGTCAGAATGGTCATCATCAAAAAAATCTATAGGTGTTCCCTGGTGGCACAGTGGTTGAGAGTCTGCCTGCCAATGAAGGGAACACAGGTTCGAGCCCTGGTGTGGGAAGATCCCACATGGCACAGACCAACTAAGCCTGTGCGCCACAACTACTGAGCCTGTGCTCTAGAGCCTGTGAGCCACAACTATTGAGCCCACATGCTACAACTACTGAAGCCCATGCACCTAGAGACCATGCTCCACAACACGAGAAGCCACCACAATGAGATGCCCTTGCACCACAACGAAGAGTAGCCCCCACTCACCACAACTAGAGAAAGCCTGCGTGCAGCAATGAAGACCCCATGCAGCCAAAAATAAATAAAATAAAATAAATTAATTTTAAAAATCTATAAGCAATAAATGAAGGAGAGGGTGTGTAGAAAAGGGAACCCTCCCCTCCTACAGTATTGGTGGGAATGTACATTGGTAGAGCCACGGTGGAGAATAGTATGGAAATTCCTTAAGAAACTAAAAATAAAGCTACCATAGGATTCAGCAATCCCACTCCTGGGCATATATCTGGAGAAAACCATGATTCAAAAGGATACATTCATGCAAATGTTCATTGCAGCACTGTTTACAATAGCCAAGACATGGAAGCAACCTAAATGTCCATTGACAGATGAATAGATAAAGAAGATGTGGTGCAAATATATAATGGAATATTACTCAGCCAGTAAAAAGAATGAAATAATGCCATTTGCAGCAACACGATGGACCTGGAGGTTATCATACTAAGTAAAGTAAGTCAGACAAAGACAAATATCAAATGATATTGCTTATACATGGATTCTAAAAAAAAAGATGCAAATAAACGTATTTACAAAACAGAAACAGACTCACAGACTTAGAGAACAAACTTATGGTTACTGGGGCGGGGGGGGGCAATGGTAGGGGGAAGGGATAGATTGGGAGTTTGAGATTGAAGTGTACACACTGCTATATTTAAAATAGATAACCAACAAGGACCTACTGTATAGCACAGGGAACTTTGTTCAATACTCTGTAATAAACTAAATGGGAAAGGATTTGAAAAAGAATAGATACATGTATTTGTGTAACTGAATCAGTTTGCTGTACACCTGAAACTAACAGAACATTGTTAATCAACTCTACTCCAGTATAAAATAAAAATTTAAAAAAGAGGGCCTAACCTACTCTAAGTACAGTAGAAATATAATGAAGGGGCAAATATGAAATTCATCTTGTTTATAATTTTGACTGGACCTGGTCACAGTTCAGAATAAGATTCGAGGAGTATGGTAAGTTGTCCTATTACAAGTGACATATCAAGAGTATCAGGTGTTTTAAAACTTACTGTTAGGGAATTGAAATTAACATGGGATAATGGCAGGGGAGAGAAATTACTGGTATGACAAGAGAGATCTTATACATTTGGCTTAGATAGTTAAGGAATTTTACAAGCAGAAAGCTAAAACTCTTAAAATAAGTTGTGATTAAGTTCAAATTCTAACAAAAAAATAATCTGAAGTGTGATAGCCTCTGCCAATTAAGAGTGACTGTATATAATCAATTTCTACAAGACTTAAACTGCCAGGTTGAACATTTAAATGTTATTACCATTTTTCACATGGGTCAAATTAACTTAAATTAGTTAGCAATTACTGTAATAAGAATGACTTTTTCAATTACTTTTCCATATTTAAAATAAACAGTAATAGGAAGCTGAACATTTATATCTGGCAGCTTTTGTGACAAGTAATGAGCTTTCTGGGAGAAGATAAGGGAATCAAGGCAGGGATGGAAGAGGCATTTTCCCTAAGAGAAGTTATGGAGCAGATGTCTCTGTCTCTCTTTGAAATGGGAGAAGAATAAAGTAATATGAGGAAAAGTATGTATTTCCATGGGATATTCTAGTGATATATGGCAGAAATAGAGACTAAAATACTAAATGGATAAATCAATTAACAAATGACCATCCCTTATGAATTGATTGACTAATATAAGTATCTCATAAGAATCACTAGATCAATAGATTTTATAGCTCTTTATTGAACTAACTCTAAGTTATGAAAAGAAAAAGAGGGAAATAGAATGTCTGGTTAAGCACAGTGAATATTGAATAGTGAAGTGAATATTGAAATGATTTATTCACTTTTACAAGTTTTTTTGAGCTCCACCTCAGTGCTAGGGCTCTTTTATTATTGCTTGGATATAGAGGGAAATTATATTCCATTGTCTCTAAAACCACTCAGAGTGTACAGGAAAACTTCAATTACTTCTGATTCACTCCGCATCATTTGGGGGGAAAAACATGTAATGCAAGGGAATGTCTTTTTTTTTTTAATTTAATATTTATTTATTTATTTGGTTGTTCTGGGTCTTAGTTGCGGCAGGTGGACTCCTTAGTTGTGGCTCGCTGGTTCCTTAGTTGTGGCATGCATGTGGGATCTAGTTCCCTGACCAGGGGTCGAACCCGACCCCCCTGCATTGGGAACGTGGAGTCTTATCCACTGCACCACCAAGGAAATTCCAGGAATATCTTAATTTCACCATAAACTAGGAAGTGGGGAGGCATAATTGAGACTGGGGGGAGGGCTGGCATTTAAGGAAAATAGTTAGGAAAATAACAGGAGAAAGGTGGTTGATTTATACAGGAAAGCTCTCCAGGCAGCATTTTCACTGCAAAACATTATTTTTCTTAAAGATGACATATAGAGGTATAACATTTTAGAATTTGACAGATCATTTGAAGGGAGTATTATAGTAGAAATAAAGTTTGCACAATTTCTAATTTGCTGAGTTTCATTCCATAATTATTAACAGTTATAACAAAAATGATAAAATTACATATTATGTGGATCTCTGTGTGTGGTCATATATACATATAAAATAGATCTGTGTGTGTTATATATATGGGTATAGACATAGATATGTATATATCTCAAAAGGCTATATGCAATTGATATAAATATACATATATATAACATATATAACAAAGGTATATTCATACATATATTTGTATAGAATATTTAAATAGTGTTATACATATATACTATACCTACAGAGATGATCAACTATAAAGACTGTAAGTAAATTATTTTCAGGCAGAAAATGATTGTGACAAATTAACTGTAGGATAAGCTGTGTTAAAATATGGATAAATTGGCCATATTATGAGGATAAAGATATCAAACAAGTATAAATTACAATTAATCAGCAAATTCAGTTATCCTAGTAGGAAATGTACACAGTTTGCAATTCCATCTTTACTAATAAATGTTACAAGCAGACTGACTTCATGAAATGAGACCAGTGTCACAGAGGAAAGGCCCATATTTGAGGTCTGATGCTCTGTGGCTGCCAGTTTGAAATTCTTAATAATTTTATCCTTTAATTTAAGATAAGTCCTATGGGACAATATATTCTTGGCTGTCTATACCCTGGCTCTGCCCAATGCTAGAGGCATAACCCACCTGGGGCTTGGGCACAGTGCAGGAAGATTCAGGTGCAGGCCCTGAGCACCTACCGAACCACAGAGTGGAACTCAGGGTACCTATGAGGACCTGCACTTGGCCCGTGATTATCCCCATGCCCAAGGGAGTGCAAGATTGAATAGCAAATATAAAATATCAGGAGAAAGGAGAGGTCAAGAAAGAAAACATTTTCTTTCCATTAAAGAAAGGGTCCTTTCCTAATAACTCTTTTAAAAAAATTTTTTTATTGAAGTATAGTTGACTTACAATGTTGTGTTAGTTTCAGTGCACAGCAAAGTGATTCAGCCTTTTATATATATATATATAATTTTTCAGATTCTTTTCCCATATAGGTTATTACAAAATACTGAGCATAGTTCACTGTGCTATACAGTAGGTCCTTGTTTATCTAAAAAAAAAATGTATTAAAAATAGAAAAAAGGAGAAAGTTCATCTCCTTCAAAAAAATTAATTAATTATGTGCACGATACATCAATAGACAGTTTAAAAATGTGTGAGTAGGAAAATAAAGTTATATTTCTTAAGAAAAAATAAATAAAAATATAAACAAAAAACAAAGGGTCCTGGCATTTTTATTCTGTACTCAATCCCACAAAATCTGTTCCTAGTTCTGACCACTAGTGATTATCAACCTTTAAGAATGCCCCCCACACTTACAGTGTCTGAAACAGCTTTCTCATACTGCCCAATTTTTTTCAGGTATTTACTTTGTTGTTTTAGGCTTTAGTTTTGTTTTCAATGGAAATTGGGGAACTGCTCGCAGAGGTGAAAATGGAATCAATCTCACCACTTTGTGGAAAAGATAGACCAAGACTGACACACCATTCTAAAATTCCGATTTTCATTTCATTCTAAATTTCCAAATTTCTAGGGGGAAATTCTTTGTAAAAAATCATGGAGAATCTGAGAAATGGGCAAAAACAAATGTGAAGAAATTGAGATTATAGTGTGTTGTTTAATATCTGGAATGAGTGGTTTAAATCTAACCTATGTGAAATCATTAGAAGAGATGAGTAAACTTGGGTAAGAAATAAACAATATTCTTAGATCCTTTTCACTTATGCATATTGGGTACAGGTTAATATATTTTCAAAATCCTCACTGTGTTCCTCTATTATTTTCCTGAGTTTAGTGAGCATTTTTATTACAATTGCTTTTAACTCTTTATCAGGCAAATTATTTAATTCCATTGCCTTAGGGGTTTTTATTTCTTGTGGTTTTACCTTGTTCTTTCTTTTGAAACATATTCCTCTGTCATCTCATTTTGTTTTTCTTTTTCTGCTTGTCTCTATGAAATTAGGTGAAACAGTTTTCTATCCTAGTCTTGAAGACATGTTCTTGTGTGGGAGCTTGTTATTGTTGTTATTGTTACTGTTATTACTAGTGGGAAAAACATGGAATTCTAAGGTTACATCTGTAACTTCTCCTATGAAAAATATCAATAAACTAAAATGGCAGAATTTTCAGGACTCAGAAAGACTGTATAAGAACCTGATTCCTCCAATTTCTAGTTGAATCGCTTAATTCAAATTAATTGACGTCTCTCATTCTTAATTCTGTCATAGCAAAAATTGCATTGGACAAAGCTAAACGGGCAATGAAGACTTTATTCAAGGCTATTGAAATGGAGAAGAGAGGAAATAATTCAGTGTGAAATCAACTCTGCTAAAACAAAGGTCTGGGGAAAATGCTGTAGGACATTAGCAGAGAACTTGATCAATGGGATTTGTTGTGCACATTGAGTTATTCCTGAATTTGCAAATGGTTTTCTCTGTGATGAGACCATCTATGTTTGCTAATTAATGCCCGTAGGTTCCAACTTTCCCTCAAAGACCAGGAGATAAGAGATGCTATCTTTCTTGATGGTTACATTTCAAAGGGATGGGTCCCAGGTCCTTGAAAAAAACATTCTTGGGTTTTAAAACCGGCAAGAAGATTTTTTAAAGATTTACAACTCAAAGAGGCAGAGGAAGAAAATACAATTGTAACCTCTCTATAGTAAATACCCCAAGATAAGGGAGTCTGGGGCCTAAAATCAGGAAGAAGTCTATCTAAACCTTAGTCAAGCTGAGGGGACTGTTAAGGCCAATAGGTCAGTACCCTATAAATGAAAGTAATGGCAGTAAGTATTTCAATGGATTTTTGAGGGAATTAAATGAAATAATAAATTAATTTATCTTAAGGTTTAGAATTTAGTAAATACCCAATGAATATTATTGTTATTATAATATTAATGAATATTTTCATTATTCTGGTACTCTCAAGGTTTCTAGTGCAAATATCCAGCTTACAGACAAACTTATTTATGAGGCATACAAACTTAATATATGAAACAGCCTTATATAAGCTACTCAATTTAGCCTTCTATTTAGAAAACATAATTTGGTTGATCTCTGGTGGCCTCAGCCTGCAGCGGCTTGAAGCAGGGTTTCAGTTCCTGGTCAGAGATTAAGGTCTGGTCGAGGCAGTGAGAGCACCGAATCCTAGCCACTAGACCAGTGGTCAGTGACAAGGCCCTGGCCCCTTGGCTTTGCAGAAAAGAATTCCCACAAAGACGGAATGTAGTGAAACAAATAAAGTGTTTATTAGGAGAAAAAAAGAGTAGAGTACGTGTGGATATACACATGGGCGGGCTCAGAGAGTCACACCCTCGTGGTAGTTTAAATCACTTATATGAGGCCTTTCTTCTGGGTTTCCTTTGGCCAATCATTTTGATTTGCCTGGTTCAGAGTCTGTATTTGGTATATTTCAGAATCCTCTCATGTGTGTGCACACAGCTCTTAGTCAAGTGGATTCCACTGAAGAGGCCTATGGGTAGTTAGCCCTCTCCCTTTTGACCTCCAAGGAGCCTTTCTGCACATGTGTAGTCAGGAAGGTCTCCTAACTTCAAGAACAAGAAATATGTAGTTTTTTATCTCTTATCTGGGCAGGGCCCAGCCTCCTCTCTCAATTGTCCTGCTATTCTCATCTTGGAGTATTGGTCCACAGGGAATGAATCTCCAATTGCTTTACCCAGGGTTGGGTGGGGGGTTGCCCATCTACCTCCTGCCTCATGGTGAGGATAAAATACATTAACAACAATAGCAACAACAACAAGACAAAAACAAAAATCTAGATATTTATTAATTGGACAACAACTGATTTTAAATTTTAGAAGATTAACTCACATGTACTATAGAAGTAAAAAGAGAACACTGATTAGGCTTAGAAAAACATGGAGAGCGGTTGATAAAGCAAAACTTAAAACAAATATTTAAATATAAAAATTAAAATGGTAGACATATAGATAAACACTGTAGACTTAAAAGATATAATGAGAGGGCAAACAACACAAATGTTTAATAATTTCCAGAAAGTATAACTTCTAAAAACCTGGGGCTATTAAGAAAAGTATAAATTAAACTCCTAGAAGAATTCTAATAATTTTAGAAATATTTTTATTTAACTGAGTTAAAACAGAAAACTTTAAATACTACTAAATATAGTTTCTATACTCTAAAAAATTAACTCATAGGTAACAGCTCTTGTGATTCTGTATCCAAGAAGTATTATCACATGAGAATAAGTGCTAAATTGAATACTATTAGTCAAATGTCCTATGAAGAAACAGTAGATGATCTTCTTCAATGGACTGACAAGGAAAAGCATTATGGAAAACCTAGGACCGAAATTGGACCTTAAAATTAGATTTTGGCATGCTTCTTATCATATTTTCCCTTTTTATTATAGGATGAATATAGAGACCTAAATTCACCTCTACTCACTGATCCAATGATACTTTGAAGATGTTTGCCATTGTTGTATTATAATCATTATTCACTCTGCTTTTCAAAATCAACCTATTGTGGAAGGTCCCTTATGTGGGAGAAGGAGTCTGTCTTCCTCCTTTTTGAAATTGATTCCTTGGAAGAATGAAAACATATCTCACTGGATACCACTGTGAGAATAAATAGCTATAACTTTTCTTCCACATGCAAACGTTAGATCCATCTTCAACCGAGAGGAGCATAACTTTACTGGGAGTTTTCATTGTGAATTGGACTCAGACTGGACCTCTCTGATTTTCTGTAATTGGTACCTTGCTTTTGTTCAGAACTGGAAAGCACTGTTGACAAGCATCCCACTTTAGAATGAAGCAGATTTTAAGAGGCAGGGACATTTTGGTTTTGGGACCCAGTAACTTTTGATTTTCCATAACATACATCTGCAAAATCCCATCAGATTGGAGTAATAAAATGTATTTGGGATAGATTACCATTGGTGAATTAGTATACAAATTAATGATTAATTTAAGAACACACAAACCAAATCCTTAGCTCCTTTTTATTCAGAAAACCTGTAGCTTTAACCATGTCTATTCTTGTGGGCCATGTTAGGCATTTTGGAGGACTGATCCTATTAAATTGATTTCAGATCACAGGGAGACATCTTTTAAGAGCAAGCATCACCCACCTGAACAAAAGGGACGAATAAACAGAGAAAGCAGCAGCTTCCTGCTTGGGGTGGCACTGCATTACTGCTTTCAGGCTCCATTTCTGGCTAGAATAAGTCTGCAATGGGCAATTGCTTTTTTTTTTTTTTTTTAATTTATTTTATTTATTTACTTTTGGTTGTGTTGGGTCTTTGTTGCTGTGCACGGGCTTTCCATAGTAGGGCAAGTGTGGGCTACTCTTCGTTGTGGTGTGCAGGTTTCTCATTGTGGTAGCTTCTCTTGTTGCAGAGCACAGGCTCTAGGTGCACGGGCTTCAGTAGTTGTGGCTCGCAGGCTCAGTAGTAGTGGTTTGCAGGCTCTAGAGTGCAGGGTCAGTAGTTGTGGCACGTGGGTTCACTTGCTCTGTGGCATGTGGGATCTTCCTGGACCAGGGCTTGAACCCATGTCTCCTGTATGGCAGGCAGATTCCTAACCACTGTGCCACCAGGGAAGCCTGGCAATTGCTTTTTGAAGACCCTCAGAGATTCATTTTAAGACAATATGATTCTAGGCAATATGTTCTTCTGTTTTTCAGAATCTATTATACTCCAGTGCTGGAAAACTGAGCTCAAAACCAGGAGCAGGTCAACAAAGCCCCTGGTTTGACCTAATAGTATGGATATAAAGGATCCCCATCACTGCTCTGAATACAGTCAAGTGGCAAAGCCAATGCATACTAAGGAGCCAATACTCAAGAGCTTGACTCTATTGATTCCAGGGAGGAATGATTACCCTGGTGCTCAAGCAAAAATATTGATTGAGAAACATTGTAAACACTACATTCTTTGTTGATATAAAAGGGGTTTTGGTCTGAAGGAGCCCCATTTTGGTATTTGGGATGTATGAAATTGACCACGCATAATTCAGGCTATGAGAACTCCATTGACTTTATCAGTCTACAAAAATGAAATAAGATTCATCTTGTGCTGATTTAGATGATTACAAGATGCCCCTGAATGGAAGCCATGTCATCTGCTCACTATTCGAGGGTACCTAGTCATTTCTCTTTTACCTACTATTCCCTACCCAAACTATAGCTATCCTTCAACACTCACCTTTAAATGATATCCTCTACAAGGATACAAAATATTTGTCTTTGCTGAACCCTCAAAAACTGTTTTGTATTGCTCTGTGGCAATGTAATTTTCTACTATTTGCAATAAATTTTAAGGACTCACAAAATTACTCAGTCACTTGGGGTGAGGACTGTGGGCTCTGGAGGCAGACTGGCATGCTGAATCCCAGCCCAGGAACTTACCCATATGTATCCCTAGCAAATCACTTAATCTTTTAAAGCCTCAGTATTTTTTATTTGGAAAATGAGGATAAAAATAGTACCTAGGACACATGCTTTTGGAAATTAAATCATACAAGATATGTAAAACAAACAGTAGATTTTCTGACACAATAGAGATCTAGTGTTGTGGTTGTCATAATTTTCACTAACAATTGCTGAAAATCATTGTTTAAATTAAGTTCAGTTTATCATCAGTAAACCACCTAATTTACTTAATAATTTAAAATGGGACTTTTATCCAGAATATGTAATAATGTATACCTAAAAATCAAAAAGATCAAAGGAATAAAAGGCCATGTGAATCATTCTATTAAAAAAAAATCCCTAGAGGACCTTCAAGATGGTGGAGGAGTAAGACATGGAGATCACCTTCCTCCCCACAAATACATCAAAAATACATCTACATCTACAAGTGGAACACCTCCTACAGAACACCTACTGAACGGTGGCAGAAGACCTCAGACTCCCCAAAAGGCAAGAAACTCCCCATGTACCTGGGTAGGGTAAAAGAAAAAAGAAAAAAACACAGACAAAAGAATAGGGAAGAGACCTGCACACCTGGGAGGGAGCTGTGAAGGAGGAAAAGTTTCCACACACTAGGAAACCCCTTCACTGGCAGAGACGGGGGGGATGGGCAGGGGAGAAGCTTCGGAGTGACAGAGGAGAGCGCAGCAACAGGGGTGCAGAGGGCAAAGCGGAGAGATTCCTGCACAGACGATCAGTGCCAACCAGCATTCACCAGCTTGCGAGGCTTGTCTGCTCACCACCACAGAAAGCTGGGAGCTGAGGCTCGGGCTCCAGAGGTCAGGTCCCAGGGAGAGAACTGGGGTTGGCTGCGTGAACACAGCCCAAAGGGGACAAGTACACCACAGGTAGTGAGGAAGGAGTCCAGGAAAAAGTCTGGAACTGCCTAAGAGGCAAGAGACTATTGTTTTGCGGAGTGTGAGGAGAGGGGATTCAGAACACTGCCTAAACGAGCTTCAGAGACAGGCATGAGACACAGCTATCAGAGCAGACACCAGAGATGCACATGAAACGCTAAGGCTGCTGCTGCAGCCACCAAGAAGCCTGCATGCAAGCACAGGTCACTATCTACACCTCCCCTCCCGGGAGCCTGTGCAGCCCGCCACTGCCAGGGTCCTGTGGTCCAGGGACAATTTCCCCAGGGGAACACACAGCACACCTCAGGCTGTTGCAACCTCATGCCAGCCTCTGCCACTGCAGGCTCACCCCACATTCCGTACCCCTCCCTCCCCACGTCCTGAGTGAGCCAAAGCCCCCTAATCAGCTGCTACTTTAACCCCGTCGTTTCCTGTCTGGGCAGGGAACAGACGCCCTCAGGCAACCTACACACAGAGGCGGGGCCAAATCCAAAGCTAAACCCCAGGAGCTGTGCGAACAAAGAAGAGAAAGGGAAATCACTCCCAGCAGCCTCAGGAGCCACGGACCAAATCTCCACAATCAACTTGATGTACCTGCATCTGTGGAATACCTGCATGGACAATGAACCATATCAAAATTGAGGTGGTGGACTTTGGGAGCAACTGTAGACTTGGAGTTTTCTTTCTGCATCTAATTTGTTTTATGTTTGAAAACAAATTTATGTTTGTTTTATGTTTTAGTTTAGTCTTAAGAGCTTATTATCATGGGTAGATTTGTTATTGCTTTGGTTGCTCTCTTCCTTTTCTTTTATGTGTATATATATATATATATATATATATATATATATATATTTATTCATTTATTTTTTTCCTTTTTCTCTTTTTGTGAGTGTGTATAAGTATGCTTCTTTGTGTGATTTTGTCTGTATAGCTTTGCTTTTACCATCTGTCCTAGGGTTCTGTCTGTCCTTTTTTTTGTTTGTTTGTTTGTTTGTTTTAACTATAGATTTAGCACTTGTTATCATTGGTGCATTTATTTATTGGTTTGGGTGCTCTCTTCTTCCTTTCTTTTTTTAAAATTTTTATTATTTTTTTTAATTTTTTCACTTCTAATAATAGTTCTTTATTTTTTATTTTAATAAGTTTATTTTATTATTATAGTTCTTTCTTTCTTTTTTTTCTCCATTCTCTTCTGAGCCGTGCGGCTGACAGGGTCTTGGTGCTCCGACCAGGTGTCAGGCTTGAGGTTCTTAGGTGGGAGAGCCGAGTTCAGGACATGTGACCACCAGAGAACTCCCAGACTCACGTAATATCAAAAGGTGAAAGCTCTCCCAGAGA
Organism: Balaenoptera ricei; assembly: GCF_028023285.1. Lineage (NCBI taxonomy): Eukaryota > Metazoa > Chordata > Mammalia > Artiodactyla > Balaenopteridae > Balaenoptera > Balaenoptera ricei. The sequence goes on along the minus strand of NC_082651.1, from coordinate 18,331,324 downwards.
TCTCCATCTCAAAGCTAAGATCCAGCTCCACTCAAGGACCAGCAACCTACAGTGCTAGACACCCCATACCAAACAACTAGCAAGAAAGGAACACAACCCCACCCATTAACAGAGAGGCTGCCTAAAATCAAAATAAGTTCACAGCCACCCCAAAACACAACAATGGACGTGGTTCTGCCAACCAGAAAGACAAGATCCAGCCTCATCCACCAGAACACAGGCACCACTCCCCTCCACCAGGAAGCCTACACAAGCCACTGAACCAAACTTACCCACTAGGGGCAGACGCCAAAAACAATGGGAACTATGAACCTGCAGCCTGCAAACAGGAGACCCCAAATGCAGTAAGTTAAGCAAAATGAGAAGAAAGAGAAATACACAGCAGATGAAGGAGCCAACTAAAAACTCACCAGAACAAACAAATGAAGAGAAAATAGGCAATCTACCTGAAAAAGAATTCAGAGTACTGAGAGTAAAGATGATACAAAATCTTGGAAATAGAATGGTGAAAATACAAGAAACATTTAACAAAGACCTAGAAGAATTAAAGATCAAACAAGCAATGATGAACAACAAAATAAATGAAATGAAAAATTGTGTAGAAAGAGTCAATAGCAGAATAACTGAGGAAGAAGAACAAGTAAGTGACCTGGAAGATAAAATAGTGGAAATAACTACTGCAGAGCAGAATAAAGAAAAAAGAATGAAAAGAACTGAGGACAGTCTCAGAGACCATGGAGACAACATTAAATGCACCAACATTCGAATGATAGGGGTCCCAGAAGAAGAAGAGAAAAACAAAGGGACTGAGAAAATATTTGAAGAGATTATAGTTGAAAACTCCCCTAATATGGGAAAAGAAATAGTCAATCAAGTTCAGGAAGCGAAGAGAGTCCCATGCAAGATAAATCCAAGAAGAAACACGCCAAGGCACATATTAATTAAACTGTCAAAAATTAAATACAAAGAAAAAATATTAAAAGCAGCAAGGGAAAACAACAAATAACATACAAGGGAATCCCCATAAGGTTAACAGCTGATTTCTCAGCAGAAACTCTGCAAGCCAGAAGAGAGTGGCAGGACATTTTTAAAATGATGAAAGGGAAAAACCTACACCCAAGATTACTCTACGGAGCAAGGATCTCATTCAGATTCAATGGAGAAATTAAAACCTTTACAGACAAGCAAAAGCTAAGAGAATTCAGCACCACCAAACCATCTTTACAACAAATGCTAAAGGGACTTCTCTAGGCAGGAAACACAAGAGAAGGAAAAGACCTACAGTAACAAACCCAAAACAATTAAGAAAATGGTAATAAGAATATACATATCAATAATTACCATAAATATAAATGGATTAAATGCTCCAATCAAAAGATATAGAATGGCTGAATGGATACAAAAACAAGACTCATTTATATATTGTCTACAAGAGACCCACTTCAGACCTAGGAACACATACAGACTAAAAGTGAGGGGATGGAAAAAGATATTCCATGCAAATGGAAAGCAAAAGAAAGCTGGAGTAGCAATTCTCATAACAGACAAAATAGACTTTAAAATAAAGACTATTACAAGTGACAATGAAGGACACTACATAATGATTAAGGGATCAATCCAAGAAGAAGATATAGCAACTGTAAATATTTATGCACCCAACATAGGAGCACCTCAATACATAAGGCAAATGCTAACAGACATAAAATGGGAAATCAAGAGTAACACAATCATAGTAGGGGAGTTTAACACCTCACTTACACAAATGGACAGATCATCCAAACAGAAAATAAGTAAGGACACATAAACTTTAAATGATACATTAAGCAAGATGGACTTAATCAATATTTATAGGGCATTCCATCCAAAAATAACAGACTACTCTTTCTTCAAGTGCTCATGGAACATTCCCCAGGATAGATGATATATCATGGGTCACAGAAAAAGCCTTGGTAAATTTAAGAAAATTGAAATCGTATCAAGTATATTTTCCTACCACAATGCTATGAGACTAGATATCAATTACAGGAAAAAAAGTTTATTAAAAATACAAACACATTGGGCTTCCCTGGTGGTGCAGTGGTTGGGAATCTGCCTGCTAATGCAGGGGACACGGGTTCGAGCCCTGGTCTGGGATGATCCCACATGCCACGGAGCAGCTAGGCCCGTGAGCCACAACTACTGAGCCTGCGCGTCTGGAGCCTGGGCTCCACAACAAGAGAGGCCACGATAGTGAGAGGCCCGCGCTCCGTGATGAAGAGTGGACCCCACTTGCCGCAACTTGAGAAAGCCCTCGCACAGAAACGAAGACCCAACACAGCCAAAATAAATAAATAAAATAATATAGGTCACAAATTAATATACTATTTAAAAAAAAAAGATACAAACACATTGAGGCTAAACAATACACTACTTAATAACTAAGAGATTACTGAAGAAATCAGAGTATACCCAAAAATACCTAGAAACAAATGACAATGAAAACACGACAACTCAAAACCTATGGGATGCAGCCAAAGCAGTTCTAAGAGGGAAGTTTACAGCAATACAATCCTACCTTAAGAAGCAAGAAACACCTCAAATAAACAACCTAACCTTACACCTAAAGCAATTAGAGAAAGGAGAACAAAAAAAGCACAAAGATAGCAGAAGGAAAGAAATCATAAAGATCAGATCAAAAATAAATGAAAAAGTAATGAAGGAAACAATAGCAAAAATCAATAAAACCAAAAGCTGATTCTTTGAGAAGATAAACAACATTGATAAACCATTAACCAGACTCATCAAGAAAAAAAGGGAGAAGACTCAAGTCAATAGAATTAGAAATTGAAAAGAAGTAATAACTGACACTGCAGAAATACAAAGGATCATGAGAAATTACTACAAGCAATTATATGCCAATAAAATGGACAACCTGGAAGAAATGGACAAATTCTTAGAAAGCACAACCTTCTGAGACTGAACCAGGAAGAAATAGAAAATATAAACAGAGCAATCACAAGCACTGAAATTGAGACTGTGATTAAAATTGTGTCAACAAAAAAAAAGCCCAGGACCAGACAGTTTCAAAGGAGAATTCTACCAAACATTTAGAGAAGAGCTAACTCCTATCTTTCTCAAACTCTTCCAAAATATATCAGAGGGAGGAACACTCCCAAATTCATTCTACAAGACCACCATCACCCTGATACCAAAACCAGACAAAGATTTCACAAAAAAAGAAACCTACAGTTCAATATCACTGATGAACATAGATGCTAATATCCTCAACAAAATATTAGCAAAGAGAATCCAACAGCACATTAAAAGGATCATACACCATGATCCAGTGGGGTTTATCCCAGAAATGCAAGGATCCTTCAATATACGCAAATCAATCAATGTGATACACCATATTAACCAATAGAAGGATAAAAACCATATAATCATCTTAATAGATGCAGAAAAAGCTTTCGACAAAATTCAACACCCATTTATGATAAAACCCCTCCAGAAAGTAGGCATAGAGGGAACTCATCTCAACATAATAAAGGCCATATATGACAAACACACAGCCAACATCATTCTCAATGGAGAAAAACTGAAACCATTTCCACTAAGATCAGGAATAAGACAAGCTTACCCACTCTCACCACTATTATTCAACATAGTTTTGGAAGTTTTAGCCACAGCAATCAGAGAAGAAAAAGAAATAAAAGGAAATCAAATCAGAAAAAAAGAAGTAGAGCTCTCACTGTTCAGATGACATGATACTATACATAGAGAATACTAAAGACTCTACCAGGAAACTACTAGAGCTAATCAATGAATTTGGTAAAGTAGCAGGATACAAAATTAATGCACAGAATTCTCTTGCATTCCAATACACTAATAATGAAAAATCTGAAAGCAAAATTAAGGAAACACTGTCATTTGCCACTGCAACAAAAAGAATAAAATACCTAGGAATAAATCTACCTAAGGAGACAAAATATTCCTCTATGCAGAAAACTATAAGACACCGATGAAAGAAATTAAAGATGATATAAACAAATGGAGAGATATACCATGTTCTTGGATTGGAAGAATCAATATTGTGAAAATGACTATAGTACCCAAAGCCATATACAGATTCAGTGCATTCCCTATCAAACTACCAATGGCATTTTCCACAGAGCTAGAACAAACAATTTCACAATTTGTATGGAAACACAGAAGACCCTGAATAGCCAAAGCAATCTTGAGAAAGAAAAACGGAGCTGGAGGAATCAGACTCCCTGACTTCAGACTATCCTACAAAGCTACATTAATCAAGACAGTTTGGTACTGGCACAAAAACAGAAATATAGATCAATTGAACAGGATAGAAAGCCCAGAGATAAACCCACGCAATATGGTCACCTTATTTTTGATAAAGGAAGCAAGAATATACAATGGAGAAAAGATAGCTTCTTCAATAAGTGGTGCTGGGAAAACTGGACAGCTACATTTAAAAGAATGAAATTAGAACACTCCCTAACGCCCTACAGAAAAATAAACTCAAAATGGATTAAAGATCTAAGTGTAAGGCCAGACCCTATAAAACTCTTAGAGGAAAACATAGGCAGAGCACTCTATGACATAAATCACAGCAAGATCCTTTTTGATCCACCTCCTAGAGAAATGGAAATAAAAACAAAAATAAACAAATGGGACCTAATGAAACTTAAAAGTTTTTACGCAACAAAGGAAACCATATACAAGACAAAAAGACAACCCTCAGAATCAGAGAAAATATTTGCAAACAAAGCAACTGAAAAAGGCTTAATTTCCAAAATTTACAAGCAGCTCATGCAGCTCAATATCAGAAAAACAGAAAACCCAATCCAAAAATGGGCAGAAGACCTAAATAGACATTTCTCCAAAGAAGATATACGGATTGCTGACAAACACATGAAAGAATGCTCAACATCACTAATCATTAGAGAAATGCAAATCAAAACTACAATGAGGTATCACCTCACATCAGTCAGAATGGCCATCATCAAAAAATCTACAAACAATAAATGCTAGAGAGGGTGTGGAGAAAAGGGAACCCCTTGCACTGTTGGTGGGAATATAAATTGGTACAGCCACTATGGAGAACAGTATGGAGGTTCCTTAAAAAAACTAAAAATAAACATACCATACGACCCAGCAATCCCACTACTGGGCATATACCCTGAGAAAACCATAATTCAAAAAGAATAATGTACCATAATATTCATTGCAACTCTATTTACAGTAACCAGGACATGGAAGCAACCTAAGTGTCCATCAATAGATGAATGGGTAAAGATGTGGCACATATATATAATGGAATATTACTCAGCCATAAAAATAAACGAAATTGAGTTATTTTTAGTGAGGTGATGGATCTAGAGACTGTCATACGGGGTGAAGTAAGTCATAAAGAGAAAAACAAATACCATATGCTAACACATATATATGGAATGTAATAAAAATAATATTAATTATGAAGAACCTATGGGCAGGACATGAGTAAAGACACAGACGTAGAGAATGGACTTGAGGACACCATGAAGGGGAAGGGTAAGCTTGGACGAAGTGAGAGAGTGGCATGGACATATATACTCTACCAAATGTAAAATAGATAGCTAGTGGGAAGCAGTCACATAGCACAGGGAGATCAGCTCGGTTCTTGTTACCACCTAGTGTGGTGGGATAGGAAGAGTCAGAGGTAGAAGCAAGAGGGAGGAGATATGGGGATATACGTACACATATAGCTGATTCACTTTGTTATACAGCAGAAACTAACACACCATTATAAAGCAATTATACTCGCATAAAGATGTTAAAAAAAACAAACAAACATATCACTACCCTTTTAACTCTGACTATTTTTCACATTCTGGGCAGGCCACATGCAGTTCTTTTCATCTTAGCAGTTTCAAACCATTATGTTTCATTACACACTAAGATGTGTCAAATAGGAAAACACTTCACTGACTTGGTGATGAAAATTTAACGTGTCATTTATATACCTGTTTCCAGTTCTTAAAATGGTTTCCCTGGCTGAAATAACATGGTAAATAATTGTGTTGTCGCTATAAGCTTTGAAGTTTCAAAAAGAAAAAAAAAAAAAAGGAACAGAATGGCTATTCAAAACAATGATGCTTGAAAGCCATATGTCTAAATTTGTAGAAGACTTGGCTGGGTGTGAAGCTGTCTAACTGGAGTACTTTGAAGGGCATGAGAAAAACGTCTTGCTCAAAATTTTCAACTTATGAACTTGAAATTTCACCATCTTTTGGTTTTCACGAACTCCATATGAAAATTCAAATTTTAGTGAGTTAGATAAAATTTTCATCTTCAAATAAATAGCTTTATTGTTTGGCAATTGAGCAATATTTAACAGACAAAGATATTCAAACTGCGTAGAGGTGATAATCAGGAAAGTCCTAGGGAAAAATGGAATAAAAAAGTAGAAAAAAAAAATAGTAAATTTTGCCATAACTTATTTTAATATCTTCTACAGTCAGAAAGTAATTAGGCACCCTACTATTCAACATTGGCTGTTGTTATCAATATTGGCCAAAATCTATCATTCAAGCAATTGCTTTTTATAAATTCCCTTGAATGGTAGAATTGAGGATAATATTTCCATTATCAGTCAGATATCAGGTGATATCAGTGTGGTATGATTTGTTGAATATTGAGAATTGTTGACGAGGCTCAATTTTTAAATATTAACTATAACAATTCAGTATGAATAATTCTCCTAAATCCAAACCTGGATGAAAGCTAAATGAGCACATATGTTTATTTATATTTTAGTGGTAATAAAATGCAGTGGAATCAGTATAGCAAGTTTCTGCACAAGTTTTAACATATATTCATTTTGTGATCTTGAGCAATTCAATTAAATTCTATCTGGTTTTCAGTTTCCTTATCTCTAAAGTATGGGAATAAAAAAGTTAACCTTTTCTGATGATTTAACAGTGTGATGGTGTAAATATTGAATGAAAAACTTATTTAGAAAGATATATAGATAGATGATAGATATAGATAGATAAATAGATAATCAATGCAGAGCTGAATCTACAGTCACTTCTTCAGTATTTTTATGTGAATAGATTTCCCATGATCTTTGTTTTATATTATTCTTAAATGTCTCCATCCCATTAATTAATATATTCTAAAGCACTGCATGATTAAAAAAAGATGAGATTTATTATTTCCATTTACCATTTCTTAAGATTTGTTCAAAGACTTGATTTAAATTAATTGTTAAATAGAGTTAACTATTGACTTTATTGAGTCTCTTCCTCTAATTGTTAGAGTAATTAAGTGTAAGTTACAATATACTAGCATGCCTTTGTACATTGAAGTGTTTAAGTTGATTCTAAATGAACAGTAGAGATTGTATCTGAATATGGAATTTAGCATTTGTCAATCCCTTTCAGCTATGATTTTCAATGCTGATTGAATTTCATACTGATTAATTCATTTAAATATTTCTATACGTTTTCCCATGAACAAAACAATATAGTCATGAATACCTGCAGCCAAAAGCAATTAATTTCTCATCTGATCTGATAGATTCCACCCCTTCCCATATGATCATTGCCACCTTCATCCAGGCAAGCACTCCCATTCTACAGTTTCTTGAGGACATAGATTAGTTTCACAAATAGTATACTCCTATGGAGTCCACATCTCTCAGAGATTCTCATCTTCCATCTGTCCTTGATCTCCAGGTAGAAGTACTTTTATCACCCAGCCCTCATTCCTCTAACGCCGCTCTCAAGAAATGAATGGCACAACCAATATCTCCCTCATTGAGTCTGGTAGCAAGTCTCCCTTCCTTCAGTTTCACCTCTATACCTATGGAATAAAAGATATTGCAACTAAAAGGTTTATTGTACTGAACTGGGAGATTGTGTGTGTGTGTGTTTGTGTCTGTGCATGTTTCTCCCTATGTCATTACAGACTATCAAGTTGCAAATGGAATGGCTTTTCTTTAGGGAAAAATATATTAAGAATGTCTTCAAACACTTAAAATAATTAAAAGGCCATTAAATTCCAAATCTGTGAGTTGTTTCATATCTCATCCAATACAATATACTTCCCGAAGCTGGCATTCTTCTATTGGATCTTCTTTTAAAAGCATCTGCCTTTATTCTGTGCCCTTCATGCCTCTTGCCACATGTGCATGGTGCCAATCCTGCATAATCCTCCCTGAACATGCTTTCCTCCATAGTGGTCTGTTATCAGCTATCAAGAGATACTATCTAGAACCAATTCTTTAATGACAGATTTATGTTTTTGTTATTTTTTTTCCGTGTCAGACTCCTTGACAGCTTGCAAAATAGAACCACATTTGAATTGATTTGCCTGACAGAGTATTATAATGATATTATAATCATCTTAGGTCTTTTTCAATCATTCACTGGCATTCTTTTGTAATAGCTTCCACAAGTGTCTCCTTGCCTATCTTGTTTCTTTTTACCACTCCAGTTTTTCCCATTTCATGACTACTATGTCACCATTCTTGATTCTATCAATTTACTTTTTATTTTCTCATAAAGTCTGTCTTCCCCTTGTCAAGGACCATGAAGGGATTTTACTCTGTTTACAAGCCAGCATGTTAATAAGTTAGCCAGTGCAGTTTATTGGATGCGGGCAGAAGGCACAAGATTTCTGGTTTGGAGCAGGGAGGGATAAATTAGGAGGTTGGGATTGACATATACACACTACTATATACAAAACAGATAACTAGTAAGAACCTACTGTATAGCTCAGGGAACTCTACTGAATACTCTGTAATGACCCATATGGGAATAGAATCTAAAAAAGAGTGGATATATGTATATGTATAACTGATTCACTTCGCTGTACAGCAGAAACTAATACAACATTGTAAATCAACTATACTCCAATAAAAATCAATTAGAAAAAAGATTTCAGGGGACTCCCCTGGTTGTCCAGTTGTTAAGATTCCATGCTCCCCATGCAGGGGGCCCGGGTTCAATTCCTGATCAGGGAGCTAGATCCTGCATGCCGCAAGTAAGACCCAGCACAACCAAATAAATATTTTTTAAAAAAATATTTCTGATTCAGAGAAAAAGGACTTTATTACAGTTCAGCAGGCTGCATGAACTTCATGTCTGTGTATGTTTCCCCTTCCCTCCATGTCCCACAGAATGATGCAGAGTAACTCAGGTGAATGCTATGTTCCTTGTGGCTTTGACTTACAGTTGAGGAATTTCAAGCTTAGGAAACCACTATGTTTTAAAAAGGGACTATTAGCAAATTTGTCCAACAGAGTCCAAAGGGAGACATTATCTTTTTTGTACTTCATAGAAAACAAATTTGCCCTCCACTCCAAAGGGAAATACGAATATAATCTTCCAAGATGTTTGCAATACAACATCCTGGAAAAGATAGTCTGGAAAAAAGCTTTTAATGTCTTTCCTCAGAAGAAGTACTCTGAATCAGAAAAATTCTTAATTTTCATGATGTCCAACTTATACATTTTTTAAAAAATTTGATAAGATTGTAGCTTTTATGTCATATATAAGAAATAATTTTCAAATCCTAGGTCACAAAGTTTTATTCAAATGTTTTTTTTTACATATTTTTTAGTTTTAAAATGCTTCTATATTTAGGTCTTTGATTCATTTTGATTTAATTTTTGTGTACAGGATGAAGTAGAAATGCAAATTGATTTTTTTTTTTTTTTTTGGCGTGTGGGTATACAGTTACCCCAGTACCATTTGTTCAAGTCTGTTCTTTCCTCTTTGAGTGACCTTGTCACCTTGTCAAAAATGAATTGACTATGATATGTGGGTTTATTTCAGGATGCTCCATTTTATTCCATTGATTTATATATACATCCTTAAGCCAGTATCATAATGTCTTGATTACTGCAAATTTATAGTAAATTTTGAAATTGGGAAGTGTGAGTTCTCCAGATTTATTCTTCTATTATAAGATATTTTGGCTCTTTTTGGGTCTCTTAAATTTCCATATGAATTTTAGGAATGAGCTGTTCAAAAAAGACAACTGTGATTCTAATAGGGATTGAACTGACTAAGCATCAGGTCTTGTAGTATAACCATCTTAACAATATTTTCTTCCAGTTCAAAAATGTGGGGTGTATTTCCACTTATTTGCTCTTCATTCATCTTAACAGTAGTTTGTAATTTCTAGGGTGTGAGTTTTATATATCTTCATTAAATTTATTCCTAATAATTTTATTCTTAGTGGTTATTTTAAATAAAATGGTTTTCTTAAATTCATTTTCAGATTGCTCATTGCAAGCATACACAAATACAATCGATAAATACATTAATCTCATCACCTGCAAACTTGTTGAACTTGTTTATTAATTTGAATAAGTTTATAACAGATTCATTAGGATTTTCTGTATATGATATCATGTCATTGACATATGACTAGAGATCCAGATTGCTTTCTAATCTGAATATCTTTTATTTCACTTCTTTGACTAATTGCCCTGGTTAGAATTTCCAGTATAATGTGGAACAGAAGTGGTAAGAAGGAATATCCTTGTCTTGTTCATGTCTTGGCAGACAGTGGATTGAGGCTGGGTTCTGCCCCAGAAGCCTGTGTTGCTGCCTGTGTTACTGACCCATATGGTTTCTGGAAGGCTATAGATGTGCAGCATGAACATGTGCATTATACTCTGGCCTAGGATGGTCCCCCACCCTGTTCAGCCTTTGGGCTAGAGCCCTTTCCCCTCCCTAGCACTTTGCTGGGGCCCTGGGGCAAGGCACCTCAGCACTGTGACTCTGAATGTGGTGAGATAAATGTCCAAGAGGTTTGGGATTTGCATGATATGTGGTTTGAGCCTGGCCCTTTAAGAAGGAGTCTGGGATGAGAGGTCTTAGACATGGGAGCGCCCAGGTTTTTCTCATCTCAGGATTCCCCTCTTAGCCCCCAGAGAACTCCCAGGATCCCATGAGATTGGGCTTCTCTGGAAAGAGTAGCTATGGCTGTAGCACCTCAGAATCCCATCGTTCTCTGAGCCTCCCTTAATGCCCAGTGCATTCCATCTCATCCTCCCTCTGCCCCTCCCTCAGGACATGCCCTTACTCCACCCACACACACAAAGTTGCATAGCTCACCCTGCAAGCTCCAAATGTGCCCTGATTGCCTTCCTGGGAAACTCTGCACTCCACCCACTGGGGCCCTCAATGTTGTTCAAAGGAGAATTTCTCCTGATGAACCTGAATGAAGGGGCCAGCTCCCCCATCACAGGGTACTGGCAGTTGGGTTGGATCAGAAAGAGACAGCGATGCCCTGAGATTGTTCTTCACTGGAGAGGCTGGAGAAACAGGCAGTGATAGTCTCCTGGTATGAATTCTAGACACCTCACAGCTGCTGGGAGGAACAACTGGCCCCAAGGATGTGTGTGGTTGCCTGAGTCTTCTATGCGTGTGCATTTGTTTCTTCTTCCTTTTTTTTTTTTTTTCCTCTACTTGTTGTGTGATGTGCACTAATCTGATAAAGAGTTTTGCTCTTTCTCCAGATCAGTGACCAGGATGTTGAGCCCAAGGTACTGTTAAAATTAAATACAAAATGGAGACCAGATTAGAAAAATTCCCTGAGTTGATAAAACCCTTAAAGCTGGGCTTCCCTGGTGGCGCAGTGGTTGAGAATCTGCCTGTTAATGCAGGGGACACGGGTTCGAGCCCTGGTCTGGGAAGATCCCACATGCCGCAGAGCAGCTAGGCCCGTGAGCCACGATTACTGAGCCTGCGCATCTGGAGCCTGTGCTCCGCAACAAGAGAGGCCGCGATAGTGAGAGGCCCGTGAACCGTGATGAAGAGTGGTCCCCGCTTGCCACAACTGGAGAAGGCCCTCGCACAGGAGCGAAGACCCAACACAGCCATAAATAAATAAATAAATAAACAAAAACCCTTTAAGCCATGTAGTGAAACTTAATTTATCTTATTCTGAAAGACAAGAGAAGCTTAACTTAGGCCACTTCTTGTAAATGCCTGTGGTAATCATAAAAGAGACTTAACTCATATTTCGAAAATTGTATAAGATAATCACTTTTAACCAGCCCCTTGACTTGTGGAAACCCCCATTTTAATAAACAATCATTGTGTAGTTTAAACAACTTCCTCATTTTCTCTTTGAATTGATCCTATAACATCATGCCCTGAGCTTCAGATTAGTCTTTGAATTTGAATACTTTCATTTCCCAACTGTTCTTATATACACGGTAAGCTTTGACTAAATGGTATTTATTAATCTGCAATTATAATTTTACTATTTTGGAATTTTTGACAGTTTTTGGCATCTAAACTGGGATTCAGAAGAAGACCTGCAAGGACTCTGAAGCTGATGAGCAAACCAGGTGCTAGTTTATTGAGCTCACTGCTTTCTCCCTTACCATGGAGTTCACGGGTAAGTCTCTCTTGGATCCAAGCTCTACTCTCTTTGCCTTTGGATCGCTCCAACTTTATTGTGCATACTTGTATTTTATTTGTTGAAGCGTCTTGGTAATTCACCTGATCCTGTTCAAAAGGGGAGAAAACATGTGATTCCCTGTGTTTTGGAACAGCTGTTAGGAAACAGGGTCCCTCAGATTTAAAACATCTTAGGGAATCTAAAGGCAAAGATGGTTCTACCAGGCCTAAAACTCTTTCTCCATGTCCTCAAAAAACTCTTGCTTCCTATATGTATACCACCTATGGACCATGGTCTTGTGTCGTTTTGGGAAATTGGTGAGCTTTTGGTTAATTTGGAACTGTAATAGCCACTTTGGGGAGCCCTTTAACTTAGATAAGATAGTTCACCTTAATTCACACTCTTGAAATAGAGAGAATCCCAAAACTCTCAGAGATAATAAAATGCATTCTTTGATTGGTATGCAGAAGCTTCTAGAAGACAAAATGACACCAAAAATAGCTTCTCTAAAAGAAACTTTATGACATGCAAATAAAAAAAAAAATCTTTAGTAAAACTCTGGCCTTCTGAGCAGATAAAATTAACTTAGCCCATCTGCCAGAAACACAATTTGGATCCAGATAATCTTTTGAATTTTTCTTATTATTGTACTTGAGACATGAATAAAATTTTAAAATAAAAGCTATAATGTCTCTGTGTCTGTCTATATGTTTATGTATATCTATGTAAGTATATTATATTTAGTCAGCTTAAAGAAAATAAGTGCTTATATAAATTATTTCCAAAACTGTTGGAAATATAGAAACTAAACCAAATGCTTTTCAGTTTCATATGACCTGGGATAAACTTTGATAAGTAAAAGCTAATTAAGTTTTTTGGTTTAATAAAAATAGGCATGCCTTTCTTCACAATTATCAATTTTAATGTAATGCAGACATACAACTTTTTCTGCCTGGGAGTCAAATTAGCTCATGTTATCTCTATGTTACAAGCTTAGTAGGCAAGAAAAGAAATTTAAGATGATGGTTAGCTGCTTAATGTCTAATCCAAGCATAATTATTAAAAACTAATAATTTAAGTAGAAGTATGTAAGATAAAAGTTAATACTAAGTTAAACTAAATAATGGTTATTCATTAAATATGTAAATCATTTCCAAATAGGTAATACAATGAAACATTAATTGCTAAACATAAGTGTAAGTTTATCTACTTTTGGCTTAATTTTTCACAGAGAGACAAAACATGGTGGGTCTGTTAATGTCTCGACACATGAAAAATTATGCTATAGAAAACATATGTCTCTAAAAAGTATGTTTTTTTATACTGATGTATTTATAAATTTGCTAATCTACTACAGGATGGTAACATATTATACAGTTAATATTTGCCTGCTTCGTAGTTTTCACTGGAAAGTAAAAGTTATTAATAGTTAAAATGTATAAACAACATGTAAAAATAAAAACACTAGAAATAAGAAGGGAAACAATTTTATATAAAAAGTTTTGGAAGAAAATGGGATGTGCTTTTGTATGAAGAATATGCAAGGAAAATAGGATGTATTTTTGTTAAGGAAAAAGAGAATAATGTCTTCTAAAATAAAATGACTGGTTATTCCAGAATAAGAAAAGAAAATGAATACGACAAAACATAAATGGATACAGAAAATTGCAGAAGTTTTGTGTAAAAGAAAATTTATGTTGTGAGGTCAAAGCTGGCTGAAATTGAATAGATTTATTTATAAGTGTTGTTTAACATAAGCTTAGTAATGTATTGATAAAAAAAAATCTAAAGTTTAATTTTCTCTCTGTTAAAATCACAAAATTCCTTCAATTATTCATCTGCTTTTAATAAAAGATTATAAAAATGGTGTTTTTATTTTTACCTTAGTTGTAATTTACCAAAGCTTTGACTGGAACATTACATTTGAGAGTATGCATAGAATCACTGCCAAGTATTTCACTATTAAATATGCTCGTAATGCTGGGTTTTCATAGATGTCCTTTATCTATGTTTGTTGAGAGGTTCTGTCATGAAAGAGTGTTGGATTTTATCAACTTTAACATCTGTTAAAATAATTTTGTTTTTTGCTTTTTTCTGTTGATATGGTGTATTAGACTAAGTGATTTGGGGATGCTAAACCAACCTTATATTCCTGGGATAAATCCCACTTGGTTATGGTATAGTCTGTTTTATATGTTTATGGATTTGACCTGATAACATTTTTTATGTGTATTTTTCATGCATATATTCATGACAGATATTGGCCTGTGATTTTCTTTTGTTGTGAAGTCTTTCTATTTTTTTGATATCAGAGTAAAACTGGCTTCTTAGAGTGAGTTGTGAAGCAATCTTTCCTCTTCTACTTTGTGGAGGACTGTTATTATTTCTCTTTTCAAAGTTCAATAGAATTCACTGGTGGAGCCATATGTTCCTGGGCTTTTCTTTTTATGAGTAGTTTTTGTTGGAAGCATTTTCTTTGTTTTTAAAAATTCTATCTCTTTAGTTTTTATGGGGACATTCAGAGTTTATATTTGTTCTTATGTTGTTTCAGTATTTTGTGTCTTTCTAGGAATTTGTCCATTTTATCTAAGTTGTCTAACTGTTCATTGCATACCCTTATCATTTATATTTATTTCTATAAGTTCAGGAGAAGTATTCCTTATTTCATTTTGGATTTTAGCAGTTTTACCCTTTTTCTCTTTTTTTATCAATATAGATAAAGATTTGTCAATTTTGATGATATTTTCAAAGAACAAATTCCGGCTGTACTTATTTTTCTATTGTTTTTTACTGTCTATTATACAGTAGTTTTTTTTCCAATCCATATTATTTCCATCTTTCTGTATGTTTGTGTTTTATTTTGCTCTTTCTTTTCTAGTTTCATAAGGTGGGAGGTTAAGTTACTGATTTGAGATGTTTCTTTTTGTTAATAGAGGTGTTTTCAGCTATAAATTTCCAAGTAAGTACTGCTCTATCTGCTTCCCATAAGTTTTGGTATATTGTATTTTTATTTTCATTCACCTCTAAGCATTTTCTTATTCCTCTTGTGATTTTTTAATGCATTTGTTATTTAAGAATGTATTGTTTTATTTTCAGTTTGATTTTCCCACATCATTTTTGTTACTGCTTTCTAATATCATTCCATTGTGTTCAGAGAATATCCTTTGCTTTATATCCTGGTATATGCTCTATCCTGAATAATGGTCTATGTATACTCAAGAGTAATTTATATTCTGCTTTTATTGGTTGGCCTGTCAAAACTTCTATTTCCTTATTGATGTTTTGTCTAGTTTTTCTACTCATTGTTGATAGTGAGGTATTTAAGTCTGTAGCTGTTATTGTTGAATTGTCTATTTTTGCCTTCATTTCCATCAGTTTTTGCTTCATGTATTTTGATGATCTCTTTGCAACTTTGTATATCCTTATGATTGGTGTACCTTCCTGATAAATTGGCCCTTTCCTCATTATAAAGCATGGCTCTTTATCTCTAATGTATATATATATATATATATTTTTTTTTTTGGTCTGATATTACATAGCCACTCCAATAGAAATTATGGTTGCTGTTTGCACCTTTTTCTATACTGTTATTTTAATCTATCTGTATCTTTAAATGTAAAATGGGTGTCCTATAGACAGCACATGTTTTGATCTGTTTTTTATTCAGCCATACAAAAAGTCACACAGCCTTTGAGTGTTTAAATCTATCAATATATAATTCTATTATTAACACGGCTGCCTTTACATTTGCCATTTTGCTTTTTGTTTTCTCTATATATTCTGTCTTATTATGTTCCTCTATTTCTCTTTACTATATTATATTCCATTAAGTGAATATTTTCTAATGAAATTTTAAGTTTATGATATTTTTGTGTTGTTTCCTCAGTGATTGCTCTAGGACTTACCATATACATCCTAACATAGAATCTATTTTAGATTTATAGTAATTCCAGTGAGAAAAACAAATGCTAATCCATGCTATTCCCTCTCTCTTTTGGGGAAATTATTGTTATACATATTATATTATACATATATATGTACATGTGTGCTGCATATATATGTATACATGTGTGTATATGTAAACAATACATTGTTATAAGCATCATTTTATTGCTTTATATGATTTTATGGTTTTTAACAAAGCCAAGAGAAGAAAAGCAAATGTATATTTTAAAGTTTATTGTATTAACCTTCTTATTTAAAATTTTTTGGTTCTCTTCATTTGTTCCTGTAGATTTTAGTTAAAATGATGTTATTTCCTTAGCTCAATACTGTGCTCTTCCCTTTGTACTGTTATTGGCAAATATATCATATTTTGTCTATTTTATTGTTTGATTTTGGGTGCATCTGTCTGAATAAATCTTACTACTCAGTTTAGATCACAATGCCGTCATTATTCCTTGTTAGGTTTTATATATGTATGTGTGTGCATATACACATAATATTGATATGTAGATATAGATTTATATGTCACAACTTCTCTTTTGGCAAATATTCTACTGAAGTTAATGTGTACATTTTAACTTGTGAGTGTTCTTACAAAATAGTTTTACATTTACATGTAAAAAATTTTATTAATGAAATGGCAATGTGTTACGTTTCTTATTCTTTTTTCTAACATATTTTAAAGAACTCTTCATATTGTTGTGTATACATAATTCATAATACATTTCAAAAGCAATGTCATGAATTCGTGGGGAAGACTCACTTAATCTAGTGGAGGGACAAAACATACACAATGAACATTAGTCAAGACCTATAGTTAGTAACGTATTGTGTATTGTTATCCATGTGAGTTATTGTACGGACACCATGCATGCCCTATTCACATCCTCTAGGCAACCACAAGCCCAGGATTGCTTCCAGTAACAACCTGAGACTCTGCTTGAGGGCTAATCTTTTCACAAGGCTGCAAGTTTGTCCCTATAGCAGAACAAACCTGAAATGTTGGAGACAAACTGTCCCCATAAGAAGATGTCTATTAATGACAGAAGGGGATTTGGAGAAATACCTCAGCTCTCTTGCCTTTGCTTGAGATAACTCTGAATCATGTTTTACAGATAGGTCTAGGTTATCTCTTAGAATTCCACAGGGTGACTAAGGCCTATTTTCCTATCACGATAACGTTTTAGATAATGCACATCTTATTATATTCCATCTCTCTCTACCCCATTCCCATCCTTGTGCTTCATAGGATTACTGTCAAATATTCTACTTGCAATCACCTCCTTGCTTCATGGTTTGCTTTGGGGGATACAGAAATTATAACTAATCTTATTTCTAGGTCAGAAAACCAAGGATATAATTTCTAGAAGAATATGGGTTACAATTGTTTTAAATTAAAAGGAGAAAGCAATTACTCGGTGGTGATGATTTTGTTAGGGCACACTTCATGGAAGAAGAGGAAGTTTTGCAGGTCTATATCAGATAGCTGGAAGAATTGATCAGGTAGAGACAGGCATGTAGGCTGGGATACTGAAAAGTGTGTAAGTGATTTTCTATTCCTGTGTGTTCAGCTTTATTCTAAGGTTAATAGAGAAAACTTCTCAGACTTGACAGTCTGTGATCCTATCAGAGGTGATTGTGGATATGTTTAGAGAACAAACTCACAGATTTTAATGATTGTTCCTAAAGTACAGTAAGCTTCTTTAACATTTCCTTTTAATAGGTCTAATTGAGAGTTTCTCAAACTTGAGAAATTATAAATTTCTGAGACTGTATTTATAGACTTCCAGGGCTATATTAACACCAATGTGAGGAACACGGCATTAAATTTTTTAAATCTTCCCTATAAATGATTATGGCCAAACATCATAAAATCTAAAAGCAAATAGAGTCAATGCAAGTAAGGTACTACTTATGTATAATGTAGTAATACAAATTATTTAGAAGATGCTCGAAGTATTACTGAAATGCAAATCCCCAATTTAAAAATTCTTAGAATTTGCTTTACGCAATGACATATCTGTCAGCCACCAGAGATACTTATATCTTAGTTTAAGACACACTGGATTAAGGTTTTGTTTTTAAAATGCTCAATAGCCAATCACCAGCTGTTATATATATTTTATCCATTATTCAGGTGTGGTGCTCCTTTATAACTAGGTGAAATAACATGCCAGATTAGGCAGTAAATGGTGCTTACTTCAAAAGACTATCCTAGTTTTAGCAGGGCTTTGAGCTGGTTCCACTGGACTAGTTTTTGATGGTCTCAGGTAGGACCTGACTGGACCACAGTAACTCTTCTAATTTGCTGGCACCTCACTTTATTCATTATTGATCAACTTACTATCTCTTAGCTTTTCAGGTCAAGTCATCTTTGCTTCACTCATCACGTCAGTTGCCCTGGTCATAAGCTTTGATGTTGTTGAAGTGGTTCCCGATATCCTTTTTAACTGATTAAGTTATCTGGCGTATGTTTAGAAGGTCTGGATTTATCACTTCTACTTGGTCTTTTTTTGGTACTTGGACAGTTTTGATCTCAACATTATCCAGGAAATGTTTATGTTGATGACATTGCCTCCCTCCAGCAATAATTACAAAGTTTTACTATATTTTTGGCTAAGCATGTGCTTTATTATCATTTTATTTATATTACTTTTTTCTTCATCAAAATCTTATCCAGGAAAAGAAGAGTATTAATATAAAGTCATAACATGTTACCAGTAAAAAAAATGGTGCTGTCTTAGCATGGTTTTATTTTGCATGTTTGTGTTCTAAGTTAATGTATAGAAGTGTTAGATACAAGAACAAAATGTTTCTGCATTATGTGATTTTTCTCTTCTTTCCTGTAAAACCACCCATCTGACTACAAATACACACACAGGTGTGCACGCATATGCACATGCACACACACACACCATAGACTTACCCACAAAACAAAATGAGGTTTCTGGCAGCTCTTTCAATTACAAAAATGATGACACTTCCCCTTACTTTACATATAATAATCTTTAGCAAAATATTTTCTAGCTCCTAAAAAAAAAAACAAAACCCTTTAATTTGAGCTCATGTTATGCAGAGCTATTAATGTAACCGCTGCCATGCTGTTTCTGTGTAGTACACTTCTAGAATCAGTAAAATGAAAATGAATTTAGCACATAGGAGAAATGGAGCACACTTCTAATTCCAGCTTTCTTTCACTTTTCTTTAATATCCATGTCCTGATTTTATCAAGGCAGCTCTCATTTCTCATTCCCTTTATTATAAGCTCATTTCTTCATCTTTATGTCTTCTTGCACAATTTTTCTAACATAAAATACCTTTATAGCATACATCAATTTGGATTTTATTTGTATAAACTCTAAGAAATTCTTAGTGTCTGGAGAATGAATGCTGTACTTTTATTTAATGCCAATATTTTTGTGTGTTTTAATAGTTGTTTGTCTCTCTCTGTCCCTTTCATTGAGTATAAAGTCCTTAGTGACAGAATGTAAAGTATATTTTTCCCTCTGTCTCCACCAAGAAAATAATATATTAGCATATTTAATCCCTCAGATATTTGATCAAGTTTAAATCAATATTCAGTTCAAGCCTCACTTTTCTTAGAAGACATCCATATCTTTTTATTGTTATTTACATTTTTAAAAAATATATCAGTTTTTTTCCTGATTGTCACATGTGTAATAGTAGTGAAGTGGTAAACAAAACAAACAAACAAAAAATCTCACTAACACCAACACTCACAAACAAAGTTTAGAAGTTCCTTCAACTTGGTAGATTATACCGTGTATCTACACAGCTATCAACTACAATGTAACAAATTAACCTCCCAAATTTAAAATACCTGTTATCTTACATTTCTGTGAATTGAGAATCAAGGTGTGACTTAGGTCTCTAACAAGGCTGCAGTCAAGAAGATGTCCTAGGTTACAGTAATTGCAAAGCTAGACTCAGGGAATTTCTATTCCAAGCTCACTCACATGGCTCTTGGCAGGCTTCAGAAGATCGAATTTCAAACTCACATGGGGCTGTTGACAGTTCTCAAGTTCACATTGGCTTCTGGAGAGATACCAGTTCTTTGCTACATAGGCCTCTCCATGTGGTTAATTACAACATGGCAGTTGCATTCCTCAGAGTGCATGAGAGAGACACACACCCTAAGACGGAAAAGAATTCACCCCCAATGAAGAGGAAGAGATTACATAAAGACATAAATACCAGGAGACAGAGGGTACTGGGAACCATCTTAGAAACTGGTTTTCACATATCTATTCCTTTGCTTCTAAGCCCTGAATGGCATTCCATGGTATGTACCTGCCATATTTCATTTACCCATTTTTATACCAGTAACCTAGTTTGTCTCCAGTTCCTCATTACACAAAGAAGGTTTTGATGAATTGCCATGTAGATGTCCTTTTGCAGATAAGAGTTCCCCTGGCATATATAATCAGAACTGGAAATGCTGAGCCATAGGCAAATGAATATTTAGAAGAAAAACATATAAACTCAAAATGAAATCACATCTATCTTCAAAATGAGTTGAACTACTAGGAATGACAAGTTCTTTGTTTTACAAATGATACTAAATATGTTTTGATAAATGTAAATGAAAGTAGAGGTAGAGGAGAGTAAGGGTTTGAAGCTACGTAGTTCTTCATATTAAATAAAATTTATACTTGTTTGTAGAAATTTATGAAGAAAATTCTGACAGAGATAGCTTTAGAATTTGGTAACATCAGTAAATATATATTTTGTTTAAAATTCTCATATTTTCTACTTCTTTCTATTTTATTTATTTACTTTTATTTTTTGTCTTATGGAACAGATATGCAAGGGAATAAATGGTTGTGTGTCATTTCTGGGTCAGTTCTGACAAAGTCAGAGAGAACCACCAATTTTGTGCAAGTTATTTGGCAAATAGTTGACAAACAACCAACTTAGCTACATTTATAATTTTCCATTTACTGCATTGAGGAATCTGAGACCTGATTCACTGAAAAGGTAAATAAATCATTTATTTAACTAGGTACTTATGGGAGGTATTTAATTTGAACTATCAGAACATTTTAATTAAGGATATTGCCAGCTATGACCATGATAGTCTCATTATTAAAACAATTACATAACAATTATATCTCATTCTTTACACATCTTTGGGCCACCTGAGTGACCCAAAGAACTCTCTGGGAATAAGTGTTTGCATAAAATTAGTAATATTACCCAAGACTCTTTGTAGTAATCTCAGAGTTTGATGATATATAGACCTGACATAGAAGAAACCATAAAAGAAAGAAACCTCATAAACAGTCCCTGGTGGGTCAAACCTCCTCATATTCAAAATTAATTGAACTAATAAGACTAGTTAAGCTGAAATTTACAATTCCATCTTTAACAATATCTGGAGAAATTGTAAAGTGCTTTCATTTTACCTAGGAATAACATTACAGAAAACATAAATATCTTTAAAAAAAGAAATCTTAGAATTTCTAGTTCTTTTGTTCAGTGAAATAAATTGATCCTTGTCTTCTTACAATGATTAAGAGCAGAATATTTTATCACTTTTGTAGGCTTACACATGTAGAGGCAGGTAGCTACATAAAATAAATGGCTATGTAAGATTAATTTTTGTTCTGTGGAGTCATTAATCTCCAACTGGTAAACAGATAATATGTGACATATTGGTGATGCCATAACACAAAAACACATTTTCCATAGTAGACACATTTGAAATTTGTACTTATGTTTGCAACAGAATACCTGAATTAATGGGTAAAATCATTATGTATGATTAAACAAATATGTTTGCCTTTAGAGAACAAATTATCATAGGCACATGTAATTATTTTGATTTTCTGTTCCTACCTTGAAACAGGTCAATTTTATCAATGCTATTTTAGGATTGAATTTACCTGTTTTGAAGTATTTAAGTGGTGAAGAGATATATTTCTTGCATGCCCAAATACTTCAGTGATGACAACCCAACTTGCTCATTTATTTATTAGGCTATTTAATCATTTACTGACTTACTAATTCATTCTTTGGTCATCATTTTCTTTCCACTTCCTTCTTTCTCAGATGAGTCCTTTATATATAGCAGGTAAAATATATTTTGTATACACATTTATGTTTATTTTCTACAATTTAATTTTCTCTGTGCATTCACATGCATATCTGCACTGATCTTAAAATTTCCCTTTTATCAAATAACTCTTCTGATGAGAAATATTGAACCTTTTATTGAGTGTAAGATAAAATACTTAAACTGTTATTTCGTGCTCTCTAAATCCTTACTTCAAATTACCTTTTCCATCTTGTCTCATCACTACTTTTTTTTTTTAAAGAAATTCCTTTATTTTTATTATTTATTTATTTATTTTTAGCTGTGTTGGGTCTTCGTTTCTGTGCAAGGGCTTTCTCTAGTTGCGGCAAGCGGGGGCCACTCTTCATCGCAGTGCGCGGGCCTCTCACTATCGTGGCCTCTCTTATTGCGGAGCACAGGCTCCAGACCCGCAGGCTCAGTAGTTGTGGCTCATGGGCCCAGTTGCTCCACGGCATGTGGGATCTTCCCAGACCAGGGCTCGAACCCTTGTCCCCTGCATTAGCAAACAGACTCTCAACCACTGCGCCACCAGGGAAGCCCTCGTCACTACTTTTGAACACACACTTTGAAATCCTCTTTCTCTCATATAAGCAAATATTATTCCTGATACCAAAACAAATAACTATTTGTGAAATATGAATCTGGATCCTCCTCTGTCTTATCACAAGTTTTCTCAACAAAAATTCTTTCCAATGAAATTTCACGAATATTTCCAGCATATATTTATCTCTCATAGTTCTGAAATCATATAGAACTCAAAAGTTCATTTTGACATTTATGTTTTAATAAATGCTCATCAATAACTCTACTATCTTACTAATGAATTATACATTTAAATCAGAGATGACACCATATAAACCTTTTCATCATCTGCTACCCCAAAGAAAATACCTTTCCTACAGTTAGAGATTAGGACAAGAATTAAACATGTTTATACTTTATCTCCATCCTTTAACAGCTTTTGGGGGGCATAATATTCAGGCGAAATTATGTGTTTATAATTTTTCTGTAAAATATGATTAATACCAGATAGGTTTTTATTGTGTGAAGGATAAATGATACAAGGCAAAGGAAGTGCTTAGCTTAGCACTTAGCCCATCATAAACACTCAGTATTTAGCTATACTGATTGATAGATCAAATGTCATAATATTTATCTATGGCAGTATTGAAAATTATCCCACAATTTAGCATTTTAAAACAACAAATATTTATCTCACACAGTTTTTGAGGATCAGGAATGCCAAAGTGGCTTAGCTAGATGGTTCTGTCTCAGGATCTCTCAGGAGCCATGGTCAAGATGTTGGCCAGGGCTGCAGTCATTTAAAGCTTGACTTGGGCCAGAGGATCAGCTTCCAATATAGTGCACTCATGTGTCTGTTGGCAGGAGGGCTTGACTTGTTTGCTGGCTCTTGGTGAAAGGCTTTGTCCCTCTTCTCATGGCACTCTCCATAGGGCTGCTTCCCCCAGAACAAACAATCCAATGAGAGAAGACAGAATCCTTAAAGTCTTTTTCTGACTTCTTTTTATAGCTTCACGTTCTGTCATATCTGCAATACCTTATTGTTTACAAATGTTAGTCCTGTTCAACGTGAGAGGGAGTTACGCAAAGGGCAAAAGGCAAGGTTCCTTGAGACCATCTAGCAGGCTGATTTTCCATGCAGTCAAACCCAGATTATTTAACTGTTCTTGGAGGTTCTTCATGCTTTACTAAAGGCTTGTTCACAATTTCAGTTTGTATTAGATCCTACGTTCTACGAACATTATTATACACTAATATCATACTGTAATTTCATTCTGTGAAATCAGAGGCAGCCTAATGCAAAGCATACCATGTGGGGTTTAGACTACACTTTAATATATTTCAGTTAATATGCTTTCAACACTTGGTCCAAAACGCTATTGAGACATTTTGATATTAGAGTTGACAATTAAAAAAAAAATATTTTAATGAGGTGTGACCAGTAAACACAAAGATTACAAAATGAAGTAAAGTAAGTACCACGAGAGTTATTAAAATGTAATAGGGCCTAAAAGAAAGGCAAATTATGTCCAATAGTAGTATTTGGAAAGGGCTCCATGGTCTAGGTAACATCAGGTTTTGGAGAATTATGAAAGATAGAGATGGTTAAACAGAAGTCAAAATAGCTATAACCCTCCAAATACCAAACATATAAATAACACATATATTTACAAAGAGAAAGACAAATTTTTAAAAATTTATTGAAGGATCAAGATTATTTGACTATTCAAGTTTGCCTGGAGCATAAAATAATTTACAGTCTATGTCTCTGCCAATAATTGCATCCAATAATTCTGCACAATGCCAAGACAGAGAAAACAGAAAGTACCTAGCTATTGAAATAGATCTCAAATTTCAAACTTCATAGACATTGAGGTGGCAGTGATAGATGTATGTGGTTGTAGATAAAATATAAAGAATAATAACTTTGAAATCTTTAGTGGTTTCATATTATACTGTAATAAAATGCCTTATTTTATTGGCAAATGCAATTTTACTATTAATCCTTCTACACACCATTATATATATATATTAAATTTTTGAAGTTTATTGTATTTATTTTTTATACAGCAGGTTCTTATTAGTTATCCATTTTATACATATTAGTGTATATATGTCAATCCCAATCTCCCAATTCATCACACCCCCCCCACCACCACTTTCCCCCCTTGGTGTCCATACATTTGTTCTCTGAATCTGTGTCTCTATTTCTGCCCTGCAAACCGGTTCATCTGTACCATTTTTCTAGGTTCCACATATATGTGTTAATATACGATATTTGTTTTTCTCTTTCTGACTTACTTCACTCTGTATGATAGTCTCTGGATCCATCCACATCTCTACAAATGGCCCAATTTTGTTCTTTTTTATGGTTAAGTAATATTCCATTGTATATATGTACCACAACTTCTTTATCCACTCGTATCTTGATGGGCATTTAGGTTGCTTCCATGACCTGGCTATTGTAAATAGTGCTGCAATGAACATTGGGATGCATGTGTCTTTTTGAATTATGGTTTTCTCTGAGTATATGCTTAGGAGTGAGATTGCTGGGTCATATGATAATTCTATTTTTAGTTCTTTAAGAAACTTCCATACTGTTCTCCATAGTGGCTGTATCAATTTACATTCCCACCAACAGTGCCAGAGGGTTCCCTTTTCTCCACACCCTCTCCAGCATTTGTTGCTTGCAGATTTTCTGATGAAGCCCATTCTAACTGGTGTGAGGTGATACTTCATTGTAGTTTTGATTTGCATTTCTCTAATAATTAGTGATGTTGAGCAGCTTTTCATGTGCTTCTTGGCCATCTGTATGTCTTCTTTGGAGAAATGTCTATTTAGGTCTTCTGCCCATTTTTTGATTGGGTTGTTTGTATTTTTAATATTGAGCTGCATGAGCTTATATATATATATATATATATATATATATATATATATATATAATAATTAAAGCAAAACTTAAACTGAATAGAAGTTACAAATTTTATTCATTGTAGCTTCATTTATTAATGTAACTTACATCTTCGAATTTTTGCAATGCAAAATCATGGAAGGCTATTAATTATATTCTGTAAAAGCTGCTTAAAAGTTTAAGAATATATATTTGTGCATATATATATTCATGTGTGTGTGTTTGTGTGTGAGAGGAGATGTGTTTATACAAGTATATATATACAAATATACTTAATCATACACACAGCAAATATATAAGTGGAGAAAATATCTCTGACTTTGAACAAAATAAATATTTTAAAGAGCAAAATAACATAGTAACATAGCGAGTTGAAAAGTGTAAATTACATATGCATTCTAATATCACCTTATCTATCTTGTTAGCTTATCTTCAACTTTTTTTATGCCTATTCTTGAGTTATCTTCATTAATAGTTTAGTTATTCAATAAATTATCTCCTATGCAAAGTTTTTTCATGATGTTTTCTAGATTTATAAATACATTTTATTAACTAACTCCCACTCTTCTAATTTGGGAGAATTTTTTATATAACTACCCTTATTTGGCAAAAGTTCTCAGTGAAATTTTTTATCTTCAAAGCAATTTGCACATTTACATTTATGTGATTGTAGATTAATGTTTGTAATCTCTTCCAAGTGTCTATGAAGGCAAAGGTCCATCTGTAGAGCATCTAGCAAATAGAAAGTACTTGATAATTTTTTTCAAAAACTGAAAAAGTAAATGGATGAATACAAATTGTGAAAATTCATGAAAACAAAAATATACTTTAAAAGACCAGTTTTTATGGAATAACAAAGTAATGAATATCTAAAAAAATTCACCTGGAATATTTACTTTTGAAATATTCATAGGTTCAATCAATATGTTTTCAACTGATATCTTTTCAACTAATGGTTTCTACTCTGCTTATATACTGAAGATCCTTAAAAAACAGGAAAAAATTTCTAGGCAATTTAATCAAATATATTTACAACTCAGAGGGATATGCATGGATACTGGTAACTGAACATATTAATAAGAATGCTGATAGTTATTTTAATTTTTACCCAGTTTTAGGATAAGATGACTCCCAAACTCAGAAAACATATATACTTGTTATTCATCCTGTTGTGTTTTATAATTGGGTCTCTCCCTTTCAGGTGTCATCTCTTGAAAATATCATTTCCATGTGAGATGTGAGTTGAACAAGGGTGCTAAGTTGCCAGGTGACTAAAATGTCCTTGCCCATCTTTGACAATCAAGGCTGACCAATAACCCAATGTGAGTGCCCCTCCATCTGCAACATAGGAATCCAGAATGATGTTGCCTCTAACCCCAATGAAAAGCTGGGTTCCTAAAAGACCAAGTAGCACAAAGTCACATAAAGCTACATTTGCTTCTTGGTTCATGCCACTCTTAGAACTAAATTCTATAGCCACAGATTGCAGATTTCAAGTCCAGAATATGTCTTGCATTTTCACGTTAGTACAGTTTTTCCAGTGTAAAAGAAAAGGTCAATAAGTACAAGGCTGAAAGTAATGTGTGAGTAGAGACCTATGCCGTTGATTCTTTTTCTTCCTTTGTTTCTTTTTTTTTTTTTGGATGCTGTCTCATTATTTCTCAATTTGAGAAAATAACCCTGCCACTCTCCTTTCTAATTAAATTAATTAGACCTTCCTGGAGTCTTTTTCAGTGCTTTAGCAGGAATTCTTAGTAATTGTTTGTACAACTTTAAAACAGGTTTCGGCCTTCCAGTAGAGACTTTTTTTGGAGCTAAATATTCTGGCACTGGATATGGAGAAAAAAACCCGACAATAATCTTCTATGTATAATCACAATAAAGTTCATAAGCTTTCATTATTGAGAATATGCTCAAATGATGTTCAGAATTTTTCAAAAAGGGGAAGTGGATAGATTGGGAATAAAACTTGGTTAAGAATATGATAATTTGAAAACAGCAAAGGATTATTAAAAATTCAAAGCTGTGGAGATAAAGTTTGCAGACAGCTCCTGAGAATTAGAGAGCCTCATTATTCCTATATTAAATGTTGAACTTGAAGAGACCTAATTCATACATAGATAAAGATTGCCAGGCAAACTTCATGTTATATAAACCCGGATTAACAATTTCTGTTTCTTTCTTGGAATCCCATTTTGTACCGTAAAATTGCAAGTTATAAATTTTATGTGAGGGGCTTAATAATCATGTATGATAAGTATAGTAGATGTGCAAGTCAGACTAGCAAATGGGAAGACTTGGACTTCTCTGGTCAATGAAGAAGAGGGGGAATCAGCCCAAATATTTTCAACTGAAGGTATTAAGGGCAACATGTCTGACCTTTGAATATATATTGACATACTAATTTTTTGTACTGCTTTTGTACAGAATATATGGATTTATAAAGCTTTATAAAATAAGAAATTAGCAAGATATATTTTCAGAATATTCTGAACATTTTCAATAGTCATAGAATTTTAATGTAAATGGTGTTGATAATTGAAATTTTTTTTCAACATAAATTCTACTTTCCACTACCTTCCCTGTTTTTTGCACTACTGATTATCTCTTTATTATCTCTGAGTCTGACTTTTTCTCCCACTCTTCCCATTATTGAAATAGTTTCTCAGAACTCAACAGTATCTCCCAATTGTCTAAATTTTCTCCATAATTTATTTTTCTTAATTCTTTTCATCATTTAATTATGTTTATCAGTCAGCCTCATACTTGTTGAAATTCCTAACTTTCTTCATTACATTTCCATAGTATTACAATATGATTGGATATTTCCTCTTCCTCTAAGCATTCTTTCCTTTTCTGCTTTGCTTGCATCCATTCTTATTCTTTTTAAAACTAAGGATTAGTGCTCAAGGACCAGTGTGCTAATCTCCATCTTTCTTTTCATCATTCTTGCTTCAAAGTACATAATCACATCCATGGGTACACATTTTATCTCTCTTCAAGTTACAGCCAAATCTACTTTTATGGCTTTGCACTCCTATTTTTCTAGTTATAAGTAACCACTTTTCACAACTTCAACAAAATGTCCTGTGATCTTCTGTTATGCAACTGAACTAAACCTGTATAGTAACCATCTTCCTCTTAAATCCCACTCTGACTGATTAAAAAACAATGTTAATGGCACCTTCAGTTTTTGAGTTATCCAGACTTAAAACTATAAATCTATTTTTCACTCTTTACTAATATGAAGTCCTAAAATCTGATTTCATCACAAATCCTTGTAGATCTTTCTCGCATCAGCTCTTATTATTGCATGCTTACTTTACGATCTAATATCAAATACTGG
Organism: Balaenoptera ricei; assembly: GCF_028023285.1. NCBI lineage: Eukaryota > Metazoa > Chordata > Mammalia > Artiodactyla > Balaenopteridae > Balaenoptera > Balaenoptera ricei. Next base: position 18,302,101 of record NC_082651.1, on the reverse strand, counting down.
AAAATATTCTCATTATCCTATGCCATGGTATAACTGATTTATTTCTGATGCTTCTACATACTCTTTCAATTCAAAAGAAAAAAAGCAAATATCTATAGTAAGATTCAAAACTCTTCCACAGAAAGATCCTAGGCAATCTTTCCAATTTTCTCTGCATTAACCTGTTTCATCTATTGCTGTGTGTGTTTGCTTACTTTTAATTATAAGAGGTGTTCATTGATTCATGTTGTCTTGTTGATATTCTCATTGTAAAAAAAAAATCCAATCCAAATGTTCTATAGAACACTTATTAATTACATAGATAATAATTTTCTCTTCACATTAGAGAAAGCAGATTGCCATCATCTTAACGAAAAATTTCAATCCAACGTTATCTATTATGTGCAAAAAAGACAATATGTCACTGAGAAGAAAAAAGCATTACCTATGCAACATCACTGCCAAAGTGTTGTTTATATCTAATCATGAGGAAAACAGACAAATCCAAGCTGAGGGACTTCTAAAAACCAACTGGCTTGACTTATTTAAAAATGTCAATGTGATAAAAGAGAAAAAAAATGAAGAAGAAATAAGTAAAAGGTCTCCTAGACTAAGGAAGACAAAAGAGACATGACAACTAAATGAAATGATTAAATATTAATTGGATGATGAATTTTATAAAATAGTTATGAAGAACTTTAATGGGGAAATTTATAAAATTTCAATGTGGCCACAAATTTATTGAATGAAGTAAAGTTTTCTCTGGAAGCCATCAGTATAATTTATCTTAGCTCTCATGTTTTAAACTGCAATTTTTGTAACATTTTCTTTTTTAACAGTTCTTCACAATTTTATAATCTTTCTTAACAACAACTATTTTTGATAGGTAGTATCAATTCAGGAATAAGGATTTATATTCTCCAAATATAAAAAGATAGTTATGTGACATCGATTTTTCATTGATCCCCAAGAACAAAAGTGTTATTGACTCCTTTCAAGGAGCCTCCTTATATGGTATTAGCACACCACTTTATACTTGCCAATGGACTTTCATATGTTATTTTATTTCATATGCTATCTTAGTTCAGCTGGTAACAGTCCCGTGAATTTGGCAGGACGGCTTATCATTACCTTACATAAAGTAAGAATGGAATGCATAGCATGCAGAAATATTACATTGCTCTCTGATTAAAAAGAAAATCAATTATAAAAATTCAAATAATACATAATTATCTCATCACCTAATTTAAAAGTCCAGCACTTGATAATATAACTTGCCAGAAATGATTGTACCAGCTGATAAAGTAATGAAAATGAAGAAAAGGAAAATATTCCTTCCTTCAATGGCATGAAAAACTGAAATTCTCTAAATTCCACTCTCTCACTTGAAGATAAGAATGCTTAGATGAATTTTCTTCAATTATTCTAGTAAATATAGATACATATATATATTTTTTATAGACTTTTACTTTTTTTTAAGTATTTATTTATTTATTGCTGTGTTGGGTCTTCGTTTCTGTGCGAGGGCTTTCTCTAGTTGTGGCAAGCGGGGACCACTCTTCATCGCGGTGCGTGGGCCTCTCACTATCGCGGCCTCTCTTGTTGCAGAGCACAGGCTCCAGACGCGCAGGCTCAGTAATTGTGGCTCACGGGCCCAGCTGCTCCGCCGCACGTGGGATCTTCCCAGAACAGGGCTCGAACCCGCGTCCCCTGCATTGGCAGGCAGACTCTCAACCACTACGCCACCAGGGAAGCCCCTACATATATTATTTAAAGTGTTTTACTTTAGTTTTTAAAACAAAATTTGTGTTATATTATGTACATTATTATGTATATGATGTATATTTTTCACGGTGTTCTATTTTTTTTAGAAATATATCATGAGTATTTCTTTATGTCAGGGCATAATGAGTTAAAATTCATTTTAATTATGAGTCAAATATCCATATTGATGAGTTTTTAACTTGTTCTCAATGATTAGCTAAGTTGAGCTATGTAGTTGAAATGGATATTTGTATATATCTCTTTTCAAATTTTTGGGACTATTTCTGTGGATAAATTTTAGGAAAGGTCCTATTAAATGTAAGTTTATAAATACATATTCTTTGATTTTCCTCATCATGCATCATGTATGAATACATACTTGATTGTCATTAAGAAAGTGTTTTACTGATTATATTTCCACCAATGGTTTTTGAAGGTGGCTGCTTCATTCACATATTCACTAATCTAGATATTTTTTAATTGGTCTATAATAATTTTTTACTTTGATAAGTTGCCTGGTAAAAATAATGTGCTGTTATTGTTTTAATTTGATTTTCCTTGAATACAAGTTTTAACTGATCAGTGAATATCTACCTACCTCTGGGATGAAAAAAAGTGATACAAGGTAAGGAACAGTCTTACCCAAGCTCTGGCATTCACAGTATTAACTGATTGGTGGCAATATGTCTGCCCTGTCAATAACAAAATTCATTGCCTGGTTTACAGTTCTTTCCCACAGCAAATTATTTGACAAATATAAAGATATAAGTGTAAATTTTTTCAGGTTTATTGACAAACTGACAAACAAAACTAATATATTTAAAGACTACAATGTGATGGGTTGATATATGTATACATTGTAAAAGGATTCCCAATCATAGAGCTAGTGATTTAAAACATCCATTATCTGACATATTTAATATTTACTGTGTTTTCTCAGTTAGAACACTTAGATTATATTATCTTAGCAATTCTAATTTATGTAGTACAGTATTATCAGAGTGATCATGTTTTACTTCAGAACTTTAGACCTTATTCATCTTATAACTGAAAGTTTGTGTCATTTTAGCAGCCTCTCCCTACTGCTTTCAGCCCCTAATTATTGGAAGTTACAAATCTGCTTTCTGTTTCTGTAAGTTATGGGTTCAACTTTATTTATTTATTTATTTCCATATAGTAGTGATATCATGTAGTATTTGTCTTTCTCTCTCTGGTTTATTTCACTCAGAAGAATGACCTACAGATTCATCCATGCAAATTGGTGTGAATGCCAGAATTTCCTTCATTTTTAAGGCTGAAGAACATTGTTTCATTTATTTATTTATTTACATCATCTTTATCCATTGATCTATCGACAGACTCTAATGTGTTGGCTAATGCAGCAAGGAGCATGAGAGTATGTATCTCGTTAAGATAGTGATTTTGGTTTCTTTAGATATACATGAAGAAGTGGGAGTGCTGGATCATGTGATAGTTCTATTTTCAATTTCTCTAAGTCAAGTTCATAGTGTTTTCTGTGTGTACTGGTTTACATCCCCACCAACAGTGTATAAGCTTCCATTTTCTCCATATCTTCGTCAGCATTTGTTATTTGTAGACTTTTTGGTGATAGCCCTCCTGATAGGTATGAGGTGATATCTCACTGTGGTTTTGATTTGCATTTCTCTAATGATTAGTGATGCTGAACATCCTTCCATGTGCCTCTCTGCCATTTGTATATCGTCAACAAAGTAAGCAATAAATAAGTGATAGCTGTAATTATTTATTAAAATGTGTGCATCCACTACATGTAGCTAAATAGGAAATTACATGCCATTACTTTGTGTTTCAATGATATTTAAGGGAATATTTTCTTTTCCTAGATTGTAAGCTCCTGAAGTGTGGAAACAATTTCTTAAGCTTTTTTCGCACTCTTAGAGTAACCAAATGCCTGCCACAGAGTAAATAAATAATATCTCATTATTTAAGGAATAACTGATATGAATAAATAATTCACTTAGGTTGATCTTGGTGTTGTGTATTGTACATGATAAAAGTGAACAGAGTAGAAATAATTGGTAGAAAGATTTCCATTATAGTCTGTCAAAGCTAAGGCATTAGCACATGTACTGGACATGCAAATAGGCAAGTATCTGTTTTAATAACTGTTGGAAAAAAATCTCCCTTACCTCCCAAATGATCTCCTGAGAGAATGTGATGACTAATGTTTCTTAAATAAAAGACAGTGAGGTATGTCTCAATGAGGCAAGAAAAGAAGAGATTCACCCGAAGTTTTAAGTGACTTGAAAGCAGATTTTTTTTTTCTAAAGCTAGGTTGGGTAGGTACCAGGAAAAGGAGCTTTGGGATATTTGAAGGAGAGTGAGAGCTACCTTTTATTAGAAAGAAGACAGAGAAAGATAAAAATTCTTTTTGTCACAAAAGACCCGGAATATCCAAAGTAATCTTGAGAATGAAAAATGGAGCTGGAAGAATCAGGCTCCCTGACTTCAGACTATACTACAAAGCTACAGTAATCAAGACAGTATGGTACCAGCACAAAAACAGAAACATAGATCAATGAAACAGGATACAAAGCCCAGAGATAAACCCACGCACATATGGTCACCTTATCTTTGATAAAGGAGGCAAGCATATACAGTTGAGAAAAGACAGCCTCTTCAATAAGTGGTGCTGGGAAAACTGACAGGTACATGTAAAAGTATGAAATTAGAACACTCCCTAACACCATACACAAAAATAAACTCAAAATGGATTAAAGACCTAAATGTAAGGCCAGACACTATCAAACTCTTAGAGGAAAACATAGGCAGAACACTCTATGACATAAATCACAGCAATATCCTTTTTCACCCAGCTCCTAGAGAAATGGAAATAAAAACACAAATAAACAAATGGGACCTAATGAAACTTCAAAGCTTTTGCACAGCAAAGGAAACCATAAACAAGACCAAAAGACAACCCTCAGAATGGGAGAAAATATTTGCAAATGAAGCAACTGACAAAGGATTAATCTCCAAGATTTACAAGCAGCTCATGCAGCTCAATAACAAAAAAACAAACAACCCAATCCAAAAATGGGCAGAAGACCTAAATAGACATTTCTCCAAAGAAGATATACAGATTGCCAACAAACACATGAAAGAATGCTCAACATCATTAATCATTAGAGAAATGCAAATCAAAACTACAATGAGATATCATCTCACACCGGTCAGAATGGCCATCATCAAAAAAATCTAGAAACAATAAATTCTGGAGAGGGTGTGGAGAAAAGGGAACACTCTTGCACTGTTGGTGGGAATGTAAATTGATACAGCCACTATGGAGAACAGTATGGAGGTTCCTTAAAAAAACTAAAAATAGAACTACCATACGACCCAGCAATCCCACTACTGGGCATATACCCTGAGAAAACCATCATTCAAAAAGAGTCATGTACCAAAATGTTCATTGCAGCTCTATTTACAATAGCCAGGACATGGAAGCAACCTAAATGTCCATCATCGGATGAATGGATAAAGAAAATGTGGCACATATATACAATGGAATATTACTCAGCCATAAAAAGAAATGAAATGGAGTTATTTGTAATGAGGTGGATGGAGTTAGAGTCTGTCATACAGAGTGAAGTAAGTCAGAAAGAGAAAAACAAATACAGTATGTTAACACATATATATGGAATCTGAGGGAAAAAAAAAAAAGGGCATGAAGAACCTAGTGACAAGACAGGAATAAAGACACAGACCTACTAGAGAATGGACTGGAGGATATGGGGAGGGGGAAAGGTAAGATGTGACAAAGTGAGAGAGTGGCATGGACATATACACACTACCAAATGTAAAATAGATAGCTAGTGGGAAGCAACCGCATAGCAGAGGGACATCAGCTCGGTGCTCTGTGACCACCTAGAGGGGTGGGATAGGGAGGGTGGGAGGGAGGGAGATGCAAGAGGGAAGAGATATGGGAACATATGTATATGTATAACTGATTCACTTTGTTATGAAGCAGAAACTAACACATCATTGTAAAGCAATTATACTCCAATAAAGATGTTTAAAAAGTTATTTTTGTGCTAGAATCCTTCTATGGATCTCTAGGACATTCATATGTGGGATTAAGAAATACATGAAAAATTATGTTATATGTGAGGATATGGGAGAAGAGATCCCTGGCTTAAAAAAAAAATATTCAGTTGTATCTATGTTACTGTTGTCCAACAGAGCTTTCTGTTATAGCAGAAATGTTCTGTATCAACATTGTACAATAAGGTGATCTTAGCCACATGAGGCTATGGAGCACTTAAAATGTTGCTACTGAAATTCATAAACTTATATTTTAGTCAAACTAAATGTTCCTTAATTCAAATTTAAACTTAAATAACCATATATGATTACTGACTACTTATTGGACAGCACAGGTCTATATTATCCTTAAATCTTCAGAACTACTCTAAAGGCAATAATCATTTCTCTCACAGGTTTCCCCAGGTTTGGTACTCTTTTACTTTCTCAGTAAAATTTAGGATCTTTCAACATCCCATCATTTTTCCTGAGCATCTTCTCTGCTTATTAGAGTCATTTTAGAGTCCAATTTCAGTAGCCAATATGTCAGTGAGCAGTGTACACACTGTCTTCTCACATTTGAAATTCTATTATAATTAACTTAAAGAAGTTTTATTGTAATTACAAGGGGGGCTGTGGCACTAACATTTTTTTTTGAGATGAAAATGCACATATAAGAACTATTATGGAAAAGAAATCAATAGTTTTCTATTTAATACAAACTTGAACCCGGTTAATTTGTCAAAGACAATATCCTTCTGCTAAGAAAAAATAAACTCTTCATTGTTATGAATGTGCTGATAACATTTTACATGCTAGACACTGGATTGAAAACAAATTTTGAACATCTTTGGAAATTACTATTCAAAGCTGTAAGAAAATAGTTTTAAAATCCATTCTGAGTTATTTAGTGCTACCAAGAGATCATGCAATGAAAACTATTATATCTAATTGCTAAAATAGAGAAAATTATATACCTTAAGAAAAAACATGGGGTTTTCATTGGTTATGTAGCCTATATTATTTTTTCCCTTCTCTTCTGCCTCTGCATAAAAAAAAAAATGTTAAAAATTTCTAGATGTTAGAGAGCAGAGATGCCCAAAATTTCAATCCTTCCTTGGTTTTAACACAAAGTGATTAGAGGAAATTCTCTTTAAGTGTATGGAGAGCAAGGTCTGTAACCCCAAGTGAATTCAGATTGTCACCTTAATTTAACTGAGAAGTTCCGGTGCTGGAGACAGTTGGAAAAAGCAGAAGAGTGGAAATTATAAGTTGACACGCTCAATGATCTGAGTTGTTTACTTAAGGAAGTATAGGCTATGTAGAACACAAAAAGAGACACATGCCTTGATCTGTAGAATCTGGCAGGAATATCTCATATTAATGTTGTTATTATTGCATTATTTTTAAAAATTCCTTTCTGTTTTAAGTCTAAATTGATGATGTGTATACATAACAGGAAGCATAATATACATTCACTTTTATTTTGGTGGAAAGTAAATGAGAAAACATTTACGGTAAGACTCTTAAGGAAGAAAATAGCACTTTTACTCACCTATCTTTTGAAAATCAGATTTTTTTTTTTATCTTTTGGCCTCACCGCAAGGCATGTGGTATCTACTTCCCCGACCAGGGATCGAACGCCCGTACCCTGCATTGGAAGCACAGAGCCTTAACCACTGGACCACCAGGGAAGTCCCAGGTTTTTATTATATCAGTTAAATAACTATTTAAAGTGACAACCATCCTATTTACATCGCAACAAAGTTATAGGACATACATATGTTACATTAAAATTATGCACTGTGGTTTCACAGTGATAGTCCTGTCTGTATAGAAAACTACATAAAGTTAGAAATGTTAAAATCTTCTACATGTTTTGTTTTATAACTATATATCGTCATAGTGTCATATAGAGAATAACTGAATAATAAAAGTGTTGTTATTTGATGCAAATGTTATTGACAACCTCCCATCAGTAATATATGTGTTTTCATTTGATACTTAAAATTTCAGTGAGTCTGTTCTATCCAGTTCTTGGCCAGTGAAAGTCAGGGAATGCATGGGCCAAGTCTATACCTGTGAACATTAGGATATATTATGAAATTTAGAATTTTGTTTGGTTTGGATTTATAACGTTGCCTTGGGCCATCATTTCATATCACTGCAGTATCTGACCTTGTTTTTTGGTGACCAGGAAATATCTGGTAATTTTCTACTCAGCTGCTGGAGCTGTTATACATTTCAGAAAAGGTTTCTGCAAAACATACTCCATGTGGCAATTGAGAATCTTCTTACAATCCAACACAGTGGACAAATCACAGTAATAGTCACAGGCTGATCTTCCCAGAGGAGTCATTCGACAGGGCCATCTGAAGTCATACTATTTTTAATCTATTTTGAAAATCAAAGATCCCACCATTTCTGAATTTCTTAAGGTCATTGGTCTACTTTATGTTTCCTGTGATATATAGCTTAATTTAGCTTGGAGGTGAAAGATGCAGTTAAGACAAAGTGAAGAAAAGAACTTTGAGATGCAGAACTTTCAGTTTAAAAGGCTGTAATGACCATAAAAGATGCGACAATAACAAAAATGTTTCTTTTCATCCCTGCAGGGACTATAGTTGCTCACAAAGGATTCATGGTAATACAGCTCTCCGGGTTTTATGTTAATAGTATATCTGTATGGGTTTTTTTTTTTCTATTTCCAATAAGTATTTTCAGAAAAACTTCTTCAGAGATGGAAATTGACTTTAGTGTGTGAGTGTGTGTGTGTATGTTTGTTTGTCCCCATCTCTAGTTTGTGTAAAAACTATTTAATATTTTTGTTTGTTACAAAAGATATTTAATACTGTGTCCCTTCTGTCAATTTCATATGAATTTCTTCTCCATATTATAAATAAAAATAGGAGAAAAAATCAAGGCTAGAGGGAAAATCACACCTGACTCTCACATAGTCTTGTGGTGTTTGAAACTTCTCTTCAACATTTCAATCAAGGCTTCCTAAACCACTGTGTTATTATATCCCTTGACGCTGCACTCACTACCTTCCAAGACCATGGAGCATATTCTGTTTTTGAACGTTTTGGGATTTGGAAGCTTCTTTTTTAATTGAACTGAAACATTTTCCATTTTAACTTGTATACATTAGTCTTGGTACTGTTCTTTGGGACCACATGAAACTGGTCTGAATCCCTTTTCCATATGACTTTTCTCTTTCTAAATCTTTCAAATATTTGATGTTTGCAAGCATGTATCCTGCTGAATCTCCAACTCAAGTCCAATAAAAATGAACACATTCTCCAAAAGTCATTATTTTTAATTTTCTCATTGTGTTCTCCTTCATATATGTTGGGGCATTTAGATTGTATTCTACTCTAGGAAAATGAAGTATAAATAGAGTTGTCATGAGTGGAGGGGAGGAAAGATCATTCTTCTCCTCCTGTTTTTACAAAACATGTATGTGCTGTCCCTTTCTCTCATAGGAATCTTTCCAATTTTCCCCACCATTCATTTATTGGCTTCTTCTCCAAGACTTATTAATACTATCAAAGAGAAATTGCACTAGACTATTTCAATAGTGAAGAGAGATTGAACTCAACTCCACTGAAGTAAAAACGCAGGAGAGTTTTTAGGCATTTGGGGTTAGGGTGAGCTACTGGGAAAATATTTCAGGACATTAAAGAGGAGATTGTTCAATGTGATTATGCCATCTGTTTTTGCTAATTAACATTTATCGAAACTAGGCTCCTATCTACTTTCCTATAGACAACTGGAAGATAGTGTTATCATCCTCAATGGTTACATTTCAAAGGGATGCTTCTCAGGTCCTTGAGAAGGTCATTCCCGGTTATAAAATAGTCAAGAGTCTGGGATAAAATTTACATCTCAAAGGAATAGAGGATTTATATTTAGATGTTAAATGCTTTAAAACAAAGGATGCCATGGTCAGGAAGAATCCTATCTAAAGTTTAGTCAAGCTAAAGGGAATATCAAGACCGGTTTGGTCAATACTTACCTTCGTTTGTTGTAAATCTGGTTTTTATGGACATCTTTAATACGGCAAAGACATATTATGTTGAGAAAGCACTAGCTGGCTTTCTCTCTATTGCATTTTCTCTGATACCAAAGAGAGTTCTTAGAAGTCGAACATTTTGTACTACAGAAAGCCTTACGAAGGTGGAGCAATAGTCCTCTGAAAGTTCATATTTCTTTCAGGTGGGTCTAAACATCTTGATTTTGTAGAAAGTAGAGGGAAGTTCAATTTGGACTTAAAGTAACACAGTTTTTCTGCAATCTGCCTTACTCAAGATCCTATACTTTGGCAATTATTGGACATCACCTAATAAAGGTAACACCTTGATCTCTTTTGTCTCCCTATGGTTACCCTATGGATACATTTTTCTTATTTAGAAGCCAGAGAGCGTGAGAAATAATGATTGTGACCCCAACACATATGAAGTGGAGCAGAATGAGCAAACTCTAGGAATTAAAGACCTGAAGAGAAGCAGATAAAATAGATGAGGTACTTGGAATTGCCAATGTCTTGGGAAAAACTGCTGGCAAGAGAAAAGATGACCCTCATGGACACAGGACACTGAACAGAGTAGGGTTGTGATGATACAGGAAATGCAATAGATTGACTAAAACTGAGAGAAAAAATAATAGGAGGAAGGAAGACAAAATGGGTTCCCAAAATGTGAGTCAGAGATCCAAATCATACATGATAAGCCAGCATTATGCTGTAGAAAAATGACGATTTGCAGTATAAACCCATAGTTGACATATAAGCTACAGGGCAAGGAAACCAGAAATCCAAATAGGAGAAAGGGAACTGAATAAGCACTTGATTTTGGTAAAACTTATCTGACTTCCTGTAGAAGAGCACTTCCCACTCCCTTTGTCATGGTATGAGCTATTCAACTGGAAGCAGAAGGAAGGAGGGGTGATCTCATTTGGAGTATAGAAACCAACACTGATTCAACACTGGTCATAATGTATAGAAGTGAATAACCTTTTATTTCACTTGATAATTTTTATCTATGAATATAACCTGAGAAAAGAGTTATTATACTTAGTTTGCTATGTCCAACTTTATGTTCTAGTTGTAAAGCAGTAAGTTCTAATGTAAGCAGCTTTTGGCAGGAAAGAGTTCTTTTTAGGAAAGAGCTCTCTGCAGGAGGCCCCTTTGTCTTGACACTAACCTTAAACCAGGCACCCCTTGCTCTATTCATCTCCAGCCCTCTCACACCTTTCAAATCTTTTGATCATCCAATAACTTACCTAATGTGTTGGTTATTTCCATAGATCAAAGAAGTAGAAATGAAGAATAATTAACAGATGATCAGATCTCTTCCCTAGCTTCCCCTTCAGTAATAAACTGTGTGAACAAGATAGCATCTAAAGAAAAAGCACAAGAAATTGACAAGTCTGCCCACAAGCCAGCACAGAGTGGAGGATGGTGAGGACTCTGACCGTCAACCTCAATGATTAACTGAGATCGCTTCCCTTTTTCCCTTTAAAAAACTTTCGTGGCCAAACAGAATCTTCAGATGTGATTTTTGGGGGACACTGAGTCCACCATCTCCCCAGATTGCTGGCATTCAGATTAAAAGCAACTTTTCCCTTTACCAACATTTCTGTCTCTCTCATATTGATTTTCAAGCAGCAAGCCACTGGACCTCAGTTTGGTAACACTAAGTATTTATTTCTAAATATAAAAATATATGCCTCAACTTAAAGTAGCTTAGTTAGGACTGCAAAGAGCCTTAGAAATAATCTATTGAAAACCAACTCACAGCATTGTGAAGTTGTTATACTCCAATAAAGATGTATTAAAAATAAACTAACTCACTTTAGAGATGAATAAAATGTCCAGGTAATTTAGTTCAATGTCCAAAAGTTCAAATGTATATAAACTACACAGTAAGTGCTTCAATGCTTATTGACTAAGGTTAACATTTCTCTAATAGATTTTAAGAAAGCAAATCCAAATTCTGTAGTGAATATGAGAAACGCAATGGAAATAGGAGGACATGTCTGTGGGATCTTTGAAGACTAAATTTTCATCACTTTATATTCATTAAATCACTAGGGTTGGAGTGACCTTTTATTGGAGTGCCTGCTACTTATATGAGAAAGTTCAAAATCAGCATAATGACTGAGCTTGGATAGAAAGTGTTGTGATCATAAAAAACAAAATTTAAAAACTGGAAAAGTAAGTAAAGTAGCAGACTAATACTGGAGATGCACATCCCAAGTCACTTTAAAATACATTTAAATTATTCAAGTGGCACAACACAATTTTCAATTGGAAGCCATTTGATAATAAGTAACTGACATACTACTGTGCTCATAAGATAAGATTTTGCGTAGATCTGTTTATCTTTGGTTACTCTTTTCTGACTCCTTTGCATATATATATGTATAATACATTTGAATTAATATTTGAATAATAGAGGCTTGTCTGAATTAACTTACTTTTCAAAGCCATGACATTGGAATGGAAATTATTTATTATGGGAATCTAGCCTTGGATTGATTTTATGTGATAAAATTTAATGGAAATTACATCAAATTTTGAGTCAGGAAATTCAATGGCATGTTACAGGTCCTTCATTTTCTGTTCTGTGAGAACTGAGGGTAGAAACATATTTCCCCCTTAGGGATTTTCTAATAAATAAAATTCATTAATATCTCTATGAATATTTTGTAAAAACTATAAATTGTTACACAAACATTAATTGATCACCCACTCTTTGAAAGATGGAGTCCTCAGAACTAGATATAAAGTATTAAATATAAACCTTGCCCTTAAGAAATGTAAGTTTAATTTTAGTGACAGCTAAGTAAAATTACAATTGTAATGTGATGTGTGATATGATGGAACTTCAAAAAAGGTCACTGAATGAAATTTTAAGGGTATAGAAATTTTGGTAGATGTGATGATTGCATTTAGGGACAAAATATCTGAAGATACTAGCTAGGTGAAAAATGAGAAGAGCATTATGTGAAGAAGGGTAATAAAAGGGAAGGACAAGGCAGATCTGAAAATGAAAGTAAGGTGTCTGTGTCAGTTTAGGAGTTTGAATTTTATTCTGAATGGCTTAAGGCACTGAAATATTTTGAACAAGGTATGATAACCAGATTTACTTTTTTGAAAGTTTGTTCTTGCTGTATTACTGGGAACAGGGAATTTCAGACAGCAAAGATGGGTAGCAAGGAGACTTGTAGGAAATCTTGCAATAATTTAGGGAAGGGATGTTGTTGTATTAGTGGTAGGGAAAATGCAGTACAGAAATTTTAAGGATGACCAAGACTAGAGAATTATAAGATTTTGAGACTACTCAGATATCAATCTGAGACAGAGGAAGATACCAATAATACATGAGAGTGGACTTTCTCCAATATTGGGGATAATGGAGAAGATAAAAACCTTAAGGGAGGAGGAAATACATTCAAACAAAGTTGTCAGTGGAATATTCAGGCAGTGGTTTTCAGTAAATAGTGAAGCACATGCAAATGAGGATGAACTGGGACAGATATATTCATTAGTGAATGATGTCCTCAAAGAGACTTAAATCATAAACAAAGAGTGAATATAATGAAAGGGCTTCTGAGGGCTTCACGGGAAACAAAAATATTTAGATGCAGATTGTGGGAAAGTGGTGATGATCTCAAATATCTACCCTTGGCAGTGGAAATGTACATTGACTAGGGACAAATAGATAATACACTAATCATTGTTGAGATCTCATTTGTCATTGGCATGCACTGTGTAAACTTTTATTTTCTATTTATATGCTGCCTTCAGAAGGGTCAGTAGCTTGAGCTAGAAAAGACAGCGTGGTTGTACTCTATACTTTTAAACCTGCATTATTGCAACAAATGAGCGAGCAGTGTGTTGAGAATCTGGACAAGAAGATCATTGATATGCTGACTATGGACTTTTGCCAAGATTAAAAAAAAGAGATTATTAAAGACTTGGGTAGCTAGGTTGGAAAAAAATGGCACATTAACTGTATGGAAGTTTGGATGAGTTCAAAGAATATACACAGCAGAACACAGTATTCTTACTGGATTGTTGGACATTTTCATGCAGATATAAGGAGTGACCAAAGGCTGAACAGAGCAGTTCATGATAGTGAAGATGTAATAGAATTAGCATTTCCCCAGTTTATTCTGTGTAATATCAGTTAGGTGGGCTGTTATTAAGTGCTATGAAAAAACAAATGTTTAGTAGCCTAAATAATGTTAACTTTATTTTAAATAACTTCTCAGGGATTGTTTTAACTTTCAGTATTTGACATTTTAGTATGAGCTTCCAAAATTATTTGGCTATTATATACATTTTAGCTAAATATGTTATAGTGATAATGGTCCATGGAGTTTATTATGAGAAATACTAAAGTAGATAATGTATGTCAGGTACCAGTGTGATGTGTGGAATAATATATACTCAATAATTGCTACTTTTAAAATAAGTAGCATATTTTGATATGACCTTCTTTTACATAATCCTATAGACTCATAAAGACAATACTAGAAACTGGCTGTTTTCCAGGTTCCACTAAGTTTTCATTGTCTTGTCTATTACAGAACTTAGAACATGCTTCCTGTGCAATTCAGCTCTGGTGAGTGAAGTGAAAGTAGAGGGCAGAGATATGTATTAGGAGCAATTTTGGCACTTAAAGGCAGAAGAAAATAACTTACATTTTAAAAAAGTTGTTGAGTGAAACCATAAAAGATGTCCAGTTAATGTATAAATGTATACACCAAGGCCACTGTATAAAGGATCAGTACAGCTGACACTCCCAGAGAAGTATCAATAGCACTTACTGGGTTTGCTCAGTGAAAGCTTTTAATATATTTTAGAATAAATCTGAGGTAGGTGATACTTGCCCATGTTCCTTCTGTCCTATCTCTCTCAACCTCAAATCACCAAAATAAAATAATATTATCATCAAAACATTCCACTTTTTACCCTTTAACAACTCCTCATGTCAGTCTCACATCTACCACTGATGAAGGATGCTATAAACTAGGGCAATACTGAGATATCCAGGATTACTGAAATGAACTTCTCTTTAATCTCCTCACTTCTTAGGATTTCTCTCTCCTATCTTTTCTTTCCACAACACAGAGTGATACTTTAAAAATGCACATGTTCATATTTAAAGGGTTTCCATGGTTTTGCTCTACTCTTAGGATTAAGACCCAAACCAATGTTCTATTTAAGCATGACTAGCTTACTACTGAGGCTTCATTCCCATAAATTTCATCTTCCATGCAGTCTCACAGGAAGATGAAAGACAGGAAGGTCTTAAGCCTCTTAATGCACCAAACTCCTTCATTCCTCATGACCCCTTCACCTGTTGTTGCCTTTTCCAGTTAAGGTTTTCCCTCTCTCTTTCACTCAGTGAACTCCTACTCACTCTTCAGATTTCCACAGAAATTTTACCTCATCATGAAAGTATTGTCTAATTTTCTCAGATTAAATTGGGCAATAAATGCTCATAGTCCACCAGAATGATCATTTATAGTTATTATTTCTAAATACACCACATGAATATTTTATTTTCTTCTTCTATATCATTGAAATTATTTGAGGACAAGAACCATGTCTTCCTTGAACATTTTTACATCTCCAATGCCAAAGAAAATTCACGGTTGTAGTAGTTTCTCAGTAATTTATTCCACAGTGTTCGATGGATAAATCAATGAATAAATATACTTAACTGAGTAACTCAAGTATTGGAGCTGGTGTTGGTGTCACAAAGAGATTAGTATGTTTGCCCTAACCTTTTCCCTTTTAGTTTGTCACCACTACTTATTGAAAAGGATAGGAAGAAAATGTCTTGTAAGCCTAAACAGGAGAATGCATACTAGAGTTTATGCAGAAGGAAATCCCTGACAAGGGCCAAATAAAATATAGATTTAGCAGATTAATTTATGTTACTGGTTTCTAGTTCTCTTCAAGCAGCACCTCTGTGTGGATAGGATAAGTTCATTTAAAATGATGAGGAAGGTTCTGCCATGGTCACTTGAGTTGGTCAATCTATCTTCATGCATTGAATTAAGTTACAAAGCCATTTGAAAATGGAGTAAAAAGAGAGCATTTGCCAATGTGTTAATATCATTGAGGATCAATTATTTTTATAGGACTGTACAAAATACTGGATAATGTGGAATGTGCATGTGTGTATGTGTGTGTGTGTGTCTGCATGCTAAAATGTGAGGAAGGGTTCTTAAGAAGTAGAAAATACACTTAACTTTGTAGAGAGTGAGTTTGTTCAATCATGTCTTTCAAAAATAGAAGGTGAAGATTTTCATTCTTGAATCTGTGTCATCAGGCTTCCAGGTTTGAATAGCTGATAAATGAATTATTTTTTAGTTTTCTTCATAAAACACATTTGCTATATATGATTTTTATGTCCAGTGTGCCTTGTACATAATTAAAAATAAATTGACATTCATGTTATAAAATCTACTATTTCCTGAAATCATTTATCATTCTTGAAAAATAAATTATAATACTACCAAGTAGCACTTATTAACTGTGACCTTATAAATCCTCACAGCAACTCAATAAATTAGGATTCCTCTTATGCCCATTTTATAGATGAGGAAACTGAGACTTAAAGAATTTATGTGACTTGTTTAAGGCTCCACAGCTTAAGTAAGGGAGCAGGGGACTGAACCCAGAAAGTCTGATTTTAAATCATCCCTCCTATAAACTGTAGGAATTGAAGCTCAGACATTTTTCAAACAATTCATACTTTCAGCAAACATGTATACCTTGGATATTTTGTGCCAGACACTATGTTAAGCACTAGGAATTTAAACTTCTTCTCATAAGGAGCTCATCACAGAATTTAGTAATGTGTGAGAAAGAAGTAATCAAGTAAAGAAGGAAATATGGATCTTTAAGGCAAAGTAAGCAAAACAAAACAAGACAAAACATTAGAAAAAGTATGGTATATTGAGGATTGAAAGTAGTTTACTTAAGCTAGGACAAAAATTATAATATTACAATTCAGGAAGTGATGAGTGAGGATGCTACATTTGGTAATACAGGTGTCAAAACCTCAACTGCCTTATACTGCATACAAATGACTTTGGACTTTGCTCTGAGGACAATGGAAGTTTCAGCATCCTTTCATTTTCAACCACCAATTTGAAGAACTACGTATTTTTTTTTTTAATTTTAGGAGATCCATTCCTATGCTATTAGTGTAAATCATGTAATGAGGGATTGTTGGCATAAGTTCCTGTGAAATTGTTGAGATTTTTGGTAACCAAAGGCCATGATAGTATTAAAAAATAGGTCATTTTTGAGAACCACTAAGGAATTCATAGTTAATTAGATTAGAAATTAATGGGTGAGGGTTTTCCTGGGTATGAAAACATCATTTTATTAACTTGCTTGCATTTATTAAAATATTCAGATTGATGCATATATTTTAGAAATTTTAAATTATAGTTGGAAACTGTCATCTAAAATATTCTTCTAATCAGACAGATATTGTCATTCCATGATCTTGTCAACCATTTGAAAGTTGAAGATAGTTTAGGTGTTGTCTAGCCTTGTCTAGCCTCCCCAAATCCCTGCAGTGTCTCTTGAGGAAGCTTTTTGTTCATAAAAAAATGACTTTGATTTTTGCAATATTTAGATAAATCTT
Source organism: Balaenoptera ricei (assembly GCF_028023285.1). Taxonomy (NCBI): domain Eukaryota; kingdom Metazoa; phylum Chordata; class Mammalia; order Artiodactyla; family Balaenopteridae; genus Balaenoptera; species Balaenoptera ricei. Next base: position 18,284,615 of record NC_082651.1, on the reverse strand, counting down.
TGCAGAAACCCCTCTAGAGTGATGCTGATAAACTAAGGTTCATAAATATTCACCAATTCTGAACCAATCATCTTTTTCCAGAAATACGCAACATCATTCAAAGATGTCTGTTTTGCTACCTCTATGTTTCATCAATATCTTGCTATCTCCACAACGGCCGGGAGAGGAATGCAATTACTCTGCTAGCCATGGCTTGATTACTGATTTCTTTGGAACTCAAGGTTTACTAAAGAAAGCTTCTTTATTTTGCTAGGCATAATACAGCACAGGAGGAGCTCCTATTTCCCTCCTGGAGTTGCAAACTCCAGAAAGTTGAAGTGAATTTATTGTAGAGATTTGACACTTCTCCAATGTTAATATATTTTCAGTCTAATTTCGTTGCACATTAGTACGTGCTTGAAATATCAACCACTCACTTATTGTGGTTCCCAGATTTAGGTTAAATTTGCAATTCTCAGTGTTTGCTAAAGAGTGAATGCCTTATGCCATGCCAATTTTATTTATTTGGGTTTTATTTGATTTAACTAAACATGACAGCAACACTTTTGATTAACAGCCTTAGTTGTCTAAGACTCCATGGACAGAGAAAGGTGAACAGCAAAGTTCTCTGATGACATTCAGGATTTAACACTGAACATTTGGAATTTAAACCTTTTTGGTAAAATAATTTTGTGTGTGTGTGTGTGTATGAATGTAAAATTGAACATAAAACTATTGCCAAATATTCCAAGGGCAAAATTATTTCAAAAACTGATATTAGCTTGTATGTAAATGCCGGGAAATATCTTTTCTCAATCAATTTATGCATTACTAGAGCATGAAAGCCCTATCTTATGGTAAACTTGAATGCATTCAACTCTTCTTGTTTGGGGTTTTTTAAAAGCAGATGTCAAAAAGTGCACTCTCTTACAGATTAGATTTTCGAGTGCAAATAACTTAAATTTTATTGTAGCTATCTGTAAGTTAGCATTTTGGAAGGTGTTTTGATTAATTTTATTTGATCAATCATTAATATTTTATTATAATTAAATAGAGTAAGGAAATTAATTCTTGATGGTATTCTGAATTTGTGCTAGTCCAAGAAACTTAATATTTGCAACTCATCAGGATGAAATAAGCCATATCTTTCAATCACTGCATCAGAAAATTGGTTAAATGACTTCCTTTGAAAATAATTTTATTCCTTTATACTTACATATGAAACCAATATTGAAGCTAGAGAGGAGAACAGAGGTTTCCAAGCCAACAAACCTAGCCATCTTAGATGAATACCAAGGAACCAATATCTAGTTTAATAAGAGAATAATGAAACTAATTAAGAAAAGCAAAATTTTGTCAAGCCCAAGATATAATTGAAATATGTATGTCTGTTTGTGTGCATTGAAACTAAAAATGAAAAGGTAACAAAACGGTGAAGACGTAATTTAAATAGTATTCTCATCTGAAAGGGATGGAAATATGATAAGGAAGGGCACATTATTAGATACATGTTACTTGTAATGAGCTAGTTTGTAGGTTGAGTGGTTGGTTCACTAAAATTAATTAAATTATTAAATTAATATCTATACAAAAATTAAAAAGGAAAGCTTTTGATTCTTAGCTCAGACAGGTAGGAAGATTAAAAAAAAAAAACACAAAAAACATTGCTCCCACACTTATAACAAGGAAAAGGCTGGATGGAGTACAAATTAATAACTCTCTGGAACACATTAGAGAATTGAATTCTCAAGGCATCTAACTAAACCAAGAACTGGGAGAACCAGGCTTCTGTAGGGAGAGAAGTGATGATAGGAATACTTCCTTAAATTGAGCAGGTACTGCTGGACATGAAATAGCCGGTAAGAACTGAGCTGAAATGCCTTATATTATTGTTAAAGGCCAAGTGTGGGCTATGTGACAGTGTAAATACCTTGGGGATTACAGATTTAGGGAATGTTCACATCACTTACTGACTTTCTCCATGACGTTGACTAGGCACTCACAAGGAAGATTGGAGAGAATCCTGAGAAATCTTCCCTTGTGATGCTGGCTACAGGAGGGGAATAGCTTAAACTGCTGAAACTTTGCTGAGATTCATCTCATATTTCCCCTCTATGGAACAAAAATCTTGGTCTCCAGTAAAAGAATAATGAATATTGCCATCTTAGGGGACTGGGTAACATCTGATGCTGGGGAAAAAGAAAAGGAGCAAAAAATAAATTATCTGTCCCAGAGGAGAGACATGGATAAGTGCTAAACCCACCATTACATATGGAGAAGGGACAAAGTAATTTTGAAGACCCTGCACATGGGACCCTTGGACACTCTGCTTGCATAAGACTGAGGCTAAATTGGAACGTTAGAGAATAGTTTCTCTCATTGATTTCTACTTCCAGAATAATAAGAATTAGATATAATAACTGTGGAATATAATTGAGAGAGTTTCAGGAGACATATGCATTTTTAGATGCAATGAGAAAGGAAAAATATACAAGTGAAATGTTGAACAGAACAGGCATTGAGAAAATAACTTCTGGAATCCCAATCTATGCACTAAATATCAAGTATCAAGAGGAATTTGAAATCTGCACTACCCTAGCAACAATAGGTCAGCCCAGTTCTCAATTAGATTGACATAAGCCCCAACACTAAAATAATAGCAGAAATCAAGCAGCATTAATCACCATGCATAAAGATTCTTTACCTCAGCCTCTACTGTTTTACATAACATGTCCCTCTTTCAGCCAAAAGTTAGGTGATGTAAGAAAAGGCAAGAAAAAAATAAACTACAAAAAAACAAAGAGACCATTAGAACCTACGTGTATGACACATATGTTGAAAATATACTCAGGAAATTTAAAATAACTATGTTAAATATGTTAAGGGCCCAAACTAAACAGGTAGACAATGCATAAGATAAGCTGGGTAAAATTAAATAAAAGGTAACACAGGTGAAGCCTGACTTTGATGGGCTCACCAGTAGACACAACAGAATAAATGAAAGAATAAGTGACCCTGAAGACAGGACAATAATAGTTACTGAAATATAAAAAGAAAAAGTGAAAAAAATAAAAGAACATAGCTTTTAGATATTTGGGAGAAGAAATGTGTGGCAATATCTATTGGGCTAACATGTAAGTAAATGGAATCTCAGAAGAAGAAAGGACAAAAAAATTATTTGAAGAAATAATGGTTAAATTTTTTCCAAAAAAATAATGACAGACTAAGAAAACAAAACCAAACCAAAACATACAAATATGTCATATTTAATATAATAAAAATTAAGACAATGAGGCAGATAAAGAAAACAACCGTTTAACACACAGAGGTATAATGGTAAGTATTAGAAACTTCTTTTTGGAAACCATGCAATCTATAAAGAAATAGTGACCTTTTTAGAATGAAAAAGGAAAAGAGTAAACTAACAAACAAATAAAACCCTGTCAACTGTGAATTCTATACCCAGTGAAATATCTCAAAAATGAAGACAAAATTTTAAAATTCTCAGATAAAAACTGACAATTTACTTCCAATAAGCCAACTCTGTAAGAAATATTGAAGAAAGTTTTTTAAATAGAAAGAAGTTCTACCTGACATAAATAAATGAAACTTTGAAAGTGGAATAAGTGTAAAATAAAATTTATTTATTTTTTTGGTTTTAATTGCTCTAAAATATAACTGGCATTTTAAGTGCAGACAAGGTGATGCAGAGGAAGACAAACTTGCTATAGATCTCAGGACTGGAGTGACAACACAGCAACAGGATGTTTTATATACCCTCTCCAACCAAACAGACAACCCACACCTAGCATTTCTGATCCCCAGTTTGAAAACAGATGTTGTACAGATAAGCTTATTCCTCCCCGAGGCCAAACAGGTATCTTTCTGACAACATCAGCTGAGCCAGACAGCCACCTGCAAGAGGGATCTATAAGTAGACCTGCCATCAATAAGTGGCCAGAGGAAATGTTCTCCTTCCCCTCTATGCCTGAGATTCCCCCAAGAGAGATAGTGATGTGGTAGAGTGGAACCTAAAAGAAAAACTCAGCCACAACAAGCTGCCAGGTCTTGGGATACCATGGGTCTTTTTGTCCCAGGGACCTGAAACTTCCTTCATCTGCCCAGAGACGTTGGTGTATCTCAGGGTCATGGGCAAAGAGATACCAGCACACAAATTGTCCAGCCAGGGAAGACTCTTTATCCCCTCAGGCCTGAGACTCCTCTCCCTAATTGTAAAACACCCAGAGTCCAGCTTGGGGACCTCTTTCTTTGCCTCAGGCAGCAACATCAGGAGAAGTACATGCCCCAGCAGCACCAGATAAACCAAACACAAAACATAATACCACAAAAGTTCAGAAAATTAAATGGCAGTTGGAACCACAGCTCATAAACATAGGCCAAACCTACATGTTAAAGCTAATCAAGGTAAGTTTGATTAAAATTGGACCTAGCTGGGACATCCATGTTCACCTGCCCTTAGAATCAGTGCTCCTGGTCATCAGGTGATTTACACCATTGGCTCCTCTGGTTCTTAGGCCTTCAGGTTTGAACTGGGACTATACCACTAGCTTCCCTGGGCTTCTAGCTAGCAGAGAGCAGATCATAGGATTTCTCAGTCACCATAATTGTGTGAGACAATCCCGCATAATAAATTTCTTTATAAATATATATATATACATATAATATTACAGCACGTCATTTATGGAATCTAAAAACACAGGCATACAAAACCCAATTTTTAAGGTTGCAAATATACTAGGGTGCTAGCCCATGACAAGGGCTGGGGAGGGGACAGGTTGCAGGTAGCAATGTTGAAGGGCAAAGGGAAAAAATGAAAGTGAGAACAAATGATAAATTGAGGGTACTTGCATGGGCCAGTGGGTGTGTTCTGTGGAATGAACAGTAGTGAACAACTTACATTTGAGATCCTTTAAAAATTAAAAAAGAATATATATGTATATACATATATATGTACACATATATTTGTTCTGTTTCTCTGGAGAACTCTGACTAATATAATAAAGATCTCTCAAAAGCTAACAGAAAAAAAGCAATTCAATAAGAATTTGGGCTAAAACATAAACAGACATTGAAGTGAAGAGGGCATATAGATGGTAAATAAGCACATGAAAAGATTTATGATATCATTAGCTATGGCGTAAATGTATATTAAAACCACAATGAAATATCACTATGCATCTATCAGAGTGGCTAAAATAAAAAATATTGACAACATATCCTGTAAGGATGTGAAAAATATGTATCACCCATACACTGCTGATGGGAATGTAAAATGGTACAGCCACTCTGGAAAATATTTTGGCAGTTTCTTATAAAGTTAAACTTGCAATTACCATATTAACAAGCAATTGCATTCATGGGCATTTATCCCAGAAAATGAAAACTTATGTTCACAAAACAGTCTATACACAAATGTTCATAGCAGCTTTATTTGTAATAATCCAAAATGGGAAAAAAAGTGCAGATGTCCTTCAACAGGTGAATAATAAAATAAACTGGCAAAACATACAAAGGAATACTACTTATAAATATAAAAAGAGAGAAATATTGATACAGAGAAAACAGATGGATCTCTAGAAAATTATGCTAAATGAGAAAAGACAGTCCCAAAGTTTACACATTTTGTGGTTTCATTTGTAAGACATTTTTGAGATAAGAAAATATTAGAAATGGAGAAGAGATTAGTAGTTCCCAGGGTTTAGGGAAATGGAGCAGGATATAGGAAGGCAACAGGGATTCTTGTGATGATGGGACTGTTTAGTATTTTGACTGTGATGGTAGATACACAAACTTACACATGTTATAAAACTGTTTAAAACTAAATGCACACACACACACACACACAGTTTAGTACAAGTAAAGCTGGTGGAATCTGATAAGATTGGTAGGCTGTATCAATTCCAGTAAACTCCATGGATGCAACTGGGTAAAGTTTACACAGGATTTATTTTTAAAACTGTATTCATCCACACTTGTCTAAGTAAAATTTTCATTAAAAATAAAATATTTGAATATAAAAAAGAAAATACTTTTAAAAGATGCTTATTATCATTAGAAATCAAAGAAATGCAAATTAAAACTCTGATGGCATATCACTATATACACATCCTTTAATGACTAGAATTAAGAATTTTGACAATACTATTATTAAGGATGTGTCACAACATATATATTATTGGCAGAAATATTTCAAAAATTATTTGGCATTTTCTTATAAAGCAAACCAGTAATTCTCAACTGGGAGCTGATTTTGCCTCCCAAGGGACATTTGGCAATATCTAGAGTAATTTTTGGTTGTCCCAACTGGCAGGGAGTGCCACTGGCATCTAGGTTAGTTGAGGCCAGGATGCTGCTGAATATCCTACAATGTATGGGACAGCCACCCACAATAATCATCTGGCCCCAAATGGCGATATAGCCGAGGCTGAAAAATCTTGATTTATAATAAAAACCTATCATATGACCCAGCAATCCCACTCCTGGATATTATCCAAGAGAAATGAAAACATATGTCAATACAAGACTTATACACAAATTATCCTAATCAGCTTTATTCCTAATAATAAGAAAATATGAAACAACCCATATGTTCATGATCAGGTTAATGGAAAATTATGATATAGTCATACAAAGAAATCCTACTCAGCCATAAAATAGAATAAACTACTGATACATAAAAATATGGAAGAATCTCAAAAATATGCTGAAAGAAAGAAGTCAGACACAAAGGATAGCTACTTTTCTCATTTAATTTTATGGAATTGTAGGACAAGCAAAATGAATATATAGTGACAGAAAACAAATCAGTAAATACCTTAGGTCAGAGGTGAGGCAGTTGACTACAAAGTTTGATGAAGTAACTTTTTTGAATTAATGTTTTAACTTCTCCATGAGGTTTTTCTAAATCCACTAGGGTGAAGGACTGTCCTGCATGTTGATCTCATAGAACCATGCTATGCATGCTATTTATAATTTTGCCTATTTCAAGCTCCAAATCTCTTTATTTTCATTTGGATTGTTTTTCTTATTTTGCTGTTTGTTTCCTCCCTGCTGTGCTCCTTGAATTCATAGATTATATATTTAGACAACTTAACCCTCAAAACTTCACAGCATCTTCAACATAATCAGCACTCAATAAATTTTAATTCAATGGATAATGAAAAAATTTTACAGGTGAGATGATAGACCCTCAAAACTAATTAACTGACTCTCTGAATCCCACTTTTGTGGTTGAATAACTATTTTTTAATTTAAACTATTTGCTTTTTGTAGTTTATTGCTCTCATTACAAAATGAGAGTCATGGAGGAAATAATATTAAATACCAACTGTCTTTTTAGTCAGTAATATATACTCAAAGGGTAAGGTTACAAAATTAAGCATTTTCCACAAAACATCTAATAGACTTATTGTTCTGTGGATCATAATTTTGAAATGTAGAGATAGAAGTTAGGAAAAGCAGGCATATATTTGGTATTTTCTTTGTGCCAGGCACAATACTAAGGGCTTTGTATACATTTTCTTACTCAAATCCCTCAAGATCCCTGAGAAAAATGTTTCCTCAATTTTTGAGATAATGAAATTGAAGCCTAGAGAAAAATTGAAAATAATCACAAATAAAAGGGAAACCATGATTTGACTCTAAATATACTTTATTTTAGTATTTATGCCTATTCTATTTTATTCTAACTTCAATGCCAGCAAAATTAATATAGTAAATATTTGTAAAAGAAATATTTGGATTTTCCCACAATTTTGTACATGCACCTTTGAGATTTCCCATAAAATTCTAGTTTTAAAAGATGTGTACTTCAGAGGACATTGACCTATGGAAAGAGCTTTAAGTTCTCTTGGTCTCATAGTCATCAAAACTTTTAACATAAAGCCATCTGTATTTCTTTGTTGAAGATGGTTCCCAAAACTTCTATTCAGATGTCTTTATTGACTAACCCATTTAACACTAAGCACTTGATATTGCATTATCTTAGCCTACATTTATCACCACTCCTGGATTAACACCTGCTCTCCTTAATGGAACAATAACTTCCTCACTGATAGGCTCTATCACTTCTTGCTAAGTAAATATTGACCCACAGTATTTACTGGAGAGATTCAAGACATGATCAATTTGTACAACAGATACTAAATTACAATAAAGGAATAAATAATAAATATTATGAATTTTCCTTGTTTATGAAATAGTAGTGATTTCAGCAATTCTCAGAACAAAGATGTTCATTGCATGTTTGATGAAGCGATGACTTCCATCACCCAGAGATGAAGAGAATCCTAAGAAACAAATCCCCAAGTACAATATTCCTCCTTACTATTTACAATCTGCCTCTATCCTGTCACACTGATATAAGTAACCTGATTTATCTACAAGATTTCTTCAATTTTTCACATGTGAAAGTTGGGGTGAGGTTGAGCTTTTAAGAACTTACCAGGGTCAATTTGTAAGCAAGTGATTCTCTCCAGTGCTGATTTTGCAAGCAAAATATAAACTTCATTACTTTTAAGGTGTTTTGAGGTCTTGCCACTAAAAATTTATGTGGGAAGTCCAAGATGAAGAAAACAAGAACAGGGAAAGAAATGAATTGCAATAAAAAAAATTGGCAGAGTAATAAATAGACAGGGCAGATCAGACTTCATTTTACATAAATAGCTTTGCCAAAGGTGGTTTCAAAGTGTAGATACTTGTCCCTGCGTTACTTGTGGTGATGCATCTCCCTTTGAGTTTTGACTTCTTGTAGCAGAGACAAAGAAATAATATATTTTTTTAAAGGACAAATAATGAAGATTCATCCCCTACATTTTCAAAGTAGATAAAGACAAACTATGCATCTTTCATTGTTTTATAGAAAATACATCTCAAAATAGGTGTAGGAATGCTTCCATAAACTTGAGATAGTGTGTATGAAGTTACCCTTTATCAGAATCAAGACATTCCATATTCATAAATATTAGAGTAATAAAAAGAAAGAACTCAAATTCACATTTATTAAAATAAAACCTGTTCTTTCCTGTCCTAGTTAGCTACAATTACATACTCCAGGTTTTTTCTTAGAGGAATCCTGGAGACAACATTTTCCTTTCAGCCCACCACACCTAACTAGGAATAAATTCTCCACATCTGATATAACTTTATAATATATATATATTTTTAATTTCCACTCCCTTTGTGATTACATCAAACTCTTTAGCTCTTTCCTGAAATATTACACCATCTCACTACATAAATTACTTCCTTCCATCCTAACTTGGATGCATATATAGGTATTATATTTGGATTATAGACACAATAAAATATCTCCACAACTTCACATGTTCCAGTGCCTTTTCAAGGGCTTCAGAATAATGTCCAAAATCTTAGCATTCTGCATAGCTTGTTCTTAAAACCCAGTCCATTCATACAATCTTACTCTATGCATCCATAGTTTAGTCTCACTGAATTATTGCTTTCCTCCTTACTAATTTCTCACTAAATTATTCTTCTCCACTCTGTGTAGTTCTACAAAGGCAAACTTACTCAGCTTTTTGACAGTTAAAAATACTACATTAATTTGCTTATTCTTTTAGTAATTTGGAGCAGGAATTTTTTTAAAGAATTATTACTCTTGGCCTGGAATTGTGAGGAAGTATTAGGACTGAGGATATGTGATCCATTTGTCCTACATTTTAAGTCAAATAAACCAAGACAAGGTGGTATCAGTCTTTCTCTCCAAGGTATATAGGGATTTGATAATTCAGGCACCAGTCCTTACCTTCAGTCCCACATCCAATTACTAAGGAGAACAGATCTGTCTTTTGCAGGAATACAGTGGTTGGTTATTCTCTCTTTTCATACCCTTTTCACAAAGATAATGGTACCCATCCTCCTGGATACCAAGGGAATCTAAACAGAATCACAATTAAAACTGAAGAGTATCTGAAAAATAGGAGAGCTTTCATTTTATGACTCAGTTGGACAATGCTCAACCAGGAGACCTGTTGATTCATAGTGTACTTTTTAGAACAGAAAACAGTTTCTGAAGAGAGATAACTATTGGGGCTCTGCAGGACTGTAAGGGAGAAGCAGGATGTGGGGCTAGCCATAGGGGCTTGCTCAGGAGTAAGCCCTTTGTCTTCAGGACTCTTCGAATTTCCACCACTCCATTGCTAAATCCACATCAGGTACAAAAATTACATTAGAGTGCAGCAATCACCTCCAAGGGGAGAAGTGCTCCCTAACATTCCAGCATGATAGCTCTGTGTCTTTTGTCCTTTTCCTTATTTTGCCCCAAGAACACCCCTGCTGTAGCTTGTACCCTGGGAAACAAGAGAAAAATAATTTTGAATTGTGTATAAAATCACAGTTCTGAACACAATCAGAAAATACTTTTAGGAACCACAATGAGACTATTTATTATTTAGAAATGGCTAAAACCATAAGGATACGGAGAAGGTAATAACTAAGTAGATGGGAGTGGGTCTGGGTGGGATAAATTGGGGACATTTTTTTTGAACAATAGAAACATTTACTGTTTATAACCCAGTGAGTTCATTATCTGCACCCTGGTTCCAAATTAGTTTACCAAGAAATATTTGTTGAGCAGCTACCATGTACTGGGCACTGATACAGCCCCAGGAACAAAGCATGGGATAAGACAGAGAAGGCCAGTTATCCTTAGCTTGCAGGCTGATAGACATTTCCTCATCTGTATAGGCTTCTCTCATGCCCACCCCAGGATAGAATTAATTCCTCCACTTTCTGATATTTCAAACCACATATACATACAACGATATAAGGCTAATGATAGTTTTTTAAAGTTTCAAACCCTTGTAATTCGTCTTTATTTTAAAGATGCTCTCAATCCAGTGAGGGACAGATTTTTTCCATATATGATTATAAGACTGAAAGTTGAAGTGATTGTCATACTGAGTGAAGTAAGTCAGATGGAGAGACAAATATCATATGATATCGCTTATATGTGATATCTTAAAAAAAGTGTACCAATGAATTTATTTACAAAACAGAAATAGAGTAACAGATGTAGAAAAAAACCTTATGGTTGCCATGGGGGAAATGGAGGGAGGGGTAAACTGGGAGATTGGGATTGACATATACACATTACTAAATATAAAATAGATAACTAATAAGGACCTACTGTATAGCATAGGGGAACTTTACTCAATACTCTGTAATTACCTATATGGGAAAATAATCTAAAATAGTGGATATATGTATATGTATAACTGATTCACTTTGCTGTACAGCAGAAACTAACACAACATTGTAAAGCAACTATACTCTAATAAAAATCAATTTAAGGGCTTCCCTGGTGGTGCAGTGGTTAAGAATCCGCCTGCCAATGCAGGGGTCACGGGTTCGAGCCCTGGTCCAGGAAGATCCCACATGCCGCAGAGCAACTAAGCCCGTGTGCCACAACTACTGAGCCTGCGCTCTAGAGGCCGCGAACCACAACTACTGAGCCTACGTGCCAAAACTACTGAAGCCTGTGTGCCTAAAGACCATGCTCCACAAGAGAAGCCACCAAAATGAGAAGCCTGCACACCACAACGAAGAGTAACCCCTGCTCGCTGCAACTAGAGAAAGCCAGTGCACAGCAACGAAGACCCAATGCAGCCAAAAATAAATAAATAAATTTATTTAAAAACAAATCAAGGGCTTCCCTGGTGGCGCAGTGGTTGAGAGTCCGCCTGCCAATGCAGGGGACACGGGTTCGAGCCCTGGTCTGGGAAGATCCCACATGCCGCGGAGTAACTAGGCCCGTGAGCCACAATTACTGAGCCTGCGCGTCTGGAGCCTGTGCTCCGCAACAAGAGAGGCCACGACAGTGAGAGGCCCGTGCATCGCGATGAAGAGTGGCCCCCACTTGCCGCAACTAGAGAAAGCCCTCGCACAGAAACAAAGACCCAACACAGCCATAAAATAAAATAAATAAATAAATTAGAAAAAAAAAAAAAACTTAAAAAAAAAAAACAACCAAAAAATAAATAAATAAATAAATAGATCCCTTACTATGTAAAAAAAAAAAAAAAAAAAGGGTTCAGGGTCAATTCTTGCATCTCCGAAATGTGTGACCTGGAAAATTAAGTGATTTGAATTCCTGTCTCCTCGATGAAAATAATAATATCCTCCAAGATTTTTGTGAGATATATATATATATACACACACACATATATGTATACACAACATAGATTATGTGTACATATAATATATATTAAATTATATATATTCAATATATATAATATAAAACCCCTGATGTATGGTACCTGTTCACTAATGACTAATCCCTTTCCATGTGTCTTTCATTTGTTTATCTCCTGTATCCAAATCATTCAAATAAAATTTTGGCATATGCTAATATCATACTATATTCTTCAAATAGTGTTCCTATACTCATTTTTATTAATTTACCTTCTTTCAAAGGCTCCCTTTGTTCCCTTCATGATTTTTCACAGGGCTTATCCTATTCTCGGTTTAGGTTTTCCAGTCAGAGCCCTTAGATATTCATACAAATCTATGTCTTTCTCTACCACTCTATGATTCTCAATTTGTCTTATACACTACTCAGTTTAATAACCAAACTTAGCAGAGGCATTTTTAAGCTATCTGGCTGGGATTGTAGTTGTTCTCTTTTTTTCTATGTATCAGATTTTTACATTTCTGTAGTCATAGTCACAGTTGTAGCACTTACCATCTTCTTGGAGCTACATTCCTTATTTAAGTCTGATAAGGTCTGTGTGTATCTATTTAGATATTGAAAGTCTATTTTTCTAAAGCCAAAATGTTTATCTGAATTAAATCCAGTTTAAAAAATGTTATGAATGGTGAAAAGACAAGATGACTTTTTGCAAAGTTTGAACATTGCTAAATTTTCTTCCTAGTCAATAAGAATTAAGCCTCTTTCTCCACTTAATAATTATAAAGGATTGCCATTCATGCCAGAGCAAGGAATTCTTTTCTACAGAAGTAGAGAGAGAGAGAGAAAGAAAGAGAGTGGGGTCTGTTATATTTGTTATAGGAATTGGTTCTCATAGTTATGGAGGCCAAGAAGTCCCATGATCTGCTGTCTATAAGCCGGAGAACCAGTGATGTAATTAAGTCCAAAAGGGAAGGTCTGAGATCAGGGTGCCAATCTGAGTCAGAAAGCCCAAGATCCAGGAGTACCACCAACATCCAAGGGCAGAAGATGGATATGGCAGCTGAAGCAGAGAGGGTGAATTTGCCCTTCCTCCACATATTTCTTCTATTCAAGCCCTCAACTGTTTGGATGATGCCCACCCTTCTTGGTGAGAGCAAATTGTCTTTATTAGTCTCCAGATTCAAATGCTAATCTCTTTTGGAGACACCCTCGCAGAGGCACTTAGAAACTGGGCATGCCTTAGTACAGTAAAGTTGACACATAAAATTACCTATCACACTCTATGAGAAAGAATATAACAGAGAGATTAAATGCATCAAAACTTTGGAGTCAGACAGACGTGGTTCTATTTCTAGGTTTTGTCATTTATTAGCTGCGTCATGTAAAAAATGTATTTACCCTCAGTTTACTGATTTGTGAAATAGAAATAATAATCGTGCTTATCTAAAAAAGACTGGAAGAGATCCATGCACATTGTCTGGCAATGCTGTTATAATAATTACGTACCTTATATACATTATCATATTTACTCCTAATAATAGCTAGATAAGTTAGATATTATTATCTTTCCCATTATATATAATAGAAAACTGATTTTCAAAGAATTCAGGCAACTTGTAAATATTTAGTGTGAGTTAGTAGCAGATACAGAATTACATTTCAGTTCTATTTCAATTTAATTTCTAGGTCCATTTATTCCTATTATAAATCCATAAAAGAAGCTTACAGGAAAAATATCTTTGTTTCTCTAACATGAATTAATATTTAAGTATGAAATTTCAAGCACCAATAATAGATTAGTGGGAAAGAATTCTTCTGGTATTTCTTATACTGTTAATATAAGAGTACACCTGATAGAGTCTGGTATGGCAGGCATTTCCCAGAGATAATCTTATCATCCACCTTCCCCTGTATCACTCCCTAAGGTTCTGCTCTATGAGGTTAATTAATGTGATAATCATCTCTATCAATATTATTCACAAATTAATTTTGTACCTTTACAAGCTATTGCATTTACACAATGCTGGTCTTAAAAACATGAGCTACTGGTAAGATCAGGTTTTATGTAAGTCATGGAGAGAGTGCATTTGGGAAGGACCTTTGACCCCTTGTAAATCATATTATATAGGTGTCTACATTTTCTTTTTATTTTTTTATTATTGTTTTTATTTTTTGGCTGTTCCACGTGTTGAGTGGGACCATAGTTCCCCTACCAGGGATCAAACCCACGTCGCCTGCATTGGAAGCACGGAGTCTTAACCACTGGATTGCCAGCAAAGTTCAGGTGTCAACATTTTCTATTTACATACCAGAGTTACTCAAAGCAGAAGATTTAGCATTATTAATGAAGAAACATATTACTAGCATTCACTCTTACTAGACAATCTACCACAGCTTAAAACACGATTGTATGCAATTTAAATTAAAAATTTAAGTTATGAAGTTTTTCTTAAACAGACTGAAGACTTGGGTAGGGATTCAAGGAACTTAGTTTTGAGTCTCTGGTCTATTATCAACTCTCTATCAAAATTTAGGCAAATCACTCCTCTCTGCAAATAAGTTTACTACCAAATGGGGAGTCCAGGTGTTTCTAGCCTCTTTCATTAAAAGATAATGATCCATTATTTACCAAGAACAATATCCATTAATCATTTCCTACTTTATTGTAATTTCTAATTTTATTTCATTCCTGCCTTAAAGATTTCCATTACTAGCAAAAAAAAAAAAAAAAAAGTAACCATTTCTATATCATATTTCTTCAGGTGCTTGAAATGGATTGTTGTCACTTTCTCAAACTCAAAAATCACTTGATTCTTCTCAGAAACAAAGGACAGAGTATGTAAGATTTTATTGTGAGATTTAAAAACCAAATTAATTTTGTTTAAGAAATATTTTATCACATTATAAATCATCACCAAGCATTATATACATATATGCATATATAAATATAGTAGAAAAACAAAGAAGACATCTTATTTTAATAATAATTATATAATAATAATAATATTATTATTATTATATTAAGCACCTGAATATTGAGTTTCTTGGCATATATTCTTCTTTCTAAGGAATAGCTTCCAAATTTTCTAAAATGTGATTTTCTTATGTTAAAAACCATCACAGACAATGCTGTTATCATTTCCTCTGAATGAGTCTATTATTCTGAAAATATTCATGTATTATATTAACAGCAATTGCAGATCAGATCCTTCAATTTTGTTTTTCCTGCAGCACAGTTGGGGGTAGTAGAGGGTTTTTAAATGAAAACTTTCTTTACATTCTCCTTACTAGTTTAAGTTATTCAAAATAATTTATTTTAAAACTGCGGTAAAAACTTCATTCTGTTCATTTCAGCATTTTAGATGGAACTGAGTTTGCCAGGTAGCAGATTAAATTACCCATTGAATTGCAATAGTCCAAAGATGTCAACTGCTGGATGAGATTTTTTTCTCAGACCAGATTTTTAGTAAACAATATCTGTTATGATATTATTTTCCCTTCTTAACATTGCTCAAAGTCACTTTTCCTTTTCATATAATAAAGTAAAATCAAATAGTCATATATGTTAGTTCTAGGAAAGACTCTAAGAGTTATCTAGTTCAATGATTTTTTTTTTTAATTTTATATGTTGGTAAAATGCACAACTCCAGGGGTAAATAATCAGTCTCAAGATCACAGAGTGAACTTGCTTTTTAGTTATGACCCTGACTCCAGTGAAGATACTCAGATTTCTATTTTGGGATCAGATCCTCATCTTCAAAAGGTTTCACATTCATTAGTGTTAACTGACCTACAACCATAAAGTAGACTCAAACAATTTAGAATATTTTCCAAAAGCTAATGCCAACAAGATGTTTTCTTATAAACCCTTAGTTTCTGGTGAATTAAACTCATGGGAAACCTCCTTTCACTCTGTTGTGGACAATTAAAACTTTTTCTGACCTATAATATAGAAGTTTGACTTCTATCTTCTATTGAAAAGATGCCTTTATGCTCATGAAGTTAGAATTCTTTCTCATACTTCCAGTGGATTCCAAGAGCAGTTCCTCTCTGAATTCCTCACAAAAGCAGTGAGCATAAGAGGGTATGTTCATAAATACTTCATTGTTTTAGCTATACCTTAAATAATAAATATGCTTGGTTTGGTGACTTTTGGTTTCTAAATATGAGGCCCACTTTTTCCATTATAAAACAGCTTTAAAAATATTATTTTTATGTTTTTCTCCTAGTATTCATCTAGAATTACCTATGACTTAAGAGTGTCCAGTTTAAACTGATAAAATGCGAGCAAAAAATTTAAATTAAATCTGAATTTTAGGGCTTCCCTGGTGGTGCAGTGGTTGAGAATCTGCCTGCTAATGCAGGGGACACGGGTTCGGGCCTTGGTCTGGGAAGATCCCACACGCCATGGAGCAACTAGGCCCGTGAGACACAATTACTGAGCCTGCGCGTCTGGAACCTGTGCTCCGCAACAAGAGAGGCTGCGATAGTGAAGAGGCCCGCGCACCGCGATGAAGCGTGGCCCCCGCTTGCCGCAACTAGAGAAAGCCCTCACACAGAAACACAGCCAAAAATAAAAAAAAATAAAAAAAAAAAAGGCAGTGTTGTAAACATACTTGGTAAAAAAAAAAAAAAAAAAAAAAAAATCTGAATTTTAGGCTCATGACAGGTGTTCTAAAAATGGCCCATGACAGGTGTTCAAAACTGCTTCCTATATTCAGTCATAGGAATCATCTGCATCTTCACATAGCTTATGGGGAATTTCTGTGCATATAGTTATTGTGTGAGGTATTAGTAGATGTTGATATTGGAAACTCAACAGATTCTGTGCTGGTTTCAGAACTCAGACTTTCTGTTAGACTATAGCAAAGTGAATATATTTTCTTATATGTGCATCTATAAAGTGATGTTAAGAATATTGATTTTTCTTGTATGAGAATTTTAGGAGTAAAGTTGTATATGGCAGAATGAATATTTAATAATAAGAATTAATTAAAATTAATTAATTATAATTAGCTCCTATTATTTGTAATAAAGAGCAAAATATCAATGAAACTTTATGTTGCTATATAAGTGAATAAATTATGATTAAATTCATGTGTGTTTCATAAGAGGTAAATGAAAAAACTTAAAATACCTATATCAATAATCGATACCTGATCTATATGTGCATGCATGTGCATGTCTGTCTGTATTTATACATGTGTGTGTAAAATATATTATAAATATTATGATATATGTATATATATATTATATGCCTTGTATATGCATGCTGAATAATATTATTATTCTTGTATATGCAAACATATACAAGAATGTTAAATGGTGCAAGGACCTTTCAGGATTACAAATAGCTCTTTGAAGTAGAATAGTTAAGAAAATTTGGTAAAGTTATTTGAGCAGTATTACTATTCAAAAAGCAAATAAAGAAAAACAGAGTGATTTAAAAGTAAGAATGTAATTTATAGACCGCATTCAAAAAGATAAAAAAAAAGTCTGGATTGAATATCCTAGATAAGGACTTATATTAGAAGTCATGTTTAAGGAAGAAGAAATTCATTATTTGACAATATTAAAAGATTTTAACGGATGTAAAGGAATGTCAATCTCATTTATTCAGTTAATTAGTACAGTTTCACCAGTTATTCAGACTAGAAGTAAAATTCACCTATGGCTTCCACTAAGCAAATGGTTCAAACCAGTGTTTATGAAGGATTTGGTTATACTGTTTGTCCTCAGTTAAATCCTGCAATGACAAACAAACTAATGACCAAGTTTCAATTCAGGTTTACCCATTAGTATCATAAGCTCTGCTGAAATCATCCCTCTTTATCACTTTGTGTGGTATATCTATTACTGAACACATTTAGACTCAAAAAAAAAAAAAAGAAAGAAAGAAAAACAACACAGGTATCAGGCCACTGTTCAACTAGCATGTAAGCATGTTTCAGACACAGCACCAGCAACTTTTACTTCTTCCTTGCTTTCTGGCCAACTATATGTGCTAACAATGATTTGTTTCCCTGAGAAACATTTTGTGTTGTGATGGTAGTGGTATTATTCAATTTTCCCATATTTCTCTGGTGTATGCTGTTTAAACTGTAAAATAATTAATTTTAATTTATTTGCCAAATGTGTTTTTTGAGAAAAATGTATTTTAAAAAAGCTTGAAAAAGCACCTTTCATACTATTTTACATGGTAGCAGATAAGGATTCATGGTGTTTTATGATGAAAAAGTAAACTTCTAGCTGTGAAATGTACCTCTGTGCCATAATTCTCTTAGTTTGCGGATGCCATTATTTGTATTGAATAGACTCACCTTAACCACTCAAAATTATACTTTCAATATTTTTCAACTCATGAAGATTATTTTCACTAAAATATAAAGGGAAAGAGATGTTACTAAATATAACTTCAATTTAATCAAATGTGGAATCTCTGTGGTAACAAAAATATGATCAAAAAGCTTTTTATTGCTATCCTTTAGCTTCTGCCTGAAGAGTGTTTGGGGACTTTAAGACATATCAGTCTTAAACAAGAAGCTTCTACATGGTCTTCTATATTACCATTGCTTAATTAATTAGATTTTAAATCTCTGTAGTTTGAGCAAAAACTCAAGCAACAAACTTTCAAATTATTAATAATTTCAACCTTCTAATTTCCAAAGCTGACAAATGCAACCCTACATGTTGTTTAAGTATTTAAATGCTTCCATACAAGCTGATAAATATCTCACTTTGAAGCTCTCACCCACCTTGGTGCTGTCTCCGATCTCCCCTCACAAGAAATGCCCCATAAACCACCAAACAATAAAGACTAATCCAACGGGACTCTGCTCCAACACTATATGCAGCTTCGGTTCTGATATGCAGGTACCCATTCGTCACAAATTGTTAAATATTATAAATATCATTCTTGTTACCCCCAACCTATAATATTTCCTTCAAATATGCCATGAAAGAAAAAAAGAAGGAAGGACAAAGTTACATTACTAGCAATAGTGAGAGTCATCCTGTTTCAGTTATGTCCAGGAAATGTGCTCAGTGAGTCATTAAGTCTGTTCTTCCAGCAAACACACACCATTGAAAGAAGGAGAAAGAGGAGAAGAAAGAGGAGACAGAGTAGACAGACAGGCAGGTGGGTGACATGGATTGTTGAGCCTTTCCAACAATAACTCTTGAGTTGGAGAAATATTATTTTATAAACCTTGTACAACGTGCATCTCAAATTTCATCCCATTATCTTCCAGATTATTATTTTTGGCCTACCATCAGTCAGTTGGCCCTGGAGTTATGAATATTTATCATATATTATCAAAACACCCTCAAAGACATGGGAAAGGTTATTAGAAACTTAATGAGAGAACTATAACTTTAAATAATATTTATTTTAAATTTTCACAAAGAAAAGGGCACAATGAAATGCACCAGCTGTTATAAACAAAGAAGTGAAAATTATAAAGTACAGGACTTTTGGAAATTCATTAATTCAGACCTCATGGCAACAGGACTAAAATATACCCTTTCAGTATTTATGTATAACGGGATTGCTATGTTGATTTTTGGCATAAACAGCTTTGATGGACTATGTCAGGGATAATAAATTAAGAGTTAAACTCCTGAAGAGAACAAACGGCTTCCATTTGCAGAATTATAGACTTATAAAATGTTATACTACTTAAATAGCACCCAGTCCATATTGCAAATTTTACAAGTGAATAAAATGAATGAAGCCCAGAGAAGAGAACTAACTTACTCATAGTCCAGTATGCAGTGAGTTACTTTAATGGTACATATTTACTTACAATATGTCATTTGAATTTTAGAAATGACTCAGGCATACATTATTAGTTGTGTCATTTTGAGTATATGCCTTGGGTGCTTATCAAATCAGAGGATTTCCTTGATTGGGTTACTTTAAATTTTCCCAGTGAGTATTATTTCTAATTAAAAAAGGTCCATTACAGCCTCAGTTTTAAGTCTTTAGTGTGATCTATCTATCTATATATAAATGCATTTATAATATATATGCACACATATATGTGATCATATTTAGAAATCTAAATTATGGGATTATTGGACACAGAAGATTTCAGTTATGTTCAGTGTGAGGAAGGGCTGCTGTAGTTGTTTACAGAACCTCTCTCTGGACAAGATGATAGGTAGATATGACAAGTAACCATAATTCTTTTCTTCATATGAAATGGCTTTAATTGGAAAGCACCCTTCTAGAGTTTAGTAATAATTTTTAGAAGACACCTAAAAAGAGACAGTTCACAGTAATTTGCAAGTATAACAGTTTTACTTAGCTCTCTCATGTAAAATTTAGTTTGTTTTTAGAGGAAAAAAATACACAGTAATTAGTTGAGACCTATTTGAGAACAGTAGCTAGCATTCACAAAATGTCATTTTAATCTTCTTTTCCTACTAGAGAGGGGAAAAAATAAATGTGTGGTGAGTTTAGTTAAAAGATGCTAAACCTGTTAAAGGGAATTGAGATAAGCATCTCTTGGAGGAAAAGAAATGCAATTTAACCATCCTTTCCCTCAGTGTTCTCATTTGTAAATATAATGATAAGAAAATTCATGTTTTAGGACAATTTAGTATATCAAAGGATATATTGGTCTTAATGATTTAGAAAATTATTGGAGCACAATAAATGCTTACAAATAATTAATAGTGCTATTAATTCATAATGCCATATCCATTAATTAATTGATGCTTATGTTGTACAGCATGTTATTATATGTATTTGTTAAGATAATAAAGCTGTATCACTTAATATATAGTACATAATTCAGTTGACATACTCATTTAAAATATCTTCCTATATTTATTTCTTCTCATTTATCCTTGATTAGACAGTATAATAAAGTGGTTAGAAGTGTAAGTTCTATATTAGAGTGCTTGTGGTAAAATACTTCTCCATCACTAACTCTGTGATTGCAGACCTTACAAGCCTCTCTATGCCTGGAATTCCTCATCTGTAAAATGGTGGAAAAAAGGGAATAAAACAAACAAAAAAAATAGAACTACGTCATAGACTTTGATGTGCTTCTTTGACAATTAGTTAATACATTAATGTATTTAGAATAAAATCTGTCCTACTTTATGCATTCAACAGATCTGCCTTATTTACTTATTACATTTATTTGTAGTGATGATTTTTATCAGCAGAAAAAAAGAAAAATCTTTAATGTCAGAAGGAGAATTTGAAATTTGAGGAAGATATCTGACCATAAGATCAATTCTACGTGCAGAATGAAAGCTGACATAATGGTGAGGCACTGTGCAAATGTCATGGAACCTAAATTCTAGGACTGCTTCTTGTTTGTGTTTTTAGACAAAGATTAGGATTGATGTAGAGATTGTACTGTATATCAAACCTAAAGGTCTCCTAGTGTTTACAATAGTTTAAGTATACAGAAAGGATATTGACTATCCTTATTAATAAAGCACGCTCAATATATCTGTCTCTGATTTTTATGTTTACTTATATATATACTGTCTTAATCCAAAAGCACATTTAAGATGACTTGCAGGGATCTATAAGCTATATTACAATAAACTGAATGCAGATTATAAAGGCAGAAGAAAGTCAAGGTCTAAAGTCATTAACTTCAGCCATGGGGGTAGATAATGTGAAAAACATATCATAGTGTCCTCTCTACTACCTAGAGGTGGACTACACATTTGCCTTTAAATGATACAAATTCTGTCACAAACAAAAATTGAATCCTTGAAGATTCAAGTGTCTTCATAAGAAGATCATGCCCATATCACAGGAACACAAATGCTCTTTAATTTGTTTCAAATTTAAAAATATAGTATCCCTCTATTCTTATTATTCTGTATCTTTTTTTGCATTTGTTGTACTGATTGAGGACCAGATGAATCTACACTTCATTAAAGGTCTCATGTATCCTTACCATCAATGAATGGCTTTGGTGTTATTTTTATTGCATATTTACAGCAGTTTAATATTTAAGTGTACCAAAATTGATAATGAATGTTTTTAAGTTTTAGTCACACATCAAATTAATGTTAACTATAGTTCATTTGTATTGACCGTAAGACAGTAAATTTTATATATATATATGGTCCTGACTTCCTATGTAATCCTGGTTTCAACATTACATGTAGATTATCATTCTAGAATCTCCATAAATGACGTTACTGTAATCTGTCTGAATAAGGTAGTCATCTAAGGCAGGACTAAAAAAAAGTCAGTTAAAGGCACTTGACTCCAAAGAGAGAACCTAAAAATATGTATGAGCCTAAGACAGTGGTAAGTATCTCCCCAGAGCCCAATGATTGCCTGGACCCTTTGCTTCTGTGGAGAAAAGAGACACCTAAGTAATTAGTCATGTGACACCATTTCCACTTTGACCAGCTGGGAAATCTTGAAGTGGAGAAAAGTCAGTGAATTCCTGCATCAAGACCAGTGTTAAAAATATGGACATACCTCAAAGATATGGCAAGTTCAGTTCAGGAGCACTGCAATAAAACCAATATCAGAATTTTTTTAGTTTTTCAGTGCATATAAAAGTTATGTTTACACTATACTGTAGTCCATTAAGTGTGCAGTAGCATTATGTCTAAAAATATAATGTAAATAACTTAATTAAAAAGTAAAAATGCTAAAAATCATCTGAGCCTTCATCTAGTCAAAAGTTTTGCAATAGTAATATCAAGATCGCTGATCACAGACCACCACAATAAATACAATCATAAAGAAAAAGTTTGAAATATTGTAAGAATTGCCAAAATGTGACACAAGAACCTGAAGTGAGCAAATGCTTTTGAAAAAATGGTACCAATAGACTTGCTCAATGCCAGGTTGCCACAAACCTTCAATTTGTAAAAAATGCAGCATCTTAAAAGCCCAATAAAGCAAAACATAATAAAACAAGGTATGCCTGTAAATAAATGCATGTAATAAAATAGTGGGTGGTCTCTAAGTTAATTTAATTTGGAAAGTTGAAGAAAACACAGTAAGAAATACTGATAGATGTGTTTTACAAACCATCTAAGAACATGAATTTTTACATTTGAGATAATATATGACTGGAGACATTGACATCATCCAGATGGTGGAGTAGGAAACCCTGGCTCTTGTTTCTTCACAGAATCACTGATATAATAACGATTTTGAGAGCAAAATAACTTGAAAGGAATTTTAGAATACAGATAAGAAGTCAAATAAAATGAGCACAAACTGAGAGCAGTTTGTATGGGTAACAAGAGCAATTTTGATTTACTCACATCAGTCCCTCCTTCAAACCAGGTTACCTCAGCACCAAGAAGATTGTGTCAGCCTATAATTTCTTTCATGGGAAGAAAAGTGAGATTGGCGTGTGCATATGCTTGCCTGGCCTCCTGCCCTCTCAGGCACATTCCATCAAGTTGGTTTCTCTCTCACCTCATACAAAACACTGAACACTCTGCAAGGGTCCAGTCCTCTGGGACAGCAAAGAACAAAGAAAAAGGGAGGACATCCTCTTACAGCCAGTGCTGCTCTATGAGTTTGGAATATGGCACATAACTGAGGCTTTTGCCTCCACAAGAGTGGGAATGTGTAAAGAGGGCCTTATCCCCAGCATTTCAGAGTGTCCTCTTGGAGCCAGTTCCTGTCTTGTCTCATACTGAGAGTGCTGAACAATCTGCAAAGTCTGGGCCTTGAGACAGCTAGGAATAAAGGAAAAGGGAGGGCATCGTCTTACAGCCAGCACTGATCTGCAAGACTGTGAAAAGGTGCAGAACAAAAGTATACATTTTCAAATGTGCAGGTATGAAGCAAATATACAAAGAAAACATGAAAAATCTAAAAAGTATGATATAATCAAAAGAAGAAAATAAATATCTAGTAAAAACCTGAAAGAATTAAAGATCTGTGAATTGCCTGAGAAGAATTTAAAATCATTGTCTTTAAAAAGTTTAGTGAGTTATGAAAGAACATGGACGGATAACTAAACAAAATTCAGCAAAGAGTAAATGAACAAAATGAGAAAATCAGCAAACAAATAAAAAAATTTTAAAGATCCAAACAAAAATATTAGAGCTGAAGAATACAATAACTGAACTGAAAAATATTCCTATTATGTCCAGGAAATATCCTCAACAAGCCATTAAGATCCATTCTTCCAGCAGACACAAACCATTGAAAGAAGGAAGAATAGGACTCCATGATTTCACTGCCGTGGGTCCCAGTTTGATCCATGGTTGGGGAACTAAGAGATCCCACAAGCTGTGTGGCATGGAAAAAATGAATAAATAAATAAAGGAGGAAGAGAAGGTGGAGGAGGAGGAAGAGGATGGAGGGACAGAAGATAATCCTATTTACAATAGTATCAAAAACAATAAAAGATTTAGGAATATATTTAATCAAGGAAATGGAAGATTTGTACACTGAAATCTATAAACTATTGATGAAAGAAAATGAAGAATACATAAATATAGGAAAGATAGCCCATGTTTATGGAATGGAAGACTTAATATTGTTAAAATGTCCATATTACTCAAAATACTCTACAGATTCAATGCAATCTCTATTATTATTCCATTGGGATTTTTCACAGAAATAGAAAAACAGTCCTAAAATTCATATAAAACCAGAAAGACCCCAAACAGCCAAAGCAATTTTGAGCAAGAACAGCAAAGCTGGAGGCATCACAAAGCTACATTTCAAAATATATTACAAGGCTACAGTAGTAAAAAAAGTATGGTACTGGCATCAAAATAGACATATGGAATGACAGTGCAACAGAATTGAGAGCCCAGAAATAAATCTATGTGTTTGTGTTTAGCTGATTTTTGATAAAGGTGCCAAGAACACACAATGGGGAAAGGATTATCTCTTCAATAAATGGTGTTGTGAAAACTGAATACCCACATGCAGAAAAATGAAATCGGACCCTTATTTCACACTACAAACAAAAATCAACTCAAAATGGATTAAAGACTTAAAACATAATGCTTGAAACTGTTAAACCTCTGGATGAAAATATAAGGGAAGAGCTTCCTGACATTGTCTTGGCAATAGTTTTCTGGATACAATACAAAATCACAGGTAGCAAAAGCAAAAATAGACAAATGGGATTTCATCAAACTAAAAAGCTTCTGCACAGAAAAGTAAACAATCAACAGAGTGGACAGACAACATATGGAATGGTAGAAAATATTAACAAAGCATGCATTTTACAAGGAGTTAATATCCAAAACATTTAAAACCTCAAACAATTCAATATCAAGAAAAGAATAACCTGATTTTAAAATGGGCAAGAACTTCAACAGGCACTTCTCAAAAAAAGCGATACGAATGGCCAACAGGTACATGAAAAGGCACTCAACATTATTAATCATCAGGGAAATGTAAATTAAAACCACAATGAGATATCACTTCACTTTAGAATGGCTATTATTAAAAGAAAAAGATAACAAGCACTGGAAAGGATGTAGGGCAAAGGGAACCCTTGTGCACTGTCAATGGGAATGTAAATTGCTACAGTCATTATGAATAACGATATGGAGATTGCTTGAAAAATTAAAACTAAAACTATCATATGATATAGCAATCCCACTTCTGGGTATATACTCAAAGGATACTAAATCATTATCTTGAGGAGACAGCTGTACTTGTAGGCTCATTACAGCATTATTCATAATAGCTAAGATATAAATATAACCTGTGTCCATCAATGAATAGATTATAAAATGTGATGTACACACACAATGGAATATTTTTCAGCCCCCAAAATCCTGCTATTTGCAACCACATGGATGAACCTGGAAGGCGTTATGCTAAGTGAAATTATCCAGGCACAGAAAGACAGATACTGCATGATCTCTCTTATGTGTGGGATCTAGATAAAATCTAAGCAGAGAGTAGGTGGTTGCCAGCGACTAGAGAATAGGAGAAATAGGGGGATATTGGTCAAAAGTTACAAAATTTCAATTATGCAGGATGAAAAAGTTGTGGAGATTTAATGTGCAGCATGGTGATTATAGTTAATAATATTGTATTATATACTTGAATTTTGTTAAGAGAGTAGATCTTAAGTATTCTCACCAAAAAGGTTTTAAAAGTACCACATGAGGTGATGGATACGTTAATTAGCTTTATTGTGGTAATCATTTAACATGTATATGTGTATGAAAACATTATATTTTAAGCCTTAGATATACACAATTTTCGTTTATCAATTACACCTCAGTAAAGCTGGAAAAATACAATTCAGTCGACAGGAAAAAATTATATATATTATTAGGTAAGTTATTTTAATAGAATTAGCTCATTCTTATTTTCCTGAAAAAAATCTGTTGATATCTGACATATGATTTTTTAATGTAGTGTTAGATTCTGTTTTAATGGAAATCTTTCTAAGCATAAATATGTCATATCCTCCTTCCAGCACTACTATGAATTTTGGCTTGGGAATGTAAATAAGACATAGGCTGATTTCTCCTCCCCCTGCCAAAGAGTTTTAAAACTAAGGACCACTGCTTCACACTGAGCATAATAGGTCCTTTTTTCTTCTTATTTTCCTCTTTATCATTAATTCTCAAGATTAATATAGTATAATTTTTTGATTAATTGTGCTCATAGAATTAAAAAACACTTTAATTCTCTGGTATGTTGACATCAAGAGAAATCTAACCAATAGTCCTCTGTCATTATTTCTCTGGAATGTATTTCATTGCATTTTGAAAGCCTTGTTTCTCTGACACTGAATAAGCTGAATGCTACATGTACACATACACGCACACAAACATGTCTGAGAAATCTATTGGACCCATAAAAGTTGTATGTTGGGAAAGTTACACCGATTTTATTTATTCAAAATGTCTACATTCAGGGAAGTTACCAGAACTCTATTAAATTCTTCAAGACCGTACATCTTCGTGTAAAGAAACTGCAAAGAAGCTTCAATAGCTTCAATAGCCAAATGGCCACAAGCACAGCCTCATTTCATGATCCTGTTTTCTATCAAGATTCAGGAACATGGTATCCTCTTAGTAAACATCTGGCATTTGTTGGACTGCTTCAGGCAAATTTTCAGTGCTTTGCATATAAACCATTACATTATTCTCGGTGTGCTCCTAGTGAGGTAGAAATGATCAACGCTATTTAACAAAGGAGTCACATATCTCTGTGCATGTCAGTAACTTATAGAACAAAAGTGAACATCTTGATGTATAGTTGGGAAGAAATAATCACACAATTATGTAAATTTTGTTTTATGTCTTTACATTTAAGAAGTAAAAAATTGAATTAGAGAAGAGTAATGCCTTCAAATTTATATATCACAGCAGGTAATATAGAGGTTTTTTTGGTCTTAATAAGTATCCAGATACTTTTCTACATAGTACAAAAAGTGGCAAAACATCCATATGTACAACACAAATGAAGAAATACTTCCATTTGCAGGTAGACATACTTTTATTATCAAGAAGCCAAATCTTAGTGCCCAAATTCAAGAAACCATTCAAGGCTATGTGATTAAAAACTCAATTAACTAAATATTTGTTAAACGATTAATTGGTTTCATTCCTTATTGTTGGCACTAAAAATAAGTTGTTGCTCTTATGCTCTAAGTGTTCTCTTTCCCATCAGCAAGAATGCTAAAATTTATTTCTAATAAGAACTGCTTTCTAAATTGCTAACTGAATGACCAACAGAAGTTACAGTTCATCTGCTTCTATGTTTTGAGGCTAGGGTGTTTGGTGACAGTGATATGACTGCAATTGGACATGATGAAGTTGAGGTTTCTGTGCTATATCCCATTGGTCTCCAAGAGGCAAGTTAATATACATGTCTTTGGTATCAAGCTTAACAAAGTGAATAAGGGTCAGTTTTAAAGTAAGCAATTTGAGAAACAGTTCCACACTCTAATTGCTACACCTGGTAGTAGGATATAGGTCTTTCATAAGATCAAAACCTTTAAGTTAATAACAAGACAATGAAGCAGAAGCTGTTTTTATTATAGCAGCTATTTTTAGAGTTTAATGGAATTGTGTGTGCTCTTCTGGAGAGCAATAGAATAAAGAAATTCAATTACTGGGTAATACAAATCAGGCTACAAAACAAGTGGGTTTCTATTTCAGTTTTAAAGAGTTTAACACTTGTTAAGCAAACTTGTTTATAAAATATCATGTGTAGATAAATAGAAAAGTACTTGACAATTTTGCAGTGGTCAAAAACAAGGAAATTCATTGATACTATATAGTGGTCAAGAATGAACACATTAATATAATATTTCTAGACTATTTTAAATACTAAACATATTGTGCTTCAAGTCTACTAACATTTTTGAAAAATTATAAAGCTGAATAGTATACATTGAGGCAAGGGATAAACTCATATATCATTTTAAACAAAATTCAGACTAGATATTGAAACAGCTTATAAATATTAAAACATTTAATAGAATATCATGAAGACCAAGAATGAAAAATGCTAACGCAAGATAAATGTGCACCTACTTCTAGGTGATGGAAACCTAAAATTTTATAATCTCACCAGAATCAGTTAATCCATGACTACATAGAGAGGAATCTCTAATGACAAGCTGAAGAATCCTTTGCTTAATGAAGCTTTGAGAGCCTTTAAATTTGTAAAGAAAAAAACATAATTTTTCAAATTTACTGTAACAAATGCTAAAAAATATTTAATGATTTAACCAGTATCCAAGAAAAATAATTTGGAAGGCTAGAATGTTGTGCTAAAGTTTACAAAATGGAATTTACTTTTAGGCCCTACTAGTGGATATTTCTAGAGTGACTGCTTATCCACCAAAGTATTCTTCCCTTGAGAACCTCACCACTAATGGTGGACCCTAGCCACTATGTGAGTCTAATGTGACCTTCCTCTCTGACTACAATGGTTTAAAACAGAGCTGGAAACTGCATTTGTCATGGGGCAATGAACAAAATTAAGGTTAAATGAAGAGCTGAAGGTTGAGCAATTTCTAGAAAACAAGTGAATGGAAACTCAGAGAAAGCAAATTTACACATAGAGAAGACCTGAGGATATGTATTTAGAAATAAAAGTAAAAACCCAGCTTATCTCCTAGTTTTCCAATGGCAATCATTCATATATGCGTTGTAGTATATATAGGACATTGTTAGGGTGGTGAGATTAGGGATCAGCATGCAACCAATTTTAATAAAGCTCATATAATTTCTTTTCCAGGGAATTGGAACAAAGACCATTTAGAATTGACATAAACATTTAGCACACCTCACAGATGTGGAAGACATGAAGCCCTGGTGTAAGCATGAAAGGTACCAGAGTCTAATGCCAATAAATGGATGATTCTGTAATAGATTTTATCTAATTCCATACTTTCTAAACTTCTTTAAGTGATATTGTCTTACAAGTTGTGTAGATTTTTACATGAAGGAAATGCACTGGCCTATTTATAATGGCTCTCTGGTCCTGCTAATAGCTTATTGCTCAATACATTCTAATGAATTCTGATTTTTATGCATCTGCCACTTATAAGCCTCTTTACACTGATTTAGCATTAAGTCTTACCAAATTTAGCAAACTGGGAAAATTGAATCTTTGAGCCTACAAGACCATACGGAAGGGTGATTTCAGGTTTGGAATAAATGAAACACTGTAGGGTCTGGGAGACTTTCCAAGATCACACCTACTCATTTCAATATGCATTATCTTCAAACTTTCCTAATGGACCTGTGAGCAGAGGATTAACAGCTGGCCTGGGCTGATACTGGCCTGCTGGTAAATGATCTTGATGTTTGTTTTCTAAAAAACTACATTTGAAGTCAATGTGAAATTTTGTGTATGTTCTACTTTATAAACTTCTAACTGGTAAAATTCATTTGAATGGAGCAAACTGAATTTGCATGCAGACTGTAAGCCTGTATAGCTGCTGAGATGCTGAGTTTTCAGGCTCTCTGTGTCAAGATGACCTACGTAACCATGGTGTAAGTGGCAAAAGCAATTCAGAACTGTAGAGCCACTGGTCCTCCAAATGAGATTGAAATCTACCTGCTGCTTCTTCAGTCCTTTTTCTTCCATAAAGTTAAGTCAATGCACTATCAGATTGAAGCCTACTTATATCTTATGAATCTGATTGTGTATTCTGACCCATACCAGTTGCTAAATAAATGCAGAGCTTATTTAAATGTTGGTATAACATGGATAAACCATATGATAGAGCTTAAAAATGTTTTTAAAATGCAAACAAAACTTTAAGATGTGTGAAGTCTTAGACTTAAAACCAGAGACCCTTAATAAACATAATTTTCTTCCCTCTGCTATGAGTTTGTGACACTCTATTAGTTTGCTAAGGCCACCGTAGCAAAATACCAAAGACTAAGTAGTTTAAACAATAAAAGTATAATATCTCACAGTTATGAAGCCTAGAAGTTCAAGATCAAGGTGATGATAGGTTTGATTTCTTCTCAGACCTCTCTCTTTGGTTTGCAGATGACTGCCTTCTTGCTATGTGTTCATGTTGTCTTTTCTTTGTTCAGAGGCCTCCTTAGGTATCTTTGTGTACCCAAATTTCTTCTTGTTCTAAGGACATAAGGCAAATTGGATAAGGGTCCACTCTAATGGCATCATTTTATCTTAATCACGTTGGTAAAGGCCCCATCTCCAAATATATTTACTTCCTGAGAATTGAGGTGTTTGAGTTTCAACATATGAATCTTTGGGGACACAACTGAGCCCATAACACACTCTATGTATTCAAGCCTAGAACTAATGATCATTTGGTAAGAACATAACAGGAAAGTGATAGAAAAGGTAAGGCATTATCTACAATAAGCTTAAAAATATTTTTCAAAGAAATATTAGAAATATTTTATAGTTCAAGAGGAATAAAGTATTAGGTCAAACCATATAAAATTGCCATTTTTATCGTTCAAACTTTTTAATTACTTGTGTTACTTTTGTGACTGCTTGATCAGAATGCAGAACTAAAGGCCCATTATAAAGAATGTATTGTTGATAAGAGAGGAGTTGTTCTGGAGTCTATCAGATAGCAGAGTAGAAGGACACAGAACTCACATCTGCCCATGAACACATCAAAAATACATCTACATGTGGAACAATTCTCTCAGAAAACTAACTGGAGACTAGCAGAAGGACTTCTGTACAACCACAGCTATAAGAAAGATACACAAGTAATCAGGTAGGAAGGGAAGAAAAGTGATTATGTTGGGACTTGTGCAGCTAGAAAGTGACTCAGAGGAAAAGGGAGATTATGTGGGTGGAGATCTTCTCTGGGAGTGAGTGGATTGAGCCACATTTGGGGTGCCCCAGCCTTGGGGTCTAACACAGAGAAGATGAGTGCCCTTAGCCAGTTGGAGGGCTGGTGGGACCAATAAGAGGGCAGTGGGAACCTAGACTCCACTTGTGAGGAGCATGTGCATGCTTGCTTGCTCCCAAAACAGGGTGGAGAGGGTAGATTGAAAACTGCAGGAGTGACTGCTGGGTTTCCTGTAAGCACCCAGCACATGCCCCAGCCTGATCCGAACAAACACTCCAGCCCCACTTGTTTCACGATGCAGCCCCACACTAGGGCAAGGGCAGCAGAGGATGAGGGAAAAGCCCATCTGTGAGGGACAATCCTACTCCCACCTACTACCACCATTACTACTACTACTACTATTTATAGCTGCAAGAACAATAGCTATTATTTAGTGAGACATTTTCATAACAAAGATACTGTGCTGAGCTCTACATTTTTGTTATCTTATTTAATTCTCAAGACTCAATGAGATAGATATTATTAGAGAAGAAAATGAAATTTAGTCTTCTATCATTAAATATATATCACTCTAAGCAGTAGCATCTGTGGATCAAAATAAAATAAATGCATTTCTTTTTTTAGAAATGAGTGTATTGATGCCCTAAGTTATATGTAGTTTCTCTAAGGCCAAGAGGCTGCTAAGCAGTAAAGCTAAATTGGAAGGGAAGTTTGACTTTCGCCAAAAATAATGTTGTTATCCATTAGCACAGTATTTATGTGCCATTGATACAAATTCTCATTTGTGGTGCTTTACAAATTCAGATTCCAAAATTTCTCCCAGACTTAAAAAATAAAATTGTCCATACCTGGTAACCATAAGTGTCATTCTCACTAGCATCTTACATGATTTTTATGGCCATGAGTTTGAGAAACATGAAATAATGTTATACTACAAGTTAGAAAGTTAAAGGGTATATATATATTTTTTTTTTTCCCAAAGGTTCTTCTTATAAAGGATAGCTCAGGGTATCAGTTAATCATCAGTCTAGGCTTTTATTTCAAAAAGATAGTAATAACCAACTATGTGAAAGTATCCTGAAGGAGTGACTTTTTATAAATTGCTTAATGATTTCATAAGGTACCTGTGAAAGTTAAGTTATATGATGCAAATAGAAACTCATAGTTCTACATAAGAATTTTAAATTGACGATTCCAAGATCATCTTATTCAGTTCCACCTAGAATAACTGAAACCTTTAGTTGTAAATGTTTATTTTTTTCTACTCTCTCATAAAGTTTTGGCACTGCAGGGATCACTAGGGTTCTTCCCAAATATCACAGTTCTCTACAGTAACCTCTGTATGTACTTTTAAAGATCACACTTCTGCATTGCTTTGAAATTAGATAAAGCTGTGTAACTTTCTTTGGCCAATGAAATGTGAGTAGAAGTGATGTACCTCACTTTCAGGAACAACATTTTGAGCCAGTGCATAATTCACTGTTTTGTCTTCATCCTGACGAAGTTATTTTAACAAAGAGTGTTAAGAAAACTCCATCAGCTAGAGTGACTACAGTGGTGAGAGACTTGTGTTTTAGGAATGCTGTGAGATTTGTATTGTTTGTTATGGTAATATATTCTAGTCCACTATGACTATTATAGTCACTGATAGAAACATTAAGATGGAAAACTTTCTCTGGAAAACAGAAAATTGGGTGATGGAGCAAAGACCTCTGCCTCCCTCTTATAACATGCCATTATTTTCTTTGGGTGTAGAACAAGCCCTGTTATTTGGAACCCTAAAAACTGTGACTGCGATGGCCATGAAAAGCCCTCACAAAATAGGAAAAATCTGGGTTAAGTTTAGAGTACAAGGTAGATAGATATTGTGCACACACACTCTTAGAAAGCAGTGACAAAACGTGCAATAATATATACTGAGGTTACGTTTAAACTGATGATATAATTTGTAAAACTATAGAGCTAAAAATTAACCAAACACAGTATAATAATCTTCCTGAGAATAATGTGTAGACCTTGAGTGTGTAAAAATATCATTGCTTCTAATGTGTAAAATAATGAAAGCAAATTTGTTATTTTAGCTTACTACTTAAAGCCTAAAATACATTGTCATTTAGTATTTGTTTACTTCCTGAGCTTTCTCCGTGGTATTTACCTTGCTTTGTTCTATTTTTGTCAAACATAAATCCTCATTCTAAATCTTTCTTGGTGCTGCACATCTTACAAAGGATGCTATTTCCTCTTTCTATGTTAACATATTAAAATATATTCAACTGTTATTGGACTAGCTCTTTTAAACTTGTCTTTCCTCCACTTCTGTCTTAGATCAGGTTTCATAGTGGTCTGAGGAAGAATTAATCTTATTTTTAGGAAAAATAATCCAAGAGCATCAAGAGAGAAAAAATGAAACGAGACTAGTATGGGAAGCAATACAAGGTGATATATTAACATAGTGGTTATTAATTTAAAAAAAAAGTTGTTTAGCTACATAAGATTTGTTTTGAAGTTGTATCTACAGATAAACTGTGCCTATGAGCCATTCTCTGTAGAAAAAAGATGTGATACTTTTCTTTATGATCTTGTGATTCTCATTGACTATGTGATCAAAGCAGTCTATCGTGAGATAAGTGTATTCAGTTTCTCAGAATTATGAGTCAGGGTGGATATAATAGCCCCCTATTGTACAATCAAATTGGTATATTCAGGATTAGACCTGAGAAGGTTCAGAAAGTATGTGTAAGTTACACGAACAGGTAGTTCAAATATCTATGTCATTTCCTGCAGTTACACTAGAGCAGGGGTCCTCAAACTCCGGACCACAGACCGGTCCGCGGCCTGTTAGGAACTGGGCTGCACAGGTGAGTGGCAGGCGAGCGAGTGAAGCTTCATCTGCCGCTCCCTGTCGCTTGCATTACCGCCTAAGCCATCCGCTCCCCCCTACCCACCATGGAAAAATTGTCTTCCACGAAACTCGTCCCTGGTGCCAAAAATGTTGGTGACTGCTGCACTAGAGCATCTCCCATAATTCACACCTTAACCTCATGGGGCTTCAGAATGACCAACAGATGACAGCAGTAAGAACTCAGGCTTATTTTATAGGCGGATTGCCATGATATCCTGATTATCAACAAAAATATATTCTTGTTGTTTATAGACCCACTTGAAAGGCAGGTTGTGAAGGGAAATTCTTTTTTTTTTTAAATAAATTTATTTATTTTTTGCTGCACTGGGTCTTCGTTCCTGCACATGGGCTTTCTCTGGTTTCAGTGAGCGGAGGCTTCTCTTCTTTGTGGTGCACGGGCTTCTCATTGCGGTGGCTTCTCTTGTTGTGGAACACTGGCTCTAGGCGTGCAGGCTTCAGTAGTTGTGGCTCGCGGGCTCTAGAACGCAGGCTCAGTAGTTGTGGTGCACGGACTTAGTTGCTCCACAGCATGTGGGATCTTCCTGGACCAGGGCTCGAACCTGTGTCCTCTGCATTGGCAGGCAGATTCTTAACCACTGCACCACTGGGAAGCCCCGGGAAATTCTTCCATTGGATAAAGCAAAGAGAAATACAATTGCCTGTTCACTTTTTTTTTTTTTTACAAGAAAAGTGGTCTGGAATACCAATACATACTCCAGGAAAATGGAACTATTTTGGCTAGGTGGTCATAGACTTGGAAATAAAAGCATTAGAATATTGAAACAAGTAAGTCTAGAGAAGAACTGTGAATTGAATTATGATGTGTGCAAAATCATGCAGATCTTTTTCTCTGTGTCTCATGTTAAGGTCTATCTAGCCTCTTCCGCATGCACAAACTAGACACTGTTGGAAGAATATATGTTACACTTGAGCACAATAGTGTGACTGAATATCTAATCCTATAGCACAAAAACTATGCTGAGCCCAATACAGCCCCATCATTAGTTAATTAACCATCCAAGTGCAAACAGCTTGATCACATCAAATCTCCTTCAGTTTGGCAGGGTCTATTCTGGAAATGGGCTTACCTTTACAGACCACATTGCAAGCACCAATGTGGTCATCCAAGGGCATCCAAGGGAAATGAAAGTCTATTGACAGGGTGTTTCAATTTAAATTGTCTCAGAATAAGGGAACCATTTTACAAAAAGGTGGTGAAATAATAGGCTTATAACTTTGTGATGTACGGGTCTTATGATTTATCCCATCATCCAGAAGCAGTGAGTCTTAAGGAACCAAAGAATGAATTGTTGAAAGCTCAGCTAAACCCCAATCGAAAGAATCAACCTTACATATGAAAGCTCTATAATGCATTAAAGGAATGGCTGCTAGGTAGTGCTATATATTCAATAGCTAGAACACAAGGGTCTAGTACTAATGAGTAGAAGTGTCCTTTACCAATACTTCTGAGTTTATCACCAGCCAATTCTTACTAAGTAAATTTCTGAGGTATATACGTCAGGTAGAAGGAATGTGATTGTAGACTGAGGTTCTGGGAAAAGATGTAAAGCAAAGAAGTGGTAACTCTGTGGGTAAAACTGAATGAACTTAAATATACAATACAGCAAAATACTAACATTTTATAGTATTATAAAATTAGAATTAAACTATTAAAAATATGTTAAGAATGTGGAGCTAAAGTATTTGAATATAATTTCATTATCTTGAAGGAGATTAAATCTATTGGTTAATTTTGAATTACCAATTATTTTGATAATTTAAAATTATGTTTAATTTTTAGGATTAATACCAGAAGAAAAAAAACAAAGTATATAACTTCCAAAGAGGTAGACAAAAACCAGCAAACACAAAGATTAAAAGAATATTCAGTCAACCCAGAAGAAGGCAATGAAGGAAAGGGGGAGAGAGAGAGAGAGAGAGAAATGAATACATTTACAGAGGAAAAACTTGGGAGACACCTTGTAAGTAAGATTAACAAAATCAACAATTTGTTCCATTTATTAGGAATAATAGAATAAATCGAAGCTGTTATGCCACATGATTGGATGCAATGAGAATACTCTGTCAGTTCTGGGATATACCTACCAAAATAACAGACAGCATAATATAATCATGATGAGTCATAAGAAAAACACAAATTGAGAGGCAGTATTCATAATAGTTGAATTGGAATCTTCAGCAGCGGCATGTAAAGGAAAGACTAAGGAACTATTTTAGACAGAAGGAAAGTAAAGAGGCTTGCTACAAATGATTGTAAATTGGAGGCCTTTGCTACAGTGGGCATTACTGGGACAACTTATGAAACTTGAACAAAGACTGTACATTATATGAATTTAATGCATCACTGAAATTTAATTAGTTTTGATAACTATATTATAGTTATATAGAAGAAAATCTTTGTAGGGAGTACACAGTAAATTATTCAGATTCAAAGGACACCATGTTAACAACTGACATACACCAATATGATTCAGAAAAAAAAATACTTTTCATGCAAATGATAAAATAGCCTGTGTGTTTATATTTTTTAAATGGTTAGAAAAATGCAGAAAAATCTAAATAATGTACAAAGAAAGGAAAATAATGTTTAAACAAAATTAACAAATTAGAAAGTAATCTTGTAATAGAGGGAGACTGAACAGAGACAAATACAAACTATCTAAAAATCTCTGACTATAATAAGAAAAAAGCAAACAAAAAAGAAAGAAAAAAAAGTAGACAGACAATAAATATTGGAAATAAAAAAGGTACTTCAAAATACATCTGCAGATTTTAACAAGATTACATTGAAGCATTATGGAAAGTTTTACACCAGTATTGGGGTTTCAGATAAAATGTATAGTTCCCTACACTCAAGAATAATTCTACAACCACTAAAGATAATAAACTAACTTTTAAAAAGATCCTTCCCTAAAAACAAAATAACACACACAGACACACACAAACAAAAACAAGGCAAGGTAGGCTGTTTTCAATAGCAAATTACATCAGAATGTTAATAAAGAAGTAAATTCAACCTTACACATATAGGGAAGGAAGCAATGTTTCCCAATTTATGCTATGAGGATGCAAAGCCTTGATACCAAAATCTGAAGCTGACATTAAAAGAAAGGAAAATTACAGGCCAATACCACATTCTGAACAAAACTTAAAGGAAATTTCATTAAAGCATTATACAAAAAAAAAAAAAAAAAAAAAATACAGCATGGATATTTGGGTTTATCCCAGCAATGTAGGCTATTTAATATTAGAAAATAAATCAGTATAACAACATATTGATAAAAAAAGAGGAAAAATATATTTGATTTCTTTTATTGATACAGAAAATTCTCATATAACTCAGTATTTATTTGTGATTAAATACCTTACTAGGTGAGGAAGGAAGTATTTTTAAATCTAATGTAAGTAATTCATAAATTCCTACAGCAAACATTTTGCTCAAAGTTAAAAATCTGAAGTCTCTCCTTTTGAAATAAAAAATAAACAGGGAAAACTACAATATCTGCTAATATTCAATGTTTTAATTGAGGTAACATCCAGTGCTATATATGCATTGAAAAATAATTTTATAATGTAATCAATTTATTTGATATCCCTGGGCATAGAGAAAATTTAAAACTCTTGTTAAAAAATGTATTAGAGTGTTTGGCGGGTTCTGTATATCTAATCTATATACCCAAATCAATTGTAGTTCTGTATACTATCAGCTGACAGGGGAATAATTTACAATAAAATGAAAAATATCAATTGCTTTGGAAAATATCTAACAAAGAAATACAAGACCTGTTTGTGAAAAATTATATACTTTTATTAATAGTCATTAAAGAAGGCTTGATAAATGTATATATGTAATGCATTAGAAATTGAATTTTAAAAGCATGTCCTCAAAATTGCCTTATTAATTCAATTTATATATACAATGTTTGTATTTGCAATCCAAAATGCTTTATATTGTTATTTTACACAACTTAGTAAGTTGATCTGGAAATGCCTGGAGCCAAGAGTAGCCAATACACTATCATACTAATTGCACAAAGTATTGAGTTTTTAAAGTCTTAAAAATGATATGCTGTAGTAATAACAAAGTTGTATAAATAGACCAATGAAATGGAATGAGGAAACTATATATAGACACAAGTATGTATAACCATTGACATATGAAGGAGGTGGAACTGCAGACAGGGGAAAAACTTTATTTTTCAATTAAAAGTTGCTTGTAAGTGGTTGGTTTAACACATATGTTTAAGGGAAATTTAATTGTCTCAGAAAATAATAAAAGAGAATATTTTCAGAACT
This sequence comes from Balaenoptera ricei, assembly GCF_028023285.1. NCBI lineage: Eukaryota > Metazoa > Chordata > Mammalia > Artiodactyla > Balaenopteridae > Balaenoptera > Balaenoptera ricei. The sequence continues at coordinate 18,246,004 of NC_082651.1, read as the reverse complement.
TTGAAATATTGAAGTCTTTCTAAAACAAGAACAAAAGCTTTAACCAGAATTTTGGCAAGAAACAAATGGAAGCAGCAGAGTTTTTAAGGTCCCTGAGTGCCCAATAAATCCAACATACATGCAAAATGCCAGAGCAGGAAGATCCAAGTATTGGTCCCTTCATCTAAGCAACCATTCAACTGAAAAGAATTAAATCAACTAATTTGGAACATAGGAATATGATTGTTCACATATAACAAGGAGAGTACTTGATGAAGCTCTTTTTGGTAAGAAAGCAGCATCCACAAACCATTTACCATGCCCCGTTTCTCAGCCCCATTGTCACACTGGGGACAGTGGTCTGTATTCCTTGGTTGTATAGCTGGTGCTGCAGCAAGCATAGGAGACCTTGTGCTCCAAAAATTTGAGGTTGTGCATTTGGTTTGTTGTGGTGAAACCCTGAAAAAATGTCAGAGACACCTTCCTTGGTTTTAGCCTTTTTGGCTGAATTCCCCTGGTGGCATCATTGAGGGCATTTAAAGAGGCAGAACCCTTCTTCTATATACCCTTTTGGAATCACACATTTAAGAACATCTTTGTCAGATCACTGCCTGAAGATAGAGAAAACAGGCCAGATATTTCAGTGACGACACACAACAAAGAGTACACACTTTGCAAAAATCATTTGGAAAAGTCAAAAATGGACATTTCCAAGCCTACACAAGAAAAATCAACAATCCCTGAGGACTGTGAGAGTCAGATTTCCAAAATTACCACATTATATAACAAAATTACCACATGAGAATTCTCAGTTCTTTACAAAAAATTACAAAGCATTCAAAGAAGCTTGAAAGTATGACTCATTGAAAATACAAAAATGACTTTGACAGAAACCATTCTTAAGGAAGCCTAGACTACTGGAATTACTGACTCCACCAACATAGTAAAAAGATTATACTCCATGACAAAGTGGGATTTGTCCCAGGAATTCAAGACTAATTAAATGTGCTAAATCAATCAATCTACTGCACCATATCAATAGAATAAAGGGGAAAATACCACATGATAATCTCTGTAGAGGCAGAAAAAGCATTTGACGCAGCATCCTTTTGTGATAAAAACACTCAATGAAATAGAAATAGAAGGTAACTACTTCAATCTGGTAAAGGTCATCTATGAAAAATCCACAGCTAAAATTAAACCTAACAGTGATATAGTAACAGAGTGAAAGCTATCTAAGATCAGGAAAAAGACAAAAATATCTGCTCTTACCACTGCTGTTCAACATTGTACTAAAGATTCTATTAAAGGAAATTAGGTAAAAAGTAAAACGTATCCAGATTGAAAAGGAAATATTAAAACTATTTGCACTTGATATGATCTTGTTTATACTACATCTTGAAGAATAACAATAAATTATTACAACTAATGAACAAGTTCAGCAAAATTGCAGGATATAAGGTCAATGCACAAAAATCTGTTGTATTTTTTATGCACTAACAATAAGTGGTATGAAAATTAAATTAAGAAATCAAGAGCATTAGAAAACAAAGAACATGGAAATGAATTTGAAAAATAATTCAAGACTTTTAGACACTAAAACTACATAAACATTGTTGAAAAAATTAAAAGTCTAAATGAATGTAAAGGCATTCCATGTTTATGAAACGGAAAACTTGTCATTACTATGTCACTATCCTCCAAATTGACCTATATTTCAACTTTTAAATGGCCTTGTCTGCAGAAATAAATAAGCTGATTCTAAAACACATATGGAAATACAAGGGACCAGGAAGAGCACAAAGAAACAAAAAAAGAACTGAGCTGGATTACTCACACTTCCCAAATTCAAAATATACTATACAAAAGGCAATGAAACTATTCTTTATGATGCTGTAATTGTGAATACATGTGATTATGCATTTGCCAAAATATATAAATATACAACACAAAAGGTGAATCGTAATGTAAACTATGGACATTAATTAATAATAATGTATTGGTATTGGTTCATCAATTGTAACAAATATGTTGCATTACTGTAATATGTTAAAAATAGTAGAATCTGTGGGTTTGAGGGTGTATATGCTAAGTTTTTCTGTAAACCAAGACCTGCTCTAAAAAATGAAACCCGTTACTTAAAAAAGGAAAGCCTGCTAAGACTTGTTTTCTGAATCTCCATTTTGTAGTTTTTTGAATATGTTTCTCTGCACACATTTATAGATTCATACCTAACTTTATCCTTGTTTTTGAGACCATTGTAAATAGTATTCTTTTTCTTTTTCTTTTCTTTTTTTTTTCTTCTTCAAAGTTCACTCTTTCATTACCGGGATATAAGGTGGGATCAAGATGGCAGAGTAGGAAGACCTTGAGCTCACCTCCTCTCACTCTCTCACATACACATCAAAACTAAAACTACATATACAGCAACTCATTTTGAGAATGACCTGGAGACTAGCAGAGTGGATCTTCTACAGCCAAGGTTATAAGGGAAGAAACACAGAGTCTGGTAGGTGGAGAGGAGAAGCAATCTACTCAACCACACTCCTGGTAGGTGACCCAGAAGAGGAGGGCTATATCACAGTCTTGGGGATACTCCCTAAGGAGCAAAGGGTTCAAATCTCATATTGGGCACACCAGCAATGAGGTCTGGCACTAGGAAGATGAGCTCTCTTGCCTGGTTTGAAAGCAGTGAGACTTACTGGATGGCTATAGGAAACCGAGAGTCTGCTCTTCTTGAGTGTGCCCAGAGGTGCTTGCTCCTAATGTAAGTACAGAAACAGCAGATTGAAAACTTCCTGGTGATCTGGCTGGCTTGCCAGATCACCTCAGGATGACCCCAGCCCACACCAGGCTCCTGCTCCAATGCCTCCTGGTCCCAACCCGGGCAGAAACTGCCATTATTCCCTGGAGAAGCAGAGAAGTGGAGCTAGCTTAGAATTGTGGCTTCAACCCCACAGGGCCCAGCCTTACCTCAGCCAATGTGGAGATCACCGTTGCACTGGGTAGAAGCAGAGATAGCTCAGATTTGCTGTTCCAGACACTTGGGCCCTGGCCCTGTCCCAACCAAGGCAGAAATGGCTGTCATACTGGGGAGAATCTCAGCTCCCTCAGGGCTCCTTCTCCACCCCCTTGGATTCTGGTCCCATCCCTCATCAGGGTGGGAATGGCCATTGAGCCTGGGAGGAGTTCTGGCTCACACCTGACTCCACTTCTAGCCCATCCAACTCCAGCCTTATGCCACACCAAGATGGAGACTGACAGAGCACCCCAGGAAAAGATGCAGCCAGTGGTCACTTCAGATTTACCTCTAGCACCAAAACTGTTAGGCACTAACAAATTGCATAGGGATGCTCCCACACAAGTTTCCTTGGATAGGAAACTGTTTCACCTAGTTTCATGGAGATAAGCAAAGAAAGTCAAACAAACTGAGAAGACAGAGAAATATGTTCCAAATTAAAGAACAAACAAAACCCCAGAAAATAAACATTTCCTTATGTTTTCATAAGGAAACAGAGATCAGTAATTTACTTAAGAGAATTCAAAGCAATAGTGATTTAAAAAAAGCTCACTGACCTTGGGAAAAGAATAGAGGAACACAGTGAAAACTTCAACAAAGAACTAGAAAACATAAAAATAACCAAAGCTGAAGAATACAATTACTGATTTATCTAGAATCAGACTAGATGATACAGGAGAATGCATAAGCAACATGGAAGACAGGGTATTGGAAACCTTCCAATCAGAACAGCAAAAAGAAAAAACAAATTTAAAAATGAGGGTAGTTTAAGGAGTCACTTTGACAACATCAAGCATACTAACATTATCATTATAAGGGTCCCAAAGGAGAAGAAAGGGGAAGAAATCATATTTGATGAAATTATGACTGAAAAATTCCTAACCTGAAGAAAGAAACAGATATCTAAGTCCAAGAAGCACAGAAAGACTCAATCAAGATCAACTAAAAAGACCCACACCAAGACATATCATAATTAAAATGTAAAATCAAAGTGATAATTTTAAAGGCAACAAGAGAAAAAGAGTCACATACAAGGGAATCCCTATAAGACTATAAGCTTGTTTTTTAACAAAGATTCGCAAGTCAGAAGGGAGTGGCATAATGAATTTAAAGTACTTAAAGAAGAAACCTACAACAAAGGATACTCTACCCAGCAAATCATTCAGAATTGAGGGAGAAATAAAGAGTTTTCCAAACAAGCAAAAACCAAAAGAGTTTATCACTACTAAACTCATCTTACAAGAAATGTTAATGTCTTCCTTATGCAAAAAAGAAAAGGCTATACCAAGAAATAAGAAAATGTTGGAAGGAAAAATTTCATCATAAAATGTAAACATATAGGAAAAGATAAAAATCACCTTATCACCTCACCTCAATAGATGCAGAAAAATCATTTGACAAAATTGAACAGACATTCATGATAAAAATTCTCAACAAAGTTGTATAGGGGGAACATACCTCAATATAATAAAGGCCATTTATGACAAACCCACAGCTAACTTCATACTCAATGGTGAAACACTGGAAGTTTTTCCTTTAAAATAAAGAACAAGACAAGGATGCTCACTCTTGCCACTTATATTTAATGTAGTATTGGAAGTCCTAGCTGCAGAAATCAGACAATAAAAAGGAAATAACAGTATTCAAGTTGGAAGGGAAAAAGTAAAACTGTTATTATTTGCAGATGACATGATGCTATATATAGAAAACCCTAAAGACGTCACCAAAAAAAAAAAATATATATATATATATATATATATATATATATATATATACTAGAAATAATACATGAATTCAATAAAATTGCAGGGTACAAGATTAATATAGGAAATTTGTTGCATTTCTATACACTGAGAATGAACCATGAGAAACAGAAATCAAGAAAACAACCTATTTAAATTCAAATCAAAAGGAAAAATACCTAGGAGTAAATTTAACCAAAGTAGTGAAAGGCTGGTACTCAGAAAAATTTAAAACATTGATGAAGAAAATTGAAGTGGGTACAAATAAATGGAAAGATATTCAGTATCCCTGGACTGAAAGAATTAATATTGGTAAAATGCCCATACTACAAAAAGCAATCTACAAATTTAATACAATCCCTATGAAAATGCCCATGTCATTTTTCACAGCACTAGAACAAATAATCCTAAAATTTGAATGGAACCACAAAACACCCTGAATTGGCAAAGCAATTTGGTAAAAAAAAAGAACAATGCTAGAGGTATAAAACTCCCTGGCTTCAGGCTATGCTACAAAGCTACAGTAGTCAAAACAGTATGGTACTGGCACAAAAACAGACACATAGATCAATGGCACAACATAGAGATAGATCCCAGAAGTAAAGCCATGCATATGTACTCAATTAGTCTATCACTAAAGGCAGCAAGAAAGTACAATGGAGAAATTATAGTCTTATCAATAAGTTGTTTTGGGAAAACTGGACAGCTAAAAGAATGAAAGGAGATCGTTTTCTCACATCATACACAAAAATAAACTGAAAATGGATTAAAGACCTAAATATAAGACCTGAAACCATAAAACTGCTAGACAAAAGCATAGGCAGTACACTCTTTGGCATTGGTCTTAGCCCTTTTTGTATCTTCCTCCTCAGGCAAGGGAAGTAATAGCAAAAATAAACAAATGGGACCTAATCAAAGTAAAATGTATTAGCACAAGACAATGAATCATCCCAAATTGAGGAGGTGGACTTTGGGAGCAAGATATATTATTTTTTCCCCTTTTCCTATTTTTGTGAGTGTGTATGTGTATGCTTCTGTGTGAGATTTTGTCTGTATAGCTTTGCTTTCACCATTTGTCCTAGGATTCTGTCTGTCCTTTTAGTTTTGTTTTGTTTTGTTTTTTACTTAAAAACTTTTTTTTTCTTTTTTTCTTAATAATTATTTTTTATTTTAATAACTTTATTTTATTTTATCTTACTTTATTTTATTTTATCCTCTTTCTTTTTTTCTTTCTATTTTTTCTCCCTTTTATTCTGAGCCGTGTGGATGAAAGACTCTTGGTGCTCCAGCCAGGCATCAGGGCTGTGCCTCTGAGGTGGGAGAGCAAACTTCAGGACACTGATCTACAAGAGACCTCCCAAATCCACGTAATACCAAATGACGAAAATCTCACAGAGATCTCCATCCCAACACCAAGACCCAGCTTCACTCAACGACCAGCAAGCTATAGTGCTGGACACCCTATGCCAAACAACTAGCAAGACAGGAACACAGCCCCATCGATTAGTAGAGATGCCGCTTAAAATCATAATAAAGCCACAGACACCCCAAAACACACCACCAGACGTGGACCTGCCCAACAGAAAGACAAGATCCAGCCTCATCCACCAGAACACAGGCACTAGTCCCCTCCACCGGGAAGCCTACATAACCCACTGAACCAACCTTAGCCACTGGGGAAAGATACCAAAAACAACAGAAATTACGAACCTGCAGCCTGTGAAAAGGAAACCCCAAACACAGTAAGATAACCAAAATGAGAAGAAAGAAAATCACACAGCAGATGAAAGAGCAAGGTAAAAACACACCAGATTTAACAAATGAAGAGGAAATAGGCAGTCTACCTGAAAAAGATTCAGAATAATGATAGTAAAGATGATCCAAAATCTTGTAAATAGAATAGACAAAATGCAAGAAACATTTAACAAGGACTTGGAAGAAGTAAAGAGGAACAAAGCAACGATGAAAAACACAATAAATGAAATTAAACATACTCTAGATGGGATCAATAGTGGAATAACTGAGGCAGAAGAACGGATAAGTGACCTGGAAGATAAAATAATGGAAAAAACTACTGCAGAGTAGAATAAAGAAAAAAGAATGAAAAGAACTGAGGACAGTCTCAGAGACTTCTGGGACAACATTAAATGCACCAACACTCGAATTATAGGGATCCCAGAAAAAGAAGCGAAAAAGAAAGGGACTGAGAAAATATTCGAAGAGATTATAGTCGAAAACTTCCCTAATATGGGAAAGGAAATAGTTAATCAAGTCCTGGAAGCACAGAGAGTCCCATACAGGATAAATCCAAGGAGAAACACACCAAGACACATATTAATCAAACTATCAAAAATTAAATATAAAGAAAACATATTAAAAGCAGCAAGGGATTTAACACCCCACTTTCACCAATGGACAGATCATCCAAAATGAAAATAAATAAGGAAACACAAGCTTTAAATGATACATTAAACAAGATGGACTTAATTGATATTTATAGGACATTCCACCCAAAAACAACAGAATACACATTTTTCTCAAGTGCTCATGGAACATTCTCCAGGATAGATCATATCTTGGGTCACAAATCAAGCCTTGGTAAATTTAAGAATATTGAAATACTATCAAGTATCTTTTCCGACCACAACGCTATGAGACTAGATATCAATTACAGGAAAAGATCTGTAAAAAATACAAACACATGGAGGCTACACAATACACTACTAAATAACGAAGTGATCACTGAAGAAATCAAAGGGGAAATCAAAAAATACCTAGAAACAAATGACAGTGGAGACACGATGACCCAAAACCTATGGGATGCAGCAAAAGCAGTGCTAAGAGGGAAGTTTATAGCAATACAAGCCTACATCAAGAAACAGGAAACATCTCGAATAAACAACCTAACCTTGCACCTAAAGCAATTAGAGAAAGAATAACAAAGAAAACCCCAAAGCTAGCAGAAGGAAAGAAATCATAAAGATCAGATCAGAAATAAATGAAAAAGAAATGAAGGAAACAATAGCAAAAATCAATGAAACTAAAAGCTGGTTCTTTGAGAAGATAAACAAAATTGATAAACCATTAGCCAGACTCATCAAGAGAAAAAGGGAGAAGACTCAAATCAGTAGAATTAGAAAGAAAAAGGAGAAGTAACCACTGACACTGCAGAAATACAAACGATCATGAGAGATTACTACAAGCAACTCTAGGCCAATAAAATGAACAACCTGGAAGAAATGGACAGCTTCTTAGAAATGCACAACTTGCCAAGACTGAACCAGGGAGAAATAGAAAATATGAACAGACCAATCACAAGCACTGAAATTGAAACTGTTATTAAAAATCTTCCAACAAACAAAAGCCCAGGACCAGATGGCTTCACAGGCAAATTCTATCAAACATTTAGAGAAGAGCTAACACCTATCCTTCTCAAACTCTTCCAAAATATTGCAGAGGGAGGAACACTCCCCAACTCATTCTACGAGGCCACCATCACCCTGATACCAAAACCAGACAAAGATGTCACAAAGAAAGAAAACTACAGGTCAATACCACTGATTAACATAGTTGCAAAAATCCTCAACAAATTACTAGCAAACAGAATCCAACAGCACATTAAAAGGATCATACACCATGATCAAGTGGGGTTTATTCCAGGAATGCAAGGATTCTTCAATATATGCAAATCAATCAACGTGATACACCATATTAACAAATTGAAAGAGAAAAACCATATGATCATCTCAATAGATGCAGAGAAAGCTTTCGACAAAATTCAACACCCATTTATGATAAAAGCCCTGCAGAAAGGAGGCATAAAGGGGACTTTCCTCAACATAATAAAGGCCGTATATGACAAACCCACAGCCAACATAATTCTCAATGGTGAAAAACTGAAACCATTTCCACTAAGATCAGGAACAAGACAAGGTTGCCCACTCTCACCACTATTATTCAGCATAGTTTTGGAAGTGTTAGCCACAGCAATCAGAGAAGAAACAGGAATCCAAATCGGAAAAGAAGTAAAGCTGTCACTGTTTGCAGATGACATGATACTATACATAGAGAATCCTAAAGATGTTACCAGAAAACTACTAGCGCTAATCAATGAATTTGGTAAAGTAGCAGGAAACAAAATTAATGCACAGAAATCTCTTGCATTTCTATACACTAATGATGAAAAATCTGAAAGTGAAATTAAGAAAACACTCCCACTTACCATTGCAACAAAAAGAAAAAAATATCTAGGAATAAACCTACCTAAGGAGACAAAAGACCTGTATGCAGAAAATTATGACACTGATGAAAGAAATTAAAGATGATACAAATAGAAGGAGAGATATACCATGTTCTTGGATTGGAAGAGTCAACATTGTGAAAAATGACTCTACTACCCAAAGCAATCTACAGATTCAATGCAATCCCTATCAAACTACCACTGGCATTTTTCACAGAACTGGAACAAAAATTTTCACAATTTGTATGGTAAAACAAAAGACCCCGAATAGCCAAAGCAATCTTGAGAACGAAAAATGGAGCTGGAGTAATCAGGCTCCCTGACTTTAGACTATACTACAAAGCTACAGTAATCAAGACAGTATGGTACTGGCACAAAAACAGAAACATAGATCAATGGAACAGGATAGAAAGCCCAGAGATAAACCCATGCACATATGGTCACCTTATCTTTGATAAAGGAGGCAGGCATATACAGTGGAGAAAGGACAGCGTCTTCAATAAGTGGTGCTGGGAACACTGGACAGGTACATGCAAAAGTATGAAATTAGAACACTCCTCAACACCATACACAAAAATAAACTCAAAATGGATTAAAGACCTAAACGTAAGGCCAGACACTATCAAATTCTTAGAGGAAAACATAGGCAGAACAACCTATGACATAAATCACAGCAAGATCCTTTTTGACCCACCTCGTAGATAAATGGAAATAAAAACAAAAATAAACAAATGGGACCTATTTAAACTTCAAAGCTTTTGCACAGCAAAGGAAACCATAAACAATACCAAAAAACAACCCTCAGAATGGGAGAAAATATTTGCAAATGAAGCAAGTCACAAAGGATTAATCTCCAAAATTTACAAGCAGTTCATGCAGCTCAATAACAAAAAAACAAACAACCCAATCCAAAAATGGGCAGAAGACCTAAATAGACATTTCTCCAAAGAAGATATACAGATTGCTAACAGACACATGAAAGAATGCTCAACATCATTAATCATTAGAGAAATGCAAATCAAAACTACAATAAGATATCATCTCATACCTGTCAGAATGACCATCATCAAAAAATCTAGAGACAATAAATGCTGGAGAGGTTGTGGAGAAAAGGGAACACTCTTGTACTGTTGGTGGGAATGTAAATTGATACAGCCACTATGGAGAACAGTATGGAGGTTCCTTAAAAAACTAAAAATAGAACTACCATACGACCCAGCAATCCCACTACTGGGCATATACCCTGAGAAAACCATCATTCAAAAAGAGTCATGTACCAAAATGTTCACTGCAGCTCTATTTACAATAGCCAGGACATGGGAGCAAGCTAAGTGTCCATCATCGGTTGAATGGATAAAGAAGATGTGGCACATATATACAATGGAATATTACTCAGCCATAAAAAGAAACGAAATGGAGTTATTTGTAGTGAGGTGGATGGACCTAGAGTCTGTCATACAGAGTGAAGTAAGTCAGAAAGAGAAAAACAAATACAGTATGCTAAAACATATATATGGAATCTAAGGGGGAAAAAAAAAAAAAGGTCATGAAGAACCTAGGGGCAAGATGGGAATAAAGACACAGACCTACTAGAGAAAGGACTTGAGGATATGGGGAGGGGGAAGGGTAAGATGTGACAAAGTGAGAGAGTGGCATGGACATATATACACTACCAAATATAAAACAGATAGCTAATGGGAAGTAACCGCATAGCACAGGGAGATCAGCTCTGTGCTTTGTGACCTCCTAGAAGGGTGGGATAGGGAGGGTTGGAGGGAGGGAGATGCAAGAGGGAAGAGATATGGGAACATATGTATATGTATAACTGATTCACTTTGTTATAAAGCAGAAACTAACACACCATTGTAAAGCAATTATACTCCAAGAAAGATGTTTAAAAAAGAAAAAAAAAAAATGTTTTAGCACAGAGAAAGAAATCATCAACACAATGAAAAGACAACTTACTGAATGGGAGAACATGTTTACAAATGATATGTCCCATAAAGGGTTAATATCCAAAGTATACAAATAACTCATACAACTCAATATTTTTAAAAATCTGATTAAAAGTAGGCAGAGGGCCTGAATAGGCATTTTTCCAAAGGAGACATACAGATGGCCAACTGACACATGAAAAGTTGCTCAGTATGATTTGCATTTTCACCAGGAAAATGCAAATCAAAACAACGAGATATCACCTTATACCTGTCAGAATGGTTATTGTCAAAAAGACAAGAAATAGCAAGTGTTGGTGATAAAAGGTAACCCTTGTGCACTGTCTGTGGGAATGTAAATTGGTACAGCCACTATGGGAAACAGTATGGAAGCTCCTTAAAAATTTAAAAATAGAACTAGCATACAATCCATCAATCCCACTCCTGGGTATTTATTCATAGAGAACAAAAACACTAATTCAAAAAGATATATGCATCTCAATGTTCAGTGCATCATTACTTATAAAAGCCAAGATATAGAAACAACCTAAGTGTCCATCAACAGATGAATGAATAAAGAAGTGTATATATACATATATATATGTATACACACACACACACACACACACACACACATATATATATATAATCAGCCATAAAAAAGAATGAAATTCTGCCATTTGCGAAAACACGGACCTAGAGAGTATTATGCTTAGTGAAATAAATCAGATAGAGAAAAACAAATACTGTATGTTTTCACTTTTATGAGGAATGTAAAATGTAAAAGAAAGGAACAAATATAATGAAACAGACACAGACTCACAGATACAGAGAATGAACTAGTGGTTTCCAGAGGAGTGTTAGTGAGGGAAGGGCCCAAATAGGTGAAGAGGATTAAGAGGTATGAAATACCAGGTATAAAATGAATAAGTTACAAGGATATAATACACTTCACAGGGAATATAGTAAATATTTTATAATAACTTTGTATGGAATATATTCTATAAAATATCAAATTACTGTACTGTAAATGTGAAATTAAAATAATATTGTAAGTCAACTATATTTCAATAAAAAATAAATAAAATAAAATAAAATAATTTCATTACTGGTATATAGGAAAGTAATTGACTTTTCTATGTTAGTCTTGCATCCTGTGATATTGCTACATTCACTTAATTGTTCTAGGAGCTTTTTGGTTGTTCATGTTGATTCTTGTAATTTTCTATGTAGACAATATTGTCTTCTGTGAATAAAATCAGTTTTATTTATTTATTACCAATGTGCATGCATTTCATTTCTTTGTCTTGTGCGATTGCTTCAGTTAGCAATTCCAGCATAATGTGAGAGGACAGCTTTGCCTTTTTCTTCAACTTAGGGGTAAAATGTCCATTTTATCACAATTTACATATGAGGTTATTGATCAGTTTTTCAGAGAAATCATTGATAAATTTATGGAAGTTTTTCCTCTACTCATAGATAGCTGAGACATTTTGGTCATAAATAAGTGATGGATTTTGTCAAATATTTTTTATGCTTCAGATGATATGATTGTATGTTTTTCTTCTATAATGTGTATTACCTTGATTTTTAAATGATGAAATACCCTTGCAAACTTAGAACAAATCCCATTTTCCATTATATATAATTTTATTATTTTTTTAATTTACGGTTTTGATTTGCTAATTACTGGTGGAGGTTATTTTCATCTGTATTCATGAGTGATATTGACCTGTTCTTTTTTTCTTCTAATGTCTTCATCTGATTTTAATAATAGGATAATGCTGGACTCATTGAATTAATTGGGAAGTGTTTCTCTGTTTCTATTTTCCAGAAAAGAATGTGGAAAATTGGTATTATTTCTAACTTACATGATTGACAGAATGCACAGGTAAAAATCTACTGGTCTGATGATTTCTCATATGGAAGATTCTTCTTCTTTTTTTCTTAACATCTTTATTGGAGAATAATTGCTTTACAATGTTGTGTTAGTTTCTGCTGTATAACAAAGTGAATCAGCTATATGTATACATATATCCACATATCCCCTCCCTTTTGTGTCTCCCTCACACATTCCCTATCCCACCACTCTAAGTGGTCACAAAGCACTAAGCTGATCTACTGGTGGGATGCAGCTGCTTCCCACTAGCTATCCACTTTACATTTGGTAGTGTATGTATGTCAATGCTACTCTCTCACTTCGTCCCAGCTTAACCTATCCCCTCCCTGCATCCTCAAGCCAATTCTCTTTGTCTGTGTCTTTATTCCTCTCCTACCTCTAGATTCTTCATGACCTTTTTTTTTTTTTTCTGGATTCCATATATATGTGTTAGCGTATGGTATTTGTTTTTCTCTTTGTGACTTACTTCACTCCATATGACAGTCTCTAGATCCATCCACCTCACTAAAAATAACTCAATTTTGTTTCTTTTTATGGCTGAGCAATATTCCATTGTATATATGTGCCACATCTTCTTTATCCATTCATCTGTCTATGGACACTTAGGTTGCTTCCATGTCCTGGCTATTGTGGTACATGTCTCTTTTTGAATTATGATTTCCTCAGTGTATATGCCAAGTAGTGAGATTGCTGTGTCATATGTTTAGGTTTTTAAGGAACCTGCATACTGTTCTCCATAGTGACCTTATTGATTTACATTCCCACCAACAGTACAAGAAGGTTCCCTTTTCTCCACACCCTCTCCAGCATTTATTGTTTGTAGATTTTTTGATGATGGCCATTCTGACTGACGTGAGGTGATACCTCATTGTAGTTTTGATTTGCATTTCTCTAATGATTAGTGATGTTGAGCATTCTTTCATGTGTTTGTTGGCAATCTGTATGACTTCTTTGGAGAAATATCTATTTTGGTCTTCTGCCATTTTTTGGATTGCATTATTTGTTTTTTGATATTGAGCTGCATGAGCTGCTTGTATATTTTGAAGTTTAATCCTTTCTCAGTTGCTTTGTTTGCAAATATTTTCTCTCATTCTGAAGGTTGTCTTTTCATCTTGTTTATGGTTTCCTTTGCTGTGCAAAAGCTTTTAAGTTTCATTAGGTCCCATTTGTTTATTTTTGTTATTTCCATTTCTCTAGGAGATGGGTCAAAAAGGATCTTGCTGTGATTTATGTCATAGAGTGTTCTACCTATGTTTTTCTCTAAGAGTTTGATAGTGTCTGGCCTTACGTTTAGGTCTTTAATCCATTTTGAATTTCTTTTTGTGTATGGTGTTAGGAAGTGTTCTAATTTCATTCTTTTCCATGTAGCTGTCTAGTTTTCCCAGCACCACTTATTGAAGAGGCTGTCTTTTCTCCATTGTATATTCTTGCCTCTTTTATCAAAGATAAGCTGACCATATGTTCATGGGTTTATCTCTGGGCTTTCTAACTTGTTTCATAGGTCTATCTTTCTGTTTTTGCACTAGTACCATACTGTCTTGATTATTGTAGCTTAGTAGTATAGTCTGAAGTCAGGGAGTCCAATTCCTCCAGCTCCATTTTTCTTTCTCAAGATTGCTTTGGCTATTCGGGGTCTTTTGTGTTTCCATACAAATTGTGAATTTTTTTTGTTCTAGTTCTGTGATAAATGCCAGTGGTAGTTTGATAGGGATTGCATTGAATCTGTGGATTGCTTTGGTAGTATAGTCATTTTCACACTGCTGATTTTCCAATCCAAGAACATGGTATATCTCTCCATCTGTTTGTATCATCTTTACTTTCTTTCATCAGTGTCTTATAAGTTTCTGCATACAGGTCTTTTGTCTCCTTAGGTAGGTTTATTCCTAGGTAGTTTATTCTTTTTGTTGCAATGGTAAGTGGGAGTGTTTTCTTAATTTCTCTTTCAGATTTTTCATCATTAGTGTTTAGGAATGAAAGAGATTTCTGTGCATTAATCTTGTATCCTGCTACTTTACCAAATTCATTGATTAGCTCTACTAGTTTTCTGGTAGCATCTTTAGGATTCTCTATGTATAGTATCATGTCATCTGCAAATAGTGTCAGCTTTTTTTCTTTTTTTCCGATTTAGATTCCTTTTATTTCTTTTTCTTCTCTGATTGCTGAGGCTAAAACTTCCAAAACTATGTTGAATAATAGTGGTGAGAGTGGGCATCTTTGTCTTGTTCCTGATTTTAGTGGAAATGCTTTCAGTGTTTCACCATTGAGTATGATGCTTGCTGTGGATTTGTCATATATGGCCTTTATTATGCTGAAATAAGTTCCCTCTATGCTTACTTTTTGGAAAGTTTTTATTATAAACGGGTGTTGAATTTTGTTGAAAGTTTTTTCTGTATCTATTGAGATTATCATATGGTTTTTATCCTTCAGTTTGTTAATATGGTGTATCACATTGATTGATTTGCATATATTGAAGAATCCTTGCATTTATTCATTATTGATTCAACTTAATATGTGTATAGATCTGTATAGATGATCTACTTCTCCTCATGTGAGATTTGACAATTTGTGCCTGTCAAATAATTGATACATTTCACCTAAATTACAAAATTTGTGGCCTTAGAATTATTTGTAGTATTCCTTTAGTATAATCTCAGTTTCCATGGAATCAGTAGTAACGATTATTGAAAAATTCCATATTGGTAATTTTTCTCTTTCTCTTGTTTAGCCTGGCTGCAGCTTTATCAATTTCATTCCTCTTTTCCAAACAATTAGCTTTCCAGTTTGTTAATTTTCTCCTTTGATTTACTAGTTTTAAGTTTATAAATTTTTGCTCTACATTTTATTATTTATCTTCATCTGTTAGCTTTAGGCTTCCTCTTGTTATTTATGTAGTGTAAAATGTTGGAAACTATATTTTCACTTTAGGTTCGACTTCTTTTATAATATATACATTTAATGCTACAGATTTTCATTGAAGCACTGTTTTTCTTCTATCTCAGAAATATTATTATATTTAAAATTTTTATTTACTTGAAAATATTTTTAGTTTTTTGACACTTCTTCTTTGATCCATGTGTTATTCAGAAGTGTATTGTTTAATCTCCAAATATTGGAGTTTTTCCAGCTATCTTTCTTTAATTAATTTTGGTTTAGTTCCATTTTGAAATGAGAATATATTTTATATGATTTCTGTTCCTTTACATTTTTTCAAATTTTTGACACATCATGTGGTCTATCATGCTGAATAGTCTATGTGAGCTTGAAAAATGTGTATTACTTTGTTGTTGAATAGGGTATTCTATATATGTTAATTGTATCCAATTTACTGGTGGGGTTGTTTAATTCAATTGTATCAGTACTGATTTTCTTTTTGTTGGATATATCATTACTAAAAAAGAGTTGTTGAATTCTCCAACTGTAACTGTGGATTTGTCTATTTCTCCTTGAAGTTCCAATGGTTTTTGCCTCATGTATTTGCCTCATTTACATATTCTTTCTTAATTTTTCATTGTTCTATTGTATATCTTCAAATTTGTTATTCATTTATTCTGCAAAAAAATGAAGACAGTAAAGTACAAATCATGTTATTTATAAAAAGTTCAAGAAAAATTTATAATATTTTTCTTATATATTACTGTGTAACAAAGTACTCTAAACTCAGTGGCAAAAAATAATAACTGGCTTGTTATTATCATAAATTCTGTGAGTCAGTAATTCAAATGGGGGAGATGAATTATTTTTCTGCTTCACTATGTTGGATGCTTCAGCTGATAAGGTTTGAAAGGCTGTGGGTGACTTGAATGATTGCAGCTGTAATTATGTAGAGGATTCTATAGTCACATTTTTGGTGTCTAGGTGGGGATGAGTCTAAGATATTTGACCAACTGTCCCAGTTTACCTGGAACTGAAGGAGTTCCCAAGATGCTGGATGTTTAGTGCTGAAACCAGGACCATTTTGGGCATATAGTTGGTCACTGTTCTCTATGGCTGAGCTCAGCTGTGACAATTGATTAGAGCACTTCACATGCTTCTCAAAACATGGTGCTAGATTATGAGAGAAAATCTTCCAAAAGGGAGTATTCAGAGACAAATATTTAAAAAGACCAAGGCAGAAGTTACAAGACTTCTCATAAAGCCTGGGAAATCACATAGCATCATTCAGTTGCAATTACGTTACAAAGGCTAGCCCAATTTTAATAGAAGGGGAATTACTTTCCACCTTTAGATAGCAGAGTGGCAAAATCACATAGTAGAAGAGCATCGAGGAGAAGGAATAATGCTGTAGTAATTTTTGAAAATGATAATTTGCTGCAAAATAAACAATATTTCATATATGTATACATATGGTATGGCTATAAGAAAAACAAAGAAATGATCATCTTAAAATTCAGTCTAGCAGTTATAAATACGGCAATGGGAGTGGGTTGCATCGTTTGCAAATATTTTCTCCCATTCTGTGGTTTGTCTTTTTGTTTTGCTTATGATTTCTTTTGCAGTACAAAAGCTTTTGAGTTTAATTAGGTCCCATTTGTTTATTTCTGTTTTTATTCCCATTACTATAGGAGATAGATAGAAAAAGATATTGCTGCAATTTGTGTCAAAGAGTGTTCTGCCTACATTTTCCTTTAAGAGTTTTAGAGTATCCAGTCTCACATTTAGGGCTTTAATCCATTTTGATTTCATTTTTGTGTATGGTGTAAAAGAATGTTCTAGTTTCATTTTTTTACATGTAGATGTCCAGTTTTCCCAGCACCATTTATTGAAGACTGTCTTTTCACTATTGTTTATTTCTGGACTTTCTATCTTGTTCCATTGATTTATATTTCTGTTTTTATGCCAGTACCATATTGTTTTGATGACTATAGCTTTGTAATGTAGTCTAAAATCAAGAAGCCTGGTTACTCCAGCTCCATTTTTCTTCCTCAAAATTGCTTTGGCTATTAGGGGTCTTTTGTGTCTCCATACAAATTAAAAAAAAAAAAAAAATGATACAAATGAACTTATTTACAAAACAGAAACAAGCTTACAGACTTGGAGAATGAATTTATGGTTACCGGGGGGAAGGGTGGAGGAGAGGGATAGCTTGGGAGTTTGGGATTGACATGTACACACTGCTACCTTTAAAATAGGTAAGCAAGACTATACTTTCAGGGATCATTTCTATAGTTCGTTACTAGAGAAGTTTCTCTGAATGCGTAGAGCACCTTAAGGCTGTGAAAAAATGAATAAATAAATAAATAAATGAATAAATAAAATAGGTAACCAACAAAAACCTACTATATAGCACGTGGAACTCTTCTCAATATTCTGTAATAACCTAAATGGGAAAAGAATTTGAAAAAGAATAGATACATGTCTATGTATAACTGAATCACTTTGCTGTACACCTGAAACTAACACAACATTGTTAATCAACTATGCTCCAATATAAAATAAAATTTTTTTAAAAAGAAAATTGCATTTGTGAGCATAACTTTCTATATTTTATGAAAAAAATCAGTTATGAAGATGTTTACCAACAAAACTAGCTCTGAGCATTAAACCAAAGAACCCATATATATTAATTTCCTATGACTTTTGTAAGAAACTACCACAAACTGAGGGGTGTAAAACAGCAGAAATTTACTCTTTCATATTACTGGAGACTAGAACTCTAAAATCAAGTTAACAGGGCCATCCTCTCTCAGCCCCTGATGGTTGCTGGCAATCAATGGTGTTCCCTGATTCAGGTTGCATAATTCCAATCACTGACTTGTCATCATACAGCCTCTTTACTCTGTGTGTCTGTGTCTTCATATGGCATTCTCCTCTGTGTTTCTCATAATGACACCAGTTGTATTGGATTAAGTGCACAACTCAGGTATAATCTCATTTTAATTACATCTGTAGGGACTATTCCAAATAAAGTCACATTCACACGTACCAGGGATTAGGACCTTGGCGTACATTTTGGGGAGGTGCAATTAACACACAACACTTTCTATTAAAAGGTGGGGTTGATTTTGTAGCATTGACTTTAATTTTGGAAAATGAGTTTTGAGGTTTAGAAATTTCTGTTAGTTGTTAGCTGTTCTTCCTAATTTGAACAAGCAACTTATACCTTGTTACAGTATTAAAATAGTCCATATTCACACATACTAGAAACATGTATACAGATCACTAATATAGCATTTGGATCTTTATTTTACTTCTAATTGACCGTAAAATCTTTGGAAACTCATTTCTCTGGTATCTTAGTAGCCTTACAAAAAGGTGGTAGATAGGTGTGGAGGAGGGCAGTTAATGTTGACTTCAAAAAGCTTTGGAAGTCAAATGAGAAAATAAACTAGAAAATGGAAATATAATGTAAATATCTGATACAGTTGAGACTGTCTGAGGTCAAAAATAAAATTTCCAGAGTCCATTACACTTTAAAGATATTTTACTAGTTATCTCTTACAAGATCTAAGCAAGGGACATGACCACATAAACAAACATGCTTGTTCCTATTCTTCCAATGACCCAGATACTCAAATTTCACTCTCAGGAAAACATGCAAGATATGAATGGGACTAAAAATCTATAATTATCAATATTCTCTTCTTATATAGCTTGCCTTCTATATATTGAATAATTCAATTTTTCAGTGTCTTAAAATTAGCTTTCATTTGAATATTTAAATTGCTAGAGCTGTGGTTTTCTTCCCTTCTCCTTGATTTTTAAAAATATGTATATATAATTTCAGGAGAAAATTTGATTTTTTCTATGAAAATCCCTCCCCCACTCTATTTACCAAATCTAACACTGGGCCACATTAAATTTCTAAATTTATTACCAAACTTCATGAAGGCAGAAATTTGAAATTTTTTATGCTCACTGTGATATCTCCAGTAAGAACAGTCTGTAGTAGAAACACAATATATATTTTTGAATAGATGACTATATTAATTGAAAAGCCCATACAGGTGAAGCAGTATAACAATGGTTCAGAGAAAAGGCTCGTAGACTAACTGCCTTCATATCCTGGTTTAACCCCTTATTAGCTGCTTACCAGCCACTTTTCACCATAAGCAAGTCACTCAATTTCTCACAACCTCTGTTTTCTTATTTGTAAAATGAGGATATTAGTAGATATTGTTTCATTGTCATTTATAGGAGTAAATACATGTAAGTTGCATAGAACAATGAATGAAGCAATTATCTAAACCTAATATGTAATTCTTAAGAGATGATATATACTAAGTATTTAAAAATGATAACTATTACAATACTGTTGTATTTGTCATTTGTTGTTTTTGATTTATTGAACAGCAGCCACTTTTATGTATCATATACTTAGAAAAATTAGATGTCATTGAAATCTGTGTGCTAATGAGATCTAAAAGCAGCTTCCTGTAATGTTGGCTATTTGTTCAATGAGGACAGAAACACTTAAGTCAGTCTGCCCTTTTTGTTTCTTTGTTTATTTGTTTCTTTGCTTTTATTTTTCTTTTTCCTTACCTATAGTTCAGACTCTTAAAATCAAAAGTAAAGGAAATTGAGCACTGCATTTCCCAGATCACAGCCATGAAGAAACTAGGGCTTTTTTCTCACATGGCCAGGCTTAACACTTACCACTGTGACTTGTAACTTAACATTTATGAATCTCCGTTTTCTTATTGACAAAAAAAGAAACTGTCTCCCTGTGCTAGGCAACTGTGACAAATAAATTATATGCATATAAAAAGTGCCTGAGATAAAACAAGTGATCCCTATTTCCGAGTTTCCTTCTTCATTCTGTCAGCCTTCTCCAATCAGTTCACGTTTTCTGCTCTGGTAACACTACAAACTGCCTTGTCTCACACTTCTTATGTTCCTTAATAAAGTTCAATTTGTTTTGCCTATAATTATCAGAAATTATTTATCCAACATAAAAATTATATTAAGATTTTGTTTCCTTCAGGATTCTTTTTTAAAAAATCAGTCACCAGGGTGCCTGTTAAGAAGTTTACTGTAAAAATATTTAATTGTAAGGAAGATTGGAATAGCCATATCTGCACAGTGAACAGTTGTGAAAGCTAATTTTAAGACACTGAAAAAATGAAACTATTTAATGTTTAGAAGGCAAGAAGTTTAAGAAGAAAACATTGATAATCATTGGGTTTGGGCCCCATTTATATCTTGCATGTCTTCCTGAAAGTGCAATTTGAGTATTTGTAACCAAAGGAAGGTGGAACTTTATGGAAGTTAAATCATTGGCACAAGATGGCTTGACAGGCATGAACTAAGGTCAAGAATAGTTTATCTGAATGTTTGATGATAATAAATCATAGGGAATGTCTGATACAGTTTTCTCTACACTAAAGATGGCCTTGCCATTGGAATCCTAATATTTACTTTATGCTTAAACCTCTTCCTAAAATTCTTGTAGTTTGATTACTTAAAAAATTGTCTCATAAACAGAAGTTAACATACTTTTTCTCTATTTAAGGCCAGACAGTAAATATTCCAGTGCCTGTTGCAAAATTGTGCAAAACTGCTCAACGCTGCCTTTGAAGAATGGAAGAAGACACAAACAATATATAAACAAATGAGTGTGTTCCAACAAACTTTTGTTCACAAAACAGTTGGTGGACTGGATTTGGCCTGCAGGCCATAGTTCCTCAACCTCTGCTCTTAAATACATATTGGGGAAAAAAGAGTGAGCTTTAAGCTAGGGATTCTTTATCACACTTTGGAAAGATCATGTGTTATGAATCTGGTAGTCTTATGTTCCATTAACCATCATTTACTAGTTGATTTTTCCTGGACTAATTATTTAATATCAGTGCTATTTGGTATGCTATTATATGTTGAAAAACACAGATCCATACAGAGGATGGTTCTTTTTGGTAGTGAACATCTTCAAAAAAAATTATGCTATATGCCTAAATTTCTTCCGTTCTTACTTCATGTGCTTGACAGGATGCTGTATTACTCATTTATACTTTATGGAGAAAGTTTTTCTCAAATCAGTTGTGCTAAAAAGACTGATATAAGGAGGCCAGGAGTATATCTGCAGGTATTACACATCAGAGAGTGCGAAGGGAGAAGCCTGCAAGTGAAGACTGAATCACAGAAAAAACAAACACCAGGCATAATAAAGACAACATTTTTACAGTTATGATGTTGCCTGTGGTTTTTGAAGTGGAAAGCACACTGCTTTAGTATCATCCTATTCTAGTACTACTGTATATATGTGTTCACCATCCATAAAAGTGAAAATTTCAAGTGTACATGCAGACATGTTTAAAAGGAGAACAAAATTCCACCCAAAACCTTACCAAACCAACCAACCAAACCAGGGTCCTATGAAATCAAATACAAATATGTTGAATTAAATTTATTTATTTAAAAAATTGCTTTATCATTTTAATTTTAAATACCAGTTGCATGACTGATTTCACACTCCATGTTTTGAATGAGTGAATTTTACAGTCAGAATTCTAAGGAAGACCTCCAGCCTGTGTAGGGCATTGCAGCTCAAAGTTTTATTCATAAACAAGTTCTAGACTGCAAACTGGGTAATATTTATAAATTTTATGGATATATGATAACTGGATATATATTATATATGTCATAAGTAATATATGGATATATATGTATTATTCATAAATATATGTGGATAAATATTTTATTATATAGGATATACTTTATATTTATGGACATATATATATTCATAAACAAGTACTGGACTGTAAACTGAGTAAATATTTATTTTACAGCAGTTTGATCTAAAAAAGTATGTATAATGAATCTAATAATAAAATATGTGGACTTGATTTTTGTGTAGTTTTGTTTTTTGTCCTTCATTTCATTTTTATAGTAATTTAATTTTTTCCATTACATAAAGGTATCAGTCCATTACCAATTAAAGTTTGGGAGGACAGATTCTTTCCCATCAATAGTTTAAGAATCACTGCTATAGGGCATGAGATGGTGTTGTGGGAGCACAGGAAGGATCAAGGCAGAATTGGTAAATATCTGGCATGAGTTGCGCTGACTTCCAAGAGGCAACTATTAAGCCCATATCAATATCTAAAAGTCATCAGTAGCCATGTTCATCCACTGCATGTTTTAAGCTAGTGGATTAGAAATGCTGATGAGAATCCAGCTCCAGGGAAGGAAGTCTCCTTCCCAGTAAGCAGAACCAGAAAGCTGAGGTCCTTAGAAGACAACAAAGCCATTTCTTCAAAAATCTATCAGGATTAAGAAGAGAAATCTGGGGGAACAAGACTGATGGGATGTCAAGATTAAATTAAAATGTGAAGTGTATCTAACCCTGTGGACTGGGAGTTCTTCTCTGGTGATTTTCAACATTTCTGTGGGTAGAATTTCCATAGCTTCTGCAGAGTTCAAAGATACATTTAAGAACTGCTACCATGAGCACAGTATGTCAGTAGTTTCAGTGATGAACATCACAAGAAACACAAGCAAGTTGACAGGAAACAGAATCCACATATAATCCAGTCAATTTGATGCATGAAAGTCACCAACATGCATAAACCTGACCCATCTCCCACCCCAAACACAGTTGTTTAACATGATCTGTTCAGAGAATCTGGAAGCAATCCTGGCTAGGTTGCAGAACCTCTCAGCTCATATGCTTTTAGGGGAAGTTTCATTCATAACTAAGAACAAATAAGCATAGGTGATGTTAACTTTAAAGCAAAAGTGTAAGGTTCCAAAATGGTTGTGCAAGTAAACCTCTAACTTTAACCATGGATAGAATTTAAACTTCTAACATTTAAGAAATTATTTTCCTTTATACAGAACATCTAAAATTTCATGAAATTATGTTCCAAGAACTTTTTGTGAAGTTACTGAAACAGGAAAATTACCTTGGATTACACATAATTTCAAAGCTTAGAGATAATAGGCAAAGCTTTACCACTATAATATTGTAGTAGCCCATGTAAGAGATGGAAGTGACAAAAACCCTGTTCCCATATAGTTAACACAGTCAGTTGTAAGCCCTCTCTGCTTTCCCCAACACCCTTGGGCTGGTTTCTCTTTCCTATCTGTCTTCTATTTTTCTCTCTATCTATAACTTCATATCTTTTCCTGTTTCAATCTTTCATTTTTAATCCTAACTCAACTTAACTTCCTCCACTTTTTACTCCTTTAAATAACCATATTATAATACTTAAAGTTCTCTCTCTCTTGCTCTATCAAATAATTGATTCCAATTTCTTAATATTTTTTTTAATTCTGGAAATTTAAATTCCTTTAAATTTATTTTAAAAAATTCTTAATTGCAAATCTATGATTCTCCCACCCCTGAGTTCCTAGTTGTTGAAAGAAACCAAATTTTTCCTATCACTTTCAACTTCCCTTTCACTTCATTTCCCTTTAATAAACCAAATCTGACACAAAATTGAATTATGTCATTTAGTGAATTGAATCACCAAATTAATTAGCTCAGAGGTAATCTCCAAGGAGGAACAATTTTATGAACATCAATAAAACAAGCTATATTAAAAAGAATAATTATTTCCTGATACTCCAGGGGCTTATTTGAACAAATTCCTGTCTTTAAAATTATGTACCTCTGTCTGCTTTGTCACTCCTACTTGAAACATCATTTTGTAAGTTGTTAATAGGAAAATATATGTATAATGTACCATACAGTTCCATTGTATTGATCTTCCTGTGTTATTGGACACATTTTCTTACAAAACACTTCTAAAATTGTGTTATTCTCTTTTAGAATGGTGTAGATTAATTAGACATGAGATCAGAATGAAGGCAATAATCATTAAAACTTTGTAACATATTTTAAGGCAATTTTAAAAAATCTACTTCTTCTACTCCTCCATTTGACTTTCTAAAATGAGCCATATTTCCAAAAGTTGGGCTATTTGCCCAGTATTTTAGGTACTGTTCATCTTAAGAAATATCAAACATTGTGCAAAAAAACCCACAAATGGTCATCAATGAGTTTTATGGTTCATATTCAGACTGATGTGGTCAATTTGCTTCTGGATAAGTCACACAATATCTGACATTTTAAAAAATACTTCATGAGGTTTTTCTGATCACTAAAATTCATTTTCAACATGCCAATGTGCAAGGCATGTGCTTAGAGCAGAAGTGTGATTTCATTTTCAGGGTGGCCTAGGACAGGGCTCCATTTCTTAACTGGTTTAGAGTCTGGGCTAGGATTTTGGTTAAAAATAATGCAACTCAATTTATTTTTACAATAATGTGAAAAAATAATGTATTAACAGTATGTAATAGTTGGCTTAGAGCTATGTGTTCTTTTATTTTAAAAAGTTGATTTACTTTTATTTTTAATTCTAGTCCCTGAACAAGGAACTATGACTTCCTGACCTATAACTAATGAAAAAGTCAAATTCTGCAAGCTACATATGAGTAGAATCTACCGTATTATTACCTCTCCCCAAACCTTAGTACTACATGTAGTGTGATACTCAATTCATAAACCTCATGTTTTATTAGACTTTCTCCTTATGTTTCCTAAGTTAGAGAATTTAACTAGAAAAAACAATGTATTTCTTTTTCTTCACAGCTTAATACTTTCACAATATTAACAGTGAAGGTCTGTTCACAGGAAGCTTTCAGGTCCATTTATAGCAAAACCAGAAAAGCAGAAAAGACATATTGCCCTTTTCAATGCACTGTGAATGTCAGAGCCCTTGTGCTAGATTGTATTGATTCAGGTTTGACCGTGTGACTTGTATTGACCACTGGAATGTGAAAAAACGATTGTTGTTTTAGCCTAGACCCACAAAGAGAGACACATTAGACCTCAACGTGATGCACAAGCTGGAGAAGAGCCACCACGTGAGACCCACTGACTCTTACATACTTCATGGAGCCACTGAGAGTTGTGACTGCACTTGGTTGCTGCTTAAGGCACAGACAGTGACTACCCCAGCTCTCAGTGTACTGGGACAGTTTTCTAATACAGAACTACATGATAATAAATACAATTGGGTCTATCTAGTAGTAATCCTTTGTACATCTCTTTAATGTTGATTAATATAATGCTTGAACCCTGTCTGATGTTGTTAATAAGGGAACAGGAGTTAAAATGTCAACTGCCCCACCAATATATGCACTCTTAGCAAATCACTTTGTCCATTATCTCTTTTGTTGCTTTTTTCTTTGCTGAAAAAGGTGTTTAAGTGAACTCAGTTCTACAGCAGTGAATTGTGTCCTTTCTTTGTTGCAGCTACTATACTAGGAATCTGAGAAAATAAAGAGGAATAAACTGTGTCCTGTTTCTTTCTTGGGAGCTCCCAGGTTAGTTGTGGAGGAAGGGATGCAAGAACAGTTATAACTCAGAGACCTGACTATTATATAAAAGAAATGTGTAACCTTCTATGGAAATCCATAAAGCAAAAAGCCCTCTTAGCTAAAGAATAGGGAACTATACAATATATACAGTGGAATTTCTAAGGAAGTCAAACTATGGCATAGGAGATATGAACAAAACCCTGGTCACATGAAAATATGTGACATTTTCGGTACCTTTACGTAATTGGCTGTTTCTAGAATTAAGGTATAACATATGGAGGAACTTGAAAGGGGCAATAGATGACACTTCAAGAAGACTGGGATCGATGTGTGAAGGGTTTTCTTTCTCTGATAAACAGGAAAATAGGCAAAAGAGGTTTTGAAAATAAAATATGTTTATTAAAAATCTTTAAATGGGGGGAAGAATTGAAGAGAGTTCCATTTTACAAAGCTTATTATTGGTGATGTTTTAAAAGAAGACCTGGAGTCAAGGGATAGTTGTGTCAAGAAAATCTTCTGTGAACTTGCTGGGATGGACTATGTCTTGGCACTGAAAGTGAAACACAACATGATGAACAGAGACAGGCAGAGTCTAAAGGCTTTTGTGTGATGGAGTTAGAAGTACTTTGTGATTAATGAGATGAGGTAGATGAAGAAAAAACTGAACTACTGAAGGGAAATTTGAGGTTTCTTTCTGAGTTGGCAGATGGACACCATGCCAAAGGTAGAATGGCTTAAACAACAGAAATTTATTTTCTAATAGTTCTGGGGGCTAGAAGTCCAAAATCAAGGTGCGACCAGGATTGATTTCCTCTGAGGCCTCTCTCCTTGGCTTGCATATGGCTGTTCTCTTGCTGCTTTTTCACATGGCCTTCCTTCTGTGCAGGAATGCCTCTGGGATCTCTTTGTGTGTCTTAATCTCCTCTTCTTATAAGGACACCAATCAGATTGGATAAGGAGAGACCCTGAGGATCTCATTTTAACTTTAGTACTCCTTTCAAGGCTCTATCTCCAAACACAGTCATATTTTGAGGTACAGGGTGTTAGGGTTTCAACGTATGAATTTCAGAGGTGGGAACCCAATTCAGTCCGTAATAGACAACGATGTGGTAAAATAAGCCAGGACACACAGAAAAGATTTACAGTCATTTTTTAAGTATTATTATATAGGACTCTTTAATTATACATAAGAAGATTTCAAATATTTCTGGTATGACTAATATGTATAGCTCTGAAGATCAAGATCATACAATGGCTGATGGGAGTCATCATCTACTGTGGCTTGAATCCATGAGAATAAACATTAATATTCCAATAAGGTCAGAATCCTGGTGAGTATCGTAATGGGCCAAGGGGAAAAAATGGGATCACATAAACATGAGCTATGGCTGGAAATAAGCCAACTGTGTGGTATAGTTTAGCTATCAGTAAGCTTAAAGAGAAGCATCATTAGAAGGAAAGAAGCTCATGCTCCACTTTGCACCATGTCACTTCCATTTTAATATGTTTAATTCTGGACACCATACTTTAAGGGGAGAACAGAGAGGCTGGAGATTTATTTTAAGAATGGCATAAAGATCCAAAACATTAATTTATCCACTTTCACTCAACCAATAGATATTTAATTTTATTAAACCAATATTTGTATTACACCATATGCTAAGCAACCATTTTTAATAACTCAAGCCCTCTTGGAGTTTATAGTATAATGCTAGAAGAGCCATTAATCAGAAAGTCCCATGACTAAATGTGAAATTACCTTGTGACAAAGGATATGAATAAGAAATACATATTATGAGGGATTATACTAGAGGGATTTATCTTAGGGAGATCAGAGAAGTTTTCTCCCAAAAAAGACAAATTAAATATATATACACACATATATACGTATACATATCTCATATAAGGAATATTGAAGGGAATTAGGAGTGTTTCCCTTCTGGAAGAGACAATTCCAAGATACATATTTTCTATTTTAAGTATTTGACAAACTTTCTTCTTAAAGAGCCTTTCTATTTGTTAGTTATATTTCCAAAGGGTGACATGATAATAAATACTTGGACATTATATGGGGTAGAAATTTTATCTTGATAAAATGAGAGTGGGGGCCTTAACTCAGAAGAGCTGAATTTGAGGGTCAAAATTAGAGGAAAGGAACATAGAGTCATATAAGAAGGGAAGAATTTTATTAATCTATTGAAAGCTGAAGTTTTCAGCTTTCTGAAGTATCATTTTTGTTTAAAGAGGGGAAGCCTTGAAGCAATTAGATGTAATAACTCCACTGATTGTAAGTGAAGAGATGGCAGTATGGTTCCGTGTGTAGCAGGGGGAGGGGTAATAGGGAACAACTCCTTGGTCTTGAATGGAGAGATGGATATGTTTTCTACAGACACCAGTTAGAGGAAGGTGGAGAAAGAGCTAGGAGAATGTCCAGCAAGATTACAAAGTGGATCAATGAAACTGAGGTGAAAGAATAAATACATATTATAAAATACTGTGACAGGCACTGAGGTATCACAGTTATCTGAGGCCTCTAGATAGCAGGATATATACATCAGCGATCCTGCTATCAAAGATTTCCTGGTTTAATAAGGAGAAAATGCAGGATAAAGTCAGAATAAGGACATATGCATGGTGCTACATGGGCACACACAGAGAACACATAGACCATCTTTGGGTGAGAAAAGTCCTTCTAGAGGTGGCATTTAAACTGAGTCTTAAAGGACTAGGTAGGGTCATTGCTGTGGTCTGAATGTTTATGTCGCCTCCAAAATTCAAATGTTGGAAACCTAACCCCCAAGGTAAAACTATTAGGAGGTGGGGCCCTTGGATGGTTATTAGGTCATGAGAGGAGAGCCCAAGTGGATAGGAATATTGCCCTTGTGAAAGAGGACTGACAGAGCTGCCTACCCTTCCTTCACCAGATAAGGACACATAGTTGGCAGTCTGCAATCCAGAAGAGGACTTTCACGAGAACCTTGCTATCCTGAGACCCTGATCATAGACTTCAAGCCTCTAAAACTGTGAGATATAAATTTCTCTTGATTATAAACTACCCAGTCTACAGTATTTTGCTATAGCAGCTCAAAAGGGCTAAGACACTTATCCAGACTAATGGGACTAGAAATGATATTTTAGTCGGAGGAGACAATATAAGCATAATCTTGGCATGCAATACATCATGATATGTGCAGGAAAGTAAAAGAAAATATGCATACGTGAAAAATTAAGTGGTTGGCTCTCCAGTCTCCAAAATAACTGGGGTGAGAAAAAAAATGAAGAAAGAAACACTGACTTACCTAGAACCCTAAAACCGTGTCTGAGGTAAGTTGTGGGAACTCCTGGACTTTTATAGCTTCTATAAGTTTGTTATTTATGTTACCCTTGCATCCCCACATAGAATAGCTTGAACACAATACCATAAAAAAAAAAAATGCATTCTTATGCTTTGGAAAAGAGGAATGGTAAAACTGATGAGACTATTTCTTTCTATACTGAGTAACAACGTGTAATAGCAGTGTTATAATGCAAAAGAAAATGGACTGAATCCCTTGGGCTTGAAGAAAATAAGAAAAAGAAAAAAATTTAAAAGGCACCCTAATTTATGCAAAGTGACTTTTAGGGAAAGGGGTAGGTCAGGTTAACCAGCCAAATATCAACTCTGTAAATGTCTTATATATTATCTGTCTAACCCCTGTCTTCTCTCCTTTCTTTTATTCTTGATTTCTCAATATGTTGTCAGCCTAGCAGGATTTTCCTCATATACAGTGAAGGTAGAAAGGTGCTGTCTAGGGTAATCAGAAAGACTTCAGCAGACAAAATAGTTTCCCCACTGTTGCTTAGAAAAAAGAAAGAAAAAAAAAAAGCTATGCTTCCTTTACTTGCACGAAATGGTACTATGACTTTGGGGATGGGGTAGATGAAAATGCAAAGGAAGAGATAGTACCGTCAAAATTGCCTTGACTATAGCACAGTGCTCTTCAGTAACAAAGCAGGTATTTGTCTTGTCCAGGTTAAATAAAACATCAATCACCCCAGTGAACTATGCTTAAAATTGGAGCTTATTTATGGACATGCACTGGCAATTGCAGTCACCAATGTAAATACAATACATTTTAGTTAGAAACAGACCACATATCAGAAAGCGTCTTGACAGTCTGATAAGCAAGGCCACTGTGAGGAGAAATATGTAAAAAAGTTTGTGGTGGATTAATAGAAGCAGAAATTTTTTTTTTCTGACAAAGGGAAGGATGTGAAATGCAGGAAGAAAAAATGAGAGAGAATAAATTGTTCTATGTATATATATGAAGGCACTCTTTCTGTTATTCACAGTAGCTCTTTCTGTTACTTTGCATTCAGAGATGAAACTCCTGAGGAAGCTTGATCTGGGTGGATACTTGTGGGTGTGAAATATATGTTCACAGCTGGTTTTGACAAATATATCTAATGGGCTGGAAAACACAAAACAAAGTAAAATTTAACAATAACAGTAAAGAATAAAGAATGCACTCTGCCCTTAAAATGATTATAATATATTTGGGAAACCAGGAAACTGAAAGTAAAGCTGTTTAAAGGTAAGTAAGGTAAGGTTGGGATTTCTTGGGTTATATTCCAGCTCTCCCAAAGACTATAATGTTGTAACTGACAACTCACCCCTGAGAATAAAGAGAGGCACTACTTGAGCTTCTCATTTATTCTTGGTTCAGATTCTTCCAAAATACCTTAAGATCCCAGAAATTTTTTTTTTTTTTTTGAATTTTGACACCAGGCAAGGGAAGTAGAAGGGGAAACAACTTCGTTGTTAGAGAAAGTTTTTGAAGTCTGTGTCCAGCTTTGAATGCCTTATACAGGTACTTGCATATGTTTATGAAATTTGAGGATGAATAGGAGCAGGTAGGGTGGTCAACTTGGCCCACTTGTCTAGGATGTCCCCTGTTTTAAAATGTAACATCCCGCATTTTGAAAATCTCCTAAATCAAGAGAACATTTGGTGAGTTGGTCAATCTAGAAATAGGAGAGATTAGCATCTTTCCCCCAGCTAGAATTGACTGGGTGTCAGGACATTCAGACAGACCCTGGTACCACTAGCAATTAAGTAAACGGCCATGGGGTGGAGGCAGTGCTTATTGAATTGGGAAAAGCATAAAGTTTTCCAAAGTAGCCATACTTCATATAATAGGGACTCCTTATTCCTTGTGGATCTAAAGAACTCTGTAGAAAATAGGAGCTGGGAAAAATGTCATGACTGTCATTAATTACCCTTCCCAATTAAGGACTATCTAAGAGGTAATGGGGCCCAATTGAGAAGTTTTGAAGTAGATAACTCAATAGAGGAAGGGATGGTTACTATGTTTCTGTAGAATTGCTAACTTCAGAAACTATAGGGTATTGTTCAGGTGAGACTCAAAGACCAACTTCACCACACAGACCCAACAGCCCGCACTGTTGTTCAGATTAAGGGAATTGGAAGCTGGCAAGTTCATAGGCAGATAGTTTCTAGCAATGCAGTAAACCAGATTGGATGTAGGCACCAAAAACTGGTGCTGACAGAGTGATAAAAAGGAAACAGCCATGAAACATCCTGTTTCTTCCAATATGCCCTTGACCAGGACTTAAGCAGATAAAACCCTCTCATTTCTGGCAATGGGTATCAGGGAAACTTGTAAAGTTAGGAAGAAATTGAAAGGAGATACTGTTGAATGGGTGGGTGTTGGAGCCATGGAATTTAGACACAAACCATGATGGAGATGGGTACATGACAGTAGCCAAAATCGCAATCGTTGTACTAAACTAACGTCACTCTTGATTGGATTTACTCCAAGGACTAACTGATGGGAAAATAAGGCTGATTTGCAGGATAGAAAAGGAAATATTTGGAGATGGGAAATATTTGTGGTTCAATATTACTGCAGGGTTATCTTTCTAGAAGAGATGAATTTGATTTTTCTTTTTCATTCAAAACTAAATTAAATAATGCATAATTTGCATGACTTCCTAGAGAGAGGAGTCTCAACTGGCCTGTAAGCAGAAGCTGATTAGATCATGTGATTACTTCTTACCACAGGATTCATTCTACAAAGCCCTTCTTGGGGCATACTAATAGGACAAGAACATTAGCAGTTACTCAAAAGCAATTCTGAGTGCTCAGCTATCTGTGTCTTCGTGGAATGACAAAAGGAACATGGAGTTTGTGTGTTCTATAGCCAGAGGCAAATAAGGAAGCAAAGGCAGGCAGGAACATTTCTTATTAAAACAGAATATACTCATCCGTAAACCACACTCAGAGAAGTCCGTGTCACATATTTCTTAGAAAATGGCTTCTGAAGTAGCTGAATTATACATAAAAACTAAAGTAGAGGGAGACCTTCAAGATGGCTGAGGAGTAAGATATGGAGATCAACTTCCTCCCCACAAATACATCAAAAATACATCTACATGTGGAACAACTCCTACAGAACACCTACTGAATGCTGGCAGAAGACCTCAGGTTTCTCAAAAGGCAAGAAAATCCCCACGTACCTGGGTAGGGCAAAAGAAAAAAGAAAAAAACAGAGGCAAAAGAATAGGGACAGGGCCTGCACCTCTGGGAGGGAGCTATGAAGGAGGAAAACTTTCCACACACTAGGAAGCCCCTTCACTGGTGGGGCTGGGGGCTGGAGGGGTGGGTAGGGAAGCTTCCGAGCCATGGAGGGGAGCACAGCAACAGGGGGACAGAGGGCAAAGTGCAGAGATTCCTCACAGAGGATCGGTGCTGACCAGGACTCACCAGCCTGAGACGCTTGTCTGCTTATCCACTGGGGTGGGTGGGGGCTGGGAGCTGAAGCTTGGGCTTCAGAGGTCAGACCCCAGGGAGAGGACTGGGGTTGGCTGTGTGGAGACAGCCTGAAGGGTGCTAGCACACCACAGCTAGCCAGGAGGGAGTGAGGGAAAAAGTCTGGACCTGCCAAAGAGGCAAGACACCATTGTTTCAAGGTGTGGGAGGACAGGGGATTCCTGCTCCGTGTGACAACAGGAGGCAGAACACTGCCTAAGTGAGCTCCAGAAACAGGCATGAGCCGTGGCTATCAGCTTGGACTACAGAGACGGGAATGAACCGCTAACGCTGCTGTCACTGCCACCAAGAATCCTGTGTGCAAGCACAGGTCAGTACCCCTACCCCCCTAGAAGCCTGTGCAACATGCACTACCAGGGTCTCAAGACCCAGGGACGACTTCCCCAGAAGAACACACAGCGCGCCTCAGGCTGTTGCAATGTCACGATGGTCTCTGCTGCCACAGGCTCACCCTGCATTCCAATTATGACTACCGTACCCCTCCTTCTCCCCAGCCTGAATGAGCAAGAGAGCCCTAATTGGCCACTGTTTTAACCCCCTCCTGTCTGGGAAGGAAACAGACACCTGAGGGCAGCCTACATGCAGAGGTGGGGCCAGAACCAAAGCTGAAAACCAGGAGCTGTGTGAACAAAGAAGAGAAAGGGAAATTTCTCTGTGCAGCCTCAGGAGGAGTGGATTAAATCCCCACAATCAACTTGATGAACCCTGCATCTATGGAATACCTGAATAGACAACAAATGCTCCCAAAATTGAGGTGGTGGACTTTGGGAGCAAATGTAGACTTGGGGTTTGCTGCTGCAACTGATTTTTGTGTTTATCTTAGTTTAGTTTTTAGTGCTTGTTATCACTGGTGGATTTGTTTATTGGTTTGGTTTCTATCTTCTTTCTACAATTTTTTTAAATTTTTAAAGTTATTTTTTATATTTTTAAATTTTTTTTTTCCTTTTTTCTTTCTTTGTGAGTATGTGTATGTTTCTTTGTGTGATTTTGTCTTTTTAGGTTTGCTTTCACCATTTCTTCTAGGGTTCTGACTGTTCATTTTTTTTTGCTGTTTATTTGTTTGTTTTCTTTTTATGAGTGTGTGTGTGTATGTTTCTTTGTGTGATTTTCTCTGTTAGGTTTTGCTTTATTCATTTGGTTTGGGGTTCTAACTGTTTCTTTTTGTTTTGTTTTCTTTTTTTTCTACCTTTTCTTCTGAACCGTGTGGTTGACAGGGTCTTGGTGCTCTGGCAGGGTGTCAAACCTGAGCCTCTGAGGTGGGAGAACTGAGTCCAAGAGAGCGAGCCACCAGAGACCTCCTGGTCCCATGTAGTATCAATTGGCGAGAAGTCTCACTGAGATGTCCATCTCAATGCTAAGACCCAGCTCCACCAAATGGCAAGCAAGCCCCTTTGCTGGACGCTCATTGCCAAACAACTAGCAAGATAGAAACACAACTGCACCCATAAGCAGAGAGGTTGCCTAAAGTCATAGTAAGTTCACAGACACCCCAAAACACACCAACGGACATGGCCCTGCCCACCAGAAAGACAAGATCCAGCCCCACCCACCAGAACACAGGCACCAATCCCCTCCGCCAGGAAGCCTACACAAGCCACTGAACCAACCACATCCACTGGGGGCAGACACCAAAAACAATGGGAACGACGAACCTGAAGCCTGTGAAAAGGAGACCCCAAGCACAGTAAGTTAAACAAAATGGGAAGACAGAGAAATAGTCAGCAGATGAAGGAGCAAGGTAAAAACCCACCAGACCAAACAAATGAAGAGGAAATGGTTAGTCTACCTAAAAAAGAATTCAGAGTAATGATAGTAAAGCTGATCCAAAATCTTGGAATTAGAATGGAGAGAATACAAGAAACATTGAACAAGGACCTAGAAGAACTAAAGAGCAAACAAACAATGAAGAACAACACAATAAATGACATTAAATATTCTCTAGAAGAGGCACACCTTACACTGCATCACCACTCCAGACCCTCTCCCATGATCTCTGACTGCCAGCGAACATGAGTGTGGGCCCCATGCTCCAGTGTCATCCATTTTCAGGGCTATTGATTCAGCAGAACCTCCAGAATGACCATGATCATGCCAATACCTTTATTTCAGCCCAGTGAAACCATTTCAGAGTTCTGACCTCCAGGACACCATGTGGCTGACGGGGTCTTGGTGCTCTGGCCTGGCGTCAGGCCTGAGCCTCTGAGTTGGGAGAGCTGAGATCAGGACATTGGACCACCAGAGACATTCTTGCCCCACATAATATCAAACAGTGAGAGCTCTCCCAGAGATCTCCATATCAACACTATGACCCAGCTTCATCCAACAGCCAGCAAACTCCAGTGCTGGACGTCTAATGACAAATAAATAGCAAGACAGCAACACACCCCCACCATCAGAAGAGAGGGTCCTTAAAGTCATACTAAGTTCACAGACACCCCAAACCACACCACTAGACGTGACCCTGCCCACCAGAAAGACAAGATCCAGCCCCACCCACCAGAACACAGGCACCAATCCCCTCCACAAGGAAGACTACACAAGCAACTGAACCAACCTCATCCACTGGGGGCAGACAACAAAAACAGTGGGAACTACAAACCTGCAGCCTGCAAAAGGAGACCACAAACACAGTAAGATAAACAAAATGGGAAGACAGAGAAATATGCAGCAATTAAAGGAGCAAAGTAAAAACCCATGAGACCAAACAAATGAAGAGGAAATAGGCAGTCTACCTAAAAAAGAATCCAGAGTAATGATAGTAAAGATGATTCAAAATTTTGGAAATAGAATGGAGAAAATACAAGAAAAGTTTAACAAGGACCTAGAAGAACTAAAGAGTAAACAAGCAATGATAACCAACACAATGAAGGAAATTAAAAATTCTCTAGAAGGAATCAATAGCAGAATAACTGAGGCAGAAGAACGGATAAGTGACCTGGAAGATAAAATAGTGGAAATAACTGCTGCAGACCAGAATAAAGAAAAAAGAATGAAAAGAATTGAGACCAGCCTCAGAGACCTCTGGGGCAACATTAAGCACACCAACATTCAAATGATAGGGGTCCAAGAACAAGAAGAGAAAAAGAAAGGGGCTGAGAAAATATTTGAAGAGATTATAGTTGCAAAGTTCCCTAACATGAGAGAGGAACAGTCAACCAAGTCAGGAAGTGCAGAGAGTCCCATACAGGATAAATCCAAGGAGAAACAGGTGAAGACACATATTAATAAAACAATCAAAATTAAATACAAACAAAAACTATTAAATGCATCATTGGAAAAGTAACAGATAACACACAAGAGAATCTCCATAAGGTTAACAACTGATCTTTCAGCAGAAACTCTGCAAGCCAGAAGGGAGTGGCAGGACAAATTTAAAGTGATGAAAGGGAAAACCTACAACCAAGATTACTCTACCCAACAAAGATCTCATTCAGTTTCAACAGAGAAATTAAAATCTTTACAGACAACCAAAAGCTAAGAGAATTCAGCACCACAAAACCAGCTTTACAATAAATTCTATAGGAAATTTTCTAGGCAGGACACACAACTGAAGGAAAAGACCTACAATAACAAACAAAACAATTAAGAAAATGGTAATAGGAATATACATATTGATAATTACCTTAAATGTAAATGGATTAAATGCTCCAACCAAAAGACATAGACTGGCTGAATGGATACAAAAAACAAGACACATATATATGCTGTCTACAAGAGACCCACTTCAGACCTAGGGACACATATAGACTGAACGTGAGGAATGGAAAAAGATATTCCATGCAAATGGAAACCAAAAAAAGCTGGAGTAGCCATTCTCATATCAGATAACATAGACTTTAAAATAAAGACTATTACAAGAGAAAAAGAAGGACACTACATAATGACCAAGGGATCAATCCAAGAAGAAGATATAACAATTGTAAATGTTTATGCACCCAACATAGGAGCACCTCAATACATAAGACAAATCTAACAGCCATAAAAGGGGAAATTGACAGTAACACAATATTAGTAGGGGACTTTAAAACCTCACTTTCACCAATGGACAGATCATCCAAAATGAAAATAAATAAGGAAGCACAAGCTTTAAATGATACATTAAACAAGATGGATTAATTGATATTTATAGGACATTTCATCCAAAAAAAACAGAATACACTTTCCTCTCAAGTGATCGTGGACCATTCTGCAGGATAGATCATATCTTGGGTCACCAATCAAGCCTTGGTAAATTTAAGAAAATTGGAATCATATCAAGTATCTTTTCCAACCACAACACTATGAGACTAGATATCAATTAGAGGAAAAAAATCTGTAAAAAATACAAACACATCGAGGCTAAACAATACACCACTTAATAACCAAAAGATCACTGAAGAAATCAAAGAGGAAATTTAAAAACTACCTAGAAACGAAATAAAATGAAAACAAAAGGACCCAAAACCTGTGGGATGCAGCAAAAGCAGTTTAAAGAGGGAATTTTATAGCAATACAGTCCTACCTCAAGAAACAAGAAACATCTCAAATAAACAACCTAACCTTACACCTATAGCAATTACAGAAAGAATAACAAAGAAAACCCCAACGTTAGCAGAAGGAAAGAAATCATAAAGATCAGATCAGAAATAAATGAAAAAGAAATGAAGGAAAGATCACAAAGATCAATAAAACCAAAAACTGGTTCTTTGAGAAGATAAAAAAAATTGATAAACCATTAGCCAGATTCATCAAGAAAAAAAGGGAGCAGACTCAAATCAATAGAATTAGGAAAGAAAAAGAAGTAGCAACTGACACTGCAGAAATACAAAGGATCATGACAGATTACTACAAGCAACTATATGCCAATAAATTGGAAAACCTGGAAGAAATGGACAAATTCTTAGAAAAGTACCACCTTCTGAGACTGAACCAGGAAGAAATAGAAAATATAAACAGACCAATCACAAGCACTGAAATTGAGACTGAGATTAAAAATCTCCCAACAAACAAAAGCCCAGGACCAGATGGCTTCACAGGCGATGTCTATCAAACATTTAGAGAAGAGCTAACACCTATCCTCTCAGACTCTTCCAAAATATAGCAGAGGGAGGAACACTCCCAAACTCTTTCTACAAGACCACCATCATCCTGATACCAAAAGCAGACAAAGATGTCACAAAGAAAGAAAATTACAGGCCAATATCACTGATGTATATAGATGCAAATATCCTCAACAAAATACTAGTAAACAGAATCCAACAGCACATTAAAAGGATCATACACCATGATCAAAGGGGTTTATCCCAGGAATGCAAGGATTCTTCAATATATGCAAATCAATCAGTGTGATACACCATATTAACAATTTGAAGGACAAAATCATATGATCATCTCAATAGATGCAAATAGATGCAGAAAAACCCATTTATGGTAAAAACCCTCTAGAAAGTAGGCATAGAGGGAACTTACCTCAACATAATAAAAGCCATATATGACAAACCAACAGCCAACATTGTTCTCAACGGTGAAAAACTGAAACCATTTCCACTAAGATCAGGAACAAGACAAGGATGCCCACTCTCACCACTATTATTCAACATAGTTTTGGAAGTTTTAGCCACAGCAATCAGAGAAGAAAAAGAAATAAAAGTAATTCATTTCAGAAAAGAATAATTAAAGCTTTCACTGTTTGAAGATGACATGATACTATACATAAAGAATCCTAAAAATGTCACTAGAAAACTACTAGAGCTAATCAATGAAGTTGGTAAATTTGCAGGATACAAAATTAATTCACAGAAGTCTCTTGCATTCCTATGCACTAATGATGAAAAATCTGAAAGAGAAATTAAGGAAATACTCCCATTTACCATTGCAACAAAAAATAAATACCTAGGAATAAATCTACCTAAGAGGAGACAAAAGACCTGTATGTAGAAAACTATAAGACACTGTTGAAAGAAATTAAAGATGATACAAACAGATGAAGAGATATACCATGTTCTTGGAGTGGAAGAATCAACATTGTGAAAATGACTATACTACACAAAGCAATCCACAGATTCAATGTAAGCCTTATCAAACTACCAATGGCATTTTTCACAGAACTAGAACAAAAAATTTCACAATTTGTATGGAAACACAAAAGACCCCGAATAGCCAAAGAAAGCTTGAGAAAGAAAAACGGAGCTGAAGGAATCAGACTCCCTGACTTCAGACTATACTACAAAGCTATGGTAATCAAGACAGTATGGTACTGGCATAAAAACAGAAATATAGATCAATGGAACCGGATAGAAAGCCCAGAGATAAACCCACCTGCATATGGTCACCTTATCTTTGATAAAGGAAGCAAGAATATACAATGGAGACAAGACAGCCTTTTTAATAAGTGATGCATGGAAAACTTGACAGCTACATGTAAAATAATGAAATTAGAACACTTCCTAACACCATACACAAACGTAAACTCAAAATTGATTAAAGACCTAAATGAAAAGCCAGACACTGTAAAACTCTTAGAGGAAAGCATAGGCAGAACACTCAATGACATAAATCACAGCAAGATCCTTTTTGACCCACCTCCTAGAGAAATGGAAATAAAACAAAAATAAACATACGGGACCTAATGAAACTTAAATGCTTTTGCACAGCAAAGGAAACCAAAAACAAGAGGAAAAGACAACCCTCAGAATGGGAGAAAATATTTGCCAACCTAGCAACTGACAAAGGATTAATCTCCAAAATATACAAGCAGCTCATTCAGCTCAATATCAAAAAAGAAAACAACCCAATCCAAAAAACGGCAGAAGACCTAAATAGACATTTCTCCAAAGAAGTCATACAGATTGCCAACAAACACATGAAAGGATGCTCAACATCACTAATCATTAGAAAAATGCAAATCCAAACCACCAGGAGGTTATCACCTCACACTGGTCAGATGGCCATCATCAAAATATCTACAACAATAAATGCTGGAGAAGGTGTGGAGAAAAGCAAACCCTATTGCATCGTTGGTTGGAATGTCATCTGATACACTCAATATGGAGAACAGTATGGAGGTCCCTTAAAAAACTAAAAATAGAACTACCATATGACCCAGCAATCCCACTACTGGGCATATACCCTGAGAAATCCGTAATTCAAAGAGACATGTACCGCAATGTTCATTGCAAGACTATTTACAATAGCCAGGACATGGAGGCAACCTATGTGTACATCGACAGATGAATGGATAAAGAAGATGTGGCACCTATATAAAATTGAATATTACTCAGCCATTAAAAGAAATGAAATTGAGTTGTTTGTAGTGAGGTGGATGGACCTAAAGTCTGTCATACAGAGTGAAGTAAGTCAGAAAGAAGAAAACAAATACCATATGCTAACACATATATATTGAATCTAAAAAAAAAAAAAAAAAAAACAATGGTTCTGAAGAACCTAGGGGCAGGACAGGAATAAAGATGCAGATGTAGGGAGTGGACTTGAGGACATGGGGAGGGAGAAGGTTAAGCTGGGATGAAGTGAGAGAGTAACATTGATATATGTACACTATCAAATGTAAAATAGATAGCTAGTTGTAAACAGCTGCATCCCACGGGGAGATCAGCTTGGTGCTTTGTGACCACCTAGAGGGGTGGGATATTGAGGGTGAGAGGGAGGTGCAAGAGAGAGAGCATATGAGGATATATGTATACATATAGCTGAATCACTTTGTTATACAGCAGAAACTAACACAACATTGTAAAGCAATTATACTGCAATAAACATGTTAATAAAAGAAAAAATAATTAAGAAGAAATAAATAAATCTAGAATAGAACCCCCTTCTCCTTTTTTAAGATAACATTGTAGAAATTGGATCAGTTGTTGCATAATTATTTTGTGTATTTGCTGTGTTTACTTGCTTTTTATTTGAGTCTCGACTGTCAGCTCTAGGAGAGCACTGGCTTTGTCTGTCTTGTTCCTTGATGAGTCCACAGTACCTGGACTATAGCTGATACTCAGTAAATATTTCTTAAACAAGTTAAAAAAAAAAAAAAAAAGCTAAGGTAGATAGAAAAGACTGGATACTGAACACTTGTAAATAAATTTTAAAAACTAAATAAGGAAGATATAATACAAGACAAATTTGTATATGGGAGATATTGGGAAATCATCTAGGAATATTGACATTAAAAATACAGGATGACCAAAACATGAAGCAATGCAGTTAATTGGAAAGGTTTCTTTAATTCCTTAAGCTGGATGTGAAAGTTGTGGGTATCTTGCTCAAAGAACTGTCCCAGTACAAAAGATAAAATGATAGTTTCTTCTTTTTCCATTATTATTCTTATTTCACACTTTGGCTGATGACATGGCAAAGTATTTATGTTAAGACATTAAGAACCAATAATGTCAACTGGAATTCTTTTATCTTTTCTTAGGATGACCCACCATAGGAATATAGAAAAATCATTATATTCAGAGTTGGAAATCATGGGCTCCAGCTTTGATCATGTTTCCAATTTTCATGGCCCTTGATATCAAAAATTTGTATTGATATAAGACTTCACAATCTCAGCTTCCTTACCATTAGAATGGTAGGAAAATATGCCTATTTTAGACTTATAATAAAGAAAAAATGTCATGACATATATGAAAAAGTTACTAAGAATGTTCTAAATTTAAAGCGTGGATGTTAAAAATTCTATTTTCTTGTTCACAACCTTCTAAATTCTTGTTCTGGACTGCTAGGATCTGACTGTTTAAGCTACAACTCTCACTTTATTATGACAACTCTCACTTTATTATGTTATGTAAGTCAGCTCCAGCTTCATCTGGTTCCTTTTCAATGTTAGGTTCTGTCATCTTCATGTTATTTTCCCTCATGAAAGGAAAGTGGCTGTCACAGTGCCAGGAATTATATACAGACATGATAGTATAAGTTAGAGTAAGAGAAACATGCTCTCCTTGGATACCTCTTGTGTGCTACCGATCAGTGCAGAAACCTTTCAAATAATCCCCCATAAAACTTATCCTCACATCCCATTGGTCCAAATTTTATCATATCTCCAGTCCTTAAACAATAACTGGTAAGATGAACTTGACCACTGTGGTAAGCTTAGACCAATCAGAACCTAACCTAAAGCATAAAGTTTCTCTATGAAGAGACAATACAAGAAGAAAACCAGGGTTTCGTTGAGATGGAGAAGAGTGCGTCTGTTTGGTTGACAACAATCAATGTCTACCCACAAACATTATTCATAATTTGGTAGCATTAATTACTTACTTTCATGAAAATAGAGGAACTCACATAAATACAATTAAAAAGTCTGGTTTAATATATGCTTTTTCCTAAATCTTATCTTGGCAAAATATTTCCTGCATTCAATATTTATTGATATTTTCTGAAACTGTCAGAACCAGACAAATTCATGGGAATCATAATAAGAGATTAAAACTTTAGAAAATTAAACAAATATCTAGTTCTAAATAAACATATTATGCATTATTCAAAATCAAAATATAATGTGCCTGCAACTACTGACAACAGATTTCGCAATATCTACGTGTGCAGAGAATCACATTCCACAGAAATGTCTAAAGCCAGATGATTTTGTGTGTTAATGTGAGTGTTCTTTTTACCATTGCTTTAAATTCACTTGGTTTTCATTTTCTTTCTATAGTTAACAGAGGAAAACAGACTAATTCATATTTTACAATTTTGTGAGGAATAACCAATGGAAATGCGGAATAAATGTTCTCTATTTATGATATTTGA
The DNA here is from genome assembly GCF_028023285.1 of Balaenoptera ricei. NCBI lineage: Eukaryota > Metazoa > Chordata > Mammalia > Artiodactyla > Balaenopteridae > Balaenoptera > Balaenoptera ricei. Next base: position 18,203,354 of record NC_082651.1, on the reverse strand, counting down.
CAGTGATGTCTTGGAATCCTAGTAGATTAACATTCTAATCAATTCTAGTTGGGCTAATCCATATTAACAGTTTCTGATATCATTTTTCTGTTTTTGGAATCTCCACAAATGAGTAAAAACTGGTTCTCATGGTAAAAGGAAATAAAAGTAAGCTTTTTAATAAGACATTACTTCAACAGTTATGAATATTTGATGTTACATTTATTAACATTGAATCACATAATGCCTCTATGGACTGTTAATTCATGCCTAGGGTATAATGTTGTAAGCTTTAACTATTGTTTTCTTTAGAAAAAAAGACATTTAAAAGTTTTTGTCTCATCTATAGTTCATGGAAATTGAATAAGCTAAATTTGTTTCCATGACCTCAGGCTAAAATTAGAAGAGACAGGAAAAGCTTCAAAACAATTCAGAATTCTAAAAAAGAATGCTACCTTGACATCAAAATTCCATTTTCTTTTCTAATTCTCAGCCATTCATGCAGCAGTGCAATCCTGTATAACTCAACTTTCCTGAAGTGCTATTGGGTAGCAATGCACAGTAAAAACCATTGTGTTTGGAATCAAATCTCCTGAGGACATACTTAACATAGAAAAAGACTTTGGCTCCTTAATAAAACAACTCTTTCTTAACTGTGTGAACACAGTATTTTTACAAAGGAACTTAGCTGCTTTCTGGAAAATGTTTTAGAATATTGAACTAAATTCACTTATGACATCAGCTGCTCCTTGACAGTAGTGAATGGTCTCTCAAGTGCCAAACAATTGTAGATATATAAGAAACTTGTATGTTTGTCCTAACACATTGAAAACAAAAAAAATATAACAATGAAAAACTTGACCAAGTAATTGCAACAAAGTAAATTAAATCTGCTCATTATTATAGCAATGTCTAATACAGTTTATCATAATCTCTTGAACATTACATTTGGTACATCGATTGGGTAGGTACATCTACAGTTTTGTTAGTATCCATGGTATTGAGATATATTCACATTGGAATGAGGTATAGGGAGCATGGGCGGAGGTAATAATTTCCCTTAGTTTCTTTTAACCTAATTAGAAACATAAGAAAAAATTTTATGAAAGACACTCTATCTTCATTTTGTCATGCAATCCCATGGGATAGTTATTCCCATTTTACAGTAAACAGCTCTGAGTCTTAGAGAGATTAAATAAGTAAAGAGATAAATGGAAGAACATTTCACATCAGGCAGGGAGGATCAGAGTATGCCAAATGCTCTACTTCGGATGTAAACAGGTATTAAAGCCACCCTAGGGACATCACATGCTCAGCACCACTACCTACAATGAGAAAGATGGGGAGGGGACATTCCACATACAAAGGAGATGCTATCTTCCTCATTTTGCTCTATATGTGGTTTTCTTTAATACTACTGGCCAGAGTGAGCATGGTATCCAGCACCCTGGATGTGGAGCATCCAAATCTCAGGAAGGCTGTGACAGTCTCAGTGGAAAGTTTCAAGAAACAGAGTCTCAAGCTAAGCTAGAGCTTGGGTCACTGAACTGAGCAATGTCAGGCCAAGAGGGAGAAAACAAAACACCAAAGTTAGAAGACAAAACCATAGGTATGACTTAGAGGAGGCAAGACACAAAAGCTGAGGCAGAGGAGAAATAAATGAGAGTTCAAAAGAAAAACTCAAAGGATTGAACATATATAGTGGTACAAAATGACATCAATTTAGGAATGATTAATTTTGCTACAAGATTCTGGAATCTTTTACTTGCAGTCCATTATACTTCCACTTGGCAAGCAATGGCATAGAAACTCATCAATTCTCACCCATGAACCACTGGCTAAAGAGTTGATAGACTCCATTTGTTTTGTAGATTTACATTTAAGAAAATAAAATAATATATTTTCAGACAATTTACTCAACATTATGAGAGAGAAAAAATGCACCAAAAAAACCCCATAAGATGTTTCTAAAGTTTCAAAGTGGAGTACCTGAATTAAAATATTTAACTCTAAAAATATCAGGTATAAAAATTGTGGTCCTTCCACTGACTTATCTCTATTTCCCTTCCCCCTGACAAGTGGCATTTATCTGTCATCTCACCTTCTTGCCCTCAAATAGATAGTCTGTACTCACATAAGTGCAGGAGATTCTGTGCAAAAACTTGACTGATTAAAAATCCTAGACTGCTTCAGCCAGTTTTCTTTTTTAATTCTCTTCATGATCTAGATGGCTGTACTTTGTTTCCTGTTGGCAATAATTGATAATAATCTGTTTTTTCAGGGCAGGATCATCTCCAGACTATCTGGATTATCTATTGTCTTAATATCTGCTTAATGTCCATCTATATTATAACATCTAAAGTTGATAAAGTAACCATAATATTCTTACTCTGCAAATTGGATCACTCCCTTGTTCACTGGGCCACTTTCCTGACTTGGTTCATACACCTTATTTTTACTCTGCTTTTTGTTTTGTAGGAAGTCTGACTCCTCAACAAGACTGAATGTCTCTGAGCAATAAAACAATAAATATATAAAATAAAATAAAGTGTTTATTCTTCCTAGAACAGTGTCCCCTGCTTAAATATGTGTCAGGAATATATTTTGCTATATTATTGCATATTTTAATTATTACATTTTATGCTGATTAACTGAATTCTAGATCTTATTTCCTGCAGACTATTCCCTAACATCTAAACATCAAAATTACATATGTAAATTACTCTTTCTAGTAGCTGCATACTTGGAGTGTAGATATAAAAGATTGACTCATATTCCTGGTGAAATTGTCCATTTATAAAAATATAATTATCCTTTTTGCTTAGTAATGCTGTTTGCCATAAATTCTATTTTGTCTGCTATTAATATTGTGACATCAATTACATTTTAATATTTGTATTATTAACTGAAGTCAATACTTCATTCTGATTTCCTTATTTTTAATGTCCTTTTTCTGTCGCAGGATCTTATCCAGGATAAACTTTACATTTATTCTCTTTTCACCCTACTCTTCTCTCAGCTGTGTCAATTTCTCACATTTTTCTTGTTTTGAAGACCTTGAGAGTTTTGAGGAGTCTTGGTCAGATATTTTGTAGAACGTCATTCCACTGAGATTTTTCTGTTGTTTTTCTTATGATTACCCTGGGGTTACTGGCTTTTGGGAGGAAGACTACAGAGGAGAAGCGTCATTATTATTACACCATAACAAGACATATTAACATGACATCACTGTTCATGCTGTCCTTAACCACATGGCTGAGGTAGTATTTGTTGGATTTCTCCACTGTAAAGTTGTCCTCTCCTTTCAATACTATGCTCTTTGGAAGAAAGTCACTATGTGAGGCTCATACTTATGAAGAGGAGAATTACACTCTACTTTCTTGAGGATAGATTATATGCTTAAATTATTTGGAATTTTTCTGCATGAGAGATTTGTGCCTGACTGCCTGCCTGCATCCCTTCCTTCCTTCCTTCCTTCCTTCCTTCCTTCCATCTTTCTCATTTACTTATGTCAGTATGAACTAATGGATATTTATACTTTGGGTGATAATACAGTACTACTTTATTTTTTGTCACTGCTCAAGTTGTTCTGGCTTGAACCATTGGGAGCTCTTCTATTTGGGTCATGTTTTCCTTTGACATTCTTCCGCCAATGCACAATGCACAATGCTCTATCACCTTGTATATTTCTTGCCCTGGTCCTAAAATCTGCTTTTATTCCAAGGATCCCTGGTTCAGTTTGTTTGTGCATCAATATCTGAGTTCTATATCTATTCCACTAACTTAATTTTAGTTAATATTTGTAAAGTATATATTTATATACATTAACTGAAAACATTCCTCTCACAATATTTTGTGTGTCTCAACATAAAATCAGTTTCACAAACTTTAACTTAAATTTTCTGTTTTGTAAATCTGAATTTATTTTGATTACTAATAAGTATTATTTCAAAAATTATGTTCTGTATCTCATAATTAGCAAGTTTATCTTTGCTTCTGCTTTCATTCTCTTTGGCTGTTTTCTGTTGGATTGACTTAGTTTTCTCTAGGTCTTCCTCTTTTCTCTTTCTGATTTGGAAATTAAATATGCTACATATTTTTTTTTGTTTGATAACTCTTAAAATTTCCACATAAATATTTGACTTAAAAATTCCCTAATTTAAATAGTATCCTCATTTTCACCCCTTATATTTGTATTACAGTTTCATCTTCTTTTTTTTTTTTTCACTGCCCCTCAAATTTATTTTTTTCATCAATGGTTACTGAGATTTAATTTTATATTTACCAATTTCTATATTCACTATTTTGTCATCCCATTATTTCTTTCTAGCTTCATTTCTCTACTTACTGAATTCCCTGTGATCCTTTTGACATTGGTTGATGGATATTAGTTCTTACTATTATTAACCAACTCAGCCTGCTTAAGATTTTCTCTAGATTTAATATTTCTGGTGTTTCCTGGTTTAGCTGATCTTCATGCTTTAGTCTCTATCATGACCCACAATTTCTTAGGGTAACATATTTCAACTTGTTGGTTCTAGGTTTTTTTTGCCATAATAATCTTTACTGCTAGCAGTTTCACCACAAAATTAACTGGCAGTAAGGCAATTATAACTGGTTGACATTTTGATTTGACAGTTTGGTTTCAACTGGTTGACAATGTGGCTCCATTTCTCCATTGACACGATACTCTCATTTTTATACTATATAAATCTTAGGCCTCATAACGGTCTGTACAGTGACAAGTGGAAGTGGTGGTCTTAAAATAGTGAATGATAACAACTATGTGTATCGACTTGTCAGAAAATACTGGGATAAGAAAACTTACTGGAAGTGTGAGGTAAGAGAGTGTAAAGCCAGATTGCATACTTATTTTATTAAATTTTTGTTATTTTACCTTTTATGGCAAAATTGTCTTATAGCCTATCCGTTGTGTGATGAAACTTCTTGAGGCAAATAAGTTGGCGACAAAAACACCAGACATGCAACTTGACACAATGAAACTGTGTTTTCTTTGGAAATCAACACAGCTCTTCATAATGGTTGATAAACAAATGATGCAGGTTTAATGTGTTAAAATCTATTTGTCACATCGTGAAAAAATAGAATGTTTTTTCACTCTATTTCATGTCTTCATGAACAGACTTTTGAGGGCTGTTTTTTGTACACTTATATTTGTGCTCAGTATAGATGATGTTGGTGTTATAAAACAACTTGAATGTGAAGAGTTTATTTCCTTTAAGCTGCTCAGGAGCAGCTTCAGTATCTCCAATTCTGTCCTGGGAAGAACAACTTGGGTGCACAGAGATTAAAGACATTCTATTTTGTTGATATATATTGGTCACTAATATAATCCTAAAAAGTTATTTTTGCTACCTAAACTTTCAGATATTGACTGGAACTTGTAATTTCATAACAACATGGATAGAAAAATGAAGTTTAAAAGTTCTGTCAGTGTTTTTATTACAAAATAACAACCTCAGAGTTTTATACCTTAGGTGTAAAATTTATAGTTAGATCAATCATTGCCCCAGGGCTCAGTTCAGGGGTAAATTTCATTTTCTGGGACATATTTTAAGCAAAATTTTAAGTTATAGTAACACTTGGGATATACATTTTCCAGTTTGCAATGTTTAGATTAATAACAGAGACATTATAACTTTCCGTTTTAGAAAATTAAGGACCATATTCCTGCCACTTTTTGATAAAATTCTTTTAAAGGTAGTAGCACTTTTGATCATACTGCAAATTGCAAATGAAAGTGCTCAAACTGTTGTTGAATCTTTGTATTCTTATAACGTCTTACCACTTTGCAGCAATTATCCAAAGAAGTTGAATTAATGCAGCTGTCAGAAGAAAAATAAAAGAAAAAATATACAACTTATTTATCCTTGTTACTCAACATAAATTCACTGAATATTAGAATTAAAAGTGACTTCAGAGATAATCCTGTTCAGTTCCATAATTATCAGATGCAGACTCTGAAACTCCAATAAGTATAGAAATATCTGTGACAGAGGGACCAATTGGTTGGGAATTATTTCCAGTTCCTCACTCCTAGTTTTCTGTCTATGTTATCTTCTAGTGTTCAAACAGTACTTTATGCACTCTATTCATTTGCATTTTCCTTATTACTAATCACATTGAGATTTTGAGAATCTTTTCCAGTACTCTTTCACAATTCACATATGTCCTTTTGAAAATATCTGTTAAAATATAAAGCTAATTTTTGTTGGGTTGTTCTATTACCAAATTTGAAATGTAATTTAAAAATATGATCTAAAAGTCTAACTTAGCTTTTTTTGGTTACTAAAAGTCAGTTGTCTCTTTATATTTCCTTAGCTGCATCTAATATCCTTTTTCTATTCCAGAATTCCATCCAAGATACCGTATTACATTTAGTTGTCATGTTTCTTTAGACTACTCTTGGTTGTGGCAGTTTTTCTGACTTTCTCTTTTTTTCATGACCTTGACAGTTTTGAGGAGTACTAGTCAAATATTTTATAGGATGGTCCAATATTAGAATTTTTTCTAATTTTTTCTCATGACAAGACTGGGTTTGTAGATCACTGGGAGGAAAACCATGGAGGTAAAGTGCCATCTTCATCACATCATTTCAATTGTATGTACAATCAACATGATTTATGGCTATTGATGTTGACCTTGATCACCTGTCTATGTTAGTATTTGTCAGTCATATCACTGCATTCACATTCTCCCTTTCCATTGTTTCCATACTGTATACTTTGCAGGAAAGTCAAAATATACAGCCGGCATCTAAGGTGTGCTATTTGAAATTCTTCTGCATAGGAGACTTGTCTCTTCTCTATTAGTCTATGTAGTTATTTATTTATGTTAATATGGGCACATGGATATTTATTTTATACTTTGGGTTATAATCCAATAATACTCTATTTTATTGCTCAAATAGTTTCAGCTTGGCATTGGGAGCTATTTCAATAGGCTTCTGTGCCACCATGACATGCTCTCATCAACGTGTGTGTGGTGTTTCTGTTATTGCTGTTGTTTTCTGTTTTGTTTTGTTTTTGAGTACTTCCTTACTTTCTGCTTCTTCAAGATACTTCAGGCTCATCTTGTATATTTCCTGCCTTAGTTCTAGATTCAGTCATTTCTCCAAGGAACCTAAGTTCTTTTAATTTAAGAGTGGCTTTAGAAACCAAATTATGGGTGTGAGTCATATTTATTGATGCTAGAGTATTGTTTCTTTAGTATCCCTCAGGTGATGGAGCAAAAAATATGTGTTTATATTAACTCGTGAACATATTTAGAAATATTTTATTATGTAACTATCTGTATCTATATTAAGCTAAACATTAGTTTACACTAATGTCTCTACTGCTAGTTAATTACCACATGGATCTTTTTTGTTTCCTCACTTTGTTTATCTGGTGGACTCCACTAGTAGGACTCTTGGCTTTTACCGTCTGACCTCCATCTGCTTCATTATGTCATTCCAGTATACACATATGGTAGTATCAGAATTGTTAAATCATACACTGATGAGAAAAAAATTTATCAACTACAGTACAGTATCTATGTTCAGTTCCCTTTGACTTTAGTTTTATAGACTTCACTCATTTCTAAAGATACTTTGGTCAGCATTTCTTTCCTTCATCCCCTTCTGTGAAGTAGTTTCATACATTTGTAAATCAGTTACATTTTCCTATGGTAGTCTTCATTCTTTTCTTGGATTCTCCCTGGCTCCTAAATGAATTTAAAAACTTGAATACATTTAGGATTACTCTTTGTGAAGATTTTTTATGGATTTTGACAAATGCATAATATCTTGTATCCATCATTACAATCTCACATAGAATGATTTTACTGTGCAAATAATTCCCAGTGGTCCTTTTCCTGTCTCTAGAAGTTTATATTTTCTGGAATGTCCAGAAATAGGAATCATACAATATTTAGCTTTGACAGGAACCTTCTATCAATTATCACTATGCATTTAAGGTTCTTCCATGTCTTTTTATGGCCTGACAGCTCATTTCTTTTTATCACTGAATAATATTCCATTCTATGGATGTGTATCAAAGCATATCTTGGTTACTTCCAGATGTGGTTATTATAAATAAAACTATTATAAATACTTGCATGTAAGTTTTTTTCATGAACATGGGTTGTCATGTTTACCTTTGTAATAAACTGCCACTTTTTATCTCAAGTAGTTGTACCAATTTTAATTCTTACCAACAATAAATACAAGTTCCTACTATTCTGTGTCCTCACTATAATTTGGCATCGCCACTTGTAGTAATTCTAATAGGTGTTGTTTTTTCCCCTCATTATTGTATTAATTTACAAATCCTATGACAAATATAATGAGCATTATTTCATACATTTATTTGCACCTGTATATTTTTTATTGAAGTATTGTAGGTGTGCATTTTATGTTTATTTCAGGTGTAAAACATAGTGATCCAATAATCCAACACATTATAAAATGATCATCACAACAAGGCCAGTAAACATCTACCACCATATAAAATAATTACAGTATTATTAGCTATATTCCTTACATTGTATATTATGTTCCCACTACTTATTTATTTTATAACTAGGAGTTTGTATCTCTTAATCCCCCTTACTTATGACACCCAATTCCCATCCTCTACCACTGGGAACCACCAGTTTGCCCTGTATCAATGTCCTTTTCTGTTTTGCTTTGTTTGTTTTGTTTTTTAAATTCCACACTTAAGTAAGATCATACTGTATGAGTCTTTCTCTGTCTTAGTTACTTGACATAATATGCTTTATGTCCAACCATGTTGTCGTCAATGGCAGGATTTCATTATTTTTTATGGCTAAGTAATATTCTGCCGTGTGTGTGTGTGTGTGTGTGTGTGTATCAGATCTTATTTATCCATTCATCTATTGATGAACACTTACGTTGTGTCCATATCTTGGCTATTGTAAATAATGCTGCAATAAAAATAGGATTGCGTGTATCTTTTTGAATTACTGTTTTTGTTTCCTTCAGGTAAACACCCAGAAGTGGAATTGCTGGATCATATGACAGCTCTACTTTTAATATTTTGAGGAAGCTCTATAGTGTTTTTCATAGTGGCATTGTCAATTTACATTCACAACAATAGTGCACACAGGGATTCCCTTTTCTCTACATTCTTTCCGACATGTGTTATTTGATTTCTTATTAATGATAGCCATTCTGACTGATGTGAGGTGGTATATCATTTTGGTTTTGATTCGCATTTCCCTGATGATTAACGAGGTTAAGTATCTTCTCAACTGTCTGGATATCTTCTTTGGAGATTCAGGTCCTCTGCTCATTTTTAAAATGGATTTGTTTTTGGTTTGTTTGCTTGTTTGTTTGTTTTTGATATTGAATTGTGTTATTTCTTTACTATAATTTAGATATTAACACTTATCCTATATCATTTTCAAATACTTTCTCCCATTTAAAAGATTGCCTTTTTGTTTTATTGAGAGTTTCCTTTGCTGGGCAAAAACTTCTTAGTTTGACATAGTACCAGTTGTACATTGTTGCTTTTATTTCTCTTGTCTGAGGAGACAGATCCAAAAAAAAAAAAAAATTTTGCTAAGACCAGTGTCAAAGAGCTTACTGCTTATGTTTTCTTCTAGTAATTGTAAGGTTTCAGGTCTTATATTTAAGTCTTACATAAAAGTCTTAAATTTATTTTTGTATATGGTGAAAAGTAGTCCAGTTTGATTCTTTTGTGTGTAGCTATCCAGTTTACCCAACATGACTTATTAAAAAGGCTGTCTTTTCCCCAGTGCATATCCTCACCTTCTGTGTTGTAGACTAAATGACCATATAAACATGGGATTATTCCTGGAATTCCTTTTCTTTCCATGATCTTTGTGTTTGTTTTTGTGTCAGTACCGTACTGATTTAATTACTATACCTTTGTAGTATGGTCTAAAATTAGGGAACAAGATACCTCCAGCTTTGTTCTTCTTTCTCAAGATTGCTTTGGTTATTTCAGTTCTTTTGTGTTTCCATACGAATTTCAGGATTATTTGTTCTAGCTCTGTGAAAAATGCCATGGGTATTTTGATAGGGATTGCATTGAATCTGTAGATTGTCTTGGGTATTATAGACATTCTAACAATATCTATTTTCCAATCCATGAGCATGGTATTTCTTTTTTTCTGAGCATGGTATTTCTTTCAATTTATTTGTGTCATGTTCACTTTCTTTCCTTAGTGTCTTATAGTTTTTGGAGTACAAGACTTTCACCTTGTTGGTTAAATTTATTCCTAGGCATTTTATTCATCTTTATGCAACTATTGGATTTTGGATCATCTTTACTATCATCACTCTGAATTCTTTTTCAGGTAGATTGCCTATTTCCTGTTCATTTTTTGGCCTGGTGGGTTTTTACTTTGCTCCTTCATCTGCTGTGTATTTCTCTGTCTTCTCATTTGGCACAACTTACTGCGTTTGAGGTCTCCTTTTCACAGGTTGCAACTCTGTAATTCCCGTTTTTTTTGGTGTCTGTTCCCAGTGGGTAAGGATGGTTCAGTAGGTTATGTAAGCTTCCTGAGGGAGGGGACTGGTACCTTTGTTTTGGTGGATGAGTTTGGATCTTGTCTTTCTGGTGGGCAGGACCTTGTCCATTGGTGTGTTTTGGGGTGTCTGTGAACTTAGTATGATTTTAGGCAGCCTCTCTGCTAATGTGTGGGGTTGTGTTCCTGTCTTGCTAGCTGTTTGGCATGGAGCGTCCAGCACTGTAACTTGCTGGTGGTTGAGTGGAGCTGGGCTTTAGCATTGAGATGGAGATGCCTGGGAGAAATTTTGCTGTTTGATATTATGTGCCGGGATGTCTCTGGTCGCCCAAGTCCTGAACTCAGCTCTCCCACCTAAGAGGCTCAGGCCTGACACCTGGCCAGAGCACCAAGACCCTGTCAGCCACATGGCTCATAAAAAAAGGTAGGAAGAAAAAAAAAGGAAGAAAAAAATAAAATAAAGAATATTATTAAAATATAAAATAAAAAATACATGTTATTAAAAATAAATAAAAAAAGAAAGAAAAATGAGAGCAATCTAACCATTAAACAAATCCACCAATGATAACAAATGCTAAAATCTTTACTAAAACAAAAACAAAAACAAAAAAAAAGTGGATAGAGAGAACCCTAGGACAAATGGTAAAAGCAAACTCATGCAGACAAAGTCAGACAAAGAGGCATACACATACACACTGACAAAAAGTGATAAAGGAAATTATATATATATATATATATATATATATATATATATATATATTTTTTTTTTTTTTTTTTAAAGGGAAGAGAGCAACCAAATCAATGAGAGCAACCAAATCTACCTAAGCTCTAAATATTAAACTAAGATAAACATAATACCAGAAACAAATTAGATGCAGAAAGCAAAGCCCAAGTCTACATTTGCTCCCAAAATCCACTGCCCCAATTTTGGGATGATTCTTAGTCTATTCAGGTATACCACAGATGCAGGCTACATCAAGTTGATTGTGGAGATTTAATCTGCTGCTCCTGAGGCTGCTGGGAGAAATTTACATTTCTCTTCTTTGTTTGCACAGCTCCTGGGTTTCAGCTTTGGATTTGGCCCTGCCTCTGCGTGTCGATCACCTGAGGGTGTCTGTTCTCTGCTCAGACAGGATGGGGTTAAAGTAGCAGCTGATTAGGGGCCTGTGGCTCACTCATGCCAGTGGGATGGAGGGGTATGGAATGCGGGGCTAGCCTGCAGCGACAGAGTCTAGTGAGATGTTGCAACAGCCTGAGGTGCACTGTGTGTTCTCCCAGGGATGTTGTCGCTGCATCAGCGGACACTGGCAGTGGCAGGCTGCACTGGCTCCCAGGAGGGGAGTTGTAGATAGTGACCTCTGCTTGCACACAGGCTTCTTGGCTGCAGCAGCAGTCTTAGCGTTTCATGCCCGTCTCTAGGGTCCATGCTGATAGCTGTGGCTCGTGCCAGTCTCTGGAGTTCATTTAGGCGGTGCTCTGAATCCCCTCTCCTCCCGCACCTGGAAACAATGGTCTCTTGCACTTAGGCAGTTCCAGGCTGTTTCCCAGACTACCTCCCATCTAGCTGTGGCACACTAGCCCCCTTCAGGCTGTGTTCACGCAGCCAACCCCAGTCTTCTCCCTGGGATCTGACCTCCGAAGCCGGAGTCTCAGTTCCCAGCCCCCACTCACCCCAGGCGGGTGAGCAGACAAGCCTTTCAGGTAGGGGAGTGCTGGTCGGCACGGATCCTCTGTGTGGGAATCTCTCTGCTTAGCCCTCTGCACCCCTGCTGCTGCACCCTCTTATGCGGCTCTGAAGTTTCCCCCCTCCCAACCCCCGTCTCCACCAGTGAAGGGGCTTCTTACTGTGTGGAAACTTTTTCTCCTTCACAGTTCCCTCCCTGAGGTGCAGGTCCCATCCCTATTCTTTTGTCTGTGTTTTTTTTCTTTTTTCTTTTGCCCTACACAGGTACGTGGGGAGTTTCTTGCTTTTTGGGAAGTCTGAGGTTTTCTGCCAGCATTCAGTAGGTGTTCTGTAGGAGTTGTTCCACATGTAGATGTATTTTCGATGTGTTTGTGGAGAGGAAGGTGATCCCCACTTCTTACTCCTCTGCCATATTGAAGGTCTCCCCTACATATATTTTTTGTAATGAGTAATCCATATTGAAGTTTCTTTTTACTTCTTTTTATAAAGATATTGTTGCAGTTACTGTTTTTATTTTATTACCTTGCAAACTTGGAAAAGTATCATATTAAAAACGATGCACCACAAGCGAAGTCCACTAATCAAAAAATATTGCTAAGTGCCTTTGGACACTGGAGAATGAAATACTGGGAACAATATGGTACCTCTCTTCTCCCTTTCTGCTCTGCTATAAACTGCCTTACACCTTCTCTGTTAAAACATAGTATTAACTGGAATTATAAATTCCCATCAGACACTATTTTTAATGAGAATAACCGGTTAATTTTTTTGAGTAAAACATCATTCCATATCTTTTTATTTTATTGTTACAATATTCATAAGCATTCAAAATGTATTATACAAACTCACATCAGCTTGTCCTTTTATCATTACTTGTTATCTTGCCTATCTATACTATGTTACTCCTTTGCTGATTCTATTTATTACCAGTATTTTTATTTCATTCTTTTTTGTCTTATTTAATAGACTAAAATACTTTTATTACCTGTTTCCTTTTTGCATATTATAATCTTTTTAGCAGGTTCTTTACCAGAAATTTTATAATAAAATATTATGATTTTCAAGTCTTAAAAATAAGAGAATGCGTTTAAATATATTTCTCTTTTTCTTGTCACTAGTTTCAAATATATATTTAATATTATTTTCTTATATATAATATTAATATTACAAAGTATACTAAAAATAAGACCAACAATATGTGTTAGGCAATTCACATTTTATTCTTCTAAAATTTATTGATTTCTAATCTGATAAAAATCAGAATATTTTCACAAATTTATTTTTGTCAGATAGACAAAATCTCTTTTTTTCCATCCTGAATAGGGTAATTAAAACAAACAAACAAACAAAACTATGCTCATGGTTTCAATTTCCTCCCCCTTCAACAGTAGGTAACAGGTTTTAGATTAGTAATGGTGATGGTCCATCATTTCAAAATTACCTCTATAGAGAAAACTATTAATGTACAACTCATGTGTTAACATGAAAAAATTGTGCAATCTACAGATTCAATGCAATTCTCATCAAATTACCAATGGCATTTTTCACAGAACTAGAACAAAATATTTTAAAATTTTTATGGAGACATAAAAGACCCTGAATAGCCAAAGCAATCTTGAAAAGAACAATGGAACTGGAGGAATCAGACGCCCTGACTTCAAACTATACTACAAAGCTACAGTCATCAAAGCAGTAGGATACTAACACAATAAAAGAAATATAGATTAATGGAACAGGATAGAAAGCCCAGAAATAAACCCACGCACCTATGGTCAATTAACTACAACAAAGAAGGCAAGATTATACAATGGAGGAAAGACAGTCTCTTCAATAAATGATACTGGGAAAATTGGATGGCTACATTGAAAAGAATGAAATTACAACATTCTCTAACACAGTACAAAAAAATAAACTCAAAATGGATTGAAAACATAAATGTAAGACCTACTACTATAAAACTATTAGAAGAAAACATAGGAAGAACACTGACATAAATCACAGCAATCTTTTTTGAGCTGTCTCCTAGAGGAATGCAAATTAAAACAAAAATTAAAAAAAGGTACCTAATTAAACTTAAAAACTTTTGCACAGCAAAGGAAACTATAAACAAAATGAAAAGACAACCCAAAGAATGGCAAAAAATATTTGCAAATGATGAGACCAACAAGGGATTAATCTCCAAAATCTATAAACAGCTCATGCAGCTTAATATCAAGAAAACAAACAATCCAATAAAAAATGGGAAGAATACCTAAATAGACATTTCTCTAAAGAAGACATAAAGATGGACAAGAAGCACATGAAAAGATGCTCAACGTCACTAGTTATCAGAGAAATGCAAGTCAAAACTACAATGAGTTATCACCTCACACCCTTCAGAATGGTCATCATTAAAAAATCGACAAAGAATAAATGCTGGAGAGGGTGTGGAGAAAAGGGAACCCTCTTGCACTGTTGGTGGGGATGTAAATTGATACAGCCACTATGGAGCACAGTATGGAGGTTCCTTAAAAAACTAAAAATAGTGCTACTGTACAATCCAACAATCCCACTCCTGGGCATATATCTGGAGAAAACCAAGGTTTGAAAGGGTACATGCACCCCAATGTTCATTGCAGTGCTGTTTACAATAGTCAGGAGATGGAAGCAACCTAATGTCCATTGAGAGAAAAATGGATAAAGAAGATGTGGTACATATATACAATAGAATATTACTCAGCCATTAAAAGGAGTGAAATAATGCCTTTTGCAGCAACATGGATGGACCTGGAGATTATCATGCTAAGTGAAGTAAGTCAGACAGAGAAAGAGAAATATCATATATCACTTGTATGTGAACTCTAAAAAAATGATACAAATGAACCCATTTAGAAAACAGGAACAAACTTGCAGACTTAGAAAACAATCTTATGGTTACCAAAGGTGAAAAGGGGAGGGGAGGGAGGGATAAATTGGGTGTTTGGGATTGAAATATACACACTACTACATTTAAAATAGATAACTAAAAAGGACCTATTGTATAGCACAGGGAACTCTGATCAATATTTTGTAATAACCTAAATGGAAAAAGAATTTGAAAAAGAATAGATACATGTATATTTATCTTAATCACTTTGCTGTACACCTGAAACTAATACAATATTGTTAATCAACTATACTCCAATATAAAGTAAAAATGTGAAAAAAAAACCTTTTCGGGGATTAGTGGCTACTAAGGGAGATTTGAGAATTATAACTTGAACAGTAAGTGATTAAATGACTTACCTCACAATTATGAAAAAGAAGATCCAGGGGCATATAAGAAATAAAATACTATAAGACATGCAGATCATTTTGAAACTTGGGAATGGATGGAAGAACATGCTGTCAGGTATTTAACATGTAGGAAAATTTGTGTTTTGAATGCTCTGGTTTTGGCTTCCCTCAATCTTGCTAACTCACTATTACCACAGATGGCATTTTTGAAAATGTAGAGAAGTTGATGTCCATCAAGATAAGACTGAGAAACAGACTCTATTAGATTTTGCTGTTTATGATCAGTCTGAGATTAAGACTCAGTTCTTTGCTTGAAAATCAGAATTATTTACCCTAACATAGACCATTATAGGCAGATTTTAGAAATTCATGAATTGGATTGTTGTTTGAAAAATAAACTACAGTAAATACCATAAAAAATTGTTAGTTTCTGTCAAGAGAGCTATATTGATAAAAATTCTGAGGAAATATTTGGTTCCATTGGGTCAATTTCCCTGTTTCTCTTAGAATGAGTCTATGTTATGGACAACCACTTACTGCTAAGGAACAATGGGGTATATCTAAATATTTCATATTCTCTCTGCTGATTGCCATTTCTTTTACTCCCCGCCCCCTCCATGCACACACACTTCTCTGACTTTAAGGTGTGTTCTCTCATTTTCATTGTTTTTTGGATATTCAACAATAAAGCTTACCTTAAATATCATCAAATGGCCAATCCACACAATTTAGTAATAGAGAAATTGAGCAGATAATGTTTATGGTTTATATCATTGCGCTTAAAGGATATAAGTTTTGACTCAGATCTCGGTTCAGCATTTTTATATAGTACAATTAAATGCAGTTCCTTAAAATTTCTGAGTAGTAGTTTTCTCAACTGTAAGATGAAGTTAATAAAAATCTATCTCATTGTGTTTCTGTAGGGAGTATACAAGATAATGCATATGTGTGATTAAGATGGTGCCTGATAGAAAGTTATAATAAATAGCATTGGCAGTTATTGTGGTAGAGATAAATTGCAATGGCGATCTTTTCTCCTTTTTTTTTTCCTCTTCTACTCCTGGTCTTCAGCTAGAATGTAGGGCAACAGATACTAACTACAGGCTTCATTATAAAGACGTCTTTCTGAATAGTTTCTCAGGGAGAAAGGCACTCCTAGTATCTCCACTACAATGTACAAATCCCTTCTATGATAATCACAAATTTTTATATAAAATGAACATATTCAACTGTGACAACTCATACTTTGTTATTACCTTGAGATAAATAGATATCTGTGAAAAATGGAAGGACTTACTCCATTAGACTCGAAAAATGCAGTGAGGGAAAATAAAGCAAAGGCAAAAATGTTTACTGTGACTGCCACTGACTTTCTAAAATTTTAGACTTATATTTCAGTAGGATTTTTCCCCCTTTGGCCAGAAAATGATATTTCTTTGGCTGAGAAGGACTTTATAAAGTTGAATAACTCATCATTAAGAAGTTCACCCAAGAGAAAAGCTACCTATTTCATTGTATTCATTGGGATTCATTGTGTTAAAAATAAATAAAAGAGGAAAATTATTATTAGTTTTCACTCTTTTTAAATGTAGGAGATTGATATTTTTGGCCATGTTATGCCTAGGTTGGAAAATTACAGTCCCAGGCCAGTGCAAGTGAGCTGAAAAGATAGTTTTTAGCCATTCAGAAAAAATCAATAGTGTTTTACTGGAGCTTCAGTGAGAAAACAACTTGTCATGCCAGCAGCTAAGCAGTATGTGTCAAGAGAAAGAAACCACTGCTTAGTGCCAGCAGCCCAGGATGACAATTGTAGGCATGATTACTTTTTGCTGGTGGTTTCAGATCACTGATGCACAGAGTAAACTCTGATTAAAAGAGTAACTTGCAATGGTGGGAGAGCATGTTTTCTACTCCAAGTTACAGCTCCTTTGGGTTTGTGATGTGACCAGAGCAAGACATAGTATATATAATCCTCCTGGCCCTGTGGACAAAAAAAAAAAAAAAAAAAAAATTCAGTCACTATTTTTTCTCATGATGTTGAATATCCAAATGGATCCCGCTATTGCATAAATGAATACATTAAATTACCATCTGACACATATAGTATACTGTAAAAATGAAGAGCATGGATACTCTACATTGACCACATGTTTTCATCTACAGATTTTGTCACTTCCTAGGGTGCAGCCAAGGAGCAAATGTTTTTGCATCCGTTTACTTTTTTATATAGAGGGATAATAAACAATATGCATGGCATAGTGTTGTAATAAGGTTCAAAACAGTTAATATTTCTCAATAACCTAGAACAGGAGGGAGACGTTCAAGATGGCAGAGGAATAAGACATAGAGATCACTTTCCTCCCCACAAACACATCAAAAATACATCTACACGTGGAATAACTCCTACAGAACACCTACTGAAAGCTGGCAGAAGACCTCAGACTTGCCAAAAGGCAAGAAAATCACCACGTACATGGATAGGGCAAAAGAAGAAAGAAAAAACACAGACAAAAGAATAGGGATGGCACGTGCACATCTGGGAGAGAGCTGTGAAGGAGGAAAAGTTTCCACACACTAGGAAGCCCCTTCACTGGCAGAGACAGGGTTTGGGTGGGGGGGAAACTTTGGAGCCATGGAGGAGAGCGCAGCAGCAGGGGTGCAGAAGGCAAATTGGAGAGATTCCCACACAGAGGCTCAGTGCCGACCAACACTCACCACCCTGAGAGGCTTGTCCTCTCACGCACCAGGGTGTGTGGGGGCTGAGAACTGAGGTTCGGTCTTCAGAGGTCAGATCCCAGAGAGAAGACTTGGGTTGGCTGCGTGAAAACAGCCTGAGGGGGCTAGTGCACCACAGCTAGCCAGGAGGGAGTCCAGGAAAATGTCTGGACCTGCTGAAAGGCAACAGACCATTTTTTCAGGGTACGTGAGGACAGGGGATTCCCTCCCTGTGTGCCCACAGAAGGCAGAGCACCACCTAAGCGAGCTGCAGAGATGGGTGCAACCTGCAGCTATCAGCTCAGACCACAGAGACAGGCATGAAATGCTAATGTTACTGCTGCTGCCACCAAGAATCCTGTGTGCAAGTGCAGGTCATTATCCACAACCCTCCAGGGAGCCTGTGCCACCCACCACTGCCAGGGTCCTGTGATCCAGGGACAAAATCCCTGGGAGAAAACATGGCATGCCTCCAGCTGTTGCAACATCACCTCGGCCTCTGTCAATGCAGGCTCCCTCAGCCTTCCAATTATGACTACCAAACCCCTCCCTCCCCATGAGCCTCAGTGAGAAAGAGTGCCCTAATCATCCATGGCTTTAACCCCCTCCTGTCTGGGTGGGAACAGATGCCTGAGGGCAACCTACACTCAGAGGTGGGGCCAACACCAAAGCTGAATACAGGAGCTGTTCAAACAAAGAAGAGAAAGGGAACTTTCTCCCTGCAGCCTTAGGAGCAGCAGATTAAATCCCCACAATAAATCTGATTTACCCTGCATCTATGGAATACCTGAAGAGACAACAAATTGTCCCAAATTGAGGCATTGGACTTTGGGAGCAAATATAGACATGGGGTTTGAAGTCTAATACTTATTAGTTTCTGATTTTTATGTTTATCTTAGTTTAGTTTTTAGTGCTTGTTATCATTGGTGGATTTTTTGTTGGTTTGGTTGCTCTCTTCTTTTATATTAATTTTTTTTATTTTAATAATTTTTTTATGTCTCAATTTTATTTTTTTTTAAGTTTTCTTCTTTATTTTTTTCTCCATTTTCTTCTCAGCCATGGGGCTGAGAGGGTCTTGGTGCTGCAGCCTGGTGTCAGGCCCGAGCCTCCAAGGTGGGAGAGTTGAGCTCAGGACATGGACCACCAGAGACCTCCCAACCCATGTAATATCAATTGGTGAGAGATCTGCAAGAGATCTTTGTCTCAGTGCTAAGAACCAGTTCCACCCAACGTCCAGCAAGCTCCAGGGCTGGGCACCCCATGCCAAACAACTAGTAAGACAGTAACACAAACCCACCCATTATAAGAGAGGCTGCCTAAAGTCATACTAAGCACACAGATACCCCAAAATACACCACCGGACATGGTCCTGCCCACCAGAAAGACAAGACCTGCTCCAACCACCAGAACAAATGCACCTGTTCCCTCCACCAGGAAGCCTACACAAGCCACTGAACCAACCTCACCCACTGGGGGCAGACACCAAAAACAACGGGAACTACAAACCTGCAGCCTGCAAAAAGGAGACCCCAAACACAGTAAGTTAAGCAAAATGAGAAGACAGAGAAATATGCAGCAGATGAAGGAGCAAGGTAAAAACCCACTATACCACACAAATGAAGAGGAATTAGGCAGTCTACTTGAAAAAGAATCCACAGTAATGATAGTAAAGATGACACAAAATCTTGGAAATGCAATGGTGAAAATACAAGAAAGTTTTAACAAGGACCTAGAAGAACTAAAGAGCAAACAAACAACGAAGAACAACACAATAAATGAAATTTAAAATTCCCTACAAGAACTCAATAGCAGAATAACAGAGGCAGAAGAACGGAGAAGTGACCTGGAAGATAAAAGAGTGGAAATAACTGCCACAGAGCAGAATAAAGAAAAAAGAATGAAAAGAATTGAGGAGAGTCTCAGAGCCCTCAGGGACAACACTAAATGCACCAACATTAGAATAATAAGGGTCCCAGAAGAAGTAGAGAAAAAGAAATGGTCTGAGAAAATATTTGAAGAGATTATACAGGCAAACTTCCCTAACATGGGAAAGGAAATAGTCAAGTCCAGGAAACACAGAGATTCCCATACAGGATAAAAGTAAGGAGAACATGCCAAGACACATATTAATTAAACTATCAAAAATTAAATACAAAGAAAAAATATTAAAAGCAAACAGGGAAAAGCAACAAATAACATGCAAGGGAACCCCCATAAGCCTAACAGTTGAATTTTCAGCAGAAACTCTGCAAGCCAGAAGGAAGTGGCAGGACATATTTAAAGTGAGAAAAGGGGAAAAACCTACAACCAACATTACTCTACACAGCAAGGATCTCATTCAGATTCGAAGGAGAAATTAAAACCTTTACAGACAAGCAAAAGTTAAGAGGATTCAGCACGACCAAACCAGCTTTACAACAAATGCTAAAAAAACTTCTCTAGGCAGGAAACACAAAGGAAGGAAAAGACTTACAATAACAAACCCAAAACAATTAAGAAAATGGTAAAGGGACATACATATCGATAATTTCCTTAAATGTAAATGGATTAAATGCTCCAACCAAAAGATATAGAATGGCTGAATGGATACAAAAACAAGACCTGTATATATGCTGTCTACAAGAGACCCACTTCAGACCTAGGGACACATGTAGACTGAAAGTGAGGGGATGGAAAAAGATATTCCACACAAATGGAAATCAGCTGAAAGTTGGAGTAGCAATTCTCATATCAGAAAAAATAGACTTTAAAATAAAGACTAATACAAGAGACAAAGAAGGACACTATATGATGACCAAGGGATCAATCCAAGAAGAAGATATAACAATTGTAAATATTTATGCACCCAACATAGGAGCACCTCAATACATAAGGCAAAGGTTAACAGCCATAAAAGGGGAAATTGACAGCAACACAATAAAAGTAGGCCACTTTAACACCCCAATTTCACCAATGGGAAGATCATCCAAAATGAAAATAAATAAGGAAACAGGAGCTTTAAATGATACATTAAACACGATGGATTAATTGATATTTATAGGACATTTCATCCAAAAACAAAAGAATACACTTTTTTTCTGAAATGCTCATGGAACATTCTCCAGGATAGATTATATCTTGGGTCACGAATCAAGCCTTGGTAATTTAAGAAAATTGAAAACTTATCAAGTATCTTTTCCAATCACAATGCTATGAGACTAGATATCAATTACAGGGAAAAAAATGTAAAAAATACCAAAACAAGGAGGCTAAACAATATGCGACTAAATAACTGAATAAATGAAAGAGGAAATCAAAAAATACCTAGAAACAAATGAAAATGAAAACACTATGGCCCAAAACCTATGGGATGCAACAAAAGCAGTTCTAAGAAGGAAATTTATAGCAATACAATCCTACCTCAAGAAACAAGAAACATCTCAAATAAACAACCTTAACTTACACCTAAAGCAATTAGAGAAAGAAGAACAAACAAAACCCAAAGTTAGCAGAAGGAAAGAAATCAGAAAGATCAGATCAGAAATAAATGAAAAAGAAAGGAAGAAAACGATAGCAAAGATCAATAAAATAAAAGCTTGTTCTTGAGAAGATAACAAAATTGATAAACCATTAGACAGACTCATGAAGAAAAAATGGAGGAGACTCAAATCAAAAGAATTAGAAATGAAAAAGAGAAGTAACAACTGACATTGCAGAAATACAAAGGATCATGAGAGATTACTACGAGCAATTATATGCCAATAAAATGGACAACCTGGAAGAAATGGACAAATTCTTAGAAAAGCATATCCTTCTGAGACGGAACCAGGAAGAAATAGAAAATATAATCAGACCAATCACAAACACTGAATTGAAACTGTGATTAATAATCTGCCAAGAAACAAAAGCCCAGGACCAGTTGGCTTCCCAGACAAATTCAATCAAACATTTAGAGAAGAGCTAACATCTATCCCTCTTAAACTCTTCCAAAATATAGCAGAGGGAGAAATACTCCCAAACTCATTCTATGAGGCCACCATCACACTGATACCAAAACCAGACAAGATGTCATAAAAAAAGAAAACTACAGGTCAATATCACTGATGTGCATGGATGCAAAAATCCTCAATGAAATACTAGCAAACAGAATCCAACAGCACATTAAAAGGATCATACACCATGACGAAGTGGGGTTTATCCCAGGAATGCAAGGATTCTTCAATATACGCAAATCAATCAATGTGATACACCGCATTAAAAAATTGGATAATAAAAACCATATGATAATCTCAATAGGTGCAGAAAAAGTTTTCAACAAAATTCAACATGCATTTATGATAAAAACTCTCCACTAAGTAGGCATAGAGGGAACCTACCTCAACATAATAAAGGTCATATATGACAAACCCACAGCCAACAATGTTCTCATTTGTTAAAAACTGAGACCAT
This sequence comes from Balaenoptera ricei, assembly GCF_028023285.1. Taxonomy (NCBI): domain Eukaryota; kingdom Metazoa; phylum Chordata; class Mammalia; order Artiodactyla; family Balaenopteridae; genus Balaenoptera; species Balaenoptera ricei. Next base: position 18,180,778 of record NC_082651.1, on the reverse strand, counting down.
TTCCTCTAACATCAGGAACAAGACAAGGGTGCCCAATCTCACTATTATTCAACATAGTTTTGGAAGTTTTAGCCATGTCAATCAGCGAAGAAAAAGAAATAAAAGGAATCTAAATCGGAAAAGAAGAAGTAAAACTGTCACTGTTTACAGATGACATGATACGATACACAGAGAATCCTAAAGATACTACCAGAAAACTACTAGAGCTAATGAATCAATGAATTTAGTAAAGTAGCAGGATACAAAATTAATGCTCAGAAATTTCTTGCATTCCTATACACTAATGACAAAATTCTGAAAGAGAAATTAAGGAAACACTGCCATTTACCATTGCAACATAAAGAATAAAATACCTAGGAATAAACCTACCTAAGGAGACAAAAGACCTGTAGGCAGAAAACTATAAGACACTGATGTAAGAAATTAAAGATGATACAAACAGATGGAAAGATATACCATGTTCTTGGAAGAATCAACATTGTGAAAATGACTATACTACCTAAAGCAATCTACACATTGAATGCAATCCCTATCAATCTACCAATGGCATTTTTCACAGAAATAGAAAAGAAATTTACAATGTGTATGGAAAAACAAAAGACACCAAATAGCCAAAGCAATCTTCAGAAAGAAAAACCGAGTGGAGGAAACAGGCTCCCTGAGTTCAGACTATAATACAAAGCTACAGTAAACAAGACAGTATGGTACTGGCACAAAAACAGAAATATAGATGAATGGAAAAGGATAGAAAGCCCAGAGATAAATCCACACACATATGGTCACCTTATCTTTGATAGAGGAGGCAAGGATATACAATGGAGAAAAGACAGCCTCTTCAATAAGTGGTGCCTGGCAAACTGGACAGCTACATGGAAAAGAATGAATTTAGAACACTCCCTACCACCATACACAAAAGTAAAATAAAAATGGATTAAAGACCTACATGTAAGTACAGACACTACAAAACTCTTAGAGGAAAACATAGGCAAAACACTCTATGACAAAAATCACAGCAAGATCCTTTTTGACCCACCTCCTAGAGAAATGGAAATAAAAACAAAAATTAGAAAATGGGACCTAATGAAACTTAAAAGCCTTTTCACAGCAAAGGATACCATAAACAAGATGAAAAGAAAGCCCTCAGAATGGGAGAATATATTTACAAGCAAAGCAACTGACAAAGGACTAATCTCCAAAGTATACAAGAAGCTCATGCAGCTCAGTATCAAAAAAACAAACAACCCAGTCCAAAAATGGGCAGAAGACCTAAATAGACATTTCTCCAAAGAAGATATACAGATTGCCAACAAACACATGAAAGAATGCTCAACATCACTAATCATTAGAGAAACGCAAATCAAAACTACCGTAAGGTGTTCCCTCACACCGGTCAGAATGGCCTTCATCAAAAATCTACAAACAATAAATGCTAGAGAGGGTGTGTAGGAAAGGGAACCCTCTTGCACTGTTGGTGTGGATGTAAATTGATACAGCTACTATGGAGAACAGCATGGAGGTTCCTTAAGAAACTAAAAATAGAACCACCATATGACTCAGCAATCCCACTCCTGGACATATACCTTGAGAAAACAATAATTCAAGAAGAGACATATACCGCATTGCTCATTGCAGCACTATTTACTGTAGCCAGGTCATGGAAGCAACCTAAGTTCCCATCAACAGATGGATGGACTGATGAATGGATAAAGAGGATGTGGCACATATATACAAGGGAAAATTAGCCATAAAATAAATGAAATTGAGCTATTTGTAGTGAGGTGGAGGGACCTGGTGTCTGTCATACAGAGTGCAGTAAGTCAGAAAGGGAAAAGCAAATACTATATGCTATACTAGATTCTATATATGGAATCTAAAAAAAAAAAAAAAAAAAGATTCTAATGAACCTAGGGGCAGGGGCAGAAGAGGAATAAAGATACAGACATAGCGAATGGACTTGAGGACACAGGGAGGGGGAAGGTTAAGCTGGGGCAAAGTGTGATAGTAACACTGACATATATACACTACCAAATGTAAAAAAGCTAGTCAGAAGCAGCTGCATAGCACCAGGAGATCAGCTTGGTGCTTTGTGACCACCTAGAGGGGTGGGATAGGGAGTGTGGGAGAGAGACACAAGAGGGAGGAGATATAAAGATATATGAATACATATAGCTGATACTTTGTCATACAGCAGAAGCTAATACAACATTGTGAAGCAATTATACTTCAATAAAGGTGTTTAAAAAAAAGTAACCTAGAACAGTTTGAGGCCTACAGGATACATACAGTTAATGGCTCACAGGATATAATTCACACAGTTAAAATGTACAATTCAGTGGATTTTTATATATTCACAGAATTGTGCATCCTTCACCGCAATCAATTTTAGAACTTTTTCTTTACCCTCATAAGAAATCCTGATCCCAAACCTCCTTTCCCACTAGCCACAAGCAGCCACGAATCTACTTTCTATCTCTGTAGATTTGCCTATTATGGATAGTTCATATATTTAAATTCATACTATAAATGGTCTTTTGAGACTAAATCCTCTACTTAGCCTTATGTATTCAAAGTTCATTTATGTTGTAACCTGTATCCGTACTACATTCATGGTTTGTTTGTTTGTTTTGCTCTTGTGTTCAATTATAGTTTTCATTACAGAAATGAGTTTTTTTAACTCTATCTTTTAGAAGCTTTTATGCTAGCTTACTACCTTCCCAGATAGCAAGTAATTTCTATGGGACTCAACAAATGTCTCATGGAGAAAATCAGCCATTCATTTGGAGATCCTCAATTTTCCGATTTGTTGTATAAGCTCCACATGACTCTAGGAAGCTTTGTTAGTGACCCTTTCCTAATATTAGGATTTTTATTCTTTCTGCTCCTTCCACCTGTAATGTTTTTGATGTGCATCACTTACTCTATGCTTTTATTCTTAAGGTGGGGAAACACCTTATATATTTCAGGGAAAATATGGAGACCAATTTTTCTGCAGAAGAGTTAGTGTTTGAGTATTAGAGTATCAGGATAGAGAACATGAGACATACCTGGGACTAGACACTTTGTAAGAAATTTAACTTTTATTTAGAATGGGATGGTAAACCACTAGGGGTTTTGTTCAGAGAAACTGCATAATTTTACGTATGTATGTATGTGTGTATTTATTTATATTATTGTTGAGGTAATTGACATATAACTGTGTAAGTTTAGGGTTTACCAAAAGTGTTGATTTGATACATTTGTACATTGCAATATGAATACAACTGTAGCATTAGCTAACATCTCTATAATGTCGCATCATTATCATTTCTTTTTTGTGATCATGCAATTAAGATTTACTCTCTCAGCAATTATTTGTATATAAACAGTGTGATTGTTCATAATCACTATGCTGTGCATTAGTTCTCCAGGACTTATATATTTACTAGTTGCAGATTTTTACTCTTAAACAATATCTCCCCAATTCCTCCACTCCTCAGACCACTCTTCTGCTTGTTCTACTCTCAGTCCATAGATTGTGGTCTGTTTGTCTGCTAGCATTCCATTTATCAGACTTGATCTCTCTGCTGCACTTGGGAGTGCACACAAGGAATCACTGCAGAGTGGGGGCAGGTGTGGGTTTTGCACTCAGGGCTGAGGGTGCCCAAGTACTTAGTGGGTGGATCCTTGTCTGGGGTACTCCCAGAACGACCAGACTTCCTGCTGAAGTCCTGGATGTAGACAGCAGAAACCTCCTGCCTTTAATGCCCTTTGATATTCTTATCTGCCTCTTTTCCTATCTCCTCCCTCCCCCAAGACATGGAAGTTCTGTCTCAGTACTCTGGGAGATAGTGGAGAGAAATCGGTTTCTCCAGCTAGGTCCTTGTACAACGGGAGTAGCTGGGTACTTACTCACTACTCTCTTTTTCCTGTGGGAGAGAACCCTTCTTCCGCAGAGTTCAGCCTTAGAGTTCAGCTCTGCACAGAGTGGCTTTGGGGCGTGTGTGGCACTGGCATAGCTCTCCTTACAATCTCCACTGAATCCAAACTCATATATATATATATATATATATATATATAATCTCCAATGGTGTGCACCTAGATCAACACACACCAGGTTTTTTTCCTGATCAAAGTGAGAGGGGTTGGGGTAGATAATCATGTCGGGATCTCTTGATGTGGCTGAATGGAGGAGAATGATCCTTTGAAACAACAGCAATAGAAACAACAAGAGCAGAAGCAGGTGATATTTATTGAGCCCTTTATTTATGCCAGGTATTGTGGTAAGCCCTTTACACATATCATCATATTTAATCGTTGCAGCAACCTACTGAAGTAGGTTGGAACATTCTATATCTCTTTGACACTTGAGAAAATTTCGGAGCAAAGAGGTTAAGTTATTTTTCCAATACCAGGAGGTAGAGCCAGGATCCAAGATAGGCTGTTTGACTCAAGAACATTTTAGTTAACCACTGTACTCACTGTATCCCAAGAACAACACAAACACATGTGAGAAAAAATGCTATGGAATAATGATAATGCTAAGTATTTAATGGAGGAAATAACATACCTAAATATATGGCATACACTGATTTGTTACATTTGAATGAAATCCAAACTATACTATCAAGATTAGTGTCCAGAATTCTTCAAATTATTAAAAAAGAGTCTTCAGTTTTCTTAAACAAATATTCTTAGGAATGGTTGGGGGTGGGGGATGGCTAATACATGTTCAGTGTTGCAACTCTGTGAAAGACCTTGGTGTTGCGTTTTATTCGTGCAAGTTCATTCAAATCAAAAGCACCCATTTGGTAAATATTAGTCTTCCATTTCAAAAATAAATGAAAGCACAAAATTGAGATGATAAAAACTAGAAGCAAGTATTTGTATAATGATCATCAGAATTAGGCTCAGTTACAAGTATCTCTGCCTCCAAAGATTCAAAAAACCATGCTCTTTTCTTTATTACCCTGCCTATCATAAGATTCTGTTTAATAGCTTCCTGTTATCTCAATTCATTGATATACCACTATTACTGGCTTGATAGAGAAGTGAGAAGTTGGTTTAGAGAAGTTGATGGGTTAGAAAAATTAAAATGTGAGATATGTTATAATCATTCAAAAATTATATTTGGATAATTGTATATTTTATAAATGTTTATGTAATATATACTTGTGTAATCATGCATCGTATATAATTTACATATATATTATTTAAAATATATTTTTTAAAGAAAATTTAAATAATTTAGAAACCATGATTACCTTTTAAATGTTAAGAATCTTGAAATAAACAGGTAGAGCATGCCTTTATGTAACAGTTGAATGTGGTCTTTTGATGCAACACCCAGACATCATTTTCATCTTTGAGGCTGAATCCAAAATGTCACTTCATAAGCTTATGCCTGTAAAGGGCAATAGTTTTATTGACCGCCCTATGCTGAATTGAGCTGTCATTCCTCTGTGCGTCTTCTGACCTCATATTCTCCTGATTATATAATGCCTATCAAAATGAGTTTTGTCTCCCTGCTAAATGTGAAACAGCTCAGGGAAAAAAGGATCCTTATTAATCCTTGTATTCTATGTACTTAAGTAAAGTGTTCAATAATGTATGTTAAAGTATATTCAAATGTATTTACCTTGCAGTATCTCCTAACTTTATCATAAGATTACACCTTTGCTCTAAATTTTACCAATTTCTCTGAGACTCTGATGCATTAGTTGTATACCTTTTCTTTTCTTTTCAATAGTATTTTGTCACCTCAAGTTTTTCATTACAGCATCTATGTGTTCAGGCTTTTACAGGTTGTTGAGTGTGTGAAATTCATTAGACATGAAATTAGGTGGCTGAAGATAAACTTTGGAAAAATACTTGGAGGTTGTCGACAGTGGATTGAAGGTGGAAATGAAGTGAGTGTGCTGGAGGAGATAAACTGAAATCAAGGATAGTAGTTGGGGAGCTATCACTGTAGCTCAAGTGAGAGATGATGAATCAGCATTGGAAAGGGTTTTTCATAATGAGTAAAAAAGTACATGGAACAAGAACATGGTACATGATGGGGTAAGAGAAAGGAAGAAAACTAGAATGACTTCCACATTGTTAGCCAAGATAAATACATAGACCTTTTATTACAAAATGCTTTATTATTAAAACTCTCCCGCAACTATTTATCCTTTGCCACTTTTAAAGAATTTTTGATGTTTTTGAAGACTTTCCCTTTCTCTCCTCAAGATTCCAGATATATTTTCCTTGCCTCCATCCATCATCAAGTGAGAGTTGATGTGTTACTAAGCTCAACTTTTTTTGCCTGTATCTGGGACAATGTAAATAGAAGTTTATAGAAATTAAGATATTGGTATAGTAGTGACCTTATAGTAAACAGCTCTTATTAACTTTCTGAGTTCATTTGAGCCAGCACTCAATTTGTATTTCTACATTTTCTGTGAAAGTGTCTTGATTTGAGTTTTATAAAATAGTTACAAGTAATAATTCATGGAGTATCTGTAAACATTTTGATTTTCAAAAGAATTTAAAAGCAAGGTACGTTTAAAGAATGATATTATTTCAACTGCATATTGTCTAGCATGATGATGTCTGATGAGGTCATATGGAGTTAGTATGATGGATATAAAATCTTTCCAAAAAGTACTAATTTTTATCTTCTTTTTTGGAAATTGAATTATCTTTTCTAGAGTCCAATATATCACACTATAGAATTTTATAATGTTTTCAGTTTTACTTTTATACCTTACAAGATGGATAAATCAGTTTATTCCAATAACAACATTAGATTCATTCTCCTATGTTAGAGCATTCTAGCTTAAGAATTATAATTCTAGACTCTAGTTCTGAAATGTCAACTTCAAGGGATTAATTTTTCATCAGTATTCTCTTTTTTAATGGGAGTACATCCACATAAATGTGGAAACATGAACAGTTAATATAAATATTTTTCTCAAGCCATTTATCTCCTCATATTGAAGTATTATTGGACAATTTTTAAAATTCTGGTCTGATGTATCCAAAATATAGGCATAAGGGCTTACTGAGTAGAAACATCCATTTTGCAGAATGATGACTGCAAATTTTTTTTCACATTTTTCAGATACAAGTCTTTATCAATAAAAAAATGGTGATTAGAAAAAATGACCATATTTGGATTGGTGCAACTTGATAAATAAATGGAATAACTACACCCTATTTTTTCTTCCATAGTGATGACAGTTTCATCTTTTTATAAGTATAGAATGATGCCATAATAAAAAAAAAACACCATTCCAAATATTTTTGTAGAATGGAGTGCTTTTTTTCTGCTTTTCACAAGAAAGAATACAATAGTAAGATAATCAAAATTGTGGCATGTTTCCATAAGAGCTAGCTACTTTCCTTTTCCAAGCAAAAATTCCCCTTGAGTCCCAAGGAGTACCACAAAAGTGTGGGGATGGGGTGAGAGTCACACCAAAAGACCAGTGAGTGGAAATACAGTAACAATTATGAGCTCACACTGCATCAGTTATATAACACTGAGCAAGCATTCTTGATCAGTACCATATTTTTACAACTGTATCATCATACAACTGCACTATATTACTGACTAGTGTCCTCTGATGACCTACTCAAAACCAGACTTTTCTTCTACTCGTATGCCTTACTACATGATCAATGGCTTTATCTATTTATTTATTTTTCAAAAATAGAACTTTTCCCTTGTTAAAATGAGTTCCCTGGGTGACAGTTCTCCTTTCTAGATTCCATAATCCTCTAATTCCTTATGGTTATTGTAGGCCTATACTTTTGGTATTTAAAACTTAGAAATATTAATTTTAATACTCTCATTTGAAAATGAGTGTAAATTTTTTCCTCCATTTCCCCCCAGCCTGACCTAATCATCCATGAAGTGCTCTGAGCCTAATGTAGTTCTCCAACTCTTATCTCCCAAATGATTTATTACATTCATTGTATTTGGTAATCATTCTTAATTAATTTGACTTGTAATATCTCATCTTGTATTGGACAGATATTTATGTACAAATTATTATTTATCCTACCTTGTTGTACTTTACTTTTTCCTGAGTTGATTAGATTATTCTGGAATGTGTTCTCCACTGTGTATTTTATCACTCACAATAATATAGTTTTTTTAAATGAGTCACTTTATATGCTGATAAATTTCGAAACAAGCCTTGGATTTCTCCTTGTTTCTTTTTCTTTCTTTCTTTCTTTCTTTCTTTCTTTTTTTTTTTTTTTTTTTTTGCTTGCAATCCTGTACTATAGTTTTTGTTCTGTTTTGTTTTTAACATCTTTATTGGAGTATAATTGCTTTAGATTGTTGTGATAGTTGTTGCTGTATAACAAAGTGAATCAGCTATACATATACATATATCCCCATATCCCTTCCTTCTTGCATCTCCCTCCCACCCTCCCTATCCCTCTCCTTGTTTCTCTATGCTCTACTCTTTTTTAATTTACAAGCTTTCAAAGAAAAGATTATCAATTACAGTTTAAATCTTAGAATAAAAGTCAAGTGATAATATGTGAAAAAACCATGTTCTGTATTAAACTTTGAGAACTTAGAGAATAGCATTTACCTAAATGAGAGAGTCTCATTAATATTTTAAAAACCTAATTTCCATAAACAAAGAGAGATATGTTATAAAACCCACAGGCAAGAATTTAGATGTGGCTCTAAAGATTTGCTGTAGAAGCTGGTAAATCAGGAGCCATATTATTTTCCCAATGGTTCCAAGGCCACACAAGTCTTGAACTTTATTCAGAGAGACTGATTCACTATTTGGATTTGAGGTGTGCTTTGCTTCAGTTATCTTTGCTTTACACAGCCTCTCAGATCAAAAGTTCAGCAGACTATGCAGTATTTTTTTTTTTAAATGTAATCCCAAAGTGTCAAAAAAGACAACCAGTTTGAATCATATCTTATCTCTCTTTCTATAGAACTGTGCCCAAGAAATGGAATCATTCATTTTGCTTCCTACATTGCATAGGCTGTTAGAAAAGAATCTCTGAATAGAGAATAGATATAAGCAAATTATCCATGAATAGTTTGTGTCTAGGAGGAAAATGGGTGGGATTGGTAGGAGAGATTATTGACATCCATAAAACAAGTACTAGTAAACAAAAATTACAAAGGACAATTACCTTTTATTTCCTTTTAACTAAGTTCATTGTACTGATTTTTGGTTGTGATCCTAAAGCTTTAATCTGACTCCCAACTGTGATTTTTCCTTTTTCTATTGAACCGATTAGATATTTTTAGTTACACCAAATTGACACTCAATATTTTCTTAAGTATCAGTTTTTTTGTTGTTGCTTTGTTTTGTTTTTACTTTTTTACCTCTCAGTTATTTAGGACTCTCCTTTTTTGATGCATATTCAAATCTTGCTTCCAGCCTCCTTGCCCACTAGTATGTGTATAATTCATATTGTTGAGGTAAAATTATTATTTCTACTCTCAGTAAAAAGTCATAGTTCTCATGAGTAAAAATATTTTCCACAAAAGTATTCTTATAAATACTAGTTATGGAAAAATAAAGTGGACAAATATGTCCACTTTAGGACATAGGGATAAGAAAATATCCCTCTTACTTTCATGAAATAGAGCTAAAAACCCTGAACATTATAAATGAAACAAACATAAGGAGATTGTTAAAAATGGATAGAAGGTGAAAAACATGTTAAAAATAGAGAGAAGGTGAAAAACCTGTTGGAAACTTGTTGTAGGAATGATATAATGGCAAGTGCCCACTCAGGATATTGGAAAATCCAGGAAATCAGAAAGCTGCCAAACAAAAGTTGAGTAGAGACTCTAGATTTCTGCACTCATCAGGCTGTATAGAGGTACCTCAATACTCCAGCAATGAGGAAGCATTAAAGAAAAGTGAGTGAAGAGAGAAGACTTCATTCCAAACTCAGCTTAACAAGAACACCCACCCTGACATGCCAGTGGAGACCATGTGGGGAGCTTAGATTCAACCCTTAGCTAGTGGTAATAAGATGTCCCTTCTCCCCTCACTCCCCTGGGGTTACTTAAGGCAAAACCTAGTGAAATGTCAGGATTTTCACAGCTGCTTAGTGGTAGGAACACACTCCCTTTGCAATGTTGGTGGAAGCAAAGTGAGGAGCAACAACAAGGTGTCCTTTCCCATCCTAGTCAAGGAGTTATTAGCAGAGGCTTAGCAGGGATCCTAAATCCCACTCTCATCATGCAGTAACAAGGATTTCTTCCCTCTCCTAATGTCAATGAAAGTCAAGGGGGAGAACCTGGAATTTTTCTTCCACATGACAATAACTGGGCAGCACCTCCTTCTCCAGCAACAATAGTGTCTGAATGTGCAGCTAATGGACAAAATTTAATTAAGATCCAGAGTTTCTTAACATAATACCACAAATGCCTAGATTTTAGTTAAAAGTCGTTCATCATACAAAGAACAATGAAGTTCTCAACTGAATGAGAAAAGACAATCAACAGAAAATAACACCAAGGTGACACAGATGTTAGAGTTATGTGACAAGGATTTAAAGCAACATTATAAAAATGTTTCAGTGAGCAATTACAAGCATATTTAAAACAAATGCTAAAGAATTAAAAGCTTCAGCAAATCAATAGGAGATACAAAGAAGACACAGACAGTTTAGATTTAAGGAATACAAAAACCAAAACCAAAACAAAACAAAAACACAAAACTCCATGAATGCCTGAACAGTGGAATGTGGAGGACAGAAGAAAATATCAGTGAAATTGAAGACAGAACAATAGAAATTAACCAATCTTAACAAAAGGGAGAAGTAGACTAAGAAAAATTGAGGAGTTTCAGAGATGTTTTGAAATACACTGTAACAAAGATTTAACATTTATGTCATTGGAGTCTCAGAAGGAGAAGTGTAATCCAAAAAAAAAAAAAAATCAAACATTTAATAGTGAAAATTTGCCCAATTTAGCCAAGACATAAAACTATAGATACAGGAAGCTAAGTGAACCCCAATTTAGATACCTTAAAAAATTCATGCCAAGGCACATAAGAGTTCAATCTGTGAAAATTAGAAACAAAGATAAAATCTTGAAAGCAGTCCAAAAGAATCAATACATTACCTATAAGAGAAAAACAATTTGAATGACAGATATTTCAACAGAAACTATGGAGACTGGAATAAAATGGTGCATATCTTAAGTGCTGAAAAAACTACCAACCCAGAATTTGATATTGAGTGAAAATATTCTTGAGTAAGAAAGGGCAAATCAATACATTTTCAGGTGAATGAAAACTGAGAGAATTTGTTGCTAGCAGATATATCCTAAAAAGACAGCTAAAGTACATTCTCTAAAAGAAAGTAAATGACAAAAGAAATAATCTTGGACATCAGAAAGGAAGAAAGGATAATGGAAAGAGCACAGTTCTTAATAAATAAATAGACTTTGTTTTTACTCTTGTGTTTTCTAAATTATGCTTGATTATTGAAGCAAAAATTTTAATATTGTTTAATGTGGTTCTCCATATACAGAGAGAAAATGTGTATACAAATTATATTATAAAAAAGGATAAAGAGAGATAAGATTTCTACACTCCACATGAATGGGTAAAATCTTCATCATCAATAGAAAGAATAGAATGCTATAGATTATGTATGTATAATAAATACAAAAGCAACCACTAAAAAATTCTGTAAAAGATATCACTCTGAAACATTATCAATAAATCAATATGAAGTTATAAAAATTTCCAATAATCCCCAGCAAGGGCAGAAACAGGAGAGGGAGAAAGAGAGAATAAGGAGAAAGCAACAACAAAAATTAAATGACAGACTCATTCCCTACCATACTAATAATTACATTGTATGTAAATAGTCAAAACACACCAATTAAAAGACAGAGATTGTCAGAGTAAAAAAGAAAAAAAAAAAAAACAAAGAAAGAAGGAAAGAAAGAAAGAAAAGGAAAGAAAGAAAAAAATTAATTATTCACAAGAAGCTCAATTCAAATATAATTATATACATAGGTTGTAAGTAAAAAGATGGAAAAAGATATACCATTCAGGCAATCAAAGAAAAGCAAGAGTGCCTATATTAATGTCAGATAAGATAGACTTTGGAATAAAAAAAGTATCACAAAAAGAAATCTCAAGGCCCAAATGATTTTACTAGAGAATTTCACTACATATTTAATAAAGAATTAACACCAAGTCTACACAATTTCTACCAGAAGATAGAAGTGGAGAGAATACTCCCCATCTCATTTACCTGACACCCAAACCAGACAAAGGCAGGATTAAAAAAAAATAAAGAACTATAGACTATCATATTTCAATAATATAGATGTAAAAATCTTAATAAAGTATTGCTAAACAGAATTCAGCAATATATAGAAATAATTATGTACCAACACCAAGTGAAGCTTATTCCAGGGAGGGAATTATCATTCAATATTTGAAAATCAGTTAATGTAAACCACAATATTAACAAGGTAATGAAGTAAAATTCTAGAATCATATGAATTGATGCAGAAAGCCCATTTGAAAATATTCAACACGATTCATGATAAAAACTCCAAGGAAAATAGGAATAGAGAGGAGCTTCCTCAACTTGAAAAGAACAATTACAAAAACCTAATGGTGATATCATAATTAATGGTGAACAACTAAATGTTTTTTTTTCTCTATTATCAAAGAGGCAAAGAGATTTTCTCTAATCACTGATATTCAGCATAGAACTGGAAGTTCTAATCACCGCAAGCAGAAAAGGAGAAATAAAGACATATATATTGGAAAGAAAAAATAAACAAATTCTCATTTGCAGATGATATGGTAGTCTGTGTATAAAATCCCAATGAACCTAAAAGGGAAAAAAAGTATCCTGGAATTAATAAATGATTTAAGAAGGTCACAAGACACAGGATCATGCACCAAAGTCTATTTCATTTCTATATACTAACAATGAATATGAAGTAAACCAAAGTTTAAAAATATGATAATATTTACCAACACTTGAAAAGAAAATACTTAGGTATAAATCTAAAAAAACAAGTATAGTGCTTGTATGCTGAAATTACAAAATGCTGATGAAACAAATCAAAACGATTTGTTAAATAAATCAATAGATAGACTATGTCCATGTATAGGAAGACTCAACACAGTAATTATGTCAATTATATATAAATTGATTTATAGATTTAATGAAATTCCTCTCAAAAAACCCAGTATTTTTTTGTAGAAATAGAAAAGGATATTCTAAAATTGACATGAAAAGGCAAAAGGACTAGACATCTAAAACAATTTTGAAATAGAATAAAGTGCAATGAATCATCTACTAATTTCAAGATTTATGTATAAGCTACGGTATATATGGTACAGTACTGTTCTGTAGAAAAATTAAAACTGTGTGGTTTTGGCCAAAGGATAGACATGTAAGTCAGTGGAAAGGAATAGAGAACCCAGAAAAAGAACCAAAAAACTGTGTTCAATTTATTTTTGATACAAAAGAAATTAAATGGAAAAAGGACAGATTTTTCAACAAATGAGGCTTGAAGCATTGTACATATGTAAGCAAAAAATAAAATGAGACAAGATGTAACTCTCACATGTTACATAAATATTAACTCAGAATATATCATGAATTTAAATGTAAAATGTAAAACTATAAAACTTTTAGAAAAATATGAGACAAACTTCAGGATCCAGGGCTTAAGAGTTCTAGATCTGACACTAAAAACATAGTCCATAAATTTAAAGATTAATAAATAAATGCTAGTAAATAGAAAGCTATAGAGGACCTTCAAGTTGGCAGAGGAGTAAGATGTGGAGATCACCTTCCTCCCCACAAATGCATCAAAATACATTGACAAGTGGAACAACTCTTACAGAACACCTACTGAATGTTGGCAGAAGACTTCAGACTTCCCAAAAGGCAAGAAACTCCCCACGTACCTGGGTAGGGCAAAAAAAAAAAAAAGAAAAAACACAGACAAAAGAATAGGGATGGGACCTGCACCTCTGGGAGGGAGCTGTGAAGGAGGAAAGTTTCCACAAACTAGGAAGCCCCGTCACTGGCAGAGATGGGGGTTTGTGGGGGGAAGCTTCGGAGCCACAGAGGAGAGCTCAGCAGCAGGGGTGAAGAAGGCAAAGCGGAGAGATTCCCGCACAGAGGATTGGTGCCGCCCAGCACTCACCAGCCTGAGAGGCTTGTCTGCTCACCCGCCTGGGCAGGTGGGGGCTGAGAGCTAAGGCTTGGGCTTCAGAGGTCATATCCGAGGAAGAGGACTGGGGTTGGCGGCATAAACACAGCCTGAAGGGGGCTAGTGCACTACAGCTAGCTGGGAGGGAGTCCAGGAAAAAGTCTGGAACTGCCTAAAGACAAAAGACCATTGCTTCCGGTGCTCAGGGATAGGGGATTCAGAGCACTGTCTAAACGAGCTCCAGAGACGGGCATGAGTCATGGCTATCAGCACGGACCCCAGAGATGGTCATGAAATGCTAAGGCTGCTGCTGCAGCCACCAAGAAGCCTGCATGCAATCACAGGTCACTATCCACAACTCCTCTTCTGGGAGCCAGCGCAGCCTGCCACTACCAGGGTCCCCTGATCCAGGGACAACTTCCCCAGGAGGACACATGGCACACCTCAGGCTGTTGCAACTTCACGCTGGCTTCTGCTGCCTCAGGCTCACCCCCCATCCCATACCCCTCCCTCCCCCAGGCATGAGTGAGCCACGGGCCCCTAATAAGGTGCCACTTTAACCCCATCCTATTTAGTCTGAGAACAGATGCCCTCAAGTGAACTACACTAAGAGGTGGGCCAAATCCAAAGCTGAATGCCAGGAGCTGTGCGATCAAAGAAGAGAAAGGGAAATTTCTCCCAGCAGCCTCAGGAGCCATGGATTAAATTTCCACAATCAACTTAATGTAGCCTGCATCTGTGGAATACCTGAATAGAAAAGGAAACATCCCAAAATTGAGGCAGTGGATTTTTGGAGCAACTGTAGACTTGGACTTTGCAGTCTACATCTAATTTTCTTCTGGTTTTATGTTTATTTTAGTTTAGTATTTAGAGCTTATTATTATTGGTAGATTTGTTTATTGATTTGATTGCTCTCCTCCTTTTATTTTAAATATATATATATATATTTTTTTTTTCCTTTATCTCTTTTTGATAGTGTGTATGTGTATGTTCTTTGTGAGATTTTGTCTGTATGGCTTTGCTTTTACCATTTGTCCTAGGGTTCCGTCCGTCTTTTTTTTAAGTATAGTTTTTTACCCTTGTTATCATTGGTGGATTTGTTTATTGGTTTGGTTGCTCTATTCTATAAACAGACCAATCCCAAGTAATGAAACTGAAACTGTGATTAAAAATCATCCAACAAACAAAAGTCCAGGCCCAAATGGCTTCACAGTTGAATTCTATCAAACATTTAGAGAAGAGCTAACACCCATCCTTCTCAAACTCTTCCAAAAAATTGCAGAGGAAGGAACACTCCCAAATTCATTCTATGAGGCCACCATCACCCTGATACCAAAACCAGACAAAGAGCCTACAAAAAAAGAAAATTACAGACCAATATCACTGATGAATATAGATGCAAAAATCCTCAACAAAATACTAGTAAATAGAATCCAACAACACATTAAAAGGATCATACACCATGGTCAAGTGGGATTTATCCCAGGGATGCAAGGATTCTTCAACATATGCAAATCAATCAGTGTGATAAACCATATTAAAAAATTGAAGGATAAAAACCATTTGATCATCTCAATAGATGCAGAAAAAGCTTTCATTAAAATTCACCACCACGGGCTTCCCTGGTGGCGCAGTGGTTGGGAGTCTGCCTGCCAATGCAGGGGACACGGGTTCGAGCCCTGGTCTGGGAAGATCCCACATGCCGTGGAGCAACTGGGCCCGTGAGCCACAATTGCTGAGCCTGCGCATCTGGAGCCTGTGCTCTGCAACAGGAGAGGCCACGATGGTGACAGGACCGCGCACCGTGATGAAGAGTGGTCCCCACTTGCCGCAGCTAGAGAGAGCCCTTGCACAGAAGCGAGGACTCAACACAGTCATAAATAAATAAATAAATAAATAAATCAAAGAACGTGAATTTCTTAAAAAAAAAAAAAAAATTCACCACCACATTATGATAAAAACACTCCAGAAAGTAGGCATAGAGGGAACTTACCTAAACATAATAAAGGCCATATATGACAAACCCACAGCAAACATCATTCTCAATGGTGAAAAACTGAAACCATTTCCTCTAAGATCAGGAACAAGACAAGGATGTCCACTCTCACCGCTATTATTCAACATAGTTTTGGAAGTCTTAGCCTCGGCAATAAGAGAAGAAAAAGAAATAAAAGGAATACAAATCAGAAAAGAAGAAGTAAAACTGTCACTGTTTGCAGATGACATGATACGATACACAGAGAATCCTAAAGATACTACCAGAAAACTACTAGAGCTAATCAATGAATTTGGTAAAGTTGCAGGATACAAAATTAATGCACAGAAATCTCTTGCATTCCTGTACACTAATGATGAAAAATCTGAAAGAGAAATTAAGGAAACACTCCCATTTACCACTGCAACAAAAAGAATAAAATACCTAGGAATAAACCTACCTAGGGAGACAAAAGACCTGTATGCAGAAAACTATAAGACACTGATGAAACAAATTAAAGATGACACCAACAGATGGAGAGATATACCATGTTCTTGGATTGGAAGAATCAATATTGTGAAAATGACTATACTACCCAAAGCAATCTACAGATTCAATGCAATCCCTATCAAATTACCAATGACATTTTTTATGGAACTAGAACAAAAAATATTAAAATTTGTTTGGAGACACAAAAGACCCCGAATAGCCAATGCAGTCTTGAGGGAAAAAAATGGAGCTGGAGGAATCAGGATCCCTGACTTCAGACTATACTACAAAGCTACAGTAATCAAGACAATATGGTACTGGCACAAAATCAGAAACATAGATCAATGGAACAAGATAGAAAGCCCAGAGATAAACTCACGCACCTATGGTCAACTAATCTATGACAAAGGAGGCAAGGATATACAATGGAGAAAAGACTCTTCAATAAGTGGTGTTGGGAAAACTGGACAGCTACATGTAAAAGAATGAAATTAGAACACTCCCTAACACCATACACAAATACAAAGTCAAAATGAATTCGAGACCTAAATGTAAGACCGGACACTATGAAACTCTTAGCGGAAAACATAGAAAGAACACTCTTTGACATAAATCACAGCAAGATCTTTTTTGATCCACTTCCTAAAGTAATGGAAATAAAAACCAAAATAAAGAAATGGGACATAATGAAACTTAAAAGCTTTTGCACAGCAACGGAAACCATAAACAAGACAAAAAGACAACCCTCAGAATGGGAGGAAATATTTGCAAATGAATCAACGGACAAAGGATTAATCTTCAAAATATATAAACAGCTCATGCAGCTCAATATTAAAGAAACAAAGAACCCAATCCAAAAATGGGCAGAAGACCTAAATAGACATTTCTCCAAAGAAGACATACAGATGACCAAGAAGCACATGAAAATCTGCTCAACTTCACTAATTATTAGAGAAATGCAAATCAAAACTATAATGAGGTATCACCTCACACCAGTTAGAATGGGCTTCATCAGAAAATCTAAAAACAACAAATGCTGGAGAGGGTGTGGCTAAAAGGGAACCCTCTTACACTGTTGGTGGGAATGCAAACTGATACAGCCACTGTGGAGAACAGTACGGAGGTTCCTTAAAAAACTAAAAATAGAATTACCATACGATCCAGCAATCCCACTACTTGGCATATACGCAGAGAAAACCACAATTCAAAAAGACACATGCACCCCAATGTTCATTGCAGCACTATTTACAATAGCCAGGTCATGGAAGCAACCTGAATGCCCATCCAGAGATGAATGGATAAAGAAGAAGTGGTACATATATACAATGGAATATTACTCAGCCATAAAAAAGGAATGAAATTGGGTCATTTGTTGAGACATGGATGGATCTAGAGACTGTCATACAGAGTGAAGTAAGTCAGAAAGAGATAAACAAATATCATATATTAACGCATATATGTGGAACTTAGAAAAATTGTACAGATGAACTGGTTTGCAGGACAGAAATAGAGAAACAGATGTAGAGAACAAACGTACGGACACCAAGCGGGGAAAGCCAAGGTGGGGTGGGTGGGTGGTGTGATAAACTGGGCGATTGGGATTGACATGTATACACTGATGCATATAAAATTGATGACTCATAAGAGCCTGCTGTATAAAAAAAAAAATAGAGAAAACTTATTTATTAGGTTTATAGACGTGTGCAATTAAAAAAAAAAACTCTACTGTTACCTTGAAAAAAAAAAAAGGACTATACATTTTCCTATAAGCACAGCTTTAGTCACATCCAAGTTTTGGTATTATCATTCAGCTCAAATTATTTTCTAACTCTAATTGTGATTTGTTTCTTAGGGGGTTACTTAGAAGTAGTGTTTTTCATAACTTCTAGTCATTTTTTTGTTACTGATTTGTAGCTTAACTACATGTCAAGAAACACCCTTTGTATAATTTTAATACTTTGAAATTTGTTAAAATTTGTCTTATAGCACAATATGGCCAGTTTTAAAAATGTTCCAAGTGTGTTTGAAAATAATTTGTAATTTAAAGTTTTGGAGTATAGTGACTATATATCTACTTGTTGAATCAAATTTGCTGCTCACGTTATTTAAGGTTTTAATATCCTTACTAATTTTTTTTGGTGGGGGGTCTACTGGTTCTGTAAGAGGTATGCTCTATCAGTGAATGACAGCAGTATGTTAAATCTCCTATTATGATAGTGAAATTGACTATTTTTTCCTTGTAGCTCTGTTGCTTTATATAATTTGAAGTTAAGTGCATACAAATTTAAAACTTCCTCATAAATTGGACTTGTTGATATGAAGTGCCCTTGTTTATTTCTAGTAACGCTTTTGCTTTCAAGTCTACTGTAACTGTTATTATATAATTTCCTTTTGGTTTATATTTGCACAGTATATCTTTTCCAATTCTTTTACTTTCAACCTTTTTGTACCATTATGTTTTATTTATTTTTTTAATAAATTTTTAAAAATTAAAAAAAAAAAAACGTAAATCATTAAAGGATATTTTGGTTGTTTTGAGATCTGCAGACCTAAAACTTCATGAGGAATAAATTAAAATGCTTACATATTTTAGAGAAAAATACATATTTACATCATACTAACCATCCATTTTTAATATACAAAATCTCAATTCCTACATAGTGATCAATTACTTTTTATGTGACATAGGATTGCCATAAAATCATCAGAAAATGACAATCTTTTTTTACAAAAGTGCATGGAAGTTATAAAACTCAATTTTTAAGCAATAAACTAAAGAGAATTTTGTCACCAGGATAGATTAAACTTTTTGACTAAATGCATTTTCTTGCCAAAGGGGTTTACAGTACTTCATAGAATCTATTTTCCTGACAGAATTAATCATTGCATGTGACAAAATACAGCTCCTCAGAAAGGATTTAGCTTTCTCTCCAAATCCATTCCCTTTGTAGAAATATATTTTGCAAGACAGAAGCAGTTCCAAAACTCAGATTTCTTGGGGAGAAATGTATTTATATTCAGCAGTGTAAGTGTTTACAAGAGGTGGAAAGTTAGCAAATAGATTAGAGAAGGTGTGAAGGGTATATATTTTAGGTGCATGCTAGTTTTTACTTTGAATTAGAGTTTAGAATTTCAGAACTCAAAACACCATTCTGTAACTGGAATCGTTCCTCTTTCAATGAGTTCTGTATTAGGCACAAATTTTATTAGTTCTGTTTAGTTTAATGCATTACTAGAGTGAAAAAGGCATAGGACAGAGCAGAACACATGATCAGAAGAAACAATGGATGTTTCTGACTATAAATTTTGTAAATTCATGTTTTGAGATTCAACAAATGCTGTATTCAGCTGTTTGTAATAGTCATATACATGCATGCATGTATTTAGGAGAGGATCTAATGATTTAAGCTCTCTTCTCAAAAGGGCTCATGACGTAAAACATTAAAATTAAAGTCCAGAGAGACAGATTCAAACATTTGAGATGGGAGGTGGGGGAGAATTGTGGGAAGAAGAAAGTGAGAAATCTTCAAGCATTGGACAAGTATATCTATGGTTTTTGGTCAAGTGAAGGATATTAACCTTTAATTATATAACATCATTATAATGGAGAAGTGTATTTGATAATAATGTGCTTATTATACACTTGTAGCAGATTCAAATGTTATGAAGTATTAAAGTACATAAAGAAATATTTTTGATTAATCTATTTAATGTAAATAGTATTGATTTAAAAACCACCATTGTTGATTTACACAACAAAGAAAGAATCTTCTAATGGCAGGAAACTTTTCTCCTTGATCCCTTAGTGATGAATGGCTACATAATTTGTGTGGTCTACTGCCAAATGAAAATTTGGGACCCTTGTTCAAATTTTTTTTAAGAATTTCAAGTCTGTAACAGCAGAGCATGAAATCCATTTCTGGCCTTCCAGATCACACAGGGTTCTGAACAACCACAGAGATCAGATGTCTGTGATGCTAGCCCTGTCTCTAATTTTCAGAACATATGAAGATAGAAAAATAAAATAAAATGATGAAAACTCAGAGCCTCAAATTTGGCAACACATTTGTTAAAATTTGCATAGCCAGATTTAGTTTTTCCTCTTTTACTTTAGGGGTGTTTTGTCTTTGTATATATTCATCTAAAACCCATATATTGGGCACTATATGCAAGACTTGATGTAGCATACTAGAGATACAACAGGACATAGAATGGCCACAGGGTCTGCCCCCATGGGGCCTTCAGATTCTGTCTCCTATCTCATCACTCACTCTCAGAAAACAGCTCCAAATCAAAAGTCCTAGAAATGTGATAGAGGATATCACCCTGATTCTTTTACAACAACTTGTCATTCCATCTACAACCTTATTTACATCATGTCTCTCTTCCTTTTATTTTGTCAAGTGAGCAGAGTATCTCCCATCCTCTTGTTATTGATGGATCAGCGACTACAACTATGTTGCCCATTCTTAACTCTTCACAGACTTTGCTGCATCAGATAGTCCTCTTCCTTCACTATGTCCCACTAGCCATTAAAGAGATTGATATCTAACATCAGTCAACCCTATCCATTCCTTAACTCTGCAATTTGGCTTAAGTCATCTCCCTATTCTTTTCATTGATCCATTTTCCCCAAATCACACACAAATTCGTTTTTTATAATTTTCTTTTAAAAACTCACTTTTATTAAAAAGAAGGGATTCTTTTCATTCATTCTTTTCCTTTCTGCAGTTTTATACTATTAACAACATTCAAATTCTGTTTTTTTAATTTAATTTATCTTTTTCTTTACTTTTAAAAATATTTTGTAGAATATTTGCATATTGTTTAAAAGTGAGGAGTAAGAAGCACATAATCAAAATAGGAATTTCCTGTGCCTTCCCGATCTAGTCACAATTGGCAGGGTGGATATGTTTATATTCTTATGTTGGAATAATAGGAGAAAGAAGAATTGAGGGGAGGAGAAGTGGAGGTCACTAAATTGATGACTAAATCCTCCTGTACAATTTTAATATTTTTGACTATTTATAGTATGTGCTTTAATATTTCTAAACAATGCACTGTTATTTCATGCTTTGTCACTTCAAGTGAAGTATTTAGCTCCTGTAAGTGATCTTTCTCCCCCACAGTACATCCTTTCTCTCAAAATTCTTAGGAGATAATTTCTGAATAATTTAATAATTAATTTATATGACTATAACTATGTCATTCAGCTGAATCTAAATAAGCCTATGTTTTTTTATGCAACTTTTTGTTTTTATTAATGTCAGTACCTTGTTTAATTTCTTAGTTTTCTATGTCCTTCTACTTTCTCATTGCAGGTATCTAGAAAAAAGAAATTATGCTAACATATTATCTCTAAAACTTCTCTTATTATTTACTATAACTGTACCTTTAATATATGGTCTTCCAATATATACCTTTGCTTCTTATATTTCATTCTTCTATTTCTAGCAACACATTACATATCTTCCCTGATTTTTTTTCTTTCAGTGAGTTATTTGTAATAAGAAGACACCTTGTAGAAATTGAAAACTAAATCGTTAGTAGAGTGTTTGATTACATAAATACAAAAGTATAAACATCTTTTTCATCTGGATATGTACAATTGTATATAGAACTTTCCATACATATTGAACATTTGCTTTATGATTTGATATATTATCTTCATCTTCATAATCATCAACATCATTAACTGTCTAGTGTGCCCAGGTCTGTGGCAGTATTTACACAAAGACGATTACACCTTAACCAGTTTTGTTACCTAGAAGAAGCTAACAGATTTGTTCTTATTTTAATATCAAATTAAATATATTTTTACTGAGGATTAATTACCACTACAAAATCAATTATAGAATGTTTGTTAGATCTTTGAGGTCATTTGATTGTGCCAATATTCCCATATTTATACGTCTCTCTGATTTTCCAGAAACCATGACAGCATGGGTATGAAATATCAGTCAATCATTTTAGGCCAGAAAACACGTTCACATGTTTTAATGGCAAAGTTGTTTATTTCAGATTTACATCTGTTTCAGTAGAATGTAATACAAATGGGCCACTATTAGCATATATGTATTGTGTAAAGAAGTAATTTTAATAATCAAAACCAGTATCTTTCTTCTCTAGAAAGTAGAGTATGTTTTTTTTTTTTGGTTTGTTAGTTTCTGTTTCATGAGTATGTGTGTATATGCATAAATTATTCTTGATTAATGTTTAGCCCTTGTTTTGTACTATATGGACAGCCATAGATAGGAAAGATATATTCAGAATATCCAAAAGTTGCAAGCATTTTACATTCTCTCTGCAGTAGCTATAATCTTTCTTCAGTAGCTTCTGGGTGATAAAATTCAGTAATTCCATTCCAAAACCATTCATTTGGGAATCTCTGAAAGTATAAAATTTTACTATTTGCCCAGATTTACAAATGCACAATTTTAAATTACAGATTTCTACATAATATGGACACATTACCAAAAGATGTTTGAAATAAACATAAATATATATTGTTGGGAATATTTGCTATTCATGATGATGTTTTGTAAACTAAATATGTGGGAAACAGACTTGATTATCACAAACTATGTGTGCCTTTATGTCCTTGAATTTAATAGAAAGAGATGACATATACGATAATACTTCCTCAAGCCATCTACTGTTCTCCAGAGGCCTTTAGTCTCTGTTCAGCACTCCCTGTTGTGATTTTATCCTGCTGTTAGCTACTTACTTCATTTTACCTTCTATGTACAACAGATAAAAATGAGGATTTCTACTTGAAGATATTACATTTATTACAAATCTGAATTTTAGTTTTAATAGCAGTGCTTATTTTAAGGATGTGTCCTATGTTAATAACCTAGAAAATAAATTCCTGCATGAATGTAGTTCTCAGGACGAAGAAGTATTTATAGAAGATTATATAATCTCCCAAATAACAAACAAAAACTATGTACCAGAGCACATTTCCCTTAACATCTAGGATCCTGACCTGTCAGGCTTTGAATCTGAAGCCTCCTTGAAGCAGTCTTAGCTGGTTACTGAAATGCATTTGAGAAACAAAAACTATTCCTAGGCATTTTTAGTAAATGCCTGAGATAATCATTTTAACTTTTACAATAGGTTCACATAAATAATGTAACTGATTCAAGAGATGGATTAATTGCTGTTTCAAGTTTCTGTCAGTCCGGGAAATTTTGCAAGGATTGAACAAAGTTCTTAATATATCTCTGTTTTTATTCATTACATGGGGAAAGTGGAACAGTGCACCCTAAATCTCCTTTATTCTTCAGTTAGGTGTCCCCAAAGTGCCTCGTCATCTGCTGATCTCATAAACGCAAGAGTCTCTGTTTCACTTGGGGATGCAGCTCACACAAGCTCGCTCTTACTCGCACATTGTAGAAAGGTTACTTGAACAAAGCCAGAGAAAGTTTAGTGCTATTAAAAATCCATTAATCCAGTTTTAATGTCGTCTATAGCTTACCTCCTTCTTAAGATACCAAGATGCTCACACTTTTAAGAGTTTTGCATATAATGATTCATTTAATCCTCACATGAGCCTATAATGTAGGTAGTTTCATCATCCCAGTTTTACAAATGAGGAAACCAAGGCATAGAAATCTACGTTTTCAAGGTCATGAAGCTAGTAGCTAGAGAGTATGGCTACAGCGTCCATAGTCTTAAGCACCGCACTCTGCTATTGCGATTAAGTTTCTAATTAAAAAAAAAAAAAAAAAATCTGTCACTTTGGAAGTTATTTCTGTTCTTTTGGGAGTCAGCACTCAATTTCTACATTATTTATTTTTCTTAGGAATATAACGTATTTATTACTTGTAACACCTCACCCACAATATGCTGAAGTTGCTTCAACTCCTGACTGAGCATCCTCTCCTCTCTGTTACTGTTGTCAGGAACAGTACTGCCCAACAGGATGCCCTACAATGATAGAAATATTCTATATCTTCACTGGTTGATACATAGTCACTGAATAATTCCATCTGGCTAGAGGGGGTTTTAAATGTGAGCAGTGTAACTGAGGAAGTGAAATTTAATTTAATTTTTAAATGATAATTAAATTAAATTGAAATAATCACGCATGTCTAGTGACTTTCATATTGAACAGCGCTGGTCTTGAAATTTAGTTTTAACATCTTTGGGTAAAAACATGAAAACATAAATTTATTTTTACAGTCAACAGTTAAGCTGATTCCCTAGTATAATTTATATATTTCCCTACATGACAGCACTTTCTTATAACCCATGCAACCCTCTGATTCAATTTTCTTCTTGCTGTTGGAGGAAGGCTGGGAAACAAATAAGCAAATTTTAATAAGAAAAGTGCTTCATCTGTTAGGAGGTTGTTAAGTGCTAAAGAGAAATGAGAAACAGGGTGGGAAAGAGGTAGTATCAGGTAGTAAAAGTATATATGACAGTCTGGATAAACAAGTAAAGATGCAGTAACAAATAATCCCAAAAATTCAGTGGCATAATGCTACAGAATTTATTTCTCATTTATACTACAAGTTGAACAATAGTTGGCCATCTTGATCTGTTCATTTTAATCCATCAAGGATCCAGCCTCATAGAGTTTCCTCTTGACTTGTGTTTCAATAATTATAATAGCAGTAGAAAATGAGAGGGAATACAAGAACAAGAGTGAGAGTAAGATCAACAGCACACCAACAACTCTTAAAGCATTTGCATGGAAGTAACGCATAGCACATCTCTTTTTATTTCCTCAACCTAAGCAAATCACATGGCCACAGATTAACTCAAAGGGTCAGGAAAGTTTAGAAATCATCTGAGTCCATTCTTCTTATTAACAATTGCACTTAACCTTTCCTCAGTGAAGCAAATAAATATCTCATTCAGTGTAAACATGATAGACTTCTTTTGATCCAGAGATCAAAATTCTTAAAAGTTAATCAATGTGCTCTCTCTATATGTAATATATAATAGTAATATAGGCATAAGTGACTCCAATAAACACTCACATACAAAAGGGGGGACATAGGGGACATAAATTGTTAATTGTTTCTCAGTAATTCTTGAATCTTAATGGGAAGTTTATGAGTCTATCTTGCCTTGAATATGAAGAACATGTCAAAGTACTGGAAGATTGAAAAATCACTATTCTTAGTGGGAGAGCAACTTCTTTAGCCTAATTTTTACACAGAGTTAGAATTCCAAAGAAAAATTAAAATATTGAATGGCCAGAGACTTATTCTTTGAAGGTTCTAGTTTATATTTTAATACAGGCATACTTAATTTTATTGCATTTCAATTAATTGTGCTTCCAAGATATTGCATTTTTACAAATTGAAGGTTCGTGGCAACCCTGTGTTGAACAAGTCTATCAGCACCATTTTTTTCCAAAAACATTTTCTCACTTCATGTCTCTGTGTCACATTTTGGTAATTATTGTGATATTTCAAACTTTTCATTATTATTATATTTGTTATGGTGATCTGCAATCAATGATCTTTGATGTTACTATTGTAATTTGGAAGGGCACCAAAAATTGCATCCATGTAAGATGGCAAACTTCATCAATAAAGTGTGTGTTCTTACTGCTCCACTGACTGGCTATTCCTTCATTTCTCTCTCTCTCCTCTGACCTCCCTATTATTTAAGATGCAATAATATTGAAATTAGGTCTACTAATAACCCTACAATGGCCTCTAAGTGTTCAAGTAAAAGGAAGAGTCACACATCTCTCACTTTGTATCAAGATCTAGAAATGATTAAGCTTAATGAGGAAGGCATGTTGAAAGCCAAAATAAGCCAAAAGCTAGGCCTCCTGCACCAAACAGTTAGCCAAGTTATGAATGCAAAGGAAAAATGCTTAAAAGAAATTAAAAGAGCTACTCCAGTGAACTCATGAATGATAAGAAGGCAAAACAGCCTTATTACTGATATGGAGAAAATTGTAGTGGTCTGGATAGAAGGTCAAATTAGCCACAACATTCTTTAAGCCAAAGCCTAATCCAGAGCAATGTCCTAACTGTCTTCAATTCTGTTAAGGCTGAGAAAAGTGAGGAAGATGCAGAAGAAAAGTTTGAAGCAAGAAGAAGTTTGTTCATGTGGTTTAAGTAAAAAAGTCATCTCCATAATATAATAGTGAAAAATGAAGCAGCAAATGCTAATGTAGAAGCTCCAGCAAGTTATCCAGATCTTGCTAAGCTAATGAAGGTGGCTACACTAAACAACAGGTTTTCAGTATAAATGAGATACTCTTCTATTAGAAGAAGATATCATCTAGGACTTTCAAAGCTAGAGAGAGGAAGTCAATGTCAGTTAAGATTCAAATTACAGGCTGACTCTCTTGTTAGGGGCTAATGAAGCTGTTGACTGTAAGTTGGAGCCAATGCTCATTTACCATTCCAAAAACCTAAGGGTCCTTAAGAATTATGCTAAATTTACTCTGCCTGTGCTCTATAAATGGAACAACAAAGTCTGGATGACAACACATCTGTTTACAACATGGTTCACTGAATATTTTAAGCATACTGTTGAAACCCACTACTCAGAAAAAAGAAAATTCCTTTCAAAATATTACTGCTCATTGACAATGAACTTGTTTACCCAAGAGCTCTGATAGATATGTACAATGAGATTAATGTTGTTTTCATGCCTGCTAACATATCCATTCTGAAGCCCATGGTTCTAGGAATAATTTCAACTTTCAAGTGTTATTATTTTAAAAATACATTTCATAGTGCTATAGCTGCCATAGATAATGATTCATTGGATGGATCTGGAAAAAGTCAATTGAAAACCTCTGGAAAAGAGTCACCATTCCATATGTTGTGAAGAACATTTGTGATTCGTGAGAAGAGATCAAAGTAAATAGTAGTTTGGAAGAAGGTGATTCCAACCCTAATGGATGACTTTGAGGATTATAAGACTTCAGTGGAGGAAGTAAATAATATATGGTAGAAATAGCAAGAGAACTAGAATTAGAAATGGAGTCTGAAAAAGTGACTGAATTGCTGTAATCTCATGATAAATCATTAATAGCTGAGGAGTTGTTTCTTATGGATGATCAAAGAAAGTGGTTGCTTGAGATGGAATCTACTCTGGTAAAGATGCTGCAAAGATTTTTGAAATGACAACAAAGGATATAAACTTAATTGACAAAACAGTGGTAGGGTTTGAGAGACTTGACTCCAGTTTTGAAAGAAGTTCTACTTGGGTAAATTGCTATCAAACAGCATTGCATGCTACAGAGAAATCGTTCCTGAAAAGAAGAGTCAGGTAGTGCAGGCCGACCTCATTGTTGTCTTATTTTTTAAAAATTGCCACAGTCACTCCACCCTTCAGCAACCACCACCCTGGTCAGTCAGTCAGTAATGGTTACTGAAACTGAACCTGCAATTTCTTAGCGATATGTCTGTACCTAGTATTCCTATATGTTCTTTATTTGAACAATGAAAGAAGATACATGATTGTAAAAATGTATATATATATATATATATATATATATATAGTGTCTAAAGACTAAAAATGTGATAAAATTTACTAAAAGTTTTGCAGTTCAAAGAGAATTTTAAATATAATGTCTTATTTTTATCTCAATAGATACTATTTGATATCTAGTGATAGATATAGATAAGATATAGATAAAGATACAGATATATATATAAAGAAATCTAAGCAAATTTTGGTTCTTGGATGAGGTAGGTAGAGTCAATTTTTTCAATCTGGTCTTTTGTTTTCAAAACTTTGTTCTTTCTTTAGACCTTGCATACTACAAGGCTTGAATGATTAGAGAAAACTTTGTATATTGTGCAGATCCTTAATGGGTGGACTCAGAGAACAGACAAAAGAAAGAAATGATACTTCAAATGATAACCATGAAACTGGCAGAAAATAGAGATGAAATAATTTACCAACCATTCAGTCATCCCAATGTGTCATGCATTGAGATAAGCAAAACAAACATTCAAGAAAAGAAACTACATTCATGCAAAACTTTATCATAAAGGGAATGGGTGGCCTATGTTTTGAAGGATGATAGGGTTTTATTAAATAATAAAAATAAAGAAATACAGAAAGGGTCTTTTACTAATACCTGTAGAATATGCTATGTATGTGGTAAGTGTAGGAAACTGAGTTTAGATATGAGTAATGAGAAACAGATATTTAAAAATAGGAAGAACATTTTTTTTTTCTTTCAGAAATTACATTATAGTGGGCTCTTGAATTAATGGAGACAATTCTTATCTCATAGGCCAGTTGGTAAATCAGGCAATTCAATTGCCATGATAAACAGCCTTATTTCATCTGTTAAGTATTTTGTAAACTCTACTCTCTTCCATGGGATTAAATATCCATTTGAACTAATGAATAAGTCATTGACCACACAGAAGATCATTGAGTTACATACCTCCACAACTGTCCATTTAACAACCATGTGTTCTCTCAGATAAATGGGACAGAATACCTTATGTTGAACCCCTGGTAATCTTAACAGGAAGCATATTAATTGCATGACTAACATATTATGTGACTCCATTAAATGGTAACAGTAATTACATGGCTTCTAATTTAAACAACAGGCATTAGTGACTAATCTAATGAGGTACAAATGACCACACACTAATTCTGCATTTGTTTTATAGCTAGGAATAGGAACTGTGTTGTCAAGTGTAGAATTTATTTGAATAAAAGAGTTGCTATATTATTGTAAAAAAGAAAAAGCAACAAATGTTTTGAACATATTCCTTATACTTTAAAATGAAAATGTTGATGATTTCATTTCAAATTTTCTCTTCTGTTATCCTCATAGGTGTACTTTAAAAAAAGAAGAAGAAGAATTAGAATCTGTTAGGAAAAGCATAGCCTGTTTATTTCTTCTTTCTCATTCTCAGTTTTTCTGACATAACCAATGAAATTGCCATGTAGACTTTTCTTTCCCTGACTCACTTTTTATTTATGACCTAGCAACCCTTAGTGTCCCATAACTATATTAATTTGCTAGAGTCTTTGTGTTTACTTCTCTTCCCTGTATCCTAACTCAGGAACTCTATAGTAGTAATTTCCAATTTAGTGTGCAATTATGTCAATGCACTCCTTTTACTGTATAATTTAAACTTTTATATCATTCTTGAGCCATATCTTTGTGATTTTTAAATAGATTTTCTGTTCACACTGATCAGTAAGTTATGAGGGAAAGTAAAAGAATTTTTCTGGATCTCCTGAATAATAAAAAAGGTGTAATCACTTGTGTTAGGTCTTTCAATAGGTCTTTCTAAACTCTAATAATTCCACTGTTGAAGGAATAAAAGACTCAGGGAGTGTAATGGAATATTCCACTCCAAATGCATGTGATTATGTATACCAAAAATTACTACATGCACAGTTCCCACACTTTAGAAGTGAAGTTGTAACTTCACGTAGAAGAAACAAAACAAGGGCTTGCCTTATTATGAGGGAAACATTTCTCAAGTATTTTTGACATCAGGAAAAGAGAACAAGCACCTTACCACTCAAAGAAGAAAGTGATCAGGAAGTGTTTTACAAGTAAGGGGACATTTGAACTGATTCTTCAATGATGAAATTCAACAGGTTGACAGACAGATTGTTGAGAGGATTTCCATAGCTCAGGGTTAACATGTGAAGTGGAATTGTTGAGTTTGTAGATTGTGATTCATTTGCTGTAACTGAACAGCATATGGTGTGTGACTGTAACACTGAAATAATACATATTATAAAGGACTGTCATAAATAACAATACCATAAATATTATATCAAAGAATACCACAAATATCATGTACAGGAATACCATGTCAAGATACTTTATATTAACTTCTGTGTGGCAGAGAGCAGAGTCTCAGCAAGACATTCCACAATAAAAATTTTGTTGTAGACATAACCCTTGGCAGCAATGTTGAAGACAGACTTGATTATTAAGGCAGTGGTATAAGGTAGATAGATCAAGAAATGATTGGAATTATTTATATAGCAATATATATTCAAAGGGAAGGAAAATATTCAGCTTAACTTTTTGAAGCAGATGTAGAATGCTTTATAGCTGGTGGGAAGGAGATCAAATGGTCAAAAGAATTTGATATCACCAATAAAATTTGTGAAATATAAATCTTGGTAAAATTTGAAATACAATCGTTTAAAAATCACACAATTTCCATGAAGAGAGAAAAATAAACTCTTCTATAATTAGTATGAATAATCTTTACTTTCCATAATATTTTATCACACATAACCTATTAAGATATTGATAGTACTCTCAATATTTTTTCTTTCTTATTCTTCTTAAACTTGTTCTTGTTCTTTATGAACTTAACACCTACTCCGGTTGTGAGATAAATATTATGTAAGTTTCATTATTCCCTCAATTCCATTCAATGGAAACTAATCTAAACTTTCTTCCAAGAGTACCACCAGAATGAAAGATACTGCAGAATGCCAACAGCTCAGGATGAGGGTCTGAGAATGAAGATCACAAATTTAAAGGTTGGGAAATATACGTGTGTGTGTGTGTGTGTGTGTGTGTGTGTGTGTGTGTGTGCATATATGTCTGAATACATCTTCTGTGTATAAGAATAAAGTCATTGAATATGACTCACACTGCTCACAATGGCAAAGCTAGAGGCTCAGTTTTTTTTTTTTTTTTTAACATTTTCATTGGAGTATAATTGATTTACAATGGTGTGTTAGTTTCTGCTGTATAACAAAGTGAATCAGCTATACATATATCCCCATATCTCTTCCCTCTTGCGTCTTCCTCCCACCCTCCCTATCTCACCCTCTAGGTGGACACAAAGCACTGAGTTGATCTCCCTTGCTATGCAGCTGCTTCCCACTAGTTATCTATTTTTCATTTGGTAGTGTATATATGTCCATTCCACTCTCTCACTTCATCCCAGCTTACCCTTACTCAGCCATAAAAAAATGAAATTGAGTTATTTGTAGCAAGGTGGATGGACCTAGAGACTGTCATACAGAGTGAAGTAAGTCAGAAAGAGAAAAACAAATACCATATGCTAACACATATAAATGGAATCTAAAAAAAAAGTTCTGAAGAACCGAGGGGTAGGACAGGAGTAAATACGCAGACATAGAGAATGGACTTGAGGACACGGGAAGGACGCTCAGTTTTAAAATTCTATTTAGTTTAATTTTTTGCATTGAAAAATATATTAATTACAGTTAAAGAGACATCTTCATTTTCCTCTCATGAATTTCTTATACCATAATGAAAATATTCTATGACATTATATTTGTCTTCCTTCCATTCAATCAACAAACACATATTTATTTATAGCACATTATGCTATGTGTGTAATTTGAGGCAGGGAGTGTTAAAAAAAAACTAGTTCAAGGCCTTCTTTTATCAAGCTTACAATGACCATGTGAATCTTTAAACTATGTGATAGTTAATTTCATGTGTAGACTTGGCTAGCCTATGGTGCCCAACTGTTTGGTCAAACGTTAGTCTAGATGTTCCTGTGAAAGTATTTTTTAGATGTGAATAACAAATTGGTAGACTCTGAGTAAAGATTATCCTCCATAATATGGGTAGGCCTCATCCAATCAGTTGAAGACCTTAAAAGAAAAGACTGAGGGACCCCAGAAAGGAAGGAATTCAACCTCTAGATTGCCTTTGGACTCAAGACTGCAATGTTGATTCCTGGCAGAATTTCCAGTCTCCTGGCTTGCACTGCAGATTTCACACTTGCCAGCCCCCAAAATCATGTGAGTCAATTCCTAAAAATAAATTTCTCTTTAAATGTATATATATATATATATATATATATGTATGTATAAATATATACATCCTATTGTTTCTGGCTTTCTGGAAAACCCTGACTAAAACAGACAGCAACAGAAAGAGAAAAACAAATACCGTATGCTAACCCATATATATGGAATCTAAAACAAATGGTACTGATGAACCTAGTGGCAGGGAAGGAATAGAGACGCAGACATAGAGAATGGACCTGAGGACACAGAGGGGTGGGGAGGGGGAAGATGGGGCAAAGTGAGAGAAGCAACAACATATATACACTACCAAATGTAAAATAGATAGCTAGTGGGAAGCAGCAGCATAACACAGGGAGGTCAGCTTGGTGCTTTGCAACACCTAGAGGGGTGGGATAGGGAGGATGAGGTGAGGCTCAAGAGGGAGGGCATATGGGGATATAGGTATGCATATGGCTGATTCACTTTGTTGTACAACAGAAAATAGCACAGCACTGTGAAGCAATTATACTCCAATTAAGATACATTAAAAAAAATAAAGAAATATACTGGCAAAAAAGGAAAATTCCACAGGCTGTTTCCAGGGATGTAACTGCTTGGTCACATGAAGATGATGGGCATACTTTATACTCGAAAACCCATTTGCTTTGAGATCACATAGGGAACACAGGGCTCTTTGTAAGCATAATGTCAAAACTCAGCATTTTAGCTTGGATATTAAAGTTATGTGATTCAATAAAGGAGTAAAAAAAACACAGGAGAATCATTCAGGAAAAGCACACTTTTTTTTTTTTTTTTAGCTCATTTATTCCTCAGATATAGTGCAGAAAATCATGTGATTTGGAGTAAACGTTATGGTTTGGTGTGATTTCTGTCAATCACGAATTGTACTACCTTGGGAAAAGCCCTAACCTTCATCAGCCTTAATTGTCTTGTCTATAAAACAATAAACATGGTGGAGCTGGGGAGAAAAAAGAGCTCCTGTTGTACTTACCTCACTGATAAGTCAAGCATGTGAGTGAGATTAGGTCCTCTTAAACGTACAAAACTAATACAAGAAAAAGAATATAAAGGAATAAAACAAAACAAAACTCTCCAAACTCCTCTGAGTGCAGTATTTCACACCTCACATTTTGCTTCTTAATTTTAGTTCAACACCTTTCCCAAAATTTACTTTCCGTATCATTATCAAGAGAATGATAAAGAGTATAATCTGCTACTTTATTTCATTAATTGAAAATATGGGGAAGACTAAGTACAACTCCTCCTAGGGTATTTTTGATATATTATGACATTCATTTCATAAGCACTGAAGCACATTTATTTTACTGAACACTTGGCCACTGAAAATCTCTATGTCTAGAGTCAATAGGTCAAATCATTTATGTTAATTTTTTTTTAATTGCAATTATGTTCATAATAAAGGTGAGAGGCTCATTCTAAGATGGTATGACAATTTTATCCCACAGGGGATCTTTTAAATTAAATATATGTGTTTGTACATATGCAATATAGAAGGATACACATTGTCTCATCCTAGGACTAAGTCCTGGGGAGATGCTAAAAAATGGAGGCAAGAAATCTTAGATCCAGATTAAACTCACATAATCCATAGCAAATGAGACTGATGTTTATCAACCACAGAGCATCATCAAACATATATTTTATTATTATTATAATTTTGAAATCATTTTAATAAAACTCATAGGTATTTAATTATCATGAAGAAAAAGTTTAAAAATCAGTACATATGTTCATTGATTAAATTTTTTTAAATTTATTTGTGTGTGTGTGCATGTGTGTGTATGTGCATGTGTGTATGTGTGTTTGTGGTGATAAGTAAATCATGTGGCTTGGAAATTCAGTGTTTTCTAATATAATTCAAAATGTGACAGGTTTAAGTGATATTAATATTTTATCAAACAAAATAAATCTAGTCATTGTGGACATACACAAAGCAATTCTAGGACCCTTTAGTTTCTTTTTTAAAATTTTAGTACAGAATCTCTAAGTTAGCTCTATGTTTGAGATTCTTCTTGGTATATCTAGTCTTAAAACAGCTACTTAAGTTTTGTATGTATCAAACCAAATAGATTAGGAAAAAAGTGTCATGTAATGGTCAAAAGAACTTTCCATTCTAGGGACTAAAATGTTACAGGCTGATCAAAGAAAATTTTGATGAACAAAAGTGTGCTTGATTGGTCCTCATATGATAATGGGACTGCTTAATACTTTATTCTCCTACCCACCCACCCCCTCCGAAAGAAAGTCATGAAACAGAGGGAAAATTTAAGACAACAAAATATGAAGTAGATATTCTCAAGAAGATATTTACATTTAAAAAGAATCAGAAAATTTTAAACTTGGAAGAGAAAAAATAATCAAATGAATGAAGTTGTAAAATAAGAAATGACAAAAGTTAAAAAAGATACTGAATTCACAGGAAAACTCTAAATGAAGATATTTTAAATTTTATTTGATGTATTTTGAATGAAATTTATAACTCAGAAATTTCTGTGCTGATTTATAATCCTGTTGCATTGCATTGGATACATGTGATAGTATTATAAAGATTTACTTACAGAAAACTATTTTCTTATTTTTAAAAAGAGGTCTTTAGTTATTAAAGGGTCTTAAATCCTCTAGCTATATCATCTTATAATACATATTATTTTAAAATAATTGACAAGAAAGACTTCGTTTTAGAGTCAAGTTTTGCAAAAAAAGCTAAATTATTTGACAATGCAGAGAATAAAACAAATATGCATATTTCAATAAAGTTTATTATTATTAAAGTGTTTAAAGTTCTTATAAAAATATTTAGAAATACTTTTTAATCATGCCTGGGAGATAATAGAGAAAAATCACCTGCTTTTCTCTTTTAATCATTATTGCTTCTAGTACCTCTAATCGAAAATGACTTATTTCCTATATTAGAATCTACGAAGAAACTATTATCAGATAATTTTAAATACTTCTGGTTATGCTTATAATCAATTAATATTTTATAGAACTTGATAAAGTTTCAAAAATACAATTTTAAAATATTCTTGTCATGATGGAGAACCCTACATTGGCCTACTCTTCTTCCAAAAAAAATTACAAATGCTAAACAAAAATCATAAAACAAAGATTTGGTGGCACTGGAGAACAATCAATGGTTCCAACTTAGACGAGTTCAATTCCTGAAAGTTAGGGAAGAACAGCAATGTGAATGTCACATTAATCCAATCTCTTTCCTCAGAACACCTGCCAATTAAAGTTATGGCAGAAGAGAGTCCTAGTAAAAACTAAAAGTTTGGAGATGCCAAATTCACTGAGAATTGAAGGACAAGATTCTGTAGAGAAGGTGACAATAGGAAGGTGAGCCCAAATATCTGTGTGTTAGCTGTTATTGAGATGTATGCAGAAAGCAGAGCTGGGGACATAAACAACCCAGCAAAGAATTCAGCAGCCATATAAGACTGGAGATGTTAGCTGAAAGTTTACCAAGGTGGAAAGGCCCTGCAGCACATGCCAGGATGTCAGTAGAGATTTCAGAAGGACTAACTGCTGTAGTAAAGGTAAAACTGAAATAACAGCGTTTTAAAAGCCTAACTTCAAATTATGAAAGAGTTAAAGGTTAACTGTGCTCTATCAGCCTTTCAAAAGGAAATGGAAACCTCTTAATGTGAAGATAAGATCATACCTCTATGATTTTAATACACCGTATCTAGCACTCAGTTAAAAAGCACAAAACATACGAAGATGCCATTTGTCAGAAGCACACATTAAATATAATTTCACAGGTTAAATATACATGTATTGAAAATATACAACATGAAAATCTTAACCAAATGAAACATGGTAGAACTATCCTTATATCAGAAATAGAAATTTGGGAGCAAGAATAAAGAAATAAAAGGATAAATTCAATGGCAAGTTATAAAAATAGTAAAGGTATATGTACATTAAAAATATAACTTTAAAAATTAGAGAAAAAAACAGATGAAACTGAAAAGAAAAACAGATAGAATCCATGATAGTTGAAGTTTCAACATGTTCAGCTAATTTAAATAAGTACGTATATATTTAGATTTTATTTATGTATATATATTTCTGACTATACTTTCAACTGTATTCTTGTACCTGGACTATTTATCAACATGACCATAACTAGATCATAAAACAAGTTTCAATTAATTTCAGAAGATTGAAATCATAGCAAGAATCTTCTATGATATTGGAATCAAGTACAAAACAATATCGTAAGTACCACACAAATTCCCAGATGTTAGCAAATTGAGATTTGCAATTTACATAATTCATCAGAGAGGAAAATCAAATTGAAATTGATATTAGTCTTTATAATTTACAGATAAAGCTGTTCTTAGAGGAAAATTCTAGCTTTCAGTGAACATATTAAAAATAGATATGTGATTCATTTATTTAACAATATGCTAATATCAAAAATATAAAGCAGTTCTATAAACAATAAGAAAAAAGAAGACTAATTTAAAAATGGACATAATAGTTGAACAAGTATTGTACTTCAAAAAGGATATCTAAATGAAACATAAATTTATGGAAAGACATCTAACATCATTAGCCATCGGGAAAATGCAAATAACCATAATGTGCTTTTCCTGCAAACACACCAGAATAACTAACATTGAAATGATTGATAATGTCAAGTCCCAACAAGCATTTAGATCAAGTGAAATTTTTATATATTTTTCTGATAGAAGTACAAATTGGTAGAATCACTTTGCAAAGCTGTTTGGCAGTGTCTACTAAAACTACACCCAGCTTTCACTCGACACAGAAATGGCACAATTTATTATTTACTCAAAAATACATGCAAACGAATATTATGGAAGCTGTATTCCTAATAGCCCAAAGTTGAAGACAACTCATGTCTACTAAAAGTAGAAGAAATTAGCTTACAATCATATAGTCATACAATGGACAACTACACAGCAATTTTTAAAAATTATGTTCCATGAAACTCAGACATATATTGAATGATTATATATGTGGAAAGATGATAGATAGATAGGTAGATAGATGATAGATGATAGAGAAGATAGAGAAGAGAAGAGAATATGTTGAATAACTTCATTCACATGAAGTTCAACAATAGGATTAATTTATGTTTGTAGAAATAAGGATAATGGTTACATTTGGTGGGAGATTATTAAATGGGAGCTAAAGAGGGATCCATCTGGGCTAATGAAGAGGTCCTTTAAGTTGTTCTCACTGTACATATATGATATAGATGTGAATGTACTTATATTTAAATGTTGAAAAATTCAAGTTTTCATTTAGTTTTGTGTTGTTTATTGCTTTCACATCATGTCTTAACTTTCAAAAATTAAAAAGACAATACTTTAAAGAATATTCTTTTGATGTCAAGAACTCTGTGATTTCCCCTACATATCTCCACTTTATAAAGATATCATTAAATGCATATGTTTAATAAAACTCAATTTTTAAATTATCAAAATTATAGAAATTATAGACATTCCAAAAAAAGCTGAATATAAACAATTAATTCATAATGCCACTCAAAACTACAGCTGCCTTTCAAGATACTTTTCTTTCCAGTGTTTTTTTTTTTTTTTTTTTTTTTTTTATGGCTGTGTTGGGTCTTCGTTTCTGTGCGAGGGCTTTCTCTAGTTGCGGCAAGCGGGGGCCACTCTTCATCACGGTGCACCGGCCTCTCAATATCGCGGCCTCTCTTGTTGTGGAGCACAGGCTCCAGACGCACAGGCTCAGTAGTTGTGGCTCATGGGCCTAGTTGCTCCGCGGCATGTGGGATCTTCCCAGACCAGGGCTCGAACCCGTGTCCCCTGCATTGGCAGGCAGATTCTCAACCACTGCGCCACCAGGGAAGCCCATTTCCAGTGTTTTTGCTTAATTTTTAAATGCAATTATGTTTATGTATATAAGCTGAATTTTTAAAATAATACTTGTTTCCTAATAAGAAATTTAATTGTCCAATTATAAGCATTTTAATATGTGCAAGTGTTAATATAATGAAATATAAGTTATCTCTTATCCTATCACTCTTTTAACAAGCATATGTTTAGATGCCTGTAAAAAGTTTACATTGAATTCTAAGTATAATAACTATAAAGATATTTATATGCCTTAGATAAGACAGTTTAAGATTTGTTTTATTGGCCTTGAATGATTTGATACTTGGATTAAATTGTACTATTATTATAAGTGACTATCAATAAGCTAAAAGTTATTGTGTATGTACTTTTCTGTGTTCAAAATAAAGAAAGACGTGAAGAGAGGGGAGAGCTAAGAAAAACCCTGAAGGGCCACCCTCCAGCACTGGGTTTATAGCATCCAATTTATAGTACATGACCAAATCTCCATATTAATTAAATAATTTTTGCAATACTTTTTATTTCATAATTTCTCCAGTATTATTTTATTATAATAAATATCTTGTTAATTCACTTCTTCGAGTATTTAACTAATTAAGGGCACATTTTGGCCTATATGGGAAATTCACTTCTGTTGATTTCAAACTTGAAAAATAACATTGCTAGATAAAAAATGATTGGCACAGAAACAATATACCTCCATGAATTTGTTGCAAATGCTTTTCTAATTCTAAATACGGAGTGAAAATCAAAAGTCTGACACCAGCTGAAGTCCTTCTTTTTTTTTTCTTTGTTGGCAACTTTTCTTTTTTTTTTAAATGCTTAGGTATCTTAAGGGATTTGTCTTTGTAATAATGGCTTTCAAAAATATAGAGCGATAAGTCAAGATATAGTTCTCTTATTGTTTTTCTTTGGATGTGAGTAATCTTTTTTAGTATATATAATTAGGAATTTTAGGAAAACTTACTGATATTACTGATGATGATGATTAATAATGATGATTTTAGTATGGTTCATTTCCTTTTCACCATATCAAGCATACTCTCAACATTTATTTCTCTGAATTTTCATAGATATTTTGGAGGAAATCATCAGAAAATGACTGGAGTCTTTCTTTGGTAAGACAAAATTCACTTACTAAATGTCAGTTCTACTCAATCTATATTGAAAAATAAATTTAATATTTGATTTTGGTGTTTACAATTTTCTTGCTATTCGTCCTTATCTTACTTATCTCCTTTTAATTTTATCTAGTTGACTTTTCCTCTCACCTTATATTTAACTTGTCATTTTCTACAGAAGCCATGCTATCACCTATCTTACCATTTATATCCAAAAAGTTTTAAATTTCTTTTTGTTTTTGTAGTAATTTTTTTTTTTAATTATCTGCTTCTATTGGATGTATGGTGATGTGTATTTTTTCTCAATCTACCTTGATTTTTTTTTTTTTTACAATAACCATTTATTTATTTATTTATTTATTTATTATTTATTTATTTATGGCTGTGTTGGGTCTTCGTTTCTGTGCGAGGGCTTTCTCTAGTTGTGGCGAGCGGGGGCCACTCTTCATCGCGGTGCGCGGGCCTCTCATTATCGCGGCCTCTCTTGTTGCGGAGCACAGGCTCCAGACGCGCAGGCTCAGTAATTGTGGCCCACGGGCCCAGCTGCTCCACGGCATGGGGGATCTTCCCAGACCAGGGCTCGAACCCGTGTCCCCTGCATTGGCAGGCAGATTCTCAACCACTGCGCCACTAGGGAAGCCCCTACCTTGATTTTTAATAAGCTTTACATTGTGAGTTTTTTGGTATGTTTTCTCATCTTTCAATAAGATAAAACTTCTGCATTAATTTTATCTACTAAACAAGGTTTGAGTATTGCCTTTGGCACAACTCCCTGATTAGTAAGTAAAGATCAAATCTCTTATTAGATCAAGAGGGATGACAAGCAGATATTTAATGACTTTATGCCAGTTCCGAGTTCATGTAGCAGTCTTTGATCTAACGTAATTCTGTTGGTGTGAAATACAGACTTTTCCTATTGGTTAACTCTGAGCACATATGTAAATCAAAAATTAATGTCACCACAATTCTCTGCCAAAATTCTCATTATGCTTCTTTTCTGGCTTGTGACAGTTGTAAAAATTATACTACCTAGATTGTGATACATCTGTGGTCCTAAATGGACACTTGCACATCCTTTCCTACAAGTTTCCAGATATTGTTCTAAGTCAGGTATGTATATATGAAGAGATAAGGAAGGTGCTTTTCTGATGGCCAAAGACCATTTGTTCCAGGAATAGATTTCAGGGCAATGGACTTCTATGAAGACTTTGTGTTTCTTATTCAGGTGGTAGGTAGAGGAGAAATTGGGATTAACTACTTCCTAGTTTCTGACAGACCATTTCACTCAGTGTTTAACGCAGGTAGATTGTCCTCTGAGCACTGCTGATATATAGAATGAATGATTGATAGATTCAGAACTAATTTTAGTGTAAGCTGGTGATGTGAGTTTTCATCTTTTATATTGTTTCTATATAAAATCTGATGAAAAGTTAGGAAAGAGTATGCTGGGGGCTTCTGGCCAGAAACCAGATGTCATTTTAAAATAGAAGTCAAGTTTTCATTTATTACTGTATTCCCTGGTCATTTGATTTTCTTTCAGATAATTATTTTGTCTTTTTTAAAAACCTCTGTTGTCATTCTTAAGTAACTTAAGATGGAAAAGGTATTATGTATAAAAGTTTGGAGCAATACAATTTAATCCTGAAACAATCTTCCTAACAAGCACCTTATTAAACAGATTTAAACTCATATCTTAATTAAAAATCTGAATAATAAAACAAAGGAGAAGCGTCCCACATTCAAAAAATGTTGTTTGCATGTGAACAAATTTGTTTAACTGAATTCATTTAAAGGGACATCTTTTAGAGCCTGGTTTTATGCACTTAGAAATTTACTGTGCATATAGTAACCTAGAAGATCAGTATAAATATGTATGTATATACATACTTATATTGTATATTTTTACATATACATACATATACATATATAATTTTACCAATCAACCATTTGCCTGTGTTTAGTATGTTAGATAATACAAATAAAGGAATTCTTAAACTTGATAAGTCAAATGCTTTGGGGATAGCAAAACTGAAATTTCTGATACATAAACATGATTATAGATCACGTACAACAGTCACATTTATTTTCTTAAATAATATTTACTCACAAGAAATCTAAAGGGAGTTCATATCAGTCACTTTCTTAGAATTTTGGATGATGCATATTTGACAATGAATGGTAAAGACCAGTATACAGCATCTTTAGACACATTTGCCATCACCTCAACATTCTATAAGTAGTTTGGAATTGGATTCTATCATCTAATTTCTTAGATCTTCAGTCTCCTTACCCCCACCCCAACAACAGTAGCTGCTATAATGACCTGAACTTATTGGGTCTTCAATAAATCTCCGTTGGTTGACTGATTGTATATGTAACGCTTATTCAAAGATAATGATCTCAAGGTTCACACTGCAATTCTAATACAAATACATGTATAGGTACATATGTACACATAGATAGATATTTAATTTTGTTTTTGCATGCCTTTTAAATATAAAAAATAGACTATGGGATAAACCATTCTCATTTTTTTTTTTAAAGATTTATTTATTGATTGATTGATTGCTATGTTGGGTCTTCGTTTCTGTGCTAGGGCTTTCTCTAGTTGCGGCAAGCAGGGGCCACTCCTCATCGCAGTGCGCAGGCCTCTCACTATCGTGGCCTCTCTTGTTGCGGAGCACAGGCTCCAGACGCGCAGGCTCAGTAGTTGTGGCTCATGGGCCTAGTTGCTCTGCAGCATGTGGGATCCTCCCAGACCAGGGCCCGAACCCGCGTCCCCTGCATTAGCAGGCAGATTCTCAACCACTGCACCACCAGGGAAGCCCAACCATTCTCATTTAAACACAGCCTTCCTCATCAACTTTTCATTGTGCAAATCTCTGTCCATAGAGGCTCCATCTTACAATAGAGTGGAGACCTTCAGGTGTTTGGCAAGATGCATTGCCAAGTTTTAATAGAATTCTGCTGACAATAGACTTTAGAGTTACTACTCTCTTGACTTTTCTAACTATAAATCCTTCATACTTGGCCGTCTTTTAAGCCAAAGCTGCTAGAATTATTCATGCTTGTGATGTTGCTTTAAAACTGAATCTTTTCTACAAATACATTGCAGAGAAAGAAATAAGAAAATGGTGAGAATAAAAATCTGTACAAAATCAAGGTGGTGTTATTACCTGCTTATTTCACTTGTCTGTTTCAAGAGAGGTACATGTGGTAAGATTTTCACTTAATAAGCTGTCACTAAAAATTAACAAAATGCATAACCTTGAACTAGTACATATTTTGAGTTAGATAGGCCTAACAGGGCAAATTATCAAACTCTGATCTTCTCTTTTTGTTACAGAATAAACTAGTAGTTCTCAACTAAGGGAAATATTGCTCCCCAGGCATCATTTTGCAGTGTCTGGAAACATTTTGCTTT
This sequence comes from Balaenoptera ricei, assembly GCF_028023285.1. Lineage (NCBI taxonomy): Eukaryota > Metazoa > Chordata > Mammalia > Artiodactyla > Balaenopteridae > Balaenoptera > Balaenoptera ricei. The sequence continues at coordinate 18,138,015 of NC_082651.1, read as the reverse complement.
GCCATACTGTGTAGAGATTGCTACTGTCATCTAGAGGGTAGAGGTCAGAGATGCTGCTAAATATCCCACAATATGCAGAACTGTACCTCAGAAAAAGAATTATAGAACCACAATGTCTATAGCACTGAATTAAACACCAAGACAATGGATTAAACTAAATCTTGCTATTTTTAATAGCATAATTGTCTCCGTGGCTTAAGCTTTTACTAACAATCTGAGATTGTGCCATTTCCAGTACTTGAACATCCTCATTATTTGTTTCAAATCAGTTTAAGCTGCTCAATATAAAATGCAAGAACTGACATTCTCTACACTAGGGAAAGCAGGACCCTCTGGACTGAGATGGATAGGTATAGGTACATAGCATTTCAAGTTCTTGGAAATTTGAAATTTCTAGACAGATAACTCTTAGGTTAGACACTATTAATGAACTTAAACTTTTACTAGCTTCCTATTTGTTGGAATCATCTGTTATATATTGCCATAGGTGTTGATGAGATTAATTGCCTACTATATATATAGTAAGGAAGCTGAACTGGAAAAATGCTTCCTTTCCCCATTCCCCAAGCACAGAAGAGGCACATGCCTGGTACAGTCAAGACAAGGACTGTGGAACTCCAGGAGACCAAAAACGAAGAGTATGTCAATGTTCATTTGCTTTAACCACAGAGGTTGTGGTAATGCTTGAGAAGGGGATATGGGGTGAGGGAGGAAATTGGGGAAAGTGTATTTGCATATTTTTATAAATCAGTGATAGACATATGAATTGTTACAAGTTTTGGAAACTAATGTATCTACTTAAAATTAAAAATGTATGTAATATTAATTCCAGTGACTCTACTGTCAAGGATCTATCCCAGGGAAATAAAAGAATCAATTTCTAAGAAAATATCTACAAAGATGTTTATTATAGCTATTTAATAGGATACAAAATATGAAGACTCATCTAAATGAAGTGGGTTAATAAATTATGATACATGGAATATTATGTAGCCATTGGGAAAAAAAGAAAGACCATTAGAGCTACATCAGAAGACCTGGCAGGAAGGAATTGCCATAAGGTGTCATGAATGATAAAAATACAATAAAGGTTGTATAATACACTCTCCTTTATGTAAATTAATCAATTAAAAAATAACCTCTGTGTATGTGTGTGTGTGTGTGTGTACATGCACACACACATGCATATCCATATGTGTATTTAGGTCTGTATAGGATTACATAAAGTGTTGTGTATCACATACAAGATAATTATAGTGCTTTCTATTCCTTGTTGTTCTAGGGTTACCCTGTCTCACACCTATTTTCCGAGTCTGGTTCTCTAGGCAACTACTCATTCTATGAGTCCCTGATAGGCTGTGTGCATTTTGTTTATTATTTTGTTTAAAAAAACAGGATAGTTTTTAATGCTTGAAACCAGTAACTCTGACAAACACCTTTAGGCACTAGGTTTTGATATGTGATATCAGTCACTAATTGCCTCTGGTGAGTTTCCTTGGTCCTCAGCCTTGGATAGCCACCCATTGCCAAGTGCATCTTGGGTCTGCCCCTCCCACTACATAAACTGTCTGTGTTGCTCATTAGTAGGTCTGTTTTGTGAACCATGGAAGAGTCATCTCTTTTTCCTGGGAGGTAGAGGAAAATGCTTTGCAGGGGGAAAATTGATATTTAAATTAATTTTAAAACTGGAATATATGTTAACCTAAATTCTACCTTGCATGTTATGATACCCTATTGCCTCAATGAGAAACGTCAGAAGGAAACAGAATGCTTTTTTGTCCAGAAATGTTTCCTTTTTACAATCTGATCACCCTGAAGAAATGTTCAAAGTTCAGGAGGAAGGCATTTAGAGTACAATTCTTCAATGTACTCCTACTCTGGTTCTGTAGGAAAAAACATATTTTAAAAATTTTGGGGCTTCCCTGGTGGCGCAGTGGTTGGGAATCTGCCTGCCAATGCAGGGGACACGGGTTCGAGCCCTGGTCTGGGAAGATCCCACGTGCCACGGAGCAACTGGGCCCGTGAGCCACAATGACTGAGCCTGCGCGTCTGGAGCCTGTGCTCCGCAACAAGAGAGGCCGCGATGGTGAGAGGCCCGCGCACCGCAATGAAGAGTGGTCCCCACTTGCCGCAACTAGAGAAAGCCCTCGCACAGAAACGAAGACTCAACACAGTCATAAATAAATAAATAAATAAATAAATAAATAAATAAAAGAACGTGAATTTCTTTAAAAAAAAAAATTTTTGGATATCTTAAAAGGAACTTTTTACCTACTGACTACTGTCACTGAATTTTTTTCTGACTAGCAATTAATATTTGGTTTCTTTCCATTTGCCTCACTAATGGGTAATAAAGATTATTTCCTTAGACTGTCATTCAGCAAAAGAAATCATTTGCAACTTAATCATAGCAGTGCACTCATTTGCCAGAGAGATCTTGGGTTGAACAATTTTCTGGTTTGAGCAGCTAAATTTTAAGTTACCATCAAGTCCCAGATAGTGACTTTGTAACACTACATATTTAAGAAATAAAAATTTAAGCAGTAATACTCAACACACATAAAGATAAAATTAAATATTACAGTATCTATTTATTTTTAATTCTCCTCTTCTCATGTATAGTCTGTACACGTGTATGCCTATTCATTATCTCAGCTTACCTTATCAAAAATAAATCATTTTTTCTTGGTTTAAAAAATTGTTTAAATAGATTTAGTGTTAGGAAGAGCTACAACCAGTTTTCTTTCCCCTTCATTTAAGAGTTACCAAGAATTAATGGATGCAAAATTTCATAAAATTCTAGGCAGCACTGCTGTAATTCACAATTTAAGGTTAAGTGTGTTTTGCTGTTCCTTAACAAGATTGTTAGTATTCTTTTTTTAACCAGAAATGATGATTTCCTAAAAAATTAACTTTAGAAAATATTAAACAGCATGACCTACTGAGGACAAATGATATAGTCAAGCTTGATTGAGTTTAACATTACTTTGCAATGTGTTTTCAATTGAGAGGAATTCAAAATCAACAGAATTCCATCAAATAGGAAATTAAATTGATTAAACATATGGGTTTATTACCCTAGTTTTTAAACATTTTATGTAGGAGTGAAGTCAACTGAGAAAGTTTCAGATTCTTGATTGCATGTCATGTCAAAAGTGACATGGTGTCCTTGGATCAGACATTTTAATCGAAAAGTGAGGATTCTTAAATTTTATCCCTGTAACACATGAGTCTATCTTTTTAATGATTAAACGTTTTAAATGGACAAAAGTAATTTCATGGGTGACTAAGTCCACAGATGGAAAATCATGCCTACAACCTGTTCGAGGTAGACTATGACAGATACAGCTGCCCAAACACCTGGGTTTGTCCTTGCTTTTTTGTTTACATGATTCATGACCTTGGAAAAATATATATTTTCTAGTATCAGCGTTTTGGTTACAATATGAAGATAGTGTGATAATAAACTACTCTCTACCTATCATGAATCCTGATTTGAAGTTCAACATATAAATCAAACTGTGATACAAAAAGTTATGTTAATAATTTGCCAGTGCTGACTGAAGACATGAGTATTAGGAGAACATCACACAAAAATCCTGTTAAGAATCTCTCTTTAAGAATTATACAAACTGAAATAGCTTGCTTATCTTCAAAAAAACATTGTACACATAGAAGTAGAAAGTACAAGTGAGCAAGGTTTGTCAAATGCCAGCTTCTCGAAAATACCATCCAAGCAACACATTTCTAAGTCAAGGCTGCGCTCATTGCCTGCTGCAGTACGGAAGAGAGCTACCGCGACAGAGTTTTAGTATCAGTGGGGAGTCTCTATGAGGTTTCGTGATCTGGTTTCAGGTAGGTGCTTCAAGGCAGGAATTTGATTAGGATATATTAAAGAACATGATAAAATATTTCAGAATTGGTGGATGTAAATTTCAAAAGCTTTAGAGAGTAAAAAGTTGTTTGTTGTTATCTACAGAAAAGTTGAACAATTTTATGTGTATTCAAGTGGGTTATTCAGGAAGTCCCTGAAACAAACAATAATGTTTTTAAACCTTTATCTTCTTGGATAAAAATTTTCTGGAAGAGCAAAGTCATATTGACGAAGACAGTGGATTTTTATTAGTGAAGAGAGCCAAAGAGTAAAGTGTTGTTAATGTAGACAATAAGCTGAGTGAGTATAGATGGTTTCAGTCCTCACTAAATAATCAAAATGTTCAAATAAAAATATGTTTGTTTATACATACTTTATATCTTCCTAAAAGGAATCTTATATATGTTCAGATCTTTCCTAAACCTAATATAAACCCTCTGTATGAATTCCTGAAAATGATTTGAGATCAACACAATTAATAGAATGATCTCCTGGGAAAATGCTAGATTAATAGAAAGAGAGAGAGTCAATTTGGCAGTGACTTTGCATTATGTAGAGCTAAATAAAAATGCCATACTCCCATCCCTCCACATCATCCGGGTCTTAGAGAATGACAGGAGCAAGCTCCAGGAAAATAACTTTTTATTTACTTGTATTTTTAATTTTTATTGTGCAAATATATCACCTCTTCTTAGGTAATAACAAATTACATTACTTTTAAATTGTTTATATATGAATAATATGATAAGATTTTTCTGTTGCTGATACTAATAGGAAAAAAAATGTTCAAAAAAAGAGGCAAAGAGTTCCAGTATAACAGAGTCAGGCTGGAGAGTCTCTTAAAAATAATAATAGTCTGTTATTTGTTTTTGCTAAATAAAAATATCATTGCATAAATATATATCCCATACAGTACAAATTAATATCATTATTTGTTCTATGCAAATGGTCTTACAGGGACTTTAATTAAGTTTCAGGATCACTCTATTAAATTGCATCTAAAAGGTTAAGTCTAATATATATAGTTCAGGGAAGGACAGAGAGGAGGAATTGAGTAACCAGTGATTTTTTTGTTGTTGTTCTTATAAATATCATTGAGTCTTATTACTACATTCTCCTTCCAGTAACTAATATACACTAAAAACCTGCAGAGTTATAATTTTGAAAATATAGAGGATTTTCAAGGAAAAGACAAAATATTTATTTTGTATTGTTCCTGGTTTAATTTTACGATGTTTATTGCATAGTTTTCATTACATCAAATCTATAAATTCCAATTAACAGCTACTTAGATAGAAAGTATAATATCTTCTATCAAACTAAGTGAGGTCTAATGAACTTGTTTGAAAAACCGATAGCTGAAAAAAACCTTGTCTGAAATTTTTTAAATAAAATAATAATAATATTGTTGATGTATATATGTATGTGTAAAGAGTAATTTCAACCCAATCAAACTTCTGATTCTCCAATATTTTTATTTAGCTTCAAATTGTTTTGGAGTTATATATTTAATTTTCAAGTGTTGAGATGTTGGGTTGTCAGGTTTAAATCAGCCAAAGCAAAACGTGATATGACGATGATTATTTTAACTTTCCACACTCTAATTGGAGTACACTAGACAACTCAATCAATTAAAAGAAAATCAGTTTTTAAAAAAATAAATATTTAAAAAAACCTTTCTACCCACTAGAACATATCTTAATTTCCTGCTGATGAATGTGTAGAAATAAAGTTAAATGAACACACACCATAAATTTTGGCCCAAGTATTACACTGTTCTGTAGTTAAAACATACACTACAGATGGTATGAATATGCTATAATTTTTCATTGTTCTTTTAAAGTTGTAAATGTGAGCCCAAGCTGTCCCTTGGAATCTGGGCAGTGGCTTAGACAGGATTCAGAGGGAAGACTCCCTACTGATGATAATATAAACCTGAGGTTCATGTCATTCCATAACCAAAGTAAAGTAATTTGAAGCCCGTCTCATTTCCAACATTAAGGGCTGGGAAAAGCACTAGTTTTCTTATTTGGTGTAGTAATTTGAGTCCTGAGTCTTTCACCTGTTATTTGTTAAGAATTTCAGCAAGTTGAATATCCTCCATTAGCGTCAATGTGCTTATTTGCAAAAAGAGGATAACAATTCTGCACTCCAGGAGTTGTTGTAAGGAAAAAAAAAAAATACCAAGTTCATAATGATATTCAAAAGGTAGTTGATATTAAATTGTTAATCTCTCAAACTGTGCTTTTCCTATTGACTATTTTTTCTTTAAAACTACCATTTCATGTTCACTTAATGCAAAATATGATTTACCCTGGACTCCATGCCTCCTTGGAAGTCAATTTTATGTAAACCCTTTGGATTTAATATTTTTGCATCAGGAAGTATAAACCAGTTGTAGTCTCCTGTTTTATTTCTGTATGTCAATGGTAAATAATAATAAAAATATCAACAACAATAATAATAGAAAATAATAGTAGTGGTTGACATTTATTTTCTAGGTTATTAACACCATGGCATTTGTTTAGTCTTCACCAAAATATTAGTGCTTATTCATATTTGACAGAAGAGGGAACTAAAACTTGAGGAAGTTTAAAAATATTATCCCAGGCCACACTGCTGGTAGATGGCTAGGCTAATATTTGAATTGGGATTATCTCACTCCAGGATTCATGATTTTGATCATCACCCAAAGAGGTTAGTCAATAACTGTATCCATGCCCATCCCATTTGCGTTCATTTCTGAGCAGGTCTATGTGGCTGTGATGCCAAATTACCTTGCAGACTGAAAGATCAGATTAAATTTAACTTTTTAGCTTTTCCTAAAGAGCTTTAAGGTTTGTACTTATTATCACTTCATAAAAAAAAAAAAAATTCTTAAAGTTCTGTCTTCAGCGTGCAATCCTAAAAACCACTCACCTAGGGCAAAGAATAATTATACCAGATAAGGATTCCAAGTAAATAAGAAAAACATGTTTTTGCATGCCATACCAGTCTAAGGGTACTGCTGGGAAATGCATCCCAATGAACTTGATAAATTAACTGTCTCTGCAGCAATGAAATCACTGGAACAATATTAGATGTGTTGCACAAGTGCTGTCAAAAGGTCATTTTTTTCTCCTCCTTTCTAATTGATTATATCTGTTCTTCTCTCTTGGTTTATTACTCAACTCTGATCACTGCATTGGTAAAACCTCACAAATGTTATAAATAACACATCTCATTTTGGGCACATGAGCTTGCCAATACTGATAGGGTTATTTGTCTAATTTCAACAACATTGATGGCCTTTTCCAGTCAACTTCACCTAAATAACAAGTAAAAGTGCCCTCCTCCAATGTAAGGATGTCCTTGCCAAGGTGTGATTTTACTTTGGGCACTTGCTGTATTAAGTATCCCTGGCAGGGCCAGGCACATGCCTATCACAGGGATGAGGAGAAGAGAGGGCAAGAATTGTCATTTATTCTGAGTCACATTCATGTAAGACCTTTCGAGGTATTTTGCAAAGTCATGATCATGGAGTCACAGAGCAACATTAAGTTCTGAAAAATGCTCATGATACATCTTTAAAATGCCCATTAAAGGTGACATTACTTGACCTGCAACATGTTTTATTTCACATATGAAATTCCTGTAATAATTGTATGGATCAAACAATTATACTTCATTTTATTTTTTTGTTAACATTTTAATTTATTAAATTATTCAGCATAAATAGATATTGCAGATTTGTAACACTTGTGATTTTCCTTTTACTTACATTGTTATTTCAGGGGGAAAAGCAAAGAGGAGAAGGAGGGAGAGGGGGAGAAGGGGATCGAGAAGGAGGAGAGGCAGCTGGGATTCTCCAGGCTCTAGAGGTCCTGTCTGGAAATGTCCTGACATCTCTGTTCCTTCTCAACCATTAAGTAAGCAAATAAAAATTTAAAAAGAAAAGTAAAAGAGGGAAGGAGGGGAGGAAGGAAGGGAGAAATAAGGATGTTCATAACATACTTTTGTATCTTTGGTTGAAAGAAAGTGCATTTGAGGCAAGCACATATATACACAAATTAAATCATTATTCAAATTAGCCTGCCTCCAATACCATTATCTTCAAGGCCAATGGAAGTCTTTGCAATGTTCTGTATAATGCAATTAATTTTTAAAAATCCAAAGTGTCCTGTTGTGCAGCTTTTGAATTATATAACATATTTAAGCTTTTTTTTTTATTTCAAAAATGTTAAGCATTTGGCAGAACCAGTCCCAAGAAAAGTGCTGAAATAAATAGACATTTAAAGCAAATGAAACAAAAAGTTTAGTGGAAAAGCAAGCAAGTTGAAAACATGAAAAAAGACTTTCTATTGGTAGTAGTGAATGTAAGTTACTTATGGTTATAACAAAAGATATTCAAGATTTCTATGTATAGAAAGCATAGAACTTTAGTAAGTAAAATTAACAATTTAGATAATTGAAGAGATATACAATGTTTATTAATAAAAAGACTATTTTTAAAGTTGTTATTTAATCTCAAATTGCCAAAGAAATTCAACATAATTCCAATAATACCCCCAGTAGATTTTTCATGGAACTTTATTGGATAATTTTAAAATATATACACAAAAGAAAAGTGCAAATTATTGAGAGAAATCTGAAGAAGAAAAGCAGGGCTTTATCTACCAGATATATTATGAAGTTATGGCTCTTAAGACATACAAAGTGTGGTATTAGTGAATCTCTCAATGAGTTCATAGTGCAATAGGATAAGTGCCCCAAACCAAGCCCATACATAGATAGAATTTTGGCATATGGACAAAGGAGGAATTTAAAATCAGTGGCCAAATAAGGCCCTTTTCAATAAACTGGAATTGCAGAGTTTTCCTTATTTATATTTAAATGATATGAAATTAGATCCCTTTCTCAGAAAAAAAATAAAGAATTCATTGTCAAAATTAAACCTGAATACTCACATTAGAATATCTAGGGTAGTATACTTTACAACCTGGAATATGTATATATTTCTTAACATGACACAAAAATACTGGCTGTAAAAGAAAAGACAGAAATTAGCTATTCTTATTCATTTAAGAATACCTTAATGAAAGTGGAAACATAATTACAAACATTGGAAAATAGATTTCTAATACCCATAATTAACAAAGGATTGGTTATCAAGAAGCTATACCCAACTCCTACAAGTCAATAAGGAGAGCTCATGTAACTATAATAGAAAAGTGGGTAAGATACATAAATATTTAACAGAAGAGGAAACAAATATAAACATAAGACAAGATATTAAACACCATCAGTAACTAGGGAAATGTAACTGAAGACCACAGAGAGATACAATTTGATATTCATTACATGGGGAAAATTTAAATGATGTGGCTATATTGTAAAAGTTACACATTCTTTTTAGTGAGAGTGTAAATTTTTGAGTAGCTTCTTCGGAGAGTACATAGTATTGTCTCCAACGGTTGACTTTTTTAATGTATCTTATTTCCTTCTTGCTATATTTTCTTAACTAATTTCTTATACATATTCAACAGGAGACAGGTACAAGAATATTTATATTACTAGTGTTCACAATAACAAAACCACAAATCAAACCATATTATCTATTTTTTTGTTCACAATTACTCCAAAATGTAGTGACTTAAAACAAATCACTTTATTATTTCACAGTTTGAGTTAGAATGCCTCTGGTTCAGGGTAACTCAAAAGGCTGCAATCAAGGTGATGGTCAGAGCTACAGTTATTTTAAGGCTCAATGAAGGAGCAGTTGTCTTCCAGTCTCAATCTTCTGACCATTGGCAGTTTTTAGGTCTTCACTAGTGTTTGTCTGGAAACATTAGTTTATTATCATGTTAGTCTTTTCACAGGGCAACTCACGATATGACAGCTTGTCTCCCCCAGAGTGAGAGCTCTGAAAAGAGACCAAGGCAGAAGTCACAATCTTTTTAAATAGGACATCATTTCCAAGAACAGGTATACTGTTCTTGGAAATGATGTCCTATTACATTTACCATATTTTATTTGTTTGAAGAGAGTCCATACTCATATTCACATACACAGTCACATGAATACCATGGTACAGGAGTCATTGGGGGCAATCTAAATGTCTGTCTACTGCACAAACCAGATATTTATTAAAGATAGTAAATTAACTACAGTATATTCAGACAATGGAATTTATACAACACTCAAAATGAATGAACTACAGAGACCCACATAATATTCCTAAGTATTAGTAAAACAATATTAACTGAGATAAGTAAACCCCCCAAAATACATAAAGCATAGTAGTCATTACAAATTTTAAGAATAATTTACTACATCAAAATATATTATACTTTTAAAGGAATATACATATATTCATATATAGAAATGTATTATACTCTTAAAACATGTTTCAATTATAATTTTAATAGTATATATATATATATAACTTTATAACAAGAATAGCAAAGTATTCCAGGTAATGTTCAATTTAGGGCATGGGATAACAAAATAGGTTGATACAGGGCACCATGTGGTCAGATGTTTAGCAAGGTTTCAGTTCTTCTGTTTATAGATTTGCAGATGCTAACAGTATATTAAATATTTAAGCCTAGACCAATGAAGAGAGCATATAATAACCTTTAAATTATGTGTGCCAATTCTGCATGACATGGTCCAGTTAAACAAACCAGCACTGCTGCCAATAACTATGAGGCAGTAAACAGATCTGATCTAATGTACAAGGTGGGAAAATAAATTTTGGAAGAAAGAGAACTAAAGTAACCATTTAAGTTTTGGTCATCCTCTTCGGGAGAACTATAGTGAGTTCCTGGTTTCTCAGAAATAAAAATATGTCATAGCAGACATACAGGTCCAATACACACAAGTTTTCAGCAACCCTGGCCAATAGAAAAGGAGGGACTAAAGAGCACATAATCAAGTTGTGTTGGGAATTAATCTAGCTTTATGTGTGGGTCTTACCTTTAAAGTTCAAGGGACTTACGTTAAACCAATGTGAAGAAAAAGTCTATTTATGAGACATAGTGACCAGAGTAAATTATTGTAGCAAGCACCAAAGTTAGTTAGATGGGATTATTGTCTTTCTGGACTGTCAGTCTGTTAAACAAAGAACTATGGTCAGGAACCAGAACAATGAAGAGAAAATTCTGTCCCTTTGGAAACAAAGTTGGCAAGACACATGCAGCCTTATTCTTGGAGCTCCTGATTCACTATCCACTGCCAAGGAAACTACTTCCAGCTCCACTGTCTGTTGTGTGTGAAGTTGTTGATGTTCCCCAGCATTGGACAAGAAGACATATGGAATTATCTGCAGTTGGACAGCATCAGCAATTTCAGCTGCTGTGCTATCCCCATACTTTTTAATGTATTATTCAAGCGCATAAGAGTGTAGATTTCTATCTGAGTTTTTACTTCCTTGCAAGGCCTGCCATCAGGAAAAATTACATAAAAAATATGAAAGTCACCAGTTCACTTCCTTATTTTAGGTACCTACTGCAAGAACATAGAGAAGCCAGTGTTGATATTAAGGTACAATTAAACAGATTCTGTTGAAATCAATATGTCATACAGCTTATGTTTTTTTTAATGTAATAAAACCACATATCTTATATATATAGGATATTATCATGTAATATAATTATAGATATGACCTGGGAAGATGGCGGAAGAGTAAGACACGGAGATCACCTTCCTTCCCACAGATACAGTAGAAATACATCTACACGTGGAACTGCTCCTACAGCACACCCACTGAACGCTGGCAGAAAACGTCCAACCTCCAAAAAGGCAAGAAACTCCCCCTGTACTTGGATAGGGCAAAAGAAAAAAGAAATAACAGAGACGAAAGAACAGGGATGGCACCTGCACCAGTGGGAGGGAGCTGTGAAGGAGGAAAGGTTTCCACGCACTAGGAAGCCCCTTCACGGGCAGAGACTGCGGGTGGCAGAGGGGGGAAGCTTCGGAGCCACGGAGGAGAGCGCAGCCACAGGGGTGCGGTGGGCAAAGCGGAGAGATTCCCGCACGGAGGAGCGGTGCTGACCAGCACTCACCAGCCCGAGAGGCTTGCCTGCTCCCCATCCGGGGCGGGCGGGGCTGGGAGCTGAGGCTCGGCTTTGGTCCGATCGCAGGGAGAGGACTGGGGTTGGCGGCGTGAACACAGCCTGAAGGGGTTAGTGCACCACAACGAGCCGGGAGGGAGTCCGGGAAAAAGTCTGCAGCTGCCGAAGAGGCAAGAGACTATTTCTTCCCTCTTTGTTTCCTGGTGCGCGAGGAGAGGGGATTCAGAGCGCCGCCTAAACGAACTTCAGAGACGGGCGCGAGCCGCAGCTATCAGCGCAGATCCCACAGCAACAGGGGCGCAGAGGGAAAAACGGAGAAATTCCCGCACAGAGGCTCGGCGCCGAGCAGCACTCAGCACCCCGAGAGGCTTGTCTGCTCCCCCGCCGGGGCGGGCGGGGCTGGGAGCTGAGGCTCGGCTTCGGTCGGATCGCAGGGAGAGGACTGGGGTTGGCGGCATGAACACAGCCTGAAGGGGTTAGCGCACCACAGCTGGCTGGGAGGGAGACCGGGAAAAGGTCTGCAGCTGCCGAAGAGGCAAGAGACTTTTTCTTGCCTCTTTGTTTCGCTGCGCGCAAGGAGAGGGGATTCAGAGCGCAGCCTAAACGAACTCCAGAGAAGGGCGCGAGCCGCGGCGATCAGCGCGGACCCCAGAGACGGGCGTGAGACGCTGGGGCTGCTGCTGCCGCCTCCAAAAAGCCTGTGTGTGAGCACAGGTCACTCTCCACACCGCCCCTCCCGGGAGCCTGTGCAGCCCGCCACTGCCAGCGTCCCGTGATCCAGGGACAACTTCCCCGGGAGAACGCACTGCGCACCTCAGGCTGGTGCAACGTCACGCCGGCCTCTGATGCCGCAGGCTCGCCCCGCCTCCTCTGTACCCCTCCCTCCCCGTGGCCTGGGTGAGCCAGAGCCCCTGAAGCAGCTGCTCCTTTAACCCCGTCCTGTCTGAGCGAAGAACAGACGCCCTCAGGCGACCTACACGCAGAGGCGGGGCCAAATCCAAAGCTGAACCCCAGGAGCTGTGCAAACAGGGAAGAGAAGGGGAAATCTCTCCCAGCAGCCTCAGAAGCAGCGGATTAAAACTCCAGAAACAACTTGATGTGCCTGCATCTGTTGAATACCTGAATAGACAACCAATCATCCCAAATTCAGGAGGTGGACTTTGGGAGCAGGATATATTAATTTTTCCCCTTTTCCTTTTTTTTGTGAGTGTATATGTATATGCTTCTGGGTGAGATTTTGTCAGTATAGCTTTGCTTTACAATAGCTTTATTTTACTTCACTATATTATAGCCTCTTTCTTTCTTTCTTTCTATTTTTTCTCCCTTTTACTCTGAGCCGTGTGGATGAAAGGCTCTTGGTGCTGCAGTCAGGCATCAGAGCCGTGCCTCTGAGGTGGGAGAGCCAACTTCAGGACACTGGTCCACAAGAGACCTCCCAGCTCCACGTAATACCAAACTGCAAAAATCTCTCAGAGATCTCCATCTCAACATCAAGACCCAGCTTCACTCAACGACCAGCAAGCTACAGTGCTGGACACCCTATGCCAAACAACTGGCAAGACAGGAACACAGCCCCATCCATTAGCAGAGAGGCTACCTAAAATCATAATAAGGCCACAGACACCCGAAAATACACCACCAGACGTGGACGTGCCCACCAGAAAGACAAGATCCAGCCTCATCCACCAGAGCTCAGGCACTAGTTCCCTCCACCAGGAAGCCTACACAACCCACTGAACCAACCTTAGCCACTGGGGACAGATACCAAAAACAACGGGAACTACAAGCCTGCAGCCTGTGAAAAGGAGACCCCAAACACAGTAAGATAAGCAAAATGAGATGACAGAAAAACACACAGCAGATGAAGGAGCAGGGTCAAAACACACCAGATTTAACAAATGAAGAGGAAATAAGTAGTCTACCTGAAAAAGAATTCAGAATAATGATAGTAAGGATGATCCAAAATCTTGGAAATAGAATAGACAAAATGCAAGAAACATTTAACAGGGACGTAGAAGAACTAAAGAGGAACCAAGCAATGATGAAAAACACGATAAATGAAATTAAAAATACTCTAGATGGGATCAATAGCAGAATAACTGAGGCAGAAGAAAGGATAAGTGACCTGGAAGATAAAATGGTGGAAATAACTACTGCAGAGCAGGATAAAGAAAAAAGAATGAAAAGAACTGAGGAGAGTCTCAGAGACCTCTGGGACAACCTTAAATGCATGAACATTCAAATTATAGGGGTCCCAGAAGAAGAAGAGAAAAAGAAAGGGACTGAGAAAATATTTGAAGAGATTATAGTTGAAAACTTCCCTAATATGGGAAAGGAAATAGTTAATCAAGTCCGGGAAGCACAGAGAGTCCCATACAGGATAAACCCAAGGAGAAACACGCCAAGACACATATTAATCAAACTGTCAAAAATTAAATATAAGGAAAACATATTAAAGGCAGCAAGGGAAAAACAACAAATAACACACAAGGGAATCCCCATAAGGTTAACAGCTGATCTTTCAGCAGAAACTCTGCAAGCCAGAAGGGAGTGGCAGGATATACTTAAAGTGATGAAGGAGAAAAACCTACAACCAAGATTACTCTACCCAGCAAGGATCTCATTCAGATTCGATGGAGAAATTAAAAGCTTTACATACAAGCAAAAGCTGAGAGAGTTCAGCACCACCAAACCAGCTTTACAACAAATGCTAAAGGAACTTCTCTAGGCAAGAAACACAAGAGAAGGAAAACACCTACAATAACAAACCCGAAACATTTAAGAAAATGGGAATAGGAACATACATATTGATAATTACCTTGAATGTAAATGGATTAAATGCTCCCACCAAAAGACACAGGCTGGCTGAATGGATACAAAAACAAGACCCATATATATGCTGTCTACAAGAGACCCACTTCAGACCTAGAGACACATACAGACTGAAAGTGAGGGGATGGAAAAAGATATTCCATGCAAATGGAAATCAAAAGAAAGCTGGAGTAGCAATTCTCATAACAGACAAAATAGACTTTAAAACAAAGACTATTACAAGAGACAAAGAAGGACACTATATAATGATCAAGGGATCGATCCAAGAGGAAGGTATAACAATTGTAAATATTTATGCACCCAACATAGGAGCACCTCAATACATAAGGCAAATACTAACAGCCATAAAAGGGGAAATCGACAGCAACACAATCATAGTAGGGGACTTTAACACCCCACTTTCACCAATGGACAGATCATCCAAAATGAAAATAAATAAGGAAACACAAGCTTTAAATGATACATTAAACAAGATGGACTTAATTGATATTTATAGGACATTCCACCCAAAAACAACAGAATACACATTTTTCTCAAGTGCTCATGGAACATTCTCCAGGATAGATCATATCTTGGGTCACAAATCAAGCCTTGGTAAATTTAAGAATATTGAAATACTATCAACTATCTTTTCCGACCACAACGCTATGAGACTAGATATCAATTACAGGAAAAGATCTGTAAAAAATACAAACACATGGAGGCTACACAATACACTGCTTAATAACGAAGTGATCACTGAAGAAATCAAAGGGGAAATCAAAAAATACCTAGAAACAAATGACAATGGAGATACGACGACCCAAAACCTATGGGACGCAGCAAAAGCAGTGCTAAGAGGGAAGTTTATAGCAATACAAGCCTACCTCAAGAAACAGGAAACATCTCGAATAAACAACCTAACCCTGCACCTAAAGCAATTAGAGAAAGAAGAACAAAAAAACCCCAAAGCCAGCAGAAGGAAAGAAATTATAAAGATCAGGTCAGAAATAAATGAAAAAGAAATGAAGGAAACAATAGCAAAAATCAATGAAACTAAAAGCTGGTTCTTTGAGAAGATAAACAAAATTGATAAACCATTAGCCAGACTCATCAAGAGAAAAAGGGAGAAGACTCAGATCAATAGAATTAGAAATGAAAAAGGAGAAGTAACCACTGACACTGCAGAAATACAAAAGATCATGAGAGATTACTACAAGCAACTCTATGCCAATAAAATGGACAACTTGGAAGAAATGGACAGATTCTTAGAAATGCACAAACTGCCGAGACTGAACCAGGAAGAAATAGAAAATATGAACAGACCAATCACAAGCACTGAAATTGAAACTGTGATTAAAAACCTTGCAACAAACAAAAGCCCAGGACCAGATGGCTTCACAGGTGAATTCTAGCAAACATTTAGAGAAGAGCTAACACCTATCCTTTTCAAACTCTTCCAAAATATTGCAGAGGGAGGAACACTCCCAAACTCATTCTACGAGGCCACCATCACCCTGATACCAAAACCAGACAAAGATGTCACAAAGAAAGAAAACTACAGGCCAATATCACTGATGAACATAGATGCAAAAATCCTCAACAAAATACTAGCAAACAGAATCCAACAGCACATTAAAAGGATCATACACCATGATCAAGTGGGGTTTATCCCAGGAATGCAGAGATTCTTCAATACACGCAAGTCAATCAATGTGATACACCATATTAACAAATTGAAGGAGAAAAACCATATGATCATCTCAATAGATGCAGAGAAAGCTTTCGACAAAATTCAACACCCATTTATGATAAAAGCCCTGCAGAAAGTAGGCATAGAGGGAACTTTCCTCAACATAATAAAGGCCATATATGACAAACCCGCAGCCAACATGGTCCTCAATGGTGAAAAACTGAAACCATTTCCACTAAGATCAGGAACAAGACAAGGTTGCCCCCTCTCATCACTATTATTCAACATAGTTTTGGAAGTGTTAGCCACAGCAATCAGAGAAGACAAAGAAATAAAAGGAATCCAAATCAGAAAAGAACAAGTAAAGCTGTCACTATTTGCAGATGACATGATACTATACATAGAGAATCCTAAAGATGCTACCAGAAAACTCCTAGAGCTAATCAATGAATTTGGTAAAGTAGCAGGATACAAAATTAATGCACAGAAATCTCTTGCATTTCTATACACTAATGACGAAAAATTTGAAAGTGAAATTAAGAAAATACTCCCATTTACCATTGCAACAAAAAGAATAAAATATCTAGGAATAAACCTACCTAAGGAGACAAAAGACCTGTATGCAGAAAATTATAAGACACTGATGAAAGAAATTAAAGATGATACAAATAGATGGAGAGATATACCATATTCCTGGATTGGAAGAATCAACATTGTGAAAATGACTCTACTACCCAAAGCAATCTACAGATTCAATGCAATCCCTATCAAACTACCACTGGCATTTTTCACAGAACTAGAACAAAAAATTTCACAATTTGTATGGAAACACAAAAGACACCGAATAGCCAAAGCAATCTTGAGAACGAAAAATGGAGCTGGGGGAATCAGGCTCCCTGACTTCAGACTATATTACAAAGCTTCAGTAATCAAGACAGTTTGGTACTGGCACAAAAACAGAAATATAGATCAATGGAACAGGATAGAAAGCCCAGAGATAAACCCACACACGTATGGTCACCTTATCTTTGATAAAGGAGGCAAGCATATACAGTGGAGAAAAGACAGCCTCTTCAATAAGTGGTGCTGGGAAAATTGGACAGATACATGTAAAAGTATGAAATTAGAACACTCCCTGACACCATGCACAAAAATAAACTCAAAATGGATTAAAGACCTAAGTGTAAGGGCAGACACTATCAAACTCTTAGAGGAAAACATAGGCAGAACACTCTATTACATACATCACAGCAAGATTCTTTTTGACCCAGCTCCCAGAGAAATGGAAATAAGAACACAAATAAAACAAATGGGACCTAATGAAACTTAAAAGCTTTTGCACAGCAAAGGAAACCATAAACAAGACCAAAAGACAACCATCAGAATGGGAGAAAATATTTGCAAATGAAGCAACTGACAAAGGATTAATCTCCAAGATTTACAAGCAGCTCGTGCAGCTCAATAACAAAAAAACGAACAACCCAATCCAAAAATGGGCAGAAGACCTAAATAGACATTTCTCTGAAGAAGATATACAGATGGCCTACAGACACATGAAAGAATGCTCAACATCATTAATCATTAGAGAAATGCAAATCAAAACTACAATGAGATATCATCTCACACTGGTCAGAATGGCCATCATCAAAAAATCTAGAAACAATAAATGCTGGAGAGGGTGTGGAGGAAAGGGAACACTCTTGCACTGTTGGTGGGAATGTAAATTGATACAGCCACTATGGAGAACAGTATGGAGCTTCCTTAAAAAACTACAAATAGAACTGCCATACGACCCATCAATCCCACTACTGGGCATATACCCTGAGAAAACCATAGGTCAAAAAGAGTCATGTACCAAAATGTTCATTGCAGCTCTATTTACAATAGCCAGGACATGGAAGCAACCTAAATGTCCATCGACAGATGAATGGATAAAGAAGATGTGGCACATATATACAATGGAATATTACTCAGCCATAAAAAGAAATGAAATGGAGGTATTTGTAATGAGGTGGATGGAGTTAGAGTCTGTCATACAGAGTGAAGTAAGTCAGAAAGAGAAAAACAAATACAGTATGCTAACACATATATACGGAATCTAAGGGAAAAAAAAAAAAAAAAGGCCATGAAGAACCTAGTGGCAAGACGGGAATAAAGACACAGACCTACTAGAGAATGGACTTGAGGATATGGGGAGGGGGTGGGGTGAGATGTGACAGGGTAAGACAGTGTCATGGACATATATACACTACCAAATGTAAAATAGATAACTTGTGGGAAGCAGCCGCATAGCACAGGGAGATCAGCTCGGTGCTTTGTGACCACCTAGAGGGGTGGGATGGGGAGGGTGGGAGGGAGGGAGATGCATGAGGGAAGAGAAATGGGAACATATTGTATATGTATAACTGATTCACTTTGTTATAAAGCAGAAGCTAACACACCATTGTAAGGCAATTATACTTCAATAAAGATGTTTAAAAAAAATATATATATATATATATAATTATATTAATATATATTTACATATATAATATCATGATATTGTTATATTATTAATATATATTAACATGTAATTTATAATGATTATATATTATTTAATATTACTAAATATAAATATTATTTATTATATATAAATGCAATATGATCACATAATATGTATTGACTCAACATGTGTTTGAATTATTTTTCTATTTGTAAAATGATTTATTAAGAACTGGACTAATACTATCTAATATTAACCTTTAGATATTTTTAACAGCAATAGCAAAGAAATTAGTAAAAAGGAATGAACATAAACAAATATAATAATTTATAGGTACACTGATAGATGTGTGTTCGGATTTCATGGTAGCAACAAGGATGAGCATGTTTAGTTCTACCTGGAGGACTAGTGAAGGATTTCATTAATAATGTCAATGGTCTTTTTATTTTTTAATTGAAAAATATTTATTGATTACCTCATTTTAATGTTACTCTACATTTTTTACTTTTGGTTAAAAAAAATCTAATACGCTATAACAGTACATCAGTATATTATTAAAGCAGGATAGGAACCCATGTATATATGAGAAATAACATACAGGGTAAATAAATTACAGTCGGTGCTCACTGTGGAATTAGAATTAGAGAAAGTTCCTGTCCGGGGACTTCTGAGAGGACCATGCCCAGCTCTGTCTCAGGTAAAGTATGAACTGCTGGTCAGGCAGTCTCACTACATCACATCACCCTGGGTTTATGGCAGTGACTGGCTCAGGGAGGGCCTGGGCTGTCTCATAACAGTCAAGGGATGTTTCTAGATCTCTAAAAAGAAAATATTTAGGACAAGAAAGACATGCATCTGTGAGTCTGAAATATCCAAATCTTCCCCAAGCCACCTTCAAATTCTTTGTTTTTAAACATCTTTATTGGAGTATAATTGCTTTACAATGGTGTGTTCGTTTCTGGTTTATAACAAAGTGAATCAGTTATACATTTACGTATGACTCATATCTCTTCTCTCTTGGGTCTCCCTCCATCCCACCCTCCCTATCCCACCCGGCTAGGTGATCACAAAGCACCCAACTGATCTCCCTGTGTTATGCGGCTGCTTCCCACTAGCTATCTATTTTATGTTTGGTAGTGTATATATGTCCATGCCACTCTCTCACTTTGTCCCAGTTTACTCATCCTCCTCCCCGTATCCTCAAGTCCATTCTCTAGTAGGTCTGTGTCTTTATTCCCGTCTTGCCCCTAGGTTCTTCATGACCATTTTTTTTTTTTTTAAGATTCCATATATATGTATTAGCATACAGTATTTGTTTTTCTCTTTCTGACTTACTTCACTCTGTATGACAGACTCTAGGTCCATCCACCTCACTACAAATAACTCCATTTCGTTTCTTTTTATGGCTCAGTAATATTCCATTGTGTATATGTGACACATCTTCTTTATCCATTCATCTGTTGATGGACACTTAGGTTGCTTACATGTCCTGGCTATTGTAAATAGAGCTGCAATGAACATTTTGGTACATGACTCTTTTTGAATTATGGTTTTCTCAGGGTATATGTCCAGTAGTGGGATTGATGGGTCGTATGGTAGTTCTATTTGTAGTTTTTTAAGGAAGCTCCATACTGTTCTCCATAGTGGCTGTATCAATTTACATTCCCACCAACAGTGCAAGAGGGTTCCCTTTTCTCTAAACCCTCTCCAGCACTTATTTGCAGATTTTTTTGATGATGGCCATTCTGACCGGTGTGAGATGATATCTCATTGTAGTTTTGATTTGCATTTCTCTAATGATTAATGATGTTGAGCATTCTTTCATGTGTTTGGTGGTAATCTGTATATCTTCTTTGAAGAAATGTCTATTTTTTTAATTTCAAAAAAAATGGTCACACAATGCATTTACAAAAAAATAAAAATAAAAAACCTACAGTTGAATCACATAGTAATTAAAATATGACCTTGATTAAATGACCTTGATTCAAATAAGCAGTAAACATACCAACTTACCTCACCCTCCCTCAGTCTAGAGATCGACAAGGTAGACCTTTCTGTTTATCATATTCTTGCACCATTACAATACACCAAAATCCACAATGATCTTAGTGGTACATATAGTATTCTATAGTAAGAGTAGGTAGGGAGAGCTTCCCCAAAATGGTGAAGTAGGAGGAATGTGATCTCACCTCCCCCTATGGGCACATCAAATTTGCAGCTACTTACAGAACAACTATGGGTGAGAACATCCTGAAGACTAACAGAAAATATTTTCCACAATTATGATATAAGAAGGAGCCTCAGTGAGATGGGTCGGTGGGGTGGGGGAGATGTAGTACAGTCTGGACCCACACTGCTACGTAGGTGACCCAAAATGGAAGGAATGCCACAACCACAGGGCCTTCCCTGAGGATATTTATAGAGATACAAGTCCACCTCAAGAAATAAGAAAATTCTCAAATATATCCTAATCCTCCACCAAAAGGAATAGAAAAAGAAGAACAAACAAAACCCTAAGTTAATAGAAAGAAATAATAAAGATCAGAACAGAAAAAGAAAATTGAATAGAGAATAAAGCAAGAGAAAACAAAAAACAATGAAACAAAGAGCTGTTTTTTTTTTAAACACAAACAAAACTGATAAACATTTAGACAGACACTTCAAGAAAAAAAGAGAGAAAGCTGAAATAAATAAAATCAGAAAGAGGATAAGTTATAAACACAGAAATACAAAGGATCATAAGAGATTACTCTGAAAAATTATGTGCCAATAAATAGACAACCTAGAAGAAATAAATTAATTCCCAGAAACATGCAATCTCCCCAAACAAAAAGAAATAGAATATATGAACAGACTGATTACCAGTCTGAAATTGAAATTGAAATAGTAATGAAAAAAAATTGAAATAGCAATGAAATTGAAATAGTAAAAAAAAAAAAAAAAAAAAAAAAAATGCCTCCTAACAAACAGACGGCTTCACAGAGGAATTCTACCAAACATATAAAGAAGAGTTAACATCTATCCTCAAATTATTCCAAAAAATGAAAAGAAACTCATTCTACCAGGTCAATAACACTCTGATACCAAAACCAGCCAAAAGCATATTAGAAAAATAAAATTATTGTTTAATATCACTGATGATCATAGATGCAAAAATTCTCAACAAGAACATTAAAAGAATCATACAGCACGATCAAGTGCAATTTATCCCAAGGATACAGGGATGGTTCAAAATCTGCAAATCAATTAATGGGATACACCACATCAACAAATGAATGATAAAAGTCATATGATCATCTCAATAGATGCAGAAAATGCTTTTGACAAAATTCAATATCCATCTATCACAAAAACTATCAGAAAAGTGGCTATAGAGGGAACATAGTTCAACATAATAGAGGCCATATATGACAAGCCCATAGAGAACATGCTAAATGGTGAAAAGCTAAAAGTTTTCCCTCTAAGAACAGGAATAAGGCAAGGATAGCATCTCTCTCCATTTTATTCAATGTAATATTTATTGGAAGTCCTAACCACAGTATTCAGAGTAGAAAAAGAAATAAAAGGCACCTAAATTGGAAAGAAACAAAACTGTCACTGTTGGCAGATGACATGATTCTATATACAGAAAACCCTAAACATACCACCAAAAAACTATTAAGGCTGACAAATTAGATCATATAGATCAATGGAACAGGATAGAGAGCCCACAAATAAACCTGAGCACTTATGATCAATTAATTCATACATGCAAAAGAATGAGACATGACTACTTACACATAACACATACAAAAATGAACTCAAAATGAATTAAAGACTCGAATGTAAGACCTGAAACCATGTAACTCCTAGAAGTTAACAGAGGAAGTATACTCTTTGACATTGGTCTTAGCAATATATTTTTTCTTTTTTGATCTATCTCTTCAGACAAGGACAACAAAGCAAAAATTAACAAATGTGACTACATCAAACTAAAAAGCTTTACACAGCAAAGGAAACCATCATCAAGACAAAAAGGCAACCTAGTGAATGGGGTAAGATATTTGCAAACAATTGATTCAATTAGGGGTTAATATAAGAAATATACAAAAAAACTCATACAACTCAACTTCAAAAAAAAAAAACAAAAAAAAAGGCAATTTAGAAATGGGCATAGGACCTGAATAGACAATTTTCCAAAGAAGATATACAGATGGCCAACAGATATACAGATGGCACATGAGAAAATCCTCAACATTACTAATCATCAGGGAAATGCAAATCAAAACCACAAAGAGATATCACCTCATACCTGTTAGAATGATTATTATGAAAAAGACGGCAAATAAAAAACATTGATGAAGATGTGGAAAAAAGAGAACCTTCATTCACTGTTAGTAGGATTGTAAATTGTTGCAGCTACTATGTAAAACAGCATGGGAATTCCTCAAAAAGTTTAAAATGAACCTACCATATAATCTAGTGAGTCTACTTCTACATATTTAGCTGAATAAAGCAAAAAGAGTAATTTAAAAAGACACATGTACCCCAATGTTCATTGCATCGTTATTTCCAATAGCCATGATATGGAAGCAACTTACGTGTTCATTGATAGATAAATGGATATGCATATATATATACACACACATATATATATACACATATATATATACACTCACACACACACACACACACACACACACATATATATATATATATATACACAGACACATACATACATATACATATACATACACACAGTGGAATATTACTCAGGCATTAAAAATAAAATCTTGCCACTTGGGACAATATGGACAGATCTATAAGGTATCATGCTAAGTGAAATGTCAAACGGAAAAAGACAATTACTTTATGATCTCAATCTAAGAAACAAAACAAACAAACCAAGAAAATGAAACAAAATCAGACTCATAGATAGAAAAAATGGGTGATTTCCAGAATGGAGAGGGATGAGGAGTTGAGCAAAATAAGTGAAGGGAATTTAGAGATACTTCCAGTTATAAAATAAATAAACCACGGGGATGTAATATCAGCATAAGGGATATAGTCAATAATATTATAAAAAATTTTTTTATGGGGAAAGATGGTTACTAAACTTAGAGTGGTGATCAGTTCATAATGTATGTGTATGTCAAATCACTATGTAGTACACCTGAGATTAACATAATATTGTACATCAACTATATTTCAATTAAAAAAAGAAAGAGTGCCCAGGTGTCTGCTCATCTGGTGAGATGGAGCAGGGAGAAGTTCTCCCCAGCTCCTTGCTGGGTGGGCAAGTCATGCTCTAGGGCCAGAAGAAATCTTCGTTTGAGGGTCCCACCGAGTTCCCTGGTCAGAGTGCTGCAGCTGCTTGGGACTACTGCTCGGACACTGCAGAAAGCCTAATTGGAATCTGACATGTTATCACTTTTGGACCATTGGACAACTGCTCCTGACTTGGCAACATGAAGGCTCAGACTGTGCCAGTCTCTGAATAGAAGAGAACCAACACTATTAGCATATCTCTCAAAACCGTGAATGCAAGGTATTTCAATGAAGAGTATCAGGAGGACATCTACAGATCCCGGATTGGCATGTACAAGATCAGAGGAATGGTGGAATAACCCAGTGTAACTGGGTGACCTTTGGAAACAGCTGAGACAGAGCTACAACAGGGCAGCGGCTGACACCCAACTCATAGCCCATCTTCACCAGCTGTGTGGCTGACACGGTCTTGGTGCTCTGACCGGCTGTCAGGCCTGAGCCTCTGAGGTGGGAGAGCCAAATTCAGGACATTGGTCCACCAGAGACCTCCGGGCCCCATTTAATATCAATCGGCAAGAGCTCTCCCAGAGATCTCCATCTCAACAATAAGACCGAACACCACTCAATGACCGGCAAGCTCCAGTGTTGCACACTTCATGCTAAAAAACTAGCAAGACAGGAACACAACCCCACACATTAGCAGAGAGGCTGCCTAAAATCATACTAAGTTCACAGACACCACAAAACACACCACCGGACACATTCCTATCCACCAGAAAGACAGGATCCAGCCTCATCCACGAGAAAACATGAAACAGTCTCCTCCACCAAGGCCTACACAACCCACTGAACCAAATTGACCCACTGGGGGGAGACACCAAAAACAACAGGAAATACAAACCTGCAGCCTGTGAAAGGGAGGGTGTAAAGACAGTAAGTTAAGCAAAAGGAGAAGACAGAGAAATACACAGCAGATGAGGAGCAAGGTAAAAACCCAACAGACAAAGAAAATGAAGAGGAAACAGGTAGTCTACCTGAAAAAGAATTCAGAGTAATGATAATAAGGATGACCCAATATCTTGGAAATAGAATGGAGAAAATACAAGAAACGTTTAACAAGGACCTAGAAGAACTAAAGAGCAAACAAACAATGATGAACAACACAATAAATAAAATTAAAAATTTTCTAGAAGGAATCACTAGCAGAATAACTGAGGCAGAAAACGAATAAGTGACCTGGAAGATAAAAGAGTGGAAATAATTACCGCAGAGCAGAATAAAGAAAAAAGAATGAAAAGAATTGAGGACAGTATCAGAGACTTCTGGGACAACATTAAACACAACAACATTCGAATTATAGGGGTCCCAGAAGAAGAAGAGAAAAAGAAAGGGACTGAGAAAATATTTTGAAGAGATTATAGTTGAAAACTTCCCTAATATGGGAAAGGAAAGAGTCAATCCAGCCCAGGAAGCACAGAGAGTCCCATAGAGGATAAATCCAAGGAGAAACACGCCAAGACATATATTAATCAAACTATCAAAAATTAAATACAAAGAAAAAATATTGAAAGCAGCAAGGGAAAGGAAACAAATAACATACAAGGGAATCCCCATAAGGCTAACAGCTGATCTTTCAGCAGAAACTCTGCAAGCAAGAAGGATGTGGCAGGACATATTTAAAGTGATGAAAGGGAAAAACCTACATCCAAGATTACTCTATGCAGCAAGGAGCTCCTTCAGATTTGAAGGAGAAATTAAAATCTTTACAAACAAGCAAAAGCTAAGACCATTCAGCACCACCAAACCAGCTTTACAACAAATACTAAAGGAACTTTTCTAGGCAGGAAACACAAGAGAAGGAAAAGACCTACAAAAACAAACCCAAAACAATGAAGAAAATGATAATAGGAACATACATATTTATAATTACCTTAAATGTAAATGCATTAAATGCTCCAACCAAAAGACATAGACTGGCTGAATGGATAGAAAAAAAGACCCGTATATATGCTGTCTACAAAAGACCCACTTCAGACCTAGGGATACATACAGAATGAGAGATAAGAGAGTGAAAAAAGATATTCCATGCAAATGGAAATCAAAAGAAAGCTGGAGTAGCCATTCTCATATTAGACAAAACAGACTTTAAAACAAAGACTAATACAAGAGACAAAGAAGGACACTACATAATGACCAAGGGATCAATCCAAGAAGAAGATATAACAATTGTAAATATTTATGCACCCAACATAGGAACACCTCAATACATAAGGCAAATGCTAAGAGCCATAAAAGTGGAATCGTCAGTAGCACAATCATAGTAGGGGACTTTAACACCCCACTTTCATCAATGGACAGATCATCCAAAATCAAAATAAATAAGGAAACACAAGCTTTAAATGACACATTAAACGAGATGGACTTAATTGATATTTATAGGACATTCCACCCAAAAACTACAGAATACACTTTCTTCTCAAGTGTTCATGGAACATTCTCCAGGATAGATCGTATATTGGGTGACAAAACAAGCCTCAGTAAATTTTAAAAAATTGAAATTGTATCAAGTATATTTTCCAACCACAACGCTATAAGCCTAGATATCAATTACAGGAAAAAAAAAAAAACTGTAAAAAATACAAACACATGGAGGCTAAGCAATACATTACTAAATAACCAAGAGATCACTGAAGAAATCAAAGAGGAAATTTAAAAATACCTAGAATCAAATGACAATGAAAACACAATGACCCAAAACCTATGGGACGAAGCAAAAGCAGTTCTAAGAGGGACGTTTATAGCAATACAATCCTACCTCAAAAAACAAGAAACATCTCAAATAAGCAACCTAACCTTACACCCAAAGCAATTAGAGAAAGAAGAACAAAGAAAACCCCAATGTTAGCAGAAGGAAAGAAATAATAAAGATCAGATCAGAAATAAATGAAAAAGAAATGAAGGAAACAATTGCAAATATCAAAAAAAGTAAAACAGGTTCTATGAGAATTTAAACACAACTGATAAACCATTAGCCAGAGTCATCAGGGAAAAAAAGGGAGAAGACTCAAATCAATAGAATTAGAAATGAAAAAGGAGAAGTAACAATTGACACTGCAGAAATACAAAGGATCATGAGAGATTACTATAAGCAGCTCTATGGCAAAAATATGGGCAACCTGGAAGAAATGGACAAATTCTGAGAAAGGCACAACCGTCTGAGACTGACCTAGGAAGAAATAGAAAATATAAACAGACAAATCACAAGCACTGAAATTGAAACTGTGATTAAAAATCTTCCAAAAAACAAAAGTCCAGGCCCAGATGGCTTCAGAGGTGAATTCTATCAAACATTTAGAGAAGAGCTAACACCGATCCTTCTCAAATTCTTCCAAAATATAGCAGAGGGAGGAACACTCCCAAACTCATTCTACAAAGCCACCATCACCCTGATACCAAAACAAGACACAGATGTCACACACACACACAAAAAGAACAGGCCAATACCACTGATGAACATAGATGCAAAAATCCTCAACAAAATACGAGCAAACAGTATCCACCAGCACATTAAAAGGATCATATACCCTGATCAAGTTAGGTTTATCCCAGGAATGCAAGGATTCTTCAATATATGCAAATCAATCAATGTGATAAACCATATTAAAAAAATTGAAGGATAAAAACCATATGATCATCTCAATAGATGCAGTAAAAGCTTTCATTAAAATTCACCACCACATTATGATAAAAACACTCCAGAAAGTAGGCATAGAGGGAACTTACCTAAACATAATAAAGGCCATATGTGACAAACCCACAGCAAACATTGTTCTCATTGGTGAAAAACAGAAACCATTTCCACTAAGATCAGGAACAAGACAAGGTTGTACACTCCCACCACTATTATTCAACATAGTTTTGGAAGTTTTAGCCACAACAATCAGAGAAGAAAAATAAATAAAAGGAATCCAAATCGTAAAAGAAGAAGTAAAACTGTCACTGTTTGCAGATGACATCATACTATAGACAGAGAATCCTAAAGACTCTACCAGAAAATTACTAGAGCTAATGAATGAATTTGGTAAAGTAGCAGGGTACAAAATTAATGCAGACAAATCTCTTGCATTCCTATACACTAATGATGAAAACTCTGAAAGAGAAATTAAGGAAACACTATCATTTACCATTTCAAAAAAAGAATAAAATACCTAGGAATAAACCTACCTAAGGAGACAAAAGACCTGTATGCAGAAAACTATAAGGCACTGATGAAAGAACTTAAAGATTTTACAAACAGATGGAGAGATATACCCTGTTCTTGAATTGGAAGAGTCAACATTGTGAAAATGACTATACTACCCAAAGCAATTGACAGATTCAATGCAAACCCTATGAAACTATCAATGACGTTTTTCACAGAACTAGAACAAAAAATTTCACAATTTGTATGGAAACACAAAAGACCTCGAACAGCCAAAGCAATCTTGAGAATGAAAAATGGAGCTGGAGGAATCAGGCTCCCTGACTTCAGACTATACTACAAAGCTAAAGCAATCAAGACAGGCTAGTACTGGGGCAAAAACAGAGATATAGATCAATGGAAAAGGATAGAAAGCCCAGAGATAAACCCACACACATACAGTCACCTTATCTTTGATAAAGGAGGCAAGAATATGCAATGGAGAAAAGACAGACTCTTCAATACGTGGTGCTGGGAAAACTGGACAGCTACATGTAAAATAATGAAATTAGAACACTCCCTAACACCATATACAAAATAAACTCAAAATGGATTCGAGACCTAAATGTAAGACTGGACACTATAAAACTCTTAGAGGAAAACATAGGCAGAATATTCTTTGACATAAATCACAGCAAGATCCTTTTTGACCCACCTCCTAGAGAAAGGGAAATAAAAACAAAAATAAACAATTGGGATCTAATGAAACTTAAAAGCTTTTGCACAGCAAAGGAAACCGTAAATAAGATGTAAAGACAACCCTAACAATGGGAGAAAATATTTGCAAATGAAGCAACTTACAAAGGATTAATCTCCAAAATATACAAGCAGCTCATACAGCTCAATATCAAAAAAACCAACAACCCAATCCAAAAATGGGCAGAAGACCTAAATAGACATTTCTCCAAAGAAGATATACAGCTTGCCAACAAACTCATGAAAGGATGCTCAACATCACTAATCATTAGAGAAATGCAAATCAAAACTACAATGAGGTTTCACCTCACACCAGTCAGAATTGCCGTCATCAAAAAGTCTACAAAGAATAAATGCTGGAGAGGGTGTGGAGAAAAGGGTACCCTCTTGCACTGTTGGTGGGAATGTAAAATGATACAGCCACTATGAAGAACAATATGGAGGTTCCTTAAAAAACTAAAAATAGAACTACCATACGACCCATCAATCCCACTACTGGGCATATACCCTGAGAAAACCATAATGCAAAAATAGTCATGTACCACAGTGTTCATTGCAGCTCTATTTACAATAGCCAGGACATGTAAGCAACCAAAATGTCCATCTACAGATGAATGGATAAAGAAAATGTGGCACATATATACAATGGAATATTACTCAACCATAAAAAGAAACGAACTTGAGTTATTTGTAGTGAGGTGGATGGACCCAGAATCTGTCATACAGAGTGAAGTAAGTCAGAAAGAGAAAAACAAATACCATAGGCTAAGACATATATATGGAATCTTAAAAAAAAAAGGGGGGGGGTTCTGAAGAACCTAGGGGCAGGATAGGAATAAAGATGCTGACGTGGAGAGTGGACTTGAGGACACAGGGAGGGGGAGGGGTGGACTGGGACGAGGTGAGAGAGTGTCATGGACACGTATACACTACCAAATGTAGAATGGATGGCTGGTGAGAAGCAGCTGCATAGCACAGGGAGATCAGCTCGGTGTTTTGTGACCACTTAGAGGGGTGAGATAAGGAGGGTGGAAGGGAAACACAACAGGGAGGGGGTATTGGGATATGTGTATACATATGGCTGAGTCACGTTGTTATACATCAGAAGCTAATGCACCATTGTAGAGCAATTATGCTCCAATAAAGATGTAAAAAAAAAAAAAAAAGAAAAAAAGAGTAGGTGGGAATTACCCTTTGATCTTTGTACTTCAATTTGTAAAATGATTAGATATTTTGACTTTTAAATTGGATGTAAATATCTGTTATTAATTAGATAATCTGGGCTCATTTGAGAAGAAACCCATAATATTTATAGAAAATATTCAAAGTGTTACTGGCTAAGATTCACACAAATTAACTTTCATAAGATAAACTCCAGATATTTCTTGTGTATTAAAGGAATATGAACAAGAAATCATTACCTATGTCAAGATGAGATGAGCCTTTATCAAACTGAGACCAGATCTGCTTTACCTATTGGTCTGATAGGCTAATTTCTTGGGTGGCATTATTCACCTGAAGAAGGTGAAAGCAGATGGGATATTTTGGAATCACTGCTTGATTTTGGTAGACATAGGATCTTTTCAATTCCATAACTTGTTTACTCTGAGAGACCTTAAGACAAGATCTGGAAGAATATGTTAGACAAAAACATTGCATTATTCAGAAAGCAAAGGATAGAAAAGGAAATAACGGTTCAATTCTAGGAAATAGTGTAAGCCACAGTTGTGGTAGAAGAAAATGGAGCTAACTAAAGAAAGTGATAAGATATCAAGTAATTTTCTGAAAAGGAATAGTGGAACATCATAGAAAAATAGGATGCCAATGGATATCACACATATTCAGTCAAAAATTTAAAAATGTAACAATACTGCATAAGTTCAAGAACACCTGATATCTCAGAAAAAAAGTGTTTCCATGAGAACAGTGCAGCAAGTTGGGAGTTCTATAGACCACTGAGAACAAACATTCCTGAAGCATCAATAGGACTTCAGTTCATACATCTGTTGAAGGTCACTTTCTAACTGAAAAATATATATGGGGGTGAGAAGCCTTCTTCCCCAAGAAGCAAATTTTACAGGTGTAAGAAGATCCATTGAAAGAGTAGTGGCAACAACCACTAAAGCACAGAAACATACCTGCTCAAAGGAAAGGGTGGGAGATTTGTTGTTAGGTAAAATGCAACATTGGAGCCCCCAAAATTGTGGGCTCACAAAAGAAAGGGACGTTTTGAATATATGAATTTAGAAAAAAAATGACACCATAATAAGACCTTGGTGAATGAAATTGTAATTTCTACAAGTTTCTAAATTTGGCAGAAAGAGATACTTTAACGTCACTCTCTAAGATAGGAGGCAATGTATTTAAGTAGATCCCTCCTACATCCGTAGTCATGGTCTATCACAATGTCATAATTAACTTTAGGATGAAAGATACATCCTAATTTAATTTAAGCTCATAGGTCATTTTGGCTTAAACTGAGTCATTGCAGAGACAACCATTATTTTTTTTTCCTGGCAGACCAGTAGCCTTGCAGCTTTCCGGTCTTCTTTATAGTTAGGTTAGTCATGTGACTATGCTTTGATCAATTAAATACAGACAAAAACTGTATATGCTACTTCCAGGTCTGTTCCATCAAAATTTCCTTTATGACCTTCAGTTCTCTTCTCCCTTTGGCCAGATGGAAATGAATACTATTGGTGACTCTTGGAGACTTGGCATGAAGTCTACATCGTATCCCTATAGGACTGCTTGAGTGGTGTCTCACTCTTCTCATCCCTTACTACTTTATTTGAGCATAAAATAAACTACTATTGGGTTAAGTCTCTTAAATTTTGATGCTTATCTCTTACAGCATCTAATTTTACATTAATGAATACTATCATATTTGACTAACATTCAGACATGGTTGAATTGAAACTGAACTCAATTCAATTCAGAAAATTGAATTCTTCAGCATCACTGATTCTATACCTTTGGTTTTGGCATCATTAACCTAGACCTGTAATAAATTAATAACTGTGTTTATTCTGAGAACATCACTTTGTTTGAGGCAGCTTCAGTATGGGCTGGGTTTTAGCATGGGGTAGGATCTTTAGTGCTCTCTGATATCTTTGGACTCTTTACTAGAAGATCATCTGAAAGATTAGTTCTGCATTTAAAGACTTACAAGAAACACACTTATTATGTGGAAGAGTGGTCTAATTGGAGCTGCTAAAGAAACAACATCCACACAGGGATTGGAATGGCACTACTCTGCCCAAAACAGAGAATAGTATATAGTGAAAGCCAACCTTAAAATTTAATTTACTTGCATTTTAACTCTTTGAACTTTAATTGGCAAGAGAACTTGATGTTGTAACTTTTAACTTCTCAATAATAAAATGATAATAGATGAGATTCTATTTAAAATTGAGCCTTTTGTTTATTGCATCAAATTGTTAGACAATACTGCCCTTTATTTGCAAATTATCATTTAAACTCTTTTGGATAGAATGATTTGAAATACTTTAGGGTGAGGCATAGAGTCGGAAGTAAATTTTTTCTTTTGAGACCAGAGTAATCTGTAAGTTAGTTCAGGTTAATGGACTTTCTTAACTAGTTTCAGAACCTTGCTGGGGTTAGGCTACACTGAGCATCACTGGTCCCAGGATGACACCCAGAGGAGCAGTAACTGGCCTAAGCATAAAAGTCTTTCTATGTTGACAGGAGGGCCATAGTGACAGGCCCTTAATCAGTAATAAAAGTAATCATATGTCCTCCTTCTCTCTGACCTCTCTATCTATTGACAAGTTTATTCTAAGCTCTGTCAAGGGAGAGGAATGCAATTTTCCAGAACCTAAAAATCCCTTATCTTACTATGTTACAGGTACTCTGCCACAGGAAACATAAGAATGAGTGGTGGCCTGGGACTGAAAGAGAATAACAGCATGAAAATGTGCCAATATAGGCATGAAAAGACAAAACTCATTTTAATTTATATTCTATCACTACTAATAGATGAATATGAAAAAGAGCCTTCTTAAGCTTCAGTTTAAAAAATAGTCTTCTTTCAATTTATATTTTTTCCTTTCCTTTGACCAAAATGGCTATAACATTCTCCCCAGTTTTCTCAACTTTAGAAAGCTTTCTTCTTTTTTTTCTTTTTCTTTTTAATTTTTATTTTTTACTGGAGAATGGCTGATTAACAATGTTGTGTTTGTTTCAGGTGTACTGCAAAGTGATTCAGTTATATATATACATGTATCTATTCTTTTTAAAATTATTTTCCCATTTAGGTTACTACAGAATATTGATTAGAGTTCCCTGTGCTACACAGTAGGTCCTTGTTGGTTATCTATTTTAAATAGAAAGGTTTCTTCTTGACCATAGGCCTCTAGTCTCCCTTTCCTTAGGGCATTTGCTTTAGAAAACTTGCAACTGTAATTTTTTTCCTCTGCCCATTTGAGATGTACACCTTCTCCCAGCCTCTTGCCAGTTTTACAACCCAGGAATGTCTTTCTTAAGGACCTGGGAGCCATCCTTTTGAAATGTAATCACCAAGAAGAGAGGTCCCCCTATCTGTCTCTTTGGGATAGTAGGAAACTACCTTCAATAAAGGCCAATTAGCAAACACCTGTGACCTAATCACTTAGACCATTCCTCTCACCCTCACTGCTCCACTCCGGCCAGTATCCTTTAGTACTTTTCTGTTAGCTCACCCAGTTGTTTTATAAAATTCCCTCATCTTTTGTTTCAATTGAGTTCAATCTCTCTCCCCTATGGTAATATTCTTAACCTTTATTAAAATAGTCTTGAATAAAATCTTTCTTACTTGTTTAACTTTGTCCAGTGAAATTTTTCTTTTACACCTTCATATACACTTTACACTTACAAAAATCTATGACCAACATTACATTTGCTGTGTGTTTTTTTCAAGAAAATTTCTGTGAAATTTGTGATATTCTTTGTTTAATAAGGCCTATGCAAATCAGATTAGTGTACTATGTTGACATGGTATAGGTCAGTTCATAAAGGTGAGTCATATAGGAATCAGGATATTGTGCTTTGCCCGAGTCATGTTATCTTACTTAATTTCCTAAGATCAGGTATCTGGCCTGTATGTAATCACTGTTATGTTACTTGCTCACGAACAAGAAGTGTAGGATGGATGGCACATATTATCTTTAGTACAATCTAATTATCAAACTAAGGAGAAGGCAAAGGTTTCATAACCAAGTTCTCACCTATAGTTGCCAAGATTGAGTATCAGATCAGCTTCTAGAGAAATCATATATTTATTCCCATAGTTTTCAGATTTATTATCACAAATGTTTGTGTAAACTGATGAAGAGCTTAAGAAGCAATGTTATTTGGGGAAGATATGTATATTTAACCTAGTTTAATCTCTTTATGTTGCATTTAAAAAGTTAGATGATTCACCATAATTATTAATCTTCTTTGCCTTGTACATAAAAGATGGTGAATGAATATCTGTTGAATAATAAGTCCATAAAAATAATGGTATAAAATTGTTCAGTCCCGTAAAGAAAGTTCTCATGCCAGCTTCCTTATTTGATGTCACCAGTTATGACTATTTATCATAAGTCTTAGGTCTAATGGTATTTTTTCATTCATTCATTCATTCATTCATTCAATACATACAAAAAACTTAGTTTCTGCTAGAAACCATTATCAAGCCTGGAGACAGAGAAATAAGCAAAAAATTAAATTAATAAAAATACTTTCACCCTCATGAGCTTCACATTTTAGTAGCGGTAGAGAGATGGTAAGCAAAGAATTAAAATACATGACATCTGGGTTTGTGAATAAATTTAAAAATATTTCTTAGCATTAGAATTTTTAAAAAAAATGGATTTTATCCTGCTGAATATGTCTAACTGAAATAAGTACTGCTTTCTGTGAAGGAGTTTTTCAGGACTCCTTTCTAAAGGAAAGTAGTCAGGGTCAGGAAGACAGCGAATTTCATTGAAGTTTATTTCCATCTTGTTGCTATGTTGTGCCTTAAATCCCCTGACTCTTGCAAATTTGTGAGCAGTTAACCATTCTGTAAAGTCAGAATACTAAAGTCACATCCCTCTTTTTTATCTCTTTGAGGCTTTGTGGAGGTTTAAGGTGAAGTGATGGAAATTGTAAATATTAATGGCCAGATGACTGAGTGATATACACATCTTATTAAATTAAATGACTTAGTAGCTAATAAGTATATTCTAACTTTATATATAGACTTAAAACTGCAAGTTCTTTAAGCCCAGACAACAGAAGATTTCAAATATGCTACTCAACCTATTTATCTCAGGCGGAATTAAATGACTCCCATGTCGTTTCATGATAGTTGTATGTCAGGAGGAATAGGTTCTAGAATTTTTTTCTACTGGAAATTAACTTTTCATGTCCTTTGCTTTTTCAATTTTAATATACTTTATAGTGAAATAAACTTTCTTTTACAAATTTAAAATTAGATTAGTGTAAATGCAAGGCAAACATGCTTGTTCTTTGAATTTTTGTGTGGGGAGGTGCTTAATGATTACGTGGGGCAGTCTATTTCTAGAGATCAAGATTTAAGTCTCAAAGCAATTACTTCCAGAAAAAAAAAAAACAAAACAAAAACTAAAATACTGTCTTTTGACACTCAGCTCAATATTGAGTCTTGTGTACCATGCTGCATTGCTTGCTTCATGTTGCCTTTAGCATGCAACACTGCTGGAGCTGGAAAAGTAGGTAGTGCATCATAGTACATTAAGAATTCAGAATACAGTGTGGTCAAAGCAAGTTTGCTTCTTAATACATGACAACTCTCGGGCAATAAAAAATGTTCCATTCTTCTATAAAATTGTGTGTTTTTTTAATTTTATATTCTTAGAAAACAAGAATTTAAAATCTTAACAAACTCTCTGAGTGTATGTTCTAACTCTAGCTTTGCTTGTCATTTTGTTTTAATCATATCATCCCCTAAAGTAGAAGCAAAAACTTGCTTATTTTGAAGTGCAAGTTCACAATTTTAACAAAATTAGATTTATCATTTTGGTGCAAGTTGTTTATATAAAATATAAAACAATATTTGATTAACTATAATGGATGTTGTTTTAGTCTTGAACTAAATTGTGTCTGTATCAGCAAATTATTTAAGCCTTATTTAATGAAGAAGAAACAAAGGTGATCTCAATTATACCACAACATTTGCTTTCCTCTATGTATCCATTTTCCTCTTTCAAAAAATTATTACTAAGCATCATATTTAATTGATTTTTCTTTGGTGTTTATGAAAATAATTTATTTAACAATTGTATATTGGGTTTTTTTTCTACATGTTGGATAGATATAATACTTGCTAGACTCTGAGGGTGTGCACATGAACTGATTCAATCTTTCAGCTCAAGGAAATTCATGGCCTAAGATTGTAGAGAGGTGGCATATCATGACATTACAACAAGAGTGAAGGTGAGAAAAAGAGAGGTGATTATTGACAATGTCATTTAAATCCAGTGTTTCCTTATTGATTTTCTTTCTAAATCTGTTCATGGATGTAAGAGGGGTGTTAAATCGCCTACTAGTCTTATATTACTGACAATTTCTCCTTTTATGTTTGTTATTATTTATTTTATATATCTAGGTGTTCCTATGTTAGGTGCAGGTACATTTACAATTGGTATATCTTCTTGTTGGGTATATCCTTTTATCGTTATGTAATGTCTTTTTTCTCTTGCTACAGTCTTTGTTTTTGGTCTATTTCATCTGATATTAGTATTGTTATCCCAGCTTTGTTTTCATTTCCATTGCATGGGATAGGTTTCTCCATGCCCTCAATTTCAGTTTTTTTGTGTCTTTATATCTGGAATGAGTTTGTTGTAGTCAGCATATAGATGGGTCTTGTTTTTTTGCATTCAGCTACCTTTCATTTTTGGTTGGAACATTTATTCGATTTACATTTAAAGTTATTATTGATAGGTAGTTACTTATTGTCATTTTGTTAATTGTTTTCTTTTGTTTTTTGTGATTCTTCTTTGTTCCTTTCCTCTCTTTTTGGTATCTTCTCTTGTGGTTTGATGATTTTATTTAATGTTATGTTTTATTTCCTTTCTCTATTTTATTTTTGTGTCTATTGTAGGGTTTCTGTTTGTTGTCACTATGAGTTTCATATATATTAATCCAAATCTATCTATCTATAGAGATAGAGATAGAGATAGAGATAGATAGATAGAGATAGAGATAGCAGTTTATTTTAGTCTCATAGTTGCTTAAGTCAAACACATTCTAAAAGCAGTATATTTTTACTCTCCCCCAACATTTTACATTTTTGAAGTCATATTTTACATACTTTTGTTTGTGTATCTTTAATTACTTACTGTAGTTAGTTGATTTTACTACTTTTGTCTTTTACCCTTCATACCAACATTTTAAGTGGCTAATCTACTGCCTTAATTATATATTTGCCTTTACCTGTGAGGTGTTTTTTTTTTTTTTTTTTTTTCTGGTTATCACCTTTTTTTCCCCTTAAACAGGACCCTTTAGCATTATTTTAACACTGCTTTAGTTAAATGAGCTCCTGTAGTTTTTGCTTGCCTGGGAAAATATTTATCTCTTCTTCAGTTCTGAATGATAACTTTTCTGGGTAGTGTATCTTGGTTGTAAGTTTATCCCTTTTAGCACTTTAAATAACCATGCCACTCCCTTCTGGCCTGCAAAGTTTCTACTAAAAAATCAGCTGATATTCTTATGGGGGTTGCCTTTTGTGCAACTAGTTGGTTTTTTCCTTGCTGATTTTAAAATTATTTTTTATCTTTATCTTTTGTAATTTTAATTATGATTCTTGGTGTGGGTATCTTTGGGTTCATCTTGCTGGCAACTGTCTGTGCTTCTTGGACCAGTGTATCTGTTTCCTTTCTCAGATTAGAAATGTTTTCAGCAATTATTTCTTCAAATAAGTTTTCTGCCTGTTTCACTCACTCTTCTCCTTCTGGGATCCCTATAATGTGAATGTCTTTATGCTTGATGCTGTCAAGAGATCCTTTAAATAATTTTTTTTTAATCATTTTTCTTTGTGCTGTTCTGATTGGATGATTTCTACTATTCTGTCTTCCAAACCACTGATTCATTCTTCTGTATCAGCTAATCTACTCTTGATTCCCTCTGAGTTATTTCTCAGTTCAGTTATTGTATTGTTCACCTCTGTTTTTTCTTTCTGTATTTTCTCTTTGATGAAATTCTCACTGTATTCTTCCATTTTTCTCCTGAGTTCAGTGAACATCTTTATGTTCATTGTTTTGAATTCTTTATCAGTTAAATCACTTATCTCCATTTCATGAGGGTTCTTTCCTGGAATTTTGTCGGTTTTTGTTTGTTTGGAATGTATTTATCTGTCTGTTTTTTACATTTTTGTTTTACTTTCTGTGTTTTTTTCTATGAATGAGGAAAAACACCTACCTCTCCCTGTCTTGAAGGTGTGGCTTTGTGTAGGATTGAACCCTGTGTAGACTACATGGGCTACTTGACTTCAGCAGGCCACCTGGAGCTTGAGTGGGTGCTGGACACAGATCCTGACGCACACTGCACCAGGGATGCCTGGCAGGTTGACGAGCTGGGGCAGATGCAGCAAGGGGGCCAGGGATGTGCTGTGCTGGGACTGCCTTGGGGTGATCACTGTAGCTGGTTTGTCCAGGAGCATGCTGGTGTGGACTGGACAGGCCTGTTAGAGTTCCTAGACTGTGTTCCCACCTGCATTATCAAGGTGGAAAGGAACCAAGAAATGGCACTCTCTGGAGTCTCTGAGACCAGACAGAGTTCCAGCAGATATCCGCCTATTTGGCAGATCCTCTAGGGTTAGTAAATGGATGTCTTTCACATATAGTCTAGGTGGTCTTTAAACCACTGTTCTTTATCTGTGTCCCAGGGTAGGCAGGTCTGCACTCTTCCCCCTCAGTGATATCACTCCCCACTGCATGTTGCCACATCAGGAGTGGGGTCCCAATTGATACCATATCTCTGTCTCTCCTACTCATCTCATTGTGACCCCTCTATGGCCTGTTGTGCAGAAGGTGTTCAATTAGCCCTCAGTTTTTCTTCAGGAGGAAATACTCTGTATATAAACGTAGATTCAGTGTGTTTGTGGAAGAATGTGATTTCAGGGTCTTTCTATGCCACAGTCTTGGAAAGGAAGCAGGCAGTTCTTTTCCTTTGCCTATCACCTGAATTTGCTACCAATCCAGAGCCAAGGATTAAACTTTTTCTGAGGTTAGCAATGTCTATTTACCTACAGAGTTCAGCTATTAGGAGTTCCAGTCAGAGCAGAAGTTGTTTTCCTGAGGTTTTCATTTTTGGTAGATTCTGAATTTAAATTCCTTTCTTTATCCGATTGCAATTTCCAAGGATGAAGTTTTGTTTTTTTTCCTTTTAAAGACTTCCTTTAGATCCAAAGAAACACAGCAGTACTGGGGTCCCAACATAAAGTGTAAAGACTCTTCTCCAAAGACAGCAGTCCAGTCTTTGATGGTCGCAGGATTCTGACCCCTGCCCACCTAGTTTCTGAGTCCTGCAAATGCAGATCTCTACTTTTCTGTTGTCTTTATTCTACTGGCAAATGCTCCTGAGCAGAAGCAGCTGCTAAGCGCTGATGTTCTGAGCATCTCTCTTTTCTTTATCTAGTTTTATGGTTGTATTATCTTTGATGATCAGAAAGTGTTTTCTCTGTTTGCTTTTCTAAACTATCCTAAGCAAGATGGTTAGCTGGAATCAACTAATCCTTATTTAGTAGAACAGCAATGTCCTTGAAAATATCCTCTTTATTTTCCCCTTGTTCTCTCATTCTAGAACTCTCATTCATCAGATATTAAAAATTTCACCTTATTAGTTTATGGGGCTGACTTTCTATAATTTTTACTTCTGTCTCTCTTGCCCTATTAGCTGTGTGTTTTTGTCATTTTAACTTCCATTTCTTCTACTTTAAAACAATGACAATTTTCTTTTCAGGTAAATATGATTTTAAAATTTTCTGTTCCTTTTGTCAAGTCCTGCTGGAATTCTTTATGGTTAATATTATTTCACAGATCTCTCTGACTAGTATGCATTTTTTTAACATTCTGTGTTTCTCTGTGAATACTCTGTTTCTCCCTAAGTAACTTATTCATTTCATATACGCTTGCTCTCCGTTATATTCTGCTCCAGTCATTCAAATGTCTTTTAATCCTTTACTTTTTCTTTAAAAGAATGGGAGCTTGCCTGGGACCTCTGTGCTTGACTGTTTTGAGTTTTGGTGAGTGGACAGAGAGAGAGTGAACGGTTATGCTGAAGGCAGTTTAGCATAGTTGAAGCACCAACATTTCAAGTGTTTTATAAAGCATATTACTAATTATTATACTCTAGCTTTTGTGAAAGTATATGGAAACACCTTTTAGAACAAAGAATAGGAGTACATGGAATTAATTTCCCCAAGAAATATTGTGGATTAATGGGAAAGTCTTTGAAAGAAATTAGAAAATCCACTCAAGTATCCTAATTAAAGAAGATTTACAATATAAAAATATACTATGTCGTTTGGTGTTTGATAAGAAAAGATTGATGTAGAACTATGGAATTTTAATGTTGAAATAACATTTAGTGGTATTCTAGCTCAGTTTTCCTTTTACAGAAACTTGTTTTTTTATGTGGTAGCCTTTCCCCCCAGATCAAAGTTGGGAACTCACAATTTGATAAAACAGCACTTTTTATGTTGGACAAATCTAATTGCTAAAAAGTTCTTGCCAGTAACATGATGGTGCCAAAGTTTCTGACATAGAATATGATATGTATATATTATGTCATTATTGAGGTATTTCATTATGTAGTTTATAAATATCAGATATATATTAAAATTAATGCATTGTGTGATAACAGAAGGTAGTAGTTTGCACTTGTTTGGTTTGTGAATAGAGGAGATTGGTAAATACATGGAGAGAGTAAATAAGGCTTTAGGCATGATGATTAATGGCTAAAAAAAAATACTCATTTTCAATATACTTAGAAGAATAACATAAGATCAGTGCAAATGTAACAATCAAATTCTTGTGCAGGATGGATAAAGTAGCTTCCATAATGTAGTGTGTACCATAATGGCTTAATAAATATTTTCCAGATATTTTTGTTATATGGTCATTAATAACCCAGTCTTATTTCTAAACTGAAGAAGGACATCCATTAAGCAAATCTTAGTTAACATAATCATGAACCTTAGAGATGGCCAAAAATTTATTTTTCTTTCTTCCTTTCCTCCTCCTCCCTCCTCCCTGTCCCCCTTCCCCTTCCCCTCCCTTTCCCCCCCCCCCCCACTCTCCCCTTCTTTTGCTTTCCTATAAATACAACACTTTATTTTGGTGAATTCAGACTGGCTTCAATAATTTGACTGAACAAATTTTTATAATTTAAGCCTAGAATTTATTAACATTATTGAATTATGTCTAAAGCCATTTCTGATAGTTCATCTAACTCTTTTAAAATTAATTGTTGCCAAAAGTT
Organism: Balaenoptera ricei; assembly: GCF_028023285.1. Taxonomy (NCBI): domain Eukaryota; kingdom Metazoa; phylum Chordata; class Mammalia; order Artiodactyla; family Balaenopteridae; genus Balaenoptera; species Balaenoptera ricei. The sequence goes on along the minus strand of NC_082651.1, from coordinate 18,096,432 downwards.
TTATCAAGCATCACACTGGGTCAAATAATTAAGTTAATTAAAACAATAAGGTCCAGAAACACATAGTAAATAAAGTAATCCATATTATTTGTTATAAGCTTTAAAATATAAATTTTGGTTCACTGATTAGTCATGACCGATTTTATTAAATGATTAAATAAATCGCCTAAAACAGAATATGTGATAATTCTGTGTTGCAGTCGAACTTTCTAAATAGTACAACAAGTTTAAGCATTTCAAATTGTAAAAATGGTTCCGTATTTTTTTATTCTGAAGATATGTAAATAAGGAAACAGTATAAACTTTAAGGATATTAAAATATGTTAGTGGGTTCTATTTTTATTTTTTACAAACCCTTGTGTCAAGGACTAATTTTGTTTACAGGTTCTTATTACAGTTAAAGCTACATTCTTGCTAATTAACACTAAATACATTAGACAGAACTTCTATAGCTTACTAGCAATTACACACAATTAACAATATATTTGTTGTAAAAATACAGTTAAATGAATTTGGAAAATACACCCCTGTAGAGGAAAGGCTCATTTTTACCCCTTTCTATGTAGGGAAAAACCCAGCACTTCTCTATGTATGTTTCCTCCCTGTGTGTCTCCTTGACTACTCACACAAAACACTTCACTTCTGGTCACCAAATGTGTGGAGGTTTTACCCCACACCAAGCAATTCTCTGCAACATCAGCTGGGTTTCCTACAATTTAACTTAATTCTGACACTATTCACCCCAAGATCAAACAGGTTGAGGGCTCAGTCTCACAAGACTGCTCTGCTACTTCCGTGAACAGATACATGTTTCAGATGCAAGTCGTAAGCCCAGGTTATTACTGTGCTTCTGACAATCGACTGTAGATTGGAAGTTCCAACGACTTCACTTCTTGGGTTTGATTGATTTGCTAGAGTGGCTCACAAAACTCAGGGAAACACTTACTTACTTTTATCAGTGTATTAAAGGATATAAGGGATACAGAGGTACAGCCAGCATTTTTTCAATAAATATACAATCAACCTTCTGTATGAGGATTTCATGCATTTCACACCCATGGATTCAACCAACCACAGATGGAACTTTGATCCATGGTCAATTGAATCCGAGGAAGTGAAACCCATGTATATGGAGGGCCGACTGTACATGAGTAGGAATTTATAGGGAGAATAATCATGTCTAGAGAATATATGAAGACTACACACATCTGAAGAAAAGAACTGTGTTTATTGGCTTAATTTCAAGTTAGAAACTTCAGAAGACAAAGAGCTGTGCTTAACTATGGTCACTGATGTCCTCTTATCTGAAATATTCTTTTCAGCTGGTCTCTGTCTAGTTAAGTTAAAATGAGCAACTCAAAGACATTACAAAGAGATTTATAGGAAAAACAAAGATTTTTTATGGCTCTTAGTAGGGATTTTAGAAAAACTTTTGGCTTAGTCATAGATTTCTGGATTATATGATAAGGGCTACAGGAACCTCTATCTATTGGGAGATAAAGGAAGACAAGGAGATTGTATTTGCTACTTGTCTCCAACTCAACTCTCAAAATAGTTCTTAAATAAACGTTGTTTGACTTTGACTTTTTCTTTATCTATACAACTATTGAGTGCATTAGATGGCAAAGAAAAACACTTTTTTTCCCTCCTGAAAACAGCACATTTTCTCTTATGTTTTAAAAAAGACAGTTTAGCATTGAATTCAGGCAACTCTTTAATTAAGAATAGAGAGAACACAATATGTTTTACATCTTATTTACTGACACATGTTAACTGAAGATCCCAGCCAAAGTGTAAATTTGTTTTTGAAATACTGCTGTATTCTTATTTTTCCCCATTAGACACTAGAGTTTATTATATTTTCCAAAACAAACTTTTTGGAATAGGAAAACTTTGTAATAATGGAATTGGTTTGCTCGATGCAGTTTAAGGTTCAAAACAAAAAGATAGGACTTCTGCTTCCAAGCAAGATCATACTTATCTTCCTGCCTGAAATAACAATAATAAAAAACACAAAATAAAAGAGACAAAATATTTGAAACAATAGTTTTCAAGATACTGGACTTCAGGCAACAAAGGACAGTAATCCCTGAGAAATGGAAGACAAATGAGAAGAGCCCTAAAACCACAACAGTTTACTGCCTTGAGGGAATTTTCAAGCCACAGCACAAGGGGGATCTATGTGAAGATTAGTAGGCTCTCATGACTTAAGGAAACAGACATGAGAGTTGGGGAGATTGAAGTAGTTAGAGGTGGCAAGCCAGCTTACTGGGGAGAAGAGAGATATGAAAAAGATTAGCTGAAGATATTTTTTGAATATTCAGCACAGTACTGGACAACACATGCATTTGAAGAAACTACCTGAAGCTGTTTGTTATTCCTTTTGTGCTGCTATAGCAAAATACCATAAACTGGGTGGGTTATAAACAACAGAAATTTATTTCTCACAGTTCTCTCTGGAGTCTGGGAAGTCTGAGATCAAGGTGCTGGCAGATTGATGCCGGGTGAGATCCTGCTCCCTATCTCATAGATGTTATCTTTTTACTGTGCCCTTCCATGGCAGAAAAGAGGTACCTCTTTTATAAGGGCAAAAATCCCATTCATGAGAATCTGTCCTCAAGACCTAATCATCAACTCTCAAAGGCCCCATTTCTTAATATCATCATGTTAGGCATTAGGATTGCAACACATGAATTTTTGGAGACACAAACATTCAGACCATAGCATTCTGCTCCAGGCCCTCCAAAACTTACATCCTTCTCACATGCAAAATACATTTTTTCCATCCCAATAGCCTCCAAATTCTTAACTGCTTTCAGCAATCCAAAAGGCCAAAATTTCATCATCTAAGTATCTAAATTAGATATGAATGAGACTCAAAGTACAACCCATTCTGAGGCAAATTCCTCTCCAGCTGTGAACCTGTGAAACCAAATAAGTTATGCTCTTCTGAAATACAATGGTGGGGCAGGCAAAGAATAGACACTTCCATTATAAAAGGGAGAAATAGGAAAGAAGGAAGGAAAGACAGGCCCCAGGCCCTGAGCAAGTTTAAAATCCAACAGGGCAAACAACATTAAACCTTAAGGCTTCAGAATAATCTTTCTTGACTAGATGCTCAGTCAAGAATTTGTTGGCTACTACATTTCCTTTGTCTTTCAACATTAATTTTAGAATTAAGTTGCCAATATCTATAACTACTTGTAAGTATTTGATTGAAATTGCTTTTAAGTTATAGATCAAATGGAGGAACAGGTTGACATCTTAGTGTCAACTTTTCTATTCTACCAATATAGTATATCTCCCCACTTATTTATATCTAATTTTATTTTTTTCATCAGTGTTTTATTGCTTTTAGGTAGCTCACTAATTTTGATTATTTATAGCAAATTATTTCATTTCTGGTAATATTAAAGGAGGTACTTTTAAAAATTTAAATACCTGTAATTATTGATAGTACATAGAAATATGAATGATGTTTATATTTTGTCCCAGTAACTTTTGACCTTGTTAAATTCATTTATTAGTTCTATGACACTTTTTGTTGATTCTTTCAGATATTCTACACAAATGACCATGTTTTCTACAAGTATTTTTAGTTTAATATTTTTCTTTCCAATCTGGATGTCCTTTATATCTTTTTCTTTCCTTATTGCTCTAGTTAGAACTACAAATAAGATGTTGATAACAGTGTGAGTGAGGATTTCATTGTCTTCTTCCAAGCCTGGAGGGAACATATTAAGTCTTTCATCATTAAGTTTTATGTTAGCTGTTTTTTTTGTTTTTTTTGTTTTTTTTGGTTTTTTTCTGTATATGCTGTTTTTCTCCTGGTGGGGGAAAAAAAGATTCCTTCTATTTCTAGTTTACTGGGGATTTTGATCATGAATGAATGTTGAGTTTTTTCCAAATGCTTTTCCTTTATCTTTTCACAGTTAATTACTGATAGAGAAATATTGAATTCTCTGACTCTAATTGTATATATGGCAATTTCACTTCCCAGTTTTATCGATTTTTGCTTCTTGGACTTTGAAGTTCTGTTAGTGGCATACGTATTTAGAATATTTATATATTTTCATAAATTTGCTCTGCTTTTGATTATGTAATATCTGTCTTTATCCCTGAGACTATTTCCTGTTGTGAAATTTAGGAAGTCTGATATTAATATAGCTATGCCAGTTTCTTTTAGTCTGTCTTTGCACAGTATATATTTTTCAAACTTTTACTTTGCCCTATATTTATATTTATATTTAAAGTGGGTTTCTTGTAGAAAGCATATGAATGAGTCTTGCTTTTTTTATCCAATTGGATTATCTATGTTGTTAACTGGTAGGTTTGAGAACTCACATTTAATGTAATTAATAATATAAATTAATGATATGGATGGATTGAATCCTACCTTCTTGCTAGAAGTTTTCTATTTGTTCAATCTGCCCTTTATCTTTTTATGTTCTATTTACATATTTCCACGGATTATGATTTTATTCTATCTCCTATTTTAATTAATCATTTATACTTCTTTTTAACTTTTTGTAGTTAACCTGGAGATTTCAATGTATGTTTTCAATATTGTAATATTATAAATCAAAGTTTAGTGTTAGGAGACACTGAGCTGCATTTAAATCTTTTATTTTAGTTGATAGTTACCTTTTTCTGGGGTTGCTGGGCAGAAGAGAAAAGTCTCAGGACCTGAGTTCAAAGTGACTTCCTGTGCTGGGCTGCTTGCTGTGGCTAGGAACATTTGGTGGTGCTACTTGGCCACCTTGGTATCTCTCTAGAGTGGAAGGGGAGTCTCAGCCTGGCAGGGTTGGAGGGTATTTTCTCTGGCCACTTCATGTTGGCAGGGCTACAGTCTATCATTTTGCAGTTGATGTTGGGCTCACCTGATGTTGTCAGAACTCTCTTTCCATCCGGGGAAGAATGAGTCTACCTGGGCTGTCCTCTGTTGATATCCCTGTTGCTGGGTTAGGAATAGAGCCCTGTTCCTCTATTCCTGGGGCTTCTAATAAGTTTTCCTCCTTCCTACTACCTTTCAGAGTTCTTCTTTGATTGTGTCTTAAGTTATGTCCAGGATTTATAGTTGTTGTCAGGAGTCATTTCACCATCTTTTCCAGTACGAAAAATAATTACTCTCCATCCATTTGAATCTAAAAAGTAAATATATTTAGGTCATGTTAAAGAAAATCATGGGTGTTTAAGTGTTTGTTAGCTATGTATGTTCCTCTACAACACTGAATTTGTTGGAACTTACTGTTACATTGTCTTCTTTTAAGACACTGTGTCCTATTCCTAGAAGTAAAAAAACAAAATGGAATAATTATATTCTAATGAGAAAGTGTGCAAAGGACACAAAATATGAGTCTCTGATCAATTGACAAAGTAACCAATATGTAACCTAAAGACGTTTTTGGCTCTAAGGGACTTGAAAGGTGAATTTTGTCAAGAATTTAAGTAAAATATAGCATATGTCCTACCCAAACTCTTTCGGGAAATAGAGAAGGAAGAATACTTTCCACCTTATTTTGTGAGAACAATATTACTATGATAAAAACAAAGACATCACAAGAAAACAGAACTAACAACCAATGATCCCTCATAAATATAGATGCAAAATTTCTTAACAATATATTGACATACAAGTTCAACAACATATAAAACATGTAATACTTTATGACCATGTGTTTTTTATTCTGCAAATGCAAGATTAGTTTAATGTAAAATTGATCAATATAGTCACAATAATAATAGAGAAAAAAAGGCATGATTCTTCCAGTAGATATAAAAAATATTTGAGAAAATTCAACATTTTTCATGGTAAGAACTCTCAGGAAACTAGGAATAGAAGAAAATTTCTTCAACTTGATAAAAAAAAAATCTATGAAGAATCTACAGCTAATGTACAATATTATTATTGATTATAAATCAATAATAATGATTAATTATAAATCAATAATAAATGTGTCAATTCTTTCTATCTGTGATTGTGAACAAGACAAGAATGGGTATTCTCCCCACTTTTATTTAACAGTATACTGGAGACCATATCTAGGCAAGAAAAAGAAACAAAATATATAAACATTGTAAAGGAAGAAGCAAAACTCTGTCCTTGTTTGCAGACAACATAGTCATGTATATAAACTAATGTGTATTTAGCAATGTTACAGTTTACAAGGACTATATGTTTAAAATGTTTATTTGTATACTAGCAATCAACAGTCATAAAATGAGATCTTTAGAACTTTATTTTCTATAGCATCAAAATATTTGGAAATAAATTTATCAAAAGATATGTACTATACAGTTTAAATCACAAAACATTGCAATGGCAAATTAAAGAAAGTCTAAAAAATGGATATATCTACCATATTGGTAGATTAGAAGTTTCAATGTTTTTAAAATGATGATCCTTCTCAAATTTTTCTATAGATTTAAAGCAACCCAGTTCCTAGTGGAGAAGTTCTTGGTCTTAGCATTCTTGCCCAAAGCCCAAATGGAATCTAACAGAAGGAGGCATGCAAACTTTTTGCCCATTGTTGTGGTGCTTGCTACTGGAGGGTACATTTCAAAACCTTCAAATATCTGAAAGATGAGAGGGATAATTATGATGGAAAACTGAATACTTCAAAATATTGCCTATGGCTGAAAGATAATGGCATGCAATCATGAAAATCCACTTCCAAATAGATTACATGGTTATATCAAATGAAATATTGTTTAAATCATTACCTTACACATCATAAATCTAAATGCAACTTAAAATGTCATTTGATTTAATTAATATTTTTATTTTCTATTTCAAGTATGTACATTGATTTTGAAGGCTGATTTCTCCTTTGGTGTCACTTGATTTGGCAAGTTCCTCAGAACTTTTAACAACCAAGCAATTTATCTTCATCTCTTAAGAATAACTAAAAGATAAATCTCAAATATTAGAGCTCCTATCATACTAAGGAAAAATGTTTGGAAGCAGAGAAATTACCCTTATTTTGGAAAGATATAGGTATTTAAAAGTTGAGGCCTGTTAAGAAAAAAAAAAAAAAAAAAAAGGTCATGAAGAACCTAGTGGCAAGATGGGAATAAAGACACAGACCTACTAAAGAATGGACTTGAGGATATGGGGAGGGGGAGGGGTGAGATGTGACAGGGTGAGAGAGTGTCATGGACATATATACACTACCAAATGTAAAATAGATAGCTAGTGGGAAGCAGCCGCATAGCACAGGGAGATCAGCTCGGTGCTTTGTGACCGCCTGGGGGGGTGGGATGGGGAGGGTGGGAGGGAGGGAGGAGATATGGGAACATGTGTATATGTGTAGCTGATTCACTTTGTTATAAAGCAGAAACTAACACAACATTGTGAAGCAATTATACTTCAATAAAGATGCTTAAAAAAAAAAAAAGTTGAGGCCTGAATTTTTTGATAATTGTTGATGCATTTTGGATTTTGCAATTACATTTTCTATGATAGTAGAAGACGAACCTTACTACAAAAGATGCATATCATAGTGGGAATTAGAAGACTAGAGTATTGCCATAATTCTTATGTATTCTGACAATCTGGTTCCTATGTATTCTGATAATGTAGTTCCTATGTATTCTGATAACCCGGTTAAGTCACTAAATCTCCCGATCCTTAGTTGTCTAATGAAATAAAAGTGGGAAAAATGACAATTGTCAGGTCTTTTCCTTACAGGATTGTGATGGAAATATGAGAAACCTTATGAAAACACTTTGACAAGTGTTAACTAGTATAAACAAAGTAGAGAATATTCCTTGAGTCCTTTCTCTCTTCTTTCTCTTTTCCTGTCTCATATTTTCCTTCTTTATCCATTTCTTTCTATGATTATTATTATTAGTAGTAGTAGTGTTAATAATTCCAACTTAAATCAATGTGAATAATGGCTAAGACATTTTAATGAAATGAAAGTTGTATCATAAAGCATAATTTGCACTGCAGGTTTAAAGACAGGACTTACAGATTTTGCTGTTGAAAATTCTATTGATTTATGCAGCACTAGGAGATTCTTTTATCTTTACTTGCCCCCAAGAAGAAAAATGAGTAGCAAGAGAATAAAAGATATTAAGTAACAAAAGTAACATAACCTTAACAATACAGATGAAGAAAGGTCAGCAGAACAGAGTGAACTAGGACCTTGGGATAGAATTGAGAAACCATGTCTTCCAAGGTTATTTGTTCTGTACTACACACACTAAGCAAACACTTTTTGAGCAGTGTGGTGACACCATAACCACATTTCTAGAGTTGTTGTCTTCTTTACCAAGCTTCTGGGACTATTGACTACAGAGAACTTACAACTGATAGCTTTATTGGGGAATTGCCCTCACCTGCAGGAAGCTCCCCACCCAAGATTGTCTTCTTTGATGGGGTCAACCACAGTAAGTGACTGACTCATATAGGATATAAAGGCTCAGACTAGTTGCTCCAATTCAGGACAATTCTGAAGATCCACCAAGCTCTAAAACTTCTTATCTGACCAGCTGAGACCTCAGTTGCAACCAAATCACAGGTCAGCTTTTCCCTGTGCTTAATTCCCGCCTTCCTCACTTCTTACAAACACATCTCCTGCAAACACTTCCCAATAAACTCTCTGCATGCAATTCTAAGATTATACTTCCAAGGAACTCAAATTAAAACTAAGATAATTATCTATGAAAATGATATACATGTGCTGGGACCACAAATATGGATATGATAGTATCACTATGGCAGAAAAGACAGAGAAATGATTGATATAATCACTAATTTTTGCAGCGTTTAGGAAGGAATAACATGTCCCCTTGTACTGTACAGGAAGGCTGAAAAATAAAATTAGAGTTGAAAAGTATATTCCTCGGGATTACAGAGTGGTATACCTTTTCTTACAAGGGAAGTTTTGTATGAATATATCCTGAAGGGTAAAAAATATGGCATGTTGGGAGAACTGAGTGTTTACTATCACTTGAGGATAGAGTGGCAAGGAAAGAAGGAAGAGGAGGATGAAGAGATAAACAAGAACTGGATAAGAAAGACATTATATGTCAAGAATAGGAGTTTGGATTTTATAGGGCAGATTCTGAAGAGACATTGAAGAGTGTTAAATGAGGTTAAATGAGGAATAACTAGGCATTACTGAAATTTTACTCTTTCTGTCAACTGCAAGAGAGATTGAAGGTGTAAGACAAGAGGTCTAAGGATACTTAGATTATTATATAATAGTACTCTATTGATCCTGCTATACTTTATTTACTAAAAATCAAGAATAATATCATCCTTAATTTATAATTCAAAACTTATTTTTCCAAAATTTAATCTTCATTTTAAAAATGAAAAAATACAGGTACAGTTCATTAATTTATTTACTTGTTCATTAATTTCTTCCGTCAGTTTTTAAAAATCTATATTTTATGTTTTCTCATAAGGTAAATTCTGATGTATACATCAACAAAATCAATTATATATGAATTAGGGAATATTTTTACTTCCAGATTCACATTAATAAAAAGTGTGTTGCCCACACCTTAGAAATGTTGAAGCTATATTGATTGCATGGTGTTGTTTTATGAAAAATAATATTGACATTATTTCCTATACTACCATTATGTTTTGTAGGGCTTGAGTAGCAAGGGGAAGGCTTTTGAATGTACATAGAAATTCTGGCAGGAGTGTAACATCAAATTTCAAATTATAATCTTTACTCTCTGATGGTAGATAGAACATGATGTGGTAGAAAAAGCACAAGCCAACTTAAGGCTGAGATTGGAGTCTGATGCTTACCAACGATGAGACAATGAAAAACCTCAGAAAGCATTTTGTTTTCCTTCCATAAAACTGGGAGACTGAGATAGCTGATTTCTGCATTTCTCTCAGTGTTGAATATTCTCCAATCTAGCACATCAAGGAGTCTTTTCCTTTCTTTTCCTTTCTTTCTTTCTTTTTTTTCTCTTCAGGGTGGATGCAAGTCTCTCAAGTTTGGCCCTTTGCATTTCTTGCTTATCTAAGTGCACACCAAGTCACTATCCTTTACTTAGTGCTTATAAAATGAAAGAGTGAATGATGTTATATTACAAAATGGTGCTGCCTTTATTATAATACAAGATAGCAAGTATTTCTATTAGCAAGCAGTTTACCCACATGACATAACTATTTCTAACTGTAGAGAACACATGGCTTGGGGATCATGAATCTTTAACGGGTTTTGAGTTTTAAAGGCACTGGGATAAAAATAGACCCTAGAACTGTTGAGTCACATTGACTATGCATTAAATTTTGCCATACATCAAAAGGATAATATGCCTCTATGAACTCCATTTCTATTTCTCATTATCTGCATCCTACATCATTAACTTTTAATGAATCTGGCTTTTATTTGCTACCCTAGCATAGGAAAGGTTCATTTTTCTTCTACAATGCTTAGCACTTTTGAAGAAACAAAGAGTGTTTTCTTTTTGTATGCAATTCATATTTACAGCTGGGTTTTATTCTCTTGAATTTGTTATAGCTGAAAATAGAAGGCTACAAAATCCTTGGTTAAAAAGTCCCTTTGAGAAATTGCCACCAAACAATCATATCTTCACTGCAAGAACAAGACTTTTTCTCCATGAAAACCAGGGAGATTATGTCCTGACATAAATTTTCTGATGCCCCAAAGAAAGACTAGAACAATGTGTTTGAAAATGTTATAAGCGGAAGGAGTTATTCTTGGCTATCATGCAGTCAGGCAATATAACAGCCCATAGAGGAATATATTTAGGACACGGGTCTATTTCATTGATTCTTACCCTACACCAGAGGGTGGCTTTATTATAATAGCCATGCATGAAACTACATCTGCCTCAACCTGACTTTTGGACAGTGAACAGCCTGATTCAAATTGAATATCATCATAGCATAGGGTCTGACCTACTGAAATAAGCAAAGGTAAGTAGAAAAGTAATATTTGTGTCTCTTTTATTTAAGGAGAGGTTGCATGCAAAGGTAATTTCTGAGGGCCTGGGACTTGATTCCCCATGTGAAGAAGGTAATTATCACATCTGTAGAGCAACCTCTTACAGCTCACACCCATCTATGTGGCTCCAGCTTTTTATACTTCAGTGATCTCTGCTGCTAAGAGCTGGGGAATCCAAATAATTTTTTTTCAATTCTTTCATCTTGAATTAGACTGGGAAGCGTTTTTCTATTGATGCATGCCCTGTGCTTGCTACAAACCTATTTAACCATGGATACTTAGGAACTGACTAGAATTTTCCCCAAATATCACTTAGCTGCTCACAAAACATTCTCCATCCAACATTCAAGATTAAACTTCTATTTCTAGCCTAGGTGTCTTCACACTGTGGTCCACAGAGCCTGAATTATTCCACGTAGAACTATCAGGAGACATCAAGGGAAGTGAGGAGCAGAGTTACAGGAGCCTGCCCCATTGAAGAAGAGCAATCCTATCATTTTTATCTGTTTCACCTATTAGGATTCCCTACGATTAAAATTCAGAAAAGGATTAATTGCAAAAAACTAAGCAATGATGGTTGTAACTTGATCTTCTTCTCTAATGCTATAAAAGTCCTCAGCTCTGTTCAATTACATTTTTATTTTCTCACAGTATGGTTGTACCTTGTTGATTACCTAGTTTAATGCAAGGCCTTGGAGGGGAAAGCTAAGGGGGGTAAGTTTTGTGTTTGGGGACGTTCTCACTCTGCTTTCTTGTCAGAGACCTCGATCCTTCTTTCAAACCAGGTCACTTGTTTCTCCAGCTAAGTCACATAAATAGCCTACATGCAAGAATGAAAAAGGTCTCCTCCATTCCGTATCAACAGGGATTAAAGAGATTCAAGTAATTTGTTTTCTTAATCAAATAAGGTATCTATCAAAATCAATGGAGATTAGAGGCAATTGAATCATAGTGTCCAGAGTTGATGAAGGAGAAACTATTTTCACACATCCAGGTTAAATATAAGCATAATTCTCTCAGTCTACAAATAGACCATGGCATTACTGGCAGAGTATACTTGGAATGATTTAGGCATTTGGATTTTGATGACAGAGTGTCAGCCTCAAGTGATTGTGCATAAGTAGCCATCACACTGACATCTGAGAGTGTCTCTCACAAATACTGACTTCCTCCTGGAAGGTCCTCCCTTGCTTTCTAGGATACTGACTCATCTACCTTTCAATCACCCTTCCTCCTTTTAGAGAAGCAGTTGCATGCATGCTACATAGAAAGCAGAGTGTCTTCAGAGACATTACTTTAATACTTTATAGTATCAGCCGTTACTTTAAAACTTTTATTTATTTTGGTAGCATCAATTTCAAATTCCAGAAGAAATGAAATGAACCTGTGAGTACATGTCATGACCAATGGAGTCCTCTCATTTCTTCACTTTATTTTTTTTAATTTAAGTAGAGTTGATTTACAATGTTGTGTTAGTTTTAGGTGTAGAGCAAAGTGATTCAGTTATATACATATATATATATATATATATATATATATATATATATATATATATATATATAATTTTTCAGATTCTTTTCCATTATAGGTTATTAACAGGCATTGAATATATTTCTCTGTGTTATACAGTAGGTCCTTTTAGTTTATCTATTTTATAGATAGTAGTGTGTATCTGTTAATCCCAAATTCCCAACTTACCCCTACCCCCTTTCCACATTGGTAACCATAAGTTTGTTTTCTATGTCTGTGAGTTTGTTTCTGTTTTGTAAATAAGTTCATTTGTATCATTTTTTTTTTAGATTCCACATATAAGTGATATCATATGGTATTTGTCTTTCTCTGTCTGACTTATTTCACTTAGTATGATAATCTCCAGGTCCAACCACGTTGCTGCTAATGGTATTATTTCACTCTTTTTTATGACTGAGTAATAGTCCATTGTATATATACCACATCTTCTTTATATATTCATCTGTCCATGGACGCTTAGGTTGCTTCCATGTCTTGGCTATTGTAAATAATGCTGCTATGAACATTGGGGTGCATGTATCTTTTTCAAATTAGTTTTCATTTTTCCAGTTATATGCCCAGGAGTGAAGTTACTGGATCATATGGTAACCGTATTTTTAGTTTTTAAAGGAACCTCCATAATATTCTCCATAATGGCTGCACCAATTTACATGGTGCAGACCAATGGTGCTGAGAGTACCCCATTCTCCACACCCTCTCCAGCATTTATTGTTTGTGGACTTTTTAATGATGACCTTTCTGACCAATGTGAGCTGATACCTCATTGTAGTTTTGATTTGAATTTCTCTAATAATAGCAATGTTTAGCATCTTTTCATGTTCCTGTTAGCCATCTGTATGTCTTCTTTGTAGAAATGTCTATTTTGTCTATTTAGATCTTCTGCCCATTTTTTGATTGGATTGTTTGTTTTTTCTGATATATATATATATATAAAATCTCTTTCTGATATATATATATAAATAATGTTTATTTAGGTCTTTTGACTGGGTTGTTGGGTTTTCTTTTTCATATTGAGATATATGAGCTGTTTGTATATTTGGAAATTAAGCCTTTTTTGTCTCATCCTAAATGTAGTACATCAGTATTTTAAGTACATCCTTATCTTTGTAGATTGCATGATAACGGTTGAACGAATATGGTCTAACTTAATGAAGGATGGAATCCATGATCTTATACTTAGCAAGGGTGACCTTGGACATGATATTTACCTTGTCTTAGCCTAAAAATGTAACAATCAGAGGCAGGGAGTTGGGCATAACACTGGTCATTAGGCCAAACTTTGTGATTCTCATAATGCATGACCTTGTATAAGTCATTTCACTTCTCAGGGACTCAGATGCCTCAATTGCAATTGGGGAGGCTATTTTGTCAAAGTGTTTCTAGATCTAGATTTTATTTTTCATTCTGATTGGGAGAAAAAAGAGGATTTTAAAGGTGAGATTCAGGAATAGCTTTACACAGAAGTTTTAAATAGTTTTTAAAGTAAAAGCAGGACTGAAACTGGCCCAGATCAGGAATAGACTAATCCAGGTAGAGGGAACAGCGTTAGCTCAGGAACACAAGTGGAAAGGCACAGGTCACATACATGCCAGTGCCAAACTTAGACATTTTCATCTATCTGTGATATTTTATTCATAAGGCTAAATTATCAGTTAATAAGATATTATGAAAGCTAAATTTATTCAATATAAGGGCTTTATTTTATTATTTTATTATATTTGCCTTTTTTTGCAGTTAACATATTCTTTCTTAAAATGGAGTGTCAGTAATACAATTTGGAATATATAATCTTAAAAATGCCCTTACTTTACAAAATTAAATGTTTGCTACCATATGGTGGTCCCCAGTATGTTTTCTTAAACATTAAAAGTCCATGAACAGGGACTTCCCTGGTGGTCCAGTGGTTAAGACTCCCTGCTTCCAATGCAGGGGGCACAGGTTCAATCCCTGGTCCGGAAACTAAGATCCCACAAGCTGCACGACTAAAAAAGAAAAAAGTCCATGAACAAAAAATCTAGGAACCACTACTGCAAGTCAAATAGCAAGTGATTCTGGTTGGAGCCCAGCCTCTTTGGTGACTAAGATTAATAAGATAGAGTTTGAAGGATATGATTGTTAAGGTAGCTGTTACAATTATTTCTGTTCTATTTATATAGAAATAAGGGCTCAGGAAAGTCAATTACCTTTTCCAAAGATTGATAGTCACTACTTTATGACTTGAAATCCTATGTTTCTAATGATCTTGGTGATCTTGGTGAAAGCAGGAACATTGGAGTAGTGAGGGTAGAATCGATTTTGCCTAACATTGTGGGGTAACAATAAAACGTTATTTAGAACAGAATGACTTTCAAAACCTTTGTGAAATAAGATAGCTTTGGGCTGTAGATACATGTAAGGCATAGGTAAAATCAGAGCTATCATTTCTTAACATATTATTGATGTTTGACAAAAAGATGCGAGGGAATACAACTTGTAGAAGAAGTGGAGATAGAGGAATAAAAATAAATAACTAAAGCAGTACAATCTATAATCAAGCTAGAAAATTGCTAATGCAATGACATATAGACTTTTTAGTTTCAGATATATCCCAGTTAATATCTCAAATCCACACATTATGTGCCATATGAATTTGACAAAATAATATGAATGTAAATGTAAAATAATGAAACCATACAAATACTAGAAGAAAACATGGGTGAATTCCCCTTCAAACTAGTATAAGGAAAGACATTGTAACTGTAACTCAGCCTCCCTTTCTTTCTTCTGGCAACAAAACTAATTTTTCTTCAGGAGATTGGGTGTGACCTTGATAAAACTCTCAATCAAAGAACATTGCCTTCTTTAGCCAAAACTTGTGTTTATGAGCAAAGCTAGTCCAGTCAGACTTTCTCCCCTGGAATTAAAATCAGCTTTAACGGGGCTTCCCTGGTGGTGCAGTGGTTGAGAATCTGCCTGCCAATGCAGGGGACACGGGTTCGCGCCCTGGCCTGGGAAGATCCCACATGCCACGGAGCAACTGGGCCCGTGAGCCACAACTGCTGAGCCTGCGCGTCTGGAGCCTGTGCTCCGCAACAAGAGAGGCCGCAACAGTGAGAGGCCCGCGCACCGCGATGAGGAGTGGCCCCCGCTTGCCACAACTACAGGAAGCCCTAGCACAGAAACGAAGACCCAACATAGTAATCAATCAATCAATCAATTAAAAAAAAAAAAATCTTTAAAAATAAAAAAATAAAAAAAATAAAAAAAAAAAATCAGCTTTAACATCTGCAGTTTATATCATTAAAGCATTAAATAGAAGCGAGCCAGACACATACAAATTACTCAACCACTCTCCTCCTTGAAAAGGCAGAAATTGGTAGACTTACCCTCACATTGAGAGATTACATCTGTACTGAAGAGGGAAAAAAATGTAAAATGGTAAAAGCACATTTGGAAATTTTGTAGGTCATTGGGAGTTTGGAACTTGACAATTTCGATTTTGTAGACTTGGCAAAGTTAGAAATAGTAACTGATAGAAATAGGAGAGGGAACTTAGAGCATGGGCAGGGGATGAGTTCTGTTTTGTTGACTTAGTAGATATTAAGGACAGGACATATTACTGATTTAAATATATAAAATTGTACAACATTCACAGTGAAGTAGATGGAACAGGGTAATGGAGATGTAGAACATATCTGGTATCTTATCTTTTCTGGGCTCTTGATATACTCTACAATAAATAGAAAGTTGTGTGAGTTAAACAAACATTCAAGTATCTAAAAATTAAGGACAGGGAACTTTACAGTTTTGCACTATTCACTCATTTACCTTTCAGGATTGTGTTAGGATTTCAGTGAAATAGTTTACTATGGTGACCAAGTTCTGTTAATAATCATGAAGCAAAGTTATTTACATATCTCTTCAAACACACAGTATTACATTTCAATTATTGCTAATTACAGCAAGTTGTATACTTTATCATAAGTCTCACTAAACACAATATCTAATCTGCTGATAGCTCTAAAACAAGGAAATGAAGCTAGTAGCCTATGGAAAATAGCAGTGAACTCAAAGAAGTAAAGATGGAGTAAAGACAAAAGACCAGAAAAAAAAAGAGTATAAGAAATGAGAGAATGGGAGGTTATAATGTCAGTGGACACAAATTACTGTTGAAGATTTTGGAGATGGTACAGGTATTTGTGAGTAAAAGCCTTGGTATGTAACCATAGTTATATGTAGATGAAATCATGCTGAAATAAATATTGTTTATAAGATCAAGGCAATGCCCTCTTGGATAACAACATCTCTCCAAATGATAGCATAAGCTGGGATATAAAACCTGTGAATCAAGTTTTGGGATAAAATAAGACATTGGGAAATGACAGTGATAAGAAGCACCACTGAAGTCCTTCATTGTAGCTATGTCCCTTTCAGTATTTCCAGATTATCACACAGCCAATAAAGTTGCTACTCCAGCTTTAGAGAGTTAAGACTCAAATATGAAAACATACAAATGGACAAACAATCAGCTATCAGATGTGCTATTGTCTCCACCTGTGCTTCTAAACAGCACCAGACTGGTCTTTAAATTCTCCTAGAAAAGTGATCCTATTTACTCTTGTGGTAGGTCTCAGTGTTGTGCAAATTGAACACAAATGAATCCTTCCTTATGAAGATATTCAAGATTTCAGAAGGATTAATATGACATTACCAATAAAAGATTACTTTTAGTAATAATAATACTTTCTCAAATAGTAGTGAACAAGTGGGTTTTTTATTGATGTGCCAACTATTGATTATGGCTCTGCCTGATAAAATGCAGCTGTCCTTTTGTTACTGTAAAACCCCCCTCATGATATTTTATTTTGTAAGAGGATTTTTTCTTTTCACTCTCACAGTTCAGCCTGATACCAGGGAAAGTGGGATGTATGCTTAAGTCAGAGAAGAATTCAGGAGAGTTACCCTCGGATTTTCATTAATGAAATATACTCTTGTGAAAGAAATGAAAGCTACTCATGGATACTGCCAGGGGTGATTTGTGGGAGGAAGTGAGAGACATTTGAGGGACTTAGAGACTGACAAGAAATACTTTATCACTCTTACATGAATGGCTTAATTTCTCCATGGATTAACCTCAGAATTGGTACATTTTGAATAGAGCATTGCACATGTGGGAAAATCCATAGGCTATCAAGTAAAGGAAATTAATGTCTCTATGTTTCTCATTTCAAAGAAGAGACTTACTATCTACTCCAAAATATAAAATTCCAATCAAAGTTCCATATACTCAGAATAATTATGAGATACTCGTTTCAATTCTCTGTAGTCAATAGAATGTACATAGAATTGTCTGAGAAGAAACAATGTAAAGCCCATAAATCCCAGATATTTTCCTTTTTTATTTGCCACCTAATAATTTATCTGGTACAAGTTTATCCAATTAAAACATCACCACCATTAAAGAATAAAACTGATTTAATATTACATGGGGCAGTGATAGTAACTTGAAATGCAGTATACTGTTTCTTCTGATAGAAAAAGTTAGGTAACAAGTGACAGGCTCTTGGGCACCAAGAGAAAGAACCTAGAACTACCAAGAGAAGATATTCACCAAATTCTGATTGTGTCCATAATTAGTCCTAATATTTCACATAAAATTTTCCACCTATTGTCTAGAGCATGTTTTTTTTTTTTTTTAATCTCAACTGTTCTCATTCAAATTGGTGAGTTGAAAGAGTGATATATGCACGGAAAATATGAGAAAGGTAAAAATACAAAATAATTAAATATTTCATATTCCCTAGATAACGAAGCCTAGGGCAAAAGTTTCCATGCTATCATATTATAGGAGATTGTAATCAGAGGGAAGCAAATGTGAAGGATAAAGGAAAGTGAGAGAGGAAAATAGAAAGAGCATGTACAAGAAGGAACATTTGTTCTCACTAAGCACAGCTGATGGTAGGACATCCTCAGAAAGCCCAAATAAAACCACCGTATCTCAGGGAAATTTATGAAGGTAGGATGAGAGAATATCTGCTGGTTTTTCCTCAGTTTCCATTCCCTATTAGTCAAAGCCTACCCATGGGTCATGAACAATCTTTATGTCCAGTTTATAATTACCTGGCCCCTCATCTGAGCTTTTGGAGATATTGAATGCTCTGTATATCCAGACTGGGTGGTGCACAGATGTAGCTGTCTCTACTTATCAGTCACCTTGTACATGTGAAATCCTTGCTTTGTGGTGGTGACAGCAGTTCATGCAGAAATATGGGCTAGAACCATCTCTAGGCCCATTTTAGAGCGAGGAAGTATCCAAAGTCTAATGTTGGAGAGGTAGGTAGTGTTGAGCATAACTTCAGTGGCACATAATTTAGCTTGGTAAAGGTCATTTCCTGTGCCATTCTTGTAGAGTTGGATCATGTAGGAATGAACATTGCCCTCAGTTGTTGGAGAGTATATATACAGTTCTCAAAGGTCACCACCAGTTGAAATATTCTAAAAAGAGTTAAAAAGGCTAAGCAAATATAACTGTTAATATTTATACCTATCTTTCTCCTCTCCCAACTAGTTTAGATTTCCCTCACCATTGGCCATGACTTTGGCTGATGTGGATTATTTTCTTGGAGAGATAGACCATAGTGAGCCCACAGTGGTCTGTACATTTAGCTGCTTTGTCCTTTGTCCTTGTGGATATGGTCGGAGAAACTGACCATTTTCATATAGTGTTGTCCACTGAAGCACAAGAAAAATCCCGATGGATTCCCCTGGGGTGAACATACTCCTACCATCACCCTTGGGATAATCAGGTTGGATTATTTGTACTATAACTCCTTTCTTTGCTTTCTAATTTTCCAATAAGTAAAGCCTAAAATTGTAATGTGATAACCTGAATTGCAGTTCAGTGAATACCTTACTATATTCCCTGGTAAGAGCATAGTTCTACCACCACCACTCACACCAAAGGAAGCAAGAACAATTACCTGACAGATCCTAAAATTTGGGGAATGAGAAGTGCAAATCCCTCACTTGGATAACTGGAAATGAGTGTGTGAGATGTTGATCCTACTTTCACTCCTTGACTGGTGGAATTGTATATCCTACTGGAAACACTGCACTCTGCATTAATCATCGATTAAGTAATAACCTGCATCCTGAAGGACAATGCCCAATTTCACAAGGTGTTGTCAACTTGGTACATTAAGTCTTCAGCACTCTATTCCAACAGCAACAGTCCTGTTCAATCCGGCCAGCTGATTCTTGTTGGTGGAGTACATGGCATGACCAGTAAAAACCGTAATTATACTTTCATTGTCACAACTCCTTTTCTGGAAAGATCAGAGACAATATTGTGTGGGATACCATGTCATTAGATTAGGCATCCTGTAAATCATCTGATATTAGTACAGGTAACTTCACATTATCAGGGTTTCTCTTGATGCTTCAGTTACTGCACAGAGGCATTAATGGTTAATCCAAGTATTGATTTTAACGTGGTTGAGTTTTTACTTCTGTCAAAGTGGATGGAGTTTGGTGAGATTGACCAGTATGTATTTGATGGCTACTAACGCTGAAGAATGATGCCATATTAAGGTTTCACTATCAGTCTCTGTTACTGACAAATTGGATGTCAGCAGTTTAGCTAGCACATCTTTAGAGAAGAGAAGGTCCTATTTTGGAGCTCACACATACATTCCATTCCTTCCTAGATGGTTACTTTTCCATGGGCACATGTACAAGTACCAAGATTGTCAAGGAAAGAGTTAAAGTGACCATCACAGGATGAGTCACTCAGGCAGTTTTAAGGAACTCATCTCTGACAGATAATCTCTGTTGACCATTCATAAGAGACAAAAAAGTTGGCATTTTTTGTTCTTAATTTCCTAGATTCATCTGAACACCTATTCCTCAGGTAACTTTAGTCAGAAGTTTGCACTCTTATTCTTTTTAGGCCTCTGACCAAACAATGCAGTCATTCTCTAATGCCTAAGGTTCAGGGTATATCCATACCTCAGACCTCCTCTCTCACCAGATAATAGGCTTTATTTGATCATTGTGTTTAGGGTCACCCTTGAGATGAGCTGCAATTCAGATCTTCCACAGCTAGTGACAACTTATTGCACTAATTATCTACGAACCTGGCCTGCATCCTTTCCTTCCTCATGAAGGAACCACATATGAAGATACAGGCATGATTTGAGGGAGAAGTGACAGGTCAACTGAGGCATATGGCATGGGAGCCTGAACTTCATTATCATGTCATTTATTTCTTTCTTCCATATTTGCTCAAATCTGATTTAAAATGAATCACTGCCATGATGATATAAATTATGTCTATGCCCACCTCATCCTGTGATTGGGTGGATTTGACAATACCCTGGGGACATAGTATCTTGCTGTGTAATTACTGGGTATTTTGTCATTTTTAAGTCCAACAGTAGAGTATCTGAAGTCAGTGTAAATATCTGTGTCCATTAAATTGTTGGACATAGTTTTGATGAGATTATGTTTGATGTAAAGTTCCATTGGTACTCCATGAAACTTTCTATATCCCAGGTACAGAAACAGTTAAGCAAAAACCAAAGAACAGAGGAGCTCAGAAAGAAGAACCCGCATCTAAATGCTTACAACTTCCCTATGTTGGGAACTCAATGATAAATATTACAAGATTTACCATCTTATGAGCAATAGGAGTGAGAAGAGTTTTTTAATATTATATTCAGTCCTATGATCTTATTTAAAAAGAAAATGTACACAGTCATAATTTCCTTTTGGTGCTAAAGGAAAATCAATAAAAAACATATCATCTTTCAAGCCACAATGGATTACTTTATATTATTGAAGGTAATGCCTGTGCAAAGTTAAATACAGTTCTAGAGAAATGGCTGAATGTCAAGATGAAATAGTTGTAATTGAGATAAGTCACAAATAGAATTAGCATATACTTCTTCAGTAAATCTTAACCTATTTGGAAACTGAGTCTTGATTCAGTGAAAAACAGGACTTACAATGTACTTTCAGAGGGAGGAAAACATAACTAACACATGCATAATATTCTTGTACTTCTAAAATGCTTTCATATAAATTATTTTATTACTTGCAAGTATTTAGAGTGAGTTAACAAAAAACTAACAACATTTTGTCAAGTAGAAATACTGTGGGATCTAACTTAAAAGAATAAAGAATATTGTAATCACTATGTTACTGGGAGTGTTTATATAAAATAAATTTCTTAAGCAGTTTTTCTCTCAATAAAATGAATCAACTCCCTCTAAAATTTGACTTTATTAGGTTAGTTTTCATATGAATCATCATTTAATACATATTATAAAATATAAAATTAATATAGTCTTTCACTACAGTTAAAAATGTTAAGATTTTAGTGTATTTGAGATAATATAAAATATACACTTTACATTTTAATTATTTATTAAACTTTTTAATTTTGGGGGGGTATTTGCAATATTCAGGGCCAATTATAAAGCAGATATATGGGGAAAGACTTCTGCCAGAATTTACATAAGTGAACAGGCAAATCAGATTTTTTTAATATCAGAAAATCAATAATGAGAGGTGTCTATGCGTGGAAACAATCATGTACACAGAGCTCATTTATGGCACATGAAGTTATCAGTGTAAGTGCATTTGTGTACCAACTGCAAAAAAGTCAAGGTTTCACATAAAATTTCTGCCTCTTGGAATTTAGTGACGAACTGATGCATTTCTTGAGATGTGGGATTTTTCAGTGCTAAGACCAGGATCGTCCCAGCAAACTGAGATAATTATCCACTCTAACTATTGGACACATTTGCTTGGGGAATGAGTAGAGTCAATTTATGTGGCTTATGGGAATATTCTTATGATCTTAGACACACTCTTTGGGGTTCTTATAAGGTAATCACTCCCAGAAGGCTCCAAAGCACTTGCCTTTATTACAAAACATAGAGGAACTTTCAGAAAAGTAAGAAATCATTCTCAGTTAGATCATCTTTATTGAATTGATCATTCCCAACAAATAAAATTCAGTTTTACTTTCCATTCTCACCTATGGACTATCTGCTATTATATTATTTATATTAACTTAATTTTTTAATGCTGAATGTACCTAAGTAAAATACAGACATCATAACATCTTATATACTTTGTCACATGTTCTAACTATTAAAACACTTTTCATCAATGGCCAAGCATGACATGTCCACACTTAACAAAATTAATAGGAATTCCATAATGTCATCTAATATGTAGCCCATATTCAAATTCACCAAATTGTTTGACTTAACCCAGGACTGTACATGCCATATTCCCCCTTGGTTTCTTATAATGTAAAACAATTCCTGTGTTTTTATCTTCTTTTAAAACCCTTATTCTTTGACATCCATGCAGCAATCCTCGGTGATTTTTTGTTTGTTTGGTTGGTTTTTATTTTTGCCTTTTAAAAACTGTTATTTACCATCTTTTGACATCAGTTTTTCTTATGCTAAAATTTTTATCTATAACCCTGATCTCTGTAAATTCAAATCTCTATTTTGAAATTGTCAAATGAGTACAGGAATCTGGCTGTCCACAGCATGCTAAGCTCAGTATTTCACACATAAAGCCTTTATATCTACCCCTTCCCTGCCACAATGAAATCTACTCCTTTTCTTCTGTTCTTTTGATAACTAAAGTCAGATGAGAATAGAGATTTTGTTTGTATTTCTCCTTTTTCATAACCACCAGTTTTTTTGTGTGTGCTAATTCAGGATGAATCTTTCAGTAGTCTTCCTATTTACAAATTCCAAGTTCACACATATGCAATCTACAAACCATAACCTATTATTCTCATGACTATATTTATGAATTCCAGTGTGTCTAATTTATTCTTTTTTACATTTTTCTGTTTCCTTTCATATATGTCTGTTAGCAATTCACATCTTAATATTTATGTTTATAATGTCTTTCTCCTTTAATCATTTTATTATAATAGATGCCAGTACTACACATATCTGAGGAATTTAAAAATATGTATTTAATATCATAATTCAGATTTTCATTTTTGCTGAGCATAAATTTAGTTCCTAATTTTTGCAAATGTTGGCTATCAATTTGAATGATAGTTTCTGTCATTTGTTTTGAAATTTTCATTCTCAGTCTTATCCTCAAAGAGATTAGTGGGGAGCATCTCTTGGTGATCACACATTCCATATTTTGCATTTACAGTTGTGTTCCACTGTGTTTCTGAGGTCCTTGCTGATATTGGGGTTAGCTTAGTTCCAAGTTGGCCATGTACTTTTTGCTAGTTATGTTTATTTTCTCCAGCCAACCAAGGCAAGGAGTTGTATCAAGCCTCAGGCAGCTGGACTAAGTTTTTTCAGCTTCTCTTAATAGGTAGGCAGCCCCAGCCTCTGATTTCACAGCATGAGCCAGACTTCGATATTCAACAATGCCTAAGGTGCTTTTGGGCCCTGTTATCCAGAAACACAAACTCCAGACCCTCTTCTCATGTATTCAGTCCTTGATCCCAGCAGGTACACAGCTTCTGCCCTGGTTTGCTACAGTATGTTTCTATTCATATTATGGTCCATGGAAATATTTTTTCTTGTTTGTAGTTATATCATTTCATTTAATTTCATTTTTATGTACTCTTAAGGTTGCCATTTTTGAAGGAAAGGGAAGATTTAGATGCATGAACTATAGACTTATCTTGGCTAGAATTCCCCCAGTCCCTTTTCAAGATTCCATCGCAATCTCTTGTCTACAGCAGCAAAATATATTCAACAATTTCTGCTGTTTTCTCATCATTCATTCACTTCCCAACAGCAATCTGTGGTCAATTCCTAATGTTTTATAGAAACTACTCTCAGAAAAATCACTGACAATTCCTGCAGCAACCATTTCAACTTACTTTTTCCCATCTTCTATCATTGCAACAGTGGATACTTGCCAATCTCCTCCTGCTTTAAATTGCTTTTGGTAGTATTATTTCTGTACTTTATACACACTTTTATTCTGGTATAAGAGTATGCATGTCAAATCAAAACAAATAGACTAGAAGTAGGTCTTCTATTATGCTCATATATAACCATTTCTTTGTCACATAGAAGAGTCAAGATAAACACCTCAGACTAAAACTTTAAAATTAATCATTGGTTTTCTATTAATTGTGTGGAGCAAACTTAATTACTTATTCTCTAAAGAGAATTTTTAGAATAAGAATTCTAAATTCTTTAGAATAAGAATTCTGTAGAATTTTTATTCCACTGATCTTATTTTCTTGTATGTAACTGGAGGAGAGAAGAAAAGTGAAACAAAAAGTAATTTTGAATTCTAATTTGTCAGCTTGCTATATACATACTGGTATGGGGGAACATTTGAGTACCCTAAAATTTTATTTTATTGTGTATCATATAAAGAAAAGTTATGAATTAAAGCAATGAGTTCATTTCTTAGGTCTCATTCTAGAGACAATATTATACTCTTGGTGGCATAGAATAGTAATATACTATCTTTAATTGAAATGTTTTTGAGATACCTATAAATTCTCCTGCTATTGTTAGAAATAATAGAAACATATCAATGTACATTTTGCCAACTTCTCCCCAGTGGTAACGTTTTGCAAAACTATATACAATTATTACAAACATGATATAAACAGTAATAAGATCCACTCATTCAAATTTCCCCAGTTTTACTTGTACTCATTTATGTGCATATTTGGTTCTATTGAATTTTATCACTTGTGTAGGTACATTTATCCACCATCATAGTGAAGAGACTGAACGGTTCTGTCAATCCAACTAGAAAGTGGCAAAAAAAAATTCAGAGAAATTTCACTGAAGAAGAAAATATACAGATAGCAAACAAACACGTGAAAAGATTTTCAACATTATTAACCATAAGGAAATGAAAATTAAAATAATAACAAGATATTAATACACACTAATCAAATGGCTATAATAAAAAAATAATGAAAACATTAAACACTGTTAAGGATGTAGAGAAACTAGATCTCTTGTGCATTGTTGGTGGGAATGTAAAATGGTAGAGCCACTTTGGAAAAATTTGGACAATTTCCTATACAATTAAGTAGGCCCTTACTGTACTACCTAAGGATTGGGCTTTCCAGTTTTAATCCCAAATAAATGAAAATTTGTGTTCACACAAAAAGCTGTAAACAAATGTTCATTGTAGGTTTATTTCTAATAATCAAAAACTGGAAACAACCCAAATGCCATTGAACAGCTGAAAGGTTAAATAAACTGCAATATATTCATACCATAGAATATTACTTAGCAATAAAAACAATGAACTATTGATGTTTGCAATAGCTTGGATAACTAACCATGGAAATATGTTGAGAAAAAAAGCTAATGTGTAAAGATTGCATACTATATGATTAAATTTATATATAAATTTGGAAAGACAAAATTTTAGAAATAGTGAACACATTAGTGATGCCAGGATAGAAACAGGAGGTGGGAGGGATATTGTTATGGTTTTAAAACAGCAACACAAGGGATACTTGTGGTAATACAACACTTTATTTTTCTGTGACATCCTTTTGGTAAGGAATCTGCAGTCTTTTATAGACACTATTGTACTAATTTTTATAATATTCTTAAGAATAAAAAGAAACATCATAAAAGATGGTGATAAAAATTATACTTATAGCTATAACCATATCTATATACACATACACGTGTACATTACACAATGGCATATAATTCTCTATATATATTGCATTTCATATATATATGTGTGTGTGTATATATATATATGGAATGGCATTCCACTCAATATGTATTACATTGCGTACATATATATATACATATACACATACATATATAATATATATATACACACACTTGTGTGTGTGAGAGAGAGAAAGGGAGAGAATGGGAAATCAATTCCATGGTTTGGTATTAGATTTGAGTTAAAGAAATAAATGGGAAAAATAACAAGTAACTACTAAGATGTGCCTTATTTTCATCCATTTCAATATAATTTGGTTGCTCATAAAAAAATTTTATTTAAGAAAACTCAGACATATTTATCACAAAAAATATAATGCACTAGACTTCAAAAAGTATTCCTAAATACATTGTAGTAATTCAATAATTTTTGGCAGGGATATCTAATTGTTATCCGAGGATAACAATTCTCAGAGAAGCCACAAGACCTACTGAAGCAGACAAATGTTCATTCTCTAACACTGTTAATTTGCTTTATGCTTAACTAGTATTTACTGAACAACTCTTTCATTTAAGTCTGTTGAAAGATTTAGAATAAAAAGGCCATTGACTGTACACCTGAGATTCAGTTATCATTAGAAATGTTAAACTTTAAATAGGTATATTCTGTCTTGGAGAAAGGGAAGGAGTAATGAATTCTGACTGTGAAACAGTGACATTTAAGTTGGACATATAGAAAAGAGGATCATAGTGAGAAACAAATAAATATATGGAGAAACATATTTCTTCAAAACTATACTCCATATCCTTGTCTTACATTCTTATCCTTTATCCAAATCACCATCAAGTATTTCTTGGCCTCTCCTTGGGACAAAGATATTCCTGACACAAGTGAAGTCACATATGAAGATGATGCGGTGAGAGGTACATCTGGGGAAAATAATTGGGACAAGACCATGAGGGCATTGAATAATAAGCTACACACAGAATACCCATTCTCTTATAATAGCCAATGTAGAAAATATAGGTTCATGGCGCTTTTCAAAAATTGTAACTCTTTATATATGGAGGATGAACCATATAATGTCAAAGGTCTGAACTGTTTTATCTGTGTCATAATTGTTCTTTGTACTCTCATGTGTTTGAATTGTTCTTTGTACTCTCATGTATTTGGGGATTCATTATAGGGCACTGTCATTAATTTTTTACACTTAATTTTGGCATTTGACAATGAGTTCTTTGAAGTTAGTAAGCACATTTTATTTATATTGTATCCTTAGTGATTATTACAGTTTCTGAAAAAAAATGATTACTGAAATTGGAAACAATGAACCACCTAAAATATGAGTAATTACAAATATATAATAGTTTGTTCCTGGGTGATTTCAAATACTACTGGTGTTTCTGGACTCCGTATGCCAATATTAAGAGATTTTGATATATACATCTACTATCCTGCCAACAATTTCACACATAGGAATTTTTCCTATTAAATAGTAAAAGGTGAACAAAAGTGTGTTGCAAATGGTTATTCATTAAGTATATATTTGTACAAAAATGAACATATTAAAATGCTTAACAGTAGGAAAATGGTTAAATAATGGCATAACACAGCCATTAAAATCATAATACTGGAAATATGTCATATGGCACATTGCTGATATTTTAAGTGAGTGAAAATCAAAATCTGCAAAATTATAAACTATGGTTTTAATTTATAGAAGATAATCAATGCATGTATAAAATGATATCATATCTGTTTTTATTTTCTGGCTGGCAGAATTAAAGTTCTCATTGTTTTCTTTGTGCGTAGCTGACTCTTAAATTATAAACAACAAAAAATGTTTAAATTGATATAAAATAGTCTCAGAGATACATTACAATTTATTTTACAGGTTATATTTCTCAACCTCCCTTTAAATCAGTGTGTCCACATGATTAACTTAACTTCTCAGCACAGGTACATTATTACAAGAATTGTGGAAAACCTTTAGGTGTGAGTCCAAAGTCCCTGAGTGAATAATCTTCCAACCTTTCTTTCCCTCCCCCTGAGCTGGAGTATGGATGTATACATGGCTCACTTCCAACAATAAAATGAAAAAAACCTTTGTCCTTGAGAAGCTGTCAATGTGGATTGCTCAACTGAAACTCTTACATGAACTGAAATAAAATTCTTTGTTGAATCCATTGTATTTGGAGCTTTCTTTTTGCAATAGCTCAGACTCATCTATCTATTACAAAAATTGGTACCAAAAGTAAGCCATTATTCTAACAAACTTAAATTATGTGATGTCTACTTAGCAATAGAGTGGCAAATAGGGAAGTCACATGTGTTGTTTCTGGATAAAGGGTGATTTATTCTACTGTAGTGTAATATATGATAAAACTTCAGTGATTAAAGTGAATGGATACTGTTTAGATATGTGTTGCCTCGCTGGTTTGAAAAATCTAGCTTCTTTTATATTCCAGATGCCAGAAAATAAGGCTGTTACCAGAGGCTCTCTGAAAGGCCTTTATGATTGTCAGGAATAAAAGGAAAGTGTGTCTAAATGATCAGACTAATACATTGCCTTCCCACACAAGCTATTGATAGATTGAAGCTGATCCAAGGCAGGTATAAGTAAAATTAGGGTGAGAGGAATAGGTTGAGAACAGAAGATAGGATGTAAAATTTGTTTAAGATATCTGCTCACAAGAACATGAAACTGTCTAGGACCAAATACAACAGAAACCTGCTTTTTATGAGACAATTCATTGGTAAAGAGTCAACAAGTCTGTCTCTAAGGAGTTTATAATATTTGTTTCTGATTTTTCTCTCTTTTGTGATATTTTATGTTTTTATTTTTTGGTTAGCTGTATTGAGGTATAATTATATACAATAAAATTCACCAATTTAAAGTGTATAATAAGATAAATTTTGAGAAATGTAAGAAATCATGTAAATACAATGCCACATTAAGTCATAGAATATTTGCATTATCTCCAAAAAGTTTCTGTGTGCTTTTTTGCAGTTACCACTCACTGAACCCTGGCAACAACTGATCTGCTTTCTACCACTATAATTTTGCCTTTTATAAAATTTTATATAAATGGTGCCAAACAGTATCAGTATTTTTGCATCTGAATTATTATTATTATTTTTTTTTATTTTACCCTTCCCCCTCCCCATATCCTCAAGTCCATTCTCTAGCAGGTCTGTGTCTTTATTCCCATCTTGCCTCTAGGTTCTTCATGACCTTTTTTTTTTTCCCTTAGATTCCATATATATGTGTTAGCATACTGTATTTGTTTTTCTCTTTCTGACTTACTTCACTCTGTATGACAGACTCTAGGTCCATCCACCTCACTACAAATAACTCCATTTCGATTCTTTTTATAGCTGAGTAATATTCCATTGTATATATGTGCCACATCTTCTTTATTTACTTAGCATACTGTAGTTGAACTTCTCCATAGTGTAGCATATATCAGTAATTCATTACCTTTATTTTTGCCATTTTATTTTTTTCTTTTTATTTTGTTTAACATCTTTATTGGAGTATAATTGCTTTACAATGGTGTGTTAGTTTCTGCTTTATAACAAAGTGAATCAGTTACACATATACATATATCGCCATATCTCTTGCTTCTTGCATCTCCCTACCTCCCACCCTCCCTCTCCCATCCCTCTAGGTGGTCACAAAGCACTGAGCTGATCTCCCTGTGATATGCAGCTGCTTCCCATTAGCTATCTATTTTACATTTATTAGTGTATATATGTCCATGCCACTCTCTCACTTTGTCCCAGCTTACCCTCCCCCCTCCCCGTATCCTCAAGTCCATTCTCTAGTAGGTCTGCATCTTTATTCCCGTCTTGCCCCTAGGTTCTTCATGACCATTTTTTTGTTTTTGTTTTTTAGATTCCATATATATATGTTAGCATACGGTATTTGTTTTTCTCTTTCTGACTTACTTCACTCTGTATGACAGTCTCTAGATTCATCCCCATTGCTCTACAAATGACCCAATTTCGTTCCTTTTTATAGCTGAGTCATATATACATAATATTGTATATATGTACCACTTCTTCTTTATCCATTCATCTGTCGATGGGCATTTGGGTTGCTTCCATGACTTGGCTATTGTAAATAGTGCTGCAATGAACACTGGGGTGCATGAGTCTTTTAGAATTATGGTTTTCTCAGGGTATATGCCCAGTAGTGGGATTGCTGGATCGTATGGTAATTCTATTTTTAGTTTTTTAAGGAACCTCCATACTGTTCTCCATAGTGGCTGTATCAGTTTGCATTCCCACCAACAGTGCAAGAGGGTTCCCTTTTAGCCACACCCTCTCCAGCATTTGTTGTTTGTAGATTTTCTGATGATGCCCATTCTAACTGGTGTGAGGTGATACCTCATTGTAGTTTTGATTTGTATTTGTCTAATAATTAGTGATGTTGAGCAGCTTTTCATGTGCTTCGTAGCCATCTGTATGCCTTCTTTGCAGAAATGTCTATTTAGGTCTTCTGCCCAGTTTTAGATTGGGTTGTTTGGGTTTTTTTTTTTAATATTGAGCTGCATGAGCTATTTATATATTTTGAAGATTATTCCTTTGTCCATTGATTCGTTTGCAAATCTTTTCTCCCATTCTGAGGGTTGTCTTTTCGTCTTGTTTATGGTTTCCTTTGCTGTGCAAAAGCTTTTAAGTTTCATTAGGTCCCATTTGTTTATTTGTGTTTTTATTTCCATTACTCTAGGGGGTGGATCAAAAAAGATCTTGCTGTGATTTATATCAAAGAGTGTTCTTCCTATGTTTTCCTCTAAGAGTTCTATAGTGTTCGGTCTTACATCTAGGTCTCTAATCCATTTTGAGTTTATTTTTGTGTATGGTGTTAGGGAGTGTTCTAATTTCATTCTTTTACATGTAGCTGTCCAGTTTTCCCAACACCACTTATTGAAGAGACTGTCTTTTCTCCATTGTATATCCTTGTCTCCTTTGTCATAGATTTGTTGACCATAGGGGCATGGGTTTATCTCTGGGCTTTCTATCCTGTTCCATTGATCTATATTTCTGTCTTTGTGCCAGTACTATATTGTCTTGATGACTGTAGCTTTGTAGTATAGTCTAAAGTCAGGGAGTCTGATTCCTCCAGTTCCGTTTTTTTGCCTCAAGACTGCTTTAGCTATTCGGGGTCTTTTGTGTCTCCATACAAATTTTAAGATTTTTTGTTCTAGTTCTGTAAAAAATGCCATTGGTAGTTTGTTAGGCATTGCATTGAATCTGTAGATTGCTTTGGATAGTATAGTCATTTTCACAATATTTATTCTTCCAATCTAAGAACATGGTATATCTCTCCATCTGTTGGTATCATCTTTAATTTCTTTCATCAGTGTCTTATAGTTTTCTGCATACAGGTCTTTTATCTCCCTAGATAGGTTTATTCCTAGGTATTTATTCTTTTTATTGCAGTGGTAAATGGGAGTGTTTCCTTAATTTCCCTTTCAGATTTTTCATCATTAATGTATAGGAATGCAAGAGATTTCTGTGCATTCATTTTGTATCCTGCAGCTTTACCAAATTCATTGATTAGCTCTAGTAGTTTTCTGGTGGCATCTTTAGGATTTTCTATGTATAATATCATGTCATCTGCAAACAGTCACAGTTTTGCTTCTTCATTTCTGATTTGTATTCCTTTTATTTATTTTTCTTCTCTGATTGCTGTGGTTAGGACTTCCAACACTATGTCGAATAATAGTGGTGATAGTGGACATCCTTGTCTTGTTCCTGATCTTAGAGGAAATGCTTTCAGTTTTTCACCATTGAGAATGATGTTTGCTGTGGGTTTGTCATATATAGCCTTTATTATGTTGAGGTAAGTTCCCTCTATACTCACTTTCTGCAGAGTTTTTATCATAAACGGTGTTGAATTTTGTCAAAAGCTTTTTCTGCATCTACTGAGATAACCATATGGTTTTTATTCTTCAGTTTGTTAATATGGTGTATCACACTGATTAATTTGTGTATATTGAAGAGTCCTTGCATCCCTGGATAAATCCCATTTGATCATGGTGTTTGATCCTTTTAATATGCTGTTGGATTCTGTTTGCTAGTATTTTGTTGAGGATTTTTGCATCTATATTCATCAGTGATATTGGTCCATAATTTTCTTTTTTTCTAGTATCTTTCTCTGGTTTTGGTATCAGAGTGATGGTGGCCTCATAGAATGGGTTTGGGAGTATTCCTTCCTCTGCAATTTTTTGGAAGAGTTTGAGAAGGATGGGTGTTAACTCTTCTCCAAATGTCTTATAGAATTCACCTGTGAAGCCATCTGGTCCTGGACTTTTGTTTGTTGGAAGATTTTTAATCACAGTTTCAATTTCATTACTTGTGATTGGTCTGTTCATATTTTGTATTTCTTCCTGGTTCAGTCTTAGAAGGTTATACCATTCTAAGGAATTGTCCATTTCTTCCAGGTTGTCCATTTTATTGGCATAGAGTTGCTTGTAGTAGTCTCTTAGGATGCTTTGTATTTCTGCGGTGTCTGTTGTGTCTTCTCCTTTTTCACTTCTAATTATTTTTTTTTAATAGAGACAAAGTCTTTTTATTTATTTATTTATTTATTTATTTATTTATGGCTGTGTTGGGTCTGGGTCTTCGTTTCTGTGCGAGGGCTTTCTCTAGTTGTGGCAAGTGGGGGCCACTCTTCATCACGGTGCACGGGTCTCTCATTAGCGTGGCCTCTCTTGTTGCGGAGCACAGGCTCCAGATGCGCAGGCTCAGTAATTGTGGCTCACGGGCCTAGTCACTCCGTGGCATGTGGGATCCTTCCAGACCAGGGCTCGAACCCATAGTACCCTGCATTGGCAGGCAGATTCTCAACCACTGCGCCACCAGAGAAGCCCCACACTTCTAATTTTTTAAATTTGAATCCTCTCCCTCTTTTTCTTGATGCGTTTGGCTAATGGTTTATCAATTTTCTTTATCTTGTCAAAGAACCAGCTTTTATTTTTATTGATCTTTGCTATTATTTTCTTTGTTTCTATTTCATTTATTTCTCTTCTGATCTTTATGATTTCTTTCCTTCTGCCACCTTTGGGTTTTGTTTGTTCCCCATTCCCTAGTTCCTTTAGGTGTAATGTTAGGCTTTTTATTTGAGATTTTTCTTGTTTCTTGAGGTAAGCTTGTATTGCTATAAACTTCCATCTTAGAACTGCTTTTGCTGTATCCCATAGGTTTTGGATCATCGTGTTTTCATTGTCATTTGTCTCTAGGTATTTTTTGATTTCCTCTTTGATTTCTTCAGTGATCTCTTGGTTACTTAGTAACGTATTGTTTAGCCTGCATGTGTTCGTGTTTTTAACGTTTTTTTCTCTATAATTGATTTCTAGTCTCATAACATTGTGGTCAGAAAGGATGCTTAATATGATTTCAATTTTCTTTAATTTACTGAGGCTTGATTTGTGACCCAAGATGTGATCTATCCTGGAGAATGTTCTCCGTGCACTTGAGAAGAAAGTGTCATCTGCTGTTTATGGATGGAATGTCCTATAAATATCAATTAAATATATCTGGTCTATGGTGTCATTTAAAGCTTGTGTTTCCTTATTAATTTTCTGTCTGAATGATCTGTCCATTGGTGTAAGTGAGGTGTTAAAGTCCCCCACTATTATTGTGTTACTTTTGATATCCTCTTTTATAGCTGTTAGCAGTTGCCTTTTGTATTGAGGTGCTCCTATATTGGGTGCATAAATATTTACAATTGTTATATCTTCTTCTCGGATTGATCCCTTGATCATTATGTAGTTTCCTTCTTTGTCTCTTGTAATATTCTTTATTTTAAAGTCTATTTTATCTGATATGAGTATTGCTACCCCAGCTTTCTTTTGATTTCCTTTTGCATGGAATATCTTTTTCCATCCCCTCACTTTCAGTCTGTATGTATCCCTAGGTCTGAAGTGGGTCTCTTGTAGACAGCATATATATGGGTCTTGTTTTTGTATCCATTCAGCAAGCCTGTGTCTTTTGGTTGGAGCATTTAATCCATTCACGTTTAAGGTAATTATCGATATATATGTTCCTATGACCATTTTCTTAATTGTTTTGGGTTTGTTTTTATAGGTCCTTTTCTTGTCTTGTGTTTCACACTTAGAGAAGTTCCTTTAGCATTTGTTGCAGAGCTTGTCTGGTGGTGCTGAATTCTCTTAGCTTTTGCTTGTCTGTAAAGCTTTTGATTTCTCCATCGAATCTGAATGAGATCCTTGCCGGGTAAAGTAATCTTGGCTGTAGGTTCTTCCCTTTCATCACTTTAAGTATATCATGCCACTCCCTTCTGGCTTGTAGAGTTTCTGCTGAGAAATCAGCTGTTAACCTTACAGGAGTTCCCTTGTATGCTGTTTGTCATTATTCCCCTGCTGCTTTCAACAATTTTTCTTTGTCTTTAATTTTTGCCATTTTGATTACTATGTGTCTCGGCATGTTTCTCCTTGGGTTTGTCCTGTATGGGACTCTCTGTGCTTCCTGGACGTAGGTGGCTATTTCCTTTCCCATGTTAGGGAAGTTCTTGTCTATAATCTCTTCAAATATTTTCTCGGGTCCTTTCTCTCTCTCTTCTCTTTCTGGGACCCCTATAATGCGAATGTTGTTGCGGTTAATGTTGTCCCAGAGGTCTCTTTGGCTGTCTTCATTTCTTCTCATTCTTTTTTCTTTATTCTGTTCCACAGCAGTGAATTCCACCATTCCATCTTCCAGGTCACTTGTCCGTTCTTCTGCCCCTGTTATTCTGCTATTGATTCCTTCTAGTGTAGTTTTCATTTCAGTGATTGTATTGTTCATCTCTGTTTGTTTGTTCTTTAATTCTTCTAGGTCTTTGTTAAACATTTCTTGCATCTTCTCGATCTTTGCCTCTATTCTTTTCCCGAGGTCCTGGATCATCTTCACTATCATTATTCTGAATTCCTTTTCTGGAAGGTTGCCTATCTCCACTTCATTTAGTTGTTCTTCTGGGGTTTTATCTTGTTCCTTCATCTGGTACAAAGTCCTCTGTATTTTCATCTTGTCTATCTTTCTGTGAATGTGTTTTTTTTTCCACAGGCTGTAGGTTTGTAGTTCTTCTTGCTTCTGCTGTCTGCCCTCTGGTGGATTAGGCTGTCTAAGGGGCTTGTGCAAGTTTTCTGATGGGACAGACTGGTGGTGGGTAGGGCTGGCTGTTGCTCTGGTGGGCAGAGCTCAGTAAAACTTTATTCTGCTTGTCTGCTGATGGGTGGGCCTGGGTTCCCTCCCTGTTGGTTGTTTGGCCTGAGGTGACCCAACACTGTAGCCTACCCAGGCTCTTTGGTGAGGCTAATGGCAGACTCTGGAAGGGCTCACACCAAGGAGTACTTCCCAGAAGTCCTGTTGCCAGTGTCCTTGTCCTCACGGTGAGACACAGCCACGCCCTGCTTTTGCAGGAGACCCTCCAACACTTGCAGGTAGGTCTGGTTAAGTCTCTTATGGAGTCACTGCTCCTTCCCCTGGGTCCTGATGCACACACTACTTTGTGTGTGCCCTCCAAGAGTGGAGTCTCTGTTTCTGCCAGTCCTGTCGAAGTCCTGTAATCAAATCCCACTAGCTCTCAATGTCTGATTCTCTAGGAATTCCTCCTCTTATTGCCGGACCCCCAGGTTAGGAAGCCTGATGTGGGGCTCAGAACCTTCACTCCAGTGGTTGGACTTCTGTGCTATAAGTATTCTCCAGTTTGTGAGTCACCCACCTAGCAGTTATGGGATTTGATTTTGCTGTGTTTGTGCCCCTCCTACCATCTCATTACAGCTTCTCCTTTGTCTTTGGATGTGGAGCATCTTTTTTGGTGAGTTCCAGTGTCTTTCTGTCAATGATTGTTCAGCAGTTAGTTGTGATTCCAGTGCTCTCACAAGACGGAGTGCTCTATTACTTTTATTTTTATTTATTTCTTTAATACACTGAATAGAACCTACAGAAAAATGTGAAAATGATTTGAGGAGAGTAAATAATTTTGCCTTTTCCTACTGAAGGACATCTTGGTTGCTTCCCAGTTTTGGCAGTTATAATAAAGCTGATAAAAACATCTTTGTGCAGATTTTTGTGAGGAAATAATTTTTCAGCTCCTTTGGTTGAATACCAAGGAGCACATTTGCTGGATTGTATCTTAAGAGTATGTTTAGT
Source organism: Balaenoptera ricei (assembly GCF_028023285.1). Lineage (NCBI taxonomy): Eukaryota > Metazoa > Chordata > Mammalia > Artiodactyla > Balaenopteridae > Balaenoptera > Balaenoptera ricei. The sequence continues at coordinate 18,060,151 of NC_082651.1, read as the reverse complement.
TTTGTCAGAAACTATCACATTTTCTTCCAAAGTAGCTGTACCATTTTGCATTCCCACCAACCATGAGTGAGGATTGTTGTTGCTCCACATCCTTGCCAGAATTTGGTGTTAGTGTTCTAGACTTTGGCCTTTCTAATAGGTGTGTAATGGCATATCATTTTCTTTTTAATTTGCATTTCCCTGATGACATAGAATGTGGAACTTTTTTTCATTTGTATACATATTATCTGAATCTCTTTTTTGGTAGGGTGTCTGTTAAGGCCTTTGGCTCATTTATTAATCAGATTTTTTGTTTACTGATTGTTGAGATTTAAGTGTTCTTTGTGTACTTTGGATAGCAGTCCTTTATAAGATGTATTTGGCAAATATTTTCTCCCAATGTGTGTCTTGTCTTCTCATTCTCTTAACATTGGGTTACAAAGAATATTTTTTTATTTTAATGAAGTCTAGCTTATCAATACTTCCTTTCATGGATTGTGCCTTAGGTGTTACACCTCCATACACAGAGTCATCTATGTTTTCTCCTATGTTTTTTGGGAGGAGTTTTATAGTTTTGTGTTTTATGTGTGGGTCTGTGATCCATTTTGCATTAATTTTTTGTGAAATGTGTATAGTCTGTGTCTAGATTCATTTTTCTTTCATGTGGATGTTCACTTCTTCCAAAAACATTTGTTGAGAGTACTATCTTTACTCCATTGTATTGTCTTTGCTCCTTTGTCAAATATCAGTAGACTACATTTATGTGGGTCTATTTCTGGAATCTCTATTTTGTTCCATTGATCTGTCTGTATATTCCTTAGTCAATACCACAGTGTCTTGATTACTGTGGTTTTATTGTAAATCTGGATGTTGAGTAGTGTCAGTCCACCAGCTTTGTTCATTTTCAGAGTATGTGTTGGCTATTCTGCATCTTTTGCCTTTCTCTATAAGTTTTATATTTGGTTTGCCAATATCCACAAAATAACTTGGAATTTTTATTGGGATTGTTACAAATCTATAGATCAAATTGTGAAGAACTGACAACCTCACATTATTGACTCATGTTATTTATTAACATTTATTTACTTCTTCTTTGAGTTCATTCAGCAGGGGTTTATAGTTTTTTCTATAAAAACTATAGCGGATATGGTACAGATTTTGTCAAATTTTACCTTATTTTTATTTTGGGGGAGGGACAAATGTAAATAGTATTGTGCTTTTAATTTCAAATTCTACTCTTTCATTCCTGGTAGCGACGAAAGTGGTTTATTTTGTATATTATCCTTGTATCCTGCAAACTCTGTATAATTATTTTTTACAGAATATTTTTTTGATTCAGATTTTCTACATTGAACAAAAACGGTTTTATTTCTTCCTTCCCATCTGTATACCTTTGCTTCCCTTATTTCATTAGCTAGAACTTCCACTATGATGTTGAATTACTGGTGGCTAGAGGTTACATTCTTGCTTTGTGCCTGATCTTAATGGAAAAGCTTACAGTTTCTCACCATTAAGTATAATGTTAGTTGTAGGTTCTTTGTAGATATTCTTGATCAAGTTGAAGAAGTTCCTCTGTCTTCTTAGTTTTTAAAAATGGTTACTTTTTTCCTTCCTCTGCAACAAGCCCAAAGGGATTTTGTTTCCAGCTTTTACTGTGGGAACCTGATGGAGATCCTGAAGGTAAATCTTACAATATTATGGGGACCCCCCTGTAACTGGGTTCCCTGAAGTTTTAAACTCTCAGACTTGTGCACACTGAGCCTCCAACAATTGTTCAATTACAGTTCAGGTTTTCCTACTCTGGTCTTATCGCCACAGCAGTTTCTGCTCATGAGTCTCTGCTCTGATTAGCAGCAACTGCCTATATTCAGCTGTCTGTCTCCCCAGCCTTGGGAACGGCAATTTGTTTTCTCATTTTTGTGAATCCAGGAAAAGTTGTTGATTTTTCAGTCTGTTAAGCTTTTTGCTTACTGTTAGGACAGAGTGGCAACTTCTAAGCTCCTTATGTGTAAAGCCAGCAATTGAAAGTTTTTCTGGTGATTTCAGCAATTTGATTATAATGTGCCTTGCTGTGTTTTCTTTGTTTGCTTTTTATTCCTATTTTTTTCTGCTTAAAGTATATTGAGCTCCTTGTATCTGTAGGTTTACAATTTTTTTTTTTTTTTTTATCAAACTTCAAAATATTCTAGCTATCATTATTTCAGATAATCATTCTGGCTTCTTATCCTTTCTCTTTTTCTGGGACTACAGTTAAACTTACATTAGGTTGGCAGATATTACCTCAGTTTATTTTTTTTTTCCCCAATACATTTCCTTCTATTTATCCTTTGGATAGTTTCTATTTCTCTGTCTGCATGTTCATCAATTTTTTTCTTTTACAGTATCTATAGATTTAGCCCCTTTAGAGTTTTTTTTTTATTTTTTAATATCTACCATTGTATTTTTCATATCTACAAGTTAAATGTCTTTGCATATCTTCCATTTCTCTCCTCCTTGTTATAATGTTTTTCTCTCTTGCTTTTGACAGAAAACTTCTTATTCTATGATTAAGTTTACTCGTTAATAATTACAAAAAAGTCAACTGCCAGGATTAAAAATTAAATTCACATGTTTTTAGGAATAATGTTTTGTAAACAAATGACAAAATGTTCCATCTCACTCATTACTGAGGAAATAGTCATTTAAGAGATGGTATATAATTTCTCACCAAATTGATTTGTGAGATAGGATTTTAAATTTTGAGAAAACCCCATGTTGATGACCACATAGATGGGGAAGATTCTTCTTATGTTTGTGGGAATGAAAATTAACTTGTCTTTGGAATAAATTTTACAGTATTTGACATTTGTCCCAGCAACTTTACTCTCAAAGAATACATATTATAATTATAGTAAGATATTACATATATATGTGTATATATGCTCATAAATACAAATATAAAAATTGTAATTGCAGCCTTATTTTTTTAATTAAAAAGAGATTAGTGGTTATAAGTATTAACTACATGTACATATATTATTCTCCAAGGGGTTGAAAATAACACATATGTTTAAGGGAGAGAAGGGCGAAAGAGACAGAGAAATTTTATGGCAAGTATTCTAGTGGTGTGGCTCTAGAGTTTAGGGAAAGAGAGGGTACATTTTTGGTGTCCATGATGCATCTTTTAGTTTATTGGACTTTTCCAATAAGAGTTTGTGATTTTCATACATTTTATAAAATAAGTTGATATTTAGGATTTTTTAATTTTGTTTCTTCTTTGGAATTCAGCTATCTTATACCTCTTACTCTTCTATCTACGTTAGATTTCAGGAAATGATGGCTATTGTTTTCCTTTGACTCCCTTGTTTTCTTAAGATTTATCTTTTTTGTTTTTTCACATAAATGTTACCTTACTCTTTTAATTTAGGCTTGACTCCTCAAGCAGAATATTGTACATGAGCTTGACTCAGTAGGCCTGGTGGCCAGAACTAATCCTTGACTTGGTAGGAGGAAAAGCCCCTGGATGATGGTGTATGAAATTGACCAGATAAATATAGGATGATATTTGAGTAATTTTTATCTAATAACTGTTTAATATGAAATACTAATGAGGAGATTAATTAAGAGCATTTATCTCACATTATCCATCTATAAGCAGGCCAGTTGCCAAGTCCAACACTACTTATAAAAATTCTGTATGTCTCTAGCACATTATGATATTTTCTCCAGTTTAAAAGTAAATAAATTGCTGTCAATAGCATTACAATGCATAAGCTTAGTTTTAATTGATGGTTCAAGATGTTAGAGAAGAAATTATATAGTTTCAGGATAAGAAAATAGTAATAATAATAATATGTATTATATAATAATAATAAAAATCTCAGTTCAATCAATGAAGGCATCAGCATATGTTTGGGCTGTTTGATTATAGGAGCCTATTAGGATGCAAAGAAGATTGTATAACCTGAAGGTAGAAGTAAGAACCATGTGCATCTATAATATAGCAGCAAATAATATCACTCCAAGTATCACTGCAAAACAATGAAGCTGAATAAAGATAATTTCCTCACACTAAATGTGATGATTAATTTTATATATCAACTTGATTGGGATAAGAGATGTCCATATAGCTGGTGAAACATTATTTCTGGATGTGTCAGTGAGGGTGACTCTGGAAGAGGATAGTATTTGAATCAGCACACTGAGCAAGGAAATCTGCCCTCTCCAATGAAGGTGGACATCCTCCAATCTGTGGAGAGCTTGATTAGAACAAAAAGGCAGAGAATGGGTGAATTCAGTCTCTCTGTTTGAGCTGAGCTATCCATCATCCTTTGCTCTCAAACACAGGTGCTCCTCGTTCTTGAGATTTTTGATTCAGACTGAGACATACCATTGCCCCTCCAAAGATTCTCAAGATTTCAGATATGGACTGAATTATACTACCTGCTTTACTGGTTCTCCAACTCGCAGGTTGTAGGATTCTCTCTCTCTCCCTCCCTCTCTTTCTCTCTCTCCCCCCCTATTAGTTCTATTTCTCTGGAGAACCCTGTCTAATACACTAAGTTATATTTGCATTTTTGTTTACCAATATATAAAATGACCACGTACTTAGAAAAGTAGTAGGAAGTTTGTGTTCCTCATGTATTTAAAACTAAACCAAACAATGGTGTGGAACAACTGTACTAAAACTTCAACTATTATGCTTTAATATTTACATCTTAGAAATGTTAGCAAGAAGGAGCTATTTTATCAAGCTGTACGTACTGCTTTTTACATATAAAGATTCTTTACTTTTCTAAGGTATAGTAGAAACTCCAAGGTGTGTGTGTGTGTATATGTGTGTATTTATATATTATAGTAATTGTATTGGACAATTGCCATGTTCAAGGCACTGTTGTAGATAATAAGGATAAAGAAGTGAACAGGATAGATGAATATTCTTTCTTCAAGAAGTGGATGTACTCGTGTGGGAGACAGATAATATAAACATGAACAAACAAAACGAACAAAAACACAAACATTTGAGGTTATTTCAAATAGTAATAATTGCTATAAAAGGGGAAAGTAAAATCAGAAAAAGAAATCAAGGGTTACATGCCTTGGAAATTACATCGTATATAAAGGATGGGATGATGATGGGAGAGGTGGTTGGGCATGGTCCTAAATGATAAGAAGGAGGTGGTGATCTGGAGATCTGGAACACTGTGCATCAGCACACCTAGCACACATGTATTTGTTGAACATGATACAATTAACATTTCATAGTATTGATTAGCAATTCAATAGCAGAGCCAAAACACTACTAAGAAGGAACATCCCAATTCAGCAACATTTTTAGACACTCCAGAAATGTGCTATGGTTATGAAGGATCTGAACATGTTAATTGACGAGTGCATCTTTAGGAGGTGTTTGTACTTTGTGGTGCAAAATAAATAACCTATCATATGTAGTGCCTAGGGTTTTTACTCAAGAAAAAGTAGCTATTTTTCTGATGTGGAAAGATTCATAGGCTTTGGACTCAGAAAGAGTTGCTTTTGAATCTTGACTTTGCTTCTCAATAGTCATGTCTTTTGCCAGTAGTTCAACTCAATGCTACACATTCTCTACTTTTAGATGGGATTATTGTCATTTTCCCATAGGTCTGCTGGATAAAATTTATGAGCTAAGGCATAAAAAATACTCCAATGTCTGGTCCATTAATTACTTGGTGGTTAATAGTGACTAGGTAATATTAGTATGGAAAGAATCACAGAGCATTGTAGGATTATTTAATGAAATATAGGATCTTATAGGTATAGACAAACATGTTTCTTCACTAATTTCCCCTCTGTATATAACATATACGTACTTATTTTACCTGCCAATGTCTGTATCTACAGTTATAGAAAAGTTGTTGGTGCTCAATAAATACTGCATTACATGCAAAATTGATCAATTTCTTCAAATTTATATAATAGTATAGTTAGAAAAATATATAGATAGCATAAGAATGTGAAAAGAAAAACCTAGATTAATATTACTTGATTAGAAATGTGGATACATAAATAGCTCCAAAACTCAGTATAAGCCAGTAATAAGGAAGAACACACGTAATCTCATTTTCCATTTATAGAAATACAGATTGAACTTTTTATATTTTATATTTTAGTAGATTTATATTTTTATCAATGATACATGCTGCAAAAAGTAACAACACTTCTTGAGGGAAATAAGGATGATGAAGAGGTGAAAAACCACAGCATCTGAAGTATTTTTGATAGTATCCAATGGAAAAATTAAATATGGGCATGATAGCTGACTATACATTTGTGAAGATACAACAGAGAAAAATTGTTGATGTTATTCTGTATAGCTTTGATAGTAAAATTAATATCAACTGCAAGAAGTTTGAGGCAAATATTGACTAACAACTTAAGATGGATCACAGAAGAGCCAGCTCCCTTTTAGAAATCAAACCCCGAAAGTGTTCAGTAAAACTGAGTAATCATCCATTAGAAAAATTGTAATCAGATTTCCTCCTCCAGGTTCTGAGTTGGACAACATAACTCCTATGACAGTTTCAAATTAAGGAAGTATAAAACGTAAGCAATTAATGTGAGCTCAGACTTCTTCATTCTTTGATTAAATCTAGAGAACCCTAAAAATTTCTCCCATCTCCAGACTCAGTGAATCTGAAGTAAAATAAGTTGGGAAGTGTTATTATCTCTCCGACCCCTGCTTGGTGTACTCAGTTGTATGCATCTGAGACAAAAAAGACAGCAAGGAGCAAAGTTACCTCTCCAGATTCTCTGATGAATTTTTCAACAAATTTCAAATCAATTTCAACTAGAAAAAAAAGTATTAGAATTACTGAATAGTAACCCTGCTACTTTTCAGCATAAAAGACACTGACATTTTCTTCACTAGTTGACAAAACTAGATGAATAACTGAGTCTCAGATTGCTCCTCCTATTTACATTAATAAAGATACAATTCAAACTCAATATAGCTAATGCAATTCTAAACTTAAGTGAAATTTATTGTCATTTTCCCGGCATAAAATCTTATTAAAATATTAGAAAATTAATTATTTTAGAGTAAATTAAACTTCAAATCAATGTGTTCTATTTCCTATGATTGTTATAAATCACATGATTTTCTTAGCAAAAATGATTGAGAGTATATGTGAGCTTTTTTTTATTCCTTTTGCATGCTATTTTGAGTGAAAGTCACACTTCTGTAGCTATCTAAATTTTTAAAATATATCAGTCCTCAACTTACTTTTAAATACAAAAACTATTTACTCTTCTGAAATTCAGGAAAAAAAAAAAACAATTATTGTTTTTACAGAAGATAAGATAATTGAATTCATAAACTGAAAGAGGAGTCAATATTTGCTGCTTCTTATTTAACAAATTGATTTTCAAAATGAAAGAGGGAAGAGTTTAAATCATTATCCTTTTTTTCAGTGTTGATTATTGACCATCAGACCAAGTATATCATGATGACAATAAAATAAAAATATTCTTAAGTAAATTATTCATAATTATTTTACTATAATGGAGGATGATATTAAATAATTATGGATAAGGTAATAAAATAATATAAACTTTCAGAAACATAGCCATGACAAAATTTAATATGAGTATAATGTATGCATATATGTATATATATACATAATACATGAGTAAATGCTAAAATTGTTATACAATATTTAAATATTTAAGAAACCCACAAGACTATTATATAACTCACCAAAAAAAAATGTTTCTTTACTTCTTTCTTTAGTTTTGTTGTTGTTGTTTTGTTTTTAGTTTTTCCCTTGACAGTTTCAGGGGAGTTCCCTGCAGGAACCAGTCAGATGTCAATCCTTACAATCAAACTGAGCCATTTTAAATTACTTTTGGGATATTTAAAGATAAAAACGCAAGGTTTTTAAGTTCCATACAAGCATTTTTGTATAAAATTAATATAGTGGAAATATTACTACCATATACCAGTCTGGTGAATTATCAGTACACAAGTTAATTACCTTAATCTGCCCAAGTCTGACATTCTATATCTATAATAAGAGTACTAGTGCCTTCTTTGCACATTAATTGAAAGATTTAATAAGAAATATTTTAAAACACTGATTCCAATATTATGATTCAACCATTTGTAATATTTTACTTTATTTTGAAACAGAAAATAAATATCTCAAGCTTTCTAGCAATAAAGATACAGATGATTTCGATTCTGCTTTGCCAAGAATATGACAAGGTTCCTAATTCTATGCACTAAAATGTGGACTGCATTGCATAGAAAGAGAAATTGAATTTGGTTCTTATAAAGAAAACTTTTCCAGGAATAATAGCTGTCTAATAATGTGATGAATTTTCTTAATGGGGGAAGGGTGATGAATTGATTTCATTGGAGCTTGAATTCCCCAGTGTGTACTCAGGAGTAGGAAAAATATGCCAAGTATCTTAACAAAAATAATTTAAATCAAAAAAGTTTTAATCAAGTATTAAGAAACAGATAAAGAACAAAATAAGACACGGACAGAAGTACCTTATAAATAATACCCTAAGGGGGAAGAAAAAGTTACCAACCTTACAGCAGTGCGCACAATGCCAAAGAGGTTGGGCTAATTGAATTTAAGTTGTGGAAAAGAGGGTGTAGCACAATTAGGCTGTTTCTGTGAATGTTGGAAACACTGCAAACAGGAATCAGTTGGAGATAAGGGAACAACGGCTACTGCCAGAGTGAAAAAAAGCAATGCTGGGGCAAAGCTACCAGGGACAAGCAGACTGAAGGAGCATGCTACTTCCTCTTTCTGCCTTGCAGTCTCCCTCTACTGCCTCTGAGGGACAAAGTCTAACTGGGAGTCACTGGCAAAGAAGCAGTGTCATTGTCAAAGTTTCTGCCCAGCCAAGTATATGATTGTGTGTTTAAATGTGAGAGATGATAGTGTAATGAAAAACACAGGGTTGATGAGAAATCACCAGGAATGTGCTAAAACATGGATTCTCAACTTTCTCTATGATAGAAACTATTTGGAGAGGCTTGTTGAAAATAAAGATGCTATGCTCCATCTCCCAGAGTTTACGATTTAGTCTGTGTTAGCCTGGGGATGTGCAGGCAAACCAATACTTCATGTGATACTAATTTAGATGCACTTTGAGAAGAAATCATTGTTTCAGAGGAACTTCAAGACCGGATGGTGACACGGGATAGACCACTTCACACTTGATTTTTTATATTTCTAACTGTAGAGGCAAAAATTAAGCAATCCAAATTTTATTGGCCGTCCTCAACATATGAATACAACTGAACTCAAATATTAATAATGTTGTAATGTGGTTGTTTGTAGTATAATATGCATCTATAGCCCTTTGTGGTTGTGAATTCACAGACCATGTCAACAATGTTGAAATATTAGTGGTTGCTTATGGCAATAATTCAGGTTGTATTTACAGACCTGTCTCAGATTCTTAAGATTACATGTCAGGACAAGAAACAGCTAAATTAGATAATTAAGCTCATATTATTTTTACCTTCTATTTTACTTTGGCCCATAAAAAGAGAGAAGGGGAGATCCCTAGATGGAGGACAAACTACACCACTTATAAATCCTCTGGTTATTGGAGACGAACCAAGACAGAGAGAAGAAGCTCATCTTGGCAGCCTGTGAGTCCTCACTGTGCTCCAAGTTATACAGCGATTCTGTCAGAAGTCCCAGCAGCTTCGGCAGTGCCATTGTGGTCTTGCTTTTTTAGCAGACCAAACAAAGCTATATAGTTGTTGCTGGAGCCTTTTCTCATCAAATCCTGGACATCTCTGAGCATCACTTCAACATTTAATTGTCTTGATATTCAAATTCAAATTCATACAGACATCACCCCCATAAGAATATTTTCAATTTATTCTATATTATAAGGTTCACCTTAAATGTTTTACTTATCTACTAAGTTTACCTGTGTTTCTCTCCAGCAACTATAGGCTCAAGAGGGGTTGTCTTCTGACCCTGGCTCATTTAATCCACAAAATTTTCACTGTTTCCCAGTGAATGCCACCTTTACTTCCACTATAGGTACTGTTCTTAGTATGAAATAAAGCTTTAGAAAGCACAGTGTTTTAGGCTGACATCCACATAAGTAGGGTCTGGGTTAAGGGAGGAGATTGGAACCACTTCAGTGGCAGTCAAGTATCCTTAAAGAATTCATGTTTTCTCAAACGAGCAGTCATTATGCAGCAACTCACCTCTTTCAGGTGTGGATAGTGATCAAAACTAAAAACAAAAAAGCCTATATGTTATTTTATTCAAGGATAGGAAGCTCACTATACTCTAAGAAGAATCAAATATGAAGGAGACATGGGCAACTCAAAATTAACAAGCCTGGGTAAAATATTATATGCTATTTATAAGTGTAAATAGTCAGTGACATGTTTTAGAAAGAACATGGACTAGGGATTTAGACACAGAGGTTTAAATCTCAGCTTTGTGTAAACCTGGAAAATTATGTAACGCTTCATTGCATTTGAACTTATGTGAGACTATAGGTATAAGGTAGTGACTGACATCTCTGGTAAATAATAAGCGCTCAAAAATATCATCCAGAGTAGCATGTTGATGAAGATAATGGTGGTGACGGTAAAGATAAAGAGCTGGAGACTACTAAACCATGAATCTATTGCTAAACTATTCTGTCCTAAAAACAAGGTCAATATGATCTAACAAAATTTGATATCAGAGTTCTACTTTGAATTGTGAACACATTTATCACAGTCATGATATGCACCATTGCCATTCTTGTTTATTACATAAAATAAAGTTCTTTATGCAGTAAGCTTTTCTTGAACTCTCATTTTTATCATTCTTTGGGCTTTCTTTTATCACCCTTGTAATATTCCCTCCAATATTTTAAATATATCTTATGAAATAATTACATCATAGAAAACAAATTCAACCCATATTCTCATACTTATTCAGAATGCTTATTCCACTTCTTGGCACCTCCAACTTATTTAAAACCTAGTTTATTCTTAAAATTAATTAGAAGGAAAATATTTTAACCACTAAGATTTTAAAAAGTGCAAGAAAGAGAATTGAACATTGTTTCCTCATATAGAAGACTGAAAATTCTATAGTAAGTTTACTGAATTATATATGTGATATTTTAGAAAATCTCAGCAACACAAAATGACTGTTACTGGAAAGTTTACTTAGGGAGCATAAGATTGGTAAAGATTTAGAAAAATTATTCCATGAAATTAAAGAGGGCATTGACTTAGAAGAAATAAAGCGGATATCAATACATCTATCAAACTTCTGAGAGTAGCACACATAGATTTACAGTAAACATTTAGCATAGGAGACATTTCAGATAATCTCCAGGTTTGTAATCATCAATTTCCCTGAGATTCTGCTCCTTAAAGATATGATTTCTTTGTCACATTTTCTCATAAGTGAGTGGAAATATAGGCAAAAATGTGGCAGAGGAGCCTCTCTAGTTATTAAAAAAAAAAAAAAAAAAGAAAAAAGAAAGAAAGAAAGAAAAGAAAAGAAAAGATGAAAGTCAGGTCTGCAATTACTAAGAGGATTAGCTTAACTAAAATCATGGAGTAGATAACTAAAATGAGGATATACCATGTAAGGTCTAGAAATCCAATAGAAGTGTTAGAATTCCAGGTACCAGGAAAAGAAGAAAAAATACACACTTTTCTATTATAGAAATAATCATATTGAAAAGGATTTGATAGTCTTCATTTCAACTGATGAATAGTATCATTAAGAATATCTTTGATTTAGAATTCTATTGATGCCTATTAGCAAGAGAGTTTAACTGTCGGATATCATTTTGGATCCCCCATATATAAAATGGGATCTATATGTTCTGAGGTCACTGGGGGTCAAAGTACAGCATTACTCAAACAAGTTAGCTAGAAATATGTCCTAAGACAAATGATAATCAGGTCTTACTTAGAATATAGAAAAGTATTCTTTTATCCCCTAAACCATACACTTAAAGAGGTTAATATGTTGGCACTTTTGTGTAGTAAGCCTGAAAGATATTTATACAGAAGGGTGGTTCCTTTAAATGAACATTGTACAAAATAATCTTGCATCTAAAAATTAACAGCAATTTCATGGAAAACTCTTTTCCAGAATACACAGAGAGCCAACAATAACAAATTACAAGTGCACAAATTACCTAAGTTGTCTCCAGTTGCCTTTTAGATACATTTGAAAAGAAACATTTGTTTGCTTGCAATATTAAATATTCTATTAAATTAGCTGACACCTAAACAAATATCATCTTCCATTCACAATGGATTCCAGAAGCACTGGTAAGAATTTTTAGAGATTATTTCTAATTACCAGATGACAAAAGCAATAGACAAATGCTGAACTATTTTCCAAGAAGAATATTGAAGTTAAAAAAATAAAGTGTCCTAATGAAAAAGAATATTATCTGGAAAGTCTGACTTTGGAGATTTCCACTATTTCATTGGTTTCTGTCTTAGCACCAGATCCTATTATAGGGGTAGGGAAAATTAGTTTCCTTGGTCTAAAATAACAAATAAAATCTGTCATATCTGTGGGAGAATGCTGGAACTCATCTAGAAGAAGATGGTCTTCTGAGAATAAGGTATTTAAAAACATTTTCACTTACCCACACTCTCAGACTTAGGGACCCAGAATGGGCAGGAAAAACCAACGTTTTTCTTCTAATAAATATATACATGGGTTCCCCATGAGGATTCCATCGTAGAACATGGACTGAGGATGAGTAGTTATACTCCCATAAGAATTCCCTGAGAGAACTTACCCCAGGAGAGACGTACACTTCCTCTAAGATGTAAAATACTTAGCTATGTCTGCCATATATTATCAGTAGGAAAGAAAATTGTTACTAACTTTCAGGACAGTGCATTGCCAATTTATATCAAAGTCATAAAAGACTGTGTTTAACTTCACTTTTAGATGTTTTTTAAAAATCTGAAAAGAAACATACTCTGTAGGCTCAAAGATACCACTTCAGAGAATTAATCTGAAAAGGTTCATAGTAGACTTCTTACAAAAGTATGCATAGGACATTCCCTGAAGTATATTTTATATGAGAAAAATAGGACCAACCAATACAGTCAACAAATGGTGATTTGTTAAATATATTATATATCTATAAAATTTATTTTCATTAAATTAATAATTCTAGTATAGATACACAGTTATATACACATGAAGTTATTTCTGCATATTTTTGGTTGAAGGAAAAATAGTATGCATAACATGACCACATCCAAAAAAAAACTTGTCCTTATATATGCATAGAAAAAAAAAAAACTGTAAGATTTACAGCAAAGAAAAAAAGTGTTTAATTCTGGATTTTGAAATTACAGGTAATAAATATTCCTATTATCTCCATTATCCATTTTGAATGCAATAAAATATACATTCTTGCAAGATAAATTAAAAATGTTTAAACAAAAAAGACAAATCAAGTAAATATCAGCAATGTTAAAAGTAGTTATCATCAGGACAAAAGATACAAGAGTGTTAAAAACAAAAGACAAAGCCTTCCTCTCTCACCTAGGGAAAAGAAAAGAAGACAGTCAACAAGGCACAGGACATCAAGCAAAAATATTGAGATTGCTGCAGCTGGGGAAGGGAGTAGAGGGTGGTTTTGTGGGAGAGTAGACATATGTGTGGAGGAGGAACAGAAACACTTGTAAAGGACACACTCAGGAGACACAAGCCCACTAACATACTGAGATTTGATCAGAAGATTATAGAATACACCCTAAATCTAAAACTATACATTTTAGTTAAGCACATGCTACTTCTACACAAACAGGGCTCCAGAATAACAACAGTGGATTGTAGCTGAAAGTGCCTCAGGATGCAGACACTCAGCAGAAGTACTTAGGGAAGCCCTAAATCAAGATAGGAGATGAAAGCAAGGACACTAGAAGAATTTGAAGTCTCTGGTACTAATACCTACAACAAACATTAAACACACCAACACCTAGCCAGATTAACATCACTTCTCATACTAAAATCCTATTTAACTCAGTTATGTTGCTGACACAGTGTTTCTGGCTTTCAACAGAAAATTACAAGGTGTGAAAAAAGGCCAGAAAAACAAAGTCTGGAAAGACAAAGCATCCACCAGAGCCAGATTCAAATGTGATGCAAATGTTGGCAATTTCAGTCATGGAATTTAAAATAACTATGATTAATATGTTAGGGGTTCTATTGACAAAAGGAGACAACATTCAAAGCTAGATGAATAAAGTCAGCAGAGATATGGAAATTATGAGAAAGAATCAAAAGGCAATGCTAAACAAGTACTCTTACAACTCAATAAGTAAATAAACAACTCAATTAAAAATATGGGTAAAATATCTGAGCAAACACCTCACCAAGGAAGATATATAAATGGAAAATAAACATATGAAAGAAGTTCCACATCACTTGTCATAAGGGATATGCAAAATTAAAATAACAATGAACTCTAGGCACACTCCTATTAGAATGGCTAAAAGCCAAAGAACTGACAATTCCAATTGCTGTCAAGGATGTAGAGCAATAGGGAATCTCATTCACTGCTCATAACTTGTAAAAAGCTAGAATTAACCATATGATACAGGATTGGAGTTGGAGATATAGAAGGGTAAATATAGACAAATTAAAGATATGTGTATATATACAGGTTCATATATTTCCAGGTTCTGCCCACTGAGAAAGCCTAGAAACAAACACATCTCAGTAACAGTGACAAGCACCAATACCCAGAAGTTGGCTCTAATTCCATTCTCTAATAAAATGAACAAGGTTTTCTTGGAGAAAGGACTGATTCTATGGCCGGGGCAGGGAGTACACAAGATGAGCCTCGATCCACCTGTAGTTCCAAAAGATAAGGAAGTACTCAAAAAAGATGATGATGATATGCCAAGCATGCAGAGAAGACAAACAAACAAAAAAATCTTCTAACAGCCAAACTAAAATCAGAGAAACAGAATAAAAAATATACAAATAAAAATACATCTATAGTATTGGACTATAACTCGTTATAAAATAAATATTCATGATTTCATAATGATTTAAATAAATAACAAAGTACATTTTAAAAACAGATAAATGGTGGAGAATAAGAAAATCTCACATATAACATAATTCAAAACAACCTATGTAGATATCCTTCTTCAAGGCCGTGGAGCATAGCTTTCACCACTTAAATGTGGTCTGAACATCACGACTTCCTTCCAAAGAGTACCATAAGGGAAAGGGGGAAACAGTGTAACTTTACTCTGCAAAAACATTATAGGGGACTTCCCTGGTGGTTAAGACTCCATGCTGCCAATGCAGGGGGCGCGGGTTTGATCCCTGGTCGGGAACTAAGATCCCACATGCCATGCGGCCAAGATAAAACAACAACAAATATATATATATGTGTATGCATATATATATATATATATATATGCATACACATATATATGGAACAAATTGGGAAGAAATATTTGTAACATATATTGGGTTGGCCAAAAATTTCGTTCGGTTTTTTTCCGAAATTTTTGGCCTACCCAATATAATAAAAAAATTCTTTTAAAAGCCTTAAACATACCTTACAAACATGACCTCAGGCAGGTGATGAAGGTCAATATTAACAGTGATGAGTCACTTTTTAAAAAAAGATTTATTGGGGTGTAAATGATTTACAAAGTGACTCTGTTATACAAATATGTCATGTTAATTACACGTAACTTTGACATGATGAAGAGAATGGTCCTTTATATTTGCAGTCTTCCTCCTAAGAGCTCATGACTTCTGTGCAATCATCAAGAAAACATTAGCAAAACCTAACTGAGACACACTCTACAAAATACCTCACCAGTCCTCCTCAAAACAGACAAGCTCATCCAATGAAAGTCTGAGAAATTATTCCAGTATAGAGAAGCCTGAGGAGACATGATCACCAAATGTAATGTGGTGATATGGATGGTAACCTGAAACAAAAAAATGACATTATGGAATAACTAAGGAAATTCAAATGAAGTATAATATTTAGATAATGATAATATATCAATATTATTGATATATCGGTTCATTAATATATTAATTCATTAATTGTGACAAATGCATCATATCAATGTAATACGTTTACAATAAGGAAACTGAGTATAAAGTACACTGAAATCCTTGGTGCTATTTTTGCTACTTTTCTGTAAATCTAAACCTATTCTTTAAAGCCTACTTTTAAAAAGCAAAATCAAATATTCCAAAATTTTTATCAAAATATTTCATGATCAGGTTTCCCTCTTTATTTATTGCTTTAAATGTTATAATTATGTCTTGTTCTAGGAACAGTGGTTATTTTCATCATCTGCTTCCTAGAAATCCTAAGCGTAAGGGCCTAGCTCAGTCTGTCAGGTGACTGCTTCTGCTGGCTGGATTCACTGGGAAGCATGCACCCAGGAGTCTATTTCTTGAGGTATCATTTGCCAAGAATATTTGATAAATCTTTTTCATTGAGAACCTAAGGCTAACTGGCTTTGTTTTTTCTTCTGGAAGACTCTATTTCTAGTCAAAGGCTCTGGTAGAGGCCTCAGGCAAATTTGAAGGGAGAACCCTAACCATCTGATGATTCTAAGTCTGACTGTTTCAGGTTGATTCATCACAGAAACTGAAATAATCAGAATGGGAGAAAGTTGAATCCCTTTTTGGGGATTATAGTACCTGAGGGCATAAGCCTACCCTTAATTATTTCATAAAGACTCAGACAATGATTTCCCCGAAGAGAAGAATGCATTCTAGACAGAAAAGGAATGAGACAAATTTCCCAGCTCTTAAAATCTATCTTACAAGGGTGTGTACAACTGGAAGTAAAATCTCAGATTTAAAAAAAATTCTTAGAGTTAAGAGAGAATAAATTTAGCTCCCACCTCATCTCCATTCATATTTTTTCACTTCTCCTCATTTTTTCTAGAGGAATACTCTTGTCATTTGTGCATCTTTTTAATGTTTCTGAAAATATAAGAAAATATGAATATGTATCTCCCCATTTCTTACACAAAGATAGCATTACATATGTACTCTTGTGCACCTTGCTTTTGTCATTTCTGGTGATGCTTCAAGAGCTCCATTCAAAACAGAGGTCTGCTAATTTCCATTGCTTGTGCCTTTCCTTTAATGTGGTTTAGTTAATCTCTGTAATGGCTTCTTTAGAGTATCTCCTATGTCTTCTCTTCTTCAAAGCCTGCTGCAAACTTTCAGTTTCCTGGTGCCACCTATTTAAATTTCTGGATACAGAACATCTGTTGAATTAAAGGAATTGCCTAGACTTTAATGCAGCCTTTATACCCAACTACCTCATAAGCATAGAATTCCCATCTCTTTAAATTAGCTGTAGTCAGATGTTTGAGGTCAGGTGAAAGCAGCTTGATCATTATTCATACAAAAATGGAATCAACCTGGGATGCTCCCTGAATAGAAGTTGTGGACCTGGCTGTTTCCATCAGAAGGGTGGTGAGCATGAGAGGAAACGTGATTGTCCAAACTTTGTACCTATCTTAGTTGTCTCTTCTATTACCTGTCAAATAAAAAAGAGATAATTTACATGTCATTCTAGATTTTTTGGAACTGCTTCATTCTTGCTTTCCAGCTTCACTCTGTATTTCGCACTTCTCTGAGAACTATGTTCAAACCACATCAGTATAACAAATCTCATTCTCTGAAGATATTCAGCTTTTCTCATACTTTTTCCTGGCTTTTATCAAATATCAGGAAATATCCCTCATCTCCTGAATCAATATTAATTACTCTTTCACATGCAAACCCAAGGGTACATGTTTTTATTTCAACTTTATGTAGACTAGGAGAAATTATAAGCAAAAAATAATAGAATGAGTGTATAGAACATAACATATTTAAAGAGTTAACTTGGTTCTATCAACGCATGAGAGCTTCTAAGTACTACTGTTCACTCACTCCTCCCACTGATACTGGTCAGAGATTGTTGGAAATAAATTAAGTATACGTCTGTGATGACTTGCATCTTTGATTTTTTCTTTATTGAGAGAGATAATTAATATGCAACATTATATTAATTTGCATATTTTTTATTGACATTTTTGCCTGGAAGAAATCACAGACTAGGTAGAGACAAAAATTGACTACCTTATTCCCCTTACTTATTTAGTGAGAAGCTTCTGTCAGCTGCCTAAGTTTGCTATCCATGTCCTTAATATTTGTCAGGAGTTTTGAAACCAAAAAAAAAAAAAAAAGTAGAAATGAAAGCAAATAAAGTGTATAGCAAACACATTAATTTTTCTTCTTCTTTTCTCTAGGTGTAAAGGGAACATATTTATGCAAATAAGTCACCAGAAACAACTCTATTCAGGAACAACACCCATTTAGAAATGACTGCAGCTTCACAGTTCCACCTTCAGAACCAATTTCCAGTTCACTTTACAGTTGCTGGAGATGAAATTGCTTCATTTCTCAAGAAAGTAAAAGAAGATTTCCATATCCCTTAGATGTACAGCCTACAAATATGTTACTTTGAGTCAATTCAATTTCTACTGATAGGTCCAGGTTTAAAATTTCAAAGAAAATTAATTAGACCATGTATTTAGGGATTATGTAATCTAACTTCCAAGGAGTTAATCTGGTTATTTTAACCTTTTAAAAATACACTCTGAATTCCATGTATTCATCCTAAAGAATTATTGCTCAGTGGGTCAGGGAAATAATTGAAAATACTGAACTAACAGTGTTGTAATCAGTTTAGTTATTTACATTGAGTATGGCACAATGAATCCTACCTATTGCAGGGTAGAAGTTCAAGGAGAGTTAGCCAGATTTTGGCTCAATTGTAGAAATGAAATTGGGTTCTAGAAGCCTAAAGCCAACATAAGGAAGTAAAAAGCAACCAGAAAACTCTAAAGAGATAATAGGTAGATACAAATACAGAAATAGACAGATAGCAAGGGTAGGGAAATGAACTACACTAATGAGTTCAACTGACACAAGAAATTGGAAGTCTCTGCAGCTGGTATCAGAGAAAATAGTATTTTGAAAACAAAATGGAGACTGCAAGAAATATTGGGATTTTGAATATTAATGGATATATTTTGTTGCAAATATATTGTTTGCAGATGAGTTGACCTTACTAGGCGAGAGCAGGGAGGAAGAAAGATACGTATTTTAAAGTTGGAATGAAACTCCGATATACAAAATTGTATCTAGGCAAAATCAATGTATCATCCTTGTTAACTGGTGGTCATGCCACTTCAGTCTAGACCAGGGTTTGATTTCTCTCTTTTCATCACCAAAACACTAATCAAATCTATCAAAAAGTTTTACTTTGATGGATGGAATTGAATTACTGAAAATGACCCTAGGCACTCACTCTGCATTTCCTGGATAATAAGCTACATCGTAATGAGGATTCCTCCTTCTCCAAATAGGAATGTGCTCCAGTACCTTCCTTTCCTAAGCAGAAGGGTTGTAATTTTCAATAGCTCCAAGGTGAACACATGCTGGGCAGTTGGGGTTCCTAAACACCTATGGAACACTGGCAGACATTACAGACTGTGCGGCATCCAAATAGCTTATGTGTTCGTTTTTGAAAAAGGCTAACTTCCTATAAGAAGGAATAGGAGCAAGTGTTGTGAGATGCCTTCACGGGAGAGCAGATCCACCCTTTGGGTTTAGCCCTGGCTCCAGGAATCATACCCACGTGTTAATTTGGGGAATCATGCCTTGTTTTCTTGCACTAACACCAGCTTTTATGTTTCTCCATTGAATCCTATCCCTTAGCCCATGTTATAAGACACTGTAGAATTCTTCCCTTACTCTATTACATGAGAGGTGGCTAATAATAAATGACCCACTTTGACACCCAAATGGTGACAAGGAAGGGGTTCTTCTTACAAAATACTTGTTAATTATACCTTAAAAATATATTTAAAATGTTACAAAAGCAAAACTAAGCAAAGGTGACCTAATTAAACTTAAAACCTTTTGCACAGCAAAGGAAACTATAAACAAAACATAAAGATAACCTACTGAATGGGAGAAATATTGGCAAATGATATGACAAATAAGGGGTTAATATATGAAATATATAAACAGTTCATACAATTCAATATCAAAAAGAAAGAGAAAACCTGATTAAAAAATAAGAAGAAGACCTGAACAGATATTTTTCCAAAGAAGACATGAAAACAGCCAACAGGCACATGAAAAGATGCTAAAAATTACTAATCATCAGAGAAATGCAAATCAAAACCACAATGAGGTATCACCTCACACTGGTCAAAATGACTATCATTAAAATGTCTACAAATAACAAATGTTGGTGAGGATGTGGAGAAAAGTGAACCCTAGTACACTGTTGGTGAGAATGTAAATTGGTGTAGCCACTATGGAAAACACTAAGGAGGTTCATCAAAAAACTAAAAATAAAACTATCATAAGATCTGGATATTCCACTCCTGGGTATATATCTAAAGAAAATGAAAACACTAATTAAAAAAGATATATGCACCCCAATGTTCATAACAGCATTAATTATAACAGCCAAGATAGGTAAGCAAGCTTAGTGACCGTCCACAGGTGAATGGATAAGTAATACATATATTGGTATACATACACAATAGAATATTACTCACCATAAAAAAGAATGAAATTCTGCCATTTGCAACTATATGGATGGATCTAGAGGGTATTATGCTTAGTGAAATAAGTCATACAGAGAAAAACAAATACTGTATATTATCACATGTAGAATCTAAAAAATAAAACAAATAAATGAATATAACAGAACAGAACACAGACTCACTAGTGTTTACCAGTGGGTAGAGGGAAGGGAGGAGGGGCAAGATAGGGGTTTAAGGGATTAAGAGATACAAAAACCACTATGTTGAAATAAATGAGCTACAAGTATATGTTGTAAAGCACAGGAAAATATAGCTATTATTTTATAATAACTTTAAATGGAGTATAATCTCAAAAAATATTGAATCACCATGTTGTATACCAGAAACTAATCTGATACTGTGAATTTTATATATATTATATATATGTGTGTGTGTGTATGTGTGTATATATATACATATAGATAGATATAGATATATATATATAGATATATATATATTTAAATGTTTCTATTCTATCTCTACTGACAGCATCATGTGCAAAATTGCTACCATTTTCTTCTTGCATGATTGCAAGTATTTCCTGGTTTTCCTGCTTTCAGTCTTGTCTTCCCAAAATTTGTCCATCCCTCTAATCTGAGGGATCTTTTCAAAATGTAAAAGATTTGTATGTCACTCTTCCTTTAAAATCTCACTAATCATGTCCCATTACTCTTAAAATAAAATCCAGACTTTCTACTGAGACCTATAACAGCATTATTTTCCTTTGCCTACATCTCTACATCTTCTCAGTTCACCTTCCTCTCATGCTCTATATCCAGTCCCAGCTTTTGAATAATTCTTAGAATAAACTAATTTCTTTACTGTTTCTGGAAAGTTCTAATTTTTTAATACTATGTAACAAACTACCGGCAAACTGCATTATATCTTAATAATGCTTTTGCCCTGAATTTCAACAGGACTCAACAGAATGGTTCTTTTATTCCATGTGACATTGGAGGCCGTAGTTTTCAGCTGCTGGGTGGTCCAGAATAGAGAGTCCACAATGGCTTTACTTATATTCCCTTTACTGCTGTTGCGTTGATGTGGATGGCTGAAAGGCTAGACTCGGCTTGGTCACTCTTTCTCTCCGTATTGTCTTAGAGCCTCTACACCTGGTCAATCGTGCTAGGTACTCTGATTTTTACAGGGTATCTCAGGGCTCCAAGAGAATATCTTAAAAGGCAGGAAGTGGAAACTGCCAATCTTATAGGCCTGACCCATGTACTGGCCAGCATTAATTCTGCCATATTTTATGATTAAAATAGTCACAGAATCTGCCCAGATTCAGGGTAGGGGAAAGACCCCATTTCTCACTGGGAACAGGGTTAAAGAATTTAGGCCACCTTTAATCCTACTCATGGGAACTTACATTTCTGAGTCTTTGTCTAGAAACTTCTCACTAGGTTGACCTCATCACTTCCCTCAAACTAAGCAAAAACGCTGATGCCTTAGATTAAAATACCATATTATACCTATCAAAAGTAGAATCTTCCAAAATTATTCATTGTGACAAGATCCTATTTATTGACTTTAGATTCCTCAGTGCATTCTTAATTGATTTTGTTCTTTGCTTGCATTATTCAGAGTCTCTTGTACTAAATGCAATTGCCACAATGAACACACTTTATTTTGTTCACTATTTTTTTCTCTAGCTTCAAGCAATTTATTTAATACAAGGTAGACACTAATTTTTTGAATAACTTAGACAGTGATTCCCAGAACATGAAATAATATTCATGACTATAGAATATTATATACTGGCAGATTCAAGACAGCAGCTATCAAAGAAAACTAACACTGTGCAAGATAAACAGGTAAGGAATAATTTATTCAAAACTACTGCAATGTGGGAAGAGACTGACTCAACTCTGCCAAAAGGAAAGCCTGAAGAGTTTTTAAGCAATGGGATAAACTAGGAAAAAAGTACTGGAAGACTTTTCCAGAAAAGTATTGGAAACTAGGAGAAAAGTACTGGAAAACATGTGGGGAGGTAGGGCTGGTCAATGTGATTAGGCCTTCTGTGTTTGCTAATTAATACTTATTGAAATTAAGTTCCTACCTTTCATCAGAAACTGGGAGATAGGATGCTATCTTTCTTCATAACTGCATTGCAAAGGGATGGCTTCAAGTCCTTGAAAAAGACATGCCATTGGTCTTAAAACTGGCAAAAAGCTGGGAGAAGATTTCACCACACAGGAGCAGAGAAATAATTTGCAATTCCAAGTTTTCTAAATATATTCTCTAAGAAAAGAGAGGTCATGGACCTATAGTCAGGGAGAAAACTATGTAATGTTAATCACGCTGAAGGGAATATTTTTTTGTTGTTTTTGTTTTTATTGGAGCATAGTTGCTTTACAATATTTTGTTAGTTTATACTGTACAGAAAAATGAATCAGTTATACGTATACATATATCCCCTCTTTTTTGGATTTCCTTCTCATTTAGGTCACCACAGAGCACTGAGTAGAGTTCCCTGTGCTATAGAGTAAGTTCTCATTAGTTATCTATTATATATATATATATATTATCAATAGTGTATATATGTCAATCTCAGTTTCCCAATTCATCCCAGTCCCCCCCCTTCCCCCTTGGGATCTATACATTTGTTCTCTACATTTGTGTCTCTATTTTTGCTTTGTAAATAAGATCATCTATGCCAATTTTTTCAGATTCTACATATATGCGTTAATATACTATGTTTGTGTTTCTCTTTCCGACTTACTTCACTCTGTATGACAGTCTCTAGGTCCATCATTCTCTGCAGATGACCCAATTTCATTCCTTTTTATGGCTGAGTAATGTTCCATTGTATATATGTACCACATCTTCTTTATCCTTTTCTCTGTTGATGGACATTTAGGTTGCTTCCATGTCCTGGCTATTGTAATAGTGCTGCGATGAACATTAGGGTGCATAAATCACAGCAAGATCTTTTTTGGCCCACCTCCTAGAGTAATGAGAATAAAAACAGAAATAAAGCAATGGGACCTAATTGAACTTAAAAGCTTTTGTACAGCAAAGGAAACCATAAACAAGACAAAAGGCAACCTTCAGAATGGGAGAAAATATTTGCCAGTGAAGCAACTGACAAAGGATTAATACCCCAAATATACAAACAGCTCATACAGTTCAATATCAGAAAAACAAAAAACCCAATCAAAAAATGGGCAGAAGACCTGAATAGGCATCTCACCAAAGAAGATATACAGATGGCCAAGAGGCACATGAAAATATCCTCAGCATCACTAATTATTAGAGAAACTCAAATCAAAACTACAATGAAGTATCACCTCACACTGTTCAGAATGGACATCATCAAAAAATCTACAAACAATAAATGCTGGAGAGGGTGTGGAGAACTGGACATATACCCAGAGAAAGCCATGTTCACACTGAATGGAATCTCGATACTATTCTTAGGCTTCTAAACCCTGGTATAGTTACGATCTATTTAAATACCTCTTTGGCATCCAAACGAGTATGTTATATATATATATATATATATATATATATATATATATATATATGTTTATATATATATGTTTATATATATATGTTTATATATATATATATGTTTTAATATATGTGATTGCCCACTATACATAATAAATGTAAAATATACTAGCAAATTAACATATACTGTAACAGGGTTGCTATCTTCAAAAAGGAACACAATTCATGATGAGAAATAAATTTGACAAAAATGTGGTCGAGAACCTTCATCTTTTGAAAAGTTGTTAAAATACACTGTATAGACCTAGAAATAATGCTACTTTTTTATCAGCTAAGAATAAAAATTTAATGGTTATAAATTTATGAGGGATGATGTGTATATAAAAAGATGTTTACATATTTCCATTACTTAAGCTGTTACTTAAATTCAATTGGTGCTTAATTACAAGAAGGAACTGTAGGATATTTTTTTAGCAGTAGAAATACACAATCCAGGAGGAGATGAGGAGTAGTAATAGCATGCTATGTGAACTTATTTTTTAAATTAAAGTATAGGCGATATACAATATGGTTTTATTTTCAGGTGTACAAGATAGTGATTTAACATTTATATTAAGAATTGATCACCACAAGAACTCTAGTAGCAATTTGACACCATACAAAGTTATTGCAATATAATTGACTGTATTCACTATATTATACTACATCCCCATGACTTAATTATTTTGTAACTGGAAATTTGTAACATTTAATAATCATCATTTATTTTACCATGCCCTCCACTCTGGTGATTATCAGTTTGTTCTCTCTATCACTGAGTCTCTTTCTGTTTTGTTTCCTTTGTTCATATGTTTTGTTTTTTAGATTCCACATATAAGAGAAATCATGTGGTATTTTTCTTTCTATATCAGACATATATATGTGTATATATATATATATATATATATATATATATATATATACAGATACACATACTATATATATATATATATCACTTCTTTTTTATCCATGAATCTTACGATAGACACTTAGGTTGCTTCCACATCTTGGCTATTATAAATATTGCTGCAAAGAATATAAGGGTGCATATACTGTTTCAAATTAGTGTTTGTGTTTTCTTCAGATAAATAATCAGAAGTGGAATTGCTGGAATGTATGGTAGTTCTATTTTTAGTTTAATAAGGAATCTCCATATTGTTTTCCACAGTAGTTCCACCAGTACATTCTATAAAAAGTGTATGAAGGTTTGCTTTTCTATACGTCCTCAGAATCACCTGTTTTATGTTTTTGTTTTGATAATATTCTTTCTGACAAACTTGAGGTGATAACTCATTGTAGTTTTGGTTTGCATTTCTCTGATGATTAGTGATGTTGAACATCTTTTCTTGTGCCTGTTGTCCATTTGTATGTCTTTCTTTGAAAAATGTCTATTCATGTCCTCTTTCCATTTTTTATTTGGATTGTTTGCTGTTTTCATATTGATTTGTGTGAGTTCCTTATATCTTTTATATATTAATGTCTTATTGAATATCATTTGCAAATATCTTCTTGCAGTAGGCTGCTTTTCATTTCTTTGATAGTTTCCTTCAGTGTGGAAAGCTATTTAGTTTGACATAGTTCCATTTGTTTATTTTTGCTTTTGTTTCCCTTGCCTGAGGAGACAGATCAAATAAATTATTTCTAACATCAATGTTACAGAGTTTACTCTCACCACTATTACTCAACATAGTTTTGGAAGATTTAGCCACAGCAATCAGAGAAAAAAAAGAAATAAAAGGAATCCAAATCAGAAAAGAAGAAGTAAAGCTGTCACTATTTGCAGATGACATGATACTATACATAGAGAATCCCAAAGATGCTACCAGAAAACTACTAGAGCTAATCAATGAATTTGGTAAAGTAGCAGGATACAAAATTAATGCACAGAAATCTCTTGCATTCCTATACACTAATGATGAAAAACCTGAAAGTGAAATTAAGAAAACACTCCCATTTACCATTGCAACAAAAAGAATAAAATATCTAGGAATAAACCTACCTAAGGAGACAAAAGACTTGTATGCAGAAAATTATAAGACACTGATGAAAGAAATTAAAGATGATACAAATAGATGGAGAGATATACCATGTTCTTGGATTGGAAGAATCAACATTGTGAAAATGAATCTACTACCCAAAGCAATCTACAGATTCAATGCAATCCCTATCAAACTACCACTGGCATTTTTCACAGAAATAGAACAAAAAATTTCACAATTTATATGGAAACATAAAAGACCCCGAATAGCCAAAGCAATCTTGAGAGCGAAAAATGGAGCTGGAGGAATCAGGCTCCCTGACTTCAGACTACACTACAAAGCTACAGTAATCAAGACAGTTTGGTACTGGCACAAAAAGAGAAATATAGATCAATGTAACAGGATAGAAAGCCCAGAGATAAACCGACGCACTCATGGTCACATTATCTTTGATAAAGGCGGCAAACATATACAGTGGAGAAAAGACAGCCTCTTCAATAAGTGGTGCTGGGAAAACTGGACAGGTACATGTAAAAGTATGAAATTAGAACACTCCCTTACACCATACACAAAATAGATTAAAGATCTATTTTAAAATAGATCAAAATAGATTAAAGACCTAAATGTAAGGCCAGACACTATCAAATTCTTAGAGGAAAACATATGCAGAACACTCTTGGACATAAATCACAGCAAGATCCCTTTTGACCCAACTCCTAGAGAAATGGAAATTAAAAAAAAATAAACAAATGGGACCTAATGAAACTTAAAAGCTTTTGCACAGCAAAGGAAACCATAAACAAGACCAAAAGACAGCCCTCAGAATGGGAGAAAATATTTCTAAATGAAGCAACTGACAAAGGATTAAGCTCCAAAATTTACAAGCAGCTCATGCAGCTCAATAACAAAAAAACAAACAACCCAATCCAAAAATGGGCAGAAGACCTATATAGACATTTCTCCAAAGAAGATATACAGCTTGCCAACAAACACTTGAAAGAATGCTCAACATCATTAATCATTAGAGAAATGCAAATCAAAGCTACAATGAGATATCATCTCACACCGGTCAGAATGGCCATCATCAAAAAATCTAGAAACAATACATGCTGGAGAGGGTGTGGAGAAAAGGGAACACTCTTGCACTGTAGGTGGGAAGGTAAATTGATACAGCCACTATGGAGAATAGTATGGAGGTTCCTTAAAAAACTAAAAATAGAACTACCATACGACCCAGCAATCTCACTACTGGGCATATACCTTGAGGAAATCATAATTCAAAAAGAGTCATGTACCAAAATGTTCACTGCAGCTCTATTTACAGGGGCCAGGACATGGAAGCAACCCAAGTGTCCATCATTGGATGAATGGATAAAGAAGATGTGGCACATATATACAATAGAATATTACTCAGCCATAAAAAGAAACGAAATGGAGTTATTTGTAGTGAGGTGGATGGACCTAGAGTCTGTCATACAGAGTGAAGTAAGTCAGAAAGAGAAAAACAAATACAGTATGCTAACACATATATATGGAATCTAAGGAAGAAAAAAAAAAAGGTCATGAAGAACCTAGGGGCAAGATGGGAATAAAGACACAGACCTACTAGAGAATGGACTTGAGGATATGGGGAGGGGGAAGGGTAAGCTGTGACAATGTTAGAGAATGGCATGGACATATATACTCTACCAAACGTAAAATAGATAGCTAGTGGGAAGCAACCACATAGCACAGGGAGATCAGCTTGGTGCTTTGTGACCACGTGGAGGGGTGGGATGGGGAGGGTGGGAGGGAGGGAGGTGCAAGAGGGAAGAGATATGGGAACATATGTATATGTATAACTGATTCACTTTGTTATAAAGCAGAAACTAACACACCATAGAAAAACAATTATACTCCAATAAAGACGTTAAAAAAAAAAATTAAAGTTATTACAAAAAAAAAAAAAAGAGTTTACGGACTACATTTTCTTCTAGGAATTTTATGGTTACAGGTCTTATATTTGTCTTTTTTATTTTTATTTTTATTTTTGGTTGCGTTGGGTCTTTGTCGCTATGCACGGGCTTTCTCTAGTTGTGGCAAGCAGGGACCACTCTTAATTGCGGTGTGCAGGCTTCCCATTTCAGTGGCTTCCCTTGTGGTAGAGCATGGTCTCTAGGCACAGGGGCTTCAGTAGTTCCAGCACGCAGGCCCTAGGGTACATGGGCTTCAGTAGTTGAGGTGTGTGAGCTCTAGAATGCAGGTTCAGTAGTTGTGGTGCATAGAGTTAGTTGTTCCATAGCATGTGGAATCTTCCCAGACCAGGTATCAAACCTGTGTCCCCTGCATTGGGAGGTGGATTCTTAACCATTATGCCACCAGGGAAGTCCACATTTAAATCTTTAAATAATTTTTTAACATCTTTATTGGAGTATAATTGCTTTACAATGGTGTGTTAGTTTCTGCTTTATAACAAAGTGAATCAGCTATACATATACATATATCCTCCCTCTTGCGTCTCCCTCTCACGCTCCCTATCCCACACCTCTAGGTGGACACAAAGCACTGAGCTGATCTCCCTGTGCTATGCGGCTCCTTCCCACTAGCTACCTATTTTACATTTGGTAGTGTATATATGTCCATGCCACGTTCTCACTTTGTCCCAGCTTACCCGTCCACTCCCTGTGTCCTGACGTCCACTCTCCACATCTGCATCTTTATTCCTTTCCTGACCCTAGGTTCTTCAGAACCATTTTTTTTTTTTTAAGATTCCATATATATGTGTTAGCATATGGTATTTGTTTTTCTCTTCCTGACTTACTTCACTCTGTATGACAGACTCTAGGTCCATCCACCTTGCTACAAATAACTCAATTTCGTTTCTTTTTATGGCTGAGTAATATTCCATGTAAATATGTGCCACATCTTCTTTATCCATTCATCTGTCGATGGATACTTAGGTTGTTTCCATGTCCTGGCTATTGTAAACAGAGCTGCAGTGAACTTTGTGGTACATGACTCTTTTTGAATTATGGTTTCCTCAGGGTATATGCCCAGTAGTGGGATTGCTGGGTCAAATGGTAGTTCTATTTTTAATTTTATAAGGAACCTCCATACTATTCTCCATAGTGGCTGTATCAATTTACATTCCGACCAAAAGTGCAAGAGGGTTCCCTTTTCTCAACACCCTCTCCAGCATTTATTGTTTGTAGATTTTTGATGATGGCCACTCTGACTGGTGTGAGGTGTTACCTCATTGTAGTTTTGATTTGCATTTCTCTAATGATTAGTGATGTTGAGCATCCTTTCATGTGTTTGTTGGCAAGCTGTATATCTTCTTTGGAGAAATGTCTATTTAGGTCTTCTGCCTATTTTTGGATTGGGTTATTTCTTTTTTTGATATTGAGCTGCATGAGCTGCTTGTATATTTTGGAGATTAATCCTTTGTCAGTTGCTTCATTTACAAATATTTTCTCCCATTCTGAGGGTTGTCTTTTCATCTTGTTTATGGTTTCCTTTGCTGTGGAAAAACTTTTAAGTTTCATTAGGTCCCAAATTATTTATTTTTGTTTTTATTTCCTTTTCCCTAAGAGGTGGGTTAAAAAGGATGTTGCTGTGATTTATGTCCAAGAGTGTTCTGCCTATGTTTTCCTCTAAGAGTTTTATAGTGTCTGGCCTTACATTTAGGTCTTTAATCCATTTTGAGTTTATTTTTGTGTATGGTTTTAGGAAGTGTTCTAATTTCATTCTTTTCCATGTAGCTGTCCAGTTTTCCCATCACTTATTGAAGATGCTGTCTTTTCTTCATTGTATATTCTTGCCTGCTTTATCAAAAATAAGGTACCCATATGTTCGTGGGTTTATCTTTGGGCTTTCTATCCTGTTTCATTGATCTATATTTCTGCTTTTGTGCCAGTACCATACTGTCTTGATTACTGTAGCTTTGTAGTGTAGTCTGAAGTCCAGGAGCCTGATTCCTCCAGCTCCGTTTTTCTTTCTCAAGATTGCTTTGGCTGTTCGGGGTCTTTTATGTTCCACACAAATTGTGAAAATTTTTGCTCTTGTTCTGTGAAAAATGCCATTGATAGTTTGATAAGGATTGCATTGAATCTGTAGATTGCTTTGGGTAGTATCGTCATTTTCACAATATTGATTCTTCCAATCCAAGAACATGGTATATCTCTCCATCTCTTTGTATCATCTTTAATTTCTTTCATCAGTGTCTTATAGTTTTCTGCATACAGGTCTTTTGCCTCCTTAGGTGGGTTTATTCCTAGGTATTTTCTTGTTCTTGTGGAAATTAGAAATGGGAGTGTTTCCTTAATTTCTCTTTCAGATTTTTCATCATTAGTGTATAGGAATGCAAGAGATTTCTGTGCATTAATTTTGTATCCTGCTACTTTACCAAATTCATTGATTAGCTCTAGGAGTTTTCTGGTAGCATCTTTAGGTTTCTCTAGGTGTAGTATCAGGTCATTTGCAAACATTGGCAGTTTTACTTCTTCTTTTCCAATTTGGATTCATTTTATTTCTGTTTCTTCTCTGACTGCTGTGGCTAAAACTTCCAAAACTATGTTGAATAATAGTGGTGAGAGTGGGCAACCTTGTCTTGTTCCTGATCTTAGAGGAAATGGTTTCAGTTTTTCACCATTGAGAATGATGTTGGCTGTGGGTCTGTCATATATGGCTTTTATTATGTTGAGGTAAGTTCCCTCTATGCCTACTTTCTGGAGGGTTTTTATCTAAAATGGGTGTTGAATTTTGTTGAAAGCTTTTTCTATATCTATTGAGATGATCATATGGTTTTTCTCCTTCAATTTGTTAATGTGGTTTATCACACTGATTGATTTGCGTATATTGAAGAATCCTTGCATTCCTTAATCATTAAATAATTTTGAGTTTACTTTTGTTTATGGTTCATGAAAGTTCTTTGTGTCTAGCTGTCCAGTTCTCCCAACACCATTTATTGAAGATAGTGTGCTTTACACATTGTATATTCTTGTTTTCTGTGTTGTAAATTAATTAACCATATAAACGTCGGTTTATTTCTGGGGTTTCCATTGTGTTCCACTGATGTACGTTTCTGTTTTTGTGCCTTTACCATACTATTGTGATTACTGTAGCTTTGCAGTATAGTTTGAAATCAAGGAGTGTATTACCTCCAGTTTTGTTTTTCTTTCTTAACATTGCTTTTGCTATTCAGGGTTTTTGTGGTTCTATACAAACTTTAGGGTTATTTGTTCTAGTTCTGTGACAAGTGCCAAAGGTATTTTGAGAGGGATTGCACTGAATCTTTAGGTATCTTTGGGTAGTATGGATATATTAACAATATTAATCCATCCAATCCTTGAGCACTGTGTATCTTCCTATTTGTTTGTGTTGTCTTCAATTTCTTTCTTAAATGTATTTCAGCTTTCAGAGTACAGAAATTTTATCTCCTTGGTTAAATTTACTCCTAGTTATATTATTTTTTTTGATGCAATTGTAAATGGGATTTTTTTTTCTTTATTTCTCTTTATGATAGTTCATTTTTAGTGCATAGAAATGCAACAGATATCTGTATATGGATTTTCCAACCTGCAACTTTACTGCACTCATCTATTCTAATTCTACAGTTTTTTGGTTGTGTCTTTAGTGTTTTCTACATATGTCATCTGCAAATAGTGACAGTTTTACACATTTGTTTCCACTTAGGATGACTTTTATCTTTTTTTTTTCTTTTGTGTGATTGCTGTGGCTAGGACTTACAAAGCTATATTGAATTAACATGGCTAGAGCAGGTGTCCTTGTCTTGTTCCTGATCCTAGAGGAAATTTTCAAGTCTTTTTACAGTGAGTATTATGTTAGCTGCGGGTTTGCCAGGAATGGCCTTTATTGTTGATGTATGTTCCTTCTATAACCACTTTGTTCAGAGTTTTATTGTAAATGGAAGTTGAATTTTGTCAAATGCATTTTTGTACCTATTGATATGATCCTTTGATTTTTATCCTTTGTTTTGTTAATGTGGTATATCACATTGATTGATTTGTGGATATTGAACTGTACTTGTGTCCCTGGAATAAATTCCACTTGATCATGGAGTATGATCCTTTTAATGCATTATTGGATTCGGTTTGCTAATATTTTGTTGAAAAATTTTTCATCTATGTTCATCAAGAATCTTGGCCTGTCATTTTTTTGGAGTCTCTTTATTTGGTTTTGGTATCAGAGTAATGTAGGACTCATAGAATGCATTTGGATGCATTCTTTCTATGTCAATTTTTAGGAAAAGTTTGGGAAGGATAATTATTAAATCTTTTTTAAATGTGGTAGAAGGCACCAGTGAATCCATCTGATCCTGGACATTTTTCTGGGAATTTTAAAAATACTTTCTAAATTTCATCACTTGTTATCAATCTGTTCAAATTTTCTTTCATTTATTATTCAAACATGGACGATTTTAATGGCTCTTGGAATTTATTGATTTCTTCAAGATTGTCCAATATGTTGACATATACTTTTTTGTAGCAATTGCTCATAATCTTTTGTATAACTGTAGTGTCTGTTGTAAATTCTCTTCTTTCATTTTTGATTTTATTTATTTGGGCCCTCTTCCATTCTTTTCTGGGTGATTCTGGCTAAAGATTTATCAACTTTGTTTATCTTTTCAGAAAGCCAGCTCCTATTTCCATTTATCTTTTCTATGCTTTTTGCCTCTATTTTATTCATTTCCAATCTGATCTTCATTATTTCCTTCCTTCTACTAACTTTGGGCTTTGTTTTTTTATTATTTTTTCAGTTCATTTTGGTGTAAGGTTAGATCTTGTTTCATGAGTTAGGCCTGTATTGCTATAAACTTCCCCTTTAGAGCACTTTTTGCTATGTCCCATGGCTTTTGGATTGTGTTACCATTTTTGTTGTCTCACAGTATTTTTTATTTTTTCTTTGATTTCTTCCTTGATCCATTGGTTGTGTAGTAGCATGTTGTTTAGCCTCCACGTATTCATGAGTTTTCCAATTCTTATCATTGATTTATAATTTTATAACTTTGTGGTTGGAAAAGATATTTGATGTGATTTCAATCTTTTAAAATTTATTTGGACTTTTTTGGTGGCTTACTGTCATTACCTCCCTTTATGCCCATCAATATTTGCTTTATGTATTTACGTGGTTGGGTACATAGGTATTTACAAGTGTTATACCCTCTTGTTTGATTGATCCCTTTACCATTATATAATGTCATTCTTGGTTTCTTGTTACACTATTTGTTTTAAAGTTTATTTTGTCTGATAAAGTATTGCTACCCCAGCTTTCCTTTTGCTGTTCTTTTGCATGGAATATCTTTATCCATTCCATCACTTTCAGTCTGTGTGTGTCTTTAGATATGAAGTGAGTCTCTTGTAAGCAGTGTATATATGACTGTTGTTTTTATATATATATATACATTCAGCCACCCTATGTCTTTTGATTAAAGCATTTAGTTCATTTACATATAAAGTAAATATTGATAAACTTATTTTTATTGTAATTTTGTTAATTGTTTCCTGGTTGTTTTTGTAATTCTTCTCTATTTCTTTCATTCTCTTGTTAGCTTCCCTTGTGCTTTGATGACTTTCTTTAGTGCTATGTTCATATTCCTTTTTCTTCTTATTTATGTATCTGTTATAGGTTTATGGTTTGTGGTTACCATTAGGTTCATATATAACAACCTATGTATATAGCAGTGTGTTTTAAGTTGATGGTTGCTTAAATTTGAGCACATTCTAAAATCACTACATTTTCATTACCTCCTCATGTTTTATGCTTTTGACATCATATTTTACATCTTTCTAATTTGTGCACTGCTTAACATTATTTTATATAAAAATAATTTTACTATTTTTTTTCTTTTAATCTTCACACCAGCTTTATAGGTGGTTGGTGGTTGATCCACTACCTTTACTATACATTAGCCTTTATCAATGTGTATTTTCATTCATAACTTTCTTGTTTCTAGTTATGGCCTTTTCTTTTCCATTAAAGAAGTCCCTTTAACATTTCTTGTAAGTCAGGTTTAGAGGTGATGAACTCCTTTAGCTTTTGCTTTTCTATGAAACTCTTTTTTTCTCCTTCAATGTTGAATGATAATTCTTGCCAAGTAGAGTATTCTTGGTTGTAACTATTTTTTTTCCTTTCAGTACTTTAAAGAGATTTTTCCAGTCCCTTGTGGCTTGTAAAGTTTCTGCTGAAAATTTAGTTCATAATGTTAAGGGGATTCTCTAGTAAGTAGCTGTTACTCTCTTGCTGCTTTTAAGATTCTTTATTTTGAAATTTGAGGTTTTAATCATAATCTATCTTGATGTGGATCTCTTTGGCTTCATCTTGTTTGGAACTCTCTTTGCTTCCTGGACCTGGATATCTGTTTCCTTCAACAGGTCAGAGACATTTTCAGCCATTATTTATTCAAATAGTTTTTCTGTCCTTTTCTCTTTCTTTATCTCTCTCCTGTTCTGGAGGCCCTATAAATAGAATGGTAGTATACAAGATGTTGTCCCATAGGCCCCTTAAACTATCCTCATTTTTTAAGTTCTTTTTTATTTTTGCTGTTCCAATTGGGTGATCTCAACTGCCCTGTCTTCCGGATTGCTTATCTGTTCTACATCCTCTAACCAGCTGTTAATTTCGTCTAGTGTATTTTTCACTTCAGTTATTGTATTCTTCACTTCTGATTGGTTCTATTTTTATATTATCTATCTCTTTGTTGATGTTTTCTCTGAGTTCTTTCGCTTTTATCCCAAGTTCAGAGAGCATCTTTAGTACTATTTATTACTATTACTTTGAACTCTTTGTCTGGTAAATTGCTTATTTTCATTCTATTGTTTTTTTCTTTTTTTTCCCATCTGAGGTTTTGTCTTGTTCTTTCACTGGGAAGTTATTCTTCTGTCTCCTCATTTTGCCCAACTCCCTGTGTTTTTTTTGTTTGTTTGTTTGTTTGTTTGCTTATTTTTGTTGTTGTTTTTGTTCTTTATATATATATATATATATATATATATATATGCTAGGTGTATCAGCTACATCTCCCAGTCTTGAAAGAGTGGCCTTATGTAGAAGGTATCCTGTGGAGCAGTGTCATAATCACCCCTTTTCACTAGGCCCAACTGCTCCAGGGATATTCCCCGTGTGGGTTTTGTACTCCCTTCTATTGTGGTTGGACTGTGATTGCTACAAACATACTGGTGGGCAAGGTTGAGCCCCAAGGAGGCAGGCTCTAAGTCCTGGACATGACTACTATGGACATACTGGTGAGCAGGGCTGCCGTCTGCCCTGGTTATAGATGAAGATTGGCTGTGACTGCTGTAGGCATGCTGATGGATGGGGCTGGCTGCAGCATGACTGACTGTGAGACACATAATTGACTTTTGTGTGTATGCTGGTGTGTTCAGGGCTGGAACTGCTTTGGAAAGGAGCTGGTGCCAGCCCAGGGCTTCCTGCTGAGCATGCTACATGAACTGTTATCAGAGTATCTAACTCAATCCAATAATATCAAGCAAAATTTACCTTAAGAGTTATTTTTCATTCATTCACTCACTCATTTATTCATTGAACAAACATCTAATTAACCGCTACTTTGTGTCAGGAACTGTTCTAAGTTTTAAAGATAAAGCAGTGAGTCAAACATTCAATCTTGCTCTAATGGAGCTTATATTGTAGTTGGAGAACATGATGGTAAGCAAATGTATGAGGGGATAACAATGAAAAAATAAAGCCAGTGTTTAATATAGTATCTGAAAAGAGAGTATAGTGTAGCTAAGCAAAATAAGTGTTAGGAAGAATATTCCAGTCAGAGGCTGCTATCATGCACACAGTACCTGAGATAAGGATAGTATGCAAATTTCAAGAAATGTGGCTGGAACAAAGATTTCCAGATGTATGGGGAGTATTATGAAGGAAATTTGAAAGGAAAATAAGACCTACACTATTCCAAGGTTGGTAGTCCTTTGTGAGGATTTTGCACTTTATCTTAATGAAATTGAAAGCTACTAAAAGGTTCTAAGAATGGAAAAGATATTAATTTTTTAAATATATTAATTTCTGAGTACAGAGACAACTATTGCATTTTAATGCAAAAAATAAAGATGTGCTGATGAAGCCATTATATTTGCCTATCAAAAGCATCAGTCCCCACTGCAATTAACAGGATGAAAGACTGTCCATCATTGGCAGTGACTAAATTAATTTCCTTAATTTTATCTCTCTCCTTAAGGAGGTTTCTATATGAACAACAACAAACAATATTCCAATATTTCCTAATAATGCACCACTTGATTTATTATGCCAACAAAATCATATTGGATTTATACTGTGATGTAAGGGAGACCATTTACATGTTTAAAAGCCATTTTTGGCATCCATAAAGCTATGGGATTTATTTTACAATGTGAGGAACATTTATGACAAGAGTCAATTTACAATTGCTAAAATTGCATTAGCAATAAACATGCAAACTATGGTGATTGTAAACCTTTAAACTTATTGTTACTGGAAATATTTCTCAGCCTCTAATCCCTGAGTACATCAAACTGTATATTTATTTTCTTTTTGTTCTTTTTTAAAATAATTACTAGACTTTATCATTTTTAGTATAGTTTTAGATTTACAGAATTCCATACACCTCCTCAACAGCCCCCCCCCACCTTTCCTTTGAGGTACATTTGTTAACATTAATGAGCTAATATTAATATATTATTATTAACTATAGTCTGTAGTTTACCTTAAGATTCGCTTTTGTAGTGTACAGCTCTATGGGTTTTGACAAGTGCATAATCTCTACCATTAGATATTTAATATCTATAATTAAATTTTCATGCAGAAGAGTTTCAATTTCCTAAAAATCACCTATTTGTCCTTTCCATCCACTCCCTGAATCACTAACAACCACTGATCTGTTTACTGTACCTATGATTTTACCTTTTCCAAAATGTGATATAGTTGAAAATCATAGAGTATATAGCTTTTGATAAGGCCTCATTTAATTTAGAAATAGGCATTTAACGTTCCACCATATCTTTTTGTAGCTTGATAACTCACTTTAAACAAATTGAATCATATTCCATTTTTTTCTAAATGAAACATATATTGACAAAAGATATTTTTATTATCCAGAATGTCCTTTTTTAAATGGGTGAAAATATATAGCTGGCTCACTGTTGCTACTTTGATTATCTCTCATGTGCAGAGTTGAGTGATACTATAGATATGGTCAAAGAATAAGGCCAAAAGAAAAACTATAATGAATGGAATCAGAGTGATGAGCAGAAACAAATAAAGAAAAGAGCATAGCCCTAGAGGGAAGCTTGAGGTACAAAGATAGATAATAGGGTTCATTATATATCTCAAGATTAATATCCTTGATGAAAAGAATAAAGAAATGAGACCAGGTAGGGGAACAGGGACTCTCAGAGAAACCACAAAACAAGCTTAACCAAGGAGATAAGGGCTAGAGGTAAAAAATGGAGAAAGGAAACTTGATAAGCTATATTGTAAACACAGTGTGTGCTTGAAGACAGAATACATTAGTTTTTTTGTTTTTCTTTAGTAATTTTACCTCTTATAGGCAGGGGGTCGAGAGAGGGAGAATTATATGAAGGCAGTCAAAAGTTACTACAAACT
The DNA here is from genome assembly GCF_028023285.1 of Balaenoptera ricei. Taxonomy (NCBI): domain Eukaryota; kingdom Metazoa; phylum Chordata; class Mammalia; order Artiodactyla; family Balaenopteridae; genus Balaenoptera; species Balaenoptera ricei. The sequence continues at coordinate 18,022,447 of NC_082651.1, read as the reverse complement.
TCCAGTTATAAGATAAACAAGAACTAGGGAAGCAATGTATAACATAATAAATATAATTAACACTGCTATGTGTTATATATGAAAGTTGTCAAAAAAGTAAATCCTAGGAGTACTCATCACAAAATTTTTTTCTGTTTCTTTAATCTTGTATGTATACGAGATGACAAATGTTCATTAAATTTATTGTGGAAATTATTTTATGATGTATGTAAATAAGATAATTATGTTGTAAACTTATAGAGTGCTGTTTGTCAAGTATATTTCAATAAAACTGGAAGAAAAAAAGATATAGAGCAATAGGAAGAGAAAAAGGAACCACACAAACCCATAAGACTCACTTTCTTCATTTGTAATATCCAATGTCTCTTTAATTGGTGAGATTCTGTGAATATTTCTCCCCACGGGAAAATGACATTTTATTGTTAAAATTCTAACTTGAGAACACACTTATAAGAAAGAAAATATATGTTTTTCATAAATAAACTACCGTTTTCCTGAAAAAAAAATAATTTTACCTATTGAGGGTTAATGTTTATTCTATGCATAAACCTTATGCATGTTCCTGAAACAGAAGAAATGGGTTGGAAGAGAAGTTGATCTGTCTTTGCTACTTTATATTAATTGCATATAGGGATCACGTTTTTGCTCCCTTAAGAGAAAAGAAAAAGAAAATAAATTTAAATAATAGAATATTACTATCTATATCTTAGAGCAGAAGAAATTACTTGGAAAGATGAGGAAATGGGAGGAACAGAAAGAAGACAGAATGCATTTCTGCTTCCTACATTTCATAAATATATGAAGAGTAGGTCGGAATAAAACAAGAGCAGAATAAGCTTCCTTGTCCTGAAAGCCATCTAATGCCTATTAGCAAATAGTATGATGTTCTTTTGTGTAGCAAGATTAAGGATATGAGGGCTGATCAAGGAAAAATATATGACCATGTAGTGGTAGTATTAAACAATGGGCTTTGTTTGGGTGGACTTTGACAGCATTGCATGCAAGTGGAGGTCCCTCACATCAAAAGACCTTCCAGAAACAACCCAGTGTTACCAAATGCAAGTTCATGTGCCGGACACATAGTGAGGCCAAACAATACTGAAACATTGGAGTTTGGAGCAGAGAAAGGTTTGTTAAAGGACTATGCAAGGAGACAGGTGGCTCATGCCCAGAAAAACCCCAAACTCTCCAAAGGGTTTTAGCAAAGCAGTTTTAAAGGCAAGGTGAGGGAGGGGTGCAAACTTCCTGGTGTAAGAATCCTTTGTTCTTGTAGCTGTCCACTTAGGCCAGGTCACAAATTTCCTGTAAACCTCCAACAAGACACGTGTTATTCTCTGTTCTGCAAATTTTATCTTTATATGAATGGACTCCTAAAGGTCATAGCCTTGAGAATAGGTTAACCTGTATATTTCAGGCTATAGACAACATTGTCTTACAAAAGATGCAGAGCCAGCATGACTCAGCACAGGCAGCAAAGCACAAAGGTTAAAGTAAAAGGAACAGCTCTAATATGGAGTCAGATTTGTTCTTCCCTATTACACCAGGAAGCAAAGAAGGCTAGAGAACTCCTGAGGGAGAGGTTTATTAGAGGGTAACTTTCTAGGTGATGGCACTCAGCAGCAAAATGGTGAGGGGGGTCAGAGGACTCAGAAAGACTGCAGTGGCCTGGGGTCTTTTATAGCCCCAAGGTTTGTATTATTTATGGCTAGCAGATATTGGGTGCTGTTTTGTGGATGATCCAAAGCAAGCAGGCACTAATATGCTTATTGGAGCTATTTTTAAAGCAATTAGAGGTATAAAATTTTTAGTCTTCCCAGCCAGCTGTGGAGAAGTAAACAACATGGGACCAATATACAAGGGCATCTTCAACCCGTTTATATACACATGGGCTTTATGATACATGGAAGCCCTTGACTACTACATTCTGCTTTCCTTTTTCTGGTATATGGGACAAGTGGCTGAGGTTCTTTTGCACATTTCCCTGTGCAAAACTGTTTATTTCCAAAGTTTGATATTGAAGGCCTGTATGAATATGGTCCAGCTATAGGCAAATGGGTAGATGATAGATAGATAGATAGATAGATAGATAGATAGATAGATAGATAGATGATAGATAGATAGATATAGCCAAACAGACAGACAGAGAGATAGATTGTACCTTGTAAATTCCACATGACCTTGTTAAGATTCATTGATTGCAACCATTTCTGGCTTAAAATTCAAATCTTTTCAGATAATTTTCACCCTCACTCCCTCTCTCTTAAGTTTATTCTAGCTCTGAAGCTTACCTAAACTGGAGTGTTGGTGTGGAATATGTCTCCCTTTGCTGGTCCTGATCAACAGTACACAAGATTAACCTACCTGTCATCAGGTAGAAAAAGTGATTGAGATAAAACTTATTCTGCTCTATAGGATAATTTTTTTAAACTTAGGTTTGTTTTTTATCAACGTTTTTGACTTGTAAAAATAATATCTGCACTATATTTATTTTATATACCACTTTTGCTCCCTGTTTCCTCTTCTTAGGGATGCCTGCCTTCTTCTTCTGCCCCTCAGTTTCCTCCAGGCACTCTGTGTATCTCCAAGAAACCTCCTCTGTCTACCCAGCTGCAGAGAAATCTACCTTTTGAGTTCCTAGAGAAATAATTAGCTTTACCCCTTACTCATTACTTTTTATCTATAATCTATTATTGTCAGACAAGATATGTGCATATTTTGGTTCCCCCTGCAACATCCCTTCATTCATTTGAATATATTTATTAAATGCCTACTATGTATCAAACACTGTTTTATGAATTGGGAATATAGCAGAGCACAAAAAGGAAAAAAAAATCTCTTTCTTTTTGGAGCTTATATTTCAATGACACAGGCAGACAATACACATGATAAATAAGTAATTATTTGTTATGTTATGTTAGATAGGGATAGCTGCTAAGGAGAAAATAATTAGACGCTAAAAGAGAATTGGAGGTATCAGGAAGGAAGGTAAATTTTTTAAAATGTGTTGAGCAGAGAGGGATTCACTGAGAAGGTGAGATTGATGTTAGTGGGCTTGTTATGTGGATAGCTTGGGGAACAGCATAGAGGATAGAGGAAACATCAAGTTCAAAATCCTGTAGTTGAGCCATACGTGGAATTTTTGAGAAACAACAAGAATCTCAGTGTTCAAAGTGATTAAGTAAGAGAATAAAGCGTATAAAGTCAGAGAGGCAGTTTCAGGGGGTGAGAGGGAGGCAGATCATGTGAGGGATTTTTAGATCAAAACAGATATACATGTTTACTTTGAGTGAAATGGGAAAACAAAAGAATTTTAAACAGAAGAGTGATATAATTTGATTCATGTTTTAAAAGGATCCCACTCTGTTGGGAAGAGACTGCAAGGAGAGAAGGACAGAAGGGGACCTAGTTGGAAGACTTGAAATTATCGATGTGTAAGATAAAGATATATTGGGCCAGAGTGGTAGCAGCATTAGCTGGTGAATGAGGTCAGGTTTTGGGGATATCTAAAAGTAGAGCTAATCGGATTTGATGGTAAATTGCATGTGAGGTATGAATAAAGGAGAATCAAGAGTAAGACCACAGTTTTCAAAAAATTTTATTGAAGCATAGTTGATTTACAATATTGTGTTAGTTTCAGCTGTAAAGCAAAGTGATTCATATATATATATATATATATATATATATATATATTCTTTTTCATATTCTTTTCCCTCATGGTTTATCATTGGTTATTGAATATAGTTCCCTGTGCTAAACAGTAGGACCTTGTTGCTTATCCATTCTATATATAATAGTTTGAATCTGCTAATCCCAAACTCCCAATCCATCCCTCTGCCACCACACCCCCTTGGTAACCACAAGTCTGTTCTCTATGTCTGTGAATTTGTCTCTGTTTTGTAGGCAAGTTCATTTGTGTCATAGTTTAGATTCCACGCATAAGTGATATCATGTGGTATTTGTCTTTCTCTTTCTGACTTACTTCACTTCGTATGATAATCTCTAGGTCAATCCATGTTGCTGCAGATGCCATTATTTTACTCTTTTTTATGGCTGAGTAGCATCCCATTGTATATATGTACCACATCTTCTTTATCCATTCATCTGTCCATGGACATTTAGGTTATTTCCGTGTCTTGGGTATTGTGAAGAGTGCTGCTATGAACATAAGGGGCGCATGTATCTTTTTGAATTATAGTTTTGTTTGGATATTTACCTAGGAGTGGGATGGCTGGATCATATAGCAACTTTATTTTTAGTTTTTTGAGGAGCCTCCATAGTGTTTTCCATAGTGGCTACACCGATTTACATTCCCACCAACAGTGTAGGAGAGTTCCCTTTTCTCCACACCCTCTCTAGCATTTGTTATTTGTAGACCTTTTAATGATGATTATTCTGACTGGTGTGAGGTGGTACCTCATTGTAGTTTTGATTTGCATTTCTCTAAAAATTAACAATGCTGAGCATCTTTTCATGTCACACTGTTTAATATCAATTAGTTTTCTATGTAAGTAAGTATATATCTGTCTTCCCCATATTTCATTAAATGCTCTTTGAGGACATGACCTTTGATTTCTCCATAATGCTCTGCAAAAACCAATAACCAATAAATATGGATTTAAATACATCATTTCTTTGTCTAATCAATTTCCTTAAATTGTACATATATATGTGTTTTTTGGTTCAAAGTTCTGAGATAGAAAATGTTAATTCGTGTTGCCCTTCTTCCCCAAAGTGACCATTGCCCTCCATGTAGCATCTTCTCCTTGTGCCTGGCAAAGAAAGTCCTCATTGCAGTTGCTTTATGCAATTGGAAGTCAATTTAATATGTTTTGATCATTAAACAATGGAATTAATAAATATTAAAAGTGGAAGTAACCTTAGAGGATGGATATTTTACTGTATCTGAGAAATCTCTATAACTACACTCTCCAAGCCAGTAGCCACTGGGCATGTGTAACTGTTAAAATATGACTAATCCATATTTCAAGGAAAACTGAAGTTCACATGGAATTTCAAAAATTTAGTACAAAATTGTAAAAATCTCATTTTTATATTCATTGCATGTTGGAATGATAATATTTTGGATATATTAGGTCTAATCCAATACATTATTTAATTAATTCCTACTTTTTAAGTTATTTTTAAATGAGAATACTGGAAAACTCATAATTACATATATGGCTGGCACTTCTGATTCACGTTTTGTTTCCTTTGTACAGTGCTATTCTATAATATGCATTGCAGCCTAAGTGTTTGTGATGACAAAGAGTCCACTGTTTATCTAGGCAGCAATGCACCCACCATCATTAGACAACTCCAGACTTTGACTTCGTCTTTCTTATTGTGAGCAAAATCTGCTTTCTTAAAATTTAGCTCTATAGATTCTATTGATGTTCTCTCCATTTATGAAGAACTGGTAAAACTTTTCAAATATGCTAAGTCCATTCAATTTATATAATGTATTAACTTAATCTGCATTGCTGTAATAAACCTTCCAGGAATTATATTTATATTTTACTCTGTGCTTTAATCCAACAGAATAAATTTTGTTTGAGTTTCTGGGACAGTTTTAAGCTAATAGGTGAGGTCTTTTGGGATAGATGAACCTTGGAGTCTCTGCCAAATTGTAGCATGTGAGTAGAAGACTACTACTTTTCTGGCTACTAGGTTATCCTGAAGTCTGGGCACTGCTTTCTCTAAGCTTTTCTTGATTCTTCTCATATCCCCGTTTGCCCTGTTGAAATCCTTGTGATTTCTTTTTATATTAGGCAAAGGCAAAAAACAGCCTTTACTTACTAACACCATACACAAAAATAAACTCAAAATGGATTAAAGACCTAAATGTAAGGCCAGACACTATAAAACTCTTAGAGGAAAACATAAGCAGAACACTCATAAAGCACAGCAAGATCATTTTGACCCACCTCCTAGAGAAATGGAAATAAAAAAAAAAAAAAATTAACCAATGGGACCTAATGAAACTTAAGCTTTTGCACAGCAAAGGGAACCATAAAAAAGACAAAAAGACAGCACTCAGAATGGGAGAAAATATTTGCAAATGAAGCAACTGACAGAGGATTAATCTCCAAAATATACAAGCAGCTCATGAAGTTCAATATCAAAAAAACAAACAACCCAATCCAAAAATGGGCAGAAGACCTAAATAGACATTACTCCAAAGAAGTCATACAGATTGCCAACAAACACATGAAAGGATGCTCAATATCACTAATCATTAGAGAAATGCAAATCAAAACCACAACGTGGTATCACCTCACACTGGTCAGAATGGCCATCATCAAAAATCTACAAACAATAAATGCTGGAGTGTGTGTGGAGAAAATGGAACCCTCTTGCACTGTTGATGGGAATGTAAATTGATACAACCACTATGGATAACAGTATGGAGGTTCCTTAAAAAACTAAAAATAGAACTACCATATGACCCAGCAATCCCACTACTGGGCATATACCCTGAGAAAACCATAATTCAAAAAGAGTCACGTACCACAATGTTCATTGCAGCACTATTTACAATAGCCAGGACTTGGAAGCAACCTAAGTGTCCATCAACAGATGAATAGATAAAGAAGACATGGTACATATACACAATGGAATATTACTCAGCCATAAAAAGAAATGAAATTGAGTTATTTGTAGTGAGGTGGATGGACTTAGAGTCTGTCATACAGAGTGAAGTAAGTCAGAAAGAGAAAAACAAATACCATAGGCTAACACATATATACGGAATCTAAAAAAAAAAATTGTTCTGATGAACCTAGGAGCAGGACAGGAATAAAGACGCAGATGTAGAGAATGGACTTCAGGACATGGAGAGGGGATACGTTAAGCTGGGATGAAGTGAGAGAGTACCACTGACATATATACACTACGAAATGTAAAATAGATAGCTAGTGGGAAGGAGCTGCATAGCACAGGGAGATCAGCTCAGTGCTTTGTGACCACCTAGAGGGGTGGGATAGGGAGGGTGAGAGGGAGGTGCAAGAGGGAGGGGATATGGGGATATATGTATACATATAGCTGATTCACCTTGTTATACAGCAGAAACTAACACAACATTGTAAAGTAATTATACTCCAATAGAGATGTTAAAAATAATAATAATAAAAAAATTTTAAAAACAGTCTTTGCAAATGTTTCTTCTGCATGATAAACTCCCTTGATTATGGAGGATGCAAGGAAGGTACTGTAGAAGAACTAGGGGAAGATCAATTGAGTTAATTAAAAATATATATATATCAGCAGTTCAAATTCAACCAACTGGGCAGGTTTCTTCTAACTGTTCCATCACATTAACTCTCTTCAAAATCACTGGTATCTGGAGTGAATATCAACTTTAGAGTTATTTTCTCCCAGTTTTAAAGTGCTCTGGTAGTATCATAGACTCCACAGAACTCTGTGACCTTCATGCGTGCTTTTCTGAAGGCATAATTGCTTGCTAAATTCTGGATCTGACAGTCACAATGCATTTTGGTTGTAAACCTGTAATATGTAAACTTGACAATTTTTGCTGCTATACGGAGATGGAAGTGGGTGTGAGAAATACTTTTCTCTGTAATTAAGAGGAAGTATATGATTTGGCTTGACCCTTTATATTCAGAACAATGCTAGACCCTGCTTCAATCCAGAGAGAAGGGTAATCTCTTTCAGGAGTTATCCCATCCATCTGGTGTGAGAAGTAGGCCCTAACCCCAGTCAGAAAATAAAGTGCATAATATGAGTGGTGACATAAGGCTCTAAGTAGAGTAGAAACAGCAGTTAGAACACTTGACAATCCCATACATTTGAAGAGTACTTTTGAGGTAATAGCGTGGTTTTCTATATATAATTTATTTTGTCCATTTCAATTAATGTTACAGGTAAGTTCAGTATTATCTTTAATATTAATATATAATAATATAATATTATTATAATGTATATAATAAATTGATAGTAGGAAATGGTAACGAAGTTAATGTGTGGTAGAAGGGGCTGTATGAGATTCTCTCTTAGACAATATTCACTCTTTAATATGCCTCTTGGAACTGCCATTTATATTTTGGCTTATTAATTTTTTTAATGAAATATGCACAAGTTACAAAGACAGTAGAAGGATGAAAATGAGAGGTCTCTGGTGAATATAACAACTAAGATTTATTTATTAGATTATCAGCCAAATTCAAAAATAGTAATCGGAATTGAAGAGGATAGTTAAATGTTGGGGTGGCATTCAGGGAGTGAGGGCACATGATGTGACAAAGCACTTTTTGCCTGAGAGAGGGTAAATGCATGGAAAAACAGAAGTGTGATTCAACAGACATAGTGTGGCCTAGTGTTGACCCTTGTTAAAAGCATGTCAATTTTCGATGAGGAAATTTCCCATCAAACCTAGGGTAAAAGAAGAATTTTTAGAGGAGGAGTGCTGTCATGAGATTTTTGAAGAAATGAAATCTGTTTCACTTAATAGTTCAGAGGTTGTGGACAAAACACCTTCATTGCACTGACATGACATGACAAATAATAATAATTAACAGGGCAAACAAGGGGCTTTGTGAAAGTAGTTGGGCAAAATTATTTTATAAAGGGGTCAGTTTCTGTTACAGTAGGGGATTTTGAGGCCCCTTCAATTTGGAACACTTTATATAAAAGGCTTATCTGTGGTTCATATTTAGCTCAGACTGATATAAAACTGAATCAGAGGAGTTATTTTTGAAACTGGTGTTCTATAGCCAGTGACTATGTCCAGTCAAGAGTGACATATCTGAAAAGTGTGTCCTAAAGCAAGTAGTCTAATGTTGTTGGAAAGTGGCTGAAGATGTCAGAGCTGAAATCCCTAATGCAAAGTAATAGAAGACAATGCACACACCTCAAGATTATGCAGTGTCTCCTTTATGAAGCATCATCAAAGATCGTTCTACTTACGTAAATGTAACCAAAAATTCCTGTGATTCAGTTGAAGAGAAATAGAAAGTGAAGAAACATTTATTGTTCTCTCTGTAAAAGTAAAGCTATTTGAAAGAAGGCGGTGCTGTAGTAAAAATTATAATTGGAACTCGGCAGACAGTGTCATTGCTTCTAATTTACTAGTATTTAGCCATAGGAATAGCTAACAAATCAACACAGAAATGCTAATCAGTGTGCAGTTATGCACAATGCCATCTGACACTAATCATATGTGAGAGGATTGAATGAATACAGGCATTTGGGGAAGAAACAGAGCAGGCAGATTCTCAAAGATGACTGTGTCAGGGGTGGGATCCACAGTTACCCGTAGGAGGTATACAAACAGGTGAAAAATTATATACTTCCTTCCCTCCTTATTAGTAATGCTTCTAATAAGCCAAACCTACTATATGTCAATCGCAATATTCATGCATATTTGAACAAAGGATTATGCTAGCAAATGGTAAAGTCAGATCCTGTCTCTAGTTCATGTTACTCCAAAACTGGATACATTTTTTTCCTTATAATCCACATCTTCCAAAAGAAAAGTACTTCTAAAACATCCACCCCAGCTGTCCATGAAAGGTGAGCATGAGGTAAGAAAGTGAATCTCATTTTCAACTTGATAGAGGAGGAAATGAAATGCTAAGATACTGGATTATATATTAAATATATTTATACCACAGACTATCTTTATAAGAAGCTGGTGTAGCTATCAGACCAAACCAGAAAGCAGTCTATGTCTTTACAAAGTTGGTTCCTGGTATAATGCCCCAGTTCCAAATTTTCTGAACTCTAGGGATCCCTGTATTGGCTGCCAAGTAGATTATTATCTCAGAAAAGTGCACAAATCAGGTCATTAGACATTTTCTGATATTACTGCCTATCTTTTGTTTGGTGTTTCTAATTGATATATTTTTCCATTTAGCATTATTGATAAAGTGTTCATATTTTACTAAAAGTTTTACGCACTAAAGTTAGATCAAGGACAAGACAGAAAACGATCCTGCCCTTATAAACCCTGTTTTCTGGAGAAAGAGATGGAAGCACAGGTATACATACATGTAAGACTGACAGGCGCTATAAAGAAAAACAAAGTATGCCAATACATGATAAGAGTGCGACTCAGATAGAATGCAAAGGGAATTTTTCTTGAGAAGAATGAGAAAATGAGCAATGTTGGGAAAGCAAGTAAATACCAAGTGAAAGTTCCTGAGATGGAAGCAAGGTTGGCTAATTTAAGGAACCACAAAAAGCTAATGGGACTAGAGTTATGTAAGCAAGAAAGAAAATGTTAGGGGGGTCATTTGGAAAGGCATGCCAGAGCCAGGTCATGTAGGAGAATGTTTTTCAACTCTGGGGAGCTATAAAATAATGAATACTCAGACCTTTCCCCGGAGAGTCTGATTTATCTGGTCTTGGGTAGGTCCTGGGCATAGGTATGCTATCAAAGCAGTCCAGGCAATCTTAATGTAAACCTAAGCTTGAGAAAAATGGAAGCAGGGTGAGTAGACCATCTTTCTCCCCTTAAATATGATGGGAAATTCTTCATGGGTTTTGACTGAGAGAGTAAAAAGATCTGATTCATCTGCTAAATGTAAAATTTTGGAAAGATTGACACCACGAGTAAGAGCATTGAAACGATAATCTTGTAAAGAATCAAGGTAATCCTGGAAATGGTTGAATTTACTCTTTAAGTTTTCATGATATACTTTGTTCAGAAAGCAGTAAAAAAAGAAAGAAAGAAAAAAAAAGAAAAAGCACTGTGGACCACTATGTCTGTTGGAAGAGTGGGCAGCAAAAATATGTTTCTCAAAATGTTGGCTGATATGATTCATTTCATATTTTTCAGCTTAGAATTAAATGGAGTAATTTCTTTAGCCATTGAAGATAATCGTTCTTGCTACAGGCAATATTTAAACTGTTTTTAGAATAAATTAAGATTTATAATCCAGGCAGTAATTTATTTTTAATTACACATTCATTCATACTGGCATAATGCAAAAAACATTAATGCACATGTGCACCAGATATCAAAAACCTTGGAGATGCACTGGTAAATAAGACACAATTTTGTCTCATATTTTATATATAAACAGGCAAAATATTGTGAGATTTGTACTGATATCAAGGAAAATGTAAAGGAAAGGAGAGAATAGAGTAAAAGGGAAATATCAATACCTTAAAAAAATAACTTTTTTTTAATGCATAAAGAACTGTATTAGTCAAGGTTCTCCATAGAAACAGAACCAAGTGTTGTGTGTGTGTGTGTGTGTGTGTGTCTCCCAGTTCTAGTCTGAAGGTCAGAACCTGCTGTAGAACCAGGAAAAGCCAACATTCCAGTACAAAGACCATCAGGCAGGAAAATTCTCGTACTTGGGTGAGGGTCAGCCTTTTGCTGTATTCAAGCCTTCATCTGACTGAATGAAGCCCACCCACATTATGAAGGTCAATCCATTTTACTTTGTCTACTATTAAAAACATTAATCCTATCCATCACAACCTTCATAGAACACCTAGAATAATGTTTGACCAAATATCTAAGAACTCTGTGTCCCATTCTAATTGACGTAAAATATTAAACATCACAAGAACTTTAAGGATTACCTTTTCCTCACTTATTTATAAATAAAATCTAATAAATTAATTAAGATTATTGCTAACTTAAGGAAGTAACTATCCAGGGAATCAATAAAAATTTTTGAGTGTAGTGATTTTATTGTTTGTTTACTTGTTTTGTTTACTGTAATGCAAGTGCTGTCTCTGCCTCAAGAACGTATCTAATGGCTGGGTCACTGGTGACCAGGCAAGCACTTGCACGGTGGCTTGCTGTTCCAAGATATCAAATTCAGATCACTAAATATTTCATATTTTAAGAGCAGCAGGCATTACTAGTATTCATTTATACAATACACTTTTGCTCTCTCTCTCTGTAGATAGATATAGATAGATGATAGATAATAGATGCATGTATATATATATATACACACACACACATACACACATATGCATATATGTATGTATACATATTGCACTATGTGTATGTATGTGCATGTGTGTATATATATATACATATATATGTAAATATATGTGTGTGTGTGTGTGTATATATATATATGTATATATAAAATGTATATATATTCCAAACATTACCACAGTAAATGTCTCCAGACATTTCCAAATGCCCCTGGGGAACAGAATTTCCCCAGCTGAGAACCATTGACCTAGATAGATGCCTGAACACACAGTGGGTTCTATTACAGGAGAACACTGAGCCTGGGGAATCCACTGCTTTATAGCAGCCTGTTAGTAAGTTTGTTCTTTTCTGCAGAGAGACATTACCTCATTCCTCAAGGTTGCTTATCACAAACACAATGATGGCCTGAACAAAGAGCAGTTTTGGGCTTGAATTTGGGGTATAACCAGAAAACAAGCTGGAATACAGGAAACTCACAGACAAGTGTCTCCTGACAGCCGCACAGTCAACTATAGAGTTTCATTTATTAGTAAACGCCCAGTGATAAAGTAAGCCCAAAATACAGTCCCCTCTAATTTGCAATAAGTTTCCAAATTTAACACCAAGATCCTATGTTCAAAAATTTTAGTTCCTTTTTTTTCAGAAAAAAGAGCCACATTTAGACAATCTGGATTAATTCATCACTTGGGCTTCCTTCCAGTGTAGGAAAATGAGCTAGCTCAGCACTCCTAACTGCTTACATTGAATTATAGATAACCCACAACATAGAAATAATAAATATGTCTTAATCATTGATTATTTTCTGTGATAGTTTGGACATCTCGTCATCATATGTAATGGCTGTCATGAGAAATGATTACTTCCTTGAAGGATGTGGTTGATAATGGTCTTTTCCAATGACAGACCCACATGATCAAGACAGAAAAATGCAGTAAGTCCAAGGCAATTGACTTTAACTTACCAGATCTTGCACATGGGAGCAGAAAACACTAGGTCACCTCATTATCAGTATACAATCTACAAGACCCACATTGCTGCTGTGGACCAGGACCAAAGCAGAGACTGACTTACTGTTGTGGGCAGAAAGGAAGGAAGCAGAGGCAAGGAGAATACTTGCCAGTACTCCATTCACAGGGAATTCATTAGGATTTATTAACGACTCTCTAAGGGAATTGAATTTTAAATGCTTCTTTCTTCTGTGAATTCATAAATTTAGAAATTTGTATTATTATCAGCTTTGGTCTCCAGATCCTAAATATGGTTCTTTCCTTCCTAAAAATGTCCCCCATGAACCTTTAAAACCTTGAAAATTTCATCTTCCCTTATTTGGTGCTTATTTTCTTTTTGCAAGTTGCTCAGATGAACATGAGCTCAAGGCAGAATATGCAGTAATCTAAACAGGGTCCTCAAAATTATACTTGCAAGTTCTGTACACTCATCAGTGGTCTCCCTGTCAAATCATCCCAGGTTTAATGCAGCTATACAGTATGGTTCCCAGAGGTTTAAAGGTATGTTTCCCCTTTTTTATATATATTTTTAGCTTTAAACATTTTAATGTTTTTGAATCAAGTAATTATTTTGAATGTCATTTAAATTCATACTTTTAAATTGTTTCTTCTGGAACTTCCCTGTTTGTCCAGTGGGTAAGACTCTGTGCTCCCAATGCAGGGGGCCTGGGTTCAACCCCTGGTCAGGGAGCTAAATCCCACACACATACCACAACTAAGAGTACGCATGCCACAACTGAGAAGTCTCCATGCCACAACTAAGAAGTCCGTATGCTGAAACTAAAAGATCCCACATACTGCAACTAAGACCCAGTGCAGCCAAAATAAATAAATAAATACATAAATAAACATTTAAAAATAAATAAAAAATAATAAATTGTCTCTTCTGTTATCTATCTGTGTATCTATGTATTATTATCTATCTATCTATCTATCTATCATCTATCTATCTATCTATCATCTATCTATCTATCTATCTGTGTTTTCAGACCCATATACCCTATCTGATCCAGAATTAAAGAGAAATTGACTAATTTTTTTTAAAGCAGTCAAATATGAATGTATCCCTACTTTTTTTTTTTTGAAGTTTAATCTAGACTTTCATCTTAAGATCTGAAGCTCTCAATTAAAGAGTTTTCCCTTTGTCTTCTTAAAGTAGATTTATAGTAGATAGTAGTAGTAGTAGTAGTAATTTTTTCTATTGCTTTCTTTTTCAGTATCAGTAGCTTTGTCAGTTTTCAGTATCTTGAAAATTTTCATTAAACTTCTTCTGGATCTCATCCCAAACACTCATCTACGGCATAATAAAGACCTATTCTTTACTTAACCCTCTCAAGGTTTCAGACTATTTTTTCAAGGCAAAGTTTTTTGTACTCCTTATTTATTCAACATGCTCCTTTGTCCACCAGAACTAAATCTTAGCATCAGAAAACTGTAGAATAGCTCATGTACATGTCCTATTGACTACCCATGTTTTCTATCTTTCATCATTGTTAATCCCCACTTCTTTCAATCCCATGAATTAAGAATTTAGCACTTTTAGGTCCTGTGATATACTAGAAAATAAATATTGGTCTCTGCCCACTCCCATTCCTAGCACAGACCTCCTGAAACCCTCGTAGTTTCCTGGATGAGAGGAGCATCTTTGTTCTAATGAAATGACTCAAGTTTGGCTCTTGCTGGCCACCAGAAAGAACAAACCATAACTGGAAGCTTGGGATTTTTAGCCCCCCCTCGCATTCTATTAAGAAGAGAGAAAGACTGGAAATGGAATTAATGATTTATCATATTGTCACTGAACTCAGGTTTGGCTGCTCGCTGCTCAAAAGCAAGTAATCAAGAGTCAAGTGTCAGTAGAAAGGAAAGGTGCTTTATTCAGAAAAGCTGGCAATCTAGGGAGAAGGTAGACTCTTGTTTGGAAAGCAACTCCAAAGATTCTGCTCAGCCATGACAATTTTTAAAGGGAAAAAAGGGGAAACAATCTGAATTATTAAGGTAGGAGGACAGATTCTTCATTATATTTCCATTGCATGAAGACTCACTGACTTCTCCTGATCTTCTTTTGGATGCTATTTTGCCTATGTGGTCTGCCTGCAAATTTGCTAAGGGATAACTGGGGGTAGAGAGTCAGCTCCTGAAGCTACAAAATTACTTCTTTCCTAGTAACTGCCAATAGATTTGCACATAGAACCCAACCATTCTTTAAAATGGAGTTAAAATTGGTTTTATTTAAATGTATTTTTCTGACTCAATTCCAGATGAGTTCTATTTGCAATAATATGCCAGGAAACCAGAAATCTAGAAAAGAAAGTATTTGTGTTTGATGTGTATGTGCATTTGTACACATGCGGGGCTATGTAGTTTAAGAACTGAGTTTTCAGAAAAGAACCCAGGTAGAAAGAACTTTTTAAAACAAAGAAACAAGAAACAAAAGCCTTTTAACATACTATGCTGGCACACACAATGGTCTACTTCATAAGTGGCATGCAGCGTGTCTTTTATTGGGTTACATGTGCATTTTAATGGCATTCTTTTAGGACCATAGCAGACTGGCTCAAAGAGAGTAGATATCATTATCCACTGGCCACCCAAAGGATTCAAGAGCATCCAAAACTCAGATGGGGGATTTTAACTTTCTAGATATGAGCCAAAGGATTCATTTACATTAGAGTCCTTTTGAGATTTAAGAGTTCCAATGTGTTCATCATCAGTGAATGAGGGAAGCTGTCCCAGACAGAAGTCTCACATTTGAGACCTCAGTAAGGCACTCAGATTAATTCCAAACATGAATAGGGCCTATTCATGCACTCAGGCAACAACAAACACTAATACTCCCTGACCAAAGAAAAATGTGGATGGATCTATAACCCCTGCTTTTTAATTTCACCTTTTTAAAAAATTTACATAGAGCATAATAAGGTTTACAAATGTATAATCAATAAATGTTCACAATACATACACCTATGTGGCCATAATTCAACCTCAGTTGCAGAAAAATTTCAATACCCCAGAAACTTTTGTTGTGTACCTTCTAGTCAATATCCCTCACACATAGTGAACCATTCTTTTTTTTTGCTATTCTTTTTATAAAATTTATTTTATTGAAGTATAGTTGATTTACAATGTTGTACTAATTTCTGCTGTACAGCAAAGTTATTCAGTTATACTTATATATACATTCTGTTCATGTTCTTTTCCATTATGGTTTATCACAGGATATTGAATATAGTTCCCTGTGCTATACATTAGGACCTCATTGTTTATCCATTCTATATGTAATAGTTTGCATCTGCTAATCCCAAACTTTTGTTATTCTTGACTTTCATATAAGGGAAATATACAGAATGCCAAAATAGTATCTTTTCTTAAATCTGTATCATTTTCTAAAAACTTTTACTAAATCACTTTTTGGGTGATAGTATGCAGGTCTTGATGAACTTGCCAAAACTACAGAAGGTCATCTATAGTGTTCTAAGTCATGACTAGATACTGACACTTGGCCTAGAATTATTTTATCATTTATTTTACTATTACAATAATAGGTCAATGATATTAAACAAGAAAGGTTTAAGAGAACAAGGTAAAAAAAAAAAAAAATGGTAGGCGGAAGAGCATACC
The DNA here is from genome assembly GCF_028023285.1 of Balaenoptera ricei. NCBI lineage: Eukaryota > Metazoa > Chordata > Mammalia > Artiodactyla > Balaenopteridae > Balaenoptera > Balaenoptera ricei. Next base: position 18,005,902 of record NC_082651.1, on the reverse strand, counting down.
AGTGGAGGTAGTATAAAAACTTGAGACTCATAATGTGCAAGATAAGCAGGTGATAGCTGAAAGAGTATTACTGTAGTACGCTTTCCTAGTAAGCTCAGTTTTCCAATCGAAGGAAGCCCTTCACACAGAGAAAAAGACAAAATACCCATTCTTCTGTAACTTCACCTATTTAAGCTTTTATGAAATTTAATTACAGAGGACAGAGAAAAGCCCTCCACATGTGTCATTTCTTGTTAAAGAATCACCTCTGGTTGTTTAATAGAAATAGGCATCCATGCTCTAATCATTATTTTTTTTTAATAGAGGAGAATTTTTTTCTGTCTCTAAACAGTGACCTTGCATTGAACACACACACACACACACACACTCAAATACACACACAAGAGAAAACATTTCTATTCCTCTAACCAAGATGTTCTTATTATGTCTGTTTCCCAGGAAGATAATTATGGTGCAACACATAGAAAATATGGGTATCAAGAGCTGCATTGTCAGCCTAGCTTACTGAAGGTCCAAGTGGGATAACCTCACAGAGGAAAGCCCTCTAGTATGAGCACATCATTCATTGCATTATGGGCAGCAAAGATAACATTAGCTTTTGTGATTTCTGTCCTGTGCTTGAAGGGGATAATCAGGAAAGGACATCTTTGAAACGTTCAATCAGCTTTGGCTTCGTTCATATGTACCGGCTTTCAGAATAGGATGGTATTGCCACTGATGAGTTTCTTTTAAATGACTGTCTTCTCCAGCTGTATTTTATAAATGGTTGTTGCATTAAAGAGTAAATGAAACTTCCCTGAAGAACACACTCCACCATGACTTTAGTGTCTTTACTGACACATCTGTGAAGATGGATGGACCCTAAAGAGCTAGCTGCAAACTGAGTGAGTCATATTTGTCTCTCAGGAATGTTTTATATGCTGCAAAATATGACAAAGGCCATTACAGAGATTATATTTCCCAGCAATAAATCTGTTGTCCATCCTCTGCTATTTCAAACATTCAGACAATTGCTATGGAATTACTCATGGCCCTGAAAGCTAGCAGTCATTGACTAGCTGCCCTGGTATTTTCCCTGAAGATAGGGCAATGTCAGTAAATTTCTGAAATTGAGAATGGGTGTTGAAAAATATATTTAAAAATTACTTTCTAAATCCTACTCATTCAAAGTTTTAAAAAAATGTTTTCCAGAGTTTATGTTGATAATTAAGTATATGTTCCTGATGATCAATTAAATGAAAATCTTCAATTCCACAAAATATTGTTAGTTGTCCTCTAAAATGGGCATCCATGAAAACTGTTTACAGATGTTAAATTGGTCAAGTCAAGGCAAGTAAAATTCTTCTTCTATTTATTAAGATGTTCTAAGCTGGGAACTTGTCTCTGACCTTGAGGGGATGATGATAGTAAAAAGAGATCACACATAGCTGCAAAAGCATACAATCAAGTAGTTGATTATTTGATGCCTATCTGAAAGCATTCACAGTAGCACACTTACTAAATGCAATAATTACCAATGTTTCCAGGAAATAAGGTCAATTCAAGGTGGTTGTTAAAGGATGAATTGATTTGACAAGTGCGAAATTAGACTATGGTTTTAAGACACATGGATGCAGTAAAAATGCCTGTAACTGCTTATTAAAGCCACATCAGACCCAGGAATGAAAGATGCTGTTTGGCCCAGCACACCCATCATCTCCGTCTATGGTTTCTCATGTTGCTATTGGCTCACATCCTGTGTCTGTTCCCAAATTCCTCAGTTTTGTGGCATACTCTGAACCATAACTCTTGGCATCTCCACAATTGTGTCCATTGTATCTCCCATGGAGTTTCACTTTATACCCAAGACTCCATTTCTCAAATTAGGGACAGAATCTTCTGTTTTCTCTTCACTGACCTTTGGTACTACTTTCATGTGCTCCTGGAATAGGGCCATGTTGCACTTAGTTGAAATAAATGCGAAGTGGAATATTAGTCTGAATGGACCCAAAAGTAACGAAACAAGCAAAAACAACAACACCAATGCATATTTTTTTTTTTACCTGTGTACTAATTCTCCTCAAACTAATTGTTTACACATATTAGAATGACTGTAATGATATAGTCATATCATTATATATGATATATACGTATATATCATATATATTAGAATGATGTTATGATATAGTTTCATCATGTTTTTCTTTTTAATAAATAACAAAAACTCTGTATCTTCATCCTGCCCTTTGCCACATGAGCTGAGAGAAGCCATGATATTCAGTGGAGAACCTGGTGCATCCCCATCAGTAAAATCACATGAAAACAGCAAAATTAGTGAACAAACCCACTTTCTGTCATCTTAGAAGATCAATCAACTTCTTTCAGGAACAGTCTTATATTTAAAGGACTTGAGGTGGGCATGGCAGGCAGGGGAAAACATAACATGGCTGAGACTGAATATGATAAAGAATTAAACTTGCATTCCTGGGAAATGTCTAGCTCCTGCTTGTTCCCTTGTTACTGGAGAACTCTGAACCTACTTCTTCTATGTAGACCCCAAAATCACTTATTGCCATGCTGGCTAACAGTTAGTTACTTAGAAATAATCAATACAGTTTGTTGTAATGCATTTCTCCTTCACCCTTAAAAAAATGTGTGTATGTGTATATAATATAAGCATAACATGTAGACATTCACCTTTATTATACAACTTGGACAGTTCTGATAAACTGCTGAGAAAGAATTAATAATCAGGGCTTGGTGTGTGTGGTGAGGAAAAACCTACATTTCAACGACTAGATCAGGGGCAAAAACCAGTTGACTGAATTGACTTAGAACATAGCAGAAAAATGGAAGTAATATCAGGAGCTCGGGAGAGCAGAGTAAAGTTGATAATTCAAAATTTTACATATGTAAGATCATTTTCAGAAAGAACACTGAAAACATCATGAAGTATGTAGAGCAGAGCTAGATGAATCAGTTTTTATCCAGGAGCCCTAAAGATCTTAAATTGTTCAATGAGCCTTGAGTGTTCTCTGCTTCTACCTCTATTTCAAACCCAACCCACTATTTAAAACAAACAAAAAAAGGAAAAAAATTAAAACAAACTCCATAACTGGAATTTCTGCTGCTGTAAAAGGAGGTAGCAGAAGAAAACAAAGCATGAGTTTTTCATATATAATTTTTCATGTTCTGTTTAGGAAATATTCATAACTATAATGTGTCATTAAATATGTGTATAATATCAAAATATCTGCCTATATTTTATAATTATAAATGTATATAATTTATTTCTCAATTTTTATGGAGAGAGGAAGAAAAAGTGAAAAAGTGAAGATTTGGGAAGTCTGAGACATTTTGAAATGGGATTATATGGGAAATCCAAAGAACAAATGTATCTAAAAATGGCTTAATAAATTTGGAAGAGGGAAACAGGTAGATATCACAGTGGGTGTCCATGTGTTCAACGAAGGTTGAGGAATAATCAAATAGCCCTCTGGAGATTGTCTCTGCCAAGCATCTTCCTATTTGCCACATTCTTTTGTTAGTGTCACCAGTTAATAACTAGGGAAAACCATAACTATACATAGTTCTATGCTACCTGTAGCCTAGCATTATCTCAGCAAGTGACTACTGAACAGCTCTGCAATTTAAATCCATGTTGTTCATCATCCTTCCAAACGTTATCCTTAGAATTACAGGAGAATTTCAGGGCAGCCTCATTTTACAGTTTTCCCCCTCTAGAATGTTTTGCTTTGCCTTATTTAAAATGATTGATGTAGATTCACTTAGTATATAATGTCATTATGTTACCACTCTTTGGGTCATTTAATCTTACTTAGCACATACTGCATTTTATCATAAATGAATGCACAAGAATATGAAATATGTGCCCCTAGCAAATCAAGATTACATGAGGTCATTCAATTTTATTTTATTTCACAAGGGAATTAGGAAGGACTTGTCTGAATAAGCAGCAGTCTTGAACACTTTGCACTGGAATGTCCAATGATGAGACCAGTTGGTGAAACAAAAATCAAACTAGGAAGCATAGTTATTTTAGATTATTCCCACCTGGCAACTTGTTTTAGTGCTTCCTGTGGTCCCCATAAAAAATGTCCACTTCATATTTCATTTAAGGTCTCTCTGATGAAGGGAATGTCTCTCCTTTTTCTCAGCTCCCATATTGTGTTTATAGTTGTCTGCTTAGTTTAACTCTGGAATAGAAATGATATGTTTTAAAGAACATAACTATAGAAGATAATATGAACTAAGGAGTTCCTAAACTTGTTGTGTTGTTGGAATCACACTTGATTCCTCTATTAAGAACCCTTTTCCCCACTCAGGAGTTCACCATTAAAGGTGTTTTCCCTTCAATTTAGGATTTAACTTCTTGCTAAAATCCAAAAAAGAGGCTATGGATTATATAACCATTTAAATTGTCCTCAATTACTTATACTGTACAGTAATTGAAGGATATGGAAGTCAGTATTTATAGGAAAATCAAGTTATTCTTTGTTGTATTTACTCCCTTTCTGGTAGTGAAGGAAAGACACTCAGTAACGTTTATACCTTTAACTTAAAAAACTATATGTGAAGTTGCTATACAAATTGTAAAGTAGATATCCAAACTGAGCTATTATGTACAAAGGTAACTGGTATTTTTTGTATTCAGCACATTAAACCCCAACCTCCACATTATAAATCAATTTAAGTAGTTGGAAAATAAGTGCAGTACAAGATATTAAGACAGTTTTGTGTTCAGAGGCACAGAAAGAACATGGCCTTACGATTTGACCAAAGCTGCATTGGAATCTCATTTCTCTCATTGACTTTGTTACCTTGCACACACTTTATATCACTAGTTTCCTTCTCTTCAGCTATAAAATAGGAGGAATGATAGATAAGCCATTGTCTGCTGCAATTTATTGTGTATATTCGGTAGTGTATGATAAGTGCTCAATGGAAGATAATCATGTTGGAAGTATTATGATAATGAGAGCTCAGGAAACATTGGCTGGTAGACAGGAAGTGTACTGCACACCATTGTAATGCAGCATGTTAAATACCAAATATCATCTGTACTTAAACCACCAAAATCTCTGAATTGCCCCTCAGGAGACAAGAACTGCAAATTCACTCTTTCTACAATTTCAATTAGGAAAAATATTCTACATCTGGAGAGTTCTTAAGAAAACAATTTCACAGTTTCAGAGAAACCATGAAAAGTAATAAAAGAGAGAGTCAATCATTTGAGAATCAAGGCAAGAACCCAACTGCTAAAAGTAAGGTATTTAATGTTTTTCATTTAATCACAACAGAAAACCCATTGTCATTATTATTGTTGTCATTATTACTATTAGCTGACAGTTCAGAAAATGTATTCTATACTAAGCATTGTGTTGGGAAATCTTCACTCTCACAACAACACGAGGTAGACAATAGGATCATCTCTGTTTCACAAATGTGACCTTTGAGGCACCACACACAGAGCAGAAATCCACTAGATGTGTTAAGTAAACAAATGAATACGTGAATGAATTCACTAAATGACCATTCCTGTCAGAAAAATTACCCAGTGCTCTACAATTTGGAGTTTGGAAGCACTTAAAACTAGGGTCCTATGTAGGAGTGGAAACAGAAGAAATACTGACCTGATTGAATGTTGTTGGTGAGTGCCATTGCTGAAATTACAGTGAAATCAACCCCTAGACCTGTGCCAGGCTTGGGTCTCTGTGTGCCCAGGAGAGGGAAGGTCAAGGATTTGAAGACCAGAGCCATTGAGGACTTTGCATCTGGGTACACAATCCACAGAGATCAGTGACTGTGATGAGTTGTTACTGGCATTCCTCTGTCTGCACCTTTGGAACATTTTAGACATACTCCTGGGTCCCACTCCACAGACACAAACACAGGGTGTCAGGAGGCTGAGGCATTTCATTGATCAGCCAGAATTGGGAATAACTGAGATTCTTACAAGCCCTGAGGATAAAGTTGAATGTTAAAGTTTTCCCTCTATCTGTCTCATGCCTAAAAAAACAGAACTCTATTAGATGTGTTGAGTAAATAAATGAGTAGGTGACTTAATTAACTGAATACCCCTGACAGACTTCCTAAATTAATATTTGCAGTTTCATGTCTAATCTTAAACACACTCAATGGCTTCCTATAACAACTCTGACCAATTTTCCAATCTCTTCCCAACTTGGCTCAGCCTCACACCCCTTAGTGCTCACAATCCCCTAACTCCTTCCCTCTAGTCAATATCCCAGGGACAAGCAATAATAGACATTACCGTTCACTGATCATTTCAATTATTCGAGGCACTTTAAAACCCAGACGCTATAAGTTCCTACAGTCTCATTTCCCACTTATAACCAATATATTTACAGTCTATTGATAGCAAAATATTCACCCCTGACACACAACTTCACAGCTCCTCACCCAAGGCTTTTGCTCATGCTGGTTCCTCTGTTGGCCTCTAGTTGCTAATGAGACAAGCTGAGGCTCTCTCCTCCTATCTCCAAGGGACCAGTACCTGAAAGCTAAAAGGACTCATTGTCTTCATCAATCTTGATCATAGTCATCTGTCATTCGGATAGACCACCATTAATCATGGGCTTCAAGGAAATCCTCCCTGCTCATGGAAACCCTCACATACCATGGTGAACTTTAAATCACACCAGTGAATAAACAATATTTAACAGACTGCTACTACTTTGTCACTTACCTCTTTGTCTGGCTAAGCAGTACTATTTTGGAAACTTTAAAAGGAAATATGACTTAAATTACACATTTATAATGCTTCATCTTCAGTAACACTTTTGGGTTTGAGATACTTGCTTAGTCTTGGATTGTAAAGAAAACATGTTCAAGGATATCTACTTATAATGAAAGCAGTACAGCTGAAACATTCTTTAAAACAAATTAACAGGAGGGATATATCACATTGGAGATAAAATATAGAGCTAAATTAACTTGGCATAACATATGAATCCAGACATATTTCTTATAATCCTACATTAGTTTGTGGAATGAAAGCATTACTATTTAGTGATGATAATGATGATGGTGATGATGATGACATTAACCACTATAATTTTTGGCTTCTGTACTAGATTCTTTTAACTCAAATCTCAAAATAAAGATATATATTATCAATTTATTAGTGAGTTGAAAACGTCACTAATGGAGGTTAATTCATTTAAATATTGTTGCTGAGGTACTCAACTGTGATTTCACAATTTGATTCAATTATGTATTACCATCCAAAAAGACCTACCATTGTATTTAATGCTCTACTTTTCTATAGATAGAAATAATGATGAAGTTTTAATTGGAAATTTTTATGGTTCCTAATCATAAATAATTGGAAATTTAGTGCTATTTGATAATTAATTTAGCCTAAAATCTAGTTAAGTTAATGAGAAAATATTTCAAAAACTATATCATTTATAACTAAGAGAAAAAAGAAACTAGTATCAAACACTAAAAATAATAGCTATATGGAGAGCCTTTGTAATGTCCTTGTGATTGTGAGATTCTTTCTTTATTATTTTGGTTTAAATCTTTATTTAGATGTGTAATTTGGACAACCTTCAGCTTCCCAAAAATAATAGAAGGCAAAATATGAAGTTTAAGAAGAGAGTCTCAAAACAAGTACCTTTAAAGAAGTAACATGAATTGATTGCTCTAATTACCTTAGAAAAAGAGAGAAAATCCCACTGCAGTTTGTGAATTCATCAAAATAAAGTGGGTGGAAAAGAGAATGTCACATGATTGCTTTCCTTTGTTTAAACTCAGGTACTATAAAATATAAAAATATGAAAGAAATTTCTCATGGTTCTGGACTCTCTGAAGGGAAGAAAAACAAAAATACAACACATAATTAAAAAATGAGTGTACTATTAGCAGAAAATAAAATTTAATGAAAAGAAAGTTACCAAACAAACACATATGACTTTGGATTTTTTGTTTTTGCTTTTGTGTTGTATGGTTAATTACACTTTGCTGCAGATTTATAGTCTTACACATTTAAGGAGGAAAAAAAATCTGGCCTGACATCATCTTGATCTGAGGAATGAACTCCTAGCTCACATTGTCAACTTTGATTATTAATGCGTTCTGACAAATGAATTGATTAAAATTGTACTTATATATTCTCATTTATCTCATTCTTTGTTAAAATCAACTATTTTCTCACTTAAGTAGCTCAATAATCTATCTAATTCCAGCAGAAATCCTCTGAACGTAAACATGTATCAGTAGATTTAATGGTATAAGCAACTCTATGAATGCCCTTATGTAATCTCTATTACTTGAAGCTGGAATTGTTTAGTGGTTAAAAACATGAATTTTCACATTGAGCATATATGGGCTTAAGTTGGTATTCTTCCACAATGTAACCTTGGGCAAATAACTTAAAAACACTAACTCTCAACATTCTCATATATTAAAAATGTGGATAATATTACCTTAGGTATTTTTTGTGAAAATTGAATAACATTTTCCATACTAGGCACATACTAAGCACTCCATAAATGGTGCTTTATTAAAAGCATCATTATTGTCAATATAAAAAGATATATTCACCTTATATTTGTTAAGCAACTACCATATACTCTTTTAGGTGTTCCAGACACAACTATGAATAAAAAGTGAAAATTTCTACTCTTGTAGATCATTTGTTCTTCTGTGAGAAGATATCTAAATAAAAGTTAACAAGAACAATCTGTAGTGTTTTAGATGGTATTGAGTACTATGGTGAAAATAAAATAGGAAAGGTTAACCAGGCTTAAAAAGAGGAAGGGAATGTTTGTAATTTTAAGTGAGGTGGATTGGCTAGGCTTCACTGAGACTATGATATTTTAAAATATGTATGTTCCCAAATTTGTATGTGTGTCAAAACACAAAATTGCTAATATAGTAAATTTCCCACTCTATTTTATTTTCTGTTTTAGTATGAAAAAATATATGTCCAGTGTAAATTACAGTTGACCCTTGAACAACAGATTTGAACTGTGTGGATCCAGTTATAGGTGGATTTTTTTTGTAGTAAATATCACAGTACTATACCACCTACAGTTGGTTGAATTCACACATGCGGAACTGTGGATATGAAGGAACAAAATATATGGAGGGCCAACTACAAATTGTAAGCCAATATGAGCGCACAGAGTATTCTTACACCAACACTCACATTGTTCAAGGGCCAACAGTATTTACATATGTACTTCTGTACCACATTGTCCGTATTAATTTACACACACAAAAACATGCATTTTATATATATATATATGTTTTTATATATGTTATATGTTTATGTATTTACACTTTTTATGTCCTTATACATGATTTCACGTATTTATACATAGTTGTATACCCTTATTTTTATATGTACCTAATATTTTTCACAGCATTTTCACAAACATTATCAAATGTTGCTTTAGGAATGGACAATCTGACTTTACATTTTTAACTTAGTTTTTGCTAGATAAAGTTGTTCTCTAAAAGTGAGTATTAGCATTTTTCCATTAGCATTAAGGAAGTTCTAGAAATATAATTGTGCATGCAGAGTAGGTACAGTGAAGCCTAGGATTGTTATTATTTGAGAAGCAAAATTGCTCTGGGCTTTGAGCATTGGTAAAAAAGAAGGGTGGGTATCTATCTGAACAAATTACTGGAGGTCTAAGACAAAAGTAAGAACAAAGTCATTGGGAATTCCAGTGAACATCATGAAAAGTATTATGAAGAAAGTATCAAGTCAGTCTAATTCAGTAAAATGCTCATGGCGTTAAAGGCATATAGAATGAGAGAAAGTCAAGAAGACTTTTTTAGGTCATTGAGCTCCATCTCAGACAGACTTTTGTATGACTTTCATGGAGTCTTTGAAACCAAGCACTAACCAGACACTATCCCAGGAGGGTACTGCACACCATAGCCCAACCAGTTCTGTGCCTGACAGATGGAGGTGGAGAGGCCTTCAGATTCATTATTAAACAAACACAAAAGCATACTAGATAATTGCTTTTGTTTTATGCACAATACAAGAAAAAATAAATCTCCTCTTTTAAATGAAAGAAAATTGAAAAAGAAAAGAAAAACCAGATAGAGTACTTTGTCCATCAGAAAAAGGTAATCAGCATTTTGCTTGGCAATGCAGGTTTAATTACATAAGTTAATGTAGGAGGTGAAATTAAGGAGCAAGGTCTTATGTTGAATTAAAATTGATTGACTCTAGAACATGTCCTTAAATTGAAGAAAAGTAATAACTTGACCTTTGAAGTCATCAAAGTTATAAAATTTCTTTAAAAATATAATTTTCTCTTGGGGAAATTTGATTGATCACTTCTAAGCGGCTGTCAGCAAATGGTATAATTTTTCCATAATTTGGACAAGCCTCATGTAAAGATGGAGATTGTTATTCAGACAAAAGTGGAGGAAACGTTATTTGCAAGCCAGGTAGGGGAAAGGAATAATTTTCAATCTATATGCAAAACAACAAATATGTATAATCCATTCCTTCTGGCTCAATTAGTTAAAAAGTAAAAGAGAGTGGATGAGAGAGACTGACTTAGCAACACTGTATTCTACGCATAATATTGGTGTTTCCAAAGGGAGCCAACTAATTGGTTACATCAGTACTTTGCCAGCCAAGCAAGTCACACATGAGTTGTGCCATGTCCCTGATTGAAAAACATAAAAGACAAAGCTCATGGAAGACAAGGAGAGAGGAACATTGGAATATATTTCTGAATATGTACTTAAAGACTTACCAGACATAAGGCTAAATCAGACATTGGGTTGGCAATAAAGGAGAATGTTGATCTCTAGTTGCATTTTCTATTGTATTTCTAGGAAAAAAAAAACCTCCTTAATTTTTAATTTATTCTAAATGAAGCTGTGTCCTAGTTCTTGTTCAAACTTGTTCTCTGCCCCCCATCTCTCTCTTTCCATCTCTCTCTCTCTTTCTTTCACACACACACACACACACACACACATATACACACACACAAAGTAAACATTAAGTTTATGCTTACATGAACTTAATAGAGAAATTAAGTGGGGGAAATCTGGTGCTCTAGCATTCATATGGTTGAAAAAAATAGCACTATAATGCAGTCTCATTTACACTTGTGCAGATATCCTGCAGTTTGAATTATTTCAGGAAGAGTCCATCTTTACATTTTAATGCAAATCCAAGGTATATACTTATCTATACTGTGATCAAATGTAAAGTAGAAAATGTGTCCTCTGAATTTTTGATGAAACTGGCTTAGGTCAGGTCTAATACTCTGAAATCTAGCATTCTTTTCTTGATGTCTATCCTTTTTCCTTAATATGTGTCCTACCCTAATAGATAGGTCCATACCACTCTGTCCATCCTAGATCTTTTATTGCTTGTACTAAAGGTGTGTTTATATGTATATGAGTGTGTTTGTGTGGGGTAAGTGGGTGGGGGGAGTTAATGATAAAAAATTTTTATTGGAGCAAACCTGGCTAGCACTCAACATCTGTACCTGGTGGTTGGCATATCCTAATCTGTAGTTTTAGTTATCTATCTTGTATCTTCCCAATATTTCTGCCACTTGCTTGTAAGCTCCCTGTATATTTCTGCCACTGTTTATGCTCTCAGAAACTCCAGTTAAATTCCCAAGAAAAGTTGTATAGTGGAATAACAATGAACTTGGAATATAACATCATCTATGAGATAATGTAGTTTAAGAAAACACAGTATTTGTAATCCCAAAGACTTGGATATTGAGTTCTTATTGTGACAAACTTGACATGGGAAAAAATAATTTAACCTTTCCTCATCTATAAAATGGAAAATTTTGAGTAATTGTTGAGGTATTCAATTAAAGTGTGTTTAGAATGTAAAGGAAGTGATGTTAAATTAATTCACTAAGTGGAGTTAAGTTACAGAAATCATGCCTTTTAATTCAGCAATTTTTTTTTGCCTCTTAGCAAATTCAGGTACATAATAGTATCAAGATGCATTTTACTTTAAATTATTAACCATTACTAAGATTATGTCTATATGACACTCACTAATAATACAATAAAACTTAGAGCATTGTAAAGCCTTGTATATTTTGATGTTCTTCATCAATGAGGCAAGATTTACTATATTTTTTCACTTAATTCCTATCTGTTGCCCTTGTTATTAAATACAGTGTATGACTAAGATCTTAAAATGTTACTCAGTTATTATTCTGTCATATCTCCTCTTGGCTTAATCTCTGGAAGAATTATCAGTATTTGGAAGATAGCTAAAGGTTTGAAGAGAAGCAGCATGCATTCTAAAATGGAATTTTATTAAACACATTTGTATTTGCTACAAAGAGCAAGGAGCAAGTGCAGTTTCAAATGTTTGCATATTAGAGGTATATTTCTAGGAGCAATATTATTATTTCTTCATAGCAATATTAAATTAAATGGTTATATCCATAATAATTATCTGAGTGCTTACACAAGCATTATATCATGTAACTGTAGGAAGTCAGGAGGGAATCTGTGACTGGTTCTCGTTCAATGTGTGAAGAAAATAGTGTAGATTCATTTGTGTAAATAGTCATTTGTTAAATGCCTACCATATGTAAAGCATTATAATGGGTACTGGGAAAGGAAAATGCAGTATTAACAAAGCAACCCAGGCTTTCAAGAAGTTTACAGTCAAAACAGAGAAAAAAAATATGTATGAACAATTATCCATATTAGGTAGGAATCAATAAAACCACCTTCCTCTGGGCTACTTCACATGCATAGTGTTGTGTATCAGCAAAACTTTCTTTACCTAATGTATTTTTGCCAAGAAGTTACCCTACACTCACCTTCTGTTTGGGACTCTTTTCTTTTTTTTTTTTTCAGATTTTTCTAGTATTTTCTTTCCCTTTCTTTTCTAGCATTTCTTCACTTTACATCTCTTATTACTTGCTAGGGTTTTCTCCTTCAATAGGCCATATTTTGAATAGTGCTATATTTTCTGTGACAACATACTTGCTTTAAAAATTCATTTGTGTAATAGTGCACTCTGATGTGTATCTCCATCTCCAAGTATTTTGTCTTAGTGGTAGTTTGCTCTCAAAATGTTCAAAGCAGGTATTCCAGAAAACATATTCAACCTTCAAAATTCTTCATATATCTTTATAGCAAAAGTTTTGTTAATTAACATAAAAATTTTAAAACTACATTTTTTTGTATGAAATGAGTAAAGCTCAAGAAGAATGTTTGGTTAGAAACATAGTAAGGACTCCTCCACTTTTCATGAACTAGGCAGAAAATCTTGCAGGCACAGTAACTTCTCGCCATTGGGCAGTCAAGCAGATTCTTCAGTCTTGGAGGATACTCTTCCCTTGGTCCACATACAAAGCTTGCTACTCGTCATCAGAATATTGCTGTGTTTTCCTTGGAATGAGCTCTTCAAACTGTGTGATATTTTGAAAATGTCTAATAATGTATTCTCTGTGATACTAAAAGGAAACTTACTTTTTGGTATGTCCACTTACCTGTTTTCTAGAGTTTGGTCTAAGAATTGCTTTCATTGTGCTTACCACCCATAATGAGATTGAAAAAGGGAGACTTATAATCTTCAAGTATCTGCAAACATGCTCTGCCACCAATACTTATGAAATTATTTGATATTTCCTAATAACCAAAGAGGATTAGTTACAGATGACCCACCAGGTTTAACTGGGTATTTTCCTGGATGTGGTCCCTCTACTCCACTCCTTCCCTCCTAAAGTAAAGGGGCTGCACTGACAAAGTATTTTGATCTGGACTCATCATTTCAGGACTCCACTTGCCTGGTTGGGGAAAATGTTCAATTAATGCTACATAGAACTAACTATACACAATGTACTTTTGAGTGAAAATATAAGAAGTGTTAATGAGAAGCCATAGACCTCTTCACAGATGAGTTCACTTGAAATGATCCTTAAATAATGAGTATAATTGCTGTAAAAGTAACAGGAAAGATCATTCTGGGCAGAGGGACTAGCCTGAGACAAGGCATGGAAGCCTGAAAATACATGATAATTTTTAAATTGTGATTAATACACATTTGGATATATATTTGAAGATGTGTGTGGAAGCTTGTTACACTAAGAGGATAGTTTCCAACTCTTAAACACTACTAGATCAATATTTTTCCTATCTTTATAAAATATATAATAAAATTGGATTAATACATATTTTAGTTCTATCTCACATAGAGAATTGGAATATAGGATTGTGAAGAAATGCAGGTAGCAGAATCAATGGGGATTTTTTTAATTGTAAGAGACAAAGGAGAGGTTTCAGGGACTCTAAAAACTGATACCATGTGGGAGGCCTACACATCCAGTGATAGAGAAAAACATGGAGGAAACCCACTCTGATGTGGCTCACACAGTTCTACTCACTACAAAGTCCTTAAATCTCTCCAGTTTCCATTCAGATTTTACCCATCTCTCAAGGACCTTTCAATCTCACCTCTTCTGAGTATAATGCCTTTTCTAATATTATCATTATTGCCCTTCAAATTACTTTTAGTACCCCTAACATATCTGTTTAGTACATAACACCATGCATATAATTAAGAATTTCAGAGGAGAACACCTTATTTTTGTAATCACACTATGAACTATTAAGGAGATAAAAGCAATGGTTGCTTTAAATATAACCTTGTAACATATTAAGCCTTGATCAAATATTTGTTTAGTAATAATTATTACAGAGAATCTAGGAAGTAATATTATAGTTCTTAATCTATTGCATGTTTGAATGCAGGTAATTTTAAAATGCAATGACACCTACAGCAAATTAATACCAAGTAGAAGAAACCCTTAAATAGCAGTTAATTTTAGAAAGAAGGATAAAGCATAAGAAAATATTCCAAATATTTTGGGATTTTATTTAAGAAAATAACTTCGTAGAACTGACTGGAGTAAAGCCACATAAAGTTCAGTATCACAGCCTTCTCTATCTTTTCTTGTCTCCATCGGTTAGAAGGATGCATTCCCCATGCTTCCCCTTTTTCAGTGTGTGGAGCCCATTTGTGTAGGTCCTTTTATTTGACGCAAATTGTTACCTTGAGGAGAAGTCAAGACAGGTACCATTATTAGAATCTTTTAATATGAGAAAATCAGTTAGTTCTTCAAATTCATATATCTACTGAGAAAGGTACATTCTAAAACAGAACCCAGACCTTATGTATTTTGAATTACTTTTTTTCTAAAACAAGAAAGTAGACTCAACATATTATATAGATTGCTAACAAAAAAAAAAATGATTTTGAATTAAATGCTCAGTTAACCTGACGTTTTGAATAATCACACACCCCCATCCATTAAGCAGTTCTTTTAATTTAAATGTTCTTATATAAAATTTATGATAATATAGTATTTAGAAAAAATAATAAACATTGAAATTTTATGCTGTATCCCCTCTGCAAATTTCCTTGTATATATTGTTTTCCAAATAACGAGAGTTTACAGAGTAGTAAACAGAATTTTTAGAAAGAATATCACAATTCTGTCTGCTTGTTTGAGTGATGCCATGATCAAGCAGTGTGAGTTTTATTTATATCTTAAAGAGATGTAATTTAATATTAATAATAGTAGCTCAGATTTCTCCAATTTTGATGGCTGGATAAGTTCATTTTTGAATAATGACATAGGCACAGTTTTTAGATATATATATATATATATATATATATATATATATATATATATATACATACATACATGTATTTACTTCATCAATTATATGTCCAATATATATTTAGTGAATACCCACCAGATGAGAGGCACTATAATACATGCATGTGATACAAGGAAAAGCAAACCTGAGATGGTTCCATTGCTAGTGGAACTTTGTTTCCTACCATTTGAGTATATTTTGCCATAACTTTCCCCTATTATTTCTATTTGTATAAGAATATCACATGCATAAATTTAGGGAGAAAGTAATTTGACAAACGAATTGTTATTTTTGTGATTATAAATCACTTATCCTTAAATAAATTGTACACATGTAACTTCTCCTATGTAGCAATACCTAACTTATTTGGTGGGGGGGAGTTGGTTGTGTCTATTAAAGTAGATATTGGCTGATCAAAACATTAATCCCTAGTATTATCAATCTAATTGTTCTACTTTAATGTAGTTTTTGTCATAAAATATAGTCACAGAATATTAGCACATAAAGGTACCCAGAGTTCATGTAGTCCAAATCCCAATTTTAGTATAAACTATAGCCTAGAGAAGCAAAGTAAATCATTAAACATCATAAACCAAATTATTTGTGACTAAACATGGCCACTTTGATGCATTGCAGTGGAATGCAGAGAGAATTCACTGCATGCCTAATATTTGAATGGCACATGGTATGTGTTTGTATCCCTGCCATGATGTCCCATTGCCCTCAAGTAGATTATACAGAATGTAGTATCATTTTGAGAAGCTTATTTTTGGCATGGATGACTTTATTTAGAAATTTGTGTGACAAAAATATTTATTTAAATATCTATTTAAAACTGATAATTAACAAGCAATAAAAATAAATGAAAATTACTTTTTTAATTTGCTTGAATGTTCTAAATATAGATTTTTTTAAACAGTTAACACCAACATATTCCTTAAAGAGAAAGGACATTCAGCCTTTACTCTATGTGCCTGTATTCTCCTAATATAACATCAAATAATAGATTATTGTAATTTCTTAGCTCTATACACTCATGCTATTAAAGGAATGTGACTCTTCTATTAGCCAGCTGTGACATTGCTATGAAGTTTTTATGATAGCACGTGAGAGACACACACACTGCTACTCCCTGTGCAAGGCCCAAGTCAGAGATACTTCAATTCATCATTGTTCTTTCCACTTCTGGGTCAACCCAAAGATTCTCCAAGACTTTTGCAACAGAGTAAGCTTGGCAGCCACTTTAACTAATCACTTCTGGCAAATGAAGTGAAATCTATTTGATTTCCTTTGTATAAATAATAATATTAACATAAATTTACTGTTGTCTTCTTCTTTTCTTTCTGTTTAATTAATTTTTTTAGAATCTGACACAAGTTTAATTCAATAGAAAATCACATGCTATTTTTCTGGCCAACATAGTGCAATGCAGTGCAGTAGTATATGTCCCACATGAATATAAAAAGAATCAAATGAACAGGTTTTTGTTGTGCATTAAGTATGTGTTGAACACTGAGTTCCATTTTTAATATCAGAGATCAGATTCTGGCGGGGAGCATATGAAAATACATTATGTGATTAAAAGACTAAAATGAATTTTAGGGTCTAAATTTTGTAAAAGTTCAAAGATGGGAAAAATCACTTTGGTTTTAGTAGTTTCAAAGGCTTTATAAAAAAATGTGACATTTATATTAGACTTGGGAATGTTGGTAAATTTTTAATTTTCTGCAAAGGTAATAGAAAAAGCAGTGATGGTTAAGGAAAGGCTGCATCCTTTTTTACTATATATACATATATATATATATATATATACACAATTTAATTCTTATGAAAACAAGAAGAAATGTAAGAAGTCATTTATTACATATTCATTTGGGGATCACTATTGTTATAATCTATGAGGCAAGGTTTACCTCATTTATAAAAACTTTGGGAAAACTAGAAAAACTGCAGGCACCTTTTTGAATATAAAGCAATCCATTCATTTGTTATTCACTTAATCTATATACACCCTGAAAATATGGTTTTAGGTGAAACTATCAATAGATTAATATGAATTAAATATCCTTGAATAATAGAAGTAGAAGCAAAATGTTTTTAGTGATTACTCTTGGCCAGATACTGTTAAGTATTTTTATGCATTATCTCCATCTTCATAACAGATGAAAAATTTGAGGATTAGAGAGATTACATGCAATGATCGTGATCATATACTTAGTAACTGGCAAAACCTGGACTCGATTTCATGTTTTAGTGGTTACAAAAGTATCATAGGATGAGGTATTGAATTAAGGAGCTCTTGTTTCAAATCACCGTCAGTCTCACAGTCTGAGTGACTTCACGGGAGCATCTTCTTTTCTTATCATTTGTCATCAGCAGTCACCTTTTTTAGTCCAGTGTTTGACCTTCTGTGTCAAAAGCCAATGTTAGTCATGTACAGATCCAAGAAAACAGTACCTCATTTATTATAGCTGATTATTATAACCACATAATATCCATAGGAATTATCAGAGGTAAAGGAAGAAGATAAGCATTTCATTTTTTAGGGTGGACTGTTGGAATTATTTGTTTTTAAAAAGAGGATCCTAAGGCTTCGGTTATGTTATTGTGTTTCAAGCACATTAAAATTTGTACAAAAAGCTAAAGTTTTGAAGCATATTTTATAAGCTGGTTTTTGTAGAAATATCTTACTTTATGGAAAATCAGTATCAAATCTGTGTTTCCTTTTGGCAAACTTATGGTATGTTTTAAAGTTATATTTCTAATAAATTTACTATAAGATTGTGCTGGATTAGTCATACCTAAAGAGGGAAGAAATTTAAATTCATGAAAAAAATAATTATCTCAAAGGATCAGAGTTAACAGAATTTCTATTTAGGATTGGTCCTTAATTGTATTAGGGAATAAGCTGTGATGTTATGTGTAAGATTTTTTTACCTGTCTCAAAAATCTCTACAATTCATGTTCATATTTTTCCCTAGGGAAGAGCATCCATTAAAAATAACTTTTTCTAATATTTTCAAAAATTCTTGATAAACATAATTTATTAATTTTTGGATACTATTTTTAATTTGAAACATTTTATAATTTCACTTATCACATATTGAGATGATAAATTCAACAAGGCTATACCCCTTGTTATGTAAATGTTTGTTCTGTTAAACTTTCAATTTTCAAGGCCCTTGTGGTAGGGCTATTTAAGATGTTTTTTTCTGATAGGACATGAAAACATGCTTAATTTGGTGAATGTCAAATGAATGGCAAAGATGTTAAGAGGTATAAAATTTAAGAAGTTGAATATTATCAAAAACTTTTTATCTCAGTAATATACTATTCAAAACTAGGTCTTATTTACCAGCTAATTTTTCCCAGATGTTTATCCTTTAAAAAAGGAGTCTTCATGGCTTCAAAAGACAGATAGTTGGAATTCTCTACATTAAATAATTCCTATATCAACCTAGACACAAAAGTTGAGATTGATTAAATGAGTAACACCAAATCATAGCAAGGCTATGGCAAAGACTAGAATTAAATTATTCTAATACTTCCTATCTCAATTTCACACTTTCCAGGAGAACCAAACTTTCTTAATTATTTAGTCTGTGCTTAGAAAGCAACATATCTTTGTTCATTACTCAGGTCAATTTAGTTGTTTAATTATATATGTATATATAAATATATATATATATATAAGTATGCATATAGTTTCCCTGCAGAACTCTCTTGAAACCAGGTCACCAGGACTGAGTGATATTCAAGATGTGAAATTTCATGATATAGTCTCATTCCTTAACATCCTGCCTAGTATATAATACATATTTAACTAAAGGTATATTTTTATTTGAAAAAGGGGTGGAATTTATTTTGTTCTATTCCTTTGTAAAAGGAAATAAAATGAGAGATTCCTTGTGAGCAACCTGTTCAGTAAACAATGCACTGTTCTATCCAGAAACACATAAAGTGGACTACTTTAAGCTGATAGGAACCATGATCCTATAAAAGGAGATGTCCTCTTAAAACTCCAAGATTAATTTTATTTGTTCTAATTATAATTAAAAATAATCAATTCACAAGAGTGGAAGCTTTATTACATATTTATTTTATAGTCCCAGGCACTACTTATTAAGCAGTCCATTTTGCAGTGCCATCAAAAAAGTCCTAAGTTAGATATGTACATAGTTGCTTTGTGTTAAACAATGTTGGCATTTTAGATCTATAATTTGGGGTTGAGAATTAATTCATTTAAATGATAGTTTAAAAATCCAATAGTCATTTCCTTAAAATAAATATGAACAAGAAAACAAACTCAGGCATTTTATTTCATGTCTTCTGTGGGTTCCATGATAAAGTAGTTATGAAATCAGTAATTAATCACCTCTAGAGAACAATAAGGGTATTGTAATTCTGGAAAATAATGTATTCTGCTTAAATGGTTGGATAATAACCAACTGAGCTTAACACAAACATTGAGATAATAAAGATGAGAAAATGAAAATAAAGCATGATCTTATGGAAAAGCAAAGACAAAGTAAATTAATATGCAAATATGCAAATTAGTGCATGTGATTCCTGGATGAATATTAAAATTGAACACATATTGCTACAGAAGTTTCAGCTGGGTTTCCTTGTAGGTCCATAGACATAGAATATTTTGATAAGATTATGAGATTGAAAACCTTTATTCTAATGTCATGTATTCATTTGAACAGGGAAATTACAAATTTGTGTGATATATAGAGTGAAGACAATATGTTGTTACTATTACTTTTTTTGTTTATATTCCACATAAATTATGTTCCATTGAAAGATTTTATCTCCAGTGATGACTCTTAGGCTTATTGGTCAGTAAGTAGAAAGAGAATCCAACTTCCAAAGCAATGAAAAATATGAAAACCTTGATAAGAAAAAAATGGATTCCCCAAATTCAAATTAAACCCTCATTTTACATATAAAAATTCAGACTAGATGAGGACAAATTCAGGTTATAAAACAGAACTAAGAGCAAGCTGGATTTTCTAATCTCAAATTATCAAACAAAAGAATATTTAATGAGTTTGAAGGCAGGTGATGAAATGTGAGTTCTGATGATTCTGTACCTTCTGCACCTCAATTATTGTTAGCAGGAGATGGTAAAGCCAAAAACAGAGGATTTCTTGAGGAGTTTTTGTCTGGACCTCATGGCAACGAGAGGAAACCCCATAGTCATGTACTCCCAAAGAAACCTGAGGAGATCATATTATTAGGTAGAGAGTAAGCTCATATCTGCATTTTCAAGTCACATAGGTGCCAATGAATGTGAAAAGAATATGCACATATCAAGGAATGTCCAGGTTTCCTGTTACTGGGGAAGGAAAAAAAGTCAGAAAGAAGGGAAGATCAGTAGTGGGTGAGAAATTTAGGGACTATATATGATGAGTAAGAAGTGAACCTGTGACCCAAGTGGCAGGACAGATCTATGGACAGTGGATTGGGTGAGAGTGGAGGTAGGATTGACTAGGCACCTAGTACTCTTAAGCATCAAGTTGAGACCTTCTTGGCACAGAGGACCAGAGGTCCTTAGTTGAGGAGACAAATCTCTTTGAGGTCATTATACTTAGTCTTTGGGCAGAAAAGCCTTCAGGGTGACTGACATCCAGAAAGAAGGATCACTGACAGAGACATCAGAACAGGAATACGACAGGACAAACACTTGTACCTGTTAACAAAATTCCTCTCTTCATCTTTGATATGAGCTTCTGAAAGCTTCCCTTCTTCATACACTCAGACACCATCTTGAAGAGTAGCAGTGTATAAGAAAGAAGGTCTGAAGGAGTAGGGGTTTATCCAAAAAGGTAATGTATCATAAGCTATTGGAACTGAATGACTAATTTTTTTTCACATTTTCAAGATGGAAATTCAAAAGACGAGCAAGTCACCTAAGGTCAAAGAGGTTATCACTTCTTAAACTGCTGCAGATACATTTGGCACTCACAAACCAAGTGTAATACCCAGCCTGTAGCTTTGATGTAAATAAGCCGGTGTGGAGTTAAGCACAGCACCCAGGGGAGTTCATTTTATGCCATAGACAGAACAACTGATCTAAAAGTTATGGAGCTTTTATGGGAACTTCTATGCTCAAATGTCCTTGCAAACATGGTACCCAGAAACTCCATGGTAAATGATCTGAATTCTGGTCTCAATTGGGGTTGGAAATAGGCCGACCTTATACATAAATTTAGAGTAATAAGTTGATTTATGCAACACCGAAAAACTGGTAATAAAATGTCTGATTAAAAGAGGGAGAGAAAGAGAGAGAGGGAGAAGAGAGAAGAGAAGAGAAAAAGCAATTAAAAACAGTATTAAATAGATGGATTTCTCTTTCCAGAAACATGGGGTAAATAGACTTTTCCCTATTACTCCTCCTAAGTACAAACCCTGAAAATTACAGGTAAAACAAACATAATAAGCCTTTGGAAGTTGGGAAGAATGTTAAAAAGCCAGGGACCTCAGAACCAGGAGAACAACATGGCAGTGAGTTTCCTCATTTTTTTGCCTCATATATCACCACATAGAACTGAAAAAACAAACAAAAAAAACCAAATTCCAGTAGGTACAGATAAAAAGCCCTAACAAGAGCCTCCATTCTCTACCCAAAGGACTAGAAAGGGGCCAAGAGGATCAAGAAAGTGACAATTATGTACATATAATGTACTACTTAGAGCAACCAGTAAAAAAGCCATACAAATGTACACACTGAAACACACTACAGATAAATCAAAATGGAATTATAAAACTGTGTAAACAACTCAAAGGAAGGCAGGAAAACAAACCAAAAAAAAAAAAAAAGTGATAAGCAAATAAAAAATAAATCGTCTGACTTAAATTCTAAAATCTCAATAATTACATGTGAATGGCTTAAATATACCAATTAAAAGAGATATTACCTGAGTAGATTATAAACAAACAAACAAAAAATGTGATTATTATAACCTATATACTGTGCACAAGGAACCTATTTTAACTATAATGGAATAGGTAGGTTGAAACTAAAAGAATGGAAAATATTAATCTAAAAAATCAGAAATGGCTATATTGATGAAGTATATTTCAGAGCAAAAAAAAAAAAAGTGAGATAGAGACATTATGCAAAAAGTTATTTCACCAGTAAGACAAAGTAACCCTAGCTGTATATACACCAAAAAATAGACCTACAAAATAGGTGAAACAAAACTGACAACTGAAAGAGGAAATAGACAAATCTACCATTGTAGTTGAAGACATCAATATCCCTTTCTTAGAAATAGATAGAAAACTAGATATAAAATCAGCAGAGATATACAAGAACTAAACATACCATCAACCAACAAGATCTAATCAAAGTTTACAGAAAATTCCATCCAAAAGGAGACTACAGTCTTTTCAAGTTCCATGGAATATATATCAAGATAGCCTATATCCTGAGCCACTAAACAATCATTGGCA
The DNA here is from genome assembly GCF_028023285.1 of Balaenoptera ricei. NCBI lineage: Eukaryota > Metazoa > Chordata > Mammalia > Artiodactyla > Balaenopteridae > Balaenoptera > Balaenoptera ricei. The sequence goes on along the minus strand of NC_082651.1, from coordinate 17,982,781 downwards.
GTTTCTAAAGGATTAAAATAATACAGACTGTGATTTTCAATCACAGTGAAATCAGACTAGAAATCAATAACATAAAAATAACAGGAAAGTTTCCAAACCCTTGTGAACTAAATAACACACTTCTAAATAATCCCCAGCTCAAAGAAGAAGTCGCAAGGGAAGTCAAGATTTATATTGAACTGAATGAAAGTGAAAATACAATATACAAAGTAGGATGGACACAATTAAGGTAGTGTTGAAAGGGAAACTTAAAGTAATATATGTATGTGTTAGCATAGAGAAACTGTCACAATATAAATAATCTAGTCTCCCACCACAAAAACCTAGAAAAAAATGAAGCAAACTAAACCCCAAGTGAGCAATAAAAGGGATATCAAAATGATAAAAGTGGAATATATAAAGAACTCACAGAATATAAATTAAAAAACAAACAATCCAATTAGAAAATGGGCAAAAGACATGAATCAGTAGTGATCAGGAAAATATTATTGATATGTGCAACAACCTGGATGTATCTCCAGACAATAAAGTTAAGTGAAAGAATCTAATCCATTAAGGTTATATACTGCATGCTTCCGCTTACATAACATATATTTTTTTACATCTTTATTGGACTATAATTGCTTTACAATATTGTGTTAGTTTCTGCTGTACAACAAAGTGAATCAGCTATATGTATACATATATCCCCATATCTCTTCCCTCTTGAGCCTCCCTCCTACCCTCCCTATTCCACCCCTCTAGGTCATCACAAAGCATGGAGCTGATCTCCCTGTGCTAAAAAAATTAGAATAGGTGAACAGATAAGTGATTTCAAGGCATTCAGACAAAGGTTGGGGGATGGGACTGAATACAGCTACAAAATAATAGTATGAAGAATTCTTGTTGTGATGAAAGTGTTCCGTAACCTTTATCTAAGTCCTCTTTCAACTCTAAAAATTCTCAAATAATAAAAGTGAATAGGGTTCATTGTTGCCATGAAATACAGGTAACTATACAGTGATTGAGATGATAAATTAATCGTCTGATATTCCATTTGATTGTGGATGTAACTACAAGATCTTTAGATTCAATACCACTAAACATAGCTACCTGAAATAAAGAAAATTCACAAATATGTTGCAAGTGGAAAATACAGATAACCGTGAGACACTGTAAGACCAGTAGTCACTGAATAAGAAGATCTGTGGTATCAGAAATCTTCTCAACAGCGGACACACGGTCAGGGACAAAGCATAGCATATAAGTAAAAGTTGTTAAATGAAAATGAGAATTTATTTTATTTTGAAATACCTGTGGTTTAAAATATGTATTTTTTTTCTGGAAAAAAAAATCCTTATTATCTGATCTTACGGCTCTTAGTTCATGAGAAAGTTGATTTTGTTACTATGAGATATTGAACAAGAGGAAAAGGATTTTTCGTGTTTATTAGAACTCCTCATTTTTCTACCATTGTCACTCCCCATAAAAAGGTTTGGTGAAAGGTCATTTGAACAAAAGAAAAGGATAATTTCTCTCTGCACCAAATATATGTGCAAAGCAAAACACTTTGCTTGAATACTTAACTACAAATATTTAGCTGAAAAATGTAGCAAAAATAAGCTGCTTTACTGTACAAGTTAATAACCAATCATTCATAGGTAGATAGATGGATAGATAGATAAATAGATAGATAGGATCAAACCTCCTTCAATACTGGATCACAAAGAAAGAGAATTGGGAGAGAGAGTCTTTATACCAACTAATATTAGAAAGAGATCAATATCGGGCAGTATGTTTCCTTCCTGGTAGGTTAGAGGACCACGGAAGAATTTAAAGATAAGCTAGCCTGAACTTAAAGCAGTTTCTAAAATATGAGACAGGAACAAAATATTTATCAAAGAGAGTGTGATACAACATGACCTCACTGAAAATCAATCAACCATTCATGCAACAAACATCCCTGAACTCATAACTTCCTGGCACAGGGCTAGGTATGCTGGATATAAATGACTATAATCTGAGTTCCTATGGAACTGGAGTCTTGACATGTCTCCACTCCTGTTCTTCTGGGGACATGTGTTCTTTCCTGATCATAAAGACAGGTTCCTGATTTTTTTCACCTTGAGGCAGGGAACTATAATTAATGGATTTTTGTTTGGGTTTCATTTCCTGAATCTTAAAGTATTAAAAATGCCATTAAATCTGGTGTAAGTTGAATGGTGAGGAAATTGATGGTAGTAAGGAAGTTTGGGAGTAAGGATTAAATGTTATAATTTATTTGGTAAAAATTTGAGTTTTTAACTGGATAACTAGTTGATCAACTGTGTGTCCTAAAAGAGTGACGGCAAAAGTTCAGACTACACCCAATCTTCTGGAATGCCTACTATGTTGTACATGCTCTCGGAGAGTTTCATGTGCAATGCAACCTTTGAAAAAGTATTATTGCTTCCACTTTTGGAAGAATCGGATGTTCAATGAATTCATATTACTTTACCAAATAAAATGCACTAAATAATGGTAGAGCTGTCAAACCCCTGCCTTTGTGATTCAAATAAAAAACACCAGGACTACTTTTAAGAAAGGCCCAAAATATCCAAGAGATTTTCCAAAATTTCAGAATAAATAGGAAGAAGTTTGTAGTAAGTCTTTGGTGGTGGGATATAAACTAATAAAGCAATCTTTCCATGATTTAGGGGGGAGGATAGTTGATTAATTAAATATTGGATTTAAGTGTGAAGGAGCAGGAACAGTTAAGGATAGTCACAAGCTCTATAATTTGGAAGACTGGGGAGTAAATGAAGGAATACAGAAGAAACATTTTTAGCAAATATAAAAATAAAAGAGCAATTTGGGAAAGAATGAGTGGCCTATAGAAGAGTCAGTTGGAGATCATTTATGTTTGTTAAGTCCGTGTTGCTGAATGCTGTGATAATTACAAATCACTTGAGGAATTAATCTCACTCAGACTCAAAAACAGCAAAACCCTAATTGATAGAATATCTGTTGTTTACTGTATTGATTAGCCAGTGGGGTTTTACAATTCTCTCATCTTCAGCAGCCTGGTTTCTGTGCTCTAGGTGTCTGAAAATAAGCAGAAAGCCAGTTTAAATAATAACATTGTAGCCCTCCTACTTAGATGGTTTACTTAGCAGATTCATCAGCTTAGCTTATCTTTAAGCCTGTAGCCCAAGTAACTAAATCCTCTAAAAATTCATCAATTTGATTGCTCTGGATGCTTTTACCTTCCTAGCCTGGACTTGAAATGTCATGTAGTTTCATCACTTTCCTTTGAGGCCCAGAGTCCCTCCTTGAAGGTTGGTTTATTTCTCCCCAATATTTTACTCATACTTGTTTGGAGCCCTCATTTCAACACATGCCCACTTATTTTTAAGATATAGTATTGATCAGGGAAACATGTATATTTATGAGGAAAAGTTCCAGAAGTTGATAAGCAACATGCATTTTGTTTTTCAGAAGACAGGTAGTGTTACCAAGCAAGAGCTTAAGTGCCTACAGTTCAGAAAGTCAAACTCTTGCTTGCAACAAAGTAAGGGTTTATTTGCAGGGCAACAAGAAAGGAGAATGGGAAACTCTTGCTCAGAAGACCAGAACTCCCCAATGGCTTTCAGGCAAGGGTTTTAAAGACAGTGTTAGGGGAGAGGTTGTAGCATGCTTGATCAGCTTCTTGACCGTATTCCGATTGGTTGGTTGTGAGGTAACAGGGTGATGTTTCTGGAATTTCAACCTTCTGGTTCCAACCAGTCTGAAGTCTATGTGCTTGTGCTCAGCATGTTGACCTGGGCGGGGTGGGGGAGGGAGGGGCCTAGTTTCTGCAGAAAAACTCAAAGATATGCATCAGATTGTTATCTATATCCCATCAGGAGGAACTAAGAATCCGGTGATTCTATTGTCCTGATAATTAACTGCTTGAGCTTGCTCTTGGGGAATTCCGGGAAGGCCTAGGAGACTAAAGACTTTTTTTTTTTTTCTACAAACAAGAAACAGGGGTCAATGAGAGGCTTTTGTACCTTGGAAGGCCTCACAGGGAACTTCTTGGTTTCAATCCACCTTTTCTTTGATATTCATCAATCCCGAGGAGAACAGGGACAGGACAAGAATGAGAATAAAGTTTTGGATGGAGAGACTAATCATGAACTCAGCAGGGGAACTCAGCTTTAGGGGTCTCAGTAACACAATTTACATCTGGTGGAACAAGTCATGAGAGGATATTCAAACGTGGAAAAAAAAATACAAGACTCAAAAAAACTAACTCAAAATCCACAGTTAGAAACTGCTCTGTAAAATTATTACTAGACAATTTTTACATTCAAGTGGCAAAAATATATCTTGAATATTGTAATTGTTATATCCCTACTTAACTAAAATTTTTGAATTGTTTAACAATGTGATTCTTTTTTCATTATTGAATCACCTATAGGATGTGAGCCTTCACACCCCACGAGAGAGAAGAAAAGAGAAAACACAAGAGATAAAAAGAGAGATTCTTTCATTACTATTTGGCATTTATGTTCCTATATTTTTAATCTAGTCCACTAAGATAATTCAACAAAATCCTATTAAAAATGTTCATGTGTTTGTTTGCCCAGAATGGCTATAAATACATCAAGCCAGTGGGAAACAATTTTATTTTTATTAGCAGTATCTTATATTTTTCATTGTAATATTTTCAATCATTCAATTTTATCATCTTATGTTATACTATGGTGTATTCTGTGGTCCTGTATATTTCTTCTATCAGTCCCAATATAGATAGGCACTAAGTTATTAGCCATGTCTTCTATGGATTAGAACAATGAATCCTCACTTTAAAAAGCAATTACATAATTTGGATAGGTTATCATGTTTGCTTGCCAATATCAAAATAATATGGATGCAGGGAGAAACTTAACAAAGGAGAAGAGTATCCCCAAGAAAGTTAAATACAGATAGGTAAATTTTAATTACTATTATACAAATGGAGTAGGGACTAGGAGTTTTCAGTTGTGTCATAAAGGAAAGCAAAATCTCTATCTCCTGGGGAAGAAGTAGGTGTGCTTTGGAATTCATCAAATCTGGATCTTAATTCTGGATGTGCTGCTTTCTACTTGTGTGACCTTAGACATGAAACTTAATCTCCGTGAATCTCAATTTCACTCAGTAAAATTGGGATAATTATATATATTTGCTCAAGTCAATATAAAGATTAAAAATAAATATATATGTAAATATATATATATATATATATATATATTAAAAATAAATGCTTAACTTAGTACCTGGCTTAACTCATTACCTGGCTTAAAGTGCTTAATAAGTAGATATTTCATATAATTTTTTTTTTCCAGGAATGATGTTTTTATATGTAGGTGTGGAAAAGTAGAAAGATAACCAATGAATGGATAATGTAAACTGGGTAGGATATGGGAGGAGAGACTAATGGAAACTGAGAAAACAAGCTCCACCCATCTCACAGTGTTACCTGGGGCTGGGCTTGCCTGAAGAAATTCTAACTGTATCTTTCCAAAAAGTTCCTAGTGTAGTGATTCAATTTTGGTCATTTATAGAAAAATATCTTTTTTTTCACACTGTTAATATTCAGATAACTGGAAATGGGAATAAGCTGACTTCAACTTTCTATCCTAATAGCCATACTAAACTCTTATGAAAATAAAGGATGAACAAAGGAAGAAAGGATAAAATAACTGCAGTTTCTTGCTCTGGCTCAATTGAACTCTAACCTGACCTCTTTATCATCATAATTAGAATCATTGTTTCACTGCTTTGTTCTTCAATGAAGGTTCTGTAGATAAGAATAGAGTTCAGTGTTATTCCTTCATTATTCCCACATGCTGAATGAATTTAGATGCACAACGTTAGTGTCTAGGGTAAGTAGTCTCTGAGATTCCCTACCCCTATCTTCGTTCCTCTGCCAAGGTTGAGGAATGGTCAGAGGAAAAGGCATTCTACCGAGGTGCAGTGTATGTGAGTAAAATTTTAATGTAAGAATTACAGTGATTCAAGTTTTAGCCTGAATAAGGTTTTATACCCTATTAATGATCTTCTTTCTTGAAAAATTTTTGAAGTATGGACTAGAGGGCAGTTCTTTTTTGGGAAATATCCCAGTCTGAAAATGTCCAAGGTGAGTAGTTTTGTTTTGATGCCTTAATAAAATGATGTTTCCTCATACTGAATCATTTACTGTCACTTAATGGCCTAGTCGGTTCTTACCATATGGTGGTAAGTTGCAGAGGATAATAGATTAGGTCCTGGCTAAGTAGGGAACTTGGTATCTGGTCCTACCTCTAAACTGAGAAAAATAAATACTTCACTTGACCTGCACAGTAGATCTCAACTTGGCCAGCATGTGGAGGTTTATAATAATACCTATTCCTGGCTCCTACTCCACACAAGTCAATTAAATCAGAGTTTATGTGTGTGGAGCCCAAATACGGGTATACTTTTTATAAAAATATCTTAGGTTATTTTAATATGTAGTCAAGTTGGAGAACCCTTGCCTTATAGTCTTAAGTCATTCAAGTTGTACTCTAGAATTTAGGGCTCAATCTAATGTAGGGCTAGTAGAATGCTCATTTTATGCCTCTGTGCTCATTTCTCTGTTGTAGCTTTTAGAAGAGTGAATGAGTCATTTGTAGATGAGATTTAAGATTGCAGGTTCCTGAGTTCTGGTGACTTCTCTCCACACTTCACATGGTATATCCTTCAGAGTTCAAGCCACAAAGCAGAACAAATAGAATATACACACACACACGCACACACACACATATATTTTTTATATTTATATAACTTAACTGCTTAGAAACACTTGTCTTTTTCATAATTGGATCACTCACAAGGTGTAAGCCTTCATGTGCAGGAGAGAAAAAAAAGGAAAAGAAAAAAGAGAGAAATTTATAGTTATATAATCTATACATGCATGTATAATATATATTTACTTTATTTACATATTTATTGTATATAAAAATTAAAACAAATTATTTATGTATTTATAATATATAAAATAAAATATATATTTATTTTTGTAAGAAATTATGGGAGCTGGCTAAGCAGTCATAAGACTGTCCTCACATAACTAATATTGTAATCCAGATTCCACAGACAGGCAGGAAGGGAAGATTATGTGCAGCCTGGACCCCCATGAGCATGAGCAGGAACCCTAACAATTCTTGATGCCTCTGACCTAATAAGTTATCCTGCAGAAGTCGGAAATCTCTGTCACGGAGCTAAACACACATACACACCTGGCTCAAGATCAGTTACTTCTCTCAAAATCAACTAATCCACGATTTGAATTACATCTGCAAAATACCTTTATAGTAGCATCTATACTATACCAGTGTTTGATTGAATCACTAGGAGACAAAATGACATGCTACAAAATGGCTGCTGCCTTCCACTGCCCACCTAATCTCAGGAAAGAATCTCCTTCGTGGTCCACTCCACAAAAAATACTAGGAAGGGAATTCTGGGGAATATATTTCAGCCTAACCAAGTCGACATATCACAAAGCCATCCTTCATGGCTTTCATGACTCAATAGAGTGTTCTAAACATTTTGGGTATGAAAGAAATCTCAGGTTTAGCTTCATAGCTACTCAAGAAATATCTATACACCAGAGTACTTAGACTGTACAGCTGGTATTTGGAAGCATTGCTTCAGATGTAATGAGTGCTACCTTTCTAAAGAGAAGCACCTCAGATTGAAGCTTTATGTCTCCCTTAACCCTTGCTTTCCTGTCTATATTCTTTGTGTCTTCCAAGTTTCATACAGGTAATTAATAGAAGTATCAGAACTCAAAATAGCCTCTTGAGACTTTGTTTCATTCTCTTTATGCTTCTATCACTAGTATAAAGAAATCAAAATGCTATTGATTTGTTAGAACCTTTATACAGGCATCCCAGAACTCCTGTGATGTGCTTAACTCCACTGATAGGAGAGACCTGGTTTTTTTGAAGCATGTTCAAATTGCTTGTGGGATTGAATTGATTGTGCAATAATTTGTTCAATTACTCATTCATTGACCTGCAAAGAATCACTCTAGTTAGCCAAGTAGATATGACGCCCACTCTCATTAATTACTGTAAATAAATCCAGTTTCTGTTTAAAATAGTCATAAAGAGGAGGATTCAGCAAAAAATGACAGAAAGTAAAGAGCTGTTTGGAAGGACATCATTCACTCTCTCCCACTAATATGGTAGCTTGAATTGCAATTGCACATGGCTAGTGAATGTGTTGTAAAGATAGGGCTACTTATATGTCCTCAGAATAGACTGATCCTAACCAAATTCACAAAATGACATTTTATTTTCCTTTAGTGCCCCAAATCTACCCTTTAGACAAAACTTGCAAAAAATGTTTCAAATACATTCTGGTGGATAGTAGCTTACTATCTTCTCCCATCTTCTCTCTTTTCAAAACTGTTTTGAATCTGTATGAATATGTTCCAACTCAGTTTGAATATATTTAAAATTTTATATCTTAGAAGAACCTGTTTTAAGGTGGACAAAATACCTACTGGGATTAAATAAAATAAAATAAAATTTTCATGATGGAATTTAAAGCATAATTAGTAAGTAGAAACAAAAACAATTTGCTAGGCAGAACACATTTAAACTCATTATGCAGGCATTTATATACTGAGACTCTAAGAATGCCTAAAATTTATTAAATTCTTCTAACGGCTCATGTAAGTATTGATAGGAGGTATGTACCACTGGATTTAGCAGACAGGGCAGTGGGATAGATAAAACATTGGAAAAGTCATTAACATATATTTAAATTTTGCCCCAGAGTTGTATGACCTGAGATAATTCATCTTAAACTCAAATACTCACATATCTGAACTTAAAATATGACATTTTCTTTTCCTCTTTTTGTGTGTGTACTTCATAACATTTCTGTTAGACTCAAAAACCCAAATGCAATAGTATATTGGAAAGAGCTATGGATATTACATTATACTGTATTTTAACGGTATAATGTCACATTTAAAATCCTCTATATTATAAACAGGAGAATAAAATCCCCAAAAATGTGTACAAACATAGTGTATGATTTAATTTATGTATTGTACTTTTGCTACATCTTGCATAATCAATAAAAATGTTCCATTGATTATTGTCCTTAATTGTCTTAATGCGAATCTATAAACTAGAAGCAACATGAGTTCCACAGACAGGTTCTGTGTCTGTGATTGCATTGTTTTAAAAGACAGTGCAATTTGCAAGGACTTAAACTCAGTGCAATATAAGCAGCTTGGCCCCTAGTTTCTTACAACAACCAGCTGCCTTTAGAGTATGTGAAGTTGCCATCTCTACCCTAAGGGAGTGATACATTTTAAAAGAATGAAAATAAACCTAACTTCAAAGTCGAACATAGCACTCTATTATAGTTACTGACATAATCATGCAAACGTATCTCCTTTTTTTTCTAAGGCTATACTAAAATTATGCAAAAAAATTAAAAGGTATAAATCCAAAATGATAAGAAAACATGATGAGGTCATTAACTACTAAGCATTCAACAAATTTCTACATCAAGAGAGAATAAATGGAAGAATAGTTGATAAATCTATGGAGAAGAAGCTGTATCCTTAATCATGTGACATGAAGGATCAGAGCCAATGAAAGAGGTGGTCAGCACAGCAGAAACCTTGGAAAGTTGTGATGTGCTGGGTTCCAAGGAGGTGAACGTGAGACCTGGGGTCAAAAGGACAGGTTAATTAAAGATTTGGGTATGTAAATGTCTACCAATCCTTTTCTACACCTGTGTGGGCTTCTGGGCAAGGAAACCTGTGGTAAAATCTTCCATTCAACAAGTTCTAGAGAACTCTGTTAACTTCTAACAGATTAATTTTAAAACACACCCACACATGCACAAAAATGAAAATATGCAGAAATATGTTAGAATATACTGATTGGAAGCATTCTTGCACATCTAACACATAGTCAATAAAAGAGAAGAAGAGATAAAGAAGAAAAAATCAAAAGAAAATGGTATTAAGTTCATCTGAAATACATTTTTTCATTTAAAGTTAGTAATACAAATTAATGCTGTGTGTGAATGTCCTTGCTCACAGGTACCTGCATGAAAACAAACCAAGTCAAGGAAAAAATGTAAAAAACCTAAAATAAGTAACCATTAGGATAATCAAAGCCATTAGACCAGAAGGGGAAATGTATGATTCTGTTATCTATATGGTTCTCTTCAAGGAAAACAGAAATTTCCAGGTGAATAAAACATATATAGAACATCAATCTCATGGCCTTCATACTCTCTGACATTGTAGAATTAAGAAAACACCTGTCAGAGCCTTCTTGAGGGCCTGCATTATTGAATTTATTCCCTTATTTATTTATTCATCTAACTATTTATCCAACAAATAGTTAAAGGGAGTGTCTTCTCTGCCAGGAACTGTGCTAAGCAATGGGAAATGAGCAAAAGATGGACGTGATTGGTCAACATTGACTGAGTTCCGTACACTGATGCTAACATAGTGGGGAGAAGAACAAAGAGAAGTATGAGTGTCCTTGGGCCCACAGTCCAGACAGATTCATAACAGCTGATTGGTGTTGCATGAATTCATATCAACAAACGTTTGTTTAGGGATCTCTGTACGGACTTTGTGTCTGAGCCTATAAAGTACCTAAAGATTGACAGTTGTGTTCTCTGAGATCTCTTCCATCTTGTTTCTTTCACAAAAAGTTGCTAACCAGAAATATTTAAACATGTTCAAGTCTCTCCCATCTTAAAACAAAGGAGTTTAAGCAGGCAAACGTTGAAACAACCAAAAAAACACATACAACTTGCTCAGTTCTTTTTTATTTTGGTGGGGAATGGGGTTGGAGGTCGTAATGTTTTTTCCCCTCCCTTCAAAGACAAACTTTTCCAAAAAATGTTTTTCTACACTTAGTTTTCATTTTTTCACCTCCTATCTTTTATTCCTTACTCAATCTACCATCATTCCCCTTTGGCCCCAGGTGTGACGAACACAAGTACTCTTGCTAAAGTCACCACGTAACTATACGTTGCTAAACCCCAGAAGTACCTCAAATATATCTTATTAATCATTTCTTAAAATTTTCTTTCTTTGTCTTCCATGATATTGAAGCCTCTTTCTCCTGCTCTGGAAGCTCTTTCTCAGTCTGTGTCTCATTATTCTCTACCATGATGGTGAATAATGGAATTTCCAAGCTTCATTTCTATGATTCTTTGTTTTTCTCCCTAGGCCACCTTATCTATGCCTATGGTGCAGATTACTCAACACTGATAACTTCTAAACTATTATTTCCTGCACAAACATCTTTCTGACCTAAAAAGTAATATATTATATATAACCTGATAAAATATTTCATTCAGACGCTTCAAGAATACTTCAAAAGAAGAGTCCCCAAACTGAATTCATGCTTTCTCCAAGCCTCTCTTCTCCTCTCTGTCTATTTTCATAATCAGCACAAACATTCATCCAAATGCCCAAACTGAAAACCTGAATTATCCTTGAAACTTCTTTTTCCCTCCCTACTCACATATAACTCATAACAAAGGCCTATTAATTTTGCCTCATAGAAGTATTTTGAATGTGTCCACTTCCCTCCTTCTCCATTGAGACCACTTTTATATAGAGTAATAACTGTATTACTGGCATCACCATCCAATTACATATCATGAAAATTTATTATCCATTTTGTAGCCAGAAAGGGCATATGCATGTGGAAATTTCATTGTCATTTTACTGCTTAAAATAGTTAAATACTGCTTAAAATAGTTAAATAGTTTCCCAAATTCCTAAACAATGCCTACGACTTTGCTCTATGAATCTTTGTGATCATGGGGAGCTTATCAAGGATTTGTAAGCTTTTGTTTATCATCTCTCTGTGTGCTTCACACATTCAACACGTAATTTTTGAATTTCTGCTACATAAAGGGCATTGTGCTATGCACTAAAACATTGCTGAAAATGAAAAAGCCCTCATGAAAATTATCTTCTCAGGTGGGAGACTGGCGGGGGTGTGGGTGGAGATGTCACTTTTGTAATTGTAATAGAGAAAAATGCCATGGAAATAAATTCACTTTACTTGCTCTCAGGAGACATCAGTGGCTGGCATAAGTGTGGTTCCTCAGAACAGGGAAAATACACTGAGTCAATGTGAAAGGAGAATTCCCCTTAGGCCTAGACAAAGGCACACTTAAGTTCCCAGAATAGATCCTTCATTCTTATGGGCCCAGTTTGGCTCCCAAAATAGGATACATTTTCCAGTGAGACTGAGGTTGCACCAAGCCCATCTTGCCACACCACTTTTATAGTTCCTAGAAAGAGAATGCAAATAAGACAACATAATTTTAGAAAGAAGGAGTTTAAGAACTAGATTCTAAAGTAAATATGTATGCCCTGCAGACACAACAATGTTTAATATGTTTCTCTTTCACAATCAAACTCTGTCCTATTAATGCCCAATATTTTTCTAATATTTGAATCATGTCAGAGCTCCTCCTTGGCAGATATAAGGGAGTATGGAGTGGATAAAAGAATACATTACATAAAAATATAAGAAAGATAGAAGGAACATCGTCATCAATATGGAGATAAGCCCACACATGGAAAACTAAGAGAAATGGGAAACTATGTAATATATGACATATTTGGAATAGAGATAAAGAGATTTTGTTAAAAATAAAGATCGACATGTACTTAGAAACAAGATCATAATTTTTCTGAATAGCACATAAGGAAACATGGATTTTAGTCAAAAGGCAGTTAAGAGGTTTATAATTTTTTAAAAGAATGTAATAAGATAAAATGTAGGAAAACTGTTCTAAACTCAGAAAATTAATATTTGTATTAGAGACCCAATTGACTACTTTATATTAAAAACTATTAAGTTCCATTAGGGCAGTCCAGAAGCCAAGTTTCAGATTAGGAAAAGATTTTGTAAGTAGAAGAATGTGAAATGGTAGAGCATTCTATCAGGCTACTCATCATAATTTCTCAATTTTACTGCTGGCTGCACAAGCCTTTCTTCCCCAAGCATATCTCGAAAAGGACTTCTCAGTTTTACCAATCTAACTCTACTTCTTACTCTCTGGACATATTCTAGTCTGGACATATTCTAGTCATCTCTATATTTGTATTTGGACATATTCTAGTCTGGACATATTCTAGTCATCTCTATATTTGTATTTTTAATTTTTAAATTTTCATTGTTTTCCATTTTATAATTATTATAGTTGACTTACAAGATTATACTAGGTTCAAGTGTATAGCATAGGGATTCAATGTTTTTATAGATTATACTTCATAAAAAATTATCATAAATAATATCTGTATTCCCTGCATTGTACATTACATCCTTGTATCTTATTTATTTTATACTTAATAGTTTGTATCTCTTAATCCCCTTCACCTACCTTACCATCCCTCCACCTGCTCCCTGCTGGTAACTGCTAGTTTGTATCTGTGAGTCTGTTTCTGTTTTGTTATATTCATTCATTTGTTTTATTTTTTAGATACAACATAAAAGTGAAAACATACACATATTTGTCTTTCTCTGTCTAACTTATTTCACTAAGCATAATACACTCCATGTCCATCCATGTTGCTGCAAATGGCAAAAGTTTAATTGTTTTCTATGACAGAGTTATAATATATATAAATATAAATATATATATATACACATATATAGATATATACACACATATATATGTGTGTGTGTATATATATATATATAATTTTCTTTATCCATTCATCTGTTTCTGGATAATTAAGTTGCTTTCATATCTTGGTTATTGTAAATAAAGTCCCCTATGAACATTGGGGTGCATATATCTTTTCAAATTAGTGTTTGCATTTTCTTCAGATATATGCAAAGAAATGGAATTCCTGGACCATATGGTAGTTCTATTTTTTTCAGAACCTCCATACAGTTTTCCATAGTAGCTGCTCCAATTCACATTCTCACCAAGAGTATACTAGGGGTCCATTTTCTCCTCATCCTCACCAATATTTGTTACTTCATTTTTTGGATGATAGCCATTCTGACAGGTATGAGGTGATATCTCATTGTGGTTTTGATTTACATTTCCTTGATAATTAGTGATGTTGAGCATCTTTTTATGTGTCTGTTGGCCACCTGTCTATCTTCCTTGGAAAAATGCCCATTTTTAAATCTGATTGTTTGTTTTTTTGATACTGAGTTTTTTGAGTTTCTTATATATTTTGTGGTATCAGTTGTAACTTCACCACTTCCATTTTTAATTTTGTTCATGTGGACCCTCTCTGTCTCTTTTTTAATGAGCCTGGCTATAGGTTTGTCACTTTTGTTTATCTTTTCAAAAAACCAAGTCTTAGTTTCATTGATCTTTTCTTTTTGGGGGAGGGGGTTACCATTTTAGTTATTTCCACTCTGATCTTTTTATTTCCTCCCTTCAGCTATGTTTGAGCTTTTATCATAATTTCTCTAATTCATTTAGGTGGAAAGTTAGGTTGCTTATTTGCAATTTTTCTTGTTTCTTGAGGTAGGCCTGTGTTGCTGTAAACTTCCCTTTTAGAACTGCTATTGCTGTGTCCCATAGATTTTGTAAAGTTGTGTTTCTATTTTCATTCATCTCATGGTATTTTCTGATTTCCTATTTGATTTCTTCATTTACCCATTGGTATTTCACTTGCAAGCTGTTTATTATCTATGTGTTTGGGTTTTTTTTTTTTTCCATTTGTCTTCTATAATTTATTTTTTAGTTTCATACCATTGTGTCAGAAAAGGTGCTTGATATAATTTTAATCTTCTTATATTTATTGAAATTTGTTTTGTGCCTAGCATGTGATCTATCCTGGAGAAAGCTCCATGTGCACTTAAAAAGACTGTGCATTCTGCTGCTATGCAGATGGAATGTCCTGTATATATCATTTAAATCAAGCTGGTATGATGTATCATTTAAGATCACTGTCTCTGATTTTCTGTCTGGATGATCTATCTAGTGAAGTAAGTGGAGTGTTAAAGTCTCTTACTGTGTTACTGTCTATTCTTTTTCCTTTATGTCTCTTGATATTTATTTTATATATTTAGTCACTCCTATAATAGATGAATATATGTTTACAAATGTTATTACCTCTTCTTGGATTGATATCTTTATCATTACATAATGTCCTTATTAGTATTTTATTATAGACTTTATTATAAAATATAATTTGTCTAATCTGAGTATTGCTACCCCAGCTTTCTTTTTGCTACCATTTGCATGGAATAGCCTTTTCTATCCCTTCACTTTCCATCTGTGTGTGTCTTTAGCTCTGAAATGAGTCTCTTGTAGGCAGTGTATAGATGAGTCTTGTTTTTTTATTTAATTAGCCACCCTATGTCTTTTGCTTGGAGCATTTATTTCATTGACATTTAAAGTGATTGGTATGTACTTCTTGCCATTTTATTACTTGTTTTATGGTTATTTTTGTAGTTCTTCTCTGTTCTTTTCTTTTTTTTGTTTCTTCCCTTGTGGTTTTATGATTTTCTTTAGTGGTATGCTTGTGTTCCTTTCTTTCTTGCTTTCATGTATCTATTGTAGGTTTTTATTTGTGGTTACCATGGGACTTATATATGTTGACATATAACAATAGCTACTTGTTTTCACTGATAGTAATTTAAGTACAAACATATTCTGAAAGATCTAAATTTTTCACTCATGCACACGTTTTGTGTTTTTGATGTCATATTTTACATTTTCATGTCTATGCCTTAACTGTGTATTGTAATTATTATTGATTTTATAATTTTTATCTTTTAACATTTTCAGTAGCTTATTTAAGTTGTTGATCCACTGCCTTTATATTTGCCTTTACCAGTGAGACTTTCCCCTTCCTTATACTTTCTCATTTTTTGTTAAAGTCTTTTCTTTTTCACTGAAAGAAACCCGTTTAGAATTTCTTGTAAGTTTGGTTCAGTGATGATGAACTCTTAGTTTTTGTTTGTCAGGGAAACCTTTTCATCAATTCTGAATGATAAACTTGCTGGTAGAGTATACTTTTTTGTAGGTTATTCCATTCAGAACTTTAAATATATCATGCCACATCCTTCTGGTCTGCAAAGTTTCTACTGAAAAATCAGCTGAGAGCCTTATGGGAGTTCCCTTGTTGTGATTCTTTGTTCCTCTCTTCCTGCTTTTAAAATTCTCTTTATCTTTATCTTTTGCCATTTTAACTATGATATGTTTTGGTGTGGTTCTCTTCAGATTCATCTTGTTTGGAACTCTCTGTGCTTCCTGAACCTGCATATTTATTTCCTTTTCTGGTTAGGAATGCTTTGAGTCATAATTTCATCAAATATATTTTATGCCTCTTTCTCGCTGTCTTCTCCTTCTGTGACCCCTATAATGCACATGTCAGTACACATGACAATGTCTCAGATGTCCCTTAAACTCTCCTCATTTAATTATTTTTCTTTTTGTTGTTCTGGTTGGATGATTTCCACTAGTGTATCTTTCAGGTTACTTATGCATTTTTCTGTATCACCTAAGCTGCTGTTAATTCTTCCTAGAGTATTTTTCATTCCAGTTATTGTATTCTTCATCTCTGACTGGTTCTTTTTTATATTTTCTAGTTCTTTGTTGAAGTTTTCTCTGTTTTCATCTATTCCATTCCTAAGTTCAGTTAGCATTTTTTATTACTATTGCTTTGAAATCTTTGTTACATTATTTATCTCTGTTTCATTAGGTTTTTTATTTCTCTTTTTTTGTGTTCTTTCATTTGAAACATATTCCTCTGTCTCTGTCTTCTCTCTCTTTTTTTTTTTTTTTTTACTTTCTTTGTGTGCCTCTATGAAATTAGGTGAGAGTTACCTATCTTTGTCTAAAAGACATGTCCTTGCGTGGAGGCATCCCTATGCAATCCGTGTGCTCAGTGACTTTGATAGGAGAGCTGGATCTGAAGTGAGCACTGGTTGCATGTTTTCTTGGTGTGCACTAGCAGCCTTTGCCTAAGTGGGAGTTAAGGATGTAGTGGGAGGAGCTAGAGCAAGAGCCAGGTACCAGCCAGGGTCTCTCTTAGGCTCAATGGTTATCACCACTCTATCAAGATGGGGCTGGGGCCTAAGTGGCTAGAGCAGGAGCCCTGAAGGTGTAAGGCTTCTCCCTGGAGTGATGGCAGATTGGTTCAGGTCATTTCAAGAGTCCAGGGGCTTGGGACTGCACTTCTGAACTGGCTACACTTTTTCTCCAGTGTGCTGCATGCACTTTGGTTAAAGGCAGGGTTGGAGCCCCAGACATTTGAGTTGCACTTCTAAGCTATTTGTTTTGTTTGTTTGTTTTCTCCAGAAACATGTACACGTTTACATGCAATAGTGATGGTGGACTCTGCCATAGCTAGAGGCAGGACTGGACCCAAGCTGGCTCCGCTCCTCACCCTGTGCACAGGTATGTATTGGCAATGGTGGTCTCCATCTTAGCAAGGAGCAGTGTTGGAGCAGGAAGGGCTGGAGTAGGAGTCAGGTGTGGGCTGGGGAGCACTGGAGTGGTTCTGGCAGGCCTGTCAGAACAACAGGCAATTTTCAATTTACTGCCTCTGTACTGGGACTGGGAGCAAACAAGTCTGTGCTATGCTGTTCAAGAGCAGAGTCTCAGTTTTTTACAACCTCCAATAGCCCAACAGATTTTCAAATCAACTAAGGGGGCTCATCTTCCCAGTGTCAAATCCAAGGGCTGGAGCGCCTAATATGGGGCTCAAATTCCTCTCTCCTTAAGGAGGACCCCTGAGCCTGTGATATCTCTTTCTCCTTCTAGGGGTGTGGGTCCCAACAAGATTGCTTCTCCTCCCATCTGACCAGGCTCCATGTGGTTCTTTCTTTATAGCCTTCATTATAGAAGAGCTATTCCACTAGTCTTCACATCATTCTTAGTGAGTGTTACTTTCTATATGTAGTTCTAGTTTTGCTGTATTCATGGGGGTAGGTGAGCTCAGGGTCTTTCTACTCTGCCATCTTGACCACCCCCATCTCCATGTTTGTATTTTAATCTAAGAATTCTAATTTTTACTCATCTATGAGTTTCTTCATGCCTGACTCAAGCCACATTTCCTCAAAACATATTGACTAGCTTCATTCTGAATATCATCCTATGAAGTATTTCTGTGTTTATTCTTGTGGTCTCCACTTCAATTTTTTTATACGCCCTTATATTCATTTCCCCACAGCAATGACTGCATTGTTGGGCAGAGAAGAGGCAACTCCTCTTTTCACACACTTTTTTTCCTCAGTATAAATAATCTACCAATCAATATATGTATGTATATTCATACATAATTATAAATTATAAGTATAATTAAATATAAAAATATTTTTATTTTTTCACACACATTATTGCATAGTAAGAAGAATTTAGATTTGACTTAAAGTCTATATAAGGATAACAGTTTGTAATAGCAGATGGATTTAGAAAGCAAGAGGCCTTGTAAGAATAACTGAAGGAGAAGCTAAGAAAGAGAGAGAGCATGCATTTTATAACCTAGATGATATGGACCAATTTCTTGAAGACACAATTTGCTAAAAGTCACACAAGAAACAAATAGACTATCTGAATAGGCCTATATCTATCAAAGAAATTGAATCAATAATTATAAACAATAATTGAAACCACAAACATGACTGAGTTTACCAATATAAATAGGCAAATTGGAATTTAAGGAAACCACATCTTTCCTGACATTGACATCTTTAAACATGTATGTCTCTATTTCAGAACTGCTTAATTCAGAATATCTCTTTGTAGCATACTGTATTTCCCCTTGATAGCAGCTTTATTCTTGAACTTCACTGATTCTTAAACTTCAATTTGTGGCATTTACTTACACAGGCCTGCCTCCTCGTGATTGGTTTAAACTCTTCCTTTAACATTATGTATTTAAAATTTGGTTAGTTATCTGTTATTTTAAGATGTCTACACCCTAGATTCAGATTGATAATAGGCCTCATTTTGTTTTACATATTTTTGATCTTTGACTTTCTGAAAAGATATTTAAGCTAAATGACTCAAACCATGATTAGCTCTAGATTACAAATAATTTTCCACAACTACTTTTTTTGTTTTTAACATCTTTACTGGAGCATAATTGCTTTACAATGGTGTGTTAGATTCTGCTTTATAACAAAGTGAATCAGCTATACATAAAGATATATATCCCCATATCTCCTCCCTCTTGTGTCTCCCTCCCATCTTCTGTCTCCCTCCCATCTTCTGTAGCCCACCCCTCTAGGTGGTCACAGAGCACCAGGTTGATCACCCTGTGCTATGTGGCTGCTTCCCACTAGCTATCTATTTTATATTTGGTAGTGTATATATGTCCATACCACTCTCTCACTTGGTCCCAATTTACCCTTCCCCTCCCTGTGTCCTCAAAGGTATTCTCTACATCTGTGTCTTTATTCCTGTCCTGCCCCTAGGTTCATCAGAACCTTTTTTGTTAGTTTGTTTTGTATCCATATATATGCGTTAGCATACAGTATTTGTTTTTCTCTTTCTGACTTACTTCACTCTGTATGACAGACTCTAGGTCCATCCACCGCACTACAAAAAAACTCAATTTCATTTCTTTTATGGCTGAGTAATATTCCACTGTATATATGTGCCACATCTTCTTTATCCATTCATCTGTTGATGGACACTTAGGTTGCTTCCATGTCCTGGTTATTGTACATAGAGCTGCAATGAACTTTGTGGTACATGACTCTTTTTGAATTATGGTTTTCTCAGGGTATATGCCCAGTAGTGGGATTGCTGGGTCATATGGTAGTTCAATATTTAGTTTTTTAAGGAACCTCCATACTGTTCTCCATAGTGGCTGTATCAGCTTACATTCCCACCAACAGTGCAAGAGGGTTCCCTTTTCTCCACACCCTCTCTAGCATTGATTGTTTGTAAATTTTTGATGATGGCCATTCTGAGTGCTGTAAGGTGATACCTCATTGTAGTTTTGACTTGCATTTGTCTAATGATTAGGGATGTTGAGCATCCTTTCATATGTTTCTTGGCAATCTGTATATCTTCTTTGGAGAAATGTCTATTTAGGTCTTCTGCCCATTTTTGGATTGGGTTGGTTGTTTTTTGATATTGGGCTGCATGAGCTGCTTGTAAATTTTGGAGATTAATCCTTTGTCACTTGCTTCATTTGCAAATATTTTCTCCCATTCTAAGGGTTGTCTTTTCATCTTGTTTATGGTTTCCTTTGCTGTGCAAAAGCTTTTAAGTTTCATTAGGTCTCATTTTTTTAATTTTTGTTTTAATTTCCATTTCTCTGGGAGGTGGGTCAAAAAGGATCTTGCTGTAATTTATGTCATAGAGAGTTCTGCTTATGTTTTCCTCTAAGAGTTTTATAGTGTCTGGCCTTAATAGGTCTTTAATCCATTTTGAGTTTATTTTTGTGTACGGTGTTAGGGAGTGTTCTAATTTCATTCTTTTAAATGTAGCTGCCCAGTTTTCCCAGCACCAATTGTTGAAGAGGCTGTCTTTACTCCACTGTATATTCTTGCCTCCTTTATCAAAAATAAGGTGACTATATGTGCATGGGTTTATCTCTGTGCTTTCTATCCTGTTCCATTGGTCTATATTTCTGTTTTTGTGCAATTACCATAATGTCTTGATTACTGTAGCTTTGTAGTATAGTCTGAAGTGCAGGAGCCTGATTCCTCCAGCTCTGGTTTTCTTTCTCAAGATTGTTTTGGATATTTGGGGTCTTTTGTGTTTCCATACAAATTGTAAAATTTTTTGTTCTAGTTCTGTGAAAAATGCCATTGGTAGTTTGATAGAGATTGCATTGAATCTGTAGACTGCTTAGATAGTATAGTCATTTTCACAATGTTGATTCTTCCTATCCAAGAACATGGTATATCTCTCCATCTGTTTGTATCATCTTTAACTTCTTTGATCAGTGTAATAGTTTTCTGCATACAGGTCTTTTGTCTCCTTAGGTAGGTTTATTCATAAATATTTTATTCTTCTTGTTGCAATGGTAAATGTGAGTGTTTCCTTAATTTCTCTTTCAGATTTTTCATCATTAGTGTATAGGAATGCCAGAGATTTCTTTGCATTAATTTTGTATCCTGCTACTTTCCTAAGTTCTTTGATCAGCTCTAGTAGTTTTCTGGTAGCATCTTTAGGATTCTCTAGGTATAGTATCATGTCATTTGCAAACAGTGGCAGCTTTACTTCTTCCTTTCCGATTTGGATTCCATTTATTTCTTTTTCTTCTCTGATTGCTGTGGCTTAAACTTCCAAAATTACGTTGAATATGTTGAATAATAGTGGTGAGATTGGACAACCTTGTCTTGTTCCTGATCTTAGTGGAAATGGTTTCCGTTTTTCACCATTGAGAACGATGTTGGCTGTGGTTTTGTCATGTATGGCCTTTATTATGTTGAGGTAAGTTCCCTCTATGTCTACTTACTGGAGGTTTTTTAGCATAAGTTGGTGTTGAATCTTGTCGAAAGGTTTTTCTGCATCTATTGAGATGATCATATGTTTTTTCTCCTTCAATTTGTTAATATGGTTTATCACATTGATTGATTTGTGTATATTGAAGAATCCTTGCATTCCTGGGATAAACCCCACTTGATCATGGTGTATGAACATTTTAATCTGCTGTTGGATTCTGTTTGCTAATATTTTGTTGAGGATTTTTGCATCTATGTTCATCAGTGATATTGGCCTGTAGTTTTCTTTCTTTGTGACATCTTTGTCTGGTTTTGGTATCACATTGATGGTGGCCTCATAGAATGAGTTTGGGAGTGTTCCTCCCTCTTCTATATTTTGGAAGAGTTTGAGAAGGATAGGTGTTAGCTCTTCTCTAAATGTTTGATAGAATTCACCTGTGAAGCCATCTGGTCCTGGGCTTTTGTTTGTTGGAAGATTTTTAAACACAGTCTCAATTTCAGTGCTTGTGATTGATCCATTTATATTTTCTATTTCTGGCTGGTTCAGTCTTGGAAGGTTGTGCTTTTCTAAGAATGTGTCCATTTCTTCCAGGTTGTCTATTTTATTGCCATACACTTGCTTGTAGTAATCTCTCATGATCATTTGTATTTCTGCAGTCTCAGGTGTTACTTCTCCTATTTCATTTCTTATTGTATTGCTTTGAATTTTCTCCCTTTTTTTCTTGATGGGTATGGCTAATGGTTTATCAATTTTGTTTATCTTCTCAAAGAACCAGCTTTTAGTTTTATAGATCTTTGCTATTGTTTCCTTCATTTCTTTTTCATTTATTTCTCTTCTAGTCTTTATGATTTCTTTCCTTTCGCTAACTTTAGGGTTTTCTTTGTTCTTCTTTCTCTAATTCCTTTGGGTGTAAGGTGAAGTTGCTTATTTGAGATGTTTCTTGTTTCCTGAGATAGGATTGCTATAAACTTCCCTCTTAGAACTGTTTTTGCTGCATCCCAAAGGTTTTGGATCATTGTGTTTTCCTTGTCATTTGTTTCTAAGTATTTTTTAATTTCCTCTTTGTTTTCTTCAGTGATCTCTTGTGTATTTAGTATTGTATTGCTTATCCTCCATGTGTTTGTATTTTTTACAGTTTTTTTTTTTTTCCTGTAATTGATATCTAGGCTCATAGCATTGTGGTCAGAAAAGATACTGATAAGATTTCAATTTTCTTAAATTTACCAAGATTTAATTAGTGACCCAATATATGATCTATCCTGGAAAATGTTCCATGAGCACTAGAGAAGAAAGTGTGTTCTGTTGTTTTGGGATGGAATGTCCTATAAATATCGATTAAGTCCATCTCGTTTAAAGTGTCACTTAAAGCTTTTGTTTCCTTTTTTATTTTCATTTTGGATTATCTGTCCATTGGTGAAAGTGGGGTGTTAAAGTCCCCTACTAATATTATGTTACTGTTGATTTCCCCTTTTAGGGCTGTTAACATTTATTTGCCTTATGTATTGAAATGCTCCTATGTTGGGTGCATAAATATTTACAATTGTTATATCTTCTTCTTGTATTGATCCCTTGATCATTATGTAGTGTCCTTCTTTGTCTCTTGTAATAGTCTTTATTTTAAAGTCTATTTTGTCTGATATGAGAACTGCTACTCCAGCTTTATTTTGATTTCCACTTGCATGTTATATTTTTTCCATCCCCTCACTTTTTCTGTATGTGTCCCTAGGTCTGAAGTGGGTCTGTTGTAGACAGCATATATATGGGTCTTCTTTTTGTATCCATTCAGCCAGTCTATGTCTTTTGGTTGGAGCATCTAATCCATTTACATTTAAGTAGTTATCAATGTGTATGTTCCTGTTACCATTTTCTGAATTGTTTTGGGTTTGTTATTGTAGGTCTTTTCCTTCTCTTGTTTTTCCTGCCTAGAGAAGTTCCTTTAGCATTTGTTGTATAGCTGGTTTGTTGGTGCTGAATTCTCTTAGCTTTTGTTTTTCTGTAAAGGTTTTAATTTCTCATTCAGATCTGAATGAGATCCTTGCTGGGTAGAGTAATCTTGGTTGTATCTTTTTCCCTTTCATTACTTTAAGTATGTCCTGCCACTTCCTTCTGGTTTGTATAGTTTCTGCTGAAAGATCAGCTGTTAACCTTATGGGGATTTCCTTGTATGTTATTTGTTGTTTTTCCCTTGCTGCTTTTAATATTTCTTTTTTTTATTTAATTTTTGATAGTTTGTTTAATATGTGTCTTGTCGTGTTTTTCCTTGGATTTACCCTGTATGGTACTCTCTGTGCTTCCTGGACTTGATTGACTATTTCCTTTTCCAGTTTAGGGAAGTTTTCAACTATATTCTCTTCAAATATTTTCTCAGTCTCTTTTTTTTTTCTCTTCTTCTCCTTGGGCCCCTATAATTTGAATGTTGGTGTGTTTAATGTTGTCCCAGAGGTCTCGGATACTGTCCTCAATTCTTTTCATTCTTTTTTCTTTATTCTGCTCTGCAGTAGTTATTTCCAATATTTTATCTTCCAGGCCACTTAACCATTCTTCTGCTTCAGTTCTTCTGCTATTGATTCCTTCTAGAGAATTTTAAATTTTATTTATTTTATTTTTCATCATTGTGTGTTTGCTTTTTTGTTCTTCTAGGTCCTTGTTAAACGTTTCTTGTATTTTGTCCATTCTTTTTCCAAGATTTTCGATCATGTTTACTATCATTACTCTGAATTCTTTTTCAGGTAGACTGCCTATTTCCTCTTCAATTGTTTGGTCTGGTGGGTTTTTACCTTGCTCTTTAATCTGCTGTGTGTTTCTCTGTCTTTTCATTATGCTTAACTTACTGTGTTTGGGGTCTCCTTTTCGCAGGCTGCAGGTTTGTAATTCCTGTTGTTTTTGGTGTCTGCCCCCAGTGGCTAAGGTTGGTTCAGTGGGCTGGGTAGGCTTCCTGGTGGAGGGGACTGGTTCCTGTGTTCTGTTGGATGAGGCTGGATCTTGTCTTTCTGGTGTGCAGGACCACATCCGGTGATGTGTTTTATGGTGTCTGTGGCCTTATTATGATTTTAGGCAGCCTCTCTGCTAATGGGTGGTGTTGTGTTCCTGTCTTGCTAGTTTTTTGGCATAGGGTGGCCAGCACTATAGCTTGCTGGTCATTGAGTAGAGCTCGGTCTTAGCATTGAGATGGAGATCTCTCGGTGAGCTTTTGCCATGATATTACTTGGAGCCAGGAGGTCACAGGTGGACCAGTGTCTGAACTTGGCTCTCCCACCTCAGAGCACAGGCTTGACACCCAGCCAGATCACAAAGACCCTGTCAGCCACACAGCTCAGAAGAAAAGGGAGAAAAAAAGAAAGAAAGAAAAACTAAAATAAAATAACGTTATTAAAATGAATAATAAAAAATATTAAAAATTAAAAAATTAAAATGTAATAAAAAAAAGAAAGAAAGAAAGAAAAAAGAGAGCAACCAAACCAAAAAGCAAATCCACCAATGATAACAAGTGCAAAAAGTATACTAAAAAAACCCAAAAACAAAAAACAGAGAGACAGAACCCTAGGACAAATGGTAAAAGCAAAGCTAAACAGGCAAAATCACACAAAGAAGTTTACACATACACATTCACAAAAAGAGAAAAAGGAAAAAATATATATATATATTTTTTTTTTTTAAAGGAAGAGAGCAACCAAATCAATAAACAAATCTACCAATTATAATAAAGTCTAATTATTTAACCAAGATGAACATATAACCAGAAATAAATTAGATTCAGGAAGCTAAATCCAAGTCTACAGTTGCTCCCAAAGTCCAGCTCCTCAACTTTGGTATGATTCATTATCTGTTCAGGTATTCCAGAGATACAGGGTACATCAAGTTGATTGTGGAGATTTAATCTGCTGCTCCAGAGGCTGCTGGGAGAAATTCCCCTTTCTCTTCTTTGTTCACACAGCTCCTGGGGTTCAACCTTGGATTTGGCCCCACCTCTGAGTGTAGGCTGCCTGAGGGCATCTGTTCTTCGTTCAGACAGGATGGGGTTAAAGTAGCAGCTGATTCTGGGGCTCTGCCTCACTCAGGCCAGTGGGAGGGAGGGGTACGGAATGCAGGGCGGGCCTGCGACAGCAGAGGCCAGCGTGATGTTGCAACAGTCTGAGGCGCACCATGTGTTCTCCCAGGGAAGTTGTCCCTGGATCACGGGACCCTGGCAGTGGTGGGCTGCACAGTCTCCTGGGAGGGGAAGTGTGGATAGTGACCTGTGCTTGCACACAGGCTTCCTGGTGGCTGCAGCAGCAGCCTTAGCGTTTCATGCCCGTCTCTGGTATCTGCGTTGATAGCCGCAGCTCTTGCCCATTTCTGGAGCTCATTTAGGTAGTGCACTGAATCCTCCCTCCTTGTGCACCCTGAAACAATGGTCTCTTGACTCTTAGGCAGTTCCAGACTTTTTCCTAGACTCCCTCCTGACTAGCTGTGGTGCACTAGCCCCCTTCAGGCTGTGTTCATGCAGCCAACCCTAGTCCTCTCCCTGGGATCTGACCTCTGAATCCGGAGCCTCAACTCCCAGCCCACACCTGCCCTGGCGGGTGAGCAGACAAGCCTCTCAGGCTGTTGAGTGCTGGTAGGCCCTGATCCTCTGTGCGGGAATCTCTCCACTTTGCCCTCTGCACCCCTATTGTTGTGCTCTCCTCTGTGGTTCCGAAGCCTCCCCCCCACCACTCCCTTTCTCCGCCAGTGAAGGGGCTTTGTAGTTTGTGGAAACTTTTCCTCCTTCACAGCTCCCTCCCAGAGGTGCAGGTCTTGTCCCTATACTTTTGTCTCTCTTTTTTCTTTTGCCCTAGCTAGGTATGTGGGGAGTTTCTTGCCTTTTGGGAAGTCTGAGGTCTTCTGCCAGCATTCAGTAGATGTTCTGTAGGAGTTGTTCCACATGTAGTTGTATTTCTGATGTACTTGTGCAGAGGAAGGTGATCTCCACGTCTTACTCCTCTGCCACCCTTAAGGTCCCCTCCCCAACTACTTTCTAAAATTTATTTTATGTTCTGTGTGACTGAGAATAGCAAAAGTATCAGAGTTTAAAGTAGGTCTTTCAGGGGAATTCCTTGTGGTCCAGTGGTCAGGACTTGGTGTTTTCACTCCTCAGGACTTTGTGGGGGAACTAAGATCCCTCAAGCTGCATGGCATGATAAAAAAAAAAAAAAAAAAAAGTAGCTCTTTCTCACAAAGGTAAAACAAGAATGAGTGTGAAAAATAATGCATCACTTGCCCAGTGAAAATATATATCTTAGTTCCTCACTATGTTGAATCTCATAAGTCTAGTATCCTTACATAAGTTGCAAGAAGGTTCAGTCCCATTAATCTTCTTGTGTGTATTTACTC
Source organism: Balaenoptera ricei (assembly GCF_028023285.1). Classification (NCBI taxonomy): domain Eukaryota; kingdom Metazoa; phylum Chordata; class Mammalia; order Artiodactyla; family Balaenopteridae; genus Balaenoptera; species Balaenoptera ricei. The sequence continues at coordinate 17,956,027 of NC_082651.1, read as the reverse complement.
TTTCAACAAATATTGATCAATAAACTTCTGAATTAACCTTACCACATATTCATAAATAATTTCACAGGGTCAACTTTAACATATATATTAAGTTTTTGTTGGATTTGTTTGTTTTTAGCTGCATTTTGTCATGTAATCCTCATATCACCCTTTGAAAAACACAAAGTAGGTGGAAATGTATGGAACTATAAGTAACTCACCAAAGCCTAGAGGCCCTAGAAACATTCTTTTTAATCCTAAGACTTGTGTATTGCACAGGTTGCTAAGCAAAGATCAGAGATTACTTCCTTGGCACTGAATTATGCCCTGGGTTTAAAGGTAGAAATCAGAGCTTACCTACATAAAAGGAAATGGGCCAAATATTGAGTAGAGGAAATAAATACTTATCTGTTTCCAAAGTGTAATTTTTTTGACAAATGCAATTTCCCATTATGAAGTGTTTTTCTTTTTCTTTTTGTGACACATGGAATAATGAACTCTATTAATATTTGCTGGGTAGAAGACCATGTAGAACAGTTATTTGGTATAATGAAAAATCTATTTGCTTTACACCTGAAACATTGTAAATCAACTATACTTCAATACAAAAAAAAAAAAAAAATTTGACCTATCTTAATGAAATTAAATGAATGGCTTAAAAGAGTTAAACCAATTAAACAAGTGCCTTAGACCTTTTAAAGAAGTAGGTTATTTCTTTATTTTCATTGTCAAGTAGAAGACACATAAGATCAGACTAGTATAAGAGATTCATTTTATAATATTAAACATATTGGTCTATTAAATTTCTGTAGTCAGAAATATTTAGAGGTAAGAATAGCAAGGATCACATAATGTAAAGAATAATGTTTCAGAAGTCCATTTATCTCCCAAGTTTTTATTGGTTATCCAGTATATTACTAGACATCACCAATATCAAAGTTTATCATTTTCTCCTTGGAACATTGCTAATTGATATTTCTTGCCTCTCTTCCATTTGGTAGAAACAATGTAACTTGTTCTTATTAACAAAATTTTCTTCTGAAATTAGGTGACTAAAATCATATCTACCCTTTCTTCTCTGAAGGCTATATGTATAGTATTAAGTGACAAAACTAGAGACACTAGAAGCCACCACATGAAAAGGTATTATTTACTGAATGACCCATAACTAACTGTGATTTGATTAAAAAATAAACATTATTGATTGAGCCACTTGCATTTTGCATGAATGCTTATTTAAGTGGTTTCTGTTATTTACCTAAACTAAGGCAGATTTTCACTTGTCACTATTATAATAAAAATTGAGTAACCAACCATACTCATTTGGAGATGTGTATCAGATTTACATGAGAAACTTTTGAAAAAAAAAAAAATGATTATCTGTACCAGTCAGCTTAGGTTGATGTTAAAAAGCATAGCAGGCATGTATATGTCTCAAAAAAAAAATCACATATGATTTTGATATTCACTTCCAGTTAAGAATCATACTATGATTTCTTATCTCTTAAGGTGTATATTATTCTTCACAAAGACTGTCTTAAATAAGTCAATTCAAATTCATTACATATATCACTACAAGATTTGGAGATTTAGTATTATAATTTAAAATAATTATAACTGATTTTTTCTAGCTCAAAATTCTCTATAATATATTCAATGAATATATTATATATACAACTCTTCCAGTTTGGATGCAAAAGAAAAAAATGGATGAAATGAAGAAAAGTACTCATTTTATTTTTTATTTTATTTTATTTTTTTAGTGTGGCATTGTGGATGAGTTGAAGTGTAGTTTTATGCAAGATACATTAAAGGTAGGGTTATTTCATTGGTGAGTTGTACATGTCAAAGTTATCAGTAGAAACTTGGTAATTTCGGAGTGTATGCCAGAAGATAAAGATGGTCAGCAGTGGCCTTTAGACAGTCACATATGTCAACAATATATTCTGAACAATGTGATGGGTTCTCCACCTGAATGTATGAAAAACAATAGGTTTGTGTCAACTTAGTTATGGTAAGTAAAAACTTGAGCAGTAATGACAAACTGCTTTACATATTTTAGGACTAATCTGGAACATGGTCATTGATTCCATCTGGTTTCTCTCACAGTCCTGGTCTCTGCCAGTTGATCAGTCCAGAATATGTGATGTTCTTTGATATAAAAGTAAATGGGATAATTCATGTGGAAACACTCTGAAAGTTGTTGACTGAGTACTGGTTTATATACTGCATTATTCATGAATAAGTGTGATGTTTCAAACCTGGTAGTAGATCACTCGTTATTTTTTTGGCACTGGGAATGAATCCCTGCCTACTAATAGTCACAGAAATTTGTCATAGGGGCCTCTACTTGGGGGTTAGAGATTATCCCTAAAGGAAAAACATGTGTCCTATTTGAATGTCATGTTCTTGGGGAAGCTAATACACTAAGTAACTGGTAATTTTCATATTAGAATAAAATAACATATTTTTTCCCTTTGTTAGCAAGACATTGAAGAAGTGAGGATTTGTAGGAAAAAAATTGAGTAAGAATGTGTAGCAGAGTAGTCTTCTCTAAAGAGGGCAAAAGTAAATAAATTTCCCTTGAGAACAGAAGGAAATTGGAATGAATGAGCACTGGTCAAGGGGTCAGGAGAATCCTGTTTGCATCTTGGCTTTATTACTGATTAGTCTATTACCTTGGGAATTTATAATTCTAAATATACATATTTTAATAGCAATATTGTGAAAGTTTAAAACTTCTAAACAGTTAAGAAGATGCACAAACATCCTAGGAAACATTTACTTCTATACAAAAGATACGATGATAAATAGATTTAGGGTCAATTATCTCAATGAAACCTCAGTAAATATTGCTTCCATGATTAAATGCAAATGAGTAAGTAACATATAGATTAGGTGACTTTAAAGAGAAGTAAAAGAAGTATTGCAGACAAAACACTATTTGAATGGACAAAATGTGTTGAGTTTAAGATGTAGACAATGCTAGATTTATTCTAGCTCTGCATACAGCTACAAAGAATCATTTTTTTTAATGACTTTTTAAAAATTTTTTTGGCCGCTCAGCATGTGGGATCTTAGTTCCCTGACCAGGAATCAAACCTGAACCCCCGGCATTGGAAGTGCACATTCTAAACCACTGGACCTCCAGAGAAGTCGCTACAATGAACCTTTTTAGGGAGTATCCTCTATGTGTATCTAGGGAGTAATTGATTAGATTTACCATCAACTATTCATCCATTTATATTATCACTTATACCCCCAAGGTTTAGTATATTTCTTAGAGTCAACATGTTAGTAGTTAGAGGCAGAACACATGCAGAATCAATTGGAAAATAAAATGTCAAACTGAGAGAGAAATTTATGCTCTAAAGCAACTTTTTCAGAGGAAACTCAGCTTTGCTTTACATATCATATTACTTCTTCAAGCCACTTCCCTGTCCTCTGATGCTCAGTCACACTCTTCTGCTTCAGTGTCTCCTGTCTTGTTTTCATGGATTATGTTTATAAAGGAAAGACCAAGTAGTCAAAGGGAAGAATGTAAAATTTTATTTTGTTTGGTTTTACATCAGTTATTACATATTTAACCCATCTCCCAAAATATATAATTTTTAATGCCCTGTAAAGCCATGTACATATCCAGAGTTGTGCATATGTCCAAGAATGACTAAAGAAGGTCCTAATCTCTCACCTCTAGCTGACCTTAAATCTCTGTACAAACAGGAAGTGAAGACAAAGACAGTGATACCTGACAGAAGTTTTAAGTGGTATCACAACACACACATGGGCTGCGAAATATATTTGTCTAATATATTTAAGGATATTTAAAGAATATCTTCCCTATCAGTAACTGACCAAAATGAAATCCAAGCAGAGAATTGCACACAAGAAACAATAAAATTTTAGAAAATTAGTCTGGGAAAATTACTAAACAAACAAATGGCCAAAAGAACAACAAATAGCAAAAGCAATAAAATCTTAGGATCTAATTTCCAGGATTGACATATTATATTATTAAACATGTCTGATTTTAAACAAAAATTTATGAAAGCTACGAAGAGTAAAGTGTGATCCATGCAGAGGATTAATAAAATTTGTCAATAGAAACAAATCCCTGAGGAGACGCAGATATTGGACTTACTGGACAAAGACTTTAAAGCAGCTATTATAAAAATGTTCAAACACCTAAACAAAATCATTTAAAGGAAAACATGAGAACTATGACTCACCAGAGAGAAAATACCAATAAAGAGATAGACACTATAAAAAAGAGAGTACTATTATGAAGTTGAAATCAAAATAACAGAAATTAAAATGTTATAGAAGGGCTCAGCCACAGATTTCACCTTGAAGAAGAAGGCATCAGCAAACTTGAGTACAGGTTAATTAAAATATATCATCCTGAGAAACAGAAATGAAAAAGTATAAAAAATTGAATAAAGGCTCAGAGTCTATGGGCACCATCAATTATATCAACATAGGCAATATGGGTGCCCAAGAAGAAGAGAAAACAGAGAAAAAGGAGATTAAGGAAGAATATTTGAAAAAAAAAATTCCTGAAAATATCTCCAGTTTGATGAAAGATGAATTTACACATCTAAGAATTTCAACAAAATCCAAGTAGGATACAATTGAAAAGATCACACTGAAACACATCATAATCAAACTGTTGAAATCTAAAAGACAAAGAAAGAATCTGGTCTGTTTGTTTGAACATCTGGAAATTGATAAAATACCTATCAAAATATTAGCTAAACACAGCTAAGGAACAGAGACTTCACTGACATTGCACAAAAAGGTATACAATCTCTGAAAAAATAATTGAGAAAAGTAAGTTCCCAGCCTTCAATAATTTTTTTTAAAAAAGAAAATCCTTGAGTAAGTATGAGAATATTATTTCCAGAGTTATCACATTATAATATTCAAATGTTCGGTTTTACATTAACAAAAAATGCAAACCATACAAAGACACAGGAAAATATGGCCCTTTCAAAAGAACAAGATAAATGAACAGTAATTGTCTCCAAATGAACTCAGATATCAAAATTACTAGAAAAATACTTCAAAACAACTATCTTAAATATGCTGAAAAGACAAAATAATACCATGGACAAAGAACTACAGAATATCAGGTAAATAATGTATGAACAAAATGCAAATGTTAAGGAGTTGGAAATTATATTAAGGAATAGAACAGAAATCCTGTAACTGGGAAGTATAATAACTAAAATGAAAATTTATTAGATGAATTCAGTAGCGATATGAGCAGACAAAAGACAGAAAGAGTAAACTTGAAAATAAGGTCATTGAATTTATCCAGTCTGGAGAAAAGTAAGAAAAAAATAAACAAAGAAAAGTGAACAGAGCCGAAAGGACCTGTGGGATACCCTCAAGTTGTTCCCAGAATGAGAAGAAACATTTTAACAGTATTAATTCTTAAAATTTTTGAACATGGGATGTCTTTCTATTTATCTATGTGTCTTCTTTAATTTTCTTCATCAACACTTTATATTTTCAGTGTGCAAATTTTTTATCTCTTTGGTTAAGTTTATTCCTAATTGTTTTCTTATTTGTGTTGCTACTTTGGGTGGGATTGTTTCATTAATTTTATCTTCAGATAGTTAATTGTTTATGTATAGAAACATGAATGAGTTCAGTATGTTGACTTTGTACCTTTCACCTTGCCTGAATTTACATTTTAATTCTAAAAGAAACTTTGGTTAGGGTTTTCTACATATATGACCATGTCATCTGCAAAGATAATTTTATTTCTTCCTTCTTTACTTATTTCTAAATCTTTAAGTTCTACTTCTTTTTTGCTTAACAATTCAACCTTTAACTAATTTTCTCTTCTGGAATTTTATTCTAAGCCATCAGGAGGAACCAGGCTGCTCCAACAACACTTTGCTTAGAGAGTTCCTTGGCCAAATATCCAATTTTATCACTTGCAATTTCAACCTTCCACAAAACACTAAGACACAGACACAGTTCAGTCAAGATCTTTGCCAATTTATAATAAGGATGGCCTTTCCTCTAGTGTCCAATAACATGTTCATCATTTCCATCTGAGACCTCATCAGAATGGGCTTTACCATCCATATTTCTGCCCACATTCTGTGCAGGATTACTTATGTATTCTCTAAGAAGATTGAGACTTTCTCTACAGCTCCCCTCTTTTCTTTCTAAGAGCTCACTAGAATTGCCCTTAATGGACGATTCACAGAAATATGGACTGTTTCTAGCATACACCTCCAAACTCTTTTAGCCTCTACCCATTTCCCAGTTATAAAGCTGTTTCTACATTTTTAGGTATCTGTTACAGTAGCGCCTGTATTTCTCCATACCAATTTTCTGCCTTAGTCTCCTGCTGTAACAGAAAATTCCATAGACTGGGTGACTTATAAGCAATAATCATTTATTTGTCAGTGTCTGGTGAGAGCCAGCTTCCTGGCTCATAAACTGTTATCTTTTTGCCATGACCTCACATGGCAGGAAGGACAGGAGAGGTCTCCGGTGTTTCTTTTACAAGGGCTCTAAACTTACTCATGAGGGCTCTGCCTTCATGACCTAATTGCTCCCCAAAGGCTCCACCTCCAAATACCATCACATTGTGGAATAAGTTTCAATATATGAATTTGGGTGGGACACAAATATTCAGTCTATAGCAATTATTCAAGATGGCTTGTTCAGGAGATGGTGGGACTGGAGAAATCTGAACACCCCTAGGTTTCTGTTTCTCTCTTAAGGCTCTTATTTCACAGTGTCTTGCAGTATTATTATTACTATCAGCGAGTCAACTTTTATTTGATATGTTACAGAAACATTTTATTCTTATCTGTGTCCAAATTAGTTTTCACAATTTCTTTGCAAATATCTTGCAGTTAGAATATGAATTATATTACTTAGTATCATATAATGTGAAGCAAAGTCTATAATTTACTGTAAAAAGTCAGTTATATTTAAAAAGAATAGAGGGCCCAGGTTTTTAGTAATTTGAATTCTACTCTAAGATGGTAGCAATAGAAACAGAGGAAATAGGATGTGCAACAGAACCTTGGAAGAAAAGGTGAAAATCCAGTTTAGATAATTGTATATGGGGCACTGAAGGGATCTGCCCAAGATCTTTTTAGGCAACTCCAGGATCCATGTAATGTTTGAAGTACTTGACTTTCTGACAGCAGAGAGCTACTTGAGGAAAGATACTCTTAGGAGCAAATGCAGAAGAGGGATATCTTGAAGAAGGGATGTTAGGCTGAAATGCCTCCTTGTGATATCCCAGCAGATGTTTCCAAAAACATAGTCCCTACAGAACTTTTACAGCTTCCAAAGTATATGACTTATAATTATCAAATGGGGAGTATTTGCAGTTATCATTTTATAACCTCTATTACCTCATTTGTTATGAAGTGCAAGCAACATTTCTCTCATGATTAACATAGACCAGGCATGAGAGGAGGAATGGAAAGTGAGGGAGAAAGGAACAAGACACAGTCTCTCATATCAAAGTGCTTACAGTCTAGAGGGTTTAAAAGATAAATAATCATAATGAATCAGGATAACTGCTATAATGGAAGTGCTTCTCTAGGTGAAGGGAGCATGTACTGTGAGTCATTCTGTTTGAATCCATTGATAAAAAGGACAGCTTATATATTATGTGATCTAGGGGGCAATGAGAACTCTGTTTCCCCAAATCTCCATGACCTGATTAAAAAAAAAAAAACAAAACCTGCTTGAGAGCTATAGATGGGAAAAGTGAAGTCAGTATCAGGGAGACTCCCTGATAAAATCTTGCCTGCTTGGCGTTCAATGCCAAGAATCTGGGCTGATCTTATTTAGAAAACCATATTAATGAAGTTATAAGGATCAGAGATTTTATTAAATTTGGCAATGCTTATTTCATTAATTAATTCGATCAACACCTGCATTCATTCTTTCATCAATTAAGGAAAAATTATTAAATAATTACTGTGAGTATACCAAGCTATCATCAAGGGTCTGTACATGTTTAAAACTTACCTCATTTTAAAGCTTCTCACTATATACCTAAATTTAGTTATTTATCTGAAAATGATGAAACATTCAAAACAAATAATTTCATAAACTGTTAACAGCAAACCCTTCCTGTTAAATGTGAAAAGTCAAATTCTTTTTTTCACATCATCATAAAAGATCACCAGACTGTAGCAACTTAGATGCCATAGAGAAGCAAAACTGAGACCCACAGAGGGAGAGTGACTTGGTAAAGGTCACATTGCTAACTGTCAGGCATTACATTTAGACTTTAAGGTTTGCTTCACTGAGGTTCTTTTTGAGAAAATAGATTTGTTTTCAGAAATCAAACAAATAATTTGACAGCATAGAGATTTCACTGATGGTGAAAAAAAAAGCTTCCGACAAGAGAGCAGGAGAGGCAGAGAAGAATGGTTGGTATGTGTCATGTGCCTGTTAGAAGTTATTGATAAGAACCCTCCACTCTTCATCAGCAAAGTAGCACAGCATAGTGTTTAGAAGGACAGATGCTGGAGATGCTGAACTTTGAATCCCAGCTCAACCTCTTACTATCTATGCAACCTTCACTTATGTACATAAACTCTCTGTGTCTCTGATGTTTCCTCTGAAAATTGGGGAAAATAAACTATCTCATAAATTACTGTGCTGATTCAATATGTTAATATATTTTAGAGGAAGGATATGACATATTGTAATCCCCAAGTTGTGTTTATTCTTATTAATTGTGACAATGGCCTCCAGGAGGACTGTGTCTGTCCTGACCTTTCTGATCCAAAAGAGAGTTAGGAATCATTGATAAGGAAAGCTTGAATGATGAAGAACTTAGAGACTAACTTCTCAACATACACATTTGAAGTTTGAGGTGAGAGATGAAGTTGTGGAGTACATGTTTCTCTATGTCACTAGAAAATAAATCATGTAGACATGAGTGAGCACAGCAATACAATCTGCAGGTACAGGGAGAAACAATTTACAAAGCACTTGTAGCACAAATGGAAGAAAGACGATAAGCACAGTGTCCTTGTTTTCCATGGTAAAATTGTGAAACCCTAAAATATCAGATGTTTGTGATTATTATAAGTATATTAGAGATTATTTAGTCCAGAAGACAATTCTACAGTTCTACAATATAAAACTTGATATTTAGGGAAATGATTTTATCAATATCGCATCTTACCTCATGGAAGAATTGGAAGAAAATCACTGCTCCTGGCTCTCAGTCTAATGAGCTCAGATAAACACAGTTGACCCTAACCAAACTGGCATTGGCAACATTCGTCTATTTTACATCTTAATTTCTTTTGTCCACCCCAACCCAACAGTCTGGATTTCAGTTTTATAGAATGCACCAAGCCAGAAGCTGTCGAGGGATGGTAACTAGGCAGCTTCCAGGCACAGAACGCTAGCCAGGAGTCCCAGGGGTTGAGCCTTCCATGTGGAGCAGCAAGTTCATCAAGCAAACATGTTATTGGCACAGTCAGTGGGGCCCAACCTGAGACTAGCAAATAGAATTCATACTCCAAATTGATATTGTAGAGAACAAAGCAGAAGCACTGCCTCAGAAGTATTGAAATATTGCATTATGAATAAACAGTGAGAGGGTTACTCCTTCTTAGAACAGTACAACAGTATAAAGTTGTGGGAACAAGAAATGGTACAAGAGCCCAGTAATTAGAACCAGGCAGTAGGATTATAGTAGAACCAGTTAACTGATTGATGTAATGCAGAGCCTCAAAGACACAGCCTCAGGTCCTTTACATCTCTGCTGATTTTAAGGACAGGTTGCTAAACACGGGGCACATCAGAACTTGCAGTGGATGAAGAGTCTTCAGCAATGTGACTTTAAGTGTATAGGGGCAGAGTCAGGAGAGTCATCAAAGCTGTTCCACACCTTTGGTTGTGTCACTGGAAGAGACCCACACCTGTACAGAGACTAACCTACTTTCTTTATTCTGCACCACAATCCATTAGTCTATGTCCACAGCTGTGCTTGCTTACAGAAAGGAAGGCAGATAGCCATATAAGTCAAACTGCAGAACCAGCCAGAGCCAACACGGGCCAAGAGGGCAACAGTCAACTGCCCTGAACCAGTTCCAGCCTGACCATGAGGGTAGCACCCATGCAGATGAGACCCAAAATGTTCAAAAGTTGCCTTTGTCTTATTACCATGCTATGATCTCCACCCTAAGTGGGGACTTGCATTTAGCTAGGCAAAATTAGTGCCATGTGTAAAGGAGCCCAAAGGACTGTGCATGATCTGGCAGTTTCTAGAAATTGCCTTCCCTTTTCTCGAATTCTGATGCAGTACCCACTTCTTACCCCTTAAAAGTTTCTCACCTCTCTCCCCCTAGGAAGAAGGGGTCTTTAGAGCATGAGATCTCCCTTCCCCATTCCTTGATCAACAAATAAAGTTTCTGCTCTGCTTTGCCAAACCTGGTCTCATTCAATTGGCTTGAGTGACAATGGGCAAGAAGAACCCAGTTGGGGTCCACCCAATCCAAGAGGGTCAGCAACAGTTGGATGTCCTATGAGCTTATGATCTTGAGTACAATTTAGTTCAATCATTCACACAAACTGATGTGTATCAACTTAGAGTTACTTAGAGATACTCTTGGGTGGGTAAAGGCAAAAGGGTCAAACAATTGGATATCCCTTTCCTCATTCTCCTTTGTAATTTTTATATATAGGGTTTTACATAAATTTTATTTGAGGAACAACAATACTATCAAAATATAATAATAAAATTGAAAGACTATTATTGAATATCTTGATTTCCCCATCGTACCAAATTTTTCCTGTTCTGAGTTCCATTCTTTCAGAGTCTTGTTAAAATCTAACAAGGTTTATAAACTTACTTGAACTCAGTTTTTCACCAGTGATAATAGGTTTATTCATTCATTTCTTCATTTATTATCCATGGATACCCTCAGCAAACCCTGAGAAGATATAAAGCACATGAGAGTAACAGTCCTGTGTGCAGACAGACATCCAAAGGAACAATATAGCTTTAAACAAAAATATGCAGATATGGATTTCCATGGAGGAGCAAGCTCTGCAGGTAAGGGTTGATGTTAGGGGGCAGTTAGGGACCTCCTGGAGTATACATATTGGGGGAACAAATATGTTTGTATTAATCACAAAAGAAGAAGTAACTTAGAGTCTAAGAAAATATGTTCAAGGGCACACTGAAGTAAAACAAAAAATCAGTAAATGGCTTCTGCTGGGTACTACATTATCATTGAAACAATGTTCTCCTGACTCTGAAGCTAAGTTTTGTGAATGTGTCTGTAATAGTCTTTGTGGCAGGCTGGCTGGGATGCTATCTTGGGTGTGACTCTCACCACCAGCCTAGCTCCTTTGTGTAGGTTATAGCTAGACCTGGACAGAAGAACCTCTTGGCTTGCTTGTATCAATGGAGTTTGTCCTGATTTTTCTTTAACATATGAACCACTACTTCATGCAATTGTTAATAAACATTTTTTTAGAAATACATCAGCCCAAGTGCTCCTTTAACAACAGAACAAGGAAATTCTTATGATCACAGATATTTTGACATTGGTACCATCACATGCCCAATTCTGCAGTGCATTGTTTACATTATTTTCACAGCAATTTTCTTGGGTCCCAGTCACAGAAAGGACTCATCCAGCAGGCAAATAAGTTCACCTTATCTCTCACAATTGGATATAGTGTGATATTTTCAGTTTTCTAAAAATAACAGGAACATTAATTAAAAGCTTGACTCACGAGGGGATGAATCCATTTATAGATACAACACAAAGACTGAGGAAGCTTTGAAATAGAAACTTCCAGAAGAAAGAACAGAACAGAGCATAGCAGGAGAAAAGGGAATTTTTAACAAATAAAGATGCAGAGCTGTTTTGTGCCTCTGGGATGCCATCTTGTGTGTTGCCATCACAAACAAGGCAAGGAATCCGGAAGGTGTGTCCCTCTCCTGTATGCGTCTCCTTCCCTTGGGAGTCTACTTAACATTTGTTAGAGAAATCTTGGGGTTGTCTTCACTTTCACACCTGCATGGCAACTCCAGTTACTGATGAACCCCATGAGCAAAGGTCTCCCAGCAGGAAGAGCAAGACAAGTCGCAGTGACAAAGAGCAAGAAGCAGAGAAGCACACACCCGTGATCTATGACTCAGCAGCTTTCTGGAAAGATTGTTTCCTAAATGTTGTTTTGTTTTTGTGTTTTGGTTTGTTTTTATTTTTACTTTTTAAAAAAAAAATCTCCCCTGTAGTCTGAATCAGATTCACAGCATTTGTAATGCTTTTTGGTTTGTGACTTAGCTTAGCTCAGATAGTTAAAGCTAGTATAGAGTCCTAAAGAGACTAATTTCATGGGGTCAGGCCTCTGTTAAATGGGTTCTGTTAATTATACTACTCATCTGGTCCTGGGTCCCTTAAATGCTATTACAAGGTCAGGTAGGTGATGAGTCTGAATGACAAAAAAATTGAAAATCAGAACAAAAGCATCACATATACCAGAAAACATACACTAAAATAGCTTTTTTTTTCTTTCTTTCTTTCTCTCTCTTTTATTTTTTTCAGAAACAAAATGGGTTTAAGAAGGACATTACCTGTGGCAAAAGCAATGCAGTGAATATTCTTAGCCCATCCTGGTGCTGAAAAGAAGTAATAAATGCCCAATAATAAGTCTATTCCAACTGCTTCTACTATGTTCTCAACTATCTTGTGCTTCTCCTTCAGTGACTGGAAGTCAATCAAAAATTCAGCATTGGCCTAATTACCACCAGAGTTTTGATTTTATCCTCAGAAAGTTCAATCAGATCTTAGAAAGAGAAACAAACAAACAAATTTGAAACAATGCTTACCATGAAATACACAATGTAAATAAGTCACAAAAGTGGATTAGGAAACATATAATGTCATACTCCCAGCTACCAATAACTCACAATGGAGCAATACATTCAACACCATGAGAGAAAGTATTTTGAATTTTGAATTCTATATCCAGTTAAATAATCAAATATGAAGGGAAAGAAAAACATGAGTAGATATGCAAATACTAAAAAAAAAAACTTGAAACTTTTTTTAGGAAAGTAGGAAGCTTAGCATGTGGTCCCTCAAAATCAAGGAAATAAAACAAAAACAAAGAACTCATGCCATCTACAAAGCAGGCAACTAAAAGTAGAAGTGAAGGGTGCCACGTGTGCATAGCTCTGTAGCAGCCTAGAGAACAATCAGTCCAAAATGGTGCCAGAGAACTCAGGCTCCATCACCAAAGGACAATAACAAAACAGAGATGATCAACTTATTACCAACCAGGGTCCTTGGTTTCCTTAATCAATAGAAATTGGTAAGAGGCCAGATAAGAAATTCAGGCAAGGCTTTATTGGGGCCCTTGATACAGTGGGGAGGGGCAGGGGGTGCAAAAACAAGTAACAGGTTCCCTTGCTTGCTCGCTGAGGGGGTGTGAGCTGATTCCCTAAGTGGGGTGAGGGAAGGAGGGGGTCCAGGGGTCAGGCCAGAGGGGTGGATTAGGTGGCCTAAATACCCCCTTGGTGGTGCTGTGTGGGGTTTTGGTCTTTTTGTATCCTGTTGTTCATAATTTGCCCCAACTGTGCATGCATGCAGTTATTTTTAGTCCCTCATAGTTTCTTTGTATTTTGTTGCTCCAGGAGATGTTTGTCCAGCTGTAAACACTGCAGCAAAGGGTCCCAGGTTCCAGGTCCCAGTCTGTCTCAAACTCTCCGAGTTTGCATTTAGGAACAGTTGATTTAGACTTTTATCAAAGAGCTTATGCAGGCAGTAGTGATAAACGTATAGAAATACCATAAAGAAAATAAATGGCAATTATTAATTACATGTGAAAAATTCTCAAGAAAGAAATATAATCATAGCTTATGACAGACTCAGCAGTGAAGAATAATTTGCCCTCATGGTAATATAAAGAGAATACTCATTTAAGTAAATATGTAAAACATTCAGGGATGGAAAAAAGGCATACAGTTACATGAATGCAGTGTGTGTGTGTGTGTGTGTGTATGTTTTGTGTGTTATTTGGAGGAGAAACTGAATTTGGGCTTAGAGTGGACTTTAGGAAGAAACTGCTTTTCTTCATTTTAAGCCTTATTCTAAGATTTAACTTTAGAATTTCTACATGTTCTACTTTGATTAAAGCATAAAATAAGATGTTAGGCATTTCTCCAGGGGCTGTTGACTCACTCAGATTGGGGTGTTGTAAAATTGAGGTTTTGAGGGAGTATATGTTGTCTCACATGTTGCATAATGTTGGCAAAGACACCGGAGAAAACTTGTGGAAATATGTAGGGATGGAAAGAAAAAAAAAAAAAGGAAACAAAATGCTGATGGCTACTTCTCTCTTTATAATCAGCCTCTGTGCCATTCTATCGTGCATGCTACAAATTGCTCAGCACTGATTCCAAAGTGTGTGTGTGCAGTCCAACTAGATCATTTTTATCCTCTCTCTGTTTTTTCTTTACTGCTTCCCAGTGGTTTCCCATATTAAAAATTACTCTTGGAAAATTCTCCATCTGTCCTCTTTTAAAAACTCTAAGGCAGGCACTGCTGTACTATGCAATAACTTGTTTGTTTCTTTTCCATATAACTTCCTTTTACTTTATTATGAGTATGTTGGTTATTTTTTAAAGACACATTCCAAAAATTTTAACAGGGTTTTGTGGCTTGGGATTTTAACTGAGTTTGCTTTTGTTTCATAGAAAACAGTTTTCCTCTTGGGAAATAAATTGTGCTAGCAAAATTAAGATTATCCTTTTTTCAAGCTATTTCTGCCTTACAGTTTGGCTTTTCAAATTGCATATATTTTTTCTCTGAGAAATGATAATGTCAAAAATGTGGTCAGGCTTCTTTCTGAAAATTAAAGACCCAGGCAGACTAATTTTTGATTTAGCAATGGATTACTATAGACTGATTCCAGAACTTCTTTTTAGGTTTCCAGTTTCACTGACTCACTAGGTTTATTATTGTTGAATATTTCACTACAGTAACAATTCATCCGATTTGCTAAAGAAGTATGTGACCCTCACTGTTTTTAACTCAATCTGAGACTCAGACATTTGTGAGGATTCAATATATTAAGGAATTAATATCTGGTGCAAAACCTATGGTGAGAAAATATGATGAACAGCCCCATTTGTAAATGAGGTTGTATAGGACATGTTCAGCCTGTTTAAAAGAACAAAACTATGTACTGGCTTTAACATATTAGTTATCTCTATGGAGATAAGTTCTGCTACTAATGTGGCTAATAGATTAAAAGGACTTGCTCCTTGGAAACAGCTCCTAAGCTAAATGTTCTGGTTACTGTGTGATTTGGAAAGTAAAGTTTTCTTTCATCTTAAAAGACTTTCCCTTCAGCTGGAAGTGATGTCTCCTTTTATCCATCAATTTCTTTATGTATTTAGTCAACACAAATTTATTTGGTGTTGAGGTTGCCAGGATGAATGAGACATGCTGTGTTCTCAGTTTTTTATAGCTCATTAGAAAGGGATGTATAAAGGATTGGAGCAAAATGTTTCTAATAAATGCAATTTTTTACATTAAGATATGATATGGCTCAAAGGGGGAAATGCTAAGACTTTTTCCTAAAGGTATAGATAATGTAGTGTGTTCCAGATGGAGAGAATAGCACCTACAAAGCTCAAGGGAAAACATTTCTTATGTGGAAAATAAGTAATTTTTATCTCTGTACAATGAATGAAGAGGCTAGAGATATAGTTGTATGCCATATCAAAAAAGGCCTTATAATAAATATTAAGACCTGAAAGTGTAGATAAAACAAATGGCAATAGAGATCCATTAAAGGTCTCAAATAGATGAGTAATATGAATAGAATTTAAATCAGGCAGCTGTGTAAGAGTAGCTACAAACCTAGGGTCAGGGAATTGAGAGACAAAATAAATCACACAAGAGAAAAATGTAGACTTAGGGTAGCAGAAATTTGATAAACAATTATGTTAAGACAGTATAATGTAAAAAGACTTGTTGACCTGGAATGTAGGTGTATGTTTTTATGTATTTGTGTATTTGTGTGAAAGTGTGTACTATGGGGGAAGAGGTGATAAAATGGTGAAGTAAAAAGTCATTGATTATTACTATAAATTGTAGATCATCTTATGTGTCTCTTTCTTCTCAAATAAATAACAAGTTCCTTAAAGTCGGTGATTATCATGCATTTTTAAAAATTGTGGTGAAGTATAAGTAATAAAATGTGTTTAAATATTTTTAAGTCCATTTCCAAAAATTTTTGTTATCCTAAACAAAAACTCTATAACCATTAAGCAGTAATCCTCTATTTCCCCCTCCCTTTATCCCCTGGTAACTTATAATCTACTTTCTGTCTCTATGAATTTACATTTCTAGATATTTCATGTAAGTGGAATCATATGAAGCAATTTCTTTTGGATCTGGCTTGCTTCACTTAGCATAAAGTTTTCAAGGCTCATCAATGTTCTAGCATGTATAGAACATTTTTTGGCTGGATAATATGTCATTGTATTTATCCATTCAACTGTTTTTTGAATAATATGTCATTGTATTTATCCATTCAACTGTTAATGGACACGGGTTGTTTGCACCTTCTGACTAATGTGAATAAAGCTACAATGGACATTGGCATACAAGCATCAGTTTTAGTCCTTCCTTTCAATTCTTTTCAATATGTACCTAAGAGTAGAATTGCTGAGGGTAATTCTATGTTTAAATTTTTAAGAAACAACCAAACTTTTTTCCACAAAGCCTGCACCATTTTACATTCCAACCAGCAATGTACAAGGGTTCCAATTTGTCCACACCCTCCTAGTAAGTGTGAAGTGTTATTTCATATATTTTTATGCTCAGTGTGTCTTATACTACCTCACATTGTATATTTATATGTATATACATATACATTTGTGTATATGTATATACATATATAACATGTATAAAATGATAGATACATAATTATATATATACATGTGTATATATGATAAATAAATTGTGGCTATTCATAGAAAGAAATGCTATACAATAATAAGAATGCACTATTGCTACTGCATGAAAAAAAATAGATAAAACTGCCATGATAATGATGAGAGAAAGATGCTACATACAAAAACTACCTAAAAATGTAATACTATGTACACTTCAAAAACAAGCAAAAACTAACTAACTAAATAAATAAATAAGATTAAAAAATATAAAAAAGGGGCTTCCCTGGTGGTGCATTGGTTAAGAATCTGCCTATCAGTGCAGGGGACACGGATTCGAGCCCTGGTCCAGGAAGATCCCACATGCCACGGAGAAACTAAGCCCGTGCACTACAACTTCTGAGCCTGCGCTCTAGAGTCCATGAACCACAACTACTGAAGCCCACGTGCCACAACTACTGAAGTCCACGCACTTATAGCCCATGCTCTGCAACAAGAGAAGCCGCTGCAATGAGAAGCCCGCGCAGTGCAATGAAGGTAGCCCCCACTCACTGCAGCAAAAGAAAGCCTGCGTGCAGCAACGAAGACCCAACGCAGCCAAAATAAATAAATAAATAATAAATAAATAAATATCAAAAACAGGTAAAAATATATCATGTTAAAAGTAAGGATAATTTTTATTTTTAAGCTTACGTGGTTAGTTCCTGGAAAATAACATGAGGAGGGTTTTTGGAGTGCTAGTCACATTCTGTCTCTTTAGGTCCTGGTCCACTTCATGAATATTCATCAAGCTGTATGTTTATAATTTTTGCACTTTTTCTTATAGAATATTTGTAATCAGCAAAAGAAATAAAGAGAGAAAGAAGCTGCAATAGTTTCCTATTTGGCAAAAAACAATTTTCATGGATTTAAAAAAAAATTGAGCTATATGAGTTGAAATCTTGGCCAGCCTATTTCCAGACCTGGGACATGGAATACTATATGTCAAATATCAGTGCCTCAGTTACTGTAACTGTAAGATTAGGGAATGTATATTTCCATGAAGGATGTTTTAATGATGAAAAGATAGAGTATAGGTATTATTTCTGCCATTAATACACAAATAATAAATGCTGCTTCCCTTTCTCTCCATCCACCATATTTGTGATACTGCAAAGCTGAGGTTGTTATTGTGTTCAACAAAGATGATAAAATTATATTATCTTGCAACCATTTAAGAACAGTAAATTTAGATGATTAGTCTTTCTTTCCATGAATACTAAGCATGGAAATAAATATTCATTTTTAGAAGATTTACTAACTAAATAACTAAAATGTATAAGTAAATATTCATTTTTAATTAAAAGATACTTTTGTGATTCCATGAGTTATTGTAAACTATAATTTAGGAATAGAAAAGAAATATATTATGAATTGAATTAGCATATATGGATAATATATATTAAAAATACATCAAAGAGAAATTATAAATTGAGTTTCAAATGAAAGGTACTAATCAATCCAATACTATTTACTCCACAACTGTTACTGTGCAAAAAATATTTGGTATATTACATAAAATGTAAGTTTAAAAAGTTCTAGAAAAAGTATGCAGATAGTAAACAAAACATGACCAGTCTATTAAGGTGACCATGCTTAATATTGCTGCAGGGAACAGTATAATGCGCTCATTAGAGTGGAACTGAATTTAATTGAGTTATTGTAGATAATTAAAATTATGAAAGCATGTTCAATGTTCTAATTTTTGATATCACACATTATATCATTTAACTCCAGTAACATGGTAGTGTTCCTACTTTTAGATACAAAAAATGAGACTTAGAGAGTTTAACTAAACTTCCAAATGTCCCAAAATCAATAAGGCAGACTTCGAGCCGAGGTCTTCTGATTCCTGACCAGTTTCTGATGAGCGAGAGCTCCAAAATTTTCCCATTTTGGAGCCCAAAAGAAATGTTTAGCTCATTAAATATGCAATTTTTGAATCATACTCAACCAACCTCTGGGGATTCTGAATAATTAATTCTGATTTCTGTCCCAGAAATCTGCATTTTCAACAGTTGCTGATTCTGTAATGGTTACTCTGTGGATCACATTTTGAGAAACACTTGTTCTGGTCTTCATGCTATTTTACCTCAATTCCTTGCTGTCCTCTGCTCAGTACTGCAGACACTGGCAGGAGATTACAGAGTGAGAGGAGAGAAAATTCAGAGTGCCCCCCTATTCCACCCCAGGCTGGGTATCTAACAGTCCTGGCGTATGTTGGGGGTACAGTCTCCTCCACAGCTCCAGCTCCCACCAGAAAGCTCCACCTTGGTTGTATCTTCCACCAGTTGACCCTTGGTCCCTGGTCCCCAGGAATATCGCCTCCTCTTTGTCCCTATGTTCCTAGAAGTGAAAGTATTTTCCTGCTTTTGCTAACGTTTGGGTTGCCACACCCTCCTTTTTTTGGCTTCTTAGTTATTCCCTCAGGTTTTTAACCAACTTTCTGTGTTAAATTTCATCTGTTTTAAATATTACAAGTAAGTTTCTCTTTTCCAGTTTGGAGTCTGAGTGATACAACTGCCATAGCTTTTTGCCTAAATGAAGTTAATTCATGATTTCAAATGTCATGTAAGGTAATTAATACTCCACACTGTTCCAAATCCAGGCCACACCTATTGACTGCCAACTGGAGCACAGGAATCTAATTGGTCACTTGGGGCCAAGTGTAAGAGTACAAAGGTTAAACAGAAGTGCTCCTATGAGATGTCCTAGTGAATTAGCGAGTAGAGATTTCATTTATTCATTTATATATGTATTTATTAAAGCACAAAAGATAGCACAAAGATGAATAAAAGGCCAAAAATATGATGAAAGCACTGGATGATTTTTCTTGCTCACTAAGGTTGCTATACAACATCAAGCTAATGAAATAAGATTCAAAGACTTGAGGAACTGGACTCGTTCTATCTTATAGGAGTCCACCATCATTTTTTGCCTTGAGACTCCTATAGGGAGAGAGAACTCCAATGCCTTTCTTTATTTCTATTTCTTTCTGCAGAGAAAAGATACTAGACTAGTGTGTAAAGTTCTGGGTTCTTCTCCCAACTTTGTTGCCAATTCAATGAATGACTGTAGGCCTCACTGTGCTCATATTTAAAATGAGGAAATTCTGAGATATCTTCCTAATATACTATGATTCTTGCTTTTGTTTTCTTCTTGAGCAACAAGAAATCCTTGATAAGAGATAAATAAATATTTGTGAAATACATGACTGCTTATAATGACAACAGAAACAAGTGAATGAGCTAAATATCTAGCAACAAATATGCTTTTTACATTCAGAGGCTTCTTTCCATATAGCAATCAGCTCGTTCTCTACCACATCAGCCAGGCAACTTGAGTTGGACAGAATTATGATGCAAACTTGTTTAACTTATTAAGATAAGTATATTACATTTGCACCCAGAGTGTTTTATTCTGTAGTTAAAAAGACTGAGCTTTATACATGTCATCTTTGTAATATATTCTTAGGAAGTATATTCAAAGCAAAGCTTTGAGGAATTTAAAAATTTCCTTCCAAAAACATTTATTAGTCATGATACACAAAATATATCTAAATGGAGAATAGTGAGTTTTCTCATTTATCATTTTGATGTGCATATCAATTTAAAAATCTTTTAAAATGAATTCTCAAAATTAACCATGATGAAAGAATGGAAGAACAAATAAAATATTCTTCTATTTTGGGTAAAACCTCATGTATACTGCCACCTATCCCTATAATTTCTCTAACCTAACATTTTGCCAATTTAGCTATCTGGAATTCTCAGAGGTTCTGACTCATCCAACATCTCCATTTTCCTTATTCAATTATCAATCTCCTTTAGCTTTTCTAGATCTTCCCTTCTAAGATTAACTCCATCACCCACTTTCGTTCTTCTACCTAACTTATCATTATTATTTTACATTTGTCATCTTCCTTTACATGTTCTTTAAATTTTTATTCATTATTTTCATTTTCTTAGCATCGTAAAGGGAGACCACACTACAATACCCTATTTTTTCATGTGGTACTTCTCTCTTTACTCTTCAGAGCTGCATCTCTAGGTAGTGAAACTATATATATACCACCTAGAGTGAACAATTATTAACATTTTGCTATATTTGCTTTAGGTGTCATGTGTGTTTCACTTCTCATAGGCCATCAGTTACTACCTAATTACTAAATCCCAAAACCTATAGTCACTGTTCATTAAACTTTTGTGTATGTTGTGTGTGTGTGTGTGTGTGTGTGCGTGTGTGGTCATTTTTGAGTGAATATTACTCCTTGTAACTTTCTCCTCCTCGTGTCCAATTCTACTTCCCTTCTTTGATACTGACATCCAGGAGAAGCTCCAATATTCTATTCAATTCAGCTCTAAACTCTTCTTAAACGTGGCTCAAGATGAGGGTAGGACAATTTATTGTATTAAAAGTACATTCTTTGGGGATTTTGAAGATCTGCTGTAGACCTTAGGGAAAAACCTTCTTTTGTTCTCCATTGATTTCCTTGGTTTGAATTTTTTGTATTCCCCTTTCTTCATCATTGGATTAAGAAAATCTGGAGAGTCTAAGTTAAGGTACAAGCCTAATCAAACATACCAAGATGGAGATCTGACATGATTCTACAATTCTAAATCTTACTTTTACTTGGAGAAAAGACAGAAGAAAACCCTGTACTTCCATATGATTCAGCAGAGTTACTTGGAGACTAGATTATGTCATGGGAAAAATGCATTAGGACAAATTTTTTAAAGAGATTTTGTTTTGAGCATTCTTTCAGCATCTCTCTCTTATAAATGTATTACAGACATAATCAATTTCTCAGTGTCAAGTTCTCTGCTATCAGCCAAATGTATTTTGACTAACTTGCTTACCACTTTTTTATTCTGGTCAGTTCACTTTTGCTAGTGCTTTTTTTCCCTGTTCAATTCTTAAGAGTAACATCGTCAAGAGTAACATGAGTAGCCTTAAAATTCTAAACTTAATCCTTTTTTGTTCTTTGCTCCATACTCATCAAGTGGCCTTAATTATTTCCAGTTCTTCAACTACTACTCTGGGTTATTAAGTATAAAACCTGTAATTCTAATCTGATAATATGCCCATGACATAAACTCATTTCTTAATGCCTACTGGACATTTCTATCTGTAAATCCAGTAACACAATATTTCTGCAACAGAATTTAATTTATTTCTTACAGCTCATGTTCTACTTTTGACTCAATTCTTGTATTTATTTATATCTCTTAATGATACTACAGTCCAAAAAATTCCTTAAAGTTAAAAACAACAAAAAATAACAGCAAAAAACTTGGCAAACACCAATATGTCTCTCAACCTTATATAAACAGTCACATATTTGGTAATTTGTAATTTAGATGTATTTTTAAATGTGATTTTCCTTTCTATCCATGCTGTCACTCATTTATCGAGGGATCCTCATTATCTTGTGCTTGAACTTCTTAACTGCTCTTCATGCCAATGAGTTTATGCCCACTCCAATCCGTCTGCTAAATTGCTGTCATTATTTTCTGAATCAAAGGCAGAGCACTTCACTCTTCTGCTTAAAAAGAAAATACGTATATACATACATAAATACTTCTCTTTGACTTTCCACTTCCCAAAGTCATGGAATAAAACCTTTATTCCTATTCCTGTCTACATGTAAATTTTCATTTCTCACCATCAATATAACACTGAATTTCTCTTCATTACATTGAATAAATCAAACCAACTTTTAGCTCAATAACTTTGCCTTTTCAATGACTAATGTCATTCCTCTCATATGTATGGCAAGTTCATAATCATTTTTCAAGATTTAAAAAGAAGTATATCTTAAAATAATTCTTTAGCCACTGAAAGGTGAATTAGTAGCTCACATATCACATTCAACTGATTTTATGTTAATAACACATCATATTTATTTAAAGATATTTATCTGGAAATTCAGGTGTACAGACACCATCTCTTCTTCAACCCATCTACCCATCCTTGCATTTATTCAACTGTACGGAAAGTCTATTACATAACCAATACTTGAAAAAAGAATACAGAGGTAGAGAAATACCTATTCTATAAGCAAAAGGAATTCTCTCCAATTGCAGAAGAGACCCACATTTTAAAAGAGTGTATATGCACAACATGAAAGCATACATATGGTATCAAGATAGCTCAGAGGAAAGAGCAATTATCTCTGTTTTGGGGTATGACCAGGGAAGGATTCCTGTCAGTAGTGATGTCTGATATAAAATTTAAAGAATGAATTGGCATGGGCCAGATGTATAGGGCATCAGATAGGGAGGACATTTTTCAGGCATAGATAATGACACATACAAAAGCAATATCTGCTTTTAAATTAATTGTAATTTACCATTCAATCATTCAACCAACATTTTTGATAACTTATTGTATGTAAGAAACATGTGATATTAAGAACTCAAACATGCTCTTACATTCAGAGATCACAGATTAATTATTTTTACTCAGTACACAAACGATAGTACAATTCAGTAATGCCCAGACAGTAGGGAACAGCTCTGTCCCCCACTAATGCTTGGCATGATTTCACAATAAGACAGCAAACACATTGCAAGCAATTCAGTATATGATTGTTTCCCACATTAGCTAACCTAAAATTATCAGAGAAAGCTCTGAAACACTCAAAATGCACTAAACTACCAAAGCTAGAAAGCAGTGTTCTACTAGTTGAACTCTCCAAACGGTTTATTTTCCCCCAGAAGCATAAAGATGAATGGGCTTTCTGATTTTTATCCCAGCACCTGTTAATTCTATTCACCAAGCTGCTTAATTATGTGCTTCTGCCAGAAGAATGACAGACCATATTTCCTAATATGTTTTAATGGTTAAAATTACAAAATATTAGATGTGATTTATTTGACATAGCAACTACAATTTGGGGCATTCCCAAATAATTCTCTTGGTTATTTTAGGCAAAAATTATCCTCTGGAAAATGGATATATTTTGTATCTATCCAGTCAAATCTTGATAGGATGCATTAAAATCTAGGGAGGAGAAGCTGTGGATAAAAAAAGAAGTTTTTTCTTTTTACCATATGCATGTAGTTGCTGTGTTTAACAACACATTTCTTTTTTATTTTCATTGACTATTAAGTTGTCTTACCATCTCTGGATAAACACCTACTGACAACAAACTACTTTTTAAAATGTTTGAGGCAATCAGTTTTGCCTGGCAGGAACACATAGAGCACATGTTTAGTTTTATGCATTTCACTGTCTGGTTGAGCTTCCATTGTATGTGGAGTTTCTCTCGAAGTACTGAGAGCATCTATTCAAGAGCTGACATGACTTAACAGAGAGAACAGCAGAAGTAACAGGCAAGATTCTGACCATGGCATGCGAGTACCTTCTCTCTCTGAGAAAAGCATTCCAGTTGGATTTAAAGAGTGGGAAATAAACACACCAATAAGCAAAAGGCATTCAGCCAGTCTGGTGAGCTCAGATGATTTATCCCCACTCTAATTGTCCCAGCATAGTTGAGCCAAACTTTTATCAGAATGCGTGAACACAATGAATAAAATATCCCCTTGCTTTGTCAGAGGACTTAAAATTCAGCAGTAAACCCACTGTATTGAACACGTTAAAAATAATAATTTTTTAAAACTCTCATTCTTTTGTATTATCTTTCTTCCTATATGACAAACTATGTTCACTGTACCTTCCAGCTGACCTTCCTATAAATTAATCATTCTTTGTCTAACTGCTTGACCTCATTAAAATCCTGAAAGTTCTGGTCTCAATAAATTTTGATAATGCCACACAGACTGAGCTGGAGGTTAGAGGTGGTTTTGATTGTTCTTTTATGAGGGGCTGTTAAGAATAAGCATCTTAGACTTACCACATCATTGCAAGTTTTAAGTATACTTAGCAGCTTCAAATTCACTTACACACACATACACACACACAAACACACATATTAGGTTGGCTATTGTTGTTTTTGAGTTACTTTGTCTTTCCAGGTGAGAAAATGCCAACAAATTAGAACATAACTTAAACTCTGCATATTGAGTTTCCCAAACTTAATGATACTATTTAACTAATATAAAATACATCATATTAGCTTATTTTATAAATGGTAGTGATTCCTAGGAGGTTAGTATGAATGCTGTCTTCTCCTTATTCTCAAGGCTTAAGGCAATAGAGAATTAGTGCTGTGTTTTGTCCTCTCAGGTGATGAAGGGAAAGCTGGCATTGCATTTACCTTTTTTCCAAGAATGTGATTTGTCCTGTTATTTCAAACAGGGCAATCAACTAATTCTCAGTGGTTTCCCAGTATGAATGAAACAATGGGTTTCTGCACAACCTCTGCAGCAAAGTGGCTAAAGACTTCATTAGATATTTTGATATTTTGGTCACTTTGCTACCTAAATAGACCAATTTATTTTTGTATCTTTATAATTTCCCATTTAAAATAATCTTGACACAGAAATTAGTTGCTTATCCATAGATAATCCAGAAAATTTTATGGAAAACATGTTTCTTCTGAAATCTGAGTCTGAGTGCCTGTATTCTGTCTGCTAACCACATACCATGTGTTCTTCCTCTTACTCACTCTCTCATATACAGGAGCAGGAATTGAAGAAAGATCTGGGGAGGGAGGGATGACAGATCTTTCTCCAGGTCCCTAAAAACACATTATATCTCACACCTAAAAACTGAATTGGCATTCATACCCTAGCCTTTAAGACGTAGTGTTAAGTTCACCAAAAAATGAGCTCCTTCCTGCTCAACAAAGCCTGTTTATGAAGAACTGACAAATGCTGCAACACCTTAGTGGAGAATTGTATATTTTCAATCTGTCCCAAATTGATTAGGGTTATGCCCTTGGACACATCCTTTCATGTTTCTGAGGCTCATTTTCTACATCAGGAAAATCCAGATATTGCTTTAGCTCCCTTCTACCTTCAAACTGCTATGGTTATATAATTTTATGAACAAATTTTTAGATGGAGTTTCTATTGATACATTATGCTTTTATTATCATATATTAATTTATTGATAAGGGGATGTGATAAATTATGTTATTCATTAACCAACAACAACAACAACAAAAATGAAGGGTCTTTCCCTTCCTCCCCTCCAAGAATGCTTGCATCCTCTACCATTGAGGACTGGCCACATGACTTTCTTTAGCCAATAAAATGTGAGCAATGATGACATTGTGCTTTCTATGTGGAAATTTTGTAAGCTTTACATGTTAGCATGTAGTTTGCCACGTCCCATTTTCCACTGCCAAGGAAACAGTCACATTCAGATTGAGCTTGTTCTGTCAGCCTGGGGCTAGAGTGAAGGTGACATGGAGCAAAGCCATATCTGACCTGCAGTGGGCATGTGATGAAAGCAAAAAATAAGACTTTGTCATTGTAAGCCACAGGAACTTTTGTGTCCCTTGTTTCCATAGCATAATGTAACTTAAACAGACTAATCTATAAAGGGGTATTTCTAAACATTCTGTCCTGCTGCATTTTCTACTTGACTAGGAATACCTAGACATATCACTATTTCAATAAATGTATCACTTATATATCAGGGTTAATCATTATATTTAGAAATACCTCTGGTACCTGTTAAAGATATATTTTTTATTTTGTCCATCCTCTCCCATCCATGCTCTTTGGCCTGACCAACTCCCTTTTGCCCCATGACTACTTGTTGGATTTGGACAATGGGTGACAGCAGCAGGAGGCAGCAGTGGTTAGGGAGGTGTCCCCTTCCCAGCCTTCCTCCTCACCATTCTGACAGAGGCTGCATTCCACAGGACAGATCCTCTCAGATGGACATCCCTCTTCCAAGGTGATGAGCTCTCTTCAGGATCCAGCAACCCAGTTCATTCTCTGTTCCTTCTTGGGATGGTAAATTACTTCCTCTTGTTGTTGTCAGTTCCTGAAGACTTGACTACATTATGTCTATTCCCTTAACCCCGCTCATAACTCTTGAATAGCTTCTTTATTAATTCTATTCAGTTTGACCTTCAAGCCTGGAATCAGTTTCCTATGGGGCTCTCAATGCTACAGTGTCCTATATATACTCTATCCTGATAGTTCCTCCAAATAAAACATGCATTATTTTTGTCTTATTTTAGAATGAAATTTATTTGAATTATTATAATTTTATTAATCACACATCTTTGAATGGTACATTTGAAAAAAATCCATATTTAAACTCTTTAATCAATCCATTAAAATATACAGTACCAGTAAGTTTCTCCTTTTAGTCAAATATACATATTGTCTCCCTCCAAAAAAATTCTGCCTATTTTTCACTGGGATTATATTTTAGATATTTTTATGTATCTTTATATATCTTATTGCCATTGGGAATGAGATTTCATTAAATTTTATCTTCTAACTTGTAATTTCTGTCATAGAGGCACACTAATTTATATAACTCTATTGTAGCCAGTCACTTCCGAACACTTTACTAAACCATTTTATATAAAATAATTATAACTTTTTTCTACTCTTGTTTTCTGCATTATACATACATGGGTTGGAACTTCCACAATGATGTTTAATGTAGATGCTTCACAATGATTGAAAGAAAAGCTAATCTTACCATCCTAGTGCTTTCCTAGAAGCTGGAGCTACTGTTTTCTTACAAAATCAAGGTCCCTCTGCACTCTTTTCATTGCATCCCATGAGAGGAATAACTTGGCAATTGGGTGAAACAGTAAGATCTTCATATGCATTGGGCTGTGTTTCCCAGAAGAAAGAGTCACTGCACTGAGAAGAGATGGTGGGACCTGCCCTGCCAGAACATGGTTTCTAAAGCATGGATCTCTGTGTAGCTGGCTGGTAAGTGTATTTGACTGCATTATGACCTGGATTTCCCCATTCGTAAGTGCCAAAATGTGATTCCAGATGAGAATAAGATATCTTTACTGGGGCTTTGGGCTGGGGACATATTCTCCAATCTAGTATAAACGTGGTATCTTACCCTTTGAGAGTCTTCAGAGAGCTGATACCCAATCCACATTTTATTCATTGTATCCATTTTCTTTCTAAACACCAACCCAACCAGAGAGAAGTAGTACCTAATTGTTTCAACACACAGCTGCATTGTTATTTGCCTGATTTTAACAGAAAGGACTTTGGCATGTCACTATTCAACACAAAAATGACTAACATAGCCTGGATTCAAAGCTCTTCCATAAATTTCACATAGCAAACCTCACATACACATATCTCTCTACTCTGCCTCGCCAAATGCATGACCTGTCCAAATCAGAAGCCTCATCATTTTGTACATCTACATTATCTTTTTTTCACTTGCCAGTCCATCTGCCTGGCATGCCATCCCTGACAATTTGAACTATTTGTTTTCAAAATTCTGTTTGGAAATTTTTCTTAATTATTCTTGTAAAGTAACATCCTGGGTCATATTGAAATTCCAATGAAATTTCTTTGAATTAATACCACAGTTGCAATAGTAATTACAAGAAAATAAACAATTATTGTATCTAAAATATATGAAATGCTTAGCATTACCCAAATACTGGGCTAAGCAATTTATATGTGTATATATGCACACACAAATATACACATATAAACATATACATATATATTCATATACAAACATACATACACAGATGTGCTATATAATCATATTTGATATTCCCAATACACATGTGAGGTAGATTTTTTTTTTCTATTTTGAAAAACAGAAACTTAGATTAAGAAATTAATATTAATCACTTTAATTTTATGTATTTGTCAACAGAAATGACGTGTATGAGGTTTTTCTTTTTTTTAATCCTAAAAAATTAGGTTTTACTTTATATGCAACTGGGGAGATTTGAAAGCATTTTTTATTGCATCCCACTCAACGTGGTAAATATTTGTCAGAAAGACAAATATTTGAGGCATTTGAAATGATTGATGATATGTATTGGACTCAAAGGATATTAATAAAGTTGAGAATATCCCTGGGAATAGAAGAGACAGGTGCAACAAAATGTAATCTGTTTGTTGATGTAAAATGCATAATGATTTTTTCTCCTGCTTTGTGAAAGGCATTCCAAGAGGCAGACAGAGTGACACTTGTTGACTGACCTGAAGGGAGAAATGGACAGAGGGAGCATTGACCACTGTCTCCAAGACTACATGAGCAAACATGCCCAGGCAGATCCATCTGAAAAAGTGCTCCAAGGGAAGATAGGCAGTTACGTACAAGTTATCAAAAACAAAGTACTCATTGATGGAGGCATTTTCTTCTCTGGAATTCTCTGTTCTGGAGTTACTCTTTTGACAGAGAAGATGGTCCTGGTCTTCTCAGTCATTTAGAGTGCTTTCCATAGGACTATATGTAAATGCAGTTTTGAATGAATTAATCAGCCATGTGCACAGAGAAGTTTAGGGTAATCCTGCCTGGAGGGTCTTTGTGCAGCTGCCTGGGCAGATTCCCAGGTTGCTGTTGTGTGAAGCAGTTTTTATTATTCAGCAGTGCATAACTTTGCTACTCCTGAAACTCTAAAGGTTCTGGCCAAATGAGAGATGGTTTATTGAGATGATAGTTTGACTTCCACTCTTATCTCTTTCCATGGACATTTGACTCAAATATTCTCTAAAATCTACCATCATGGCATTTTTTTTCAATTTTTTTGAATATTGCAAAATAGAAAAACATGAAATAGTCTATCACCTTAAATTCTTAAGAGAAATTCAAAAATAAATTTTTATGAAAGACAGAAATACTTCCCTCCTGATACAGCACAGTAATCATAATAAAAAGGATTCCAGTTGGGCATGCTAAAATGTTGAAGTGAAGAGTCAAATTATTTGTTCTGCATTTATGAAGTGAAGGGATATATCAGCTCCTAACAGTTTGGTTGGATGGGCAATGTCATGTTTAGGTGGTTTGACATGGTGATAATTACCCTGGTTGCGTGACTTTCACCAGTGGGATGATGACTAAGATGACCTTGATGGCCCCTCAGTTTGACTAAACTTTAGTCAAGTTTCTTCCTAAACATAGGTCTTCCCTTTCCTTAGAGCATTTACTTAAGAATATGTTTACTTTAGAATATGTTTAATTGCAAATGAGGTTCCCTGCTCCTTAAAGGTGTAACTATTCTTAAAATCCTCTTGCCATTTGGAAAATAATCTGGATGGAGTAAGAGTCCTGAGTAAATGCTGAATACTTTTCTTTCCTTTTTTTTTTTTTTAAAATTGAGGTATAATTAACATATAGCATTATATTGGTAATCAGGTAATGGCATGGTTCAATATTTGTATATATTGCAAAATGATCACCACAGTAAGTCTAGTTAACATCTGTCACTATACATAGTTACACATTTTTTTGTGTGATGAGAACTTTTAAGATCTTCTCTCTTGATAACTTTCAGATATGCAATGCAGTATTATTAATTATAGTCACTGTTCTGTACATTGCATCTCCATGACTTGTTTAGTTTATAATTGGAAGTTTGTACCTTTGACCTCCTTCACCCATTTCATCTTTCCCCCCAACCCCCACCCCTGGAACCCACCCATTTATTCTCTTTTGTATCTATGAGCTTGAGATTTTTTTTAAGATTCCACATTTAAGTGAGGTTATTCAATATTTGCTTTTCTCTGTTTGACTTAATTTAGCATAGTAACTTCAAAGTCCATCCATTTTGTCACAAACAACAAGATTTCATTCTTTTTTATGGCTGAGTAATATTCCACTGTGTGTGTATGTGTGTGTCTTTATTCATTCATCTATAAATGGACACAGTTTGTTTCTATATCTTGTCTATTATAAATAATCCTGCACTGTACATGGAGATGCATGCATTTTTTTCATGTTAGTGTTTCATTTTCCCTGGATATATTCCCAAAAATGGAATTGCTGGATCCTGTAAAACTTCCATTTTAATCTAAAGAACCTCCATACTGTTTTTCACAGTGACTGCACAAATTCACATTTCCAGCAACAGTACACAAGGACTCTCTTTCCTCCAGATCCTGACCAACACTTGTTACTTCTCATCTTTTTTATAATAGCCATTCTGACAGGTGTGAGGTGATATCTCATTGTGGTTTTGGTCTGCATTTCTCTGATGATTACTGATGTTGAGCATCTTTTCATGTTCATGTTGGCCATCTGTATATCTTCTTCGGAAAAAAGGCTATGCAAATCCTCTGCACATTTTTAAATCACATTTTGTGGGTTTTTTTACTATTGAGTTGTATGAGTTTTTAATATATTTTGGATATTAACACCTTATCTTTTCTTACACTGTAAACTACATGCACTCAGGTCTTTTGAGTTTGGCTTTAAGTAGAGAGCAACTCTTCAGGACCAGACAAAGAAAAAAAAAAAAACATATTCCCAGAGAAATCAGGCCGAAGGCTTATTGGGCTAAGTGTCATTTTGAGCTGGATTTTGAAACCCAGATACCAGTTTGAAATGTGGGGAGAGAAGTTCATTTTCAGTGCACCTGCCTATGCAAGTATTGGTGTGATCTCTTCTAAATAACATTTAAACTAGCTTCCTCTGTGCTGACATTTGGACTTTCGTATTTTTCATGTTCCTGACAGTTCTAACTTGAGGCCCCTTCTGCAGGTTCCTTTTTAATACATTCCTACATGGTCACAGTTACATGTGACCAAATCTGAAAATTATCAATTGAACAAATCATACAACCAAGTATTGAGTATTGCAAAAGGAAGAGGTTTGAATAATTGAATATGTAATAATAGCTACAGATATTTTTAGTTTTCTAAATAGAATTTTAAAATAATAATAAGATCAGCTGGGTCTGTATTTTTTTTATGAAAGTTCATACTCCCTTTGGATGACTTTAATATTATGGTACAAAATAGCTAAGACTTTGAATCATAAAAAAAATTTCAGATATCATAAAAACAAAAGATATGTCTATTAAAAATGGATTAGACATGTGATTTAATATATAAATTGGGAGCTGATGAAGTTAGATCTTTTAGCTTCATAAGCTGTGGTATCTTAGCCAATTCCTAATGAACTGAGAGCAGATTTTCCAAATAGTGTTTATAGCATGATATTGTTCATCAAGAGATTAACAAGCATTCAAATAACTCAGACCCCTTTGTAAGATCCATATGGAATGCTAAAATCAATGAAATTTTCCAGAGGTGAAATAACTTCTGTAACAAATTTTAACCCATTGTATTACAATCTTATTGCCAAATCCCCTCTGGCTTTGGG
This sequence comes from Balaenoptera ricei, assembly GCF_028023285.1. NCBI lineage: Eukaryota > Metazoa > Chordata > Mammalia > Artiodactyla > Balaenopteridae > Balaenoptera > Balaenoptera ricei. The sequence goes on along the minus strand of NC_082651.1, from coordinate 17,923,881 downwards.
ATATTTTTTTCCTTCCACTGAAGGTGTATTAAAATCTGCCACAGTACTAACATTTACTGGACCTTATTTGGGGTAACACTGAGTCAGAACAGGAAGATTTGAATCATGTTTAATCAGAATATTTATTAAGCAATTATTATGTTAAAAATATTCTGCTACACACTCTCTGTGAAACACGTTTAAAAACACTTCTTGTCCTGAAATTGTTTACTTTCTCAGCAAGTTAGTTAGACATTGTTATGGGTTGAAATGGGTCCCCCACAAAAGATATTAAAGCTCTAATACCCAATATCTGTGAATGTTACTTTATTTGAAAGTAGGATCTTTGAAGATGTTTAAGTTAAGATGAGGTCATTAGAATGGGCTTTAATCTAATATGATTGTATCCTTATAAAAAGGAGAAATTTCGACACAGGAACGTGCACACAGGGAGGACACAAAGTGAAGATTGGAATTAAGTTGTCACAAGTCAATGAACTATCAGAAGCTATGAGAGAAACCTGGAACAGATCTTTCACTATCACCTTCTGAGAGAGCATGGTCCTACAAACACCTTGATCTCAGACATCTAGCCTCCAGAAATGTGAGATGACAAATTTCTGTTAAGCCACCCAGAATATGGTACTTTGTTATGGAAGCTCTAAGAAACTAACACAGACATATTCACAAAACACTAACTAGGAATATGGCTCATTATCTATCTATGAAATGATAAAGCAATTCAGAGAAAGGATGACAGTAAGAAGACCACGTGTAACGGGAAGACTGAGGAAGGAAGCAGTGGAGAAGATGCTGTTGGTTACCCACTAAAAAGTCAACCTTTTCCTGTTTTTACTTGCTGACAGAGCCTGTCTTCTAAGATAAGTATTGAAAACACCGTATTTTTTATTTTCTACTATCCCCTCTTGAAACTAGAACAATGGCTTATGGTCCAGTGCTGGACAATGGGAACTCAGAGGGGCTTCTAGAAAATCTTCCTTCCTAGTAAAGGGACACAAGAAGGAAATGTTCCATTTCTTCTTAAGTGTATGTGGTCATATTCAAGTGAAGCTGGAACTTCTACATTGGATGTGCTCCTCCAAGGGAAGAAATTGCTGAAAGACTGAGGATAACCTATATAGGAAACACCAGAGCTCCTAGAGATGTCACTGTGTCATAGCCCTAACTCTCAGCACACCTTGTATCCAGATGTCTTACACATAAGCTAATGTAACTCCTTAACAGTCTTAGTTAAATATTATATTACTTACAGAAGCAAAGATATTCTGAATGGTGGGAAAGGAAAGGAAGAACACAGAAAAGCAAGAGAATGGTGTGATGATGGATGTGGACTCAGGGGGCTCAAACTATCTTCAGAATCCACCTGAAAATTGTTAAAAAACAAAACAAAACAACTTTCCTATTCAAGATTCTAACTTGAATGCTGCATATTTTGTTCAGATTGTCACTGATTTGCACTTTTAAAGATCATTCCTTCCTCCCCAACTCAGTTGCCGAAATACCTTATCTGTCTCCTTGAAATTTAATATTCTTTTCTCTGCATGTCATAGCTGCTAATGTACAACATCTTTGTCCAACTGTTTATCACACCACTCAGTACAGTGTCCAGTGTCATGTAGGACTTACTGCATGAATGAATGTATGAACAAATAAGAATGAATGGGGTTCTTGTTATTTCTTCAGTCATATAGACCTAGACAAAATTATTTCAGTCCAAATGGTTTATTTTTTCTGTTCTTTACTGTGCCAGACAAATACCTATGTGTTGGGGATACAGTAGTAATTTGTGGTCCTATACACAGGTGGAAGCCACTGAGTTCCTCAAACATGACTAACTTAATCAGATTGCCTGAGGTTAGGAGAAAGGAATGAGCAAGTGATTTCATATCAGTGTTGGTCATAGATGATGGAGTCTTGTTGAGAATCAGTAAACAGGATGCTAAGAATAAAAGGAGATAAAAGAGGTGGCATGGAGTTGGTGAATAACTGGTGAGAGAAAAGGGATTGGGATTAAGTATAGATTTTTGACTGAGGTTATTAAGATACTGACTAGGTGAGATAAGAAGTAGAAAAGAGAGAGCAGAGTTTTTTTTACAGATGGGGAAGACATCAAGTTCAATTTTGCACTTTCTCTATGTGCCAGGCTGAGGTTAGAGCATTACATTGATTGTTTTGAGAGAACTCTGGACATCCAGATAAATGGGCCACTGTATTATCCTTCATGCAAGAGAGGGGAACTTTTCATTGTATTTAAAGATAGACTAAGTTTGGCATGTGATCCTCTTATTTCAATTTTTAAGTAAAAGACACATCCAGTTCTTTATGGTTTGTTAAAGGAAGCACAAAGGCCATCTGAAACATAGTGATAAGTTTCATGTGTTTAAGAGACTTTGGTTTTACTTCTTTGCTACAGCAAATGGAGGATGCAGAAAAACGTATGGAAGCATAGAAATGATAAACATTTTTATCAGAGCTATGACAAAATTAGGGCTCTTTCCTAGTAAATATTAAATACAAACTCTTCTCTAATGACCTCAACAGAAGAAAATGAGCATGGATATTTTTACAGTGTAACATTTCTGGTATTATAACCAAAGGTCAGTTGTCATATTTATTATCTCTGATATTTCAAGGGTTTCCAGCTTATCAAATAATATCTGGCAGAAATTTGCTGTGAAGATTTTCAGCTTTATTTTAAAATGCTTTTATTTTGTGCAATATATATTATAGTGAGTTTTGTAAAGAGAATAATTTCCTCAGAAATTTGGAGGAATTTGAGGGATAGCCTCTTTATTAACACAAATCTAGGAGGAGCATTTTGCACAGACAATTAATTCATTTTAGCATTTGTCATTGAAGATTTAGAATTGTTTATTTACAACTAATTCCAAAGAGATCATCTGCTAAAGATATTACTGTATAAAGCATTCCCTTGAAAATGTTTTAAAAATTGTTGAAATTTTGTCACTTATATTACTTCAAAGAAAAGAGCATGTTTAGGTAACAAAATCACTTAAGAGATACTTTGATGAAATGAACTGTGATGGAATTTTTCAAGATAAAATCCCATTTTGTTGTGTCCTTCATTTTGCAGGTAATACAGAATACAAAGGAGATAGCTTGCTGAACTCAAAAGGCCAGAATAGAAGTGCTGGTTTAGTCATCCAGTAAAAATTAATGTATAAATCAAATATAAATTAAGTAACAGGTTTGAAAATATGCATGAATGGTTAAGTGCTTGAAAACTGAAATGTGGTATGTGAATTGAAACACATGCAGCACACAAACTGAGCGGATGCAAGCACCAGAATAGCACAGTACATAAATAAGGCAAGGTTGCAGGCAAAATTTACAAGCAGACAGTCAGCAAAATGTTGATGGTCTACTGAGCCCTCATCCTCCTTCTAAAAGTAGAATGATCAAAGAGAGTGAGTCTCATTCCCAGGCTATTTCACAAATTAAGCAGGAAGTTGAAAGGCAGCAGGGTCACCCAAATATTATCATAGAAATTTAAATTAAATTAGAATGCCTGGATTCACATGGTTGAGCATATTACCTCATTGGCAAGATGAACATCCTGATTGAAGAGACCAGCTGTATTGGATATTTGGCATTTCAGGGTTGATATCAGCTGGAGACTGGCCAGTTCATTTCTAGGCTCTCTGAGAAGTGAGAGCAGTCTCTTAGCCAGTAATAACTTGGTCTCTCCTAACACTAGAATCTGGGAACAATTTCCTTTAAAAAAAGTCTTATATCTCCCCCATCTTTATATCTTTGTGCCTACCATTATGTCTGACATAAAATAATTTCTCATTTATATATATATATATATTTTTTTTTATTGGAGTATAGTTTATTAACAATGTTGTGTTAGTTTCAGGTGTATAGAAAAGTGATTCAGTTATACAAATACATGTATCTATTCTTTTTCAAGTTCTTTTCCCATTTAGGTTATTACAGACTATTGAACAGAGTTTCCTGTGTTATACAGTAGGTCTTTATTGGTTATCTATTTTAAATATAGCAGTATGTACATATCAATCCCAAACTCCCAATTTATCCCTCCCCACCATCCTTTCCCCCAGTAACCATAAATTTGTTCTCTAAGTCTGTGAGTCTGTTTCTGTTTTATAAATAAGTTCATTTGTATCATTTTTTTTTTTTTTTGGTTCTGCATATAAGTGATATCATATGATATTTGTCTTTCTCTGTCTGACTTACTTCACTTATAATGATAATCTCCAGGTGCATTTGTGTTGCTGCAAATGGCATTATTTCATTCTTTTTAATGACTAATATTCCATTGTATAATGTACCTCATTTTCTTTAACCATTCATCTGTTGATAGACGGTTAGGTTGCTTCCATGTCTTGGCTATTGTAAACAGCACTGCAATGAACATTGGTGTGCATGATCCCTTTGAACCATGGTTTTCTCAAGATATATGCCCAGGAGTGGGATTGCAGGATCATATGGTAGCTCTATTTTCAGTTTTTTAAGGAACCTCCATACCATTCTCCATAGTGTCTGTACCAATTTAACTTCCCACCCACTGTGTAGGAGGGTTCCCTTTTCTCCACACACTCTCCAGCATTTATTGTTTGTAGAAGTTTTGAAGATGGCCATTCTGACTGCTGTGAGGCGATATCTCATTGTAGTTTTGATTTGCATTTCTCCAATAATCAGCGATGCTGATCATATTTTCATGTGCCTCTTGGCCATCTGTAAATCTTCTTCAGAGAAATGTCTATTCAGGTCTTCTATCCATTTTTTGATTGGGTTGTTTGCTTTTTTTGATATTGAGCTGCATGAGCTGCTTGTAAATTTTGGAGATTAATCCTTTGTTGGTCACAACATTTGCAAATATTTTCTCCCATTCTGTGGGTTGTCTTTTTGTTTTGCTTATGGCTTCCTTTGCTGAGCAAAAGCTTTTGAGTTTAATTAGGTCCCATTTGTTTATTTTTGTTTTTATTTCCATTACTCTGGGAGACAGACCAAAAAAGATATCATTGTGATACGTGTCAAAGAGTGTTCTGCCTAAGATTTCCTCTAAGAGTTTTATACTATCCTGTCTTACATTTGGGTCTTTAACCCAATTTGAGTTTATTTTTGTGTATGGTGTTAAAGAATGTTCTAATTTCATTTTTTTTAATATGTAGCTGTCCAGTTTTCCCAGCAGCATTTATTGAAGAGACTGTCTTTTCTTCATTGTATAGTCTTGCCTCCTTTATCATAGATTAATTGACCATAGATGTGTGGCCAATACACCTAATTGACCATAGGTGCATTTCTGGGCCTTCTATCCTGTTCCATTGATCTATATTTCTGTTTTAGTGCCAGTACCATACTGTTCTGATGACTGTAGCTTTGTAGTATAGTATGAAGTAAGGGAGCCTGATACCTCCAGCTTCATTTTTCTTTCTCAAGATTGTTTTGGCTCTTCAGGGACTTTTCTGTATCCTCAAATCAATCAGGGTGATACACCACATCAACAAATTGAAGAATAAAAACCATACGATTATCTCAATAGATGCAGAAAAAGCTTTTGAAAAAAATCAACACCCATTTAAGATAAAAACTCCCCAGAAAGTGAGCATTGAGGGAACATACCTCAACATAATAAAAGCCATATATGACAAACCTACAGCTAGCATCATACTCAATGGGAAAAAGCTGAAAGCATTTCCTCTAAGATCAGGAACAAGACAAGGAGGTCCACTCTCACCACTTTTATTCAACGTAGTTTTGGGAGTCCTAGCCATGGCAATCAGAGATGAAAAAGACATAAAAGAACCCAAACTGGAAAAGAACAAGTAAAACTGTCACTGTTTGCAGATGCCATGATACTATACATAGAAAATCCCGAAGATGCCACCAGAAAACTACTAGAGCTCATCAATGAATTCAGTAAATTTTCAGGATACAAAATTAATACACAGAAATATCTTGTATTTTATACCCTAACAAAGAAAGATCAGAGGGAGAAATTAAAGAAACAATCCCATTTACCATTGCAAAAAAAAAGAATAAAATACCTAGGAATAAACCTACCTAAGGAGGCAAAAGACCTATACTCCAAAAAGTATAAGACATGATGAAAGAAATTAAAGCTGACACAAGCTGATGGAAAGCTATACCATGTTCTTGGTTTAGAAGAATCAATATTGTCAAAATGACTATATTACCCAAGGCAATCTACAGATTCAATGAAATCCCTGTCAAATTACCAATGGCATTTTCTTCATTATATTTTAATAGAAAAACATTACAACAAACTTTAATATGTACAAGTTTAGAGAAACAATTATCTGATTATGGGGTTGACTCTAGACTAGGTCCTTTGGATGGTAAAAAGAAGAAATGCCTTCCCAAAACTTTTTGTCTCTTCAAGCATAATACATTGATAACAAAATTAATTATTATAGATTGATTACATGGTAGAATAATACCTAGGCATTCAACTGATAAAAGTGGGAGGATAAAGACAGAAAATTCTAGGTAATGAGACCAATATGAGGACTCATGGGTATACTGTACATGAGGAACAGTGAAAGAACCATGGCTAGAATCAATGGGAAATAATATTGGAAAGGTTGAGAAGGTGCATATTGAAAACAGTGAAATCACTAAGAAAAGTTAGGATTTAGTATTTTTTGAAAAAAAATAGCACATAATGACATTCTAAGCAGAGACATGGCAAAATAACAGTGATGCATAAACAACCTATAAAGGTGAATAAAATATTAAAATATGACATGCATACATATAAATATGACATATATGTGTAAATGTAATACACATAATACATTATATACTATTTGAGTATAATATACATAGTGTTCAATGTAGCTTGTATATGAGATACATGGCATCAACTATATAAAACATACATACAATTTAAAATGTACATTATAATTTATAGTCTATCTAATATTTATATCATTATATATACACATATACATGCATAATATGCTTTTATAGTTTCCAAGAAGAAACACATAGTATATGATTTGCAATTATATATACCCAGGCTTCAGGAAGTAGAGTAGGCAATATCATGAAGAACACCAAAGAGCTAGAAATGAGACCAGCTTGTCTGCCTGTGCTTCCTCCTAAGATATTTACTAATTAAGCACTTGTGGCGGGGGGAATAGGGCAAGATGGCGGAAGAGTAAGATGCGGAGATCACCTTCCTTCCCATAGATACATTAGAAATACATCTACACGGGGAACTGCTCCTACAGAACACCCACTGAACGCTGGCAGAAGACGTTAGACCTCCCAAAAGGCAAGAAACTCCCCACGTACCTGGGTAGGGTAAAACAAAAAAGAAATAACAGAGACAAAAGAATAGGGAAGGGACCTGCACCAGTGGGAGGGAGACGTGAAGGAGGAAAGGTTTCCACACACTAGGAAGGCCCTTCACGGGCGGAGATTGTGGGTGGCGGAGGGGGAAGCTTCGGAGCCACGGAGGAGAGCGCAGCCACAGGGGTGTGGAAGGCAAAGCGGAGAGACTCCCGCACAGAGGATCGGTGCCGACCAGCACTCACCAGCCCGAGAGGCTTGTCTGCTCACCCGTTGGGGCAGGCGGGGGCTGGGAGCTGAGGCTCGGGCTTCGGTCGGAAGGGGACTGCGGTTGGCAGCGTGAACACAGCCTGAAGGGGTTAGCGCACCACAGCTAGCCAGGAGGGAGTCCGGGAAAAAGTCTGCAGCTGTCAAAGAGGCAAGAGACATTTTCTTGCCTCTTTGTTTCATGGCACTCAAGGAGAGGGGATTCAGAGCACCGCCTAAACGAGCTCCAGAGATGAGCGCGAGCCGCGGCTATCAGCGTGGACCCCAGAGACGGGCATGAGACGCTAAGGCTGCTGCTGCTGCCACCAAAAAACCTGTATGTGAGCACAGGTCACTCTCCACACCGCCTCTCCCGGGAGCCTGTGCAGCCCGCCACAGCCAGGCTCCCATCATCCGGGTACAACTTCCCCAGGAGAACGCAGGGCACGCTTGGGGCTGGTGCAATGTCATGCTGGCCTCTGCCGCCGCAGGCTCGCCCAGCATCCGTATCCTTCCCTCCCCCATGCCCGAGTGATCCAGAGCCCCCGAAGCAGCTGCTACTTTAGCCCCGCTCTGTCTGGGCGGGGAACAGACACCCTCAGGTGACCTACATGCAAAGGCAGGTCCAAATCCAAAGCCGAATTGCGGGAGTTAAGCGAACATAGAAGAGAAAGGGAAATCTCTCCCAGCAGACTCAGAAGCAGCAGATTAAAACTCCACAAACAACCTGATGTGCCTGCATCTGTTGAATACCTGAATAGACAACGAATCATCCCAAATTCAGGAGGTGGACTTTGGGAGCAGGATATATTAATTTTTCCCCTTTTCCTTTTTTTGTGAGTGTATATGTGTATGCTTCTGGGTGAGAATTTGTCTGTATAGCTTTGTTTATAATAGCTTTATTTTATTTCATTTTATTTTATCCTCTTTCTTTCTTTCGTTCTTTCTTTCTATTTTTTCTCCCTTTTACTCTGAGCCGTGTGGATGAAAGGCTCTTGGTGCTCCAGCCAGGCATCAGGGCTGTGCCTCTGAGGTGGGAGAGCCAACTTCAGGACACTGGTCCACAAGAGACCTCCCAGCTCCAAATAATACCAAACGGCAAAAATCTCTCAGAGATCTCCATCTCAACATCAAGACCCAGCTTCACTCAACGACCAGCAAGCTACAGTGCTGGACACCCTATGCCAAACAACTAGCAAGACAGGAGCACAGCTCCATCCATTAGCAGAGAGGCTGCCTAAAATCATAATAAGGCCACAGACACCACGAAACACACTACCAGACGTGGCCCTGCCCACCAGAAAGACAAGATCCAGCCTCATCCACCAGAACACAGGCACTAGTTCCCTCCACCAGGAAGCCTACACAACCCACTGAACCAACCTTAGCCACTGGGGACAGATACCAAAAACAACGGGAACTACGAACCTGCAGCCTGTGAAAAGGAGACCCCAAACACAGTAAGATAAGCAAAATGAGATGACAGAAAAACACACAGCAGATGAAGGAGCAGGGTCAAAACACACCAGACCTAACAAATGAAGAGGAAATAGGTAGTCTACCTGAAAAAGAATTCAGAATAATGATAGTAAGGATGATCCAAAATCTTGGAAATAGAATAGACAAAATGAAAGAAACATTTAACAAGGACGTAGAAGAATTAAAGAGGAATGAAGCAACGATGAAAAACACAAAAAATGAAATTAAAAATACTCTAGATGGGATCAATAGCAGAATAACTGAGGCAGAAGAATGGATAAGTGACCTGGAAGATAAAATGGTGGAAATAACTACTGTAGAGCAGAATAAAGAAAAAAGAATGAAAAGAACTGAGGACAGTCTCAGAGACCTCTGGGACAACATGAAACACACCAACATTTGAATTATAGGGGTCTCAGAAGAAGAAGAGAAAAAGAGAGGGACTGAGAAAATATTTGAAGAGATTATAGTTGAAAACTTCCCTAATATGGGACAGGAAATAGGTAATCAAGTCCTGGAAGCACAGAGAGTCCCATACAGGATAAATCCAAGGAGAAACACGCCAAGACACATATTAATCAAACTATCAAAAATTAAATATAAAGAAAACATATTACAAGCAGCAAGGGAAAAACAACAAATAACACACAAGGGAATCCCCATAAGGTTAACATCTGATCTTTCAGCAGAAATTCTGCAAGCCAGAAGGGAGTGGCAGGATATACTTAAAGTGATGAAGGAGAAAAACCTACAACCAAGATTACTCTACCCAGCAAGGATCTCATTCAGATTTGATGGAGAAATTAAAACCTTTACAGACAAGCAAAAGCTGAGAGAGTTCAGCACCATGAAACCAGCTTTACAACAAATGCTAAAGGAACTTCTCTAGGAAAGAAACACAAGAGAAAGAAATCACCTACAATAACAAACCCAAAACATTTAAGAAAATGGGAATAGGAACATACATATCGATAATTACCTTGAATGTAAATGGATTAAATGCTCCCACCAAAGGACACAGACTGGCTGAATGGATACAAAAACAAGACCCATAAATATGCTGTCTACAAGAGACCCACTTCAGACCTAGAGACACATACAGACTGAAAGTGAGGGGATGGAAAAAGATATTCCATGCAAATGGAAACCAGAAGAAAGCTGGAGTAGCAATTCTCATATCAGACAAAATAGACTTTAAAATAAAGACTATTACAAGAGACAAAGAAGGACACTATATAATGATCAAGGGATCGATCCAAGAGGAAGTTATAAAAATTGTAAATATTTATGCACCCAACATAGGAGCACCTCAATACATAAGGCAAATACTAACAGCCATAAAATGGGAAATCGACAGCAACACAATCATAGTAGGGGACTTTAACACCCCACTTTCACCAATGGACAGATCATCAGAAATGAAAATAAATAAGGAAACACAAGCTTTAAATGATACATTAAACAAGATGGGCTTAATTGATATTTATAGGACATTCCACCCAAAGACAACAGAATACACATTTTTCTCAAGTGCTCATGGAACATTCTCCAGGATAGATCATACCTTGGGTCACAAATCAAGCCTTGGTAAATTTAAGAAAATTTAAATCATATCAAGTATCTTTTCTGACCACAACACTATGAGACTAGATATCAATAACAGGAAAAGATCTGTAAAAAATACAAACACATGGAGGCTACACAATACACTACTTAATAACGAAGTGATCACTGAAGAAATCAAAGGGGAAATCAAAAAATACCTAGAAACAAATGACAATGGAGACATGACGACCCAAAACTTATGGGACGCAGCAAAAGCAGTGCTAAGAGGGAAGTTTATAGCAATACAAGCCCACCTCAAGTAACAGGAAACATCTAGAATAAACAACCTAATCTTGCACCTAAAGCAATTAGAGAAAGAAGAACAAAAACCCCAAAGCTAGCAGAAGGAAAGAAATCATAAAGATCAGATCAGAAATAAATGAAAAAGAAATAAAGGAGACAATAGCAAAGATCAATAAAACTAAAAGCTGGTTCTTTGAGAAGATAAACAAAATTGATAAACCATTAGCCAGACTCATCAAGAGAAAAAGAGAGAAGACTCAAATCAAAAGAATTAGAAATGAAAAAGGAGAGGTAATCACTGACACTGCAGAAATACAAACGATCATGAGAGATTACTACAAGCAACTCTATGCCAATAAAATGGGCAACCTGGAAGAAATGGACAGCTTCTTAGAAATGCACAACCTGCCGAGACTAAACCAGGGAGAAATAGAAAATATGAACAGACCAATCACAAGCACTGAAATTGAAACTGTGATTAAAAATCTTCCAACAAACAAAAGCCCAGGACCAGATGGCTTCACAGGCGAATTCTATCACACATTTAGAAAAGAGCTAACACCTATCCTTCTCAAACTCTTCCAAAATATTGCAGAGGGAGGAACACTCCCAAACTCTTTCTACGAGGCCACCATCACCCTGAATCCAAAACCAGACAAAGATGTCACAAAGAAATAAAACTACAGGCCAATATCACTGATGAACATAGATGCAAAAATCCTCAACAAAATACTAGCAAACAGAATCCAACAGCACACTGAAAGGATCATACACCATGATCAAGTGGGGTTTATTTCAGGAATGCAAGGATTCTTCAATATATGCAAATCAATCAACGTGATACATCATATTAACAAATTGAAGGAGAAAAACAATATGATCATCTCAATAGATGCAGAGAAAGCTTTCAACAAAATGCAACACCCATTTATGATAAAAGCCATGCAGAAAGTAGGCATAGAGGGAACTTTCCTCCACATAATAAAGGCCATATATGACAAACCCACAGCCAACATTGTCCTCAATGGTGAAAAACTGAAACCATTTCCTCTAAGATCAGGAACAAGACAAGGTTGCCCACTCTTGCCACTATTATTCAACATAGTTTTGGAAGTGTTAGCCACAGCAATCAGAGAAGACAAAGAAATAAAAGGAATCCAAATCGGAAAAGAGGAAGTAAAGCTGTCACTATTTGCAGATGATATGATACTATACCTAGAGAATCCTAAAGATGCTACCGGAAAACTCCTAGAGCTAATCAAAGAATTTGGCAAAGTAGCAGGATACAAAATTAATGCACAGAAATCTCTTGCATTTCTATACACTAATGACGAAAATCTGAAAGTGAAATTAAGAAAACACTCCCTTTTACCATTGCAACAAAAAGAATAAAATATCTAGGAATAAACCTACCTAAGGAGACAAAAGACCTGTATGCAGAAAATTATAAGACACTGATGAAAGAAATTAAAGATGATACAAATAGATGGAGAGATATACGATGTTCTTGGATTGGAAGAATCAACATTGTGAAAATGACTCTACTACCCAGAGCAAATCTACAGATTCAATGCAATCCCTATGAAACTACCACTGGCATTTTTCACATAACTAGAACAAAATATTTCCCAATTTGTATGGAAGCACAAAAGACCCCGAATAGCCAGAGCAATCTTGAGAACGAAAAATGGAGCTGGAGGAATCAGGCTCCCTGACTTCAGACTATATTACAAAGCTACAGTAATCAAGACAGTTTGGTACTGGCACAAAAAAGGAAATATAGATCAATGGAACAGGATAGAAAGCCCAGACATAAACCCACGCACATATGGTCACCTTATCTTTGATAAAGGAGGCAAGCATATACAATAGAGAAAAGACAGCCTCTTCAATAAGTGGTGCTGGGACAATTGGACATATACATGTAAAAGTATGAAATTAGAACACTCCCTGACACCATACACAAAAATAAACTCAAAATGGGTTAAAGACCTAAGTGTAAGGCCAGACAGTATCAAACTCTTAGAGGAAAACATAGGCAGAACACTCTATGACATAAATCACAGCAAGATCCTTTTTGACCCAGCTCCTAGAGAAATGCAAATAAAAACACAAATAAACAAATGGGACCTAATGAAACTTAAAAGTTTTTGCACAGCAAAGGAAACCATAAACAAGACCAAAAGAATGGAAGAAAATATTTGCAAATGAAGCAAGTGACAAAGGATTAATCTCCAAGATTTACAAGCAGCTCATGCAGCTCAATAACATATAAACAAACAACCCAATCCAAAAATGGGCAGAAGACCTAAATAGACATTTCTCCAAAGAAGATATACAGATGGCCAACAGACACGTGAAAGAATGGTCAACATCATTAATCATTAGAGAAATGCAAATCAAAACTACAATGAGATATCATCTCACACCGGTCAGAATGGCCATCATCAAAAAATCTAGAACAATAAATGCTGGAGAGGGTGTGGAGAAAAGGGAACACTCTTGCACTGTTGGTGGGAATGTAAATTGATACAGCCACTATGGAGAACAGTATAGAGGTTCCTTAAAAAACTAAAAATAGAACTACCATATGACCCAGCAATTCCACTACTGGGCATATACCCTGAGAAAACCATAATTCAAAAAGAGTCATGTACCAAAATGTTCATTGCAGCTCTATTTACAATAGCCAGGACATGGAAGTAACCTAAGTGTCCATCATCGGATGAATGGATAAAGAAGATGTGGCACATATATACAATGGAATATTACTCAGCCATAAAGAGAAATGTAATGGAGGTATTTGTAGTGAGGTGGATGGAGTTAGAGTCTGTCATACAGAGTGAAGTAAGTCAGAAAGAGAAAAACAAATACAGTATGCTAACACATATATATGGAATCTAAGGGAAAATAAAGTTCATGAAGAACCTAGTGGCAAGACGGGAATAAAGACACAGACCTACTAGAGAATGGACTTGAGGATATGGGGAGGGGGAGTGATAAGGTGTGACAGGGTGAGAGAGTGGCATAGACATATATACACTACCAAATATAAAATAGATAGCTAGTGGGAAGCAACCGCATAGCACAGGGAGATCAGCTCTGTGCTTTGTGACCACCTAGAGGGGTGGGATAGGGAGGGTGGGAGGGAGGGAGATGCAAGAGGGAAGAGATATGGGAACATATGTATATGAATAACTGATTCACTTTGTTATAAAGCAGAAACTAACACACCATTGTAAAGCAATTATACTCCAATAAAGATGTTTAAAAATAAATAAATAAATAAAATAAAAATAGTTATAAGTTGGAAAAAAAAAAAAGAACTTGTGGCTGAGAGGCTAAGCTTAACAGTATTAAGGAACTGAGAAGACAAAATTAGAGTGAGTTTCCCTATGAAGATGATCTCAACAATTTTGAGCTTATATCACTCCAAGCAGATAGCAAAAACATTAAGAAACTCTCATTAAAACACTTGAATTTTATATGAATCCGAACCCAAAATATTTGTTAAATGCAAAGTGAATTTTTAAAATTGTGTACACATTAACATAGATTTCTAATTATTTTTATATTTTTGTCTTTTATAGTCTATAAAATGATTAAAAGTAGAGGTTCAAACCAAAATTACAAAAATAAAGGACTTTTTACTTCTTTACATATTTACTTTTTTGGATAAATTTATATTTTCATATGGCTTCAAATTACTTTCTAGCACCTTTTTATTTAACTTGAAGAACACTGTCCAGCCTTTCTTAGGGTAGGTCTAGTGGTGAAATTACCTCAGGTTTTATTTACTTGGAATGTCTTAATTTTTCCCTCATTTTTTAAGGACACTTTTGTATTATAATAGTATTCATGGTTGACTTCTATTTTTTCCTTTCAGCCCTTTAAATATGTCATCCCAGTGCTTTCTGGTCTGCAGTGCTTCTGCTGAGAAATCAGCTGATTACCTTTGTGAGAATTCCTTGCATTTGACAAGTTGCTTTTCTCTTGCTGCTTTCCAGATTCCTTATTTGGTTTTGACATTTGCCATTTTGATTATAATGTGTCTTAGCGTGAGTCTCTTTGGGTTTACCCTACTTTGAGTTTCTTGAGCTTCTTGGATTTGTATATCCACATCTTTTTCCCAAATCTGGGGAGTTTTGGGTCATTATCTCTTCAAATAACTCTCTGCTGTTTTCTCATTCTGGACCCCTATAATATGCATATTGATCATTTTTGTGGTGTTCCATATGTCCCTTAGGCTCTATTCACTTTTCTTCATTCATTTTTGCTCTCAGACTCCATAATTTTAAATGACCTGTTTTCAAGTTCATTGGTTCTTTTTTCTGCTGGTCTAAATCTGCTGTTGAAACTTCCTAGTAATTTTTTTTTTTTCTTTTCAATTCAGTTACTGTATTTTTCAGCTCTAGAATTCTGTTTGGTTCTTTTTTTTTTTTTTTATAATTTCTGCTCCTTTGTTGATATTCTCATTTTGTTCTTATATATTTTCCCTGATTTCCTTTTTTGAATCTGTCTATGTTATCCCTTAAGTCATTGATTATATTTAAGACATCAGTTTTAAAGTTTTTGTCAAACAAACCTGAACCTAATTTTTTTTAGGTTTGGTTTCTGGAGATTTATTTTATTCCTTTGAATAAGTCTCATTTCCCTGTTTTGTTTTTGTATGCTTTATAATCTTTTATTGAAAATTGGACATTTAAAAAAAAAGCTACATTTCTCAGTTTTGTGGACTGTCTCCATGCAGGTGAAATTGTTCAGTAATCAGCCCATTATAAAAGATCAAAGTCTTTTAGGCTTTTTCTGGGGAGGCATTTTCCCTGGACCTGTATATGGACTTTCTTCCCAATTCCCCCATATACACTATGTTTTTTAATGTTTTAATTTAACAAAATGTCTTGCTTCTGCTTTTTCTCAGGACCTTAAATGGTCTATCATATTCCTCTGCCCATAATCTCAGGCCAGCAGGCACCTAAAGGTATGGAAACCCACTTGCAGCTCACACACACACACACACACACACACATTATGATGCCCACCACTCTTTTCAGTAGACTCCAACCTCATATACAAATTATATTGCTATTCCCATCAGTAATCCCAGTCAGGCAAGATAGATAACAGCAACTTGAGAAGACAATACAGTCAGTCCAGAACATTGCAAACTGAAGAGCCAGGCAATAAATGGTTTTCTTCTGAACACAATGCACTGTGTTGGGGAGAATGTAAGACAAAGGCAAGCAAAGATGCCGTAAAATGTCCTACCATTTTGAGTGTGGCTTTTTTCTTGGTTGGGGGTTTGTTTGGTTGCAGCCAATCATTAACTTTTTCCTAGAGTCCCCACAAAGCTATGTTGGTCCATACGTTGCACTTTAGTTTGTATTTCCATTAGAGAGTGAGGGCCTGGATCTTTATATTCTATCATCTTGATCAACTGAATTCTGAACTGTTCATTTTTAAAATTTTTTTTATCTTTCTACTTCAGCTGGGCTAATTTTTATTTCCGTTTCTATTTCTGGAATATTTGTGTACTGAACTTTACTTATTTCATATCAAAACTGCTGTTCAGCCTACCTAATATATTTTTTATATTTTATTTTTGTTCTACTAGCTTTTTTCCCATTTTTTTCTTCTGAGCATTTCTATCTTTGTTAGTCTGTAAACATATTTTTTAGAGCTGCTGCAAACTCCTAATGTGGTAACTCCAATGTTGTCTCAGGGTTTATTTTCATTGGCCACTCTTTTTCTCAACTATGGATCACATTTCCCCCATTTTAATACTGAACCATATGGATAATACTTATGAGGTTATATTCTCTTATCTCTATATTTTGACTTTTGTTCTACCAAGTAGGTTACTTACCATCTAGTCACCTTGAGACCATAAAGCTTAGTTTTATTCTGTGTTAGACTTATCTCTTTTTGTTGCATCCTTAATCATAATGCAAAATATGCAGTTCAGAAATATAGCTTTACTCAAAACACATGACTCTTCTTGGGTTTCTTTGTGTATTCCAAGGTGCTAGTTGAGCCACTACATGGAAAATTCAGTAATTGTCAATGAAATTGTAGGGTTTAAACTAAGATTTTGAGAGTCCTCCCACTGTGGTTTCCTTCTGCCTGAAATCTAACCCTACTTAAATTTAAGATACTGTGGTAGGTCTCAAAACACTCTTTCACATCTCAAGACATTAAGATTGTAAACTTCTGTTTGAGTTCTAGCTAGCCATTGCATGATACAGAACTGAGGAATATTTTGGGGGGAAAGCCAAACAAACATGAATTTCACACACGGAATTTTCCTCCTTAAAAGGAGCAAATGAACTCCAATTTCAGTATAGTATTGGTCACTCACCAATGTCTTCAAATAGTATTTTTAAACAAATATTTGTTCAAAGTTTATAATTGCTACCTGCAAGAGGGTTGACCTGATGCTACATTCTCTGCTATTAATAAAAATAGTGACCTGTTAAATATCAGTTTGCCTTTATATGGAACATCCCAAATAGGAATAGCAAGAAGATATTGAAGTGCAGGAAATATTCAGAAAAATATAATATTTCTAAAGTTAACAATTGTCAATAAGCACAAGTTAGTTCAGGTGAAGGGGTAGTTTAATTTTCTGATATTTTCCAAATTATTTGATTCTAGATAACAACATATTCTTGATATGTCTATAATCATAATGAAGAAAGGAGGAAATTATAATGACATGATTTAATTTTGAAATCAGTACAATGTAATAGGAATTTATAATTACTTTAAAACTTCTACATTCTTTTGAAAATATGGCAATGAACACATTTCTTGATATTGGAGTAATGGTATTAATAGAATTTTCTCAACAACTTGAAAGCACTTTAACAAAATGATGTCCATGTCAACTTTAAGGTCTCAAAATAAACATTTTCCAAGAAGTGTAATAATAATAGTGATCTAGATTTGCATTCACGGTTTCTGACAGAAAAGTATTTCCCATATAGTCCTATACTAAAAGTCAGCCATTGAATGTTAGTGAGCTGCATTCAGTGACCATTTTTGAGTTGTAAGGGTAATCAGCAGTTGACATCAAAACTGAAATTCATTGACTATTTCTTAAGTACAACACTAACGTGTAAGTAATAATTACATCATCACACAGTCATTTGACCTGATTTGGATTTCAATTCTTCTTGTTTATTATGTTTACATGTGAGACATTTTTCTTATTATTTATTCTAAGTAGAGTAATTCTTTGTGTCACAATATTGCTTCTCTGTCACCAATTCTTTTTTGTATGGCCATTTTCTTCTATTTTGTCTGTCATATAAAAGAGAAAAAAGTTTTTTTCCTTTTCTTTATTTTATAAATGACAGTTAACTTTACCAAATCTATTGTTTGAGGTGTACTTGCCAAAAGAAGCCATTTTTGACACCTGGCAAAAAATATGGAAATAGCTTTGTGACTATACCCACATCCAATTTTCATAAATTGTTCTTAACCTGAGATTGCATAGATATGATGGACAGATACAAAACATTCACTGAATACCTCCAAGTTACTTGTAAAATATTAGAATTGGAAGTGATATCAGTCAGAGTTATTCACTGATGTGTAGACATTGTAGATTGAAAAACTACTTGTGGAGACAATTCTTTTTAAACAACTGTCCCAAAATAAAAATTGTTTTTAAATCTACTGTAGAAAATAAATCACATAAATATTTACAATTTTAATAAGTACGTTAAAGAAAACAAACAGTAGGTGAAATAAAAATAATATTACTCATTCTTTGGTCTACTTTAAATAATAGTAACATCTGTAATATTTTAAACATCTGTAAGTATTTTTTATTGTTGTTATAAAAGAAAACATGATGTTTCTGGATGAGAGGTAAAATTATTATTCCTTATAGCAATTACATGCATCCTTTCCTCATGCCTCATATTTTTCTACTTCATGAAAATGAGATAAGGGCATATGTCACTCTTCCTGTGAAACAGGAGTTTCTTGCAACACAGGAAAGGACACAGAAAATATGACTCTCAAAACATATATAGAATCTGGACACCTGCCCCCTCTCCTCTGGAAAGAGTGACAGAAACTTGTGCTACCTAATGTCTAACAATCCTTTGGAGGACAAATGCATGGCTTTAGCTTACCTCCCTTTGAAATAAAAGCTCATCTCTGGGAAGATGAAAATCTCCCAGAAATATTTCACCATCTTACAGTTGCCCACTTTTTAGTCATCCTTTGACTTCCAAGGTTTGTCCTTTATCTCAGATTGCTATTAGTTTTTGCTCAGAAAGTCCTGACTATGAAGAAATTAGAAGATACTCATATTGCTTCCCATGAAGATACAATAGTACAAGCTGAAAGAATTATAAATGCATAATAGTAAGATGTATGGAAAATCTTTCCAATAAGTCAGAAATTCACAGACTTGATGTAGAAGAAAACTCAAAAACCTATATGTGCTTTAAGAATTTCAAGAAAATTAATTTAGTTGAAGTATAGAAGAAGATAAGTCTATTGAAGAGATCTTGATGAAAGCTATGTGACTAAGACATGGAGGTGACATTTATGGACAGAATGGAATAGATACAAAATGAAATATCTTTCCCAGTATCAACAGAATATCTCCTGATGTATGAACAAATCATCATGTAAATTAATACTATTATCAATTCACTATTCTATTATTGTAATATCCTCCTGCCTCTTTTCCCAGACCTCAGTCTTGCCACTGTTAATTGATATTCTAAGCTAACTTAGTAATGATCTTTCTAAAAATATCTGTCTGAGAAAGTTAAGCACCTGCTTGAAATCCTTGAAATCTACACAGTTTTCACATTTTCCTTCCTTATCTGATTGTTGCCTACCTCACTTACCCAATCTGCTTATCTGACCCCTCAACCAGTCCTATTTACATTTATTTTTTGAGCAATATAGTTTATCATGTGCATTTATTCTTTAAGTGACATAAATATTCTAAAATTAATTATGATTTAAACTTCTGTTTGGATCATAATTTTTCCCCTGCTTATAACATTTTCCACTCATATTTGTTAACCTAGCTTTTTCATATGCCCTTCAAATTTCAGATCAGTCTTTGCATCCTCTAGGAAAAGTTCTGGGTATGGGTTAAAAATCTTAACTCTGTGATTTCTTGACATTCTCTTTGTTTCATTTTCTTAATATTTAACTAGACATGATTTCTCTAAAGATAATTTTATTTTTTAACTTTAGGGCCATTCTCATTTGCAGACTCATAAGAATTGCTCAAAGAATATTTATTGAATGAGGCAGTAAATTAATGTCTAAATAAACTGTCCAATTGAACAAAGGATGCATTTATTGGATACCTAATATGTGCCATCACTGTGTGAAGGGCAATGGGAAACATCTATTTTTTTTAAATGTGAAAAATTAACAGTATGAAACACCTTTTGCTGACAGCTTTTGTCAAGAATGTATGTGTTGAAGAAATTCTGAACTATTCATTCTTCTGAATAGAGATATTATTAACTAACTTAGCTATTTTACTTACCTCTTGTTATAAACATATATGAAATGTCATTGCCTTTGTACAAATGCACTACAATTTATTTATACATTCAAATGTTGATACACTTGTTGGTTACTTGGGGGGGGGTTACTACAGATGTTTTTTATGAACAAGGTTATATGTACAATGGAGGGCATATGAATGAATTGGCTATTATCATTTGGAGTAGCAAAGCTGGGTCATAGACTATCAATATGGTCAACCTTGGTATATACATTATATAGCTGTACATGTTTACGTCAATACTATCGGGACAATAGTTTACTAAATATTTACAGTTTACTATATATGGAGTACTACAGTACTATAATTTACTAACAGCAGTATAGGAAAACTCATTTCTTTATATCCTCACCAATGCCTGCACTATTGTCTTTCAATTCTCAATTTTCCAATTACAATGACTTTGAGCAGATTTTTATATATTTCTCAAATATTTAAGTATCTTCATATATGAATTATCTGTTCAGTTCCTTTTCAACTTCGTGCTTAATTTTTTTCTTACTGATTTTGGGAAATATGTGTATATTATGAATATTTGTCTTTAATTTTTTTTTTCTTAACAACAAGCCCTACTATCTATTTTTCCAAATTTTTGATATTAAAATAACTATATCTTCATAGGAAGGTGAAAAGATAGTACACATAAGTCCTTTGTACTTTCGCTTAATTTTCTCCAATGGTTATACCTTACATAATTATAGTACAATATCAAAAATCAAGAATCTGTCATAGGTTCAATGTGTGTGTATAATATCATGTCATTTTATCACATGTGCAAATTTGCACAACCACGACTGCAATCAAGATACAGAACTATATTATCAACATAGCAGCCTCATTAGAACTGAGCCATGGTAAAATTCTTACTCTCCGCTAAACCTCCTTTGAAACACCCCAGCATGTAGTAGAGGGCTGCCTCATTTCCCTCAAGTGAAGGTAAAAGCCCAAGTTCCCTAACTGATCTCCACTGACACTATAGGAAGGAACCCTTCCTATAATGTCACTTACTGCCAGTGTGAATGAATGTCTCAGCTCCCTACTTGGCATCTCTGACACTACCCTGGTGAGGAAATTGGGTTGCTTCATTACAGTCTGGCAAAGATGGAGGTCTGCACTCTCCACTCAGCCTTTGCTGACATGACTTGGGGTGGGGTCACAATTTCTTCTGTGGAGTTTGCCTGGAATAGAGCAGTTATTGTCTAATAAAAGTTTTCTTTCTTACCAAACTGCCCCTTTCCTGTTATTTTTTTAACAGTATTTTAATTTTTTTTTTTTTTTTTTTTGGCTAGAAAGAAGTTTATACAAAAGACTATTCTTATACCATTACTCTGTAGTGCCAGCTTTTTCATAAATCAACTCTCAGTTTTTTTAGATTCCATTGTTCTATTTATTTATCTTATACATATGTCTTACTTTCTTAATTATATAACAAGTCTTGACTTCAGGCAGAGTATATCTGTTTCTCTAAAATTTATTTTATTAATTTTGGTCTTCTTAATTTACCTCAATAATAATTTAGCTTAGATAACTTGTACATTTTTCTTAGAATGATTCTTAGCCCACTTAATTCCTTTCTTTCTGTGCTTATTTTCCATAAGTGAACTTATTGGCAATATGATAAATCATATTTTTGGAATGAAAACTCAATATTGAAAAGATTTCTCTAAGTGGATTTGTATATTCAATGGAATCACAAGTTACTGATAGGTTATCTATTTCACATAAAGACATATTAGAAGGAAGAAGATTGAAAATATGATATTCACATTTCCTCTTAATATTATAAAATATTAAATGTTATTGAAAATGTATCCTATTTCAAATCATCTTTTTAAAGCATCCTTGTATTGATTGGTATTTTGAATAGAGTTCAGTTTATTTGAAGACATACATTGGTAAGGATTACAAGAACTTCAGTTTTCTTCTCAAGTAATTTATTTGTTATCTGATTCCCATCAGCAAAATTACTGATACAAAAAAAGAAAGCTTTATGAAAAGAAGATGGTAGATTTTGGAATTCAAGACTCCTTTCTACTCCTACCCTCCTCACTGATGGAGATAAGGCTAATCATACCTTTCTGGCCTTTGGGAGTTGGCTGATATATTGTGAAGGCTCCCTGTGATAGATGAGAGTTTTCAGATTCCAGCTGAGTGGCTGGAGAGAACAGTGCTTAAGAAGAATCTGCACTTATGTGGAGAGCCAAGATAGTACATCAGAAAAATAATGATCTGTCCTAAATCCAATTTGATGTTCATTCTGTAACAAGAGAAGGGATTTTTAGTAGAAACTGAAGTAAGCTATGAACCTAACTTTTTAGTTTTTTCTCTTAGCAATTTTTAAATTTCTCAAGGAAGAATTATTTTTCCTTCAGATTTGCATTTATCAATGAATAATCCACTATTTAAATCTAGGTGCACACATGAATACATTATTGGAAAGGACATTTGATAAAATAAATAACACAGGAATGTAAGTAAGGACAACAGGATTTTGGTATCACCATTGTACAAACTGTTTATGTCAACACACAATCCATACAAACCATGTTGTATGGATTTGGGCTAATCATTTAATATCCATGGGGCTCACTTTTCCAATGTAGCATATGAGAACTTGGCAGATATAAACAACAAAATTCTTTCTGATTGGGAGCTTTCATCTATTCACTTCCTTCTAAGCATTTTAAGCATCTTTCCCCAAACTGCTCTCAATTTAAAGCATACTCTTATAGGGCCAGGAGTAAGCAATGGATTCTTTTATTCTTTTTACAAATTTTAAATTAAAAAAAAAATGAAATCAGTGGAGCATGGTAGTGGCATAAATAATGCTGAATCAAGATTATAATTAGACTATTAACTCAAGTTGGGTAATTGGGAGAAGCTTGTCTATTTCTTTTCTCTCATTTTTTAGTGTCATTTCTAATCCCCTTATCTCCTTATACTACTATGTACAGATTTTACAATCTAGATCTTCGTTAATTTTTCACTTACCAACCAGTCATTTTTACCAAATCACCTGGAAGCTGTTTGTTTGTTTTGAATCAACTGAGGAGTGAATCATTTTTAAATTCATGGTCTATTCATGGATTTCCTTGCTTTTGCCAAAGAAGATTAAGGTGCAATTGTGTGTGTGTGTGTGTGTGTGTGTGTGTGTGTATGTGTTTAAAAGAAAGATAATTAACATGAGAGAAAGCTACAGGTATTGAAAGAGAAAAAAAAAAGGCCTTACTTCTATGAAATTTGTCTCATTTATCTTCCTTCCCATTCTATCCTAGTTCCTTCATTTTTCTCCCACCAAAATGTAATACTAGCACGGTTTAGTGTTTCCCAGTAGGAAGAACTGTAGTTGCACATTCAAATTCCTCAAACCAAAAAGCAATCAATACACTATGGCAGGTATGTTGTTCCTGAAGAAAATTGTTTTTGTGCTTCTTAAAGGAAGAACAATGAGTATCAGTGAGAAGAAAAATCCAGCCATGGAAGTAGCCGTATTTATTTTTCCTCAAGAGGAAAATTAAACAAAAAACTTAACTTTAAAACAATGATTAACTTAAATCTCTTTCATGAGCATTATATATGGTCTTTCTCAGGGAAAAATCATGTCAGTAACCTACAAAGAAGGTAAGAAAATGTTATGTAAAGGAAAATGTGGATGTTCAGTGCATTCAAATTACATATACAAATTGGTGTTCAGTTTAAGTATGGGTGACTGTGTTTTCTTTTTTTTTTTTTTTTTAATGTGTGTGTTAAATATTCAATAGGCTGGAAGTAATGGAAGCCTAAAATTAAAATTACAATATGATATTTTCCAGTTTGCTAACACTAAATTGACCCTAAAGCATTTAACATAAGATGAGGAGGGACACAATCCTTAAGGGAAAGAGCATCTTTTGACTCTCCTACGCTTCCTTATATGCTGATATCTGAAAGGTAATTAATATATTTGCATATGAGTAGAATGACTTTTGGAATAAATAGCATTTTTAGAGACTATGTGATGGGTTGAGATAGTCACAGTTGAAGTTGATTTGGGGTGAAGTTCTCAATGCAAAGTAAATTCATCCTGAGAAAATTGTGGTTCTGAAGGTTCAGAAATCAGGGAAATGACTCGTTTTTGACATTGTGTGCTGGTGGTTATAATTTATCATGACATAATCACTTGAAATGGGCTTATGTTAAGAGAAGACTACACTGAACAGAAAGTTTTCAACAACAAATTAAATATATTTGTCTGCAACAAAACAAAGGTAAATTGAAACAGCTGAACTCTGATAAACCTTATTTATTTTCCTGTACTACCTGGGACACATAACCTAAACTGACAGCTTTGGAAGAACCTGGAATACTGGAACAGTTTGGGGGGATCGGGGGGTGATGGAAAGATTGAAGGTCATCTCAAGAATTCTCTGCCGATAGAAACATGTGAGGGGACTTTGATGAATTACTCTGACTTGAGGAGAGGTGGGGAGGGGAAGAGAGAGAGAGAGATAGAAGTTGATTTTATTTCTCCCCCAAACTAATCAAAGAGATCATATCACCAATTACACAGGCTTTATCTAATTTAAAGTCATTAGCTGTATTATGTGCTAAGTAATCTAGTTCTATTTTATAGATCATGTGAGTAAAAAAAATGTTGCTTACCATATCAGTAAATAAAGGATGTTGCAGCCCTCAAGCCATCACATTATAGCCATCCCAATGGTAAGCTCTGAGGGAACTCAGGATAGAAACAGAATGCCCACCATCAAGCCATCAGCCACTGCAGACACCCCACCCCACAAAGTTGCACCCTGAGGATATTAAGAATAGGAAAACACAGGATACTGGCCCCAGATAGCTGAGGTACATATCAAAGGAATGATTTCAATGAGCCCTGATTTTGCATCTTTCTGTGCGTAGAAAAGCACTAAATTCCTTAACTTGGGATATCTGGTTTTCATGAGTATCTTATAGTTTTCTGAGTACAGGTCTTTTCCCTCCTTAGGTAGGTTTATTCCTATGTATTTTATTATTTTTGATGTGATAGTAAATTGGATAATTTCCTTAATCTCTCTTTGTGATATTTCATTGTTAGTGTATAGGAATGCAAGAGATTTCTGTGTATTAATTTTGTATCCTGCAAATTTACCAGATTCATTGATTAGCTCTAGTAGTTTTCTGGTAGCATCTTTAGTATTTTCTATGTATAGTATTATGTCATCTACAGACAATGACAGTTTTACTTCTTTTCTGATTTGGATTCCTTTTATTTCATTTTCTTCTCTGATAGCTGTGGCTAGGACTTCGAAAACTATGTAGAATAAAAATGGTGAGAGTGGACATCCTTATCTTGCTCCCGATTTGAGAGGAAATGCTTTCAGCTTTTCACCATTGAGTATGATGTTAGCTATAGGTTTGTAATATATGTATTTTTTTATGTTGAGGTAGGTTCCCTCTAAGCCCACTTTCTGGAGAGTTTTATCATAAATTCGTTTTGAATTTTGTCAAATGCTTTTTCTGCCTTTATTGAGATGATCATATGGTTTTTATTCTTTTGTTTTGTCAGGGGACACTTAAGTTGTTTTTTCAGATCTTTTTTATTGTGAATAATGTTGCAATGAACATCGGAGTGCAGATATCACTTCAAGATCCTGATTTAATTTCCTTTTAATATATGTTAAGAAGTGTGATTGCTGGATTATATGGCAGTTTGTATTTTTAATTTTTTGAAGAACTGCCATTTTGTTTTCCATAATGACTATACCAATTTACATTCCCACCAAAAGGGTTGCCTTTTCTCCATATCCTTACCAACACTTGTTATCTGTTGTCTTTTTGATAATATACATCAATATTTCACTGGGGTTTTGATTTGCTTGACTCTGATGACAAATGATGTTGACTACAATATCACATACCTGTTGGCAATTTGTCTATTTTGGAAAAAATTCAGTACTTTACCCATTTAATCATTTGTTCTGTTTTATTTTTCAATTTTTTACTATTATTATTGTTATTATTATTATTGCTGTTTAGTTGTTTGCTATATATTTTGGATAATACTCCCTTATCGGATATATGGTTTTTGAATATTTTCTTCCATTCCATAAGTTGCCTTTTCATTTTTTGATGGTTTCCTTTGCTGTACAGAAACTTTTTAGCTTGATATAATTTCACTTGTTTATTTTTGCTTTTATTGCCTGAACTTTTAGTGTCTTATCTAAAAAAATAATTACCAAGATCAATATCAAGCAGCTTTTCTCTATGTTTCCTTTTAGGAGTTTTATAATTTCAGGTCTTATGTTTAAGTCTTCAGTACATTTTGAATTAAATTTTTGTAAGGGTAAGATAAGGTTCCAATATCCTTCTTTTGCATATGATGTCCAATTTTTCCAACACCATTTATTGAAGGGACTGTCCTTTCCTCATTATGTATCCTTGACACCCTTGTTATAGATTATTTGATTGTATATGTGTGGTTTTAGTTCTGGGCTCTCTATTCTGTTCTAGTGGTCTATGTGTCTATTATTATGCCAGTACCATAATGCTTCAATCACTATAGTTTTGTATTACAATTTAAAATCAGGATATGTGATCCTTCAACATTGTTCTTCTTCTTCAAGATTATTATGACTATTTATAATTCCATATGAATCTTAAGATTGTTTTTTCTAATTATTTTTTTAAAAATCCCTTTGGAATTTTGATAAAGATTGCAATGAATCTGTAGATGGCATTAGGTGGTATGGACATTTTAGCAATGTTGTTTCAATCATTGAATATGAGAATATTTTTATTTATTTGTCTTCTATTTTTTTCATCAATGTCTTTTGGTTTTCTGTTGACAGATCTTTCACTTCCTTTGTTAAATTTATTCTGAAGTATTTTATTCTTTTTAATGCTTTTATATATGAGCATTGTTTTATTAATTTCCTTTTCAGATAGTTCTTTGCTAATCTACAGACATGCAACTGATTTTTGTATATTGTTTTTGTTTTCTGCAAATTTACAAAATTCATTTATTAGTTCTAATATTTTTAATAAAGAATTTGCATATTTTAATATATAATACATGTCATCTGCAAATAGAAGCAGTTTTGCTTCCTCCTTTCTGATTTTGATGACTTTTCTTTTCTTTTCTTGCTTAAATATTCACTCTGTTGAATAGAAGTAACCAGAGTGGGCATCCTGTCTTGTTCTGATCTAAGAAAAAGCTTTCCATTTTTCACTGTCAACTTGATGTTATCTATGACTTGTTGTGTATGTTTTTTTTTTTTTTTTTAACATCTTGATTGGAGTATAATTGCTTTACATTGTTGTGTTAGTTTCTGCTGTATAACAAAGTGAATCAGCTATACGTATATACGTATATCCCCATTTCCCCTCCCTCTTGTGTCTCCCTCCCACTCTCCCTGTCCCACCCCTCGAGGTGGTCACAAAGCACGGAGCTGATCTCCCTGTGTTATGTGGCTGCTTCCCACTAGCTATCTATTTTACATTTGGTAGTGTATATATGTTAATGCCACTTTCTAACTTCTTCCCAGATTACCCTTCCCCCACCCTGTGTTCTCAAGTCCATTTTCTACATCTGTGTCTTTATTCCTGTCCTACCCCTAGGTTCTTCAGAACCTTTTTTTTTTTAGATGCCATATATATGTGTTAACATACAGTATTTGTTTTTCTCTTTCTGACTTATTTCACTCTCTATGACAGACTCTTAAGTCCATCCGTCTCACTACAAATAACTCATGGGTTTTATTATGTTAAGGTACATTCCTTTTATACCTAATTTTTAAAGCGGCTGCTAAATCAGGAAAGGACGTTAAATTTTGTCAAATGCTTTTTCTGCATCTATTGAGATGATCATATGATTTTTATCCTTTTTTCTGCCAGAATGGTGTATTACATTTTTTGATTTGCATGTGTTGAGCTTTCCATCTCAGGGATAAATCCCACTTGATCCTGTTGTGTGATTCTTTCAATGTGTTGTTAAATTTGTTTTACTAGTATTTTGTTGAGAGTTTTTGAATAGTTATTTATAAGAGATATTGGTCTATATATATATATATTTTTTTCTTGTAGTGCCCTTATCTGGTTTTGGTAAGAGAGTAATAACGTCCTCATAAAATAAGTTTGGAATTGTTTTCCCTTCTTCAATATTTTAGAAGGTGTTGAGAAAGATTGTCATTAATTCTTCAAATGGATGGTAGAATTCATCCTTGAAGCCATCTGGGCCCAGATTTTTCATTGTTGGGAGATTTTTGAATACTGATTCAATATCCTTACTCTTAATTGGTCTGTTCAGATTTTCTATTTCTTCATGATTCAGTCTTGTTAGATTGTATATTTTTAGAAATTTATCCATTTCTTCTAGGTTAACCAATCTGTTGATGTATATTGTTCATAGAATTCTCTTATGATTCTTTGTATTTCTGTGGTATCAGATGTATTGTCTCCTCTTTCACTAATAATTTTACTTTAGTATTCTCTCATTTTTTGTGGATTACTCTAGCTAAAAGTTTCTCAATTGTGTTTATCTTTACAAAATAGCAACTTTTAATTTTTAAAATATTTTCTATTGTCTTTCTAGTCTCTATTTTATTTATTTCTGCTATAATCTATATTTCCTTCATTCTGCTAACTTTGAGCATAGTTTCTTCTTCTAGTTTTAGGAACTTTAAATTAGGTAGTTTATTTAAATATCTTTCTTTTTTCTTAAAGTATGTATTTATACCAATAGAGTTCCTTTTTAGAACTCATTTTTGGTGTATTCCTTAATTTTTGGTATGTTCTGTTTCCATTTTCAATTGTTTCAAGATACTTCTTAATTTTCTTTTTAACTTCTTTGCCCCATCGGTAACTCAGCAATGTGCTGTTAAATTTCAACTTATTTGTGAATTTTCCATTTTTCCTTTTTTATTAATTTATAGTTTGATACCATTATGGTCAGAAATAATACTTGAAATGATTTCAATTTTTTCAAATTTGTTCACACTTATGGAATGTTTTATATATGTCTGTTAGGTTTATTTAGTCTATAGTGCTATTCAAGTCCACTGTTACCTTATTGATTTATGGGTCGTAGTACCACAGTTGGTGAGCCTGCCTTCACAAAACTGCCCTCCACCACTTGGGTTACACCAGGATTTCCCAATCTCCTATTTCCCAAAGTTTCCACAAAGATACTTTTGTCCTTGGATGGCTGCCAAGTTATTGTTGCTGTGGCAGAAACAAGTGTCAGACCTCTTATTTCTCCATTGCTAACCTCAACAGAAAAGTTAATCTGCATCCACTATACAGCCTTAAAGCAATTGATCAAGACATTAACCTTTTTCCCTCACATTGTCCAAAATTTCCTGACATACTTTCATTAGATTTTTATGTCTTTGGTCCCGGATCCTTGCTGTATATCCAAAATAAATTTCTAATTTTGCTCCCAAATATATTTGATGTTCAGTTTGATTATTTACCTAATATACATTGTTCCTCTTCCACATACATTTTCTCAAAGCTCATTACTCTGGTCTTTGCAACTTGCATCATCTTTGATGAAGCTTAACTTCCTAATGACATCTTTGGATCCAAATTCCATTATAACATTATTTTTTCTTCAGCTGTGTCCATGCCAGACATTGTGTTTAAAAGAAAGATTACAAACAGTTTTCAATAAAGTAAATGTTGACAAATTAAAAATACCTTTCAGATAATTAAGCCCGCACTTTCTTAAAATTTACTTGAAGATCTCTTTCCCCTTTGCATGTTTTAGCCACAGCAGTATGATTATCCTTATAAACAGCACAAATTTCTTTGTGGTTTAGATAATAAATTTGATACTATAATTTGGTGATTTTTTGGCATATGATAAACCCACAATGCCCTGATTTTATTACCACTGTAAAACATTGGACCATTCTTCCTATCATTCATCTTTAATTCCTTCATACAGGTTGACCCTTAAATTCAATCAAATTTGACTTTTTTTTGGATAATTTTATTAAGGGAAAGAGAAAATGACTGGAATGATTAATGCATGTTTTCATCTCAAACTATGTTTTGTTATTAACTTTACACTCAAAATAAAAATTTCTTCAGAGCAAGATGATATCTTTATTACATTGACTCTCCCCAAATAAATTGCTTATTAAATCCTCTGCTACATATGCATGGAACTAATCAGGCAGCATAACTCATATGAAATTATAACATAATGGTAGACTGTTAAGAACATTTAGAAAGAGCTGTTTCATGAAAGCTGTCTAATTTTATTCTTCACTTCAAAAGCTACCCTTTCAAAGTTCCCCAAATAAAGGAAAGCAAAACTTACTGTATCTCCTCAATGTAAATAGCTATTTACCTTACACTTTGCCCTTGGCATGTAAACTTTCCAAGTATCCTTATATGTTTAACAAAGTAAAATATCTACCATGTATCTATGATTAAAACACTAAGATGGAGCCATTTATTTACAATCTTTGGCCTAATATTAAAAGAGCCAGAAATTTCACTCTACACTCTTGATTTTTGGTAATACTCCTTTTTTTTTTTTTTTAATTAATTAATTTATTTTTGGCTTGGCTGTGTTGGGTCTTCGTTTCTGTGCGAGGACTTTCTCTAGTTGCGGCAAGCGGGGGCCACTCTTCATCGCGGTGCGTGGGCCTTTTACTGTCATGGCCTCTCTTGTGGCGGAGCACAAGCTCCAGACGCGCAGGCTCAGTAGTTGTGGCTCACGGGCTTAGTTGCTCCGCGGCATGTGGGATCTTCCCAGACCAGGGCTCGAACCCGTGTCCCCTGCATTGGCAGGCAGCTTCTCAACCACTGTGCCACCAGGGAAGCCCCTCTTTTTTTTTTTTAAATGAAAACAATATAATTTATTTTTTCTGACAGGTCTTCAATTATTTCTACACTTTGGGAGTAATATAGTGTTTTCCACACAAAAGAAGTTTAAGAAAAAAATTTTTTGCAATTGGCATAAAATCAAACTCAAACTAACTAGAACTAAATTTTTGACCATTTATTTCCTTAATAAAATTTAGAAGCTACACTGTGTGTGTAACATATGAAATTGAACAATATACTGAGGTGCTTGTTTTCAAATTATATTTAAAACTGAACTGAGTGTAGATTACTATTCAGGGCAGAAAATTGGTCTTCTCTATACAAAATTTCAAAATAAAACTTGGTAAAGTAATTAGTCTTAATTTTAATAGTCAGTGAAATAAGTTTTGGAAAGCACTTCTGTGCTTTCATGAACTCATACTTTGTTTTTGTTATAGTTCAGATTTAGGAAAATGCACTACCATCTAACTATGGAGAAAATGGAAATGGAACAAAATGTGGGGGTCATCTCTAGATATTCTGCACAAAGATTATCTACTTAGTGAAGTCTTACCAGTAGATTTATAATTTAAGGTCGAGACTGCCTCCATGAACATCATTTATTTTGGGTTCAGGGATCGTAAAATAATTTTAATGTTAACCTTCACCAAAAAGAAAGATAGAAGAACTAATGTCTTTTATCAAATGACTTCATAGTAATGAAAGAGAGATAAAATTATTTTGGAAAACAGAAACTTCATTTGTTATGATTTAGTACATACTTTTACATCACTACAATTTCCATAAAACCTAGAGAGGAAGATATCAATTTTATCATGACTATTATCTCTCAAATTAACTTAAATTATGAGAGAATATTGCTTCATATACACATAAATATAATTTATGTCTAATTAATTCTATTTGTTGATGTGATACACTTATCTTCTCCAGTGCCTGTTGGACCTGAAACAAAATTTCTTTAGATCTAGACTCTACTTAATTATGAGTTACAAAAACACAAACATGTGTGGCTCTCAGCCCTTTCCCCTGACTTAGCTTTTAATGTTGACTCACACATAAGCAGGCTGATCTACTCCATCTTGAGCAATTAAAGACTGTAAAGACCTTATACCTCCAGAAGTTCCTACAGTACCTTCAGACATAAATATTTGAGATTTCACAAATTTCATGACTGGAATTCCATTAAGTCTTTCACTGTATTTAAGCTCCCTACCAAAACTAGAGTCTATTCTCCACCATAATTTAATTATCTGAGTTCAGTGCTTCCTCTCATTTACTCAAGGCTGGTCACTGCTTCAAACTGGATGGATGCTCATATCTACTACCACCACTGTATTTCCAGCCACCTGAATACATAGTGATCACTGTCAAGAAAACTCTTCATCCTTCACCATATATCACATTAAACTCATTGGATATTAATATCAGCTTGGATTGTACCTCATGTGCTACATACAGATTCTGACTTTTACTCTGGGTACATTTGCTGCAACAATACTCCTTTTCTGATGGTAGACTTTTCCATTTCTCTATATTTTTTTCTCTTTTCTGCTCTATCTTGGCGATTTAATGAATTTGTCCCCTTTATTCTTTATTATATATTATGTTTTAAAAACAAAATGTAAAAGTACATTTTCTTCACTGAGCAACAGCATTTTACCCTTCTAAATTTTCTTTCCAACAGGGAGTCTTGTTATATTTTTTCTTTAACTTAGATTTTTACCTTTATAACCAAATACCTTTTTATGACCTGGATTACTTTTGTTTCTCAACATCTTGCATTCCCTTATTTCTTTATTGAACTTAGTCTTTCTACTTATTATTGGACCTATTTATACTTTCAGTTTTGTTGTTGTATAAGGTCACTAGAGGGAAATTCCCCATTCTAGAATTTGTTCCATGAAACTCCACTAGATAAGCTCTCTCTCCATTATCCACAGACACACTGAAGATGGTGAGAGGAAATTTGCCAGTGCTGTCTCTCCCCTAAGACAACACTGCAAGGGGCTGAACTAGCAGGTGGCGACCTCTCCTGTTAGGAAAAGGGAGAGCAGTGAGTGAGTGCCTGGCTACCCCATGTGTGTGGGATGATGCTGGAGAAACCTGTTTAACTTAAAGCAGCACCCAGAGTGTTGAGATGGGATTTCCATGACTAGGAGTAAGAAGGAGATAGAGAAAGAGATACATAATAATAACAAAGGGCAATGAAGGGACGTGGTTCTTCCTGAGTGTGCTTAGGACTACAACAGGAAGTCTATCCTCAAGCCTCTAGAAAACCCTCACTGGAGGATCCCCACACTGGGCCCATGGGCACCCCCAACATCCTGAGTGATGAAACCACACCTTCCCTCACTTTGCAGCCAGCTCCATGTATGAGCTCCTGAGTGCAGAAGTGAGAGTGAACTCTAGTAAAAATGGAGTCTCCACAGAAAGCAGGTTTGAGTCTGTGGGCAAGGGGAAAATTACAAATTTGAGCTGTGGAATTGTGTTGTTGAGTTGTATTTTACCTTCTGGACAACAGAAGAGGGATTTCTAGAGCCAGCAGTGGGTTGTAAAAACAAAAGATGCCATAATAACTTAAGAATCCTGCTATAGAAAGGAGCAAGACATGAGGAGCAGGTGTATGCTTACAAGGTTGGTGAAAACCCCAGATATAACAAGACCAATAAACAGTATATCCCACCTGAAGTCAACTAGGTGCCTACCCCTTCAAATGTGAAAGCAGCAATGCAAAACTGCAAGGAACATTAAGTATCAAGGAAACATATCATTGCAAGAAGATAACAATAATCTTCTAATAACTAAACTCAAAGTCATAGAGTTTTGCAACTTAGTTAATAATGAATTAAAAATAGCTGTTTTGATAAATTCAGCAATCTATAAGAAAACACAAAAGATAATTCAAGAAAACTAGGAAAACAATACATGAACAAAATGAGAAATTTAACAAAGTGATAGAAATCATAAAAAAGAGCCCAATATAAACTCCGGAGCTGAGGAATTCAATGAATGAAATGAAAATGCAATAAAGAACATCTATAGCAGAGTAGAACAAATGGAAGAGCAAATAAATAAACAAGAGGATAGGAAATTTGAAATAATCCAATCAGAAGAGAACAAAGAAAAAAATGGAGAAAGCCTGCATTATCTAAGGGACTCCACCAAATATGTGCATATTAGATTCTTTGGGGTACCAGAAGGAGAAAAGAGGGAGAAAGAGACAGGAAGAAGTGAGAGAGTGGCGTGGACATATATACACTACCAAATGTAAAATAGATAGCTAGTGGGAAGCAACCACATAGCACAGGGAGATCAGCTCTGTGCTTTGTGTCCACTTAGAGGGGTGGAATAGGGAGGGTGGGAGGGAGATGCAAGAGGGAGGAGATATGGGGATATATGTATACGTATAGCTGATTCACTTTGTTATACAGCAGAAACTAACACACCATTGTAAAGCAATTATACTCCAATAAAGACGTTAAAAAAAAAAAAAAATAATAGCAGAGAACTTCTCAAACCAGGAGTGAGACTTAGATTTTCAAGTTGATGAAGTTAATAGATCACTCTATTATCTCAATGTAAAAAGATTTTCTCCAAGATATGTTATACTAAAAGTGTCAAAAATTAAAGATAAAGAAAAACCTAAAAACAGTTAAAGTAAATAAGATTGTCACCTACAAAGGAACCCTCATGAAGTTATCACTGATTTCTCGGCAGAAATCCTATTGTAGAGAGTAGAATGATACATTCAAAATGTTGAAACTAAAAATTGCCAGCTGAGAATACTATTTTTTGCAAAGTTTCCTTCAGATATGAAGGAAAAATAAAGACTTTCCCAGATACACACAAACTGAAGGAGTTCATCACCACTAGAATGGCCTTGCAAGAAATACTGAGACGAATTTTTCAAACTGAAATTAAAAAATGTTAATTAGTGACATGAAAATATGAATGTGTACAACAGAACAGTAAAGGTAAATATATGATTATATTTGGAAAACCCTAATTCTGTAATAGGATAGTATGTCAACCACTTAACCATAGTATAAAGGTTAAAGGAAAAGAGTATTAAAAATAACTATAGGTACTATAATTTCTTAATTAATAAGCAATATAAAAAGAGGTAAATTGAGGTACCAAAAATATAAAAGGAGTAAAAAGTGGAGCTTTTGTATGTGATCAAAGCTAAGTTTCTATCAGCTTAAAGTTGTTTTATTTATAAGATGTTTTATGTAAATTCATGGTAACCATAAAGCAAAAACCTAGAGTAGATCCAGAGAACATAAAGAAAGTGGAGATAGAGCATTCCACAATGGAAAATTACCAATTTAAAAAGGTAGGGAAAAACAGAGGAAAAAAATAAACAGTGGCACTCCAAATCATCTGAAAAGCAATCAATAAGTTGGCATTAGTAAGTCTTTACATAACAATAATTACTCTAAGTGTAAATGGATTGAATTCACCAAACAAAAGCCACAGAATGACTGGATAAATTAAAAAAAAAAAAAAAAAAAAAAGCAAGACCTACCTATAAGTTACTCACCTTAGATTCAGGACACAAATAGGCTCAAAGCAAAAGGATGTTAAAAAGATATGCTATAGAAGTAGAAACCAAAGGAAAGCAGAGTAGCTACACTCACATAAGACAAAATAGACTTTAAGCCAAAAATGGACAAAGACACAAAGTCATTATATAATGATAAAGGGGTTGATTCATCAAGAATATACAGCAATTATAAATATATACACATCCAGCATTGAAGCACCTAAATATATTAAGCAAGTACTAATAGATTTGAGGGGAGAAATGGACAACAATAGAGTAATAGTAGGGAACTTCAATACCCACTTTCAGCAATGGACATATTATCCACCCAGAAAATTAACAAGGAAACATTGGACTTGAACAAAAACTGTTAGACAAAATGGACCTAACAGACATTTATAAAATATTCCATCCAACAGCAGAATAATACATATTCTTCTCAAGTTCACAAGGGTATATCATATGATAGGTTAAAAAAAGAAAAAAGAAGTCTTAGCAAATTTAAGAAGGTTGAAGTCATACCAAAGATTTTTCTGATGACAGTTTTATGAAACTAGAAATCAATAGTAGGAGGAAATCAGAAAATTTTAGAAGTTGGAAACTAACCAACACACTGCTGAACAACCAATGGGTCAAAGATGAAATCAAAAGGGAAATCAAAAAAAATCTCAAAACAAATGAAAAGGAAACACAACATACCAAAACCTACAGGATACTGCAAAGCAGTTTGAAAAAGGAAGTTTATAGTAATAAATGCATATTTTAGGAAAATGGACATTTTAAAAATAAAACTAACTTTATACCTCGAGGAACTAAAAAGAAAGGCCCAAATTACCAAAATTAGAAGAAGGAAGGAAGTAACAAAGATCAATGCAAAAATAAATGAAATAGTGACCAGAAAAACAGTAGAAATAAATCAATGAAACTAACAGCTGGTTTTGCAGAAAGATAAACAAAATTGACAAACTTAGCTAGACTAGGGAAAAAGAGAGGGAAGACTCAAATAAATTAGAAATGAAAGAGGAGATATTACAAATGATATTACAAAAACTCATAGGAGCATAAGAGACTACTATGAGCAATTATATGCCAAAAAAATTGGATAATTTGGAAGAAAATAAAAATTCCTAGAAACAACCTACAAAGACTGAATCACGAAGAAATAAAAATTCTGAACAGACCTATAATAAGTAAAGAGATTGCATCAGTCATCAAAAATCTCCCAAAATGAAAACCCCAGGATCAGATGATGCACTGGTGAATTCTATCAAAAGCCTAATGAAGAATTAACAGCAATTTTTCTCAGAGTCTTCCAAAAGATTGAAGAGTTGGAAACACTTCCAAACTCACTTTAAGAGGCAAGCTTTACCCTGATGCCAGGAAAATAGGGACACTACAAGAAAATAATAGACTAATATCCCTGATACAGGTGAATAATTTCTCAACAAAATACAAGGAAACCAAATTCAACAACATATTAACTAATTTATACACCATGATCAAATGGGATTGATCTCTGGGATGCAAAGTTGGTTCAGTATATGCAAATAAATAAATGTGATACACCACATCATTAAAATGAAAGACAACAATGATATAATCATCTCAATAGATTCAAACAAAGGCATTTGACAAAACACAATATCTTTTCATGATAAAAGTCCTCAAAATTTGGGTATAGAAGGAACATACCTCAACATAATAAAGCTCATTTACCACAAACTCCCAGTTTATATACTAAGTGGTGAAAGATTGAAAGTTTTTCCTTAAGATCAGGAACAAGACAAGACTCTCACCACTGTTATTCAACATAGTATTGAAAGTCCTAGCTAGAACAATTAAATAAGACAAAGAAATAAAAGTCATCCACACTGGAAAAGAAGTAAAATTGTCACTATTTACAGATGATATAAACTTATATAGAGAAAGTCTTAGACCCAAACAAAAACCTGTTGGAACTAATCAGTGGTTTCAGTTCAGAATACAGGACATAAAATTGATATATAGAATTTCTTTGTGTTTCTATATACTAAAAGAAACATCTTAAAAAGAAATAAAAATACTATCCTATTCACAATCGCATCAAAAATCAATAAAACACCTAGGAATAAATGAAACCAAGGAAGTGAAAGTTCTGTACACTGAAAACTACAAGACTTTGATAAAAGAAATTGAAAAAGACACTAACAAATGAAAAGATATCCCATGTTCCTGGATCAGAAGAATTATTATTGTTAAAATGTCCATACTACCCAAAGCCATCTATAGATTCAAGCAATTCTGGTCAAAATCCCAATGGAATTTTTAAAGAAACAGAAAAAAAAATTCTAACATTTGTATAGAACCACAAAAGACCCAGTATAGATGAAGCAATCCTGAGAAAGAACAAAACCAGAGGCCTCACACTTCCTGGTTTTAAAGTATACTACAAAGCTTTAGTAATTAAAACCGTATGGTACTGGCATAAAAAGCAGATACATATCAATAGAACAGAGTACAGATGGTGCCTGACTTATGATGGTTCAACTTAATTTTTTTTGACTTTATGACAGTGAGAAAGTGATACCCATTCAGTAAAAACCATACTTTGAATTTTGGATTTTGATCTTTTCTTGGACTGGTGATATGCATTATGATTCTATCTTATGATTCTGATCAGTGGAGTGAGCCTCAGCTCCCAGCCAACCATGTGATCACGAGGGTCAACAACCAATACACTTGCAACCATTCTGTTTTTCACTTATCAACAGAGTATTCAATAAATTATAAAAGATATTCAATACTTTATTATAAAATAGGCTTTATGTTATATGATTTTTCCCAATTGTAGTCTAATGTAAATGTTCTGAGCACATTTAAAGTAGGTTAGTCTAAATTTTGATCCTCTGAGTTTAGGTGTATTAAATGCATTTTCAACTTACAACATTTTCAACTTATGATGGGTTTATCAGGATGTAACAACATCGAAAGTTGAGGAAGATCTGTAGATAGCCCAGAATTAAATCCTCATATATACAATCAACAATTTGGTAAGGGATCCAAGAGCACTCAGTGGGGAAAAAATAGTTTCTTCAACAAAGGCTATTGAGAGAACTAGTTAACCACATACAGAAAAATGTAATTGAACCTCTATCTCACACCACTCTCAGGAATTAACTTGAAATAATTTAAGACATAAACTTAAGACCTAATAACATAAAACTCCTAGAGGAAAATACCGGGAAGAAGCTTCTTGACGTTGGTCTTGGCAATGATTTTTTGGACATGACACCAGAAACACAAGCAACAAAAGGAAATATCAACAATTAGGACTACATCAAAGTAAAAAGTCTCTGCACAACAAAGTTAGCAATCAACAAAATGAAAACCTAAGGAATGGGAAAAAATATTTGCACATCATATATTGGATAAGGAATTAATGTATATAACCCCAAAATATACAAAGAACTCATAAAACTCAATAACAACAACAACAAACAAATCTGGTTAAAAAAAAAATGAGCAGGGGGCCTGAATAGACATTTTTTCAAAGAAGACACACAAACATCCAACATGTAACATGAAAAAATGCTCAACATCACTAATCACCATGGAAGTGCAAATCAAATCCAGTAAAACTACCCCACACCTATTAGAAGGGCTATCATTCAGAAGACAAGAGATAACAAATGTTGGTGAGGATGTGGAGAAAAGGAAACCCTTGTGCACTGATGGTGGGAATGTAAATTGGTGCAGCTACTATGGAAAACAGTATGGAGTTTCCTCAAAAAATTAAAGAGATAGCTAACATATAATCCAGCAATTTTTCTGCCTCTGAATATACATATACACATACACAGAACAGAATATGGAAAAGATATCTGCATGCTCATGTTTATTACAACATTATTCACAATAGCTAATATATGGAAACAATCTGTGTGTTCATCAATAGATGAATGGATAAAGACAACTTGAGATATATATATATATGTGTGTGTGTATATATATATATATATATATATACACACACACACACACACATACCACAGTGCAATATTATTCAGCCATGAGAAAAAAAAGGAAATCCTGTAATTTGCAACAACTTGGATGGACCTTGAAGGCATTATGCTAAGTGAGATAAGTCAGACATAGGAAGACGAATATGTATGATACTATTTATATGTGGAATATTAAAAGAAAAAACAAACTTTTAAAGACAGAGAGTGTAATGGTAGTTACCTGGGGTTGGGGGAATGGGGGAGATGTTGTTTATGGATACAAAAATATGCAACTAATAGATAAATTAGTTCTGTAGATCTAATGTACAACATAGCGATTATAGTAAAAAATATTGTAATACAAACTTCAAAGTTGTTAAGAGACTATATTTTAATTGCTCTCACCACTAAAAAGAAAATGATCATTATGATCATTATAATTAGTATGCCATAGAAGTATTAGTAAACACACAGTGATAACCATATTGCAGTATATATCAAATCAACAGGTTGTACACCTTAAACTTACACAATGTTATATGTCAATTACATCTCAATTTAAAAAAATTTAAAAAATAGGAAAAAATGAATGAACAAGTTCATGGGGAGAAACGTTTCCAAAATTCGTGTATAGTAACATTGTGTAAGTTTATGCTAAGTGAAAGAAGAAACAAGGCATTCAAGGATATCTACAGTATGTTTCCATTCATTTAAAGTTCAAAACTAGAAAAGCATGTAATGCATGTAAAGCCACTAAATGATCAAGCAAAGTAAGGGAATTATTACCACAAACGCCAAAACAATGGTTATCTCTGAGGGAAGGGAAATGGGATGGAGTCAGAAAGGGTCATTGAGGATTTCTAGCATGCTTGTGATGCTCTAATTCTTAATCTAGTTGTTGTTAGAAAATGTCCACTGTATTATATCCTTTATGTAGATATATATTACATATATTTTAACAGCCATATGATTTTTAAATTAAAAAATATATATATAAGATATAGTTAAAATTTTGTTATAAAATTACTAAGTGAGGAGGGGAAATATTCCAATTAGAGGGAAAAATGCCCAAAAGGAAGGCTTCTGTGTTCCAGAAACTGAAAGAATTTCAGTGTGACAGGAGCCACCTGAGTGAGGGAGAGAAGAGGTAAAATGAGATTGTAGAGAAAGGTAGGCTCTGATAATATAGATTCATACAAGATCAAATTCAGCACCCTCAGGGTTGCTGCAGGGTGTTTCATAGACCCTCTTCTCTACTGTGATTCATGTGTTTCTTGGAATCTCCCGAAAGGAGAAAGACAGACACCCCACCATTGCCATTGCCATTTTCTGGCCAAGTCTTCTCTGGGTACTCAGTTCTTATTTAATTACACACCATCATGGTAACATAAGATGCAAACTTTTCATGTATTTTGCAACTATCAAAAATCTTTTTACCTTTATTGTGTGTCATTTATTAAGATAACTAATTTCAAAGACAATAAACAAAAGGTCCCTCTGGATGCTGTGTGACTGTGGGCAAGTTACCATTCTGAACCTCTTTTCTCATCTGCAAAATTATGGGATGTTTGGGGATTAAAGGAAACTGCAGGTCACCTGGCCTATCCCAGAAGCACTTCAGTCCTACCTGAACCTCTTCTGCCTAAGGACAAAAAAAAAAAGAAACAAAAGAATAGCATTGTTTTAAAATATAATAACACAGTCTTTTCTTTTTTTCTTTCTAATTTTTACTTAAAGGTCGGGTATAAATATATACAGGAATTGTGTATTTTATGAGGTTGCCATCTCAAATCAGAGAAAAAAGTGGATTATTCAAGAAATTGTGCTGGGACAATTGACTAGCCATATGAAAAAACACAAAAAGTTGAACCTCCACCTCATCCTTCCAATGAAATAAATTTCACAAGGATTAAAAATTTGAACATTTTATCATTGCAGCTCTATTTACAATAGCTAGGATATGGAAGCAACCTAAGTGTCCATCAACAGATGAATGGATAGAGAAGATGTGGCACATATATACAATGGAATATTACTCAGCCATAAAAAGAAACGAAATTGAGTTATTTGTAGTGAGGTGGATGGACCTAGAGTCTGTCATACAGAGTGAAGTAAGTCAGAAAGATAAAAACAAATACCATATGCTAACACATATATACGGAATCTAAGAAAAAAAAGAAAAAAAGGTCATGAAGAACCTAGGGGCAAGACGGGAATAAAGACACAGACCTGCTAGAGAATGGACTTGAGGATATGGGGAGGGGGAAGGGTAAGCTGTGACAAAGTGAGAGAGTCGCAGGGACATATATACACTATCAAACATAAAATAGATAGCTAGTGGGAAGCAGCCGCATAGCACAGGGAGATAAGCTTGGTGCTTTTTAACCACCTAGAGGGGTGGGATAGGGAGGGTGGGAGGGAGGGAGACGCAAGAGGGAAGAGATATGGGAACATATGTATATGTATAACTGATTCACTTTGTTATAAAGCAGAAACTAATGCACCATTGTAAAGCAATTATACTCCAATAAAGATGTCTAAAAAATTTTTTTGAACATTTTAAAAACCAATAAATTTTATAATAAAAT
Source organism: Balaenoptera ricei (assembly GCF_028023285.1). Lineage (NCBI taxonomy): Eukaryota > Metazoa > Chordata > Mammalia > Artiodactyla > Balaenopteridae > Balaenoptera > Balaenoptera ricei. The sequence continues at coordinate 17,881,518 of NC_082651.1, read as the reverse complement.
AAAACAATGCTTCACCTAAATAGACAAACAAAAAAGGACTAGTTGGGTGACTCTTTCGTCAAATACGTACTATTTAAAAATTTTTTTTAAATCCAAACTCATTGGAATTAAATAGCACAGTTTATAAAAACTGCTTAGCAAAGTTCCAAAGTAAACCCTTAATAAATAGCGATAATAATTAATAATAAATAATGATAGCAGTAAAGTAAGAGTAATTATGATCATTATTGTTATTTTATTTTGTTGAAAGCTTTCCTTTAATTTAATATGTAGATTATTCCCATTCTTAGCAGTTTCCACTACTAGTAAGTCTATGGTTTTTCTCTTCTTTAAAGTCATGGTTAATTTGATATTCAATCATAAACATTTAAAACATGTCCATCTTCATCATACAAAATAAATTACATATGATGGAATTAAATGTTACTCTGTCAAAGTGCTGCCTTTATAGCAGAGAATATGGATCCTTTCTTTGATTCCATTTCCATATTACATTCACGTGTGTCCCTGATGCCTCAATGTGAATTGACAGTGAGATATTGTTAAACTTGCTTCATCACAAAAGGGCAAATCTATAATTACAGACTTGCTTCAAGGTTCACTTTCCTGTCAAGGCAGAGAATTGGATGAGTTTATGGTAACAAGTCTGTATATGTAACACACAATTTAACAATTTTATGATCTTTAATGTGAGGTAAAGTGCTTTGAGAAGTATAAACCAATGTATAAATGTTGGTATTTATTGCTGTTCCTCTTATCACTTTGACTTTGCTATATTGTTTGGTTTTGCTATTATTTGCTTTTTGGAAATGGAATTCTTTGTGATTCATTTCAGAATCTTGAGGAGAATAGAAAAATAGAAAAAAACAAACAAAAAAGAGTAGGTTTCACAAACTCAACAACTAGCCCTGTGTTTACAAATTGCCAGTTGTGTGTGAGACACCACAACATATTTTGATGCCTCCGTTTGAAAAGCAAGCATAATAATTCTGTCTTGCTTAAGTCACTGAATTGTGGTGACTATCAAACATACCAATAAAGGTGAATGATTCATAAATAATAAAGTTGTGTTAAAAATATGTCAAACTTGAGCTTCCTTGTTAAGGCAGACAATGACATTATGTAGCCAAAGCACCATCACACTCTCTACTCTACTTTGTGTGTGTGTGTTTGTGTGTGCACACGTAGGCCTATATACATATAATGAAAAGACCTGTGACAAAATCACAAGAGTATTTATGACTTGTTGGTGATCTATGTGTAATGTAGGCAAATGAATGTATAACTATCTATTTATATATACATACATATATATACACATATATATATACTGTTTTGGTATTTCCAAGTTTTCTTCTGTTACTATACATTATCTTAATACTTTTCCATCTTCCCCTCCTCCCCCAGCATTCAACATAAACTCTATATGTGAAATAAATTACTATACTTGCTGCCTTTAGTCTATATCATGTAATTTTTTTCTCTCCTATTTCTATTTTCATTCCTCCTGCAAACTTTTCTCTTTTAGCTCCGTCTAAATCCCATTTAGCTTCAAGACAAAAAAATTTATGCTAGATTTATGAGTTATTTATTATATATCTATATAGATGACCAACTAAATCTTGTTGCTTAGACAATTCTTGCAAGAAGGAACCTTGCATTTTATATATTTATGCTTCCCTTATTGTTTACAATAGTGTATGTCCTTAGTTTGCACTCTTATTGAGTGCAATATCGCTTGGTTTGCTTTAGTTCAAGTCTTTATTTCCTGAAAATAACTATCCTGGCTGGATATAAATAATATCATTTCATCAGCTATTTCATCATTTGTTCTGACCCCTGATACAAATGCAAAAACAAAACAATCAGAACCATCCTACCATTTACCACTTCTTTTTCATTTTTATAATCACGACATTCAAAAGGGGTTGTTTCTTAAGACGATGATCTTAAATTATATTACTGCACTTTACTGCCATAGAGCGTTTGAGATAATGATTTATAATAATAGGTACAAGTTTGTTGAGGCTCTTAATAGAAAATAGAACATCAAAAACTAGTGGACAGAGAAAAAAATCAATCATCAACAGGAGTGATTTTCAAACTTATTTTTTACTAACAGATTTTTTAAAAAATAGTTACAAATGTCATGTACCTTAAATAAATTCTTACCTGAAATCCAGTATGTTTGACAAGATATTTGAAACCTTCCTGGTCCATGTGAAGCAAGGAGGGATCCAAAAAGTCCTGAACAATTGATACTTCTTCAATCCCTGCACTAGTGGCTTCAGCTGTATCCTAGATTTTAGGGAGTTTACACTACTTACACTAATGCAATTATAGGTATTTGTATTGAGTATTGGTTAAATTGAACACTGATCTTTCTGTTTAAAAGGCAAATATTGCAGTGTCAGAATATAATGAAGGAAAATATAAAAAATCTTCAAGAGGAGCACCAATTTCCTTGGTAAAAAATGAATTTACTGTATGTATCATTATAAATCATTGAGAAACATATTTGACAATGCCTTCAAAATGGGTCTTTCATACTATAAAACATCATGCTTTATGTAGCTGTTTCTTGTATGTATGTTCAATAAAAATGTGGGAGAACTCTGTTGAATAAAAGAATTTCTGCATAGGGTTAAACTGCTGATGTCCACAAAAGGAGGTTTTAGGCAATCTAATTTGGTACATGAATGACTTGAAGAATGAATATGTGGCTATAGAGTCTATATATCTTCCTTAAATATAATATATTTTTGCAAGCTTCTAAAAATAGAATCTGGATAGTACTTCATTTAATGTTAAAATTTTAGGTGAAAACCTACATGATAACTTTTACTTAAATGAGGAAATGCATGTTCTAAATGCCTGATGTGCAAATAGTGTTTTGGTTGACCTTTTGTGAGGATCATTAAAAATATTACAGGTGAGGAATGTCTATACACAAATTATGTAGAGGTAAGTAATTTTTAATTGCCCATATTTGATAGAGTGTTCAAAATTTCAGTTTAACACTGAAGTTTGGATTTTATTTTATGTACTTCAGGGAGCCTTATTCCAACTACGTATCAGCTGACCTTCTATGTCAATACAGAAATGGATAGGAAAATATTCCATTCTGGATTATCCCTGGAATAAAGTCACAACACTACTTCTTTTGCAAGACAAACAACATCTGAAGATATTTGGTCTTTTTGATGCCTCTACTAAGAATCTCTTAAAACAGACAGTTTTAAGCCATCTCCTCAAAGTTAGTTCTTAGAAGTCATTTTTTTTTCTCACTTTCCACACACTTTGTTCTCTGAAATTTATCTATTCATGTGTTCTTTCTTCTCTTCTCTCTCTCTCCCTTTCTTCTTCTCATTCCCCTCTTTTCCTTCTCCCCTTCTTCCTTCTGACTTTCCTCATGCAGTTATTCATTTCATCATATATTTAACAAATAATTAAATTAGTTACTATATGACATTATCTATCAGGCAGATTTCTTAAAAATTGAAAAATCCTTCACTCACAGGCAACACAGTATAGGTGAAAAAGGATGTACTGGGCAGAGGGTAGTTCATATGCAATGCTAGAAGATTGTATATTCATAGATCTTTGTAGCCAAAAGCTTATAAATAACTTTCTTCTCATATTTGGCAAGAACAAAATTAATATTGGGATATGGGAGGGGAAAACAGTGAAAAAGGAATACACCTATATTCAATAATAAAGAGGTGTGGCTTTATTTTGCATTATTTACAAAGCCATAGGAAGATAATATGGGGGGATGAAGATAAGATGTGCATTTATAATGATTCCCTTGGCTGAAGAGTACATGAGTGTGGAGACTAGATGGTCATTTAGGAATCTATCATGAAAATCCAGGGAAGAGAAGATGGAGACCTTATTCAAGTCTGAGGCAGTGGAAAGAGTTAGATATAAAATCTACAGAAATCAGAGACACTTGATTGGGTGTAGGAAGTGGCTGAGGGGAAAAAAACACAATTTTTCAAAATGTCTGATATCGGTGGTTAAATGGATGGTGTGACCACTTAAGCAAAAGTGAGGAAAAGTCAGAAATATAAGGAGAAGATAGATTCGGGGTCATAGATGACACGTTCAGATTTGCTAATCATTGTGAAATTTACTTCCAAATGAACACATGATTTGCTTTATTTATTATCTTATATAGTTTGCTTTATTCATTTTTCTTTTATATGATTCTGTTTATATTTGTCCCAGCATGACAAGATAGTATAGGTATGAGGGTTCAGATTCTGGAGCCATATTGGTTGGGTTTAAATCTCGGCTTGAAGTTCATAGCCTGTATGAATGTGGGCAAATCTTGTACCCATTTTGTTCTTTCATTTACTAATCTGTAAAATAGATCTAAAAATAAAATGAGCAATGCCTATTTCTGGGATTGCTTTGAGAAATATATATATATATATATATGTATGTATGTGTATATATATATATATATAGAACTATTATGCATCTATTTTATATCTTAAATATTCGACTGAAATATTTTCATTTGCATAGCTCACACAGTATCAAACATAAATGAATTATGTTTGCCTGCCCCTCTCCAAAATAATCTGGCTAGCTCTGGACAATATTATCTACCTCTTTATTTTGTGTCTAGCACTATGACTGGTATACACATCCCATAAAAAGAAACTTTGTCTCCTAATAGCCATATGATTGACAAGATCTATGGAGGTCAGAAAAGGCATTACATTAAATATTAAGCACAGACTGGTTGAATTCATCACACTTGGAGAGTAGGAACCTGAGATTATCCATATTAGAGTGACGCTTGAGTAATTCGGATTCAGCGTCTTGAAAGCACAAAAACAATTTTCGATCTGACGAAGAGGGCAAAGATAAAATACCGTATGTGGACTAAGGTCTAAACATAGAGCTTTATAAGGATGTGGGCACATAGATTAAATACAATTGGAGTTATAGATGTTAGCTTGTGGTGTCAGACTAGAGATACAAGGTGAAGAGAAAGCAAATGGGGACAAAATCAGGAGACTTTCATGCTGGGAAAAGACAGACTGAATATTCTGGGTAGGGATTCCTGCTGCCACATACACAGAAGTGCTAAATGGTACTTTTTAAAATCATTATAAATGGATAGCTAAGCAAAAAGAGAAAATAAGATAACTTCCAGGTGGAAAATAAAAAGAATTCATAAAAAGAGAAAAATGAAAAACTGAGTAGTAAACCCAAGAGCATTTACCAATACCAAGGAAATAGAAACCTGGTTTTTAGCTACCACACCAGGAATGTAAATAATTCCTTGGGCTCTTCAAAAGTGGAAAACTGGAACTAAGCACTCCACCTAAAGACGGATGTCAAAAAACTCTTCCTTCTATGAAGGAGTAAGATAGGAAAGCAGTCCCCAATGGCAAAGGAGACAATCGAGGAACTTTCTTTTTATCTTACAAGTCAAGTGGAAAATGTATTGAAATCAGTCCTCCAAATTCAAAAACCAGCTATTCCCTCAACTGGATTTGGTGTTTCAATTTACAACACTTGAATGATCAGAAAAATTCCAAGTCCAAAAATTAATTTAAAGTGTGCTGAGCTTGGCAACCTTTGGGCTTTCTGCAAGAGACAATGTAAATCATCATCTATTGAGAAACTAATCTTAAAACAAGTTCCTCAGGATGCTCACTTGTTAACTTAGGCAAAGCATATATGCATATATGGTATATATTTATATAATTATATGTTATGTTATATTGTTATATATGTATTTTGAATTATCATATATATATATATACACACTCATAGACACACATACAAATTGGTTATCATAATTGAGACTTAGGAGAAATAAATAAATAAATAAATAATAAGATTCAGGCTTAAATCCTCAAAATCTGCAAATTCTGAAATATAAAATAATTACATTGCACATATTTGAAGAGAACATGTACATGAGATTGAACATGTGTTCAAGAAACAAGGAACCATCAAAAATGGGTAAACATTAAAATAACTTTATTACTAGATTTTTAGAATGAAAATATAAAATCAGTAAATTTAAAAGGAATCAATGAAAAAAATCAAACAGCATTGATCATAGGCAAATAAAGAACAAATTGAAAAATAGACTTGATAAATAACACAAATCACGAGCTAACTACACAAGAAGGTGGAGGATTTAAGAAATACAGAGGGTAGAATGAAATGTTCTAAAATAACTGGCATTTAACTGAAAAAAAAAATCACACAGGGGAGAGGCAATTTTTTAATAGATAATTGTTTTGGATGTATCAGAAATAACAAAAGATATCAAACCTCAAATTCAAGAAGTGCAGTGAATATCAACAAACAAAAATAAACAGAAACTCCCATCTAAGCATATCAGCATTGAAAATCTAGAAAAAAACTGGGGAGGAGGAAAAAGTAAGTGACTGGAAAATGAACATCAAGAGGTTATCTTAACAGCACAAATATATGCCAGAACAAAGTGAGAAAATAAGTTAAAGTTCTGAGATATAATTACTGTGCACTTTTATTTATATTTATTATTATTTAATAACCAAAATTGAGAATTTACCACCAGTAGTCCATTAGTAAAGAAAATTCTAAAACTTTATCGAGGAGGAAAATAATCACAAAAGAAAAGTCCAAAATATAAGAAGAAAGAGTTAATATGGAAACATGTAAAGGTGCACACATCATTATGTGTTTATCCATGATAGAACAAATCAAAACAGAAAAGACCAAATGTAAATAGAGAATGATAATAGCATGAAATCAATTTAAAGGATGATGGGATATTAAGCATCCTAAAGTCTTTGGATTGTTTGGAGTTTGAATGAAAACAATGGGTAAATTTTGAGTTTTAAAGTGGCATCTTAATTTAAGGGTAAACAATAAAATGATAAAGTAAAACAAACAACAGTCAATGATCAACTTAGGAAAGGAACAAAAAAATAAATGAAAAAATCAAACTAAACCAAAAGAAAAGTGTAAAATAAGAATGAAGGAGAAAGTAATTCAAATGCTGTAAAGAAATTAATAAACAGAAACCTCAACTAAATAGAGTCAGGCGACCAGAAGAGAGAGCGCTTATGTCCTGTGACAATAGCAGAGCCAAACAGGAAGAAGAAAAAATTCTCTTCTTCCCAGGCAAAGACTCAGCCAATAAAAAGCCATGGGCTCTGTTTAGTAGAGCCCTCCCAACTTCCTTTTCCCCTCTACGAAAGTTGTTCCTTGTTGTGTAGGATCTTGCACATGACTCTCCATGGTTGCAGACTCCAAAGTGCAATTCTCTGCTGATCCTGAATAAAGCCATCTTTACTGAGGAAATAAATGTGTTAATTTGTTTTAGGTCAACATTTTGGTGGTCCGTATGGGAACCAGAGAAAACCTCTGAAGGCTTTGGGGCTGATGAGCAAACAAGTTTGGTATCCACAATTGAGGTCATTGAATTCACTGATTTTCTTGCTGACAGTGGAGTTTGAGGGTATGTCTTTCTTCTGGATCCAAGCTCACACCCTCTTTCCATTTGAAACTCTCCAGGATTTATTTGGGATCCATTCTAAGGTTTCCTCCATTCTGGTTACGGTCTTGTTCTGTATGTGAGTACTCATTTGGCACGTTGGTCTGATTCTGAGATCAGACCATTTCAACTGAAGCTGGCTGAGAAGGCTTTAGCCCATTCTTTTGGGGAACAGGGCCTGTTTCATTGAAATTTTGCCAGTTCATCTGTCAGCCCATTCCTTGGGAATAGGGACTGTTCTATGGGAAGTGGCAGAGAAGCCTTCACTCTGGCTTCTCCAGTACCAAGCTGTTTCCTTAGAACTGGCTGCCTTTAGGCCTACAGGTTGATTGAGCTATAAGCTGTTTGAATTAAGCTGTTTGAGCTGTAAACTGTTTAACCTGTCTAAAAATTGTTCTTTTACTCTAGAGAAAACCCTCTGAGAAATGAGATCCCAGTTATCCATGTATTTTGAGGGCAGGCCTCCCATAGGAACTTTGGCCAATGTTATATTTAAAAGCCATGGTCGGGCTTCCCTGGTGGTGCAGTGGTTGAGAATCTGCCTGCTAATGCAGGGGACATGGGTTCGAGCCCTGGTCTGGGAAGATCCTACATGCCACGGACCAACTCAGCCCGTGAGCCACAACTATTGAGCCTGAGCGTCTGGAGCCTGTGCTCTGCAACAAGAGAGGCCATGATAGTAAGAGGCCCACGCACTGCGATGAAGAGTGGCCCCCGCTTGCCACAACTAGAGAAAACCCTCGCACAGAAACTAAGACCCAACACAGCCAAAAATAAATAAATTAAAAAAAAACAAAACAAAAAACTTAAGTCATTCTTTATAAAAAATAAATAAATAAAAAAAAATAAAAGCCATGGTCTTCCTCATGTGCATTTCTAACTAAATAGACCTACCTGACCAAAGGCAATTTAGAAAATCAATGACCATTATGGGGAACTTTTGAAATCCCCATGCTTAATTTTCTTAAAACTGAATTTTCAGAACTGAAAGGTATGCCTATTTTGATTAGCATTTTGAGGCTTCCAAACATTGTCAGGAAGCTAAAATTGCCTCTCTACAAAATAAGATTTTAAGATTAACTGAGGGGAAAAAAAAAAAAGTGATTAAAGAAAGGTAAAAGGGCTCCTGAAGCCTTAGGCTCTTCTTCCTTGGCTCCTTTGTCACAGGCTCCACCTCTGGTGCCATCTTGTTTCTCCCTTGGTTCCTTGTGGTCAGGTTCCACTTCCAGCACCATCTTCCTCCTTCCCTTTTATACCACCTGCACTTGCCCTATACCCTCAGTTCCCCCATATTAACTGTCAAACTTCCCTTTTACTCTGAAGCTCTCCTTATACCCTTTCCCTCTGAACTTACTGGAACCTCTTACTTTAAAATGAAACCTTCTGAGGATCCAGACACTAAACCCTCAATTTCTTATATTCCCTGGACTAAAGGTGAACTAGAAGCCACAATCAAAGGTTTTCCCAAAGTAAATGAAGATCCTCCAGATTTGCTGAGGCATTTAATATAGTCATTCATACTAATCAACCTGGTTTCTCTGACTTATATCAGCTAGTTCACATGCTTGTTAGTGAAAACCAGACCCAGCCTTAGATGAAAACTTCTAATTGGGGAAAATCTTGAAAGGTATCTACAATAACAACCAGGAGAACATCGCACTAACTTAGTATATGATCAAGCTCGAGCAATTGCTAGGTGACTTCTTCAGCAACTCCTTTTTGCTGAAAGGGCTTTTGCAAAGCCCTTTGGAAAGGGCTTTTCCAAGCTTGTCCATTGGAACAAAATTCAGGCTTGCACACCAAGTTCTGATGAATCTGTTCATGATTATTACAATCAACTTCAGATTGCTTTAAAATAAAAGTCTTGTCTTCTTTCAGATATTGATTATATAGGGGTAGCTTTTAACTCTATGTTTATTAAAAGGCTGCACTGGGACCTTTCCCTTCTAGTGAAAAATACCAGAATAAAATGGAAAACTACATCCCTTTTATATTTAGTTAATCTGGCAAACCAGCTCTCTAAAATTCTGGATAGTCACCTAAAAACAAGACTGCAAAAATTATTACTCTGCAACTTCAGCAAATGAAGGCCCCTAAATGAAACCAAAACTCTACTAGTTTCTACTATTATTGCAAAGAGGCAGGGCATTGGAACATAGATTGTTACAAATCCAAGCACTTTAAGTGCCTTTAGCCGTCTAACCAGCTGGCCGTCTAACCAGCCTTTCCAATGTCCTCACAGTTCTCAACGACAGGGCTCTGAGGAAATGCAGGGGCTCTTCTGAAGCCTCCCTCTTAATCAGCTTGGAGAAACATTTCTCAAGATTTGGGGTGAATATTTTTCAGTTCTATTTGAAACCAGAGATACACTCTCAGTGCTCAACCCCACTACTATAAAGCGGCCGCTGCCTCAGAGTACTAAAATAGTTCAGATAGTGGGGATCTCTAATGAACCTCGAGAGGTTTCTGTCTCTGAACCTATTCCTTTTTGTTTAGGCCTTTTGAGAGAGATACACTCTTTTCTCCTTAGTTCCTCTGCCCCTATCCATTTATTAGGCTGAGACTTCTTAGAGAACTATCATGTCAGAATTTCTTTACCGCAGTAGAAGGAAATAATTCTAGAATTTGACAGTACTTATCAAAGTAACCAACCAGGTACATTAAATGACCCTTTGACGTCTTTTATTTGTTGTGTCTTTGATGGTACTAGTGCTGATTCTAGAAAAACTGATTATTTGTCCTTGTTGAATCCACTACCACCTTCCGTATGGACAAAATTTCCAACTATATTGACAAAATCCATACTGCACTTCCCATCAAGATTCAAAGGTATCCCTTAAAACCTGTCCTAAGAATTAATCAATATCCTATAAGTAAAGAAGCCCTTTGAGGCTTAAAGCCAATAACAGAAGATTACAAGGCTCAAGGCCTCATCATCCCTTGTACTTGTGCCTTGTAATTCTCCTGTTTTATCAGTGAGAAAATCTAAGAGCTGAGAGTGGAGGTTTGTCCAGGACTTCTTAGCAATAAACGGCATTGTTATCCTTCAACACCCCATGGTTCCTAATCTTCAGACATTACTAACATCCATTCCCACTGGAAACACATTCTTTACTGTAACTGATTTATGCAATGCATTCTTTAGTATTCTAGTTGATTAAGCTAGCCAATGCCTTTTTGCCTTCACTTGGTAAGAATAATTCACCTGGACAGTAAAGCCTCAGGGTTTTGCTGAGAGTCCTTCTTATTTCTCACAAATCCTGAAGGTTGATGTGGATGATATAAAGTTCCCTAGAGGGTCTATATTGTTGCAATATGTGGATAATTTGCTTCTTTGCTCTCTTTCTCAAGCCTCTTCACAGGAAGACAGCATTCGTTGTTAAAGCTTTTAGCCCTTAAAGGGACACAAGGTCACCAAAAAAAAAAAAGAAAAAAATGCAGTTTGCCCAAACCCAGGTTTGATACTTAGGGCATCTGATATCAGAGCAAGAGCTACACTTAGATCCAGATAGACTTCATGGTGTCTTGAGTTTCCTAAAACAATACTAAGCACCGACTGTGAAGTTTTCTCAGACTAGTTAGTTATTGACAAAACTGGATTCCTAATTTCTATTATGACTACACTTTTGCGTGTTTTACTAAATAATAACAACACCAACCCAATTTTATTGTAAGAACCTGAAGACATAGCTTTCAAGGTCTTAAAGGAGAGCTTGATGAACCCACCTGCACTTGAACATCCCAATTATGAGATTCCCTTTGCTCCTTTGTATGTGAAAAGGAAGGGAAGACCTTTGGGGTACTCACCCCAAAACACAGGGACCACCATTGACCTGTGCAGTATTATAGCCAACAAATGGGCCCTGGGGCATGAGGGTAACTGCCTGACCTTAGAGCCATTACATCCACTGCCCTTTTGGTTAAGGCCACAGAGAAAATCTTTGTGTGATCCCCTTTTAACTATCCTTAAAACTCATCAGTAGAAGTTCTCCTGAATCCCCATCACACTCAACATTTCTCAGTGCGCCACCTCACCTCCTATGAACTCCTTTTGTTAACTGCTCCTCATGTAACTCTTTTACATTGTAATAATAACTTAACTCTACAAATTTCTTTCCTTGGCACCTATGAAGTCCCTCACAACTATTTAATGCTGATGGACCACCTCCTGGCTCCTTGGGATGATCTATAGGAAATTCTTTTGGGTAGCACCGAGTTTTCATGGTTCACTGATGGTTAATATTTAGAAGGTGATAATGGCAAATATTATGCTAGGTATGCTATTGCAACCCCTTTTGATGTAGTGGAGGCAGCATATTTACCTACAGCGACTTCTGCCCAATAGGCTGAATTATATGCTCTTACATGGGCCTGCATTTTTGTCAAGGTCAAAACCAACATTTATACTGATAGTAGATATGTCTTTGGAATAGTTCATATTTTGAAATGTTGTGGAAGCAATGTGGCTTCCTCACTTTTAGCAAAAATAAAATTAAAAATGGCCCCTATATTCAGAAATATTGGATGAAATACTTTTTACCTGCCACTTTAACTATTATTAAGATTCTGGTGCATTCTAAACTTGACTCTCTGGAAGCTAAGGGAAATTATATTGCTGGCATTTCCACAAGAAAGGCTGCACTTAAAGGAACCAATAGCAGTCAAACCTCTGTCATTGTCCAAAGGGATATTTTGCCAAATGATAACTTAGAAAAACTAGTTAGCAAAGCTCAACATTTGGCCTCAGAAAAGGGAAAAACAAGATGGGAAAGTCAATAATTACTGGTTTGATAAAAAGAGAAAGCTCTGATTTGGACCAAATAACAACCCAGTCCTACCAGAGACTCTAAAATCTCCACTCCTCACCACTGTATATGCATTAAACTATTGGTCTACTGACAAAATGATAGCATTCATGAATCAGTATTGTTGAGGAAACATTATCAAGGCTCCAAAGAGTGTTTACCGCTCTTGTTCCACTTGTCTGAAGTACAACCCAGGGAAGCCAGTTCATGCAGCTCCTGAACATTTTAAACTGCATAATAGACAATTTGAGTTCTGGCAAATGGATTTCATACAACTTCATTTATCTAATGGGTATAAATACGTTTTAGTCATCATTTGTATGTTTTCACAATGTAACAAAGCCTTCTTTTGCAGACAAGCTACCATCTTTTGTGGCTAAAGTCCTTTTGGAAAAGATTATCCCTACCTGAGGATCTCATCTTGAACTTTATAATGATCAAGGAGCCCAATTTACTGGCTAGGTACTTTGACAAGTCTGAGCTGTTTAGCCAGTTTTACAACACTTTTACTCTGCTTACCACCTTCAATCGTCTGCTTTAGTCAAGTGCACTAATGTACCACAATGTTCATTGCAGCACTATTTACAGTAGCCAGCACATGGAAGCAACCTAAGTGTCCATCGACAGATGAATGGATAAAGAAGAGGTGGCACATATATACAGTGGAATATTACTCAGCCATAAAAAGAAATGAAATTGACTTATTTGTAATGAGGTAGATGGACCTAGAGTCTGTCATACAGAGTGAAGTAAGTCAGAAAGAGAAAAACAAATAATGTATGCTAACGCATATATATGGAATCTATAAAAACGGTACTGGTGAACCTAGTGGCCGGGCAGGAATAAAGACACAGATGTAGAGAATGGACTTGAAGACACAGCAAGGGAAGGAGAAGCTAGGATGAAGTGAGAGAGTAGCATTGACATATATACACTACTAAATGTAAAATGGATGGCTAGTGGGAAGTTGCTGCATAGCACAGGGAGATCAGCTTGATGCTTTGTGATAACCTAGAGGGCTGGGATAAGGCGGGTGAGAGGGAGGTCCAAGAGGGAAGGGATATGGGGATATATGTATACATATAGTTGATTCACTTTATTGTACAGCAGAAACTAACACAACATTGTAAAGCAATTATACTCCAATAAAGATGTGAAAAAAACAAAAACAAAAACAAATGCACTAATGGCATTATTAAGGCTCAACTGGCATAATTTGTAGAGGCCCTCCAAATACCCTGGTCAAAGCATTGCTGTTGATACTTCTAAATCTCAGATCCACCCCTTTTGTAACTCATAAACTCTCACTCTTTGAGATAGTCATAGGATGCCCAATGTACATGGTTCCTGCCTCTCTTTTTTTTTTTAATTGGAGTTTAGTTACTTTACAATGTTGTGTTTCTCATTCTTGCCTCTTTTGATCCACAGCTGATAAGAAAAGAGATACTCTAATATTGCAAAGGCCTAATTGCTTCTAATAAAAATAACCACGTTTTATGGAGCAAGTTTTTTCACAGTTCACTCTTGAGAGATGAAGATCTTAAGTCTCACACCCTGTAACTTGGAGGTTTTTTCTACTGGAAAAGACATGTCTAGAAGAACTCTGTTTAACTTCTCTGGAAAGACCCCTATTAAGTACTGCTAACCAAATCTTCTGCCACCAAAAATCTAAGGAATGGACTCTTGGATTCACATGACATTCCTAAAATAAGCACCAAATTCTGACTGGACCTGAACATCATCTGGTGATCCAAAAGTAAAGCTTTCCTAGAGTTAAAGCAGAAGACATCTGATGAGACAGCTTTCCTAAGATATCCAGACCAAACCTATTGGCAGTTCTTCTCCAAACCTTTGATGATGATATAAAGCTTCAGATGATCTCCAGTGTATGTGATCTTGATAACATATGGACTTTAGATTAAAAGTACCTGAGAATTCTCCTTCCTTCTCCTTCTTGTTACTTGCATATGACCTCACTATGTTTCCAATTTGTGCACTCTCCCTCTAATGTGAGACACTACTCCAAGGAAATGTCCTTCCTGTCATTAAGGGACAAAAAGCCACTGAAACTGCTAAGCCTGATTCTTGATCAGCAAAGCTTTCAAAGAAACAACTTGATTAAAAGAGGAAAATGTAAAAATTTGATAAACAGAAACCTCAGTTAAATAGAGTTGGGAGAACAGATGGGGAAGCTCACATGCCTTTCTGTAATAACAGAACCCTACAGGAAAAAGAAAGAATCCTCTTCTTCTCTGGAAAGGAATCAGCCAACGAAAAGTCATGGACTCTTCATTTACTGTAGCTCTCCCAACTTCCTTTTCTCCTCAATATAAACATTCTCCTTCCCTTGCTGTGTGGGAACTTGCACATGGCTCACTATGGTTGCAAGCCCCAAATTGTAATTCTCTGCTGATCCTGAATGAACCTATCTTTGCTGGAGAAATAAATGACAGTCTATTATTTTTTTAGGTCAACAATGCAAGTCAACAAAATAAGTTGATAGAAGTTGATCTAAATAAATAATAAAAAATTAGTTGTAGAAGAAGATTATCTTGATATGATAATGTATATTAAAAAAGAAAAAAATCATCCTGAGTAGTACTATAGTAGAAATAGTTATTTAAAATAAAATATGATACAAGCATATCAGTCATAGATTTTATTTATTATACTGTTGGTTTTAAGCAGGGAAAAAAACTTGTTTTATTTAATTGGAGATTTAATTGCCTACAAAGGAAAAACTAGGAAAATCTAAAGACCATTGATTAGAAGTAATAAGAAAATATAGCAGTAATATTTGGATACATGATAAGTATAAAAACAAAGACAATTGTGATTTTTACACATACAGAGTTGAGTTAGAAAGTATTTTTTAATCGGTACCAATTAAATGACCAAAAATAAAGATATCTAGGATTAAATCTTACAAAAATGTTCATAGCTTAAAAAAAAAAACAGAGCAATACATTACACTTATATATAAGACTAATTATGTAAATTTCCCATCTTAATCCATAGTTTAAAGTATTCAAAAAGTTTATAATTATAATGTTATAATTATTAAATAATGTATAGCTAAAATGTATAATAATTATTATCAAATAATATATATTATTATTATAACTATCATTTATGGAACCTAAATAGCCTATTCTAAATTTTACATGGAGAAGCACACTGTCCAAGGTAGCAAGAATGCTCTGAGGGGAAATAGGGCTGGAGAATTTGCCCTACCTGATATCAGCTAGAGAAACCAATAAAGTGAGGTATTGGTGCAGTGGTAAACAAATAATTTAAGTAGAATCCCATATATGTCTGGATATAGATAGGTACCGATCACACAGTACAATTATTTAAAATAAAATATGATACAGATACATCAGTTGTCACTGATCACTGAAAAAAGGATAGGATGTAAGAAAATGGTGCTGTGGATGGTTGGCTGTGACAAAGACTATCTCAAACTTAAAGCACTTGGAAAAATAAATTCATTTGGATTAAACTCCTAAATTAAAAAATATATAGTTTGTAAAAAAAAAGACAATAATATAATAATTTATCTTTATGACAAGAAAATGGAGAAGAATGCCTTAATTAGGACACAAATAGTCTAATTTGTGTATATAGTAAATGTCAGTGTGTTTGACTTTTAAAAAAAGGGGGAAAGTGGCCTCAAATTTGGAGCATATATTTGTGACACACACAAATAATAAAAGATATAATTCTATATATGAAGAGGGCCTCATAATCAATAGATAAAAGGCAAATAAGTCATTAGAATATGGGCAAATATACAGAAAGCATTTAACTTCATAAGAAACTGGAATGCCCAATTACACATAAAAGCATTTCTCTATATTTTTAGCAATCAAATAACTGCAAAATAAATAGAGATACATATTTTTATTATTATCCAATATTTTGAGAAAAAACTCTGACATTAACAAATATTGGTGAGGATATAGAGCAATAGAAAATTTTATGCAGTTAAGCTAGTTAACCATAATAGTGAACAATTTGGCAAAATCTGTTACTATTATCATGTTTTTGTATGTTTTAAATATAATACATTTAAAAGTAAAAGGATTGAATTCAGGGAGGTAGGATGCTGGGTATATGATTGCTTAGTAGGAGCAGATGCTGGGTTTTTTTTGTGTGGGTCTAAGGACAAGAGTGGTATTAGATAGGTTTAGGAGATTTAAAGAGCTTGGAGTAAGCCAATATAAATGTGCTTTACATAATCACTATATTTAAAAAGAATATAATTGAATATAAAAGCCCATTACTGAAAATAACTCTGCTTAATGTAAATCTGTCTCTGAACTGAAGACTCATAATCTCTCACGTGCTCTGACTGCCTCCTGTTCTCCTTCCCTTGTGATCACTTTCAACCATTGACATGTCTGATGTTCTTAAGAACTTACTTATACTGGAAAATCTTCTGGGTTCTTGGATGCCTGTTGTGTGATATGTCTCCTTAAGAATTACTTACCCATTTTGGAGATATAATAAATAATTTGAATGAAGGCAAAGTTTAGCTGTACTCTGTGATATAAGCTTTTATTCAAATGCAGAAAATTCCCTTTTATTCTCCTCACTGATTAATTTCCCTATGTACTTACTTCTGAGGCTTTTATATTATAATACAAATTATTATGCATAAAAAAGCAAGACAAGATCTTATTAACCTCTACATTTTTTTCCATTTTAAATATGTGTACAATGAATTGTCTTGCTCAGAAAATAGAAAATTATAGTCATAAAATATTAGTCAGCTCTTTCAAATCCAAATATGACCACCTAATTGTAATAATTGCAGGAAGCCTCACTTATGTATGAGAAGGCTAAGACTGTCACAGCCAGTTACAACAAAAGGTATAGCTAGTTAACAAGCTCCACTACTTTCCCTGAAATCTTCCAACCCTCTCAAATTAAATTAGTTTTCAAAGCAGCATTTTAGTGGATTCAATATTTTTTTTCTGGACGTGACTCAAGCAAGAGAATCTTAACAAAAAGTGTAGTATTTTAAAATCTGGTTAACACATTAAAACTTTGATGAAACATTTGTGTGGGAAGTGCAGGTGAAAGGAATCAGACTATGACATGATTTGTACTCTTTGTGG
Source organism: Balaenoptera ricei (assembly GCF_028023285.1). Lineage (NCBI taxonomy): Eukaryota > Metazoa > Chordata > Mammalia > Artiodactyla > Balaenopteridae > Balaenoptera > Balaenoptera ricei. The sequence continues at coordinate 17,864,074 of NC_082651.1, read as the reverse complement.
GTCTTAATAATATACATGACTGTGACATAACATTAGAGCTTCCTCAACTGTAAATTGGTGCTTATCCACAGAACCTATTCCAAGTCCAGCAGACATGTGATTTGTATGGTTCTTCAGCCCTCTTCTTTGTGCTCACAGCAATGACTCCACACTCACTGATGAAGGATTCTTGGTCCTTTTGGGTTTCATCGGTTTCTCAGTCTCAAAACTGCATGGGGAATAGAACTGGTGAACTGATTAATTTCTTTATGTTAGAGGATATGTGCTTCTTAAGAGAAGTAATTCAATTGTCACATAATTACTTTCAAGAGAATCTTGAATTTTAATTGCAAATAAAATTTTAAAGCTAGAGAAGAAATATCTAATTATAGTGTTTGAGCTAAAAAGGAATATTTGAGAGAAAAAAATGAAAGTAGTCAAAATAATAAAAATAATTGATAGAGAAATTTCATGTCCCACATGTACTATATATATCACAATAGTGTACATTTTCACCTTGGCCATAATTAAACTACTCAGCCAGATTAATAATAAATTTAAAAATCTAACTCAGCCATAAAAAGAAATGAAATTGAGTTATTTGTATTGAGGTGGATGGACCTAGAGTCTGTCACACAGAATGAAGTAAGTCAGAAAGAGAAAAACAAATACTGTATGTTAACACATATATATGGAATCTAAAAAAAAAAAAAAAAAAAAAAAAAAAAAAAATGGCTCTGAAGAACCTAGGGAAAGGACAGGAATAAAGATGCAGACGTAGAGAATGGACTTGAGGACACAAGGAGGGGGAAGCATAAGCTGGCACAAATGAGAGAGTGGCATGGACATATATATATATATGCTACCAAATGTAAAATAGATAGCTAGTGGGAAGCAGTCACATAGCACAGGGAGATCAGCCTGGTGCTTTGTGACCACCTAGAGGGGTGGGATAGGGAGGGTGGGAGGGAGATGCAAGAGGGAGGAGATATGGAGATATATGTATATGTATAGCTGATTCACTTTGTTATAAAGCAGAAACTAACACACCACTGTAAAGCAATTATACTTCAATAAAAATGTTTAAAAAAAAGGATCATAAGATGGGAAAGCCTCTCCATGTAAGGATGATGACTGAACAGATTCAGGCATAAGATAGAGGTAGCTTAAAATAGGTGGAAGAATGCAAAATAAACATACACTTTGGAATGAGAGAACCTAGATTGGAATTCTAACTCCAGCAGTTACTGTCCTTGATCATGGGCAATTCTTTAACCTTTCTCAGTAAAGTTAATTAAGAAGCAAAAGATCATGTACTTGTGATGATATGATAGTGTCAGAGAGACATGGGTTGTAAGCCAACCTGACCTTTTTCTAGCTTCAGTCCTTGTGAAATAAAGCTCTTTGAACCTCTAGGTCTTTGTCTATGGAATGGAGATAATATGATTTATCTAAATGTTGAGACCTGAGAAGAAACCTAACTTATAAGTTACCCACATGGTGGTTGTTTGAAAGAATGTTGGTAGGTAATTATCACTCTCATTGGCAATGTGGAACATTGTAAATGCAACTTAGCCAGGTAGATATGAGATTCGCAACTGGAGAGATTTTCCCATCGAAACCCTCAAAGTTTGAGGGACAGTCAAAATACTCACGTCCTCTACTACTTCAAAATAGCAAAATTAATAATTCTTAGAGAAAAATATTACTTTCTCCTTTCAAACTTTAGTAGGTCTCTGGTTTGATAACACATTAAGTCTCTGGTACATGAATATGAATGAGACTATAGTATATTTTTTCTTTTCTCAGTTTGAATTGAGCAAAGGAGGAGAGTATGTGAAGAGTAAATATTATCAAGATCCTAAAATACTTCTATTATTCACATTTTATCATGATTGAAATTGGTCTGTATCTTACAACACATGGCTTCTTACAATTGCTGAGAGCCAGGAAGCAGCCCTGATATATTTGCCATGTGCTTCGTTGATATTCCTGGTGACAAGACAGGACAACTGCATCCCATCAATGCATTAGTCAACAAACCATTTAAGGGTCACCTGAGAGTGGAATTTGATGCTAATTTTTGTCTGTAACCTTTAGATGACAACACCAAAACCCACAGAGTTGAGATGTTAGCATCTTGGAAGATATGATGCAAAGAGTAGAATATACTAAAATTCTTCTGGAAAACTGGCCCACTTTGGTGATTTAGAAAATTAGTTAGCTGGGGCTTGGGGCTCCCTTTTATCCCAATGCGATAAGCTTTAGTCATGGTAAGCTTCCTATGGTTTTGGTGGCTTCTTCCTCCCAAGGTAACATACCAAGGAATCTAAAATTCCCAGATGATGGACAGCTGGCCTTCCCAGACAAAATTTGAGCTGACATCCAAATTCAGACTGCCTAGTCCTGAAGCAGTCTGTTCATGCTCCCACTAACAAGGTCCTTTGTCACTATTGTCCTGTGAAAAATGGGAGTAATAAGATGGAGCAGGTTGTCTCCATTAGGTGGCAACACCCTCCTCCACATCTAGCACAGTAATGTGTCTCTGGTTCACCTCTCAGTAGGACAGCAGGAGAATTAAGAGGCCTAATTTTCTCATCTCTAGCTAACTGTAGCTTGCCAGCTTCCCCAGTGAAGCTTTTTCCTTTAGATCTAACATGTGATAGTGGGAATTATTCAGATCCCCGGATGAGTACAAATGAGCTTATTTTATAGGGAAGAATAATATCTCAGAAACTTATGCCTAAATAACTATAAAAATGTTCATTTAATAAATATAAAAACGCTAAAGTATTTTTAAACAGCGTTGAATCATGGTTTAACTTAAGCCTTTATTATTTCTTAGTGATTCAGAAAATGTGAAACATTCTTATAATTTGTGGCATCATAAATTCAATAAAACATACAAAAAACCCTGATAAAAGAGAGTGGCAACTTCAACTGTATGACCACCCCAACGGGAAAGTAATTCAACTCAGTTAAAATAAATTGTATTGTAGTTAGTGCCCATTTGCACTCCAAGCACGTGTTTCGGTCACTGGCAAAGCAGACACCAAAAGTTGAGGGAAAAAACAGCAGAGGAAGATTTTGATGTTAAAATGCATTACGTAATCACTATTTTAAAAAATCAAAGTTGGTAGACATATTAGCGGTAAGTTTGGAACTTAATAGTGACTTAGTTTGAGGAAATGAGACACAGTCATATTTTATGCGTGCTAAAATGTGATAATCTTGACTAATGAGAACTAATTCTTAAAATAAATAAAACCATGATTTTCCAAGGGATCTTTCATAAAACATGCTTATAATTAACAACGAAATATTGAACTATGTGAGTATCAATACCAGGAAACACAATAATCTTACAATATGCAACTTAGTATGAGCAGTGTTATTTAAACTGTGCAAATATTTTTTTAAAAATCCACAGGTTTGTAAAATAATATATATAAAGTTATGGAACAAATCTTCAAGTGTCGAAGGTGTGCTGAGTTTTGATGTATAATCATGTGTACTCTCTATAAGCCAACAAAGGGAATTTAATTATGATTTTAATTTCTTAAATTTAAAAGCCATCCTAAAAATGCTAGGTATATACAAAGTTTGAGAATCAATTTTTATTGTTCAAAGAAATTTTACTTGGTTTATCACATTTATTTTTCAAAAATTGTCTCCTCACAGCAAGTAGAGTTGTTGGTACCTTCAGTTTCTATTGTATCACTGTTGGCCAGAGAGCAACTATCTGCAAAGAATGGGCCTTGATCCCTGACCTGCTTCCCAGGCATCTGTACTTTCTATTGGAATCTTTTTTGTCTTACAACTTGGATGAAAACCTTGCTGAACAGAAAAAGAGGCTTAAAGTTTGTTTGACAAGAAACAATAGGTTATGTTTATAGGATAACACTCCTCTACAATGTTCCGTCTGTTAGCAGTACCTCCATATCTCCCTCCCACTCAAAAATATTTTCTAAATGGGAGTAAAGAAGATATTATTAGAGCTGTGTCCAGTGGCTCTCTCATATTATTAACTTAAAGTTATTAATTGTTGCTCCATTGAACACCACATACCATCCATTTAGACACTAAAATAATGGAAATTCCATTTGTAAGCAGTAGATGGTTGGGGAGTGGTAAATCAAGTCATCAAATTCGTGGTCTTTAAAGAAAAGCACAAGGGTTTCAGATATGAGATGGGGAAGATTTTTAATATAGGAACAATTCAAATGATGGAATTCCTTTTTTCCTGCCAACACTACCATCTCTTATCCAATCCTAGAATAACCCTGGACTTTGGTAGATGGGAGAGAGACTAATTGGGCATACAGGGGATTAAATGGAATGTTTGCCATCTGCACACCACCTGGCTACAGCCTGGTGGGAGGAGGAACAAGACACATAACAAAACCTTTGGGAAAATAATTAGTCCCATCTCAATCTGAGCAAAGGTGCCTGTTCTGCGCACATGATTTGGACTAGTGATCCTCAATCTCTTTGATATTAGGAGACATTTTTTTCCTTTAAAAAATTGTTATGAACCCCAAAGATTTATACTATATGGCTTATATATATTGACATTAGAAATTAAAACTAAGACTTGTCTAAAGCACAAGGATACATAAGCTCTCATTCCGTTAGCCACCAGATTGATGTCATCACATGACATGTGACCTCTGGAAAATTCCTGAAAAAAAGGCACATAACATCTTAGCATTATTTTGAAAGTAGCCTCACCTCATAAATCTCCAAAAAAAATCTCAGAAACTCTCAGGTTCCTCAGATCACACGTTCAGAACTATTGCCTTATAAAATCCAACATATCACAAACAAACAAAAAACCAAAAAAACAAATAAAACAAAAGCCAAAAATCTGAAACACAAGTATCTTTTTTTTTTTTTTTTAACATCTTCATTGGAGTATAATTGCTTTACAGTGGTGTGTTAGTTTCTGCTTTATAACAAAGTGAATCAGTTATACATATACATATGTTCCCATATCTCTTCCCTCTTGCGTCTCCCTCCCTCCCACCCTCCCCATCCCACCCCTCCATGTGGTCACAAAGCACTGAGCTGATCTCCCTGTGCTATGCAGCTGCTTCCCACTAGCTATCTATTTTACATTTCGTAGTGTATATATGTCCATGCCACTCTCTCACCCTGTCACAACTTACCCCTCCCCCTCCCCATATCCTCAAGTCCATTCTCTAGTAGGTCTGTGTCTTTATTCCCGTCTTGTCACTAGGTTCTTCATGACCTTTTTTTTTTCCCCTTAGATTCCATATATATGTGTTGTCATACTGTATTTGTTTTTCTATTTCTGACTTACTTCACTCTGTATGACAGACCCTAACTCCATCCACCTCATTACAAATACCTCCATTTCGTTTCTTTTTATGGCTGAGTAATATTCCATTGTATATATGTGCCACATCTTCTTTATCCATTCATGCTATGATGGACATGTAGGTTGCTTCCATGTCCTGACTATTGTAAATAGAGCTGCAATGAACATTTTGGTACATGACTCTTTTTGAATTATGGTTTTCTCAGGGTATATGCCCAGTAGTGGGATTGCTGGGTCGTATGGTAGTTCTATTTTTAGTTTTTTAAGGAATCTCCATACTGTTCTCCATAGTGGCTGTATCAATTTACATTCCCACCAACAGTGCAAGAGTGTTCCCTTTTCTCCACACCCTCTCCAGCATTTATTGTTTGTAGATTTTTTGATGATGGCCATTCTGACCGGTGTGAGATGATATCTCATTGTAGGATTGGGTTGTTTGTTTTTTTGTTATTGAGCTGCCTGAGCTGCTTGTAAATCTTGGAGATTCATCCTTTGTCAGTTGCTTCATTTGCAAATATTTTCTCCCATTCTGAGGGTTGTCTTTTGGTCTTGATTATGGTTTCCTTTGCTGTGTAAAAGCTTTTAAGTTTCATTAGGTCCCATTTGTTTATTTGTGTTTTTATTTCCATTTCTCTAGGAGCTGGGTGAAAAAGGATCTTGCTGTGATTTATGTCATAGAGTGTTCTGCCTATGTTTTCTTCTAAGAGTTTGGTAGTGTCCGGCCTTACACTTAGGTCTTTAATCAATTTTGAGTTTATTTTTGTGCATGGTGTCAGGGAGTGTTCTAATTTCATACTTTTACATGTACCTGTCCAGTTTTCCCAGCACCACATATTGAAGAGGCTGTCTTTTCTCCACTGTATATGCTTGCCTCCTTTATCAAAGATAAGGTGACCATATGTGTGTGGGTTTATCTCTGGGTTTTCTATCCTATTCCATTGATATATGTTTCTATTTTTGTGCAAGTACCAAACTGTCTTGATTACTGTAGCTTTGTAATATAGTCTGAAGTCAGGGAGCCTGATTCCTCCAGCTCCATTTTTCGTTCTCAAGATTGCTTTGGCTATTTGGGGTCTTTTGTGTTTCCATACAAATTGTGAAATTTTTTGTTCTGGTTCTGTGAAAAATGCCAGTGGTAGTTTGATAGGGATTGCATTGAATCTGTAGATTGCTTTGGGTAGTAGAGTCATTTTCACAATGTTGATTCTTCCAATCCAAGAACATGGTATATCTCTCCATCTATTTGTATCTTCTTTAATTTCTTTCATCAGTGTCTTATAATTTTCTGCATACAGGTCTTTTGTCTCCTTAGGTAGGTTTATTCCTAGATATTTTATTCTTTTTGTTGCAATGGTAAAAGGGAGTGTTTTCTTAATTTCACTTTCAGATTTTTCATCATTAGTGTATAGGAATGCAAGAGATTTCTGTGCATTAATTGTGTATCCTGCTACTTTACCAAATTCATTGATTAGCTCTAGGAGTTTTCTGGTAGCATCTTTAGGATTCTCTATGTATAGTATCATGTCGTCTGCAAACAGTGACAGCTTTACTTCTTCTTTTCCGATTTGGATTCCTTTTATTTCTTTTTCTTCTCTGTTTGTTGTGGCTATCACTTCCAAAACTATGTTGAATAATAGTGGTGAGAGTGGGCAACCTTGTCTTGTTCCTGATCTTAGTGGAAATGGTTTCAGTTTTTCACCATTGAGGACAATGTTGGCTGTTGGTTTGTCATATATGGCCTTTATTATGTTGAGGAAAGTTCCCTCTATGCCTACTTTCTGCAAGGCTTTTATCACAAATGGGTGTTGAATTTTGTCGAAAGCTTTCTCTGCATCTATTGAGATGATCATATTGTTTTTCTCCTTCAATTTGTTAATATGATGTATCACGTAGATTGATTTGCATATATTGAAGAATCCTTGCCTTCCTGGAATAAACCCCACTTGATCATGGTGTATGATCCTTTTAATGTGCTGTTGGATTCTGTTTGCTAGTATTCTGTTGAGGATTTTTGCATCTATGTTCATCAGTGATTTTGGCCTGTAGTTTTCTTTCTTTGTGACATCTTTGTCTGGTTTTGGTATCAGGGTGATGGTGGCCTCGTAGAATGAGTTGGGGAGTGTTCCTCCCTCTGCAATATTTTGGAAGAGTTTGAGAGGAATAGGTGTTAGCTCTTCTCTTAATGTTTGATAGAATTCGCCTGTGAAGCCATCTGGATCTGGGCTTTTGTTTGTTGGAAGATTTTTAATCAGTTTCAATTTCAGTGCTTGTGATTCATCTGTTCATATTTTCTATTTCTTCCTGGTTCAGTCTCGGCAGGTTGTGCATGTCTAAGGATTTGTCCATTTCTTCCAGGTTGTCCATTTTATTGGCATAGAGTTGCTTGTAGTAATGTCTCATGATCGTTTGTATTTCTGCAGTGTCAGTGGTTACCTCTCCTTTTTCATTTCTAATTCTATTGATTTGTGTCTTCTCCCTTTTTCTCTTGATGAGCCTGGCTAATAGTTTATCAATTTTGTTTATCTTCTCAAAGAACCAGCTTTTAGTTTTATTGATCTTTGCTATTTTCTCCTTCATTTCTTTTTCATTTTTTTCTGATCTGATCTTTAAGATTTCTTTCCTTCTGCTAGCTTTGGGTCTTTTTGTTCTTCTTTCTCTAATTGTTTTAGGTTCAAGGTTAGGTTGTTTATTCGAGATTTTTCCTGTTTCTTGATGTAGGCTTGTATTGCTATAAACTTCCCTCTTAGAACTGCTTTGGCTGCATCCCATAGGTTTTGGGTCGTCGTGTCTCCATTGTCATTTGTTTCTAGGTATTTTTTGATTTCCCCTTTGATTTCTTCAGTGATCACTTCGTTATTAAGTAGAGTATTGTGTAGCCTCCATGTGTTTGTATTTTTTACAGATCTTTTCCTGAAATTGATATCTAGTCTCATAGCATCATGGTCGGAAGAGATACTTGATACGATTTCAATTTTCTTAAATTTACCAAGGCTTGATTTATGACCCAAGATATGATCTATCCTGGAGAATGTTCCATGAGCACTTGAGCAAAATGTGTATTCTGTTGTTTTTGGGTGGAATGTCCTATAAATATCAATTAAGTCCATCTTGTTTAATGTATCATTTAAAGCTTGTGTTTCCTTATTTATTTTCATTTTGGATGATCTGTCCATTGGTGAAAGCGGGGTGTTAAAGTCCCCTACTATGATTGTATTACTGTCGATTTCCCCTTTTATGGCTGTTAGTATTTGCCTTATGTATTGAGGTACTCCTATGTTGGGTGCATAATTATTTACAATTGTTATACCTTCTTCTTGGATCGATCTCTTGATCATTATATAGTGTCCTTCTTTGTCTGTTGTAATAATATTTATTTTAAAGTCTATTTTGTCTGATATGAGATTTGCTACTCCAGCTTTCTTCTGGTTTCCATTTGCATGGAATATCTTTTTCCATCCCCTCACTTTCAGTCTGTATGTGTCCCTAGGTCTGAAGTGGGTCTTTTGTAGACAGCATATATATGGGTCTTGTTTTTGTATCCATTCAGCCAGTCTGTGTCTTTTGGTGGGAGCATTTAATCCATTTACATTTAAGCTAATTATCGATATGTATGTTCCTATTCCCATTTTCTTAAATGTTTTGGGTTTGTTATTGTAGGTGTTTTCCTTCTCTTGTGTTTCTTGACTAGAGAAGTTCCTTTAGCATTTGTTGTAAAGCTGGTTTGGTGGTGCTGAACTCTCTCAGCTTTTGCTTGTCTGTAAAGCTTTTAATTTCTCCATCAAATCTGAATGAGATCCTTGCTGGGTAGAGTAATCTTGGTTGTAGGTTTTTCTCCTTCATGACTTTAAGTATATCCTGCCACTCATTTCTGGCTTGCAGAGTTTCTGCTGAAAGATCAGATGTTAACTTTATGGGGATTCCCTTGTGTGTTATTTGTTGTTTTTCCCTTGCTGCTTTTAATATATTTTCTTTATACTTAATTTTTGATAGTTTGATTAATATGTGTCTTGGTGTGTTTCTCCTTGGATTTATCCTGTATGGGACTCTCTGTGCTTCCAGGACTTGATTAACTATTTCCTTTCCCATATTAGGGAAGTTTTCAACTATAATCTCTTCAAATATTTTCTCAGTCCTTTTCTTTTTCTCTTCTTTTTCTGGGACCCCTATAATTCGAATGTTGGTGCGTTTAATATTGTCCCAGAGTTCTCTGAGACTGTCCTCAGTTCTTTTCATTCTTTTTTCTTTATTCTGCTCTGCAGTAGTTATTTCCACTATTTTATCTTCCAGGTCACTTACCCTTTCTTCTGCCTCAGTTATTCTGCTATTGATCCCTTCTAGAGTATTTTTTATTTCATTTATTGTGTTTTTCATCATTGCTTGGTTCCTCTTTAGTTCTTCTACGTCCTTGTTAAATGTTTCTTGCATTTTGTCTATTCTATTTCCAAGATTTTGTATCATCCTTACTATCATTATTCTGAATTCTTTTTCAGGTAGACTGCCTATTTCCTCTTCATTTGTTAGGTCTGGTGTGTTTTTACCTTGCTCCTTCATCTGCTGTGTGTTTTTCTGTCTTCTCATTTTGCTTATCTTACTGTGTTCGGGGGTCTCCTTTGCACAGGCTGCAGGTTCGTAGTTCCCATTGTTTTTGGTATCTGTCCCCAGTGGCTAAGTTTGGTTCTGTGGGTTATGTAAGCTTCCTATTGGAGGAGACTAGTGCCTGTGTTCTGGTGTATGAGGCTGGATCTTGTCTTTCTGGTGGGCACGTCCACATCTGCTGGTGTGTTTTTGGGTGTCTGTGGCCTGATTTTGATTTTAGGCAGCCTCTCTGCTAATGGATGGGGCTGTGTTCCTGTCTTGCTAGTTGTTTGGCATAGGGTGTCCAGCACTGTAGCTTGCTGGTCGTTGAGTGAAGCCAGGTCTTGATGTTGAGATGGAGATCTCTGAGAGATTTTTGCCATTTGGTATTATGTGGAGCTGTGAGGTCTCTTGTGGACCAGTGTCCTGAAGTTGGCCCTCCCACCTCAGAGGCACAGCCCTGATGCCTGGCTGGAGCACCAAGAGTCTTTCTTCCGCATGGCTCAGAATAAAAGGGAGAAAAAATAGAAAGAAAGAAAACAAAGGATAAAATAAATTAAAATAAAGCTATTATAATAAAAAATTAAAGAATAAGTGTTAAGAAAAAATTTATTAAGAAAAAAATTTTTTTTAATATTTTAAAATAAATTTATTAATTTTTTATAATAAAAAATAAGAAAAAAATTATTAAGGGAAAAATTTAGTAAGAAAAAGTTTTTTTAATTTTTTAAAATAAAAAATAGGAAAAAAATTATTAAGAAAAATTTTATTAAGAAAAAAAATTTTTTAAGTAAAAATAAAAAACAAAAAACGGACGGACCGAACCCTAGGACAAATGGTGAAAGCAAAGCTATACAGACAAAATCTCATCCAGAAGCATTCACACATACTCTCACAAAAAATGGTAAAGGGGAAAAATTAATATGTCCTGCTCCCAAAGTCCACCTCCTGAATTTGGGATGATTTGTTGTCTATTCAGGTATTCAACAGATGCAGGTACATCAAGTTGTTTGTGGAGCTTTAATCCGCTGCTCCTCAGGCTGCTGGGATAAATTTCCCTTTCTCTTCTTTGTTCGCACGGCTCCCAGGGTTCAGCTTTGGATTTGGACCCGCCTCTGTGTGTAGGTCGCCTGAGGGCGTCTGTTCTTCGCTCAGACAGGACGGGGTTAAAGGAGCAGCTGATTTGGTGGCTCTGGCTCACTCAGGCCGTGGGGAGGGAGGGGTACGGGTGCGGGGCGAGCCTGCGGCGGCAGAGGCTGGCGTGACGTTGCACTAGCCCGAGGCGCACCGTGCGTTCTCCCAGAGAAGTTGTCCCCAGATCACGGGAGCCTGGCCGTGGCGTACTGCACTGGCTCCCGGGAGGGGCGGTGTGGACAGTGACCTGTGCTCACACACAGGCTTCTTGGGGGTGGCAGCAGCAGCCTTAGCATCTCATGCCCGTCTCTGGGGTCCGCGCTGATAGCCGTGGCTCGCGCCCGTCTCTGGAGCTCGTTTAGGCGGCGCTCTGAATCCCCTCTCCTTGCGCACTGTGAAACAAAGAGGCAAGAAAAAGTCTCTTGCCTCTTCGACAGCTGCAGACTTTTTCCCGGACTCCCTCCCGGCTAGCTGTGGTGCGCTAACCCCTTCAGGCTGTGTTCACACAGCCAACCCCAGTCCTCTCCCTGTGATCCGACCAAAGACCGAGCCTCAGCTCCCAGCCCCCTCCTGCCCCGGTGGGTGAGCAGACAAGCCTCTCGGGTTTGTGAGTGCTGCTCGGCGCCAATCCTCTGTGCAGGAATCTCTCTGCTTTGCCTTCCGCACCCCTGTGGCTGTGCTCTCCTCCTTGGCTCCGAAGCTTCCCCCCTCCGCCACCCGCAGTCTCTGCCCATGAAGGGGCTTCCTAGTGCGTAGAAACCTTTCCTCCTTCATGGCTCCCTGCCACTGGTGCAGGTCCCGTCCTTATTCTTTTGTCTCTGTTATTTCTTTTTTCTTTTGCCCTACCCAAGTACGTGGGGAGTTTCTTGCCTTTTGGGAGGTCTGACATCTTCTGCTAGCGTTCAGTGGGTGTTCTGTAGGAGCAGTTCCACGTGTAGATGTATTACTAACGTATCTGTGGGAAGGAAGGTGATCTCCGCGTCTTACTCTTCTGCCATCTTTCCCCCTACTCTCCCAAGTATCTTATTTTTCCATCTGGTTTTATGAAAAGATTTTTGCAGATTTGGTGACCTAATGAGTATTACAGTGATGTTCAATTAAGACTTGTCTCTTGCTTGGAGGATATAGGGCTGAGACTCCAGGAGTGTGAGATGTGTGCAAGAGGCCAGGAATGTTGAGAAAAATCACAGCTTCTGCCCTGAGAGGGCAGGGGAGGCATTGCTCTGGCTTAAAGGCAGCTGCCTCCAATCACTGAAGTAGTTGTCTAGGCAGACTGAGCTCATCAGGCCACAGAATACAGTGCTCCTTCTCTCCTCTGTTAGATTTGGGTGACACTTAGGACCACCTGGAAATCCTGTGTCATAACTTTCAGGTGTAAGGCAGAAAATCCCCTTTTTGGCTCGGCTCCTTGGAAACAGAGATCAAGAATTTTTCCATCCTACTTTCAGAAGATCTGGAATCCTCAGCCCAGATTCAGGTCCAGTTCTGCCCCGTCCCATCAGATCAAGACTACCATTCAGGGCTTTCCTGAGACCGAGGTTCCCTCAGCCTCTGGGAGGTAAGCATTCTCACAAACACCAGTCTCTTGAGGACTGGGTGAAAGGAGACTATGGACATAAAAGAATGTATAACTTCTAAATATTTCAACATAAGCTCTATACGTATTTTTCTACTCTTTCCCCAAGCCTATTGATATTTTGATCAAAAAGCAAGATAATTGAGAGGCTGCTTCCTTCCTGATACTTTTAGGACCAGCAGCCTTGCCGTGTTCCCCAACTCAACTAAGCATGAGGCATGGGAAAGTCAATAGAAATGATGGCAAAGCAGACATGGATGTCACAAGAGTTAGGGACCATCTCCATATGTTCCTCAAGGCTCCAGAATAGCTTGTGAGACAGCCTTATATCCTGTACATAGGAGGGACATAAATACAAGTTGGGTGTGAGTACAGTCTGGCCACCAAAATGCCACCAGAACCAAGGAATTTTAGAATACACACTTCAGATTTCACAGATCAAGGCAAACTGGAGTGAATCTCCAGTCAGAGACATAAAGGGTGATGTTGAAAGCTCAGAGGATCACCAATGGCTGGAAGTTGAGTAGGAGACTGAGTTAGAAGGGGGAGCCTCGTTGTCAGGGGGTCAATAACACAGTTCAAAGCACAAGCCAAGTTCATCAGCTCTGATAGCTACAGAGAAGTAACCATGGATCTTATCCCTGTCATTGTAAAGTTGTTTGACTTCCACTGAACACAGAAGCCGCCTTTGGTAGAAGAAAGGGAGAAGGTAGGACCTGGAATTAAATATATTTTGGACCTGGGTTGAACTGGAAAGATACCGAGTAAGACTGAGAGAGAACTAACTAAACTAAGCCTCCCACATCTAGCCTTAAGAGATCTCATTATTAAATTGATTAAATAAATATAAGAAAAATTAAAATCATAAACACCTGAAGAAGCCACTATGGAAGTTTATACTTACAATATTAGTAACAGCAAATCATCTCTAATATATTTAAAATCTAAAAAGGGCTGGTAGTAAAGTCAAAACTCATGAGTTAGTTCTGGATTGAAAACAAAAGAAGCAACAAAAAATGCAAATTATTGGAGGTGAGGTTTACATTCAGTGAAAAAAGAACAATTTTTCTGCATATTAGTTTAGCATTAATGCTGAAGTAGTTTTTTTGCATGTGGAGGCTCTGCTGTTGAAGATGACTTTTCTTCTCTGTTAGGGGCAAGTCCAGCTTACATGTTCCTTTCCAATTTTAATAAAAACCTCACTGCACTCAAAACTTAGAAACAAAGGGTTTAGAACAGTACCTAGCATATAAGTGAGCTACTTTGTTAGTCATTCCTTGTACGTGCTTTTGTCTGCCTAAGTTGTACTTCCTCCAGCACATTTATAACTGGCAAAATTCTACTCATTCTTTTCACTCCCAAAATTATATTCTCTTTGAATAACTGTCTTTCACTACCCAGGAGGGCATAGTAACATTCTCTTCCTAGACTCAGAAAACTTTGTACATAAATCTACCTGGACACATAGCAGAATGTGTTAAAAGGTGTCTGTAGGAAAGGTAAGCTTTTGAAGTCTTGCTCTATTTTCACAGTGGATGCTGAAGTTTTCTGAATAAATAAATGAGTGAATTGTTTCTACTTTACTAAAACTATCCAGGCAACAGATACTTCTGGCCTGGGACCATAAGGATACCATTATTATATTTTCTCTGAGCAGAGAATTGTACTGGTTTTGGACTTTAGACTGCTCCCTTTTGTAGCAGGCTAGAGTCTCAATATAGAAATGGATAATTCCCAGTTTGCTTTATTTCTTCTCCCCAGCTTCTCACAATGCTAATAATAATAGTAATCATATCAGATAATTTTACTGAGTTATTTTTTGTGAGCCAAGCGCTATGATAAGTGCTTTCAAGGAATTCTCTTACTTAATCATCACAAGAACTCTATAATTTAGGTATTCTTATTCTTACTATTATTATTATTATATCTACTTAAAAATGAGAAAACTAGGCTAAAGAAGATGAATTAACTTTCCCAAGTTTATATAGCTAATAAGTAGCGAGTTACCTTCATATCCAGGCTGACTCTCTCGTGGGTCCATGTTGTCATCACTGTCAAGATTATTCCTTTGAAGCAATTGCTCTATGGTATTGCAATGAGATGCACTGGGGATGAATACAGTGATTTGGGGGTTTTGGCTAGCGCTTTAAGATAGGTGTTAATTGCTCAATTTGGAAGCCGAGTATTTAATTTTAGTGGAACTGACTTTAACATTTCATTTTCCAGTATATAATGAACATTTATGTGTATTACTTGTTTATATATATGATTATTAACAAGGCCTAATATATAAGTATTATAAGTAATTCATTTACATATTAGGAAAATGAGACCAGGGACAATGAAAATTCTACACATTTAAAAAAAAAATGGCATCTTTTTGTCTCATGAGAGATATTAGTCTTTAGTTTTCTGTCTCAGAATATCTATATGTGGTTTTAGTTTTAGTGTAATGCTTGCTTCATGGAAGGAGCTAGGACGTGATCCCCCCTTCTTCTATGTTCTGAAGTGACTGTAGAGAATTAGTATCATTTTTCTGTAAATGTCTTGTAGAATTCACCAGTGAAACCATTGAGGCCTACTGATTTTTTTGAGAGGTTATCAATGATTGATTCAGCGTTTAATAGATACAAGCCAGGTCAAGTCATCTCTTTCTCCTTGTGTGACTTTTGGTATCTGTGTCTTTCAAGAAATGAGTCTACTTCATAGTTATCAAATTTGTGGACCTAGAATAGTTGAATAGTTCATAACGTTTTTTGCTGTTTTTTTTGTTTTGTTTTGCTTGCTTAAAGCTCAAATTGTTTTTCTTTGTCTAGATTCTGAAGGTGAAAGCTTTAGTTTTTTTACTTAGATCTTACTTTTTTAGCTTCTTTTTCTAATTCATGCATTTAGTGATATAGATTGTTCCAATATGTGTTCTATGGCCCAGGTAATGGTCTTCCTGGTGAATTTTTCTGTGAACTTGAGAAGAATATACATGTGTTTTACAAGTAGGCTATAATTCTTACACTTGTTCCTCTATAGTTAAGGTGTTTTTGTTTTGTTTTGTTTTTCCCTCGAAGTCTTTTCTATATTTGTTTCTTTGGTTTTCCATAGTCTAAATGTGATATATGTATCTGTGTGTATGTATGCATGTGTGTGTGTGTTTGTATTTATCCCTCTTGCTATTCTTTGTGCTTCCTGGATCTGTGGCTTGATGGCTGTCATTCATTTTGGAAAGTTCTTGGCTAATATACTTTCAAATATTTCTTCTGCTCATTCTCTATTTCCTCTTCTGCTTTTAAAATTACACATGTTACATAGTTTGAAATTGTTCCTCAGTTCTTGCATGTTGTTTTATGTATATTCTAAATTAATTTTTCTCTTTGCATTTAATTTTGGGAAATTTATATTGACATATATTCAAGTCCACTAATTTATTTTTCCTCATGAGCTCATTAAAGAGCTTCTTCTGTTACAGTATTTGGTTACAGTATTCTTGGTTTCTAGTATTTCCTGTTGATTCTTTGAGTTTTGTTACCCCTGTCAATATTACCTGCCTAGTCTGACATATTTTCTACTTTTTCTATTAGAGCCCTTAACAAATTCATCATAGATATTTTAAATCTCCTTTCTGATGAGTTAAGATTTGTGTCATATCTAAATCTGGTTCTTATGGTTGCTTTGTCTTTTCAGACTGGGTTTTATTTTGCCTTTTTGCATGTCCTTGTGTTTTCTGTTGAAAAGTGAACATGTATTAGGTACTAGGAACTAAGGTAAATAGATTTTTGTTGTGAGGATTTTTTTAAATCTGTCTAGGAATGTTTAATGTGCTGTGGATGCAGGATCCAAAGGCTTCAAATTTCTCTAGTGTAAATTAAAAATAAAAAAATGTCTCCTTTAGTTTGGTTTTTCTTAAGTACTCTTTCTCAGAGACAGCCTGTATCTGGTAGTTTTTCCATATTTACTCCACTGTTATTTCACTGCAGCCTTATTGGTGAATGCTAAGACAAAGAGATGGGGAAGTATTCTATAATCTTATGATGAACTCTCCATATTTTAATGGACCTGTACCTTTGAGGAGTTACCTTCACAAGTGTTTCTCCAGTGATTGATATATCTTTTCTCCCCTCCATGCTTCCCACTCCATTCCTTGGGTGCTGTATTCCCAATCTATTTTCATGAAAACTAGACTCCTGTTGACTCTGTTTTCTTCTCCAGTTAGGTGAGACAGAAAGGCTAGAAGAGACTGGAGGAGAAATGTTTTCCCTCAGCTAAGATAAGGCTTACAAAGTATTTTCTCCAGGACAGTAGCCTTACGCTGTAGAGAAGACTCTGAAATTATTTCACATTGATCACTCTTCCCCTCCTCTTGCAAGAACCATCAGTTCTTTCTTCTGGAATCTTCACTGTGAGAACTTGGTAAGTCTTCTGGAGCTAATTCCATGAGAGTGTTTGGATCTCCCTATGACTGCAGTCCCCAATTTTATGCATGTCCATACTCAGCTTCCAGCAACTCATCAAAATTACCATCTAAGTGTCCCTATCAGTTGGTGGCTCCAGCAGTTTCTGATCCATATGGGCATATTTCAGCTGTGACTCTCCATATGCACATGTCTCTCCAGACTTGGGGGAGGCTGATAGCCCTGCAACCTCAGTGTGCTGATGAATCCAAGGACACTCATTGAATTCCAGTTCATCCAGCCTCTCATTATTTTAAAAAAAGGAATGATGATTTCTAAGATCTTTACATTTTGACATTAGTGTCTCTTCATCATTGTTTACTAATTTTGCACTTCTTTCCTATGCCCTAATTTCATTGTTTTTATCTCTCAGTTTCATGTATTTCTGAATTTATACTACAGTTCTCCATTATCACACTAGTTAATAACTATTTAAAAGGTGAAAGTAGCCAATATCAATGGCCAAGGATGATAGTCTATCAGGGAATACCTCTTTTAATCTTTTCTTCTTGTCTTTAAGCTATGTGTACATCTGAGAGTGGCCATTATTGAAAGAAAATTCCAAAGAATTTGATGACTCAGAAACAAAATACAGTGTTCAAAACTAGGCAATTATATCTTAACATGTTTTGAATAGCTAGAAATCAGAAGGGAACAATGTGTGTGGAAGTTTGAAAATCTTGGGATAAAGGTAACATTAAAGGTATTACTTATGAAATGTTAAAAATTGATTTTACACAGCAATTAAGAATGACAAAGTATGGACAATATATAAATATAATAAGAGATCTTAGAAATTAAGAACACTTGAAAGCCCCCATGAACAGTTTAACCGTGGAATTTCAAGAAGATAAGAGATATTGTTTTGTTGTGTATATCTGGACCTATACAAAGAACATAATCTCTTAAATCATTATATGTAGTCAACTGCCTACTTTTTACACTCATAAGTGAGAAATGTCTATGTACACATGAACCTTTTAAGTTTATTTAAAGTAAATTTATATATTTATTATTTTTTTTTCCAAAATAGCATATGTTTACATGTATACAGTGAAGCCGAGCATTGCCTCTCATGCATAAGAGAAAAAAGAGGAAAATCAGCTTCAGGAATCTGTGTGTGTGTATGTTTAATTTTGGAATTAGAATCTAAATAGTGTACAAATAAAAGCAAATTTTACAATTCTGTCTTCACATTTGTTACAGCTTGGGATGTTTCAGTAGACTTCTCATTGGCTCATTAGTAATACTTATAAAACAAGAGCAATTGAAAGAGGAAGGAACAGCTGTTTGGAAATGCAAGGAGAGAAATTAGAGCAGAAATGCAGGTAAAATATGGGCACTTTGAAAATAATTGTAGTGACATCAAAGAGGTACAATTTAAACATTATTTAAAAATACCTTGAAAACTGCTTTAAAACTCAGGGATCCTGAGTCAATGAGTTTATGCATCAGCTACTCCAAATGTAATTGAAATGTGGAGAATGCTGTATAAGTTATTCATTAAACACTCTATCCCATTGCTGAGTAGGAAAGTAACTCCTCTTCAAGAGTCAGCACTTTAAAAATACTGGGGGAGGGGACTTCCCTGGTGGCGCAGTAGTTAAGAATCTGCCTGCCAATGCAGAGGACACGGGTTTGAGCTCTGGTCCAGGAAGATCCCACATGCCATGGAAAAACTCACCTGTGCACAACAACTACTGAGCCTGTGCTCTAGAGCCTGTGAACCACAACTACTGAGCCCACGTGCCACAACTACTGAAGCCTGCGTGCCTAGAGCTCGTGTTCCACAACAAAGAGAAGCCACCACAGTGAGAAGTCCCCATTCTCTGCAACTAAAGAAAGCCCATCCGTGTGCAGCAACGAAGACCCAACACAGACAAAAAAAAAAAAAAAAAATACTGGGGGAGAGTCACTAGGGCCATCAGTATTTTGATTCATGACTCATAGAATGTCTTGCATGAGGGGACACCTGTCTAAGTCAGCTGCTACCTTTAACTGTGGAAGAAAGGTGGTTGGGGATGATAAAAAAAAAAAGACTTAAAAAATTCAAGATAGTGATATTTATTTGCATATTCTTCATATAAAGGAAAGTGATTTAAATATTGTAATTGCACTCAAATTTGTTAGAAAAATAGACGTTCAACTTTACTGTCTTGCACTATTTCAATTTCCTTCTTTTTAATCAAAGTCCAACCCAAACTCCACATTTCTGGAACTGAAATTCTGCTGTTTATGACTCTTAATTCTCCAAGGCTATCATTTCTCTGAACTTACAGCATCTTCATTCTTCCCCTGGCAGACTGCAGCAGTCTTAATTATGTGACATGCAGCCAAAACAGTAATCAATTTGACTTTTCTCTGTGATTATTGGATCCTCCAAAATACTTTTATTACAAGAGAAAGTATTACAGTACATTTTAACCCTGAAGTAAGTAAGGGTAAGTAAGTAAGATTCTTTCAGTTGTTTAGACAAAAAGTGGAATATGGAAAACTGCCTTCAAATAAAATTATTTTCTATAACTTTCTGTTGGAAGATCCATTTCTGTATATCCTTTTCAGCAAACCAAGCATTTAAAATTATTTCCATGCAGATGGAGAATCACTCATTTCTTCATTGATTGAGTTTCAAAATCTGGAAGATGCCGAATAATCTAATTAAGAAGCAAGAAACAGAAAACAAAATCCTTCTTAATGCTTATGTTATCTGTGTAGCAAGAAGTCCAAGTTTAGTTTAAATAGTGTCCATTGTAAAGTCATCTCTTCCCCTTTCTGAAGACAGAAAATCTACACTCTTCAAGGGAAAAACAATTCTAGATAGCCCTCACATTGGTAGAAAATCACATTTTATAGAAAATCAAGAAAATGAGAGTGATGTCTGTGAGAAATAGCGCTAAACTCTGCTTCTTTAAGCTTACAACGTCCAATCCAGCTTCCCAGGGATACGGTTCCAATTTGGGGTTGAATTCAAAACTTATTCAAAAGTGTAGTAATAATTGTCCCTTTGCAGGCCATAATTATCATCTATTTCCCACAGTGACTTGAAGAATGATATTTGATAAAGAATATCTAAGAATTTTGGAGTTTCCATGACCAAATATCATCTCAAAGTCATTTCTTGTAAAAGAAGATTTGGTAGGTATAGGGCTTAAAGCAGAAAAGATGATATTCAAATAGCACACCTGAAATCAGGGGGAAGCAGAAAAATGTCATATATCTTGGGGTACAAGGAAGACACAGAATCTGAGAGGCCAAAGACTAAAAATTTGTATCATCAGAAATTATTTGATTCCAGTTCTGGATAAGATAGAAAAAGCATCCTCTATCCATTCTATCCAAGTGAATAGATCCCAATCCACTAAGAAGCATTTTAGAACTCTGAATTCTAAGTAGTAGCAGGAGATTAGAGAAGGATACCAGAATATCTTTGAGATAGCAATTAGTTTACCATTTGTCTTTCTTGAATATCCCTTAATCAGAATGCAGCTTGAAACCTGGAAGTGAGCAACAAGGTACAGTCAGAGAGAGATCCAATAGAATTTCTCTAGTTCTAATTCAAAGAGTTGGGCAAGAAATTCCTGACTCTCAGCAACAGTGTGGAATTCTCCTCCCTTCCACCTTTTATTTCTCTGTTCTCTCACACCCAAGATTTCAATTAAATATCAGGTGATGGCAACATATCAGAGAGTGGGGGGTCACAAGAACCAAAACTCTGAGAGTGGGGAGCTTTCTCTACAGTCAACAACCCCACTCCAACCATACTTTTTTTTTTTTTTTTTTTGTCTTCTTTGTCCTCCTGTATCTATAAAAAGGAGCTCCAGGGAGCCATAAAGTACTCAGGAGATCACACAGAGGGAGGAGTTCAAGAAAGTAAACCTAAAAAATTATGTATAAAAAATTAGATTCATTCCAACTTTCACATGCATGGGTATTTTCTTTATCACCATAACAAAGACTTTGGTAACTGACTACCACCAGGGACCCTGGTTGAACACTGAATGGTGCAGTGCGTACTCAGGACAGATCTGAAAAACAATGCAAAGGATTTGAAAGATGAACTAACATTCAAACAACAACCCACAGAAGGGTGGTTGGAACTTGTGTCTTAAAATTAATTTGCTATAAAAAATGAAAATTCTCCTTAGAATTTAGATATAACCCAGAATCCCATAACATGATAGTGAAAGTGTCCAGGATATAATCCAAAATTTCTCAGCAAAGGAAGAATCAGGGAAATTTCTACTAAGGTGGGAATAGACAATCAGCTGACAGCAACAATGAAATGGCACAGATAATGGAATTATAGGACAAAGTGTTTAACTATTACACAAATGCTCCAACAGTCATGGACACTTAAAAAGTGAACAAATTCAAACTATCAACAAAAAGAGAATATAAGAAAGAATAAAATGGGAATTTTAGAACTGAGAATATAATAATAGATATGAAACCTTCACTGAGTAAGGCATATGGTAAAATAAAAATGATTAAAATGAAGACTGAACTTGAAAATATGTCAATAGAAATAATTCTATATGAACAATGAAGAGAAATTTTAAAAAATGAAGAGTCCCAGAGACCTATGTGACAAATATAAAAGTTCTGATATTTGTGTTATCAGAGTCCCAGAAGGAAAGGAGAAAGAAAGTGGTGATAAAAAAGTATTTGAAAAAATAATAGTTGAAAACTTTAAAAGTTTAGCAAAAGATATAAATCTATAGTTTCAATCAAAAAGTCTATAGACTCCCAAACAGGACAACCCAAATACAATCACACCAAGACACATATTGAACTGCTATAAACAAAAGCGAAGAAAATACCCAGAAAGTACCAAGAGAAAAATGACACATTACCAATGGGGGGGAAACAATTTGAATGGCTGTGGACTGCACTCCAGAACCTATGGAGGACAAAGAGAAGTGGCACGACAATGTTAAAGTGCTAAGAGAAAAGAGTTGTTAGCCTAAATTCTATATCCAGAAAAACATCTATCAAAAATGAAGATGAGATATAGGCAATCTCATGTAAAGAAAAACTAAGAGAATCTGTTTTCAGTAGATCTTATTTTTAAAAATTGCTACCTAAAATTCTTCAGACATAAATGATACCAGATAGAAAGATGGAATATAAGAAATTGCTAAGGATAAAGAGGATCATTATATAATGATAAAAGTTTTAATTTACTAAAAAGACATAACAGTCCTAAATGTGCCTGCCCTGACAAACAAAATTTCAAAATACACAAGGCAACAACTGACAGACTGAAATGTAAATAGACAAATCCACAATTATAAATCATAATTTCAATACTTCTTTATCAGTAATAGACATAGTAGACAGAAACCAATCAAGAATACATAAGTACAAAAATAACACCATCAGGCAAATTGAACCACCAGGTCATAGTAGAATATGCATTTTTCTCAGGTGTATGTGAAACATTTACCTATATAGACCATATCCTGAACATAAAACATACCTCATTTTTTAATAAAAATTGAAAGCGTACAAAATAAGTCCTCAGTTCATATTGAAATTACATTAGAAATAAGTGAAAGATAATGGAAACATTGCTAGACATTTGGAATTTTAAAAATTAACAAAAACAACAACAACAACAAAAACATATATAACCCTTCAGCCAAAAAGGAAGTTTCAAGGAATATTTGAATTTAATGAAAACAAAAAAAAACCTCCATATAAATAAATCTGTGAGATGCATCTAAAGGAATTATTAGAGGGAAATTTATACCATTACATATTTACATTAAAAAAAGAAAAATCTCCTATCATAATTTTTGCTTCCAACTTAAGAAACTAGAAAAAAGGAAGAGAAAAATAAAACTATAGAAATCAGAAAGATATAAATAATGGAGATAAATAAATGCAGAAATCAATGAAATTGAAAACGAAAAATAGGGTAAGATTGATGACATTAAAATCTGGTTCTCTGGAAATATAAAATTGATGAACTTTTGCTAAGATTAATAAGGAAAAATGAGTGGAGAGAAAAATGGTCAATATCAGGAGTGGTGGTAGAAAGAATTCTAAGGTGGCCAGTGTTTTTTCCCTCAGAGATAAACATGTAGTATAATTTCCTCCCCTTGATTGTGGGCATAACCTGTGAATATGATGGGATTTCCCTCCTTTGACTATATTGTTATATAGCAGAAATAATTTTACAACTATAACAAAAGGTACTAAAAATCTGCCTTTGGGTTAATTGAAAAGGAGTTTATCCAGGTGGGTCTCAAACTAATCATATAGCCTAGTCTGAAGCCAATCATCAGAGAAAAAAGTGAGAATTTCATAGCGTGAGAGGGCAAATGTGTATTGGGAAGCTCCATGGCAAGGAACTGTGGACAATTAAGAAAGATCCCAAGCTGACAACTTGCAAGAGAATGGGGACTTCCCTTCTGCAAGGATAAAGAAGTGAATTCTGCCAAGAATTGGCTTAGCTTGAAAGGAGACTCCAGAAATGTAATACAGCCTTGCTAACATCTTGATACCCGTCTTTTGAGATTATGGTCAGAGAATCCAGTTCAGCCATGTCTGGACTTCTGACCAACCAGAAACGAAAATGTCTCTTTTGTTTTAAACCATCATGTTTTTAGTACTACATTTTACAGCAATAGAAACCTTTTAAAGGTATACAAGAAGGACATATCTCAATAGACATTAAACAGGTAATAAGGAAAACAAAGAACTCTATGAATATAAGCTCTACAACTAAGGAAATGAACCAATTCTTCAAAAAGCACAAACTATCAAAATATGTCCAAGAGGAACAGATAAAACGGAGGTAAAAGACTAGTATATAATGAGCATGTGGGGTTAATTTCTGGAATGCAAGGATGGGTCATTATTGGAAAATCAAACATTGCAATCTGCTATTTTAATAGTATAAAGAACCAAAAGTTTACATATTGTATGATTCCCTTTACATGTCATTTTTAAAAGGACAAAATGATAGTGATAGAGAAATGATCACAGTTTTCCAAGTGTTAGGGATTGGGTTAAAGTGTGACTATAAACGGATAATGGCAAGGATTTTGGTGGTGTTGTTATTGCTTTGAATATTGGTTCTGGTGGTGGTTACAGAATTTATACATGTGCTAAAATTCTAGAGCTCTACATAAAAGATAGGTATTTAGGTTAGAAAAAGAACAAAGGAGAAAAATGAAAATGAAAACAAAAAAGAAAACATTCCTGAATTAAGATTTGAAGAAAGAGGTTGTTTCCCGTCTGCCTCATTATATTCAACCTGATAAATATGTAGAAGCATGTGACTGTAGAGGCTTGATCAAATGGGAGGTGGTTTGGATAGAAATTTTTGTGTGAATCTTACCAATATTGGCATTATGGAGATGAGATTAACAATTATATTTAGAAAGTCAGTTTCATAATTGCTTTTCAAAAATCAGTTCACCAAAAAACATTGTTTTGGGTGATTATCTTATTTTGCTTTGTTTTTTGGGTGAAAAGTTTTAGGCATATAATAGTCGAAAACTTGTTTTTATCATTCTCTTACTATTCCATAAGTTAAAAAGTAGTCAGAAAATACAAATATGAAACCTATCATTGTGCTACACGCTTTGGAGAAAGTCGGCTTTGTTTAGGCTATTGAGGAAGCAAATGTAAGGGAAATTAAAACGTGAATGAATTTCAGTACTTTATTGTATATTGAACAAGGAGAGGAATACTTCAGCTCAGGAAACAACTAGTGATTTCAACAGCTCTCATTTCTAATGTGTTCTCCATCCCATTTTGTACTGTCATAGTCTACCTACCTTCTATTGATTCATGCTGCTATTACTTTAATTCAAGTCCTTATTGATTGAGTTGATTTGATAATTTCATGGATTCCATATCACAAGTATTTTTCCCTCACAATGCTGTGAGAACTAGGTTTCTACATTGTACATGTATATTTATATAAAAATATCAATGTTCAAGATCTTTGAGGAGAAAGGTAAAAATATATATGTGTCTTGAAGATATTCAAGATTATCTGAATAAATTGAGGCATCAATATTAACATATCAAAACTGAAATCACATTTAGAAAAAAAAAGCATTCATGCCTTTTTTTCTAAGGAAATTGAAAAAGGGAGGAAGAAGAGAGGGGGAAAAGGAGGGACAGAGAAAACTTAGCTGCAAGTGCACGATAGGTATCATCCATCATTTTAGGACAGTGTTGTCCAATAAAAGTGTAATGTAAGACACATATGCAATTTTAAGGTTTTTTTGTACCTATGTTAAAAGAGTGAAAGAAACATAAAGAAGTTAATTTTAATAACATATAATACATATATCTAATGTTATTTTTCCATATTAAATATATAATAGATATCTATTTTAATAATGAATTTTAATTACTCCAATATATCCAAAATATTGTTTCAACATGCGATAAATATAAAATTACCTATGATATTTTACATTGTTTTCTTAGTACAAAGTCTTTTTGTACTACTTGAAATCTTTACACATTTTAAGTTTTATACTAAATTTTCATCAGAATACATGATTTGTTTTCAGATTTCATAAAATTAAATGTTAAAAATATAGATTCATATGCTCAAGTTGTTCTGAACACACTTAAATGGTTTCCAGTAACTGAATTGATTAACAATTTATACATTGAAATTTAATTCTAAATAAATAAAATTTAAAATTTGGTCCTTAAGTCACACTAACTTCAAGTGTTCATTAGTAACACGTAACCAATGGTTTTCATTTTGGACAGAGTAGTTCAAGTTCATAACTTTAATTTGTTTAAATAAATATATATATTTCATTTTCAGTAGGTTATCTTCCCCTCAGAAATGCCTTGGCATTTTATAAATTTTACAATAAAAGTGTTTTATGCCCTACTGATATTTACTCCTTGAAATATTTGTGCTTTGAATGTAAAGAAAAACAGGCAAGATGACCAATGTTTAAAATTTCATTTTTTGTGGCAATACTTTAACTCTGTCTGCCATGCTGGTATTTGACAGAGTAGCAGCCAATGTGATGTATTAACTATGTTCGCCCTGACTCTCTACCTTACACAGAGCGTTCTCCCTTTTGATACATTTGCTCTATTGGGATACAAAATGAAATAATACAGGAATTAGCAATTAGTTATGATTTGAATTGGTTAAAATTCTCTATTCTCAATATATTAAAATGGTGTAATTGCATAATATAAAATCATCAGTCTGATTTCATTTTCCACAAGGAGCAGATGTCATGGCAAAATCCTCCTCACGTTTGAGCAGCCCTAGGCATGATGAAATTATCATCAGCAAAAGACAGCTTCATGGATAAACAGAAAAGTAGGCAATGTTTTTAAATTTAAATGCTCTCCTACTTTGCATTTTTGTGCCTAACTCTACTCTTTCAATATCCTAAGGATATTTTTAGTTCTCTGTTATGTCCCCAAGACCCCAAGAGAAATTCCATGATAATTCATTTCATCATAATTATCTGAAATGGAGAGATTAGGAAATAAATTCTATGGGAAATTACTAATGAATAAGGGTTTCCAAATTTTGGCAAATATTATTCATGCATTTTGTGACACACATAAACGCACACATCTCTATCACCTTATGAGGATGTAATCTGTAGTCATCTATTAGGAAACAGATTTGGAGTTGGCCAAATTTGATCAGTTTAAAAGTAGGAAAATGTGTCGTGTATTTTTCATAGAATCACAAAAATGTTTCATTTTCATTTGTATATAGATCCTTTATATCATCCTATTCAAAATATGCTATATCTGGACTGTTTGGTCTAAATGAAGCAGACTTTTTTTTCAGTCATTGCAACTTGAACCTGGGATGGTGGTAGGCCAGGACTGCTATAGTTATACTGGTGAACACAAAATAAAAACTTTTCTGAGAATGGAGATAAGAAATAGAAAAGAATGTCAAAATCATAAGACAAGAAACAAAGTCCACAGGAGTATGTTTGGGCATCAGAATAAAATGAAGCCTGAATCCAGCCACTCCTGAAATTTTTAGTTATATGAACCATGTTTTCCTCCATCTAAGATAGTTTTGCTGGGGTTTCTGCCACTTACCATGAATAAGTAATGAATAATACAACTTGCTTCTTATCAGTTTCTCCCCACACAAACACCATGACTTGTTTTTCTTTAGTGTCTTCTTTCTACACTGTAAAGAAAACAAATAGATAAATAAAGTCATAACTTTAGAATGTACTGAAGATTCAGGATTGGTGAGGTTTAATTCTCTCTATGGATTTTTACTTTAAAAGTCTTTTCCAAGTAACTTTGTAGGGGAAGCTTGGATCATTAGAAATAAAATTCAAAATTGTTTCTTTAACTAAGATTTGAGACTTTCATATGGCAATGGCAAGATGCTTTTTAGAATTCACCACAGATCTACCAGCAGTCCAATTAGCACTATTTTATGCATTACTGCTACATAAAAAGAGACTAGTAAAATAAAAGATGATTAATAACATTTTATGTAATATTTTATTGATTTTCTTTATATGCTAATTTATTAATAATGGGAGAATTTGATTCTTTAGATTTTTATTTTTCACCATTATAGAAAAAAGATAGAAATTTCCTTCCTACTAAATTCTTACCAACTTTTATTTTTTTAAATGATCATGTATTTTAACAGGAGTACCATGGCCTCAAATATATTCAATAAATTTCTCCTAACTATATTTCTTTCTTAGTAATGGCTACCACTAACTGGACAAGTATATTTAACACGTATTTCTGATTGATATATACATTAAATTAGAAAACATATATAATTTCATGGTATACATTTTTCAGGTTCTTTAAAGCAAGAAAGTAAGGTAAATTAGCTAAAATACTTTTTTTCAACCATGTGTATTTGTTAAAATTTTCTTTTCTTTAGTTTTCTTAAGAGTGGAAACAATTAGAGGATTTGATATGATAGATTGAGAAATATATCCTAGCAGGAAATATCAAAAAATGACATTTTTTATGTACTCTATTACCAACAAAGGAACTGTTTATGCATTTTTCTACTCTTCTGTTAATCCACTACCACTTACACATTTTTTAAGGAACCATTTCTCTGAACAGTGCTGCCAAATGTTCAATTCAGGTTTATATATATCAACCCCTCCCTACAAAACTGGTGGAGCCATCATCTACTGGTTCACATTTATTTTATATCAAGGACAAATCAATTAAATGATGTCCTCATACAGAAAAATAATAATCGATTAATTATACACAATGACATCATGATATGGTAATAATGAGAAAGAGGGGTAATGAAGAAGATACGAGATTAAAAGAGTTTATTTCTCATTGACTCTATACATCCTCTGTGAATCAGCTAAGGTGTTCTGATCATCAGTCACTAATGTTCTTCAGCTAATAGAACATTCATTACCTGGGTCATGGGCAACAGCTATGCCTGGGGAAAGAGACCTCTAGAATCTCACATGTGTAGTTAAGTCACTTCCATCCAGAACACATTGGCCACAATATTGCCACGCAGCTCTTTACACCTACTAGGAGCTGGAGAATATTTTGTGAGTAGCACAAATGAGCACTTCACCAGTTGAAGAACATTCATAGGTCCTGGTAACCTAAGACAAAAATTTAGACTTAAAACAGTGTGAATAAATGAGTTAAGAGATAACTTTTCCTAGAAATGTATGTGTTTTTCCTATTAAATATGAATTTTGAATATTTAATATTTTGGTTATTATGTCATAATATCATAGCAAAATATTGTAGCTTAATAGTTTCCTTGCAACACAGTTAACAGAAATTATGTATTCCTGCCCTGACTTCAAGGACCATAAAATGGGAAAAAATAAAGAATAATAAAATGCAGTACAATTCTTAAACAAGAGGGGCCCTGATTTTATTTAGAAAGAGTCTGTGTATCACAAACAAAAAAGAGATCGACTTGTTAAAAAACACATGGTGCCTATGCCTGGGGATCTGCCACTCAGTACTAGGAAGGTGATCCATGTCCTTCAACATTCCTGCTCATGAGCAACAGCCTCAGGCCCCAAGAGCTGCTCCTTCGCTTGTACTCAACCTCCTCTGGCAACTGTGTCCTGACGGCAGCAGGACTGGGCTTATGCCAATATGTCTGAGATGACACTTTTTCTGAATATGAGGACAATTTGAGTGGTGGAAATTCTTTGAAAAGAAAAAAGACAAATTTTCTTTATGTTTTAATTTCTGGGCCCAGAGTACTCACAATTTATTTCAGTATTTACAGAAGTTGCACATATAGTACGAGGAACATTTTGTAGTGTTAAACAATTCCTGTCAATCTTAAATATGTATGTATGTATGTGTAGACAAAACATACATGGAGCCTGATACCTTTTCTTTGTATTTTTATATGGACCTATGTATTGCTTTCAAGAGAGTGAAAATTGTGATACAAATGATAATTATTTGTGTGATGGAATTAAATTATTTGACGTATTTACTGACTGCTTTCTAGTGTTTGGAGAGGATATGTAAAACATATTTATTTTTGAATTTAAAGGTTGATTATTTTCCTCAGAGAGCATATTATCCACAATGATTCAGAAAGGCTGTAGTATTTGCCTCATTATTATTATTTATTTGCCTTATTATCATTTTCAACAAAGTGTAAGCTATCTAAAGTATTGGCAATAACAATAAAATTTGTAATTTTGGCAAAAAGAATGTTAAAAAAATGTATATGAAATAAGCATATACTAATTTGTGATATATATTAATTTATTTGGTTACTTATCTAAACTTTACCAGTGTTCAGGAAAAAGTCCTACAGATATGCTCAAAAATAATTAAATGCATTGTCTTTGAGACTGCTTATTTTACTCAGAAAATGAAAGCTTTACACATAATTTTAATTGTGTCAGTGTAAAAATATTTTTAAAATAAGAAGATAGAATACAGTACACTTAATGGTTTATTGGCTAGATTTATGTCTTTAAACATTTAGACTTGTCTAAATTCAGATGTACATCTTCATGTACTCCTGCCTGGGCTCCACAATGTATGGTGGTAGGCCTGATAGAAGTATAATATTCTATTTATATTAACTTTTGGAGAAAGGAGAGTATTTTATATATCAAAACAATGCCTGTGTAAAGAAAGTACGATTTAAATTGAATCTTATGGGATTTAGACAACAGTTGAGAAAACAGAAGATGATTCAGGAGAAAGAGATAACAAAATCATGGAAGTGGAAGCAACCAGAAATATCCACAGAATTTAAAGAAGTCTCCTGTTGAACAATGGGACAGGAAGTTGCAGAACTGAGGTAGTAATATTATGTACAGAAATTAGACTACAAATATTAATTTGGAACCTTGAAAGCATGCATTTCCATATACAGCTCATTATCAGAATTTCTTGCAAAGACCAATTTTACTTTTTTTCTAAAATAAAAAAAAATCCACTTTATCTGCTATCTTTTAAACTCCTTTGAAATTGAGGGTGTCTGTCTTATTCACATTTTATCCTTTCATTTCTCTCAGTGCTCTGCATTTGGTAATAATTACTAAATGAATTGTAGTTAAATAGTAAATTAATTAATCATAATGTTAGTTGTCGAAAGACAATTTTAATCATTTTAATATTAAGGCTGCTGTGGAATTTCTTAGAGGCGAGGAGCAGTTCTTTCAGTACGCAGAGCATTATCCATTCCCCAACTGAAAGATATTTGAGTTGTTTCCAATTTTGAGTGATGATGAATAGAGATTTTCTGGGCTGAAGAGTGTCCTCCAAAATTTCAGTTTCACTCAGAACCTGTAAATGTGCCCTTATTTAGAAATGTAAATAATCTATTTGTAGATGTAATCAAGATAAATGGGATCATGCTGGATTATGGCAGAGTCTAAATCTGATGACTGGTTTCTTTGTCAGGGGAGAGAGATTTGTATATACAGAGACACAAAGGTCAAAGGGACAAAAGGCTATGTGAAGACAGATGCAAAAGTTGGAGTGATGCAGCTACAAGCCAAGGAACGCCGAGGACTGCTGGCAGCCAGCAGAAGCTAGGAGGAGACAGGGAGGATTCTTTCCTAGAGCCTACAAAGAAGGACTTCTAGCCTACACAACTATGAGAGAACAAATCTCTGCTGTTTTAATCCACCTATTTTGTAGTAATTTGTTATAGTAGCCCTAAAAATCTAATACAGAACTACTACCCAAGGTCATATAATTATTTCTTTAGCTTTTGTAAGAAATTGTCAAATTGTTTCTTATTTAGCATTCCCACTAAATAAGTGGGAAAATATTTGAAAGTTGTTTGTTCTATATCCTATCCAGCACTTAGTATTGTCAATCTTTCAATTTTGGCAATTTTTAAAGATATGTCAATGCATATAATTGTGGTTTCAATTTTCAATTTCTCAATGACTAATAATGTTGAGCATTTTTTGTGTTATTTGTTATCTAGACCTCTGGGTTAGGTCTTTTAATGCTTATTTTTCTTTTTCCCCACTTCCTAAAATGTATTTCTTTGGTTGCCTTCTCTTTTCTTTCACTTTGTGAATTTATATCAATTATTTTTTTTTAATATCATGATATAGAGTTTCAGGAGGGGTCAAAGTTTAATGAATGCATTCGACCCACCACCTTTTCAAAAACTCCAGGTCTACTTTATTTTCAAAAATTACTTACAAATATTAAGGTGGAAATTAATGAGAAATTTGTGATAAAATATAAACATTTAAAAATTTATTTCCTATTTTAAATTTTTTTATTTTACATTGGAGTATAATTGATTTACAATATTGTGTTAGTTTCAGGTATACAGCAAAGTGACTCAGTTATACATATACATATATCTATTTTTTTTTCCTTTTTTTTTTCCCGTATAGGTTATTATAGAGTATTGAGTTCCCTGTACTATACAGTAGGTCCTTGGTGATTATCTATTTTATATACATATATATGTACATATATGCATATGTATATGTCAATCCCAACCCCCTAATTTATCCCTCCTCCCCTTCCCCTTTGGTACCCATAAGTATGTTTTCTATGTCTATGAGTCTGTTTCTGTTTTGTAAATAAGTTCATTTGTATCACATTTTTAGATTCCACATTTAAGTGTTATCATATGATATTTGTCTTTCTGTCTGACTTACTTCACTTAGTATGATAATCTCTAGGTCTATCCACGTTGCTGCAAAACAATTTTAAAAGAAACATATACAATATAGTTTCTTCAGTTTACACTTTAGGCATTTCTACTCTAACAGGTTTGAATTAATTATAATTTAGTTTACTTAATCAAAATGTACTATTTTTATAAATTTTGTTCTAACTGGTAATTGAGTCAGAAACCTAGTTATTTTAATTGTGCTTTATATTAATAAATAGCTTAATTTTTCTTAAAAATTTTAAAAAATAAAAAATATATTACCTTTGAAATTAACTTTCTGTTTTTATAACAGTATAGACAATGCATATATATTGACTACATATCCATGACAGTAAGGTGTAAGCTTACTTATATTAGTATGAATAAAGTTTCATTTCCTGATTCATGATAGATTTCAACATTCTCAGTCAGTATTCCTGAAACACTTAACCTCTATGATGTTTTTGAAAGACATCTAAATTTTTTTCACACTCCTCCTTTCAAGAGAAGGGGCTAAATTTCTCTTCCCTTGTGTATGGACTAGGCTGAATGACTTGTTACTAATGAAAATACAGTAAGTCCCCTACATATGAATGAATTCCATCACAAGAGCATGTTCGTAAGTCCAATTTGTTTGTAAGTCCAACAAAGTTAGCCTACGTACCCAACTAATACAATCGGCTATATAGTACTGTACTGTAGTAGGTTTATAACACTTTTCACACACATAATACATAAAAAACAAACACAAAAAATAAATAAAACATTTTTAATCTTACAGTACGGTACCTTGAAAAGTACAGTAGTACAGTACAAAAGCTGGCATACAGGGGCTGGCATCGAGTGAACAGGCAAGAAGAGTTACTGACTGTAGGAGGGAGACGAGGTGGGAGATGGTAGAGCTGAAGGATCATTAGCAATAGGAGATGAAGGGCAAGCTGCAATTTCACTCATGCCTGACATTGATGAAAAACATGTTCGCATCTTTGAAAGTTCTCAACTTGAAGGTTCCTATGTAGGGGACTTACTGTACTGAATGTCCTTTAGCTTCTCTTTCTAGCCAGCTAAAAGGCACTGTGATTCAGCATTCAAGATTTTACTTCACTATCATACTTGCTTCATATAATATTTTGGCACATCCAAGGGAAACAAGGTGGAAATGAAGAAAACAAACAAGTAAACTCCATTGTTTATTTTCTCTACTTCATTTTCAATTAACCTGTTCAAAATAATCTGGATTTTTCAAAATTTTATCTTGAGTTCTTGTCCACTGAATTATAGTAACCACAATGATAGCGTCCTCTGGTCTGACATTTGACATATGAAAGGGAAAATAGAGAATTCATATATATATATTTTTTATCTCTCAGGCAAATCTTGTGAAAACTGAAACCAACATATTTTCCTGTCTCTGTGTTAAAGAATTCTGGGACTAGGCATCATTTCCTGTCCCTATGTTAAACAACACTGAGGATTACAAAAGAAAAAAAGATAAATGCTTGCTAAAGTTAAATAAATTTAATAATTGTTCCTGACAGATAAGACTATGAAGTATCTAAGCCACTGACTTGTCAAGATAAACAGTCTGATTATCCATCTAGATTTAAGACATTAGCCTCCCGAGGCTCACAATCCAAAACTATTATTTTATAAACTCTGCCCAATCTCAATTTGAACCCTAATAATATTCTCTCCTGATTTTCTCCTTCTAGGAAGGATACAACTAATTCTCTCCTAAGGGATTGTTCTCCTTTTCTGCAGTTAGGCTTAACAGCTTAGCTTTGTTTGATCAATAGATTCCTTGCTTCTCTTTTGAGAATCAACACTTGTTATCAAGATTATTGTCTTTCTAGGAATAGATATTTTAAAAATATTAATATAATTTGACATGCACAGCTAAGTGGTGATTTGATTCTAGCTTGTGTCTGTCCTTCTAATGAAGTTATATAAACTATATCTTTAATAAGGTGGGAAACATGAGGGGGAAAGAAAGAGTTTACAGGATATAAAACTAAATATAATCTAAAAATTATTGTACTGGAATCATCTTAGTTTATCTCTAAAATCAAATGATTTAGGTTTCTAAAGGGTTCAGGAGCTTTCTTTTACTATTAAATATCTTAAACAAATGTATGTAATGAGTAACATTTGAAATGACAGTAAGAGGTAATTAACAATTTCTGCATGGGATGGGCATTCTTTAGCTCTTTTTCATTTATATTTCAGTGCAAATTAATTTCAAATTCTCTACTGAGAGCATAATCTGACAGTTCCAGTAGTGCTAAGTAGAATAAGATATGACAGTCTAAGGGTGGCACTTATTAATGTGATTAACATCAAAAGAGAAAGTTATTTAAAAGCAAACTATGTATAGATTACCATTTAATTTTTGTCTACTTACTCGGGAATACTCCCACTCTATTTTCCATTAACAAAAAAAAATTCCATTTCTGTGCTGGCACCTGTCTCTGGCACTAAATATTTGACTAGTTCTTGGGTCAGTTATCATTTCCACACGTGCAGGAAAACTTGGCATCACAGAATTTACTCTCACAGTTAAATAAAATGTCAAGGGCCCTCCACTCAATTTACGTAAACTTGGATTCTGTCTTATTTTAATTTTCATTCTTTATCCTGTTAATTCTGTTTGAAGGTCAAGATTAGTAGTTTATTCTTATAACAGTCTCTCAAACATTATAGGAGAGCCATTATGCTTTATCCTTCTATCCCTAGTTCTGTTTACCATTCCTTGAAAATAAAATATTTAGTTTTTTGGCCATTTTTACTTTATTTTACCTTCTACTAATTATTATAAACATCACATACTTCCCACGAAGATTTTTTTAAACTTTTATTTTGAAATAATTATAGAATAAAAATAAGTTAAAGAAAAAAAAAAAAATACAGAGAGGTCCCACGTACATTTTACTCAGTATTCTTCAATGTTTATTTCTTACATATCATAGTACAATATCAAACCAAGATGGTACATTGATACAATATGTGTGTGAAGTTCTACATCATCTTATCACATGTGTGGATTGGTGTAAACACCACCACAATCAAGAAATGGAACTATTTCATTACCGAAAATATCTCCTTCATACTATTTCTTTATAGTCATAACCACTGGTCCCACTGACATCCCTAATCCCTGACAACCACTAATCTGTTCTGCATATATATATAGTTTTGTCACTTATATAATGTCATACAAGAGGAATCATACAGTATGTGAGCTTTTGAGATTGGATTCTTTCACTCAGCATAATGCCCTTGGAGTCCATTGAAGTAGTTATGTTCACCAATAGTTTGTTCTATTTTACTGCTGAGTATGTGATCCAGTTTGTTTAACTATTAATCTATTCGGGGACAATTCAGTTGTTTTCAGTTTCTGTCTATTATGAATAAAGCTGCTATGTATCTATATGTACAGGTTTTTTGTGTACATAGTTTTTCATTTCCTTGGATAAATGCCCAGATTTTCAATTCTTGGGACATTTAATTGTTTTTTTCTTTTGTTTTGTTTGACAAATAATTTACCATGGTGGTTATGCCATTTGAAACTCCCACCCACAACAGATAAAATCCAATTTCTCTTCATTTTTTCTGGCATTTGGTGTTGTCATTGTTTTTATTTTAGCTGTTTTGATATGTGCATAGTGATATCTCATTGTGGTCTTAATTGGCATGTCCCTAAAGGCTAGAGATGTTGCACATCTTTTTATGTACTTATTTGTTATTTGTAGGGTGAGCCTATTTTTACATGTACTATGTTCTATATCATACCTATATCGTCCCTGTTTGTGTTAGTGTTTGTGTCATGTGAGTATAAAAAAATTCTCATCAGCTGGTCTCCTAACACACCACTAAGGTAATTTTATTATTCCACCTATTTAATTCCCTCTGAGCGTTGTAATATAGCTCATTTCTGCTTCTGTAAAAGGCATGTGCTTTTTTCTGATAATTTACTGAAGAATGTGATAGCCATGAATATAGTATATCAAAATCATTGTTATCAGATAATTAGCCCATCCCTCCAAATAATCCAGTCTTTTAAAAGCTTATCCAAGCCAGAAGACACAAAGATTTATTAAGTGAATGGAATTACAGTCTGCAAGGCAGAGACAAGTCAGGTTAAAATCTTCTTTAGCAATCCAGTCGAGATTGTGAATTACACACAGATCTCATGGCTATGTATATGATGCCAATTCACTATTTCTAGCTTCTAAGGAAGTGAAAACATCACATTTTCAGTATTAAAAGATGAAAAATATTTTGTTTGCCATGATATTTTGAAAGAAATCCATAAAATTATATGTTTATCCAGAAACACATGTCTGTATAAATAACTGGCAATCAACTCTAATATTAAAGTGATCTGAAGTCTAAGACAACAAATATTATACTTAGTTTCTCTGTCCTTGCTCTAATTTATGCACCGCAATTTGCCTTATAAACCCTTGAACCTCTTTGAAATACAGATTAGACATCTAAGTTAAAATTGAATGATGATTAGAATCCAAACCTTCAAGAATAACATTTTTAAGACTAACTCCTACTATGTGTGATTCCTGGTTTGTTTATTTCCACTTTTATATTATTCCCTCAATAGCAATACAATTCTAACATAACTCCATAGGATAATAATCTTACATACTATGAGACCTATAAAGGGCTACAGATAAGGTAGAATATAATTATTAGGTGTCAGGATTTTTTGGTTCAAACCTTGTGTCTGTCATTTACTAACAGAGTAAATTAGGGCAAGTTATTTGAATTTTCCATTTTAGAGTTTCTTCATGTGTAAAAAAGGAAAGCAATGGTGCCTAGCTGCTTGAGTTTAGGGGAGTATAGATTGACATAGCACAAATAAAGTACACAAAACAATATCTAGCACACAGCAAAATACTCAATAAATGCTAGCTATTCTTATTATTTAAAAACATATATCACTAGTAATGAACAATTAGAATTTAAAACATAATGTTACTTACATTAGCATGGGGTGGGGTAGTGATACTTAGGTACAAATCTAACAATATATGTGCAAGATCTATATGAGGAAAACTATTAAACTCTGATGAAAGAAAGCCAAGAATAACTGAATAAGTGGAGAAATAGTGTATATTCGTGGATAGGATGACTCAATATTGTCAAGATGTCTTTCCCAACTAGACTTATAGATTGAACACAATCAAAATCAAAATCTCAGCAATCTTGTGTATATTGACAAACTGATTCTAAAGTTTATGTGAGCAGCAAAAGATCAGAGTAGCCAACACAATTTAGAAGAATAAAAACAATATTGGAGAACTAATGTTACCTGACTTCAGATTTACTATAAAGCTACTGTAATCAAGACAGTGTGGAATAATCAAAAGAACAGACAAATAAATAGATGCAACAGAATAAAGATCCTAGAAATAGACCACACAAACAGAGTCAACTCATCTTTAACAAAGGAGCAAAGGCGATACAATGGAGAAAAACATAGTCTTTTCAATAAATAGTGCTGGAACACTAGATATTCATAACGAAAACAAAACAAAAGAATCTAGACACAAGCTATATATCCTTCACAAAAATTAATTCAAAATGGATCACAAATGTAAATATAAAATGCAAACTATAGGGGCTTCCCTGGTGGCGCAGTGGTTGAGAATCTGCCTGCCAATGCAGGGGACATGGGCTCGAGCCCTGGTCTGGGAAGATCCCACATGCCACGGAGCAACTAATCCCGTGAGCCACAACTACTGAACCTGCGCATCTGGAGCCTGTGCTCCGCAACAAGAGAGGCCGCGATAGTGAGAGGCCCACACACCGCAATGAAGAGTGGCCCCCGCTCACCGCAACTAGAGAAAGCCCTCGCACAGAGACGAAAACCCAACACAGCCAAAAATAAATAAATTAATTAATTTAAAAAAAGAAAAAATATATAAACGATAAAAAACCTGGATGAAAACATAGGAGAAAATCTAAATGAACTTGGGATTGCTGATGACTTTTTAGATAGACCCCCAAAGGTATGATTCATGAAAGAAAAAAATTGATAACTTAGGTATTGTAAAAATTAAAAACTACTGCTTTGTAAAATACATCGTCAAGAGAATGAGAAGTCACTGACTAGGATAAAATAGTCATAAAAGACATGTCTAATTAAGGATTGTTATCCAAAATGTATAAAGTCCTCTTAAAACTCAAGAATAGTATTAAAAAACTTGACTAAAATGAAAAACCCAACTAAAAATGGCAAATGACCTGAATGGACACCTTGCCGAAGAAGATATACAGATAACAAATAAGCATATAAAAAGATGTTCCACGTCATATGTCGTTAGGGAATTGCAAATCAAAACAACGAGATACCTCTATATTTATTAGAATAGCCAAATTCTAAATTACTGACAACTTCAAATGCTAGTAAGAATGTGGAGCAACAGTACTCTCATTTATTGCTGATTGGAATGAAAAATGGCATAGTCACTTTGGAAGACAGTTTGGTGATTTCTTACAAAAGGAAACATACTTCTACCATAAGAGATCCAGTAATAGTACTCCATGGTATTAACCCAAACAATTTGAAAACTTATGTCCATACAAAACACTGCCATGCATATTTATAGTATCTTTATTTATACTTTCCAAAACTTGGAAGCAACCAAAATGCCCTTCAGAAGGTGAATGGATACACGGTGGTACATCCAGAAAATGGAATATTATTCAACACTAAAAAGAAATGAATTATCAATCTATGAAAAGACATGGAAAAACATTAAATGCATACTACTATGTGAAAGAAACATATCTGAAGGGAACACAAAGTGTGTGATTCCAAGTGTATGACATCCTGGATAAGCTTGGCAAAATGTATGCTGACAGTAAAAAAGATTAGATGTTGGCTGGGATTAAGGAGTAAAGAGAAATAAATAGGTGGAACATAGACGATTTTTAGGGCAGTGAAATTATTCTGTATGAAACTATAATAGTGGATCCATTTGCCAATAACCAAGAATGAACCCAAGGATTGTACACACCAAGAATGAACCCTAATGTAAACTATGGGCTTTGTGTGATAATGTTTTGTGAATACAGATTCATCCATTGTAAATATACCAAGAAATATTTATACAGTTCCTGGATAGGGCATGATACAGAATCAGTACGCTGATCCTTGTGT
The DNA here is from genome assembly GCF_028023285.1 of Balaenoptera ricei. Lineage (NCBI taxonomy): Eukaryota > Metazoa > Chordata > Mammalia > Artiodactyla > Balaenopteridae > Balaenoptera > Balaenoptera ricei. Next base: position 17,824,732 of record NC_082651.1, on the reverse strand, counting down.
TTCTTTCTTCTAATACTTGCTATCTCATATATGTATGGTTCCCCATCTTTGTCCAGTCTCTTCCTCTGAGAAGTTATGATAACCTCTTCTTTGATACTTTTTTGATTCAAGATCATAAATGATATTGTTCTCTTTACATGTTCTACATTGCTATCTATACTTCAGCCAGGGTTGGGTGTGGAGGAAGCATTTGTTGTCAGTCATTCCACAGTTTCATTTCAAGAATCTTGGCTCTATTTCACTCAATTCAAGTCCAGCTATATTGTTTCATTCCACTTATGGTCTAAAGCATAGTTATTTTATTAGAAATCATTATTGTACATCTCTTATTCTTTTTCCTATTTCTAAAATTATTTTTACGTACTTAAAACAGACTCTTTTGGTGTACAAGTCTATGAGTTTTGAAAAATGTATAGTTGTATGACCACTGCAGTAATCAAAATTCAGAGAAGTCCTATCACCTCTAAAGTTTCCATCATGATATCCTTTTGTAATCATAGTCTCTCCATAAGCTAAATTCCTGGATCACTGAAGAACTCAAAGAGGAAATAAAAAAAAAAAATAACTGGAGACAAATTAAAACAAAGACATGACAATCCAAAACCTATGGAACACAGAAACAGCAGTTCTATGAAGGAAATTTAGAGCAATACAAGTTTATCTCAGGATCCATTGACTGTTTAGTAGCATACTGTTTAGCATCCATGTGTTTGTGTTTTTTTGCAGTTTTTTTTCAATATGTAATTGATTTCTAGTCTCATAGCATTGTGGTCAGAAAAGATGCTTGATATGATTTCAGTTTTTGTAAATTTAGGGGTATTTCTTTCGTGGCCTAGCATGTGATACATACTGGAAAATGTTCCATATGCACTTAAAAAGAATGTGTATTCTGCTGCTTTTGGGTGAAAAGTTCTAAATATATCTAATATATATATTCATTGATCTTATGTGTCATTTAAGGTCAGTGTTTCTTTATTGATTTTCTGTCCATTGATGTAGGTGGGATGTTAAAATCCCCTACTATTATTGTGTTACTATCAATTTCTCCCTTTTTGTCTGTTAATATTTGTTTTATATATTGATATTTAGGTGCTCCTGAATTAGGTTCATATATATTTACACATGCTACGTCTTTTCAGATTGATCCCTTGATCATACGTAATGTCCTTCTTTGTCTCTTGTAGAGTCTTTGTTTTAAAGTCTATTTTCTTTGGTATAAGTATTGCTACCCTGGCTTGTTTGTTTGTTTGTTTGTTTTAATTTCCATTTGCATGGAATACCTTTTTCCATCCCCTCACTTTTCATTCTGTGTGTGTCTTTAGATCTGAAGTGAGTCTCTTCTAGGCAGCATATATATGGGTGTTGTTTTATGTCCATTCAGCCACTCTATGTGTTTTCATTTGAGCATTTATTCCATTTATATTTAAATTAATTATTGATGAGTATGTATGTATTGCCATTTTGTTAATTGTTTGGGGTTTTTGTGATTCTTTTTTGTTTCTTTCTTCTTCTTTTGATGATTTCCCTTGTGATTTGATGACTATATTTTTATGTTTGGATTCCTCATTTGTGTGGGCATCTATTATAGTTTTTTAGTTTGTGGTTACTATGAGATTCATTATTTAAAATTGCAAATGTATTTTAACAACCTTATATTTTACCCCCTGCCCAACATTTACTGTTTTTGATATCATATTTTACATCTTTTTATTTTTTTTTAGGATAAAGTACTTTATTTTTTTTTAATACATCTTTATTGGAGTATAATTGCTTCACAATACTGTGTTAGTTTCTGTTGTACAGCAAAGTGAATCAGCCATATGGATACATATATCCCCATATCCCCTCCCTCTTGAGCCTCCCTCCCACCCTCCCTATCCCGAACCCCTCTAGGTCATCACAAAGCACCTTGCTTATCTCCCTGTGCTATGCAGCTGTTTCCCACTAGCTATCTATTTTACATTTGGTAGTGTATATATGTTGATGCTTCTCTCACTTTGTCCCAGCTTCCCCCTCTCCACCCCGTGTCCTGAAGTCCATTCTCTATGTCTGTGTCTTTATTCCTGCTTTTGTGTGTGTGTAACTCTTAACTACTTATTGTAGATATAGATAATTTTACTACTTTTGTCTTTTAACCTTCCTACTAGCTTATACCTGGTAGATTTATTAACTTTACTGTATATTTGTTTTTATCCATGAGATTTTCCCTTTCCTAACTTTCATATTTCTAGTTGTAGCCTTTTCTTTTTCTCTAAGAGAAGTCCCTTAACATTTCTTCATTTCTTTTAAAACTGGTTTTATGGTGCTGAACTCTTTCAGCTTTTGCTTAGAACTTTTGATCTCTCCATCAAATCTGAATGAAAGCCTTGTCAGGTAAAGTATTCTTGCTTGTAGATTTTTTTTTTTTTTTTTACTTTCTTTCTTTCATCACTGTAAATATATCATGTCATTCTCTTCTGGTCGGCAAAGTTTGTGCTGAATAGTCAGCTGATAGCCTTAGGGGAATTCCCTTGTATGTAACTTGTTTTTCCCTTGCTGCTTTTAATAGTCTCTCTTTATCTTTCTTTAATTTAATTTTTTATTGAAGTATAGTTGATTTACAATTTTGTGCCAATCTCTGCTGCACAGCAGAGTGACTCAGTTATACACATATGGACATTCTCTTTTTATGTTCTTTTCCATTATGGTTTATCAGAGGATATTAAATATAGTTCCCTGTGCTATACAGTAGTATCTTATTTTTTATCCATCTCATATATAATAGTTTACATCTGCTAACCCCACACCCCCAGTCCTTCTCTCTTTATCTTAAATTTTTGCCATTTTAATTACAATGTGTCTTGACATTTTTCTCTTTGGGATGATCCCATTTAGACTCTGTGCTTCTTCCTAGGTTATGGAAGTTTTCAGTTATTATGTTTTCAAATATGCTCTCTCTCTTCTCTTTCTGACACCCTTATAAGGCAAATGTTAGTATGATTGATGTTGTCCTAAAGGCCTCTTAAACTGTCCTCAGTTTTTTCTTTTTTTCTGTTCAGCTTTCAGATTTCAACTACTGTCTTCCAGTTCACTAATCCAGTCCTCTCTATTTGTTAATTTACTGTTGATTCCTACTAGTATATTTTTAATTTCAGTAACTGTATTTTCAGCTCTATTTAGTTCTTCTTTATATTTTCTAACTCTTTGTTAAAAACTTCTGTCTTCTCACTCTGTTTATCCATTATTTTCCCAAGTTCTTTAAGCATCTTTATGATCATTACCTTAAACTTTTTATTGGATGGATTGCTTATCTCTACTTCACTTAATTCTTCTGGGGTTTTATCTTATTCCTTCTTTTGGAACATATTTCTCTGTCACCTCATTTTGCCTAATTTATTATTTTTTATTTCTATGTATTTGGAAGATTGGTTAAATTTCTTGATCCTGCAGAAGGGCCCTTATGTAAGAAATGTCCTATGGGGCCCAGCAGCACACTCCCTTCTGGTTACCAAGGCTATATGCCTTCTATATGGGCTGCATGTGTCTTTGTTTTGGTGGGCTGACTACTGTGGGCATCCTGGTAGGTATGGCTGGCTCCTGGTCTGGTTGATTGCCAGGCCCTGCCTTGCAGGCCACTGGTGGGTGGGGCCAGGTCCTTCTGTGGCTGGCTGAACCTCCAGGGGAGTCCCACTCCTGATGCTGGCCCACAGGTGAGCAGTGTCAGGTCACAAGGCAACCGGCTATGAAGGCTGAAGGTCCCAGAGCTAGTGTAAACCTGCTGTTGTGTGGGTTCATGTCCTGGGGGATCCCAGACCTGGAATCAGCCTTCTGGTGGGTAGGACCAATTCTTGACAAGGCTGGCTACAGTGTCTGGCATGACCTATGGCTGGTGATGGCCTTCTAGTGGGTGGGGCAAAATTCTGACATGACTGGCTGAGGGCCCCACCTGGATTTGGCCTGCCGTTGTCAGGCTGGGACCCAGGGCACCTACTAGGTTGGTGCTGGCCTGATAGTGGGTGGCCAGGTCTTGATACAGCTGGTTGTAGGGCTGTGGGTTTGAATCTGGTGGCAGCCCACTGGTGGGCATGGTCAGAATCCAGGAAGTTCCAGAGCAAGTTCCCACCCACCAGTGGGTGAGGCTGGGTCCTGCTCACTGATGGGGTGTGCTGGGTCCTGGGTTCTCTGTCTGTGGAGAGAGGCTGGGTATCTTGGAGCTGATGTCTGCTTGCTGAGGCCTAGGGGGACCCAGGACTAGTGTTGGTGCAGAGCCAGGTCCATGATATTTTGCTGTAGAGCCCTGGGGTTCCTGAAGTCAGCATTGACCTGCAGGTAGATGGAGCCAGGGCCCAGTAGATCACACCCCCTGGTGTGTGAAGCCAGTGCTGGGGTTAGTACTGGCCTGCTGGTGGGCTGAGTCATGTCTGATGTCTAGCTTCAGGGAGTCTGGGAGTCCCAGGGCTAGTGACTGCCCTCTGATGGCAAGACTGTTTCCCCCGACAGTTGGGAATTTAGGGGTTCCCAGGATAGCTGGTCTGCTGGTATGTGGGGCCATGTCCCCACCCAGCTAATTGCCTGGCCTGGGGAATTCCAGGACTAGAGCTGACTGGGCCAAGTCTTAGCACTAGTAAACTAGAAGGAGAATTCTAAAATGGTTCTCACCAGCACCAGTGTACTCACATGGGATGAGCTTTTTCAAATGCCTGCTGCCAGAATCTATGTTCCTCAGAGTGAGTCTCAGTTGTCTCTGGCCTCTCCCTGAGACTCTCCAAGATCAGTAGGTGGGTTTGATCCAGGGTCCATTCAAATTACTACTTCTGCCCTGGGTTTTGGAGCATCTGAGGTTTTGTGTGTGCCCTTTAAGAGTGAAGTCTCTATGTTCCCCAGCCCTCTGGCTCTCCCAAAATTAAACCCAACTGAATTTCCAAGCTAAACATTATGGGGGCTCAACTTTCTGGTGCAGGACCTGTGGGCTGGGGATCTTGATGTGGGGCCTTGATCCCTCACTCCTTGGGGAGAATTTCTGCTATTGTAATTATCCTCTCATTTGTGGGTTGCTAACTGGGGGTGTGGGCCTTGACTATACGGTATCTCTTACCTCTTACTCATCTCATTGTGGTTCCTTCTTTATATCTGTGCTTCAGAAGATAGTTTTGCTACTCTCCAGGTTGCTCTCATAAAGAGGTGCCCTGTAAATAGTTGTAATTTTGGTGTGACTCTGGGAGGAGGTGAGCTCAGGGTCTTCCTACTCTGCCGTCTTGGCCACTCCCTCTGTCTTTTCCCTTTCCAGTTTGTCAGAATTCCTGGTTATCGGTATGCCAAGTAAATTTGGGTTGTATACTAGATAACTTGTTGTCTAGTTTTGAAATTATGTTTTGAAACTTTAATTTTGTTAAAATTAATCTGGAGAATGTTGAATTGTTTTTTTTTTGTTTATTTTCACAAGCAATCAATCTGGTAAACTTCAAGCAGTCATTTCTGTCTCATCTATTATGGGTGATGGATTACAATGTCAGTTCAGTTTCCAAATCCTTTGCTATGATCTTTGCATTTGTCTCTCTTTTGTGCCACTTCTGTGTTCATTCTTGAATTTGGACAATGGTTTATACTGTAATTCAATTATCAGAGGCTTTAGTAAGCTCTTTTGTGTCTATAATGTTCATACAAAGCTTAAAGTAATTGTGCTGTTTCACATACAGATTTAAGGGATTGATTTCTTCTTTTTTCTTTTTTTCTTTCTTTCTTCCTTTCTTCTTTCTTTTTTTTTTTTTTCAGTCCACATAGATAGGTTTTCTCTTAGAGTTTTAGGTGTCTTTTCCACTATGACAGCAATGTTTTTGTTTTTGGTGCAACTAGGGAAGGAACATGAGAAAACACTAGAAAAACAAAACACACACAAAAATAATGAGACTCCCCATACTCTTAGGCTCACAGAAGTTCATTTCCCAGCCCCTCTGACCAAAAGATAGATTATTCTTGGAGATTTTAATGCCCATGCTTGATACATATATCTCCAATTCCACCCATTCATGAGGCAAGGCTAGAAGAAAAAGAGAAAGGAAGAAAAATTCACTATCACTGTATTGGTAGTTTTCAAGCTTTGACTTAACTCACTCACAAATCACATGTTACTATTTACTTTTAGAGTCATATGGTGGTTTGCTTTGTAATTTGTCTGCAAATTTTAATAACAATCATTTAGAAAGAAACCATGAAGTGGAATTACTCCATCTTGACTGGTACTTGAACCCCTTTTAACTTTAATTTTTATCTATTTTCTCTATTCAAGGCAAATGCCTAAATGACAAACAAATATATCATATATATACATATATGGGTATATGAAACACACTAGCACATGTGCACATGCATATACACAAATTTTATTCACTTCTGATTAAAAGGGTTGATGCTCATGTTGCAAAACTTCAGTACTATCTATAACAGAGGAACAAGGAATTTGTAATATTGGATAGCACTTTATTATATTTCAAAGCATTTTATATATCCTATATTATTTAATACTTGATTTCTTAAACCAAATTTTCAATTAAAGCTAAGGTGAACTCTGCTGGTGGAAATATAATAAGAGAATTTTGCAACTATTCTTCCTTCCTCTACTTTCTCTTGTTCAATTTACTGGTGTTCTTCTCTGAGATCCACATTTCTTTGAATTTGTCATTCCTTTTAGCTTGGGCTTATTACAGCATTGTTTATTAATAGAACATAGATAGATAGAGATGTATATCTATTCTTTTATCCTATTTTCTCTGATATATGTATACTATATCTAGAATGAATTGCCAATAAGATTTTATATCAGCAAATAATGACAACAAATAAGGTTTGAAAAATAAAATTAGTTTTTCCAGTATGGGTATATATGGGTATATATTACTATGGTGATTGGAGTGGTGGCTAAATGTATTACTTACTTAGAAGGTATTTTATAATTTGACAAAATAGAATTCTGAAAAAAAAAATGTTTGCTGGTTAAGTGAGAGGGTTATTTATCTCAAATTTGGTCATTTCCAACGTCTTTTCTTCTTAAGATTCTCAAGAGAACTCCAAGGGGAGGCTTATTATTTGCCTCTAACATTAATATAGAATGCAGAGGAGTAATGTTGCATTGTAGGGTAAACTCCTTCTGCATAGTCTATCCATCTTTACCTCGTCACCTTCTCCACGGGACTAAACCCAAATCTCAGATTTTACCAACACACTTTTAGGAAAAGCCAAATCAGAGAACCCCCCAAAATAGTGAACTGAATAAAGTGCAAGACATTGTTTATTTCAAATTCCTGACGGAAAATTCCTAAGACAGCAGTTGTGAGAATGACTCCCTGAGAAATCGAGAGAAGTGCATAGAAAATGGGACTATGCCCAAATGCACCTTGATTTGTGCAGCATTAAGCACATTGTGTATCCTAGTCAATGACCTTATGTAATGTCCTTGTATATGACCTATCCAGATTATTCCTCCACTTTGAGTAAGATGGAGTGGGGTGGAAGTGGTTTGTTAAGAAAGAGTTTTATCTCTCTGCAAGGGATTCACATGCACACACACACACACACACACACACACACACACTCTCACTCCAGGAAAGAAACACAATTGCAATAAGAAAGTGCAAGTAAAGAAATATCTAATTATGAAGCAAGTTAAAATATGATGAATATTTTGAGCAATGGATTATGTTTGAAAATAGAGTATATGTTAGACCTAGATGCTTTGGACACTTTCCTTTAGAGGGTACAAGTTTAATAATTCAGGATCATATGTCATCTCTACAGAAACAATTTCACCAATTATTTTGAGTGACTACAATTTTTATAGTTATATATTATTAATGATATTTATAACTATTTTACATATTTAAAACAATATAGAAAGCAAAAAATATCAAGAATAAACCATAAATGTGCTAATATTTATTAATAGTTAAATCTCTCATTTTACATCTCAGAAAGAATGTTTATCAGTTTTAAGTTGGTACATCAAGAAATAGGTATATAAGTGCAGTATATGGTATTACAAGAAAACTACAAATGGAAGAAAAATGGAAATATATTTTCATCACTTCACCACCCTCAGGTAATGTGACTAAAGTTTGAAGAAACAAAAAAATATTATTTTATTCCATATTATTTTGTACTTATTTAAAATGTCTTGGCATGCTCATGTATTCCTTTTCTTAAAATGAACAAAATAAGTATTTATATATGCCTCCAAATAGTAAGTAGTAATAAAGATAAAAATCTGTGTAACAGAAGGGTAAAAATGTTTTCCTTTTTGTTATTTTTCCTGGGGCCTTCTGAGAAGGCTTAGCATGACATCTTGTAACAAAAAGCAGTCATTTTAAATTGCAATTTGAATAATTAAATAAAGTACTTTTTCAAGTTGCATATAAGTTCCTGGGGAAATGATTTGTGTGAGACCTTTGTTAGAGAATTTAAGTATGTGATTATTTAAGATTAATTAATTCATGTAACATTTGTGAAACACATATAAAAGCCAGTCATTGTTACAGCTAATAGAAACACGATGATGAAAGAAACCAGTCTTTGCTCTTGAAGACTGCTCAGGCAACAAGGGGAGAGAGAGTGCTGACTATTTTAAAAGTGATATTCTATGCTAGAAAAAAAAAAATGTGACACGTTATCAGAAGAGGAACTTATAATTGGGCCAGGGGTACTAAAATGGCTTAAAAAGGAAGACCTTGAAGGATAAGTAGGACCTCAAAATAAAAAAGACAGTCTAACACATGGGTAACAAAGTTCAAGTATCAGGACGTGTGTGGATCATTGGATGAGATGCATTAATGGCCAGAGATGAAAACAGTAAAGTGAGCAGAGGCTGGTTGGCTCATGAAAAAATATTTTAATGCAAAATAGAGATTTGTTTTTATCCTACCAACACTAAGAATTTATTAAATTATTTTAACCATAGAATATTGAGGATGGATTAAGTAGAAGGAGGCCAGAGGCAAAGATGCAAGTTATTAAGCTATTGCATTATTTTAGAGCCTGCAACTTGTTTATTGGGAAGATGACTGAGAGTGGATGGAATCTTGAAAACCTAAGACGTTAAAGTCATCAATTTTGTTTCTTCAGCTTTGTTTTTGTTTTTATCTCTTTCACCTTTTATAGGGAGCAAAAGAAGAATAATGGTACGTCTTTCCATAAGTAAAAGGTAATGGATACTTTATTGTATTCAATGCTTATTTCAGTTAATATTACTGATACTTTAATCCCCAGCAACATCTATAAAATTATTATTTTTAAGATATTTGAATTTCAAATCTCAGATATAGGATTTTGTAATTTTTTTTTCAACAACTATATCCAAACATTGTAAAATTATCTCTATTTTTAATAAATCATGTTAATAAAAATTTTTTCTATGTCAACCTTAACTTCAAAATATCTCTATTTCACAGATCTTTTAATGATACATATAGTTGGGGCAATAGTACCAACAGGACATGTGTTTGTTTACTGTATATGTTTTTGAATAAATAACACACAGTGTTATCTTTGTACACAGTGTGTGTGTTATGCACTGGGTGTTATTTGTATCAAGCAATATGCCAACCTCTTTCTTCCCTTAATTGAGATTCCCATCCTTCAGAATAATACACAGAAGACAGAAATTTTCCACGCGTAAGGTCAGTAGACTCATATCTCATCTTGACTGAGGCAATTATTATGTTATTTTTGATACAACCTTTTTGAAATCCAAGAAGATTCCAATTTCATACTCACTCGGTACTCCCAAATTTATATATACTTGAGAACCTCAAAACACAAAATAAGATTTTGATTCTTTATTTACTGTATTAACTTTCTACTTCAAAATTCTCTAAAATTAGAAAAGACACTGAATATGAAACCCCCAGGTATCATTTAAAAACAATTTGAATTGCCGTAATTATCATAAATCACTCTAAGGGGGAAATTTTTTCTAACAGTTATGACACCATCACATTTGAGTTCATTAGGGCTTTTCTAAATACAACATAAGCTTTCACTCTAAGGTAATGCCATGTGCCTCTTCTGCATTTTCACTCAACTGGATGTCAACTTATAATTTTAAATTGAATGAGTAAAACACTTCATAATTTTTTTCTAATGAAGTTCATAGTTAGCTATCAAAATAACCTTCTTTAGCATATTATTAAAAAATTCATTCACTACATGATGAGTACTCAGATGTTGTAGTCATGTTATGGTGAGAACTTAGGGCACCTCTGAGCTAAAGTATATTGCTGGATTAGTTAACTCAGATGGTTACCGAAACAAATGCAAATTTAAATTTCTCGAAACCAGGTAATTTTGCTCCCTTTTACAATTTCAATCTAACCACCAAATCCATCTTTAAAAGTATCTGCCACTGTTTTAAGCACTGGCACAAGAGGTGTTATAGATTTATCTTCATCTTTTTTAAACTCGAACTCTTAAACTCCAAAAGGAAGACCCCCGAACTGGAAGTCCATAATCTAATTAAAATGATATTGCATAGAAGAAAACACTCTCTGAGTAGAAAATCACTTTTCCATGCTATACTGTAAATGGAAAATTAATTCCTTTTAGGTGTTAGTAGGGCACCAGGTAACTTTACTGGATTCAGAGATCTAGTTACTTAATTAGATTCAGAGATGTCTCAATCTCCATATACACATCTTCCTCAAACAGTAAGCTTTTATATATGAAACACTTCTGGAAACTTCACTTTCACCTCAGTCATACCCCAAATTATTTGCTATCCATAAATATGAATTAAAGGCAATGCTAAGCAAATAAAAATGGGACAGAACAAAATAAAGCTTAGGGTATAAAATGTGAACTGACATTGGAAAAATGAGATAAAAGCAAAATAAAGTATCAGAATTAGATCAGAAAGAGATATATTGGCAAACATTTATAATGCAGTTTCCTATTTCTCTCATTAGCAAGGACAAGCTAGAAGTTTCCCTGTTCACTGCAAACTGCATGTTTCAAACAAACCCTATTAGTATCATGGCCCATTTCATCTCCCTGCTGAATGATTTTTTGACTTGTCACATTGTCCTTATCACAGGTGACCTTTGTTGACTTGAGGTTTCTTAGAGGCATCCAAACCTTAAATTAAAGGAATTAAGAATGAATTTGGAGACAACAATAAAATAATTCTCTTTACACTCCAGTATTCTGAGTTTGGACCTGAATGAGACCCCTTAAGGGCTTTCATTCTCAAGCCAGTGCCTAAATACTCATGAGTGGCTTATCCTTACATGGAGATGATAGAAATATTCTAATATCATTTGAGGGCATCCAAAATAACCCTGAATCCCAATGCAATCATGAGCATAATGCTTAAGAGTGTGGGACGATGATTTAATTAAGTTCATATCCAGTTTAACCACTCAGTAATTTTGCTACATATGTTACATGATATTCTTTTGGAGCCTCAGTTTTCCATCTACAATGTCTATGCTAATTACAAAGTAAATTTTGTGTACAGCAAATGATAGAAAGTGTGTGAAGTTACTGACTGTAAAACAACCATACTAATATTATCACTCTTGTATTAATATCATTAGTAATAAAATAAATTCAAGATTTTTGCTCTGAAAGAAGGTAATTCAAGGATAAGCTTTGCTTAACCTAATGTTGTCATTTTAATATCTCTTGCTCTAATTTAACCTAGGACTTCCTTCATTTTAATTAGTTCAGATAACCTGTCTCCTTTACCCAGTGGCTCGATCTTGGCACTGACGCATTCCTGTTCTAATTTTACTTCTGGGAGGTTTGCCTCTTCTCCAGGCAACTGATAGGACTAGCCTGCAGTTTGCTGAGTTACTAAATAATTCTCCTTGTCTCTCAATCTAGAAATTTAAAAGCCGTTTTTAGTATTTTATTTGTTCTCATTCACTGTATGCAGTCAGTTAATATCTTTCATTTCTAACTCAGTAAGCCCATGTCTTCTGTATCTTCTACAAGTGCTTGATTTCTTTCTTTTCCCTGGTTTATTGGATCAGTTTTTTTACACTGTGGTGCTATTATCACTGTCTCACCTCTCGACTTCATACTCTTCAATTCCAAAATATTTTTTTCTAAAATGCAAATTTAATTATACCCTCTGAAAAAAACATTCTTTCCTAAGTATACACTTGCTTCAGAATATATTTTTAACTGTCTTTAGTTCTGCTATTATTATTATTGTTGCAAGTTCAGTTCAAGCCTGTTTAATCATGTAACACACTAAAGACAAAAAGTCCTTCTCACAGTTTGCATTAGGTGTCAAATCCCCTAGAGGTAATCATTTTTAAGAGTTTTCCATGAATCTCTCTAAAGATATTCTAAACACTCTTTCTCTCTCATGCAAACACTCACACACAACACATACACAATTGCATAGGTAAGTATATATGGATATGCATATGCATATGAGTATGCATATGAGATTACAAGAAGGATTAGATTGTCAAGTAAAACTCACTAGAATCTGACATTTTATCCAATATAAAGCTTTGCAAATAATTCCAAGAATCCTAGTAATCCTAAGGCACAGATGAAGTGTGAAGTAGCTGGAACTGCCAAAGTTGCTCCCATGTTGGGTTTTTATACCATATTTTTTGTGTTCAGGCCCAAATATAATATATGTAGGCACATCATTACCCAAAAGGAATCTGTTTTTTCTTTGGTTATGAAGCATCCCCATTTTATGTTGTGACAGTTATATAAAATAAGCTTCATTTTTCAATTACATTTCATGTAATATACAACACATGTTATTTTCCAACTTGCATTTTTGTTAAAATTACTATGAACAGTTTTATTTATAGTTATGTTATTATTTTTAATGGCTTCCCAATATTTTAAAAATATACTCTAATTTGTGTTTCTTTTCCCATACTAATGGATACTTTATTGGTATTCTGATACTACCATGATACTTAAATTTGTAGGATTTTGACATCTTTTTTCTCATTTGTACAAACATATCTGAAGAAATATTCTTAAGAGGGCTATACATTTCTATAAGAGGGTTATAAATTTCAAATCCAAAGCAGATATTTCAACTTACACTCTCATTATTTGTGTGAGCACATATTTTACTTTAACAGGTGACATCATTATCATTATTTTTTAATTTTTATCAAGTTTATGAGTAAAAAGTGTTATCTCAACTTCTGTATGGTTTTATTCACCAACAAACATTTTTTTGGAGTGCTTATAAGTTGATAGGCACCATTTTTGCAGATGTGATGCAGTGGTAAACAAAATATTAAAGTCCTCATTGAGCTTCAGAGAGGAGAAAGACTAAACAAATAACAATGAAATGGAATGGATAATAGTAGTAAGTTCTGCATAAAGCTCCAAAGAAAAAAATAAAAACAGTTTAAAAGGTTGGGAGGTTGTGGCTTGCTACTTTCAAATGGATTGAGAAAACTCTCTCTGAACAAGTTAAAATTTAAGCGAAAACCTTAGAAATTTTGATTTTTAGATATATTTGAATGACCACTCAGAATTTACATTTCTTTAATTATGTTTAAAATTTAGTACCTTCCAACATGTTTATTTGTGTTTGATTTTCTGTGAAATGCTTATTTATAGCATTGATTATTCTTCTCAGTTGCATTTTTTTTTCTTTTTCTTTTTTTAATTGAAGTATTTTTGACATACAACATTATGTTAATTTCAGGTGTGAGTTGTATATTTTTATTATACATTTTAAAATTTTCTCTCTTAAAGAGTCTAAAAGGCATATCTTTGAATCCCAAGGTTTTGTCTCATCCCTGTCAAATTCTATCACATGTATTATATACAAGTTACACAGAACTTCTAGCTCTATACCTCTATCATTTTTTTCTCCATATAGGATACACATATACATCCTTAAAGACACAGCCTATTTATCTCCTCAGCTGTGAAACCATCCTTGACGTGCCAAGAAAGAGTTGGTTCTTTTCCCCTCTGATTTCCCAATAGCTTATCTTTATCTCTGTTGTATTTATCACACTCTATTGTAAACCTGTGCTCATTTCTGAGGTAAACACTGGATTGTGACCTCTTACTCATTTGCTTCCCAAGATTGATCGCCGTGTCTAATGCTTAGTAGGTTTTCAAAGAATATGGTCTAAGAGAATAGATAAGTAACTGAATGACTGCAACATTCATCTCTAGAGGACAGATAGACAATAGCTAAAATCTCATTTGCAGGTTGTAAGTTCATCCCTTTTTGTCTTCCCCATATAAGAAACCTACTCTAGCTAGCTGTGGGGAGTCACATTCTGTCTTCTTACATGTGCATTGACCTTTTGCTTACTAAGTAAGACCGTTCACATTTAGCTGATTGTGTTGATTTAAGCCATCTCTTACTGTGTCAGTTTTGTTCCTTACTCCACATTTTCATTCCTTCCTCCAGCCTGTTATATTTCTCTGGAGGTCTGGTTGGTATTAGCTAGAAGCTTAATTAGCACCATCTTTACTACCTTTGCACATTGTTTCTGAATTCAGTAAGAGGAAAGGAAGTTGGAAAAACTCCCTGAGGTCTTTGTCTAGATAATACCTAATGATTAGCTCTACAAGTTCCCTAATTATTCCATTGTATTTGTCCTTGAGTTATGTCTAAGGATGATATCTTTGTTATGCTTTCAACCCAAGATGATAAACTTGCAGCTTAAAAATAAAGAGAGTACACAAAGAGGCTGCTGCTTGTAAGCACACTTCTAGGCCACTATCTTCCATTGATTTGTGCCCTAGGGTTAGAATCTGATTTGAATCTCAAACAAAATCTTTAAGTTTTGGATGTGAAAACATCAGTGGCCTCCATCTACATGGGGGCAAGAAAGGTGGGTCTGTAAGTGCCCAGGAAGTGGTCAATATTCCAATCACAGAAGGAAAGCTTGTCAAGCAGATGTTAGTTCCTAGAAACCTGGTTAGGAAATCACCCTACATGTTGTGCATCATTTGTAAGGATAGGCAACAGCCTATCACAAACACACTTTTTGTCCATAGAGATTTTCCACAGATATTTGTTGATTAAACAATTAACTGGACACCATGAGCATGGAAGATACAGCACACTGGGGAATCCAAGAGGGATTGAGGCAGTAAGAGTCCCTGAAATAGGCCAGCTCCTGTTCATAGGGAGCAGTCAGTGAAATGGAGATTGCAAAGCCAGACGAAGTGACTGGGATATTCAAAGGTCCAGACCAAAGAGAGATTAAAATCTAACCAACTGCTGTGGTACTTATAATCAATCAACTCTGATAACAACTCAGATGTCTGAACTTTGGGTGAGGAAACAAGCATGTAACCATTAAAAAAAAAAAAAAACATCGAAAGGGGAGATTGTATTGGAGAAAGGGGAAAACAATGCTTAGCTGGCAGAATATCCTGGTAGAAATGGTCAGATATCTGTGTACAGCAGTCAAATGGAGTGCCAGTATTAGAATGATAGCTAAGAGAGGTGTAATGTCTCCAAGGAACATTCTTCCTCACATGCTCTTCTGGAAGGGAAAGTGCTTTGAGATATTCCTTAATTTCAGAAATGTTAAAACAGGGCCAAAACATGTCATTAAATATTTAATCTTTAAACCATTAAAAAGAGTACTTGGTGATTCATGTAAATCAGCAGATATCTCAGATAGAGTGTGAAATATTTGTTTTCCGTTTTTCAGAGACATTTTTGTGACAGGGACCATTCACATTTCAGATCAACTCTTTCTCTGTTTTTAGAATAAATAATATATACAGGAAATTTTATGTAAATTTGTTGAAGTTTTCCATGTGCAGAGAAAAATTCATGATGATAATGTTAAGATGCAGATGGTAGCTCTGGATGTAAGTCAGTTGTTTATGTAGAAAATTATTCCAATAAAGTTAAAAGTAATTGTTATGTAATTTATTATTTAACAGTGCTTTGGCATAGAACTTAAGGCCAGAAACAAGGAAATAAAATTTCTTATGAATTTTTAATAAGAAGGTTTTTTACTTTTCTGTCTTAAGGGTTAGATCAGTTTCTAAATATACTGAAAGTCAAATAATTCTGCTTTAAACAATCTTGTTTCCTGAAAATCCATACTAATAAAAGAAAAAAGTGATCAAATCTGTAGGTAAGAATTCATTCCAAAATGACATTTATTTTAAAGAGGATTCTCAATCTTGTTTCTACACTCAGTATAAATTCTGGGTAGTGGGAGAGGTTGATCAGTTTCAAGATCTTTCAGTGCAAGAAGGTATGGAGAGAGGAATAAGAAGGAAAGGAACTGAGGCATTACATACAGAAAAACTTAACAAAGTGGAAAATTTTAAAATGTCATACCATACATAAGGCCAGGCATTTTGGGTATCATTAGTCTGGGATACAAAAGAATTAGTATAGCCTAAACTTTACATCCTCTGAGTTTTTAAGTATTATTTTTAAATCTAGATTTGTCTTAAGTATAACATTAAAATTTTTACGGGTAAGCTTTAAGGGTTGAAAGGTCTGGTTGGTTTTTAATCTCTCTTTTTCTCTTTGTCTCTCATTTGAATTGTTATGCTTTTACATTAAAAAAAAATAACAAATCATTGAAGTGTTTCAGAGATCAGAATGAGGTCCAGAGTTGAGGATATAAAACATATGTTCATTATAGCTGAATCCAAATTCTCAGTTTGGAAGAGAAGTAGAAAAAGAGAGCACATATTTTTTATTTCTCTAGATTTCTTCCTTGAGTTTAGCAAAGAACAAAGACAAAGATTCATGGAAGAATCTCATAGAATAAAGACATTACTTTTGGCTCTAACTTCCTTTATACTTGAATCGTCTCAAGAGTCTGACTGTGGTGGGTAAAGAAGAGGTGGGTAGAACAGGAATAGCTGGGAAATCCAAAATTCTAAATATTTATTTAAATATCTTGGATCCCAAGTCACTTTTTACTATGATTCATTGTTTTAAATTTTATTTTAAACACAAGCTTTCTTTATATCAGTGATTGATTACAATGAGTGTCCCTGGCATATCATTGCTCCTTAATATGGAAGAAATCACAAGTTTATTCCACCAAATTGCAGTTAATTTGTCAATACAAAATGATATTTGGAAAAGGTATTGGGTGAAAAATGAAAGTGTACTTACAGATATACAATCATATTTGCTTCTGTGTGACTCTAAATATATCAGTTATAATCTTTTCACATATGGAGAAACATAGATTTTGAGAAATTTTGAAAGTATTTTAGAAAATAAGTTAAGAGTTTGTGTGTGTTTTAATGACTTTCCTCACATGCATCAAAGGAATGAATTGTTCTTGGCCTTAAAACCCAGACTACAATTATGAAAAAAACTCTAAACCTGTCACTCCAAATTCTCTCTGAGACTTTTCCTGTGATAAAACATCTGATGCTTCTGGTAAATAATGTTTCACAAACCATAATTTTACTGGGACTGTACATGAAGAATCACAAAGTCTAAAATAGAGCTATAAAAAAATATGTAGGTTTAACAACAACAGCTGCTACATGCCACAGAAATTTAAAACAGGAATGCATAGCAAATGAGTCAGGCAAGACTTGACAATTGGAGCCATTATAAAAGTAGTTTTAGAGAGCAACAGTTTTTTGTTTTTTCTTTTCCCCTGATAGCCAGAGGCAGAGTATTTGAGACATTGCAATGGAGAAATCAGTCCTGATTGCTTTACTGAGTACTTTATTTGAAATTTCTTCAATTATATTTTAAATAACATTGAAAGCATTGAGCAAGCATGGTTAATAAAACATTTGTTGCTTTATCTTAATTTTGTCTCTCACTTTCTTTCTGTGGCAGTATTTACTCTGGTAGAAATCAATGGACTTATGATATAGAAGAATAAAGATTACTGACAATTAAATTATCAAGAAAACATGAAAAGTCATATTATAAAATTGATTTTGAACTCTTTTTAAAAAAAGAAACATAACCATCATCTGATGATGAATTTTTTCTAGGTCAGAACTTAGAATAATAACAAATATTGTTTTGTTAGTAGATAAATAAACATACATTCATTTTTACATAGTTAATGAATATTTAATGGTAATTTAGATTAAATATTTGGATATTGGGATTAGAGAGATTTTTCTTGCATCCAGATAAAGAGATTTTTACAAACAATATTAGATTCATAGTTTTATTTGAAGAGAATTTCCTCATATAGAGTAAGCCCAGAACTTCCACCTTTGGTACTATATCTAAGTAGATGTTATTATTGATGCTTTGGCAGTATTAAACCTTTATTCTATTGAAATAATTTTTGAAGAGTTAAAACATGATTTTCACTAAATATAAAGTTCACATGTGTCAATAATGCTGTCAACACTAATTAACGAGGAAAACAGTGAGATAATAAAGCTAACTGAAGAAGAATTTGAGGAGTAGAAATTCATGTACGTAGTCAGTCAAAGAAGTGCTGAAATGACATTGCTAATAGATAAAAAATGTTACTGTTCTACAGAACCACAACTTTGTGGTTATCTTTTCTATCAGATAGAAACTTACAGATTAACATGTAACTTCTTATTTTAGGGTTCTAAAGAACTATGAAGAATCAAAATCAAATTCAAATGGGATATCCTGAATAATTAAGTTCTCCTAAGTGATAATGTTAAAAAAATATTAAAAGAACATTCAGCTATCCTCATGCTTCATGTTTGGATTGCATAAATATCTAGTGTAGTCAAGCAGTCATATAGGGAAATGAACTCACTTCTGTACTCTTTTAAAATCATCATTTGGGCCACACTAAGGTGACTGACAGCGTAGACTAGAGAAGGAGTGGTACTTTAGAGATAGACACAGGTGTCTGTAGACAACTAATTTCCATCGGATGCCTGCAGGCTGGAGAGGAATGTGAAATTTCTCAAGTCCATACAGATTTTTGGTAGACTCATGGGATTTAAAGGGATTAACAGAAAATTTAGCATATATTTCCCCAATAGTTTAGGAATTAATGATTAAAACAGAAGCCAAAGACAGGGGTTCTCAAAAGTTTTGTGCTTATGGCACACTCAAACTTATACAAACTGCTTGGTTAAACATGTTTTTAACTGTATACGTACAAGTTGCCCAATAAAATCTATAATTAAAATGTTAGTGGTAAACCCAGAAAGTTTCATTAAGATGTATCTTTTGAGAACTTCTTTTTTACATACAGAATCAGAACACTTGGCAGTTAATTCCATAGAGAGGTAAAGCAGAAATTAGAGATAATTCTGAGGTTGGCTGTACGCAATAGCTTTAACTGGAAAGAAGGTTTGATGTATATATTAGTAATGATAGATTTTCATTTATAAAGCATCCCTGATGTGAGTTCTTCATCAAAACTTTTCACTGATTACTAAGCAAACTAAAGCATTCTTTTAAAACAAATCACATGCAATTTTATGTTCACCTGTCAATTTATTCCAAAATTATTCAAAGAAATGTATGTTTTAATAAAATATGCCAAACTCAGCTGAATACAATTAGCTTCATGTGTGAATCAGTGCCTCAAAGTATAATAGTGATAACATTGACAACGATTATACATTCTGAAAGATGTAACAAAGTACAATGAATGATAATTGAAATATAATAATTTCAGAAATCTTTGGTAAAAACTGGTAAAACCTAGAGATAACAAAAACACCAATGAATGTACAAAATTATGTTTGTGAAGTAAATAATTTAAAAATCACAACAAAATGGCTTTCAAGAAAAGGTCTACTCTTGCATATTACTCTTGGTCTTGGTCTAACAAAAATAATTTAATGTACACCAGACTTCGATATTTTAATCCCTCAGTAATTAGAGGGTGGCTTAGTTGAAATTTTTACTCCACCAACCATGGAAAAGGCAATAATAAATGTAAAAGGGCTTTTCACAGATTCTTACCTCATTCACTTCTTAGTTTCTCGTTAAAGTCATTCTGAATAACTTCGAGAAAAATAACATGATTCAGATATTTTCTTTTAGAAAACTATTTTTATTTTAGGTAAAGCATTGAGAGATTTGAGGAAAGCTAGTAATCATACAATTCAACTCAAGTGCCTGGATTGTTCATAGTCTACACAGCAGGAGTATTTTTGTATTCATGGCATCTAAAGGGACAAGAGTCCTGTCATTAGGAGTCCTGCTGCATAATGCCTTTTCAAAAATACAGTCTTGATCTGGACATTTAGACTGATTTCTACACACAGGCTGCTTGCCTCTAGACAAATGCCTCTTGTTTAAATTTGTTCTAATTTTTGTAAAACTGCAACCACTATTGGTATTTTGCTGCAAATCAGCTTCACAGTACAGAACTGAGCTTTAAAAACTTTTCTGATAAAGAAAAGAATTATATGTAGTTCCTGTTTTTTTGGATTTTCCCCCAAAATATGAAATGTTTGCAACTGTTTATTTAACACATGCCAAAAGATAACAGTAGGAAGACAACATATTAACAGGAGCTTATGGGGAATAGACAGGGATTAGAATAATAGTTATTTGTAAGTTAAAGTTTGATAATTCCTGAACTAAAGTCAAATTCTTTCTGGAGACACATTCTATAGCTCAAAATTATAATCATTAAAGTTTCAAAGATCATACTTTATGATGAAATACTTTAAAACAACATACTGAGAAAAAAGTGACTAGTATGTCACTTTTTCTATGCAATTATTTGTATGAAAAGGGTATCAATAAAATTTGCTGTGCTTCTATTTGGCTGAACAGCATTCAATAAACCATATTTGTAAACAAGTGTATAAAATATATAGGTCTTATCTTTGTAGATTGACATCACATGTTAAAATATTTTGTAGTTTATCCATATTTATATCTAATTAACCAAAAGTGTTTTAGTTGGCATTAATTTTTAAAAAAATAAATGACAGGTTTCTTGTCCACATCACAGGGTAATGACTATAAATTCTCTCCTTGGAAGACTTTTTTTTTTAATTTAATGTTGACAACTAAATTTTAAAATATTCCTTCAAACTTTTCAAAAGTAAAAAATGTATTTGAAATATCTTACTATAGGCTTGAGAAGCACTGGAAAACATTTTCTACTGATACAGAGTAGCAGCTGAAGGAAATAACTTCTGACTCTCATTGGTTATTGGGCCCAGCATGGCTCCAACTCATTTATTTTTTGTGTTTTCTTGCCTGAACTGTATGCTGATAAATTCCTTTCTCCCATATCCTCTCCTTGAACAATTGGAAATGTATTGCTTCATTATTTATTTTTAATTTAGTTTCCCAGCTTTATTGAGGTATAATTGACAATTTTTTTTTTATATCTAGGGTATACATCTTGATGTTTTGATATATGTACACACTGTGACATAATCACCACAATCAAGCTAATTAACATATCCATCACCTCACATAGTTACCATTTTGTGTTTTTTTTTGTTTTTTGTTTTTGTTAGTTTTTAGTGGTGAAATCTCAAAATGTACACTTAGCAAATTTTAAATATACAGTACAGTATTGTTAACTATGGTTACATTGCTATACATTAGATCTTCAGGACTTATTCAACTTGTGTAACTGAAACTTTGTACTCCTTTACCAACCTATCCACATCGCCTCTACTCCCCAGCCCCTGGGAACCAGGATTCTATTCTCTGCTTTTATTAATTTGACAATAAGATTCCACATACAAGTGAGAGCATACAGTGTCTGTCTTTCTTTGTATGGCTTACTTCACTTAGCTTAATGTCCTCCAGGTTTGCTCATGTTGTCACAAATGACAGGATTTTCTTTTTATTATGGCTGAATGTGTATATATATATATATATATATATATATATATATATATATATATATATATATACAAACACACAGAGTAAGTCCCCTACATATGAACGAGTTCTGCTCCAATGTGTTCATAAGTCCAATGTGTTCATAAGTCCAACAAAGTTAGCCTAGGTACCCAACAAACACAATCGGCTATATAGTACTGTATGGTAATAGGTTTATAACACTTTCCACACAAATAATACATAAAAAACAAACACAAAAAATAAAGAAAACATTTTTAATCTTACAGTATAGTACCTTGAAAAGTACAGTAGTACAGTACAGCAACTGGCATACAGGGGCTGGCATCGAGTGAACAGGCAAGAAGAGTTACTGACTGGAAGAGGGAGAGGAGGTGGGAGATGGTAGAGCTGAGGGATCATCAGCAATAGGAGACGGAGGGCAAGCTGCAATTTCACTCACGCCTGACTTTGATAACACAGGTTCTGGTTCCTTGCTGGATTCAATTTTGTTTACCCTCTTCAAAAAATGATCCAGTGATGTCTGGGTAGTAGCTCTTTTTCCTCATCATAGATGGCCTGGGAGCACTGGATTGCATTCTGAACGGCTCCTGCAAGCTTCGTGTACCATTCTACATTCAGATCCTGTGAATCAAAACCTAACAGTGCCTCCTCAGATAAAGAAAATCCCCTTGCCATTTCCTGCACCATGAATCTCTTCGGTTCTTCAGTTACTTCTTCCTCTTGTCTCTCTTTGCCCTTTCTCTGGGCCTCCAATTCCATCAGTTCTTCATTAGTAAGCTCCACATTCGTATCTTTGAAAGATTCACAACTTGAAGGTTCATATGTAGGGGACTTACCACATTTTATTTATTCATTTTAATCCATTTATCTGTCTATGGACATTTAGGTTGCTTCCATGTCGTGACCACAGTACTATAAATAGTGCTGCAATGAACATGGGAAACATGGGAGTGCGTGTATCTTTTTACATTTATGCTTTTGTTTTCTTTGGAAAATACCCAGACATGGAGTTGCTAGATTGTATGGTAGTTCTATTTTTAGTTTTTTGAGGAAACCTCACACTCTTTTCCATAGTGGCTGCATCAATTTACATTTTTACCAACAGTGTACTAATGTTCTACTTTCTGTACATGCTCCCCAATATTTGCTTTCTTTCTTCTTTTTAATAATATTCATTCTAACTGATGTGAGGTGATATCTCATCATGATTTTGATTCACATTTCCCTGATGATTAGTAATGCTGAGTACTGTTTTATATACCTGTTGGCTATTTGTATGTTGCATCTCAGGATAAATCCCAGTTGGTCATGGTATGTGATCCTCTGAATATGTAAAGCACTGATTAAATTATCAGTCACTTATTCTTTGCCTTTTCTCTCCTCAGATATTTTTGCGTCTTTGAAAATGAAGTTTGGTCAATGTGAGTTTCAGTGAGAAAGAAAAAAAGATCATTGAATGACAGCTTGGTAGATCTTAGCTCAGATTCTTAGCCCTACTTTTCTATAAGTAAAATAGCTTTCATTACAATGATATGGTGCTTGTTCTTCCTGGAATGCAGGCACCTATTGGGAAGTTCTCTGGGAGCCCAGGTTCAAAATGTGGCAGATGATACATGTTTCTAATGTCTCTGAGTTCCCAATCTCTGAAATATTTCTGTATGTTGAAATCAGTTAATAGAAATACGTAGAAACTGGCAACACAAAGTTATTTTTTTTCTTTTTCTAAAACCTT
Source organism: Balaenoptera ricei (assembly GCF_028023285.1). Lineage (NCBI taxonomy): Eukaryota > Metazoa > Chordata > Mammalia > Artiodactyla > Balaenopteridae > Balaenoptera > Balaenoptera ricei. The sequence goes on along the minus strand of NC_082651.1, from coordinate 17,801,270 downwards.
TGGATTTTTAGTTTCTTCACAAAAGCCAGAGACCTGAAAATATATTATATTCCATGATACTGTTTTCCGATTTCTAGAGCTCTACCTTATAACAGTAGGCAGAGAAAAATCTGTTGAATATGGACCAAAATTTTGTAGGGTGATGTTTTTAGCTAAAAAAGAGAAAGAGAAATGGAAGATTTAAAGAAATGGAGATGGGGGAAAATGATAAGGGCAAAGCATCAGATGAATCTTCATTTTAAAATCTAACAAGTATATACCAATTATACCCTTTCTTATAGTCATTACTAATCATGATAATCAAAGCTAATATTTTAATAGAGCTTATTATATTCAAAAAGCTTTCTGTCTTAGGTATATTAACCCTTTAAATCATTCTCAAGTACCTTATATGGTGTGTTTACTACTATTATATTACTGTTGTAGGATGTAGACCCAAGGCACAGAATGCTTAAGTAACTTGCCTTAGGTTGTGTAGCTAGTAACCTAGTAAACCTAATAACCGACAGTGCAAGCATTTGAACAGAGGTAGTGTGGTTCCAGCATACATATGCTTTTAACTTGCATTTACTACCATGCCTGTGTTATAATGTCTTGCAAAGCATTACTCCTTACATGTATATAATAAAAGAAGGAAATAACAGTGCTGCATGCCAGGTATATTACTTACAACTTCTTTGCTTATCATTCCTTTTAGTATACCCTAAACCGATACATTTTATTTGAGATAAATTAAACTCCATAAATTTTACAGATAAGCAATTCAAGGAGCGTAGTGTTCAAGTGATTTTCCAAGGACAGTTATGTACTAAATCTTTGAGTCAAATATTGACTCTGAGACCCATGCTACTCATAAAATGTTATATGCACAAGTGTCAAGCACTGTTGAAGGCTGTAACTGACATTGAGAATTTCATGCTGTTATCACTCAACAAATTATCTTGTAATTTTTAATAGACTTTATATCTTACAATGGTTTTAGATTTACAAAAAATTTGAGAAAATAGTATATAGAATTCTCATATGTCCCATATCCATTATCCCCTACCATAAACATCTTATATCACTATGGTGTACTTGTTATAATTAATGAATCGACATTAATGCATTATTACTAATTCAAGTCCATAACTTATTCATATTTCCTTATTTTCACTTAATGCTATTTTTTTTTTTTTTTTTTTTTATCTCAGAATCCCATCCAGGATACCACATGACATTTTAGTTGTCAGGTCTCTTTTTGGCTCTGACAGCTTCTTAGACTTTCTTGCTTTTGATGATCTTGACAGGGTTAAGGAATTAACACTGGAAAAGTCAGTTATTTTATAGGATGCTCCTCCCTTAGAATTTGACTAATGGTTTTGCCATGGTGAGCCAGGGGTTATGAGTTATTAGAGGAAGACCACAGTGATAAAGTATCATTTAATTACATTATATCGTGGATCTATACTATCAACATGACTTATTGCTGTGGATGTTGACCTTGATCACCTGTCTGGGATAGTGTTTTTCATATTGATGAACTATAAAGGCAACACTTTCTATATTGAACTCTTGGAAGTAAGTCACTATGCATAGCCCCCAGTTATGCAGTGGGGATTTATGATGCCCTTTCTAGAGGGTGGAGGAACTACAAAAATTGTTTGGAATACTTCACAACATACCCATTTCTCCTCCCTATGAATTAACGTATTCAATAATTTATTTATATCTGTTTGGACTCATGGATATTCATTTTATACTTGGGTTATAATCCAATGCTATTTTATGTTGATATTCAAATTTTTCCAGCTGTGGACAACATAGGACACTTACAGCTGTCTCCTTTGTCTCTTTGGCACTCCACATTGGATACAAGATTATTTAAAAAAAAATTTTTTTTCATACTTCTGGCACATCAAGATGTTTCATACTCATCTTGTATATTTTCCTCTCGAGACTTAGAATCAACAGAATGTAGTCTTTTCAGTCTGGCTATTTTCACATAGCAACATGCATTTTTGGTTCAGATTAAGATTTTGGGGTGTATTTATTATGTGCATCAGTCATGATTCTAAAGAGAAAGAGAAATAATAATATACTTATTATAAGGAACTGGCTCACATAATTATGGGAGGTGAAAAGTCCCAAGATCTGCCGTTGGTAAGATGGAGATCCAGGAGAGCCAATGGTATAAATTCTAGTCCAAACCTAAGTATGAAGGCAGGAGAAGACCAAAGTCCAGCTCAGTCAGGCAGAGAGAGCAAGTTCTCCCTTACTCAGTCTTTTTTGTTTTGTTCAGGACTTCAGTGAATCAGATGAGGCCCACCAACACTGGAAAGTGGAAATTGCTTTACTCAGTATACCAATGCAAATATTAATCTCATTCAGAAACATCCTCATGAACATAATCAGAATAATGTTAAAACAAATATCTATGCACCCCATGACCCAATCAAGCTGACATAAAATTAAGCTTCCTGGACCTTTGATTTGGTGTTTTTCATTAATTTTGAAAGGTTCCCAACTATTTCAAATATATTTTCTGATCCATTCCCTCTTACTTCCTCTGCTATTCCAATTATACGTATGCTACATATTGGAAATTGTTACACAAATCTTGGATGTCCTGTTCTGTTTTTTCATACCTTTTTTTTGTTTACATTTAATTTGGGGAAGTTTCTGTTGACATATTCAAGCTTGCTGATATTTTCCCTGCTCAGTCTACTAAGAAGCCCATCAAAAGCATTCTTTATTTCTATTACAATATTTATGACTTCTATTATTTCCTTTTGATTTTAAAGTTTCCATCTCACTACTTACATTATCCACGTGTATTTCTCCGTTAAAGTCCTTAATGTATTAATAGCATTTATTTTAAATTTCCTGTCTGATAATTGTATCTAAGTGTCCCTACCATTTTATTTCTCCAGCAGTTTCTGCTCCATTTAAGCAGATCTCCACTGTGATTCTCTGTATTCATCTGTCCCCTCTGATTTGGATTTGGTGGTTCTCTGAAGGGTTCAAGAAAAGTCATTAGTTTTCCATTTCTTCTGTGTTTTTGTTGTTGTAAAGATGAGATTATCAACTTCTGAGCCCTTGTCAAAGCTAAAACCAGAGTCTACAAAAATGTCTGTGGTTGTTGTTGTTTGTCCCTCTATTAAAGTAACTAATATAGGTTGTTTCAAATATGCTCAAAAACTAACATAGATAAATAAAATTTTTTTTAAAATGTGCATGCCTTTAATAATAAAAGTAAACCAAATGAATGATTTCTTCAAGAGGCTGTTTCTACATCAAAAACAAATATATAAGTGCCTGCATTAAAAAGACACAACACCCGGCCCTCAAATGGAATTCTGTCAGTTCTTTTTAATAGCAGATAAATGCCAACAATGGCAGGTTTTTATTTTGCAAACCAAATGGTTCTTTGGAAAATTACATTCAAATTATGTAAATGATAGTTTCTGATAAAGAGCTCCTGATTGTTATTAGGATAGGGAATGAAATATAGAAAAATAAAGTTTTACAGTGTTTCCTGGTTTACTCTGTGTGGTGCCAAATCAATATAGAGAGTGACGTTTTACTTGCTTCTGCATCTGATTGGTCATAACAGTAAACCTGACTTAAAATACACAACTGTTTATATTTGCCTATAAAATGGCAAAACAAACACACTGTAACCAATGGAAATCTTAATTGTTAGACTTCAGGGATTTTATGTTGTTGATTAAAGAGCTTCTTAAATTGGTTGCACAAGAAAAATATCTACCGAAGAAAGGGACAACATATTTGAAGACCTGAATGTTATAAACTATTCTGCTTATCAAGACAATCTGAATTGCTACATTATTGCTTTATCTCCAGTATTTTCTTGTCTTTATTTCCTTCTCATTTACTCTTACATGGTACACAGGAAAAGCTACTATATACCTTACTTATTTTACACATGTACAATCTGCCCAATCATAGAATTTCAGTCCTGACTTAACTGTTTCCTGTCAATCACATGTTCTCTCCTACTTATTCACAACCTTCCAGTTCAGCTCTCATTAGGTCTCAGCACAATTCCCTCTAAGCCAAACAAAATAGATGGTGACCACTGCAAAACATGATTAGATTTTTTTTTTTTTTTTTTGCCCATGTTACTAAAACCATGTCCCCTGTAAGCCCATCAAGCGTCTTGGAATTTCTATCACCAGTCTTTTTTAGATTAAGAAAAGTAGGCATTCCTTAAGTCTTTTTACAGTTTTCAAAATGCAAAGATATTATGGGCTAATGTGTGCATCTCTCAAGATCCACTATCTCCTTATCATAAAAGGGGGGTTAAATTTATTTTATTTTATTTTTGATTAATCTCTGAAAGCAAGCCCTTAGAAAAAGGAGCCAGGATCCATTCCTGCCAATAAGACAAGTGATACTAAATGTCTAGAACATAGTATGCTGTCACAAAGCCTTGACTGGGTGGTACCTAAAGTTCCTGGGGATGAAGCATAAATGTTGGGATTATGTGTGTCCTCACACTGCTTGAGTGTAAAAACTCTGCTTTGATTATCTTTATATTCTCAATGCTTGTCACAAAATAAGCATTCAATAAATGTTTCTAAGTTAACTATTTTATCTTTAGAAACTCAACTTTTTCATGTGTGAGCATACTCTGTTCTTATGGGCCAAATATTAATACTCTTCGTGTTATTGTTATAAGAGGGAATGGAAAAACCAATGGAGCAATAATGGAATAAATAGGTAATGCAATGAAATGAATCAACTCTAACTGGACAAAAAGCATTTGGAAAACGTATCTCCAAAGTTGTGTTAAATAGATGCACAGACTATATAAATAGAGGAATCTCAAAGTCTTGTTTTATAGTAGAAAAATATCAAATCAAAACAATATTCCAGACAAATGGTGAAGGCTTTGTATAAATATTTCTGTTTATGGAAATTTACAAGTGCATAAGACTAGTGAGCTAAGTATGAGTTCATTGGAAACAAATGCCTTTTTCTCCAAATAATTCATACTTTTAAATGATCATTTTTCAAGTGTAAAAATAGAACACTCTTTATTTTAAAATGTAGATTTTATTTTTCTTAGGCATGATGAGGTCAACAGATCAAGATAGGATTGCTAAAAAAAAAAGATAGCTTATTACTCACAGTTCCCAAGAAGAGAGGGATAGAGTTGGAAAGGCAGGGTCACGCAAGAGAACACTTTGACAGATAGAAAGCGCAAGGCAAAGGGAGCTGTAGGAACTTAGAGAGAGCCATTATTGTGGTGTTCATAGGCAGGCTAATCAGGTTTAGGGCTGGTTAGTTTGAACAATTTCAGTGACCTTCAAGGTATGGGGTGGGCCCTAGTTGTCTGATGTCTGGCCCAAGGTGGTTTGGGCATGGTAATACTGTTCTGGAATGGAAGAATCCAATAAAACAAGCAGGCAGGTGTGGGAAATGGGCTCTTGGATAGGTTAGCTTGCCTGTGAAAATCTCATTCTCATGATCCCTGGAGAGGCCGTCCCTCCCTGGTCAGCAGGACCCTGTATTTCAAAAAATCAGATACAGAAACTAGAAAATGTGGTTAATATACTTTTACAAACATGAATTGAACACATATCAAAAATTTTACTTAATGTAGTATTAAAAGAGGGAACCAGTAAGATGGTAAAGCTGATTCCAAGAACATTTATGTAACACTTCAAAGAAGGCACAAAAATAAGACTATGAGAATGAAAGTGCTAAGTAAGATATAAAATTGGCCAATGTTCTAAAAGCAATAAAACAAAATTTTTAGGATTATTTATTCTAGAAGGATGAAATCTACAAGTTTTACACACACACATATGTAAATATAAAACTTTATATTGATATATCAAAGACTAATAGTAAAGCCAAACTTAGTTATTTTCTTTTAGATAATTAATATATTCTTGGATGATTCTTTAAAAAAAAAAACATCAAAGCTTGACTTTGGAAGGACACAAAATTTTCGCATTTTTCCAATTTTGAATAAATATTCTTAACACTCCATTTCTTTTATTAGCATGCTTAAGTAATTTTTAGTGTACAAGGATAGAAAGTTTAAAGTCTTTATTGATTCATTTGCTTTCCTTCAAGCTTTAAGTCTACCACTAAATTCTCTTTCTCTTGTTCATTATTTTAAACATGGCTCTCATCCTTTTTCTCTGCCATCAGTGCTGTTATTTCAGATCAGGCTGTTTCCATTTCAGGGTTTTATATTCAGTAGAAAGCTACTTTGCTTTTCTCTCATTTTTTCTCTCATTTCTAAGCTATCATGTGCATTATTTTCTCTCATTTCTAAGCTATCATGTGCATTATTTCCTCTCATTTCTAAGCTATCATGTGCATTATTTTCAAACCAAGCTTTTTCCTTGAGATGGAGCATTGATGGAGTATCATCTAGAAAAATAATAATTTAAGATAGCATTTTATTGTCGACCACTTCAAATTCCACATTTTCTCCTACGTCTTTAAATTCCCTGTCACTTAACCATCCTTACTTAACACAACCATTTTTTTTTTCCTTATGATTCTCCTTTGTTTTTAATAATGGTGCTTCTTGGTAACTAGAAAGTTGTAATATGTGGAATAAAACAAAAGAAAGAAACAAAAATACAAAACCTTCCTTCTCAGTGTAACAATTTGCATAGTTAGAAGCATTTTTAGGGTCATGTTGAAACCGTGCAACTCAGATTGGGACTTGAACCCACAGTCTTTTAATTCAGATCCCACACCTGGTCTCAGGACTTAATGAAGTTCAGGTTCTTGATGTCTCATTACAGAAAGAGTGAGAGACAAAGTGATAGGTAAGAAGTGGATTTATTTAGAGAGAAACACACTCCACAGACAGAGTATGGGCCATCTCAGAAGGTGAGAGACCCTGAAATATGGGGTGGTTAGTTTTTATGGACTGGTTAATTTCATAGGCTAATGAGTAGGAGGATTAGTCCAACTATTTTGGGGAAGAGGCAGGGATTTCCAGGAATTGGACCACCACCCACTTTTTGACCTTTTGTGGTTGATCTCAGAACTGTCATGGCACTAGTGGGTGTGTCATTTAGATGCTAGTGTATTACAATGAGTGTACAATGAGGCTCAAGTTCAACTGGAAGTCGAATCTTCCACCATCTTGGACCTAGTTGGTTCTAACCAGCTTTTGTCATGTCCTATGACTATGTTATTCTTTTAAAGGTCGTAACCTGCCCCCTTTCCTCCTGTTTCAATGTGATGTAGATTTACTACACTTTTTGACATTCCTTCCATTGAGAGTTGGAGTTTAGGTCCCTTCCTCCTTGAGACAGGGAGTTTGTAACTGCCTCAGCAAATAGAATGTGTCAGAGGATAGACTATACAACTTCTGAGACTGAATCAGAAGTCTTTTCTGCTTTATCTTCTCTGGAATGCTCACTTCCTGGATGGTCTGTCTTGAGACATTCTCTCTTGAAACTCAGCCTCATGCTGATAAGCACAAGCTATGTAGAGAATCCATGTGCATTTGCTCAAACGGAGAACGTCATGAGCCCAAACTATGTGTCATCCTAACTCAGGTACCAGGCATAATGAGTGGAGAAGCCTCTAACTGATTCAAACCATTAGCCATTTTAGTGACATTTTAGCCAGCTGAGGCCTCAAACATTGCGGTGCCTAGTCCTTTCTGAAATGCATGAATATAAAAAATGGTATTGTTTTTCACCACAAATTTTGGGGTCATTTGTTTTGTCACAATAGATCAATAGAGGTAGGTCATACTTATTGTGTGGCTGAGTCAGAACTACATACTCTCAAAAAAAAAAGAGAAAAAGAAAAATTGGGATTTTGAAGGCACTAGAAAACTAGAAAGAATAAAGAGCCAATGATACAGGTTAATGAAGAAAAAAAGAGCAAAGTAAATGGATCCTCCACTGGTGAAGGGCCCAGCTAGAGAATTTTGGAAGAGAAGACATATTGAGGATGGTTTATGTAGCTTTGTGCTTTAGATCAAACAATGTAAAACCAACTTTTAGATTCCTTGCAAAATATCCCGATACTTTTTCATTATTATTTTGGCAGAATGGGTTTTGTGAGTAGGAGAGTGTTGTCTGATATAAGATAAATAGTTTTAAAAGTTGACCTGGAATACTGGTATTTCCTACTTCCTATAAAGAGTTAAGTCTCTTAAGTAACCTTTACATAACAAAAGAGTTGCAATCTTTGTTAGTGTCTGATAAACTTGTGATAGAACTGAAATATTAAGCCATCTTTTTCTGAGAACTGGGAACCACTAACTCATCTTTGACTTGTCTTGCACTTCCTAGTTCTGTTTTTCTTCCTCTGTCTCATGGACACCTTAAGTACCTGTAACATATAAAGCCTCTGCTAACTACCAAAAAGCAGGGCCAGTCTCATTTTCAGACTGCACTTTCTGCCAGCAGTAAATAAAGTTGTTTTTCCTCCCCTCAGGATTCTCTTGAGGTCCTACTCTAGAATTCTGTCAATCATGATACCCATATCTTTCAAATGCTACAAAATTCTAAATTCCCTGAAAGTCATTTAGTTAATATGAAAAATATGGGAATACTTTTGCCTGAATTTGTTACCTACCATCACAGTGGATAGAGCAATAATATAATTCATGTTATCAAGGTACCTAACTGGCCAGAAGTTGATTATCATGTTGATCACAAATAAAACCCTCAGAAATCTATGAAAGAAGTGGTACATCAGTCTTGGTGTTTGTTATCTCTTGTTCTTATGGATGTTACATCCTCTGTCTCTTATTCCCACTTTAGTCTACTTTTGTGGGCTTTGTTATTTTAAGAAAACAGATTCCCCTTCCTATGACTTGCTGAATTGCATTTGTTCACAGTCATCTCATGTTCATTTGCCACTCTGGCAACTGCCTGCATGAAAAATACTTTAAATTTAGATGGGGAGGGGTGGATTTGGTAATTGTTATATCTTTCATTAAAGTCTTAGGAATTCCCGTTGGATAACTTTATCAAGGAAATAAATAGAGAAAAAACAAAAGGCAAAATAGATACTTAACAAGCCCATTTGAACTTTATTTCCCAAGTAATGATATTGTTGCTAAAAACAGACAAGAAACCCTGTAAAGAAGTTTAGTAAATACATGTGAGAAAACTTCTATTTCCCTATAAGGAAATGAGACATTTTGCTGTAAAATCAAAATTATAATACTTTGTAATGAACTATTCCAGGTGTAATTCCTCATGACAACAAAATTATAATTATAGACAAACAGCTGCGTGCATTCTGACTTGGTTAATTGTTTTCATTTAAGAAAAGTTTTAAGGAATAAAAGGGAAAACAACACTGATTTATTTTTCCTTTAGCATCTTGCTGTGGCTTTTTTTTTTTTTTTTGTAACTCTTTGGTAGTATTTTATTTGTTTTCATGATCTACTTCTACCTATATTCTTTCAATTCTAAAATACTCAAAATATATATTCCAAAGAATATTTTTGCTAAAAAAATTAACTGAGCTAGAAAAATTAATTGAGCTACAAGCTGGACTATATCAATTAGTAAGGGAAAAAAACCACGACTCATCCATCACCTTGTTTAAAGCCCAAATTGTTATACTTGTCAAATTCAGGAGGAAATAGGAGGTTTTATTATGTCAAATTATTTTTGAGGCAAAATAAACGATTTAATTTGATTCTCCAACATGGTTTTATGATTAAATGAAAATTCTGGTTTTTACAAATGACTTTGTTGGTGTTATTGATGGAATTTTGCCCCCCTCTCCACCTAAAAAATAAATTCCCATGTGAATTTGAGGCCCTTATCCTCTATGTGACTATATTCAAGATAGAAACTTTTAGGAAGTAATTACGGTTAAATGAGGTCATTTAGACTGGGGTCCTGATGCTAGAGGATTGGCAGCCTTATAAGAAAAGGAAAAGAAAGAGATCTCTTTTTTTCTCCCCCATGTGCATGCGACTAGGGAAAGACCATATGAGGATGCAGGGAGAAGGCAGCTGTCTGCAAGCCAGGAAACAAGCTCTCACCGGAACCCAATCATGCTGGCACCCTGATTGTGGACTTCTAGCCTCTAGGACTGTTAGAAAATTAATTTACATTTTTTAAACCATCCAGTCTCTGGTATTTTGGTATGGCACCTCGAGCTGACTAATACAGTCAGATTAATCAAAGTTTATGGGATTGTTGGAATACTTGACTTATTTAAATTTCCTGTATAGTTTGATGGATGGACGGATACTGCCTCATTTCTTACCATCTCGGGTAAGAGTATGTCTCAGGACATACTCTTTTTCCAAGACAAAGCTGCATAAAAAATTTTTTTCACAACAGCCCTTTCCCTGCATTACAAAAAGATGTCAGACCATTCTTCCCTGAAAAATTTCACCATGGTGCTTTGCCCCAGGATATAAAAACACACAGGACTACCAAAAAAAGGGGAGCCTTTTAACATTTAATAAGTTTAAGACAATCGGGAATTATATCCTGGGTTTCCCTACCTTATACATACTCTGTTGGGGGTAAAGAAATTTGTGGATTTTTCAATCTAATCAATTGTAGAATGGGGCGTCCAGCTAAGGATGCCCTTCTCATAGGTAGGCTTCTTGATTTAGAGCATTTTCTCAAATTTGAATGTGAATACAAACCACCTAGGGATCTTGTTAAAATTGAAATTCTGATTTATTAGATCTCACCTGAAATTCCATATTTTTTATCAAGCTCCCAGAGGCAGCATATATAGCTAGTCTATGGAGCACACTTGAACAGAAAGGAACTATGGTGATTTGTTTATCACAAGTAGCTAAACAAAGGGCATATTTCCCACTGGGAAACCAGAGAAAGAGCTGTTTTTGTTAAAAGTTATGTGCTCCAAATCACCCAAAGTGGAGGTGTAGACCAACCAGCTTCTTCAGATAATTGTACACTTTTGTTCTGTGATTTGAGTAATATAGATTTGTGAAGTGCTTAAAACTGCTTAGAAATCCTGAGTCATAAAGGTAAAACCTGGAGAAGGGAGCTGGTTTCTCTGGATCCCTGCATAGCTAGATAGATTAATCCCCATCCTTGGTTTAGAAAGTCATGGAAACAAGCCCAGTTTCAACCCTCCCCTAGAAGGTCTCTGCTACCATCCAGGTAGACTGGCTGTCTGCTATTCTAAGGGAAAGCCAGAATGTTTAAGGCTCTAGGTCAGGTCAGCAATCCCAGGGAGCAGCTTGGGCAATGTTCCATGGAAAAGTGGGTGGGCAATGAATGTGACTCCTTTTATAACATTTAACTTTTGGGACAAATGATATATGAGCCACCATTTGAATTTTGTTCTAGCCTGCTCAGATTTTAGCAACAAGCTTGTTGAGAGTTTTCAGCTACATACTTCCTAAAAATACCAGAAAATCAAATCTAAGTTTATTTGACTTACAGTAGTATGTGAGAGCAAAATTCAGGAGAGGACGTTTATAGGAAATTAGGAGGTGGTTGCGATGATTTTAAGGTAGATCCTGAGAGCTAGGAAACTGGTTGGATTTGGTAGAGTTTATGATAGTATAATAATAGCTTTGGATGGATAGGCATAGCAAGGTGAGGGTTTAAGAAAAGTCTTGAAAAGAAAGCTGTTTTAAAAAGTAAGTTATGTTAGGTGGCCTATATGAGTGGTTCTCAACCAGGGAGTATTTGGTCATTTGGTCATTGGCACCAACTTCAGAAAGCCCACTGACTTCCCTGGCTATAAGGCCCCCAAGGCACCTCTGCTTAGGGGCTTCTTTCGGCTACGTGCACACCCAGAAAGCCTGGCAAATGACTTTGACTCTGAGTTCCAGAGGAGAAGTGATGGGGTCATGACAGGGTACAGCCATGGGATGCAATTACCAAATGATTTCAGCAATAAGGATGTAGGTTTGGGAAGGGTTTCTAAGCAACCTAGCTGAGGGCACAGTGGCTCTCTGTCTGATGGTGGTTACTATGGACATCTAGCCTGTATCTTGCTAGAGTCATGACAAGGTCCTGCAACTTGAGGCTGCAGATGGTGGGGATGCTCAGAAAACAAAAGCAACCTGTCTTCTTAGAAGAGTGGCCACATACACTGATCAACTACTGTGTAGGAAGCTATAGTTTACTAAGTCCCCACATTTACATTATCTAATTCAATCTTATTAACTAACATTGTCACACTTTTGTTTTACCATATGAGCAAAAACTGAGGCCTTGGGGGCAGTGGGGGTAAAGTTGTCCCAGGTTGCACAGAGAGAGAGAGAGAGAAGAGAAAGGCCTGTGCTAACATAGAGCTAATTTACATTTCCACCAACAGTGCACCAGTGTTCCGCTTGCTCTTCTTGCCAGCATTTGTCTTGTCTTTTCGTTGCCATCACAGTCTTGTGTTTTGGATAATAGCAGTTCTAACAGGTGTGAGATTATATTGTGGTTTGATTTGTATTTCCCTGATTAGTTATGTTGAGCATCTTTGCATGTACTTGTTGGTCATTTGTATGTCTTCTTTAGAAAAATATCTATTCAAACCCTTTCCTCATTTTCAAATCAGATTCTTTGCTTGTTTTTCTGCTGTTGAGTTGTTTGAATTCCTTATGCATTTTTGATATTAGCTAAATATATTCAGAGTAGATATCAATTATCATATATATGGTTTGCAAATATTTTCTCCTGTTCCATAGGTTGCATTTTCATTTTGTTGATGGTTTCCTTTGCTGGTAGAATCCACCAGTGAAGCCATCATGTCCAGGGTTTTTCTTTGTTGGGAGGGTTTTCATTACTGATTTAATCTTACTTGTTATTTGTCTGCTCAGATTTTCTATTTCTTTATGACTCAGACTTGCCAGGTTGTATGTTTCTAAGAATTTATCCATTTCTTCTAGGTTGTACAAATTTTTCTGTATAATTATTTACAGCAGTGTGTTATGATCCTTTGTATTTCTGTGGTATCAGTTCTAATGTTTCCTACTTCATTTGTAATTTTATTTATTCAAATCATTTATCTTTTTTTTCTTGGTAATTCTAGCTAAAGGTTTGTCAATTTTGTTTCTTCTACCATTATACATTTATATGTATTCTTGACATAATTTCACAGGTATCTGAGCCTCTGTTCATTTTTCTTCCTTTTTTTTTTCTCTCAATTCTTTCAATTAATTAATTTCTATTGATCTCTCTTGAGTCACTGATTCTTCTTCAGGTATGCTATGTAACCCACTTAGTGAATATTAGATTCAGTTATAGTATCTGCTAACTCAAAAATCTCCATTTCTATAGTTTCTATTTATCTAACAGAGTCCCTTATCTGTTAAGTCATTGTTATTATATATTTGGCACATCAAACTCGTGAAGCTTCTACCCTGTGTTAAAAGATCTGTGTGTTTGGTCTTGGGAGCACTTTAAAATCTTAGTCAGTCTCCAAGTCTTCCTTGGATTTCATTTCCTATGGGAATGCCTTGTCTCCCCACTTGGCTAAGCATACATTTCTCTTTTTTTTGTCCCCACAGACTTTCCTCTTCACAGTATTGATGGTATCTTTAGCAAGAGATTCTTTCTCTGGTCTTTTAATGAATTGAAGTATCTAATTGTTTTATATTACTGTAAATTCACTAGTTTGGAAGATCTTATTCTGATTTGTTCTAAGTCTCATTTACAATGCTCAGCAAGGAGTTGAGTGTCTGTTGCAATGGACTGAATTGTGCTCTGATTCAATATCCAAAAAGATATATTCAATTCCTAAATTTATGTACCTGTGAGTGTAGTTGCATTTGGAAATAGCATCTTTACAGATATAATTAAGTTAAGATGAAGTGATACTGTATAAAGATAAGAAAAAGAAAGAACATAGAAAGCCATGCACTCCAAGGGAAGAAGAACACTTAAAGTTGGGGAAGATATTGGAGTGAAGCATCTATAAGCTAAGGAATGCCAAGGATTGATGGGAGCCACCAAAATCTAGGAAGAAGCAAAAAACAATCCTCCCCCAGAACCTTCAGAGAGAACACAGCTGTGCCAACACCTTGATTTAGGACTTCTTGATTCCAGAACTGTGAGAGAATAAATTTCCATTTTAAGTCAACCAGTTTGTTGTACTTTATTTTGACAGTCATAGGAAACTAATGCCATCTGTCAAGCAGTTTATTTTCCATTCCAATTTTTGTTTGTGCATTAAGCCAAGCTTTTGGTTCAAGACTAACCACCCCTCACCAAAAAAGAAGAAAGAAAAAAAAGGTGAGAACTATGATCAGATCAGATTTGCAATCTCCTTTAGAATATTGTCTAAAGGTTTTAACTGGACTATCTCTTAAGTTTCAAATGGACTTAGATTTTATTTGATGTAAAACTGAATTAAAATGTTCACCATTTTCACCGAAAGCACTTTGAAAATAGCAAGTCTTCAAAATATCTTGTGCAATATTTAGAGTGTTGCCAGTCTCTAAACATGATTTTTTAGGGACCAACTTAGGGTCTCTTAGGGTGTCTTCAGATTCTTGATATGATGTCAAAAAAAAGCATATGAGTTAGACCATAGTGATAACATGTAAGAAGCTACAGTCTAGCTTGAAAGGTCATGGACATACACTGAGAAGAAAACATGAATATCTAGCAGTAGTCAGTCACATGTGACCCTGAGCACCTCATGTTTCAGATCAATAACCTAATAATTAGCCATCTCCTATTAAAATCCAACAAATTGAAATTCACAGAGACAGAAGATTTGAGAAGATCTCTCCCTGGATTACATTCTCATGGACAAAATGAAGATTACCTATGAAAATTATCTTAATGTTTTAATAAGTGACCCTAATAAAAATATGTTGTTCTGAGTAGACCTTTGAACTCATCAGCCCACAAAGCCATCTTGAGAGCTGGACATTCTGAAGCTATTACAGCCCTTTTCCCTAAGATTTTCTTCATTTGAAATTGCAACAAACAATGAGGAGAATAGATGTAGAAAGATGAATAGAGCTGTTGTTAGTAACAGGCAGGTTTCTATTTAATCAGATAATCAGAAATGATCCACAAAGCATTCCTTATCCTTAAAAACCAAACCAATTGCAACACTTAGAGATCAATGAGAAGTATTTGGAGCACAGAGGCGACACAAACCAAGAGAGAGCTCCAAAGGCCTCAAGGAGCACACAATTGCAATTTGGGAATCTCTAGCTATGGCAAAGAGGGATCTTGACAGAATCTTAAGATTACCAGTCACCTTCTAGTCAAAAAGTCAACCAAAAAATCTGTTAATCTAACAAAGTAAGTTTATTGGATTTAATGCAGTTTGAGAGAATACCATTTTTGCAGATAATTAATAGTGTGTTAAAAAGAGAAAATACATTGAAGATATTTATAGGATTTTAGGGTCTGGGTAGGAATTTTAAAACATGCTATACCTGTTGGACATTTGTATGTCTTTTTTGCAAAAATATTTATTCTAGTCTTCTGACCAATTTTTAATAAAATTATCTTTTTCTTTGCTATTGATATGTATGAGTTTCTTATATATTTTGGAGATTAATTCCTTATTGGACATATGGTTTGCAAATATTTTCTCCCAATCCATAGGTTAGCTTTTCATTGTATTGATTGTTTCTTTTTCTGTGCAGATGCTTGTTCATTTGATGTGGTCCCACTTGTTTGTTTTTGCTTTTGTTGATTGTGCTTTTGATGTCAAAGGAAAGAAAAAAAATTGTCAATGTGTGATCTCAATGTACAATCTAAAACAGGTGACTATATAGAAGCAGAGAGTAGAACAGTGGTTACCAGAAGTGGGGACATGGGGGAAATAGAGAGTTGTTGGTCAAAGGGTACAAAGTTGCAGTTATGTAGGCTGAATAAGTTTAGAGGTCTAATGTACACCATGGTGGCTATAGTTAATAATGTAGTATTGAATAATGGAGATTTTCTAAGAGAGTGGCTTTCACAAGGCTTTATCATAAGAAATGTAACTCTTGAGGAGATGATGTATTAATTAGTTTGACAGTAATTAGTTCACTATGTATATATATATCAAGTCATCATGGTGCACCTTAAATGTATACACATTTTATTTATAAAAATAAAATAAAATAAAACATATTCTAGCTAGGTAGAGAACTGACTGCGAATAGGCAGAATTTATGAAATGATAGCTTGGGATAGATGGGCACAACAAGGTGAGGGTATTGAAGCAGTGATCTAAGACCAGAGTCTCAATCTTGATATGTAAGGCATTTTAGTTGGTCCATGGTCTTATATTCCAAGAGCAAATATTCTTGCACAAATTAGCTAATTCATTTTCACCTGGTTATAATACTGTTTAGCATCGAAACAGAAAAGCATGTCTGACTCAGAATGATTTAGTAAAGGGTCAGAGAGGTGTGCCTGTTTCAGTTCTCAGAATAAAAAAAAATTTGCATTTAATGATTTCTCATCTTTCCAGAAATACATCACTGTTGAAGGACAGCTCCATGAATATAAACAACAGTAATAAAATACTGAATTCTAAAACTCAGCTTTCCCCCCCATTTATTAAGATGTATGAATGTCTTTTCAGCTATTCTCAACAGAACATGACATTAGCTACAAATAAAAGGGTCTTTGAAAATCGCTGCTTATATCAATCTGGCTACCTATTTGTCTATCTATCTACTACCTTTAAGAATGAAGTGATGCTGAGCTCTTTAAAACTATAAATATATTCTAAGACTACTACATTTTTTCAAATACATTCTACAGACAAAACCTTATGTGATTCTCTTGGGAATTCCCTGGTGGTCCAGTGGTTAGGACTTGGTGCTCTCACTGCTGGAGCCCCATGGAATGGCCAAAAAAAAAAAAAAGCCTTTATGTGATTTTCTTATATTCAATTTGCATATTCAAAAGGATATTCAATAAGCTATTTTAACAAGTTAAATTATAAAATATTTTAAATTATAATCTCATTTTCTTATTAAATTATAATCTCATTTCCCTATTAAATTATAATTTCATTTCCCTATTAAGTGTTTAATAGTTGCTAGCTTATTTTTATGTAGACATAGCTATACATTAACTGCAGATCAGTTATTTAATAGCGTTATATAACTTTCAATTTAGTAAATCCATAGGAAAACATTGAACATAATGTATAAAGAAATTGATGAAGTTATATCTGATTTATAGTGGATTCATAATTATTTTTCACCAAATTCAAATGACAGAGTTCTCTACTTTCTCAAACACATATTTACCAAAGGAATGCCACAATATTTATCCTATCCTTAGCTTTATAAATAACATATGCCAGTAGCCAGAACTTATTTAAAATTATTCAAGATAAATAATAAGAAACATTTTGAATATAATTACTTTAAATGTAAGTGGATTAAACTCTCCAACCAAAAGGTAGAGATTGGCAGAATCAATAAAGAAACATGGTCCTCTCTTTAGAAACAAAGAAAAAAATAGATTGAAAGCAAAAATGGAAAAAGACGCTCCAAGCAGATAGTTACCAAAAGATAGCAGGAGTAGCTAAGGTAATATCAGATGAAATAGACTTTAAATAAAAAAAAAATTACCAGAGACAAAAAGGACATTATATATTAATAAAAGTTTCAATATCACAAGATGATATAAAAATTATAAACATTTACACATCTAATAACAGAAAATCAAAATTGAAAAATTGAAGGAAGAAATAATACTACAATAATAGTCAGAGACCTAAATATTTCACCCTTAATAATGGATGGGACAAACAAACAGAGGTAAATAAGACAATAGAGGACTTAAGTGACACAATAAACCAAATAAATCTAACAGACTTATGCAGAACACTGTACCCAACAACAGCACCATATACATTTTTCTCAAGTGCACATGGGGCATTTCCCAGGACATATCATGTTAGGCCACAAATTAAAAATCTTAGAAGAAAATACAGGCCAAAATTTTCACAACATCTAATTTGATAATGATATTTTTGCCCGTCTGTTTTCCTGTTCAAACTGAGGTACGATCCTGACCAACTGCTCAGAACTCATCTCCCCTCGGTTCACAGATGCCACTGGCAGAGCATTAAAAAAACAAAAAAACAACAAAAAAAGCAATCAATGGAGTAAAAAGACAACCCATATTGTGGAAGAAAAATACTTGTAAATCATATATCTGATGAGAGATTAACATTGAGAATATAGGAAGTTCCTAAAACTCAACAACAAACATCAAACAACTTGAATCCAAATAGGCAAATGGTTTGAAGGGACATTTCTCCAAAAAAGATATACAGTAAGCAATAAGCACACAAAAAGATGCTCAACATCACTAATCAATAAGGAAATTCAAATCAAAACTACAGTGAGGTACCACCTCATACCCATTAGCATGGCTACTATCAAAAAAAGAATAAAGAAAATAACAAGTGTTGGACAGGATGTATAGAAATTGGAACTCTTGTGTACTACTGGGAATGTAAAATGGTACAGCTGCTATGGAAAACAGTATGATTGTTCCTCAAAAAATTAAAAAGTAGTTACCATATGATCCAGCAATTTTACTTCTTGCTATATAACCCCCCAAAGTGAAAGCTGGGTCTTGAAGAAATATTTGTACAACCATGTTCTTAGCAGCATTATTGCCAACAGCCTCTTCTTCTAGACGAAGCTCCAACAGTATCAGTGAGAACACAAAGGATCACCACACAATCTAAGGAAAGTTGGAGTGTGTGTAAAATAAATAAAATCAATTGGGTTATTGCCTCTTTAATCGGTACTTGGTAACTGCCTTGAAAACTTTTGATTTGAAGGTAAGTATAAATTGTTTGTAGATAACAGCTCTTTATGTATTTATTAAAAGTGCTACAGTGAGAAAGAGATTTTCCAAAAGGAAACGTAGGAAGTTCAGAGGTTGGCAAACTGGTTTAGGAAGAGAAATCCCTCCAATGTCTGAGTTTCCGTCCATGTTTTTCAAGCCAACCACCACAACCCCCATAACACATTCTGCTATTCTAGCCCAGGAATTTCTAGCTCACTGATTTCAAAGATATTTACCTAATTCAAACATTTACTCTTTATCATTAAAAACACAATACACATGTTTCAAAGCCAAGAAAAGTATCAGCTTGTGATATTCAACAAAATGGTATTTTGCCTAAATTTTAACAGGTTACAAATTGACAGTGAAATAGGAAGAAAAAAAAAAATAGGGAAGGAATTCCAGTCTCCAGAAGGCAACATTTCATGTAAAAGTTCTTTCTGTTGCCCTGTCCTTAGAGAGTCATTCTCTCCTTGGCTTAATGACCAGGATCAGATGACCTGCAGGATCAATGTGTCAGCGGCAGTGCCATGCTCAAAGTAGGAATTCAATAAAAATTATTTGTTAAATCAAACTTTTCAGCTTCATTTATACCATAGACTGTTTTGTTAGAAGGATACTCTGCAATCATCCACTTTGACCAACTATCCCTTCTTTCATCAAGAAGTTTACAAATAAAGAAACTAAGATTCATAGAAATGAATGATTATTTCAAACTTAGTTATCCTCTATGTCCATTGCTCTTTTTCTTTACAACCCAAATATATTATCTAGATTAACAAGTAGAATTTATGGTAGTCTTCTGCATGACTAGCACTCTGTGAGGCTTTGTGTGCAGAAGACACTCCCCCCAAAAAAAGCCATGTTATGTTCTCTCACATAATTTTAAACAAAATAAAGGAGAACAACCATTATTAGAATGTCACTGAAATTTATTGTCCATGATGATAGACTTTAAGAATGAGAATGTGCACTATTAATTACTTAAAGGGAGATAGATAGTCAAAAACAGGACAGTGAGTAAGTCAGCAGATATGTTCGTGTAGAGTAAAGGGTCATGCATGGCAGCCTTGTAAACCTGCATGCCTTCAAGTAAGCCATTAAGCAAGGCTCAACCACAGTCTGAAATATTGGTGAACCACTCTGTAAACCTCCATAGAATATGGCAAGATAAGCAATTTTGTGAGGAGGTGTCTCAAGGACTTTTTTCATTTGCCTCCATATCTAATGGGAGGCTGACATGAAGAAGTTTCTCATCCATCTCCCAGGATCTGTTAAGGCATGCGTTTGTCCATCTCTCCCCATACAGGTACAGCTGTAGACTGTCAAACCGTTTGTCCATAGTTTAGAGTTGGCTCCTCCATGACAGAGCAATTCTGCCTCCACCCCCCACCATATAGCTTGTAGTCTGCCATCTGGTCTCCTTGGTTCAGTGTCATCCTGTAAGACTAGCGGAACAAAGTGGTAACACCACACTGAGTTTTTCGTGTCTCTGTGTGTGTAAGTAATAAACTATCTGCATCCATTTGGGGTTGTTCTCTCCTTACTGCTTGAATCTACGGGAGTGTGGCAAGCCAAATTAAGAGCTGCCAGCAGTCTTCTGCTTAGGAATTGTTTGACCACTTGACAGTGTGTATACCCTAACCATTAACCACTTGGAAAAAAAATGAAAGAAGAGTACAAGAAAATGACAAACCAGATACAAACTAAATGACAAAACTATGGATACTCTTTTGAGCTAGAAGAACAAAACAAAAGAAAAAAAGACTTACCCAGAAACAAACAAACAAACAAAAGAAGTGGCTAGCGAAAGCTGAAAATTGAACAGGAGTGGGAACAGAAAGGGTTTTAATACTGTATAGATTTTGGAGGGTAGAGATTCTCTGGTATTATCTAGATTACATACATAAAAAGCATGTCTTTCATTGGAGGGAATGAACAATGAACGGGAGCGTGGGAAGTACAGGGAGGGTGGTTGAAGAGTCAGGCTTGGATTGAATGTAAGGAGAGCTGACAAACATATTGTGGAAAATATGTCAGGGCCAGAGTGTCAACACAAGAAGTTTAGGTAAACTGACTAATCTTCAAATACAAATAAAGCTCCTATTGGTATACATCTCCCTGGAGTTCTGTTCAAATATATTGGGAAAGAAGTATTGAAGAAATTGATATTGCCACAAATAATACAAGTATCAAGGCAGGAAATAAACCTGTCATTCTTTCCCCTGATTGGTGTATGCATTTTTTTTTCTGATTCCAGTTTAAAAGTGTTTAATATGAATATTTGTATGCAAGTTTTTTATTGTTTTACATTGAATTACATTGAAATATTTTACTAAAATCACTTTATGTTAAATTAAATATAGTCATTATATGTGTCAATTAATGTAATTGTATAGATCTCTTGGGTAAAAAATTTGATTTTGATAAGAGCAGATTGTTAATTAAAAATTTATAAAGTTTATTTCTCTTAATGTTGGTGACAATTTTCTTTGATTTTTCATAATTTCACAGACAAAACAAAATTGACTTCATCACCTTCAGGCTGCTTTATTTTAGTGCTGGAAATACAGGAAGGAAAAATTTGTGACAAAAGGCACAATGTATGTAGCCTCATGACAGGAGCAAATAGAGATTGCAAGTAATTAGGAAAATTTGAAAACAACATACAAATATAAAGGATCATTTTATAGGAATCTTTTTTGTTTTTATTTAATTAAAGTTATTTAAACCAGTAATATATAATCACTGTAAGAGAAAAAACACAGTAATAGCAAATTTAAAAAATTAAACCATCCCAAATCACAATGGTAAGTTTATATAGAGGTCAATATTCATGTAACTCTAACATCATTCCTTGATTGTTTATTAGTTTAAATTATATGAAACTACCATATTTTATTAAGACACATTTCTAGTTTTGGCTATTTAAATAATGTCAAAATTACTATTATAAATTGTTGCATAAATAAAGTTACACCTACCCAAATTTTACATAATTTCAAATTCTTCAAACATTTGCTCCCTCTATTTGGCAAACTTGTTCCTTGACTAAGCGCCCACCTGTATTAGTCAGAGTTCTCCAGAGAAACAGAACTAATAGGAGGTATAAGTGTTAGTGTGTGTGTGTGTGTGTGTATACATTCATAGACTCATGTGATTACAGAAATTGGCAAATCCAAAATCTACAGGGTGGTCAGCAGTCTGGAAACCAAGGAAGGGACAGTGATCCAGCACAAGTCCAAGCGATGTCTGCTGGTAGAATGCCCTCTTGCTTCGGGGAGATCAGTCTTTTGTTTTATTCAGAACTTCATTTGATTGGATGAAGCTCTCTCACATTATGGAGGGCAATCTACTTAAAGTCTTCCAATTCAAAAGTCAATCTCATCCAAAAACACTCACAGAGAAACATTCAGAATGTTCGACCACGTATCTGGGCAGTGTGGCCCAGCCAAGCCAACACATAAAATTAATCTTGACAAGTCCATCCCTTGTCAACTCGGCACCCATACATATCTCTTAAACCATACAAGGCAAAATCACATAATTTGCACCCATTACTACCAAAGAAATTATAATCGTTGGGTAGCAATTTAATTAAAAATACCACTTTAAATCTAGATATTCTGCCCACATGGATTCAACACCTTTGTGCTTCTTGTGCTTCTTGTATTTAAGCCCACATTTTCTAAAATCACTTTACTGATGACACTGGTTCCTTTCAGAAAGTCTGCCTCTGTGTCTTTTGAAAATTGATTATGCTTACAGCTAAGGTAAGCATAATCTCTATCTTATAATCAGTCTCAAAGAGAAAAAATGTGAAATCAAACTTCAGGGTATGATATGCTTTTCATAAGTTAAGATTGGGACATGTAATATTGCCAATGCCAACCCAGATGTCCTGTAGGGTATAAGCTACTTAAGCTCTTTGAAGGATGTCGGCTTTGGTTGTATTTACTGTCAATAATAGTACATTTGCAGGAAGTCACTGAAGAACTTGTCAATTTTATTGACAGGGCCAACTCCATCCATTAAAGAGTTACAAACATTTTAATCACACCATAGAAACCTGCAACTGATCTACCCAGCTTGTTAAAAATTAATTTTAGTCTTGCTAAACTGTTAAAGATGCATGTAAAACATAACTCTTATTTTCTTTAGATTGATTAAAAGCAAATGTAACATCCACTAGTAATTCTCTTTTAAAATTTGTAATTTAATTATGGTTTAGATCGAGTATATTGTTCTCATTTCTTCCATCCTTAGGAGTCACCACATGTTTCATAGTCTGGATAACATACTACATGATGATGCTTAAGACATAACATCACAAAGGTCAGATCTGCTGATGGAGTACCAACTAGTTTTGTTTTAAGACTCCTAGGGGCTTCCCTGGTGGCGCAGTGGTTGGGAGCCCGCGTGCCAATGCAGGGGACACGGGTTCGAGACCTGGTCCGGGAAGATCCCACATGTTGCGGAGCAACTAAGCCCGTGCGCCGCAGCTGCTGAGCCTGCGCTCTGGAGCCTGTGAGCCACAACTACTGAGCCCGCATGCCACAACTACTGAAGCCTGCATGCCTAGACCCCATGCTCTGCAACAGGAAAGGCCACCGCAATGGGAGGCCCGTGCACCACAACGAAGAGTAGCTTCCGCTCGCGGCAACTAGAGAGAGCCCGTGCGCAGCAAGGAAGACCAAACACAGCCAATAAATAAATGAATAAATTAAAAAAAAAAAAAAAGAAAGACTCCTAGACGAGAGTTGGTCCTAAGATTACATGTAAATTCTTCACCTGAATGCAGAATATCTGGAATCTTTCTAACCAGTTCAGTCTCTAGTTTGTCAGTCAAGGATAAGTAATACTTTGGTGTGACATATGAAGACAGAATGGCCATCAAAATTTAATCTTTATGTTGTCTGTCCTTTTCACTGAATGTCTGAAATATTTTATAATCTAAATGTAATCAATATTTTGGTAATGGATGACATCACACTTCACTTTTTATAAGCCTTCACTTGTCATTCAAGAAGATCCTATAATGTGGATAGATGCCTTGCCCAACCCACAGGCATTCTTAGAAATGGCTAGAGATAGAAAAGTTTAAAGGCAGATAAAATTTGACAAATCTTATTCATACAGATAGTTAAGTAAATTTCTTAAAATCTGTAAAATGTCAATATTTCCTATCTACCCCAATCTCATGTCCATCCTCTTCTGAACATCCTGATTTGTTCCACTGGATTACTGTAGCAGTAGACAAATTTTATGTTCATGACCCATCTCTAAGAGTGCTCCAATGCATTATGTATTCTGCATATTAGACATCAGCATTCTTAACTTGCACAGTCTGTCAAACATCCAAACCTCTCTTATGGTTCATAATGAAGGTTTTCATAATTAATCTCCAAGGATTTCAGCAAATCAACCTCACAACTCCTTGGATAGTTGTCATCTAAAGGCCTCTTAGTTTCTTCCCAATGCCAATTAAGTTTTATTCTCTTGTCTCATACCATTCAATTGCAAAATTGAGCTAGTTACAACTCTGGCTCTTGATCCTGCTTTGCAACCTAGACTCAGACACATGGAGATAATAAGTACTCCAAATTTATTATGAGTTATCCAAATTGTCAATTTCACTGCCCTCTAATGCAGATCCTGCCTATCTTTCCTAACCTGGTAATTGAGGGACTCTCTGCTCTAGTTTCAGTCCTGTCTCTTCCCCTCAGTTACCTCCCTTTCTTTAACTACATTTTGGCACTAATTACTAATGTAGTGTGACTGAGCTATTGTAGATCCACTCGTTGGTTTCCCGTCTCTGTTTTATAAGAATTCCTGAGCCTCTAACATGGCTAAAATCTTTTGTTAATGTTCTTCACATGTCCTCTTGTCTTATAAACTGACTGAAAGTTAATTTCACACTCATGTTCCCATGCCTGGGCAAGAGTTTTCAACTCCTAATATAGATTCTATGTCCTAATTCGCAAACTCAACTTGAAACTTTACAACACCTAGATTTTTAGTCCTGCCATCTTTGGACTGATCCAACCCTCATTGTTTGCCCAAACCCGCTTCACATAAATGCATGTTTTTTATACAGTCTTAATAAATCTCTCTAAGTTGTTTTCAAGGAACTCAGTCAGTATATTTAGAACAATTAGCAAAGTTGCAATCATAAAAGTAATCTCAGTGTCCCACTATTAGAAAATTGTGAGAGTGCAACTTCATTAAATCAGAAAACTCCAGATGTATTATAAATTCAAATCACTGGATTTAATGTCCTTAATTACTCACATCTTTTTCAAACCTCTTTGAATTCTCATATCACTTAATAATTCTACCGCTCTTTTGTAAGTAGTATATACAATTTTGTACGGTTACTCAATGTTATATATGTCATATTAGAAGTTGCCAACTAGTTTCATACTTATGACTCCCATAACTTATTTATGACCCCATGCATATTGTTAGATTCATAGAATGTATTCAGTAGATATGTATTTAATGCACATCTGTTCTTTTACCTACCAAATAGTGTAAATAAACTGTAAGTAATCAGATAGCTTATTTATATCAGATTGAGTTTCAAGAGGTATTTTAAATTATGAAAAATGGCCTTAAAATATTTAAATTATTTCAGTCTATGAGGAAAGCAATTCAAACATTAAGGCTAATCCTCCAAACGAACTCAATCACTAACAATAACTCTATAACTTCATAAAGGTTTTAAATAACAATATGCAGAGCATATGATATTTAATTATGGTCCAAACTTTACCCAAATGGTAACACTTAAGGTCTAGTATTTGCTATGTAAGTTCCTCTCTTGGGTTTCTGTATAATCATTTCACACTTTGGGGGACTATGCATGTTATTAAAATATTAAAGAGATAAAATCATTCTTTTGAAATACGGTATATTTGTTTATTGAGGCTACAAATATGTTTTTACAGTCATTTATTTAATGTCATTCCAAGAAAAGTCAAAATAAAACATTTTAATTTTTAGTGAAATTTCTGTTCATCTTTATAGTGTGCAATGTCAGATTTAAATGCAAATATAAGAGCATTTAATTCACATGAGAATTCACCAAAATGATACAATTTCTATTTCATAGCTTACACTTGCATATGGATTTCATTCTTTCTGGAACACTGAAAACTCTGAACAAAACGACCTCAGTTGTTTTTATTCAACAACTGATGCACACACTTTCTACCAACTCTCTGAAACTTTCAGCTTGTTAATAAGTAAGGAGGAACTGAATGGAAAAGGAAATATGGGTTGCCCTAATTTTCCGTTTTCTTTTGTCATCATTTCCTCTGTAAATGTTTGGCTAATACAGGAAAGTAACACAAATTCAAGAGAATATATGATAGATTACTTGATAATTTATGTATCTTAGAATGTCTTCTTTTCGTGTTAGAATACAGTTTAGATTTGAATGGAAAGCATGGACCTTTGGGGCTGTCAGCACCCCTGGTTACTAAGTGGTAGAGGTAACATGTTTATCTTGTGTTTGCTCTGAGTCTCACTGAT
Source organism: Balaenoptera ricei (assembly GCF_028023285.1). Taxonomy (NCBI): domain Eukaryota; kingdom Metazoa; phylum Chordata; class Mammalia; order Artiodactyla; family Balaenopteridae; genus Balaenoptera; species Balaenoptera ricei. The sequence continues at coordinate 17,775,009 of NC_082651.1, read as the reverse complement.
ATTCCATGCGCCCTGGGTTCAACAGAATTCTGTGTTCATGGAGCATCACAAATGCCATTGTACCTTGCTTTTTTTCCCCAAAATTTTGCTTTTGAGATTTATGCTTGTAGATATGTATGAGATTAGATTATTAATTTTGAGCACTATAATTATGAAATTCTATTATATTCACATACTACATATACATTATTATATTGATATTAAATTGGTTCCATTTCTTTACTTTGCTACTACTATTAGTGCTTCAATAAATGGCTTTGAGCATGTTTTCCTTTAGACCTTTGTCATAGTTTTTCTAGGTTAAGTACCTATAGAAATGGAATTGCAGGATCAGAGTGCAAATATTCATTCAATCGAACGTACATTGATAAATTGCTCTTCAAATTTTAGCACTTTATACTTGTGTTAGTAGGGCATGAGAGTTTCCTTTTCCACATTCTTACTAGAATGTCTATTTATCAAATTTTTAATTTTTTGGCCAGTCTAATGGTGATCAATAGTAACAGAGTTTAATATTCACTTCTCTACTTATTAGCGAGGATGGACATTTCTTCATATATTTATTGGCCATCTATTTCTTTGAAAGCCCTTCATGTCAGTTATCCAGTGTCTTTTTCAGTTCTTTGCTTTTTATTGATGACATAGAAACTCTATGTATGTTCTGGCTACTAATCCTTTGTCAGTTATGTGTATTGCACATATCTCATTTAAGCATTTGACTTATCTTTTATCTTTGTTTACACCATTGTCCTACAAAGATTTTGACTGTTGTTAATGTAGTCACATTTTCACTCTTTTAAAAAATGTTTTATAAAATTGAGGCTTTTAAGATAAATCCATCTCTACTCTGATATCATCGTGATATTCTTCTAGATTTTCTCCTAAAGATCAAAACTCAGGATAGCTAAACTTTCTATAAAGGGCCAGAGAGTTAATATTTTTAGCATTGTTTATTGTTTTAGATATGTCTATTAATAGTTGTTATATTTAATGTGTTTTAGTTATGCATATTACATAGTTGCATTTATTTTTCTTATCCAATGTAAAAAGCATTAGCTTTTATCAGGTAAATATAGTCAACTTATTTTTGATTCCTGATAAATTTGAACATATTTCTACAGTTTTTGTGTGCTCTATTTAAAACACTGTTATTTGTGTCTTTATTTCACCTTTCCCGACTTTTCCTACTTTTATCTAAATTTGTTAATTCATTTTTCTATTCTTCTTCCTTCCTCATTTATATTTGTACAGCGATCCCTCATATTTTAACAGGTGTATCTTACTAAAGATCTGAATCTATCAGGAACTTTATCCTGCTAAGGAAGAATACATGGGACTTAGAATTTGATTTAACATCAACTCCATTAATATCTTCCACATTGCTGTTCTCTAGTTATTTTATTTTATGATATTTGTATCATCCCCCAGTTAGTCATTAACTTTTTTACAGTTAAGCCATTCTGAGATTTACTGAAATGTTAACTAACTTCTTATTTCAGAATTGCTTCCTAGATCACAATTTTTATATTCAATAAACTCCCTGCTGAGTTCCAGACACTAATAATTTTTTTTCAACTTGAAACTCGATACTAGAATTCTTAATATTTATTTCTAACTAAAATTTCTCTAATTAATTCTCAAGTTGAAGATATTCTTTATTGGCATCTATTTTGTTGATAATACAACCTGTCATCCACGTAATTTTAAGCATATCTAGGTAATCTTCTTTCTCTTTCTTGATAATTAGATTTCCCTTTGTCTCTGATGCAACATCATTTTTCTATGATCTCCCTGAATATGTATTTTTTTTATCTTGCAGTGGAATCTTGTGGTTCTCCAACACAAAGACACATTTTCTTTTACTATTTCTGGTAATAGCAATTTAACCTTTGAACGTTAACTCTTTCTCCTTCTCCCTTGTATTTATTTTCTTCTTTTCTAGAACTCCAATTATATATGTTATATGTCTACTCGATCTAAACTCCATGTATTTTAACTTCTCTTTCACATTTTATGTATTTATACAAGTCTGAGTAGAATTCTGTATAATTGCTTAAAATCCATAATCTCTCTTCAGCTATATTTATTCTACTCTTCCCTCTTATGCTCAACTATTAAGGTTAATGACTGTTTTCTTCATCATACAAATTCAATTTAGCTCTTTGGGTAATCTGCTAGTTATTTTTTTTGCATGATAATTTATAGTTAAAGTCTTGCCAGGGGCGGGGGGGTGGGAACCCTACAATAGTGACAAGTTTGAAGTCAATTAAATGTATTTGATGTCCCTGCCCTACCCTAAATGCAACACTTCAAATAACTCTCCTTAAGCTCTGTGATCTCTTTTCACTTGTGGAGCTACCATGGACAATGATACGGGACTCCACCCAGACCCATCCTTTATGAGAAGTACCCCAGGATTCTGAGAGAGGTGAAGAGAGATGCGGAGCTGGTGATTCATAAGAATCACTGTAGTAATAAGGATCTCTGGAATTTAGTGCTGTTTTGCTACTATGTTGATACCTACTTTGGATTTGGTGATTTGGTAGACCTCTTCTATCTTCATAAATCTGTTACTGAAAAGTATTATTCAATAGCTCCAGTTCTGTCAAAATTTACCTTTCCCATGCTCTCATTCTTTCAAGGTGATTAGCTGGTCCAGCTTCATGGGTGTGCACAAATACAGTTGCACAAAGCCCTCTGATCAGAAGAGCCCCACACTTGGTTTAATGTTATGCTGTCACTGTCTCGAAATTGTCAATAATCTTATTCTAGAACTTGTGTTTTCTGAGTAAAGTCCAATGGCACAATGGAGCACATGCATAAAGCAAAGACATGTGCAAGTTACATGCCTATCATTTTTTGTCATGCGATCACATTGAAGGACAGTTTTATTTGTTTAAAATACATTTTTAAAGATGGCTGAACAAAATAGTTTTAAAATTATAGTAATTAAATTAATTAGTATACAAAACAGTAATTAAACTAATTCAAACATTAACTGGCAAGAGAGAACCTGGAAATGGGAGAGGTCTTATGCCCTTTGAAAAGTGATAGCCAAAGAAAGAAAAAGATTCCGATGTGGTAAAAGATTGTCTGCTCATAGAGAACAAACGTGTAGATATCAAGGGGAAAAAGGGCGGGTGGGATGAATTGGGAGATTGGGATTGACATATATACACTACTATGTATAAAATAGATAACTAATGAGAACCTGCTGTATAGCACAGAGAACTCTACTAAATGCTCTATGTTGACCTAAATGGGAAGGAAATCCAAAAAAGAGGGGATATATGTATACGTATAGCTGATTCACTTTGCTGTACAGCAGAAACTAACACAACATTGTAAAGCAACTCTACTCCGATAAAAATTAATTAAAAAAAAAAAAAAAAAAAAGAAAAGGATTGTCTGCTTTTATTCTCATGTTCCGTGAGCAACACTCCCACACTAGTATGACCAGGTGCACTAAGGAAAGATGTTGACTGACAAATATGCTGAAAATTTTCACTTTTAAAAAAATGTTTATATATTGAAGTAGAACTTGCCAATACCATGGGATACCTTATGAAATGAAACCTCTCCATGCTATATAATGATTAAGACTGTCCGGACTTGTTATCTGCTCAGGCATATTGATGAGTGGGGATATAAGCCAAACTTCATGGGACGGAGACATGCTTTGTTTTTGTGGAATGCTTTTAGTGATAGAAACTTGAGTATCAGAAAAAAGAGAACTGAAAATTTTCCTTTTAAATATTCATATCAATATATCATAGGGATTTTCAGTATTAGAAGATCACATATATATTGTCTACAAAATTCTGGGGAAATGAAAATATGAAGAAAACATATTAATTCTCCTTAAGTATCATTCAAGTATAAAAGCAACAATTATACTTCATCCTTTTTTGAATAAAAATAAAGTAAAATAAAACTCAGGAAAAATAAAACTCAGTGATAAAATCCAGGAAATGAATAGATTAATTAAAATATTTTTTTTTTAAATCCAGGAATGGAGAAATTATTATAAAATCATTGTTAATGAGCATAGATGTCACATAATTATAGCAACAATATTCAATAATTTAAAGAATTATCACTGGAGAAGAAAATATAAAAATTGGGGAAGGACTATAAAAATTCTAAAAACTTTGCTCATTTAAGAAAAGCAGTCCATTTTGTTTAATAATTTGGACATTTAAAAAATGATGACTTCAAAAGGTTAATCATTTTCAGAATGTCTTTTCCTAATTTTACGTATTAATTTTAGGCAGCATTCCTCTCATGGTTAACAAATAGTAATCTGAATTTTACTAATTCCTCCATGTTTGTCTTTTTCAAAAATTAAGCAATAAAAAATTTGGTGCCCTTTCTTACAAAATTATTTTCTAATTCTATTTATTTACCAACATAGCTATCTACTCATTCTTTTCATTTTCATAAAAGCATTGTGTGATTTCTGAAAGGGTGTTCAACAAAGTGCTCATATACACAGTAGTGAGCTGGAGTTGGATTATATCAGCTCAGATGAACTAATTGCTAAACTTTCAGAAAGTTTGTGAGCTGGTTGTTAAACTATTGTGAACTAGAAATTGGTCATACTGAGAGTATTTCCATCACAGAAATTGAAAAATAATACAAAATATTATTTTTTTTCTCCAGACAACCAGTTTGCTGAGACACCATTGAACAGGATGCTAGGAAATAAAGTTATTTATTTATTTCTTTGAATTGTTTCTTCTGTTACCTATTTAGTCAATGAACATATATGATGATGATAAAAACAGGAAAGGTGGAGGAGGGGGCAAGATGGCGGAAGAGTAAGACGTGGAGATCACCTTCCTTCCCACAGATACATTAGAAATACATCTACACGTGGAACTGCTCCTACAGAAAACCCACTGAACGCTGGCAGAAGACGTCAGACCTCCCAAAAGGCAAGAAACTCCCCACGTACCTGGGTAGGGCAAAAGAAAAAAGAAATAACAGAGACAAAAGAATAGGGATGGGACCTGTACCAGTGGGAGGAAGCTGTGAAGGAGGAAAGGTTTCCACACATTAGGAGCCCCTTCGCAGGCTGAGACTGAGGGTGGCAGAGGGGGGAAGCTTTGGAGCCACGGAGGAGAGCGCAGCCACAGGGGTGTGGAAGGCAAAGCGGAGAGATTCCTGCACAGAGGCTCGGCGCTGAGCAGCACTCACCAGGCCGAGAGGCTTGTCTGCTCACCCGCAGGGGCGGGCGGGGTCTGGGAGCTGAGGCTCGGGCTTTGGTCGAATCGCAGGGAGAGGACTGGGGTTGGCGGCATGAACACAGCCTGAAGGGGGCTAGTGCACCACGGCTAGCCGGGAGGGAGTCCGGGAAAAAGTCTGCAGCTTCCGAAGAGGCAAGAGACTTTTTCTTCCCTCTTTGTTTCGTGGTGCGCGAGGAGAGGGGATTAAGAGCGCTGCTTAAAGGAGCTCCAGAGATGGGCGCTAGCCGCGGCGATCAGCGCAGACCCCAGAGACGGACATGAGACGCTAAGGCTGCTGCTGCTGTCACCAAGAAGCCTGTGTGCGAGCACAGGTCACTACCCACACCGCCCCTCCCAGGAGCCTGTGCAGCCCGTCACTACCAGGCTCCCGTGATCCGGGGACAACTTCCCCGGGGGAACACACGGCGCACCTCAGGCTGCTGCAACGTCATGCCGGCCTTTGCCACCGCAGGCTCGCCCCACATCCGTACCCCTCCCTCCCCATGGCCTGAGTGAGCCAGAGCCCCCGAAGCAGCTGCTCCTTTAACCCCGTCCTCTGTGAGTGAAGAACAGAAGCCCTCAGGCGACCTACATGCAGAGGCGGGTCCAAATCCAACACTGAACCTCGGGAGCAGTTGGAACAAAGAAGAGAAAGAGAAATTTCTCCCAGCAGCCTCAGAAGCAGCGGATTAAAGCTCCACAATCAAATTGATATACCTGCATCTGTTGAATACCTGAATAGACAAAGAATCATCCCAAATTCAGGAGGTGGACTTTGGGAGCAGGATATATTAATTTTTCCCTTTTTCCTTTTTTTTGTGAGTGTATATGTGTATGCTTCTGGGTGAGATTTTGTCTGTATAGCTTTGCTTTCACCATTTGTCCTAGGGTTTGGTCTGGCCTTTTTTTTTTTTTTTTTTTTTTTTTTACTTATACAAACTTTTTTCTTAATAAATTTTTTCTTAATAATTTTTTCCTTATTTTTTATTTTGAAAAATTAAAAAAAAAAATTTTTTCTTAATGTTTTTTCTTATTTTTTATTTTAAAATTAAAAAATTTTTTCTTAATAATTTTTTCTTAATAATTATTTTATTATAAAAATTAATAAATTTATTTTTAAAAATTAAAAAAACTTTCTTAATAAATTGTTTCTTAATAATTTTTTTCTTATTTTGTTTTATAATAGCTTTATTTTATTTTATTTTATTTTATTATATCCTCTTTCTTTCTTTCTTTCTATTTTTTCTCCCTTTTATTCTGAGCCATGTGGATGAAAGGCTCTTGGTGCTCCAGCCAGGCATCAGGGCTGTGCCTCTGAGGTGGGAGAGCCAACTTCAGGACACTGGTCCACAAGAGACCTCCCAGCTCCACGTAATATCAAATGGTGAAAATCTCTCAGAGATCTCCATCTCAACATCAAGACCCAGCTTCACTCAACGACCAGCAAGCTACAGTGCTGGACACCCTATGCCAAACAACTAGCAAGACAGGAACACAGGCCCATCCATTAGCAGAGAGGCTGCCTAAAATCATAATAAGGCCACAGACACCCCAAAACACACCACCAGACGTGGACGTGCCCACCAGAAAGACAAGATCCAGCCTCATCCACCAGAGCTCAGGCACTAGTCCCCTCCACCAGGAAGCCTACACAACCCACTGAACCAACCTTAGCCACTGGGGACAGATACCAAAAACAACGGGAACTACGAACCTGCAGCCTGTGAAAAGGAGACCCCAAACACAGTAAGATAAGCAAAATAAGAAGACAGAAAAACACACAGCAGAAGAAGGAGCAGGGTCAAAACACACCAGACCAAACAAATGAAGAGGAAATAGGCAGTCTACCTGAAAAAGAATTCAGAATAATGATAGTAAAGATGATCCAAAATCTTGGAAATAGAATAGACAAAAGGCAAGAAACATTTAACAAGGACGTAGAAGAACTAAAGAGGAACCAAGCAATGATTAAAAACACAATCAATGAAATTAAAAATACTCTAGAAGGTATCAATAGCAGAATAACTGAGGCAGAAGAACGGGTAAGTAACCTGGAAGATAAAATGGTGGAAATAACTACTGTAGAGCAGAATAAAGAAAAAAGAATGAAAAGAACTGAGGACAGTCTCAGAAACCTCTGGGACAACATTAAATGCACCAACATTCGAATTATAGGGGTCCCAGAAGAAGAAGAGAAAAAGAAAGGGACTGAGAAAATATTTGAAGAGATTGTAGTTGAAAACTTCCCTAATATGGGAAAGGAAATAGTTAATCAAGTCCTGGAAGCACAGAGAGTCCCATACAGGATAAATCCAAGGAGAAACACGCCAAGACACATATTAATCAAACTATCAAAAATTAAATATAAAGAAAACATATTAAAAGCAGCAAGGGAAAAACAACAAATAACACACAAGGGAATCCCCATAAGGTAAACACCTGATCTTTCAGCAGAAACTCTGCAAGCCAGAAGGGAGTGTCAGGATACACTTAAAGTGATGAAGGAGAAAAACCTACAACCAAGATTACTGTACCAGCAAGGATCTCATTCAGATTTGATGGAGAAATTAAAAGCTTTACAGACAAGCAAAAGCTGAGAGAGTTCAGCACCACCAAACCAGCTTTACAACAAATGCTAAAGGAACTTCTCTAGGCAAGAAACACAAGAGAAGGAAAACACCTACAATAACAAACCCAAAACATTTAAGAAAATGGGAATAGGAACATACATATCGATAATTACCTTAAATGTAAATGTATTAAATGCTCCCACCAAAAGACATAGACTGGCTGAATGGATACAAAACAAGACCCATATATATGCTGTCTACAAGAGAAGTACTTCACACCTAGGGACACATACAGACTGAAAGTGAGGGGATGGAAAAAGATATTCCATGCAAATGGAAATCAAAAGAAAGCTGGAGTAGAAATCCTCATATCAGACAAAATAGACTTTAAAATAATAATATTACAAGAAACAAAGAAGGACACTATATAATGAACAAGGGATCGATCCAAGAAGAAGGTATAACAAATGTAAATATTTATGCACCTAACATAGGAGCACCTCAATACATAAGACAAATACTAACAGCCATAAAAGGAGAAATTGACAGTAACACAATCATAGTAGGGGACTTTAACAGCCCACTTTCACCAATGGACAGATCATCCAAAATGAAAATAAATAAGGAAACACAAGCTTTAAATGATAGATTAAACAAGATAGACTTAATTGTTATTTATAGGACATTCCACCCAAAAACAACAGAATACACATTTTTCTCAAGTGCTCATGCAACATTCTCCAGGATAGATCATATCTTGAGTCACAAATCAAGCCTTGGTAAATTTAAGAAAATTGAAATTCTATCAAGTATCTTTTCCGACCACAATGCTATGAGGCTAGATATCAATTACAGGAAAAGATCTGTAAAAAATACAAAAACATGGAGGCTACACAATACACTACTTAATAACGAAGTGATCACTGAAGAAATGAAAGGGGAAATCAAAAAATACCTAGAAGCAAATGACAATGGAGACACGACGACCCAAAACCTATGGGATGCAGCAAAAGCAGTTCTAAGAGGGAAGTCTATAGCAATACAAGCCTACCTCAAGAAACAGGAAACATCTCAAATAAACAACCTAACCTTGCACCTAAAGCAATTAGAGAAAGAAGAGCAAAAAACCCCAAAGCTAGCAGAAGGAAAGAAATCATAAAGATCAGATCAGAAATAAATGAAAAAGAAATGAAGGAGACAATAGCAAAGATCAATAAAATTAAAAGCTGGTTCTTTGAGAAGATAAACAAAATTTATAAACCGTTAGCCAGACTCATCAAGAGAATAAGGGAGAAGAGTCAAATCAATAAAATTAGAAATGAAAAAGGAGAAGTAACCACTGACACTGCAGAAATACAAACGATCATGCGAGATTACTACAAGCAACTCTATGCCAATAAAATGGACAACCTGGTAGAAATGGAAAAATTCTTAGAAATGCACAACCTGCTGAGACAGAACCAGGAAAAAATACAAAATATGAACAGACCAATCACAAGCACTGAAATTGAAACTGTGATTAAAAATCTTAGAACAAACAAAAGCCCAGGACCAGATGGCTTCACAGGCGAATTCTATCAAACATTTGGGGAAGAGCTAACACCTATCCTTCTCAAACTCTTCCAAAATATTGCAGAGGGAGGAACACTCCCCAACTCATTCTATGAGGCCACCATCACCCTGATACCAAAACCAGACAAAGATGTCACAAAGAAAGAAAACTACAGGCCAATATCACTGATGAACATAGATGCAAAAATTCTCAACAAAATACTAGCAAACTGAATCCAACAGCACATTAAAAGGATCATAAACCATGATCAAGTGGGGTTTATTCCAGGAAGGCAAGGATTCTTCAATATACGCAAATCAATCTACGTGATACATCATATTAATAAATTGAAGGAGAAAAACCATATGATCATCTCAATAGATGCAGAGAAAGCTTTCGACAAAATTCAACACCCATTTATGATAAAAGCCCTGCAGAAAGTAGGCATAGAGGGAACTTTCTTCAACATAACAAAGGCCATATATGACAAACCAACAGCCAACATTGTCCTTAATGGTGAAAAATTAAAACCATTTCCGCTAAGAACAGGAACAAGACAAGGTTGTTCACTGTCACCACTATTATTCAACATAGTTTTGGAAGTGTTAGCCACAGCAATCAGAGAAGAAAAAGAAATAAAGGGAATCCAAATCAGAAAATAAGAAGTTAAGCTGTCACTGTTTGCAGATGATATGATACTATACATAGAGAATCCTAAAGATGCTACCGGAAAACTACTAGAGCTAATCAATGAATTTGGTAAAGTAGCAGGATACAAAATTAATGCACAGAAATCTCTTGCATTCCTATACACTAATGATGAAAATTCTGAAAGCGAAATTAAGAAAACACTGCCGTTTACCATTGTAACAAAAAGAATAAAATATCTAGGAATAACCCTACCTAAGGAGACAAAAGACCTGTATGCAGAAAATTATAAGACACTGATGAAAGAAATTAAAGATGATACAACTAGATGGAGAGATATACCATGTTCTTGGATTGGAAGAATCAACATTGTGAAAATGACTCTACTACCCAAAGCAATCTACAGATTCAATGCAATCCCTATCAAACTACCACTGGCATTTTTCACAGAACTAGAACAAAAAATTTCACAATTTGTATGGAAACACAAAAGACCCCGAATAGCCAAAGCAATCTTGAGAACGAAAAATGGGGCTGGAGGAATCAGGCTCCCTGACTTCAGACTATATTACAAAGCTACAGTGATCAAGACAGTTTGGTACTGGCACAAAAGCAGAAATATAGATCAATGGAACAGGATAGAAAGCCCAGAGATAAACCCACGCACATATGGTCACCTTATCTTTGATAAAGGGGGCAAGCATATACAGTGGAGAAAAGACAGCCTCTCCAATAAGTGGTGCTGGGAAAACTGGACAGGTACATGTAAAAGTATGAAATTAGAACACTCCCTAACACCATAAACAAAAATAAACTCAAAATGGATTAAAGACCTAAATGTAAGGCCAGACACCATGAAACTCTTAGAGGAAAACATAGGCAGAACACTCTATGACATAAATCACAGCAAGATCCTTTTTGACCCAACTCCTAGAGAAATGGAAATAAACACACAAATAAACAAATGGGACCTAATGAAACTTCAAAGCTTTTGCAAAGCAAAGGAAACCATAAACAAGACCAAAAGACAACCCTCAGAATGTGAGAAAATATTTACAAATGAAGCAACTGACAAAGGATTAATCTCCAAGATTTACAAGCAGCTCATGCAGCTCAATAACAAAAAAACAAACAACCCAATCCAAAAATGGGCAGAAGACCTAAATAGACATTTCTCCAAAGAAGATATGCAGATTGCCAACAGACACATGAAAGAATGCTCAACATCATTAATCATTAGAGAAATGCAAATCAAAACTACAATGAGATATCATCTCACACCAGTCAGAATGGCCATCATCAAAAAATCTAGAAACAATAAATGCTGGAGAGGGTGTGGAGAAAAGGGAACACTCTTGCACTGTTGGTGGGAATGTAAATTGATACAGCCACTATGGAGAACAGTATGGAGGTTCCTTAAAAAACTAAAAATAGAACTACCATATGACCCAGCAATCCCACTACTGGGCATATACCCTGAGAAAACCATAATTCAAAAAGAGTCATGTACCAAAATGTTCATTGCAGCTCTATTTACAATAGCCAGTACATGGAAGCAACCTAAGTGCCCATCATCGGATGAATGGATAAAGAAGATGTGGCACATATATACAATGGAATATTACTCAGCCATAAAAAGAAACGAAATGGAGTTATTTGTAGTGAGGTGGATGGAGTTAGAGTCTGTCATACAGAGTGAAGTAAGTCAGAAAGAGAAAAACAAATACAGTATGCTAACACATATATATGGAATCTAAGGGAAAAAAAAAAGTTCATGAAGAATCTAGTGGCAAGATGGGAATAAAGACACAGACATACTAGATAATGGACTTGAGGATATGGGGATGGGGAGGGGGAGGGGTAAGATGTGACAGTGTGAGAGAGTGGCCTGGACATATATACACTACCAAATATAAAATAGATAGCTAGTGGGAAGCAGCTGCATAGCACAGGGAGATCAGCTCGGTGCTTTGTGACCACCTAGAGGGGTGGGATAGTGAGGGTGGGATGGAGGGAGATGCAAGAGGGAAGAGATATGGGAACATATGTATGTGTATAACTGATTCACTTTGTTATAAAGGAGAAACTAACACACCATTGTAAAGCAATTATACTCCAATAAAGATGTTAAAAAAAAAAAAAAAAAAACAGGAAAGGTATATTTTAGAAGAGCAAACAAAAACTACATCTCTAATAGTTGCGAAATCCTTTTCCTCATAGGCCCCACCCATTGCAATTGATTATCTTTAGGATTACACAAAACAAGTTTCTTCCCTTACATATATGATAGCATTTTCATCGTCTGGAAGAAGAATTTCATCTACTTACTTAAACAATTTTATGTACTATGATTCCCAGACTTTACAGAAAAAAAGAGCAATTTCAAAAATTCAGAAAATGCAAGTAAAATAAGACTTTCAATAAACTCATTTCTAGGCTACATTTGAAAAAAAAGAAAAAGAAAAATACCTTTAAAATACTAGAGGAAATGTGTGTGTTGTTGTGGGGAGAAGTTTACTTTAACTCTTGGGATGCCTGATTTTATTTTAACATGTAGTAACACTAATGCTTGTGTTATACGTTCTGCTTTATCTAAACAAGTTTTCCATGTTTTAACTTGTCTTCATTAACCACAGCAAAATTCTCTAGCATTGTTGCTCTTTATCTGTTTCTGTATTTTTCAATTCTAATTCCTCCTTGACATTCTTAAATAAATCTATTGGTTCTAATATTCATGAAGTGTTGACTTATAAGTTTTGTGCATCGAGCTGTCTAAAGCCATTTGTTCTTCTTTTGTTATCAGTCTTTATAAATTGTTTTATTCACCAAGTAGAACTAGTTGTTTTGTTCTAATCAATACACATTTTCTCTGAATGCCTTTCACGTTAAATTTAATACCACATTAATTTAATAATGTATCCAATATTTGTGGCAAAAGAAACAAAATTTAGGATTGATTGACTGATTGGTTTATACCCTGACTAAACTCACAAAGTATCTTGGATGGCTTACAAGAAGAACTTCACTAGTTACTACCTTCTGGATTTTATCTGAATAACTTAAACTTGCAAGTAACATTGATAAGAATTTTCAGGGAAAATATTAAGAAGATATCACACTAGTCCTGTACAAAGAACATGTCAAAGCATCAAACCAAATTCATTTTGTGATCACAGTCTGTGCCCTAGCCTCTTCCATAACACCCAATCTCTCTCCCGAAGAAAATGCCACACACATAAGATTGAGCTCCTCTCTCTAGTCAATGGGAAGACATTCTGGGAAGGATAGAGTCTCTTCTGAGGATGACTTGTTACACCTCTAGGTATTGCTAACTTTGAAAAATATACTTAGGTTAGCAGATTTCACCTTCCAGATTTGTTGGTGGCCTATGTGTTCTTTGCTGTGAAGGTATTCTCTTTATTTAAGTCTACCTTCTTTAATACTTGTCTTAAGTGTAGCTTTCTTAATTGATGGAATTGAAGCACCGGGCTTCACTCTACAGTGTCCCACCTTCATGTGTTTTATCATCTGCCCTGACATCCTAACCCTCCACCACCCCAGGTGAGAATATTTGAAATCCTGTTTTTCCTTTTCCCCCTTTTTAGACAGTTTTTAATATAGGATTGATTTAATTTATTCTGAAAGCCTGGAGGTCTTTTACACATTTAGCATAATAAAGACTTACAAAATGAGAACAAAAAGTGAAAACTGGAGATCAATCTTATTAATGAAAGTTGTACAATTTCTGTATTTTCATGCAAAATATGTAATTCCAGGTCCTCATCAGATCTGTCAGATCTGTTAATGCTGCAATGTTATGAAAACACAAGTGTTGAGGTTCAAAACAGTTGTTGTTAAGATATGGAAAATCTTTAAGATGAAATGGTGGGCACCTATCAATATATAACAAATACCTCATGATCAAGGACACTTTATTTTATATTATTCTAATAGTGACTTTTATAGACTTGCCATTTGTCTTAGATTGCTAGAAATGGTCTAAAGTTGGAAGGAGATTTTAGTAGTTTAATTTCACAAGCTCTTTCCTATCACAACATGATAACAAATTCTCCACCCTGATTGCAAAGTATTTTCAGGAATCTACAGAGGGTATCTCATAAGTACCCTTGAATTGGTCCACCAGAAATAGCCATCATGGATAAATACTTTGTTCACCCTTAATCTTCTGGCTTCCT